>NW_026638439.1:2291250-3735000 GCF_028554395.1 Pezoporus wallicus | reverse complement strand
GGGAGGTACTCGGGGACCCCAGCACAGGGAACCCCCCCCCCGTCAAGCCCCGCCCACAACGAGGTATCCCCACTCGTTGAGCCCGCACATTGGCTGCACGGGGGCTGGGGGAGCCGTGGGTTCGAGGCTGCGCTCGGCTCAGTCGCGCTCCGCTGCCCGCCCGCCATGGCCCGGCGCAGCGCGCTCTCCATCCGCATCGTGGAGGGCAAGAACCTGCCCGCTAAGGACATGTGAGTGCCTCTGGGGGGGAGCATGCCCTGGAGGGACCCCTCCTGCCGCGGGGCGTCCCCGCAACAGGTCCCTGTGCTTTGGGAGCACCCTCAGAGTTGCCCCCCAGCAGTGCATCGGGGTTTCCCCCCCCCCCCAGGGTGGCTTTGTGGGGTCCCCCCTGCTTTGGGGGCTTCTTCAGAATGGCTGCGGGTCCCCACAGCAGTGATTGTGCTCTGGGGGGTCTCTAGGACGGCTTTGGGGTGTTCACACAGCAATGGGGTTTCTCCTCGGGGTGGCTTTGGGGCTGCTTTGCATTGGGGGCTCTGCCTAGGATAGCTTTGTGTGCCCCCAGCAGTGCTTTGGGGCACTTCAGGAGCGCTGTGATGTCCCCCCTGATTTGGAGGTGCCCTCTGGGGTGCCTTTGAGGTCCCTTCCCAGGAGCACCCAGTGCTGTGTGTGGTGTCCCAAGCAGTGCTTTAGGGTACCCCAAGCAGCACTGCCTCTTTGGGGGGCTCCCCTTGTGCTGCCCTGGGGCAGGGCTGTCCCCACCACGCACCCCACTACCTGCAGTTGGGTCCTTTGCAGGGATCCCAAATGGAGTTGGGAGGACCTTGGCTCCATTCCTCCCCCTGGCTGAAGCCTGGCTGTGGTCCGGGGGGGATCTGCTGGTAGCCCCTTGGGTCCGGCTTTCCCTCCACGTATCCCAGCATTATCCTCATCACTCTGACCCTTACGTGGTAGGATGTGGGCACAGTGTTGGGGTAGGATTGAGGGGCAGATCAAGGCAACAGGAGGCTGTTGAGGAGCACTCAGCAGCCGGGCAGGGTCAGGGCTCCCGGAAAAGCAGCAAAAATCCCTGCAGCCGTCATGGAAAAAGAGGATAAACAAGGAACGAAACATGACTTTTGTTTTATTTCCTTTCTTTTTTTAAATCCCGTGTGTCAGAGCCTGGTTTTTAAATCCCTTTGGCGCAGCTCCCTGCGGGCAGGCTCCGCTTTAGAGGGCGTTATGGGGTTTAGGAGCCTGTTGCCGCTGTGCAATAACTCCCTGAGCGGAGCTTTCCGGACCGGTGCCTCTGGGACGTGGCTTTGGGCAGGGAGAGGGAAACCCGAGCGCTGGATCCGGGCAGGATCACCCGCTGCCGCCTGACCTTGGCCGCCGTCCCCCTCCCCGCCGATGGGAGCCGGCTCCTTGGCTCCGTCCTGGCACCGCCTTTGGGATCACCGCTGCTTTCCCAGCGGGAATCCCTCTGCGCGTGTTTGCAGGTCGGAAGCTCCCGTGGGTCATGGGGCACCCCCAAACCCTTGTGGGACCCCCCCCAGCTCCTGCAGGGCTCAGCACAGGGAGCCGCAAGGGCAGGATTTGGGTGCTGTTGCTGTGATTTGTGACTGTCCCTGCTCCAAGGAGCTGTGCCACCACCACCAGCAGCATCCCTGTGACTGCGGTGGGGCTCAGTGCCACGCTCCCCACTGGCTGTGCCCATGGGTCTCCCATCTCCCCCTGCTACCAAAGGGCTGCTGGTTGGTTTTGCGTTCCACGCCAGCGCCTGCCCTGTGCCGTGCAGCCATGAAACCATGGAACTGCCCATAAAGAGGCAGGAAACCTGCTCCTGCCAAACTCCAGTGCCAGAATGTGGGCAGGAGGGAAGAGCTACAGCAGCTCCGGCTCAGCCCTGGGTGCGTTCTGCCCCTGTGTCGTCCCCCCCAGGATGCGGTGGGAGCATCAGCTCCCTCCCAGCTGAGTGCTTCACAATCCTTTCCCTGCATCTCCGTTGCAGGAAAGCAAGGGAAATAACCCGATCTGATTGTATTTTATTGCCCCCCATTCCCAAGGGCCGGACAAAGCAGCACCACTGCACCAGTGGATGCTTAACCACAGATTCAATCCTCAGCCCCCAGTGCTGGGGTGGATGGCAGCGGGGATCACACACACGTTTCTTCCCTTCCCCCCCTTATTCATACTGTACTGTGAAGCTTTAAACTTCAATCTTCATTTCCTCTTTCTAAAGCCCAGCCTTCCCCTTTCCACATGGCTCATGGCACCCCCGTCCCACACGACATGGAGCAGCCCATGTGCTGGAGCACCCTCGTGTTAGGGACAAGGCTTTCCTGCTGTCAGCATCAAGCAGCTCCCATCTGAAGCCTGCCCTGTGTTGCTGGGCAAGGCTCGGGCAGGCAGATGTTCCCTTTCTGCCTGCCTGCTCCTTGCCCGCCCCATGGTTTGCATAAGGCAGGAAATGTCAGCGACAGGCTCGAGTTAACGACGCCTCATCCCCTGCTCTCATTAAAATCCTCTGCAGAGGGTGGCTGGAGCAGAGCTGCTCTTGGCAACCTGCCTGCATCATGCGTGGACCAAGATGATGGAGCTGCCTGGGGATGGAGATGCTAGTGTGGTACCCGGGATGCACAGCACAAAGAACCTCCCTGCACCCGTGTGTGGGAGGGCACAAAGTACCCCAAACCCTTTCAATACCTTAAATTCCTTTAATTCCCCCCCCCCAGCAGTTGGCTCTCAGCCTCCCTGGTTTTGGGATGGGGACATCACTCTGTGCTTGCGGTCCCTGCCTGCAGCCCAGTCACCTCGTTTCTGATGCCCTGGGGCAATAAGCTGTAAAGCAGTGATTTCTCTTTCAGCAGCAGCGCTCAGGAGCGATGGTTCATGATGTCCCCAGGGAGGAAGTGGGGTCAGAGCATCGTGGTGGCTGCCAACAGCACGCGCTGCCTGCCCTTTGCACCCTCTGCATCCCTGGGGATGTCCTCATCCTTACAGAGGTGTCAGGGTTCCGGGTGTAACCTGGGGCTGCCGTGGCCTCTCTCCAAGTGTGTTGAATGGGGCTGCGGGTTTCTGGAGCCGCTTCAGGGAAAGGGTGGGTTTGTTTGTTCTTGGCCTTCCCGTCTGGCAGAGGAAAGCCTCTGCTGGCTGCCAGCGGGATGCGGTGGCCGGACACACTCAGGGATGTGTTCTATGGGCTGGGAGCAAAGCAGGGGCACCACGTGCTGCAGCTCTGGCCAAATCCACCTGCTGAAGCCTTTGCCTTTGGGGTGCCTCTGTACCCCATCACCCCACAGTCCCTGCAAGGGGCACTTGTGAGGCCCCCCATCTATCTGCAGGGTGGTTTGCAAGGGCTGAAGGCTTTGGTTGCCCATCACCGTGCAAGCCCCATGGGGTTGGGGTGTGGGGCCAGGGCCAGGGCCATAGCTGGTGGCCCTGACAGAGCCGTGTCCTGTCCTTCCAGCACAGGGAGCAGTGACCCGTACTGCATCGTGAAGATCGATGATGAGGCCATCATCAGGTGAGTGGCTCCATGGCCCTGCCTGGTCCTCAGATGGGCTGGCACACACTGCTCCTGTGGGTTCTTCCAGCCACCCTGCTGCAGGCCTATTATTATCATCATCATCATGATGACTATTATTATATTTTATTACTATTATATTATTATTAATATTAGTATTATAATAATATAACTGATTATTATTATTCCTCAATGCAGATATGGTGCTTAAGGGCATGGTTTAGTGGTGAACTTGGCAGTGCTGGGTTCACAGTTGGACTTGATGATCTTAGAGGTCTTTTCCTCTAAATGATTCTATGAGTCTATGAATTAACTGCAGACACAGCTCACAGCCTTGTCCCATGTCATGCCAGCCCACAGCCACAGAACAGTGACAGGGAGCCATCCCCTGCCCCACCTGAGGGATCAGATCTGTGGGTGCTGCCCCCAGCTCTGTGTCCTGGGCAGCTCATAGGGCTGGGGAAGTGGGGGTCACCTCAGTGAGGAACCCCAATCCCCTCCATCAGTGGTGCCACCTGCCCCACAGGACTGCCACGGTGTGGAAGACGCTGTCCCCGTTCTGGGGGGAGGAATACGAGGTGCACCTCCAGCCCACCTTTCACAGCATCTCCATCTATGTCATGGATGAGGATGCGCTCAGGTAAGGGCAGGTTGGCTGTGGGACATTGGTGGCTTTGGCTGCCTGCCTGCGTGCTCAACCCTGTTGTAGACACCAGAGAATCCACACCCGGCCATGCTGGCTTTGGCTTTGGGACGCAAAGGGGTGAAGTTGTTTTCACAGCTGGCAGCAAAGGGTGGCAGAGGTGCTCCATGGGGACAGACTCACTGAGGTGTCTCCATTCCATTCCTGATCCCACACCATGTCCTGCTCCTGGCTTTGGTTCTCCAGCCGCGATGATGTTATTGGGAAGGTCTGCATCACCCGGGACATGCTGGCGGAGCACCCCAAGGGTAAGGTGATGGGGGATCAGTAGAGACCCGTCTCCCACCCCTGTGATGAGCAGGACCCCAGGGTCCCCTCAGTGATCCCACATGATCCCTTTCCCGCAGGATACAGCGGCTGGATGAGCCTCAGCGAGGTGGACCCCGATGAGGAGGTGCAGGGGGAGATCCACCTGCGGGTGGAGGTGGTGGGGGGCCCGGGCCGGCGGCTGCGCTGCGCTGTGCTGGAGGCCAGGTGAGGAGGGGACGGGGACAGGGTCCGTGTGTGCAGTGGGGATGTGTCCGTGACTCGGTTTCCCCATTGGAATCAGGGTGTTCTCAGGTACCCGCCCTTGGGTGCAGAGCATCCTCTACCCAATGGGGACCCTGGGGCAGGATCCACCTCATCTGTAGGGTGTGCATCTGCAGATAGAATCATGGAATGGTTTGGGTTGGAAGGGACCTTAAAGTTCATCCAGCTCCAGCCCTTGCCAAGGGCAGGGACACCTTCCACTAGAGCAGCTTGCTCCAAGCCCCTGTGTCCAACCTGCCAGGGATGGGGCAGCCACAGCTTCTTTGGGCAACCCGTTCCATTGCCTCATGATGCTGGGGAACCGAGGAGGACAGTGGGTACCCATAGTGAAGTTGCTGTTAAATTCCCCCTCTTCTCGGCAGGGATTTGGCCAGGAAGGACCGGAATGGTGCCTCCGACCCCTTTGTCCGCTTGCGCTACAACGGGAAGACACAGGAGAGCACGGTGAGTACTCTCACCATTGAAACCATTCCACTGGGAAGCCCCGGCCTTCCCGAGGGTTGTGGGATGGGGATGGGGATGAAGCCATTGCGTTTGCAGGTGGTGAAGAGGTCCTGCTACCCGCGCTGGAACGAGACCTTCGAGTTCGAGCTGGCCGAGCCCGCCGGGGAGAAGCTGTGCGTGGAGGTGTGGGACTGGGACCTGGTGGGCAAGAACGACTTCCTGGGCAAGGTGAGCCCCGAGCCCATCCCCGCTGCCCACCCAGTGACAGGGACCCATCCCTGCCCGGTGCGTGCGCTCAGAGCTGCGGGTGCTGCTGCTGCTGCAGGTGGTGTTCGGGGTGCAGGGGCTGGCGGAGGCCGGGCAGGATGAAGGCTGGTTCAGGCTGCAGCCGGATGCATCCAAGGCGAGGGAGGACGGGTGAGTGTGGGCACAGGGGTGCTGGGGTGCTCCCGGTGCTCGGGGGGGGTGAGGAGGGGCTGTTCTGGGCAGCAGCATCGCTTTGGAGGGCAGCTCCTGGGTGTGCTGTGGTCTGGGATGGGGGCAAGCGCAGGGCAGCCCCACCTGTGTGCCCTGGGCTGTTGGGCCATGTCCTGCTTGGTGAAGTACTTCAGCCTGCCTACCTACCCAGCTACCTTTGTATCTATCTACCTATCCACCTACCCACCTACTCACCTATCTATCTATCTACCAATCTACACCTATGTGTCTACCCACCCACCTATCTATCTACCCATCTACTCACCTATCTATCTACCCATCTACCCACCCACCTATCTATGTATCTACCCACCTATCTATCTACCCACCTATCTATGTATCTACCCACCTATCTATCTACCCATCCACCCACCTATCTATGTATCTACCCATCTACCCACCCATCTATCTACCCATCTACCCACCTATCTATCTACCCATCTACCCACCTATCTATCTACCCATCTACCCACCTATCTATCTACCCATCTACCCACCTATCTATCTACCCATCTACCCACCTATCTATCTATCTACCCATCTACCCACCTATCTATCTACCCATCTACCCACCTATCTATCTACCCATCTACCCACCTATCTATCTACCCATCTACCCACCTATCTATCTACCCATCTACCCACCTATCTGTCTACCCATCTACCCACCTATCTATGTATCTACCCATCTACCCACCTATCTATCTACCCATCTACCCACCTATCTATCTACCCATCTACCCACCTATCTATCTACCCATCTACCCACCTATCTATCTATCTACCCATCTACCCACCTATCTATCTATCTACCCATCTACCCACCTATCTATCTACCCATCTACCCACCTATCTATGTATCTACCCATCTACCCACCTATCTATGTATCTACCCATTTACCCACCTGTCTATCTACCCACCTACCTATGTATTTACCTACCTACCTGCCCGCCCATCCCTCCCTCCACCCCGTGCCCCTGCAGGCGCCGAGGCAGCCTGGGCTCGCTGCAGCTGCAGGTGAGGCTGCGGGACGAGACGGTGCTGCCCTCGCACTGCTACCGGCCGCTGGTCCAGCTCCTGTGCCAGGAGGTGAAGTCGGGGCTCCAGGTGAGGGTCCATGCAAAGCACCCGGTGTCCCCCAGCTCCGGTGTGCCCCTGCCCATGGCATCGCGGTGCCTGTCCCCACCAGGATGGCCAAGTGCATCTGGTCACCCTCCTGGATGAAACCACCACAGCCGAGTGCCGGCAGGAGGTCGCCATCAGCTTGGTCAAACTCTTCCTGGGCCAAGGGCTGGCCAAGGAGCTCCTGGACCTGCTCTTCGAGTTGGAGCTGGCCAAGCCCTGTAAGGCGGGAGCAGGAAGCGGATCTTGAGGCTTCCAACCATCTCCTGGGGCTGCAAAACCTCAGCGTGGTGATTTTTGGGGGTGCTGGTTGAGGTTCATGTACTCCGGGGGGGGCGCATCCCTTGGGTCCATCCCAAACAGCTCCTGGGCTGAGGTTGGTGGAAGAGCAAGTGGTCTGGGGTTAGGGAATCCCCATGGAAACGGCAGGGGCTGGAAGACGCAGCCCATAGAAGTAACCCCATGTTGTAGCTGCCTTGGGGGGTGACCTGTGGCTGTCCCCCAGGCTGCAGACCCTCTCCTGTTTTGCAGGCGAGCCCAACACTTTGTTCCGGAGCAACTCCCTGGCTTCCAAGTCGATGGAGTCCTTCCTCAAGGTGCCACAGTGCCTGAAACCTGGCTCTGGGCTGTCCCCACTGGGGCCAGCTCCCAGTGCTGCTGGGAGGGCTGGTGGGGCTGTGCCTGTTCTCTGTGTGGGAGGTTGGAGATCATCCCCTGGCTCACCCTTACCGGGGACTGTGGAGGTGGTGGTGCCAAACCTGTGGCCGTGCCCCCCCATCAGCATCCCTGCGTGGTCCCTCTGCAGGTGACGGGGCTGCCGTACCTGCACGCTGTGCTGGGCCCCACCGTCAACCGCGTGTTCGAGGAGAAGAAGCACGTGGAGCTGGACCCCGGCAAGGTGGAGACCAAAGATGTTGGGTAAGGGGTGCATGGGGCCATGGGGCAGGGGGGACCCTGGCCATGGGGTGGTGACAATGGCGGTGCCCGCAGGTGCTCGGGGCTGCACCGGGTGCAGACGGAGGGCGAAGTGATCGAGCAGGGCCGCCAGCACCTCCAGTCCTACCTGGAGGAGCTGCTGGATGCCATCGTCAGGTCGGCTCCCACGTGTCCCCCCGTTATCCGTGCTGCATTCCGGCTGCTCTTCCAGCGCGTCGGGGAGCGCTTCCCACAGCACCAGGTTGGGCTGGGGTTGAACAGGGGCAGTCCCCAGCTCTGGTTGATGGGGTCCCTATTGGGCATGGGGCAGCCCCCCAGGGATGAGGCGCAAGGGGGACAGTGGGGCTGTGCTGGACCAAATAGCAAGGATCTGAAGGGGGGCTACAATGGTGCTGGGGAGGGGCTCTTCATCAGGGACTGTAATGATAGGACAAGGGGTGACGGGTTCAAACTGAGATGGGGGGATTAGGTTGGATATAAGGAAGAAGTCAGGGTTAGCTGTGGCTGCCCCATCCCTGTCAGTGTTCAAGGCCAGGTTGGATGGGGCTTGGAGCAAGCTGCTCTAGTGGAAGGTGTCCCTGTCCATGACAGGGGCTGGAGCTGGATGAGCTTTAAGGTCCCTTCATCCCAAACCATTCCATGACTCCATGTCCCTCAACGGTCCATGTGCTGCCGGGGCTGTCCTGTGCTGGGACAGACCCCCCCCCCCCTCCAACCTTGTTGGCTGCAGCACATCAAGTTCGTGGCCGTCACCAGCTTCCTTTGCCTCCGCTTCTTCTCTCCGGCCATCATGACCCCTAAGCTGTTCCACCTGCGGGATGCTCACGCTGATGCTCGCACCAGCCGCACGCTGCTGCTGCTGGCCAAGGTGGGATGGGGGGCACACGGAGGGGGGTGGTACTGTTGCCCTGCTTCCCATTGGGAAGTGCTGTGCGTGCCGCCGGTGACGCTGCCATCCCGGGGGTCTCCAGGCCATCCAGATGGTGGGCAACATGGAGCCAGCAGCCGGGCGGGCCAAGGAGCCGTGGTTGGCCCCGTTGCTGCCCACCCTGCAGCAGGGCATCGCCCGGATGAAGGACTTCATCACCCGGTTGGTGGAGATGGAGGACGAGGAGGAGGAAGGTGAGGGGCGGCCGCTGCCCCCCCCCAGCGCGGTGCTGAAGGAGGGGCTGCTCTTTGTGCACAAGACACGGGGCAAGGGGCCGCTGCTGAGCGCTGCATCCAAGAAGCTCCACTTCTGCCTCACTGGGGAGAGCCTCAGCTTCAGCAAGAGCCCTGGAGCCGAGGTAGGGGGGTCCTGGGGGGTGGTGGGGGGGCAGCGAGGTGGCACTGACCCCCTGTGTGTGTCCCCTCCATCAGCAGAGTGGTGCCATCGCCCTGCCCGACATCCTTGCGGCAGAGAAGGTGGAAGAGAAGAGCTTCGGGAGCTCCCACGTCATGCAGGTGGTTTACGTGGATGCGGGCGGGCAGCAGGAGACGGCTTACCTGCAGTGCAAGGTGGGATGGAGATGGGGGGCGCGCATGGGGGGTGTCACAGCACGGGACCCCCCTTTTCACCCCTAACCACCCCCTGCAGTGCGTGAATGAGCTCAACCAGTGGCTGTCAGCCCTGCGCAAGGCGTGCGGCAACAACCCCCGTGTGCTCCGTGCCTACCACCCCGGCGTCTTCCGCGGGGACAAGTGGAGCTGTTGCCACCAGAGGGACAGGATGGGTACGAGGAGGGGACCCCCGCAATGGTGCTGGTGGGGTCCCCCCATACCCTGACACTGCTGCCCCGCAGGGCCGGGCTGTGACCGGACCCGGCATGGGGTCACCCTGCAGGACTGGAGCGACCCCATGGACCCCGCGGTGGAGGCTCAGCGCCTGTTCCATCACCTCCAGGGGCTGCGGGACACCCTCAGGTGAGCCCCAACCCCGGGGGGACCGCCCTTAAACCCCCCATCTAATGCTAAGGTTCCATCCTTCTCCTCCCTGTATCCCCAGGGAAAAGTACTGGGAGCTGCTGGAGGCCACCCAAAACGGTCCTCAAGGAGAAGGTAGGGTGGTGCTGGGCATGTCATGGTTGGGATGTGCCCTGGGCATCGGGGGCTGCGCTGTTGGGGGTGCAGGGTCTCACTGTGCTCACCCCTGCAGGTGCCCCCCTGCCCGAGGGGCTGCGCCGGCTCTTTGGGGTGCTGGGGGAGCTGGAGAGCTGCCACCGCCAGGCACAGCCCCCGGCCCCCCCTGCGCCCACCCTGCTGCAGCTGCAGACATGAGGGACCCCCCCCCACCCCGTGTCCCTGCTCCTTGGGGTGGCAATAAAGCTCTTTGTACCCTGCAGCCCTGTCCCGGCCCTCTGTGGTGGATGGGGATGGGGACACGGATGGGGCTGGTGGTGATGGGGCTGGTGGAGGCACTGGTCACATCCCTGCCGGTGTCACTGATGGTGGTGCCCCTATTGGGACCGTCCCTGATGGCATCGCGGGTGTCGGTGCTCCTCAAGACATCATTGACGACCTCAGTGGTGGCCCCGCTGGTGTCCTTCGTGGTGGCACCAGTTGGGGAATGCCGATGGAGGAGTCAACCCATGGTTTTGCTGCTGATGGCATTGGTGGTGACGTCAGTGCCAGTGCTGACATCAATGCAAAGTGGTAACATCAATGCCATTGGTGGTGACATCAATGCCAAGTGGTGACATCAGTGTAAGCAGTGGCGACGCCAGTGCCAAGCGGTGACGCCGATGCTAAGCAGTGACATCAGTGCCAAGCGATGACATCAATGCAAGCGGTGGTGACACCAGTGCCAAGCCGTGACACCAGTTCCATTGGTGACATCAGTGCCAAGCGATGACATCAGTGCCATTGGTGGTGACATCAATGCCAGGTGATGACATCAATGCCATTGGTGGTGACATCAGTGCCAAGCGATGACATCAGTGCCATTGGTGGTGACATCAATGCCAGGTGATGACATCAATGCCATTGGTAGTGACATCAATGCCAGGTGATGACACCAATGCCAAGGGGTGACATCAATGCCAGGTGGTGACACTAATGCCAAGGGCTGATATCAATGCCATTGGTGGTGACATCAATGCAAGCGGTGACACCAATGCCATTGGTGGTGACATCAGTGCCAAGCGGTGACACCAGTGCCAAGGGGTGATATCAATGCCATTGGTGGTGACATCAATGCAAGCAGTGACATCACTGCCAAGCATTGACATCAGTGCCATTGGTGGTGACATCAGTGCCATTGGTGGTGACATCACTGCCAGGTGATGACATCAATGCCATTGGTAGTGACATCAATGCCAGGTGATGACATCAATGCCATTGGCACTGACATCAATGCCATTGGTGGTGACACCAACGTCAAGTGCTAACACCACCGTTGCCCCTTCTAACGCCACCTCTGCTGCCGCCATCTCCGCTCGTGACGTCACCGCTGACGTCACCGCCGCCGGTCTGCATCATCACGCCGGGCCAATAGCACCGACTCCTCCCGCCCGCCTGGGGGCGCTGCCGCCGCAGCGGGAGCGGGCGGAAGAGGCGGGGCCTAGCGGCGGCGGCGGCGACATGAACGCGCCTCCGGCCTTCGAGTCCTTCCTCCTCTTCGAGGGCGAGAAGAAGTGAGCGGAGGAGGCGGGGAGCGGCTGTGGCCGGGGCAGCGGCATCGCTTTGGGGCCGCGGGGGTCGGGGGGGGAGGTCCGGGCCTCCCCCCCGATCCCCGTGGCCCCATAGGCCTTATAGGCCCCGTAGGCCTTATAGGCCCCGTAGGCCCTATAGGGCCACTGCCTGAGGCGCTTATACTCCCCTGTGTATCCCTTTAGGATCTCCATCAACAAGGACACGAAGGTGCCCAACGCCTGCCTGTTCACCATCAACAAGGAGGACCACACGCTGGGGAACATCATCAAGTCGTGAGGAAATTAGGGGGGGAAGGGGGTGTGTTGGACAAGTCCTCAAAACCACTGGTTTTCAATGAGCTTTTACTAGAAAATGAGCTTTTCGGTGGTGTTTTAACAAAAAATGAACTTTTTTCCTGTGATCTTTTAATAAAAAAATGATGTTTTCAATGATCTTTTGATGCAAAGTGATCTTTTTCAATTATCTTTTGATATAAACGATCATTTTTTATGATATTTTGATATAAAATGATCATTTTTTATGGTCTTTTAATAGAAAATGAGCTTTTCAGTGGTCTCTTAATAGAAAACGATCGTTTTCAATGATATTTTAATAGAAAATTATATTGTTCAGTGATCTTTCAAAAGAAAACGAGCTTTTCAATGATTTTTTGATACAAAGTGATCTTTGTTAATGATCTTTTGATATAAACAACCATTTCTTATGATATGTTGATAGAAAATGATAATTTTTTATGGTCTTTTAATAGGAAATGATTTTTTCAATGGTCTCAATATAAAAGGATCGTTTTCAATGATCTTTTGAAATAAAACTTTTTCATTGATCTTTTGATACAAAATGATTGTTTTCAATGATCTTTTGATACAAAACAATGTTTTTTTAATTATCTTTTGATATAAAATGATCATTTTTTTATGATCTTTTAATAGAAAATTATCTTTTTCAATGTTTCTTTGCTATAAAAAAGCACTTACATTCGTGCTGTGGGGTTGTTCATTGCTGCTTTCCCATTCCAGGCAGTTACTGAAGGACCCCCAAGTGTTGTTTGCAGGGTACAAGGTCCCGCACCCACTGGAACACAAGATCATCATCCGTGTCCAAACCACCCCTGACTACAGCCCGCAGGAGGCGTTCACCAATGCCATCACAGATCTGATCAGCGAGCTCTCCCTCCTGGAGGAGAGGTTCAGGGTATGTTGGTTTCCTTTGAGCTCCTTGCAGTTCAGAGTGAAACAACAGGAGGGGTACTGCTGATAGTTTAGGTTAACAGCTTCATCACTGCCGTGCAGCACCACAAGGCAAAGGGCTGGGTCCTGCACTTGGGCTGCAACAATTGCCCCATGCAATGCTACAGGCAGGGGAAGAGTGGCTGGAAACTGCTCGTGGGGAAGGATGTGTGGGTGCTGATTGATGGAGCTGAGCATGAGCAGCTTGTGCCCAGGAAGCCGCCTGTGTCGGCACCAGTGTGTCAGCGGGGCCAGGGCAGGGATTGTCGCCCTGCACTGGGCATTGGTGATGCCGCACCTCGAACCCTGTGTTCAGCTCTGGGCCCCTCACCACAAGAGAGACATTGAGGTGCTGGAGCAGGGCCAGAGAGGGGCAGCGGAGCTGGTGCAGGGCCTGGAGCACAAGTGTGATGGGGAACGGCTGAGGGACCTGGGGGGGTCAGTGTGGAGAAGAGAGGTCCCTACAAGTGCCTGACAGGAGGATGGAGCCAGGAGGGGCTGGGCTCTGCTCCCAAGGAACAAGGGAGGGGACAAGAGGAGACGGCCTCAAGCTGCACCAGGGCAGGTTTAGATGGAGCTGAGGAACAATTCCTGCCCCAGAGGGTGCTCAGGCATTGGAACAGGCTGCCCAGGGCAGGGCTGCAGTCACCGTCCCTGCAAGTGTTCACACCCCGTGGAGATGAGGCCTCAGTGCCATGGGGCAGTGGTGGCCTTGGCAGTGCTGGGGACCTGTTGGACTTGATTTAAGGTCATCATTTTTTGGTTATCTTAAAGCTCTTTTTCAGCCTGGTTGATTCTATGATTATTTGGCTCCTGTCCTCCTGGCTGTGCTTAAGGGTTATTTGCACATCTGATGAGGGTAACTCCCTAGGTGCCCAACATCGGTTCTCTCAGTCATCTTAATGTAGAAAACAATTTTCCATCCTTCCAAGTGTTTTCTGTGACAGTTTTAGGAAGTTTTGGACCACTTTTCATTGCTTTACTCTGCTGTGCCATTGTATTTATTTAGCCCCTGATTTTTGAGACTTAATCTGCCCAAAAGGCTATTAGCAAAACCAGGGAGGGTGTGACTAGGATAATGTCTGTGTCGTGTTCTCTGATGCGCTGGTACAAGGTCACAGTGCACCAAGTCTGTAAATACGGTGTGGTTTTGCTTGAAGTATTATTTCTCTGGATGGGGTAGAGGTTTCCACTGCTGGTTTGTGGTGGGGCTGTGTCTCACAGGAGACTGTTAGGAATGTTTAAACCACCTCCAGCCCAGTAACAGTTCTTGTCTGAGCATTTGTGTTTGTGTTTTACAGGTTGCCATTAAAGACAAACAGGAAGGAATCGAGTAAAATCACCCTGCTTAGAGCAGGCTCTACTTCCGAGGCAGAACCATGTGGCTGTTTGTTAGGTGAATCGTGGATTCAAACTCCCATTCATGGCCAATATTTTCCCCCTTAACCCACTCAGGTTTAAGCAGCAGTGGTGTTTTGAGTTTGTTTTTTTTGTGATATATTTTGCCAAGAGGAGAACTGTCATGTCTGAGCTGATGGATAAGGCATTAAAATGATTTCTACTTTCCCAATTGGAGCCTTAATGCAAATATTTGTGCTGTTGGTGAGGTTGGTGTGAGTGCACTTCCAGAGGAGCCGCTGCTGTGAGACAGCAGTGGATGAACTCTCTGCTTTTCCTTTCCAAGAAGTCCAAGCAGTGCCAGCAAGAGGGGTTTTGTTTTATTAAGTGTCATTTCTATATAAAACAATTGCACCAATTGTGGAAAACTTACAGTAAAAGAAACTGGGTGTTTACAATGACAAGATGAGTTTAACAAACTCCTCTTGGTGTTTTGTCTCTTGCACATAACAGCAGGTCTAGAAAACGTGATGGTTACATGGGTAACAGTCACTAATACTGCACTAATTCAAAGCACAGGCATGAAACTGGGGGACAAGGAACTATGACTTCTTCCAAATTGCTGTTATGTTCACACTAGTTAGGACAACAAGGTAAGTAAAAGTGGGGTCTGAGACCACGTTGTTTACTAGGACTTCAGTCAGCTGCTCCCCGTTTGCTCGCAGCTCTGGCCACTGGAGAATCTAGGAGGAGAAGAGAGGTTGGATAGGCAAGGGCTGCTGGTGCTGTCTCTGAAGGTGGGAGGATGTTAGTTAGTGTTAATTGACAGCTGGGTCTGTATGGAGTCTGGTTCCCTGCCCACCCAGGGAGGCTGAATGAAAGGCTCTTGCCCTTTCTGGGGGAGGTGATGCAGCTCCTCCAAACCACATGGACTTGATCAGAAAGGAGAAAGTGCTGCCTTGGGCAATGCACTTGCAAAAAGCTCTTGGAACACTGGGTCACTCCATACCTGCATCTAGTGCAGCTCAACACCCGCTTCTGTATGAGAGTATGTGGGATTGTCCTTTCAAGACACTCGGTCATTGCCTAAGACAGAACTATCCCTGAAGGCCAGGGATGTGCCCAGCAGGAAAAAAGTGCATGAACCCTTTTCTCCACGAGGAAGAACTCTGGTTTCCCTTTGGCTTCCATCCCCTCAACCCAGCAGGGAAGTGGTGTCTCCACAAGCGTATCACCAGGCTCTCCAGTTTAACCACCAGCTTTGAGAGGGCCCTTCAGCTAGGAACAGTTGCTCGCTCCTGCAGAATGCAGAGCTGCTTTACAGCTCCTAATTCCTGTCACAGTTGGGTTTGTGTGAGAGTTGAAAGATGGCCTTGGTCATGCTCTAGAGATTACTTTTAATGGTGTGCGAGAGTTGGGTATAGACAACAGCAGGTATGTTCTGGTGTGAATCTGCTCCCTGCTGCACTGAGGCAGAAGGGAGACCTACCTGTGCAGGAGGGATCTTCTGAAGTGGGGAGCGTTTCCCCTTTGCAGAGCTCCATGCCTTTGTGTAGCTTGAGAGGTTGTACATCCACACGCTTCCCTTCTCATCGCCACAGAACACGTAGTTTTTTGCTGCAGGACCAAAAGAAGAAGATGGGAAATAAGTCTGGAATTAAGGATCCACTTTCCTGTAATGCAGAACTCAAGCCAGTGCTGCAGGATCCCAACAGAGGATGTGGTATTTCAGCATAATACAGCACAAATATGCTAATTGACCTTGCTCTGAAAGCTCATTTCACCTAAGGCTAAATCAGTTCTCTTGCTCTAGTAGAGAGAAGCTAGTGAGAAACACTAGGGGATTTCTTCTGACCTTTTTTAGACTTTTTTTGGTCTATTCCCTGTTAGTCTCAAAAGCCAGCTGCCCCTTGTGGGTCCTGCCCCTTCCTTGAGATGTTAAAATGGCTCCAGCTACACTAAAGGGCCAGGCCATCAGCTCTATGTGCTCTGAAGCCCTGTACAATGGAGACCATGTCACTGAGCAATGCCTCGGTGGTTCCCTCTTGGATGGCCGATGGTAGAGCTATAATTAGTTATTCCTGATGTTATTTATACACAGCTGGTGCTGCACGGTGCTGCAGCTACATTACAAGTCGGGGCTCTTGGTAGCAGAGTGGAGACCAGGCTGATGGAGACTGAAATCCAGCTCCAGGCTTCCCCAGGCCACTGGTCCAAGTCAATCTCCATCCGTGCAGCATCCCTGCCACAGTGAGTGAGGAAGAGCACTGCCTACCTGGGCAGGTGCTGAGTGTCAGGTAGGACATGTCTGTCGTGGACCACTCCAGCTCAGCCAGAATAACTGCAGCTGTGGTTCGTTGGCATCCCTTCCCCTTCGTGTCAAAAGACCGACTCCAGCTCCATAAGTATATGCATCCTGGTTTAGAGCTCTTGGAAACTAGGGAAGAAAGATGGGAGAGGCTGTGTCAGTGACACGGGAAACCTCAAGACAAAGGCTGGTTGCTGGGGAAGGTGGTTCATCCAGAAGGTGGCTTTAAGATGTGGGACCTGATACCAGCGGCAACTCTTTCCACCTCTTTTACCTCATTTCAGGGTAACTGGAGGCTGCAGAGGGATTTTCAATCCCACAATACATTCCTGAACTGCAGAACAAGCATTAGCTGTTCAGAAAGGCCCAGGCCATGCTTTTAAGCACTCTCCCAGCTGTGGGAACCCCCAGTTGCCCTGCAAACACATACTGCTGCCACCAGCCTTTCTCCCTTCCCCTTTGCCCTTACTTGGCCAAACATGCTTTGGGGATGGGGCCATCCCCATTGGTAGGCCCGCCCAGACGTGTCTGTGCACCTCTAGCCCACAGTTTAGGGAAAGATAAGTGACTCTGAGAGGCAGCTCCGTTCTGTACCCCCCAGCAAACTGAAGAAGAGGGAGCTGCACCCCATTCAGCCTGCCATGTGCTAAGGTGCCTGTTTTTCTGGACTGGGCTATTGTGTTTATACTCACCCACAACATCATCATTCAGAAAAGCCAAACCATCAACCCTGTGCAATGTTGTCATGCTTCCATCCTCATCGGGAAACTGGAACGTGGCATCAAAAGGCCTAGAAATAGAGGGAAGGGTGAAATGAGTCGAGGCCTGGATGGGGAGCAGTGGATGGGCACACAGTAATGGGATGTGTTAGTAAGTCTCTTGCCAAATCCAGATCAGTTCCCACTTGGAATTATGCCTTTGGCCACCTGGGTTAATGAATGCAGCCCTTTTGCTTAAGAGACTGCTGGTTTACTCCATCTGTTTGTGCAGACCTCAGGATTAGGGTATGACAGCACGGCATGACTCGACTTGCTTTGCTGTCGTCATTTCTTCCTGTGCTCCCATAGAGTGCCCTTCCCTGGGTAACCTCCTGCACCAGCAGCAGGATTGGCCTTATGGGAGACTGGAACTAGAGCCAAGACTTTACGCTCTGTTACACTGCATCAAGATCCACGCCCTCCAGTTTTAGGGTATTGCATTCCAGTCCTGTCAGCCTTCCTGCAACCCTTGTAGACTGGAGCAGTGATACATGCTCAGGGCTGCCAGCTTTGAACACTCCTTTAGCATTATGCTAGTATTTTTTCTTGCCTCTGTGGGAAGGGATGTTTTAAATTGGGTAGGACATGCTGCTTTTTCTTGCTCAGGTCTCCTCAGTCAGAAATAAAGCCTTTGCTAGGACAAGCTCTTTTTGATGATAAGGAAAGCAAATACATGCCCCCAACTTTGGGATCTAACCTGTTTTTTTGTTTCTTATCCAGTTTTATATTCCAGGCAAAACAGCCACCTTCACAGCCAGCCAGCAGGTACTGATCCGGGCAGCTGGGGACAAGGGCAATCCGTAAGGGAATAGAGAGCACTTCCAGCACCAGCAGCTGGCTAAAAAGAAAGAAAAAGAAAAGAGAGCAAGCAGTTACGTGATGCTGCGATAGTTACAGGCTCCTGGGCTGGCCACGTCTGGTTTTTGAACCTTTACCTTGCTTTGAAATTGTAGTCAGAGTCTGGAATCCCAATATCCCAGAGTGCAATTCGCTTGTCATAGGATGCAGCTGTGGGACACAGAAGAGAAGCAGGTAGTGACAGCGCTGCTCATCTAGCTCTTCTCGTGCTAGCTGGCAATTCTACCCGTGCCACAGAGGCTGTAACACGCTAAGCCTGGGGCATCAGAGAGCTCATTAAGGCACAGCAGCAGTCACTGAGGCTCCTGGCTCAACACCACGTCACAGCATGGTCAGGAATTTGCATTCTTATCCTGTGCTCTAAGAGGAGCAGATAAAAGAAAGTTTGTTTCCTGGTGTCCACTACTAAGTTGTGGCTTCATAAGGTCATTCATGAGCCCCTTTCAGCTCATGTTTCTGGGGGCCATGGGGAATTTAAGCCCTAACCTCCCCTCTCAGGCACACGCCACTTCATCCCATGCATCCATGGCTTACTGTGGTCACATCCACAGTAGCTCCCACGGGGAAACTTAGGCATTGATGTAAAGTGTGAAAGACCCTTCATGTCTTTGTCACCAAACTGATATACTGCTAGCAGAAACAATCCTAACAGGTTACACAGAGTAATCTGGATCCTGATCAGAAGGCAGCCCTCAAATGAATACCTGGGGCAGTGTCCCATCCCCAGACAGGCATGCAAAGACTCTCACTTCATTACTATGAATGTTTCTATGCAATGCAACAAGCTGTCCACTCGGATGTACGGATGTGCTATCCACCTCCTTATCCTCCTGGGCTTCTGCTTTTTGCACTCTTGAGCTGCTTCTGGGAATTATCCACTACAGCTACCTGTGTTTCAGAAAAATCCCACTGTTAATGGCTCATGTAGCACTCTAACCACTCCAGGATGTGAGTAATTGTAGGCCAGAGGAACAATGTGCTGTGGGGTGCAGTTTGAAGGGCTCTAACAAATTACTTTACAGGCCTGACAATGCAGCTGCAATCTGTAGTATAATAGTTCGTGTCCTACCAGTCTGTAACTTCAGCCTCTGTGGGCCCTACTGTGGCAAAGCTCTCTTCTACATCAGGCTAAATAGTGTAGAAAAAAAGAGGTCTGACAAGGTACAGAACTCCAAACCCCTGTCATTCATCCAAAAGCACTTACTTAAGTGCATAATTTTGCTCATTGGAAAAAATGAACCCTAACAGCCCATTGTACACTGCTTGCCCCTGTTGCTGTGCTGCTGAGAGCCCTGACCACCCGCTGCCTGGCCCCCAGCAGCCTGCCCTGGCTCTCATTCTTCTTACTCGTCCCTGCGGAACGGGGCCGCTGCTGGGCTTGTTCGTGACGGCCACCCTGAGAGAGAAACAGGAGCTGCTGCACCTCAGCTAAAGGGTCAGGCTCTGTGGCTGAAACAGTCTGTACCTTCTGTAGATTACTCTCATATGAGACTAACAATACATGTCTGGCCATGCTTTTTCTATGCATGTGCAGTCCCTGTTTGCACTGCTGCCAGTTCCCCTTGTTAAGGACGCCCAGCCTTTTCTACATTAGGTACTAAAACTAAAGAGATTCTGATCCAGACTTACTGAAGAGGTGAGTTTCTCGAGTTGGGCTGAAGCAGACAGTAGCAATGGGCTTTTTATGAGCCTTTATCTCTCCGTAGCAGAAGTCAGCTGCCACGTGGATCAGTTTGACAATCCCTCTCCTCCCAGCAGCAGCCAAGATATTATGAGATTTCTTCCTGCTGTCGCTGATGACCATTGTAACGGTTGTCCACGCAACACTGAAAAACTCCTAGGACAGAAAGAAACCTTGAGCAGAGGGAAAGATCAGAGCCAGGAGGAGAGCTGTCAGCTCAGAGATAAGACAACCATCTGAGAGCTATGGAGGTGAAATGACAGGACTATTGGAGGTGGGGCACTGAAGCTCAAAGCCACCCTCAGAAGAGCACAAACTGTTGACACAGGATGTTTAATCCTCTGTGCTGTCAAGCAGTCTTAGCAGAACACACACGTGTGCCTGCGTGAGGAAAAGAGAGGCAGACTAATCTTCTAAGCTAACAAAAAACCACCCAAAACAAACCAGGCTAAAAGGATAAGCAATTTAGTACCTACCTTCGTCCTTTTAAGACCTGCTAGAAACCCTTTCAGAACTCTTTGTAACATACATTATGTATACATGTATGTAATTATAACAAATGATGACATTTCCAGTCAATGCTTACTCCTCCCACTTGCAACGTACCTCTGCAGCCACCTTATACTTTTTCAGCACTGTCCCCGTCTCACAGTCAATCAGACAGACAGATTCCCCTCCACATGTTGCCACGGTTCTGGAGGAGCTCACAATGGGATCTGAAAGATGGAAAGAATAGGTGAGAAGTTCCCAGGTTCACGGATAACACCTGAAGACTGCCTGGTGCTCTCCCAGTCTCCTGTTTTCAAAGTCAAAGAAGTATGTAAGCAAGTCTCTTCCTGACAATGGAGACTACAGCTTGAAGGAGCAGGGGTCTAATGCATGGAGTCCGCTGGGATTCCAGAGCCGGGTGGTTCTGGGAATCCTGCAAACCTCTGTAAGAGCTCACCTTTCCTGGCTCCAGAGTCTAGCAATGGCTCGAAGACACAGGACCAGAGCTGCGTTTTAAAATCCTCGCGGCTGTTGCCTTTACTGTGACACTGAAGAAAATGCAATGGCTCTGCACTGACATCCTCCTACAATAAACCATCCACATTTAGAAAATTCATTCCCCTGACAGCGCTTTGCCTGTGACTGCCTGGACAGAACCCTCCACTGAGCACAGCAACCTGAGTTAAAGGGAAGGATCTGGTCAGCCCTTCTCTGCTACAGAGAACAGGAGAGACTGAGGTGCCAGCAATGCTCCAGACTCCTAAACCAGCAAGCAACTGTTTAGAAAAGATGTGCCCAGCAGAGCCTGGCAGCGAACCCCATTTCCTGATGCAGAGAAATGTGAAAAAACCTTTATATCCCCGCTGCTCTGAGCTGAGGGGGAAACACCTTTCCCCATGCAGCCATCACTTTGACCTGAGCGCAAGTCATGGCAGTCCCGTTTCTAGAAACAGGCTTTCAGTGCACCACCTCGGAGCGCTGGTCCATCCATCCCCTGCAGGGGATTCACTGTGTCCAGGGGGGGCCTTCCCTGATGCCTCTGAGAGATTTAAACCAATAAAAACCGAAACCAAACCCGTCACTCACAATATATCTGGTCAGTTACGAGCTCCAAACTGTGCAGAGCTCGGATGAGATCTGAATGCAGCTCCTCCCACTAAACCAAGAGGCCAAAAGCCAGTCCTAAGGAGGCTGATGAACATACCTTGCCCTTGGAGTTCTTCACTGGGGTCAAGGTAACAACTCCATTGTCCTGCTCCTGGCTTTTCTGTTCCCCTGTCAGCTGGCTGGATCTTCTGTTGCTTTGCCCCTTGGGCAACTGCTCTCCGTTCTTAGGTGTCTCTTCAGGTTCCTGCTCAGGGCTCGCCTCTTTGGCTGGCTGGTTTGATGTTCTTGGTTTCTCAGGAGCTAGCTCATCTTGCACAAGACTGGATTTTCTGGGATTAACTACAACCTCCTTCTCGGTGGTCACCTGGGGCTTGGACCTCTTCTTGCGAGAGTGTGTTTTTGAGCGATTTCTTTTCCTCTTTCTGGCTGTTACTGTGACCTATAAGGCATGTTGTCAGTTTGTGCAGAAGGTTTCTGGCTTCCCCAAGATGTGCAGATGATTTGTAAGTCAGAGATATTAATTATTCAACTGCAAGTACCCTCCTATGGTTACAGACTGGGTTCCAAGAATCAGAAAGCCAAGAGCTGCAGGGTTCCTAGAGGCAGAAGCTAATGAAAAATCACTTCTCTCTTCCCTTGTCCCAGTCACTTGTGATTGAAAAACAATGTGGAAAAACCAAATCTGGCCCATGGACCCATTGGGTTCAGTCTGCAGCCATTTGAAAGAAGGTGAGCACTAACACAGTGTGGCCATGTTATCAGCCCAGTTCTCTAATTAAATATACCCCTTCCTCAAAGGAGAGGTGCAGTCTGTAGGACTATACTCAGGCAATCTTTTGGGTACCCTATGAGAATGGAAGCTTTCCCCTCTTGGAGAGCAACTCGGCCTTCACATTGGTGGGAAAGGTTCAATCTGGCTATAAAGAACAAGCTTCAGTTGTTGAATAACAGGCTGGAGCCTGAGGCTGCCCCTACAGTTACCAAAAGGTCATAAATGTAAACTGACAAGTGCTACTGAATTCACAGGAAATAAAAAGGACATTGTTAATCGAACCTGAAAAATCACCTACCTGACCCTTGTCCTCTGCATCTTCCCTGGGGCTTTCTGAGCTTTCTTCTTCCTCATTCTCATCCATCTTTTCCTCTGGTTCGGGATCTGAGTTTAACTCCAGACCCAGTGAGGATGCCAGAAACTCTTCTGCAATCATTTTCACCTTAGAAACAAATATGTGGCTATGTAAAAAAAACCCAGTGAAAAGACACACAGCAACAGCAGACAAACTGTATAATGAGAGCTGCTTTGCTGAGCTCTTAATATCTGCTTTCGCTGTTCTACATGATTTTCACAAGTGATGGAGGAGCTGACAGCCTGGCAGGCCAAGTCCTTTGCTGATATTACATGACCCAAGAACTTCACTTTGTCATGGACATCCGGGGTGCATATTTGTGAGAACAAGAGTACAGCAATGAAATAAGACAAAGGAGAGATGGCCGGCTCAGCTGTATGTATGCACATACAACTCAAACATATGTTACAACTAAACGGTGTCTTTCCCCACTGGGAGTAACTACAGTTCTGTCATTACCTTTTCTCCTTTCATACAGCTTCCATCAAGACTAAAGGATGCCGTTAGAGCTATTTGCAAATAATTAAGTACTAAGGAACTGCAGTCTCATTAATTAGTACAAGTATCATTACTGCTTATGAATTAAAACACAGGGTTTAATGACAGCTATTGCAGCTTGGTGCACATTCATACCTAGCGCTTCTGTAACGGCTTAACAAAGAAAACCAGAAAACCTGACACACACACCCACAACCCCCCCCATCTGCAAGAGCCCTGACACCCAAATCCATACAGCATTTTAATCAAATCCAGTCCGGATCAGCTGGCAGAGTCCTTGCCTGAAGGACAGGAGGGCAAGTGAGTGAAACGTCACCTACCCGCCAGCGGGTGAACTCACTGAGTGAGCTGGGCCCACATACTACGTTGGTTTGGACTGACTTCAGGAACTTCTTCTTGATGGACTTCACTTGCTCAGCTGTGTGCTTCTCAGGAAGTTGGCCACGGAAGAATTTTTCCCAGTGAGCAGTAACCTGGGCAGAAAGACTGAGTTTAGTCATCAGAACACTACAGAAAACCAGAGCAGAAGAGCATGGGAGTACTCGTAAAAGCATTTAAGAAGTTGCCAACGCTGAGGCTCCGCTAGCTGCGTGATAGCACTGCTTCCATTGGTTTTACAGTGTTCAAACCACGACTTCAGCTAAGAGACCCAATTCCTCTGAGCCAAGCTTGAGTGTGGGTAAGCAGAGAGCAGACCCAGAGCAATGCCTGATTTCATACCTCTGGATCCATAGCAAAAGGTCTTAAGCATTCTTACACCATGCCCTACTAACAGGGAGTGCCTGACAGGTAACTAATTTATTATAACAGGCACAAGATAATGGGGATGGTTGACTTTTCTTGTAACTCGAGTGTGTGCATGAGCAGCACTGGTGCATGTCAATCCCATTTATAAAGATACCTTGTCTCCAAAAGGTTTCTGAACTATGAGCACAATCACTCAGATGTCACTTATCAGCACAGTTTCCCACCTGAGAGTTTCTGGTGGGTAGTAACCCATCCATAAGCATTTGGACCTAACATTTTACATTTAGACACAGCAGTAAGAACTGGGGAGCCAGGGAGAGAGCAATACCAGCAGGCAGCAGTATCTGGGGCACAGATACCAGCACAAAATTAACAGCACAGGGATCATTTTGTGTCTCGTTAACCAGCCAACCATGCCCAGTTGCCTGGAGGATAAGAGGTTGAGCAGCCCTCACCAAGACCCTTTGAGATACAAGGTATTACACAGGTAACATGAAGCACAACAAGCTATTCCAGTGCAGTATTTAACCTCTCCACCACTGCTACATAGAAGGAATTACCAAGATCAACTAACAAGAAATCAAACAGTAAGAGCAGTACTGCACAAAAAAAAAAACCCAAACCTTTTTCATCCTACAACAGTTTTGCTGAGGATCACAGCGTGCTTTATGGGGACAATCTGTCAGGAGCTAAACTGTGTATGTAAATGAGTGAAAAACGATTCCAAACATGCACAGATGAAGAAGAAAGAACAAATCCTTGTTCCTGGTGTATGCTGGAAAAAAAAACAAGATTCTTTTGAGCTTGATTTTATGCTCCCCATTCCTGGGGCCAGGACAATAACACAGATTACATGGGGAGGTGCATACAGCTGTTATGTCAGCACCAGGCTCCTCCCATTTCTGAACGATGATTCGAGTGACCTGAAAAACTAGAGGGTCAGACACAGACCTTGTTGGCCCTGCTCCTGTGGTTTAAACTGCAGGCAGAAGTTGGCTACAGAGAACAGGTAGAGCAAATGCAAGCAGTGACCAGAGAAAGCAGCAATTCCTAGGCTGCCCGCACTGTGAGCTGTGTTCAGAGGATGCCAAAACACAGTATTTAGTTACTGTGTTTAGAGACTAAGAACTACCACATCTTACCTTGCTGGTGAGCTTGCGACTATTGACATGCCTCACATGTTTTGCCAGTTTGGTGATATCTTTGCCATTGAGTAGCCGAAGGTTTTGCAAAAGGAACATTACTTTATAGTCATCGTTGAGCTAGAAAGAGAAGCCACCAAAGCTGTTGTTACATGGTACTTACTTTAGCTTTAGTCCTTTATTAAAATACAGGTAAGCATAAGAAGAATACATTTAGACAGGAAAAGCTATTTCATAGGATCACCTCAGCATTTCTGACATGAATATAGCCTTTTAGTTGTAAATTAACGTTCTCCCACTAGCTGGGATCTCAAACGGCAAACAAAAGACCTGCCTAACGCTTATGCAGTACTACCATCCAACGCAAGGTGGTGGCAGTGTAACCTGGCTCATCTGCTCCGGCCTGGGTGCAATGCGGGGTATCCTCTTTGCATCCTTCAACGCTAAGCAAGCATCTAAGGCAGATGCCTACAGCAAAGACACAGCAGGGTTTCTTTGGGTCAGGTGTGCTGTACGTCAGACCAGTTCGCCAATCCAGTTTATCCAGCCACACATATACTTCTGTGGGCATGCAACAGCAAACAAGCATCCGGGGCTGGTGGCTGATACCAGCTTAAAGCACAAATAAAACTACAGTTTTGAATGCTTTTAACTGTACAGTCAGCAGAGCCTCTTCGGATACATCAGAAAACCCAAACTAGGCTAATCACCAAGCAGCAGAGGAGCAAGTCTGCTCTTCCAGAGCACAAGTGGTACCAAAACGAACACCTGAGAAGGAGGCTTCTACAGAGTCATTACTGTATTTCACACATGAGCATAAGATATCCTGCCTGATAAGCTACCTAAGACAGGACTGTAACCTGGAGAATCAGTTCAAGATAACCAGATTTTAATATCTGAGTGGTTTTGGGCAAGTCACTTCTGCAGATTGGGAAACAGTGGCACAGACAAGTGAAGTACCTCAAAAAGACTGGTTGCCTTCTCAGATGCTCTAGCACTTGCTGCCTAAGAACAATATATAAGAACTAGGTGTAACTGCTGTTTGTTTCCCCTCTACTTAATGCTTAGCTTTGTAAGGACAGGAGGTAACTCACGGTCAAGTACACGTTGTTCTCGTAGGTCAGCTCCTCGAGCAGAGGGAACTGTTTCAGAGCAGTTACATCTTCCAGTTTGTTGTTGTTGCAGTTTAGGACACGCAGATCAGGCAGGGTTAGACTGTTGGGAAATTTGTCCAGTAAATTGTCAGAGAGATCCAGTTTCTGCAGATGCCTCAGTCGGGAAAACAAACGTGGGTCTAAGTCTCCAGTCTTCAACTGCAACTTGGACAGGCTGAAAGCAGAAGAGACCATGAACTATCTGCACCTCTCAGTCCAGCACAACTCACTGGGTAAATGTGATCCAACCTGCTTTTTCTTGACTGCAGGCACAGACACATGGAAAAGATGCTGTGTCTGAGCTAACAGCCCCTGTCAGAGACTCAAGTCTACCAGTGTATTGCAGTACAACTAACCTGCTACCCAGATAAAGCTCTGACAGGTAATAGAGCTGCTGTGAGCAGGGAATCACTGGAAAAGTTCTTGATCATAGATAAAAATTACTAAAAACCTCAGAATTCTGGTATTTTATTCCTTTGCAACATCAATTCAGCAAAACTGTGGCAATACGAGACCCTCACTACACCATCCCTCCACCCTGCCCACAGAATGCGTAGCTTCATCATTACACTCATTCTTTAGAAACCACCATCTCGCAGTTGGCGTAAGTAACAGAACACCATGGTGATTCCAAAAGCTATTCCTGCTCTCCCTCTGACTTCAGGCTGACACTCACACAGATTGGATCCAATTGGATCAGTTTGCTGATCTGGCTTAACGCTTTTCATCCCTGCATTGGAAATTAAGTTCAGGCCAAGTGCAGAGTCATTTGGCTGATTTCAAAGAAACTAACTTCACAAAAAAGGGAGATTTTCCCATTTCTTTTCTTTCTTCCAATTCATTCCTGAAGTGAATTTTGCTGTGGAAACTTCCAATGGCAAATATGGAAATCTACCTATCAAAATCCCAAGGCTGCCACCAAAACAGAAGCATTTTGTCCTGAAAGGAAGTGGTACAATATTTGTGAGGGGAAAAAAATATCCTTTCTCTGTAAGAAAGTGATAAATGCACATTAAAAGAAAGGTCATTTAGATTTGATCATTTAGCTGAGTTCCAAAGGGAGCCTCTAGTTCTAACAGCAAACCTCTCATGAGGACACAAGTCTGAGTTCCTTTAATAAAGAGAATCTCCATCTATAATGATTAGTAATAAAAAAGCCTTCTAAACACAAATGAAGTGTGGGTAAATGAGGTGAATAAAATCAGGAAGCAAAACCACTTCTCCTTCACTTGCCATCTCAGAAGCCTAAGCAGACAGGCAAAGCAGGTAAGAAAGGCTGAAGAGAATTCAACCGGCTGCAAAGCTGAGTGCAACAACTACGTCATTTCGGGGAGAAATTCAACACAGTGTTCCCCAAATGGCCCTTCAAATATATCCCTTCAAAACCATGCTAGGAGGCTGCATGGAAAAAGCCATGCTCTGGAAATTCACTGCTTCACACATCCCAAGATCACTTTGTTACCCAGATCACTGCAGCCTACACCCTTCAGAGAAACTTCAGAGGTTCTCTCTATAAAAGTGATTATTTCAGCACAAGACAAACCAAAATAAGTAACTTTAAAGAAAGTTACATGAAACCCCAAACTCTTACATCAGTGACAAAAACATCGAAGGCACCAGCCAGAAACTGGCTGAGTCACTCGGACTGACCAGTTTTGGAAAAGCAAAATTCCACTGTATTAAACATTTGGAAAGACACATATTTTCAATGACCTCTGTTAAGGATCTGAGAAACAAAACTGGCTTTAGTGGTTTCTAAGTGTGTCAGAGTTTACTTATTCTCCCTCTCCGCAATGTCGGAGATACTAACATAACTGGATTTAGAGGAGATGGAAAAGGATGGAGGGAGAGGAAAAGGGAGGGCAAATAAAACCAGAAATCTTTTTAAATCCCTCTAAAATCCAGGTCAGAAGAAATTCTCTTACTTGCAGGAAGCAGTTGCCAGCAAAGACAAGTGTTTTGGGAACAGGGAGTCTATCTTAGGGTTGGAAATCAGGATCTGGCCTTAAGCAGTTTTACAGAGGTGGCACCCTCTCTCGTGAATACACTAGTGCTAGTGAATGCACTAGTGCTCACTGATCCTGCACTGAGAATGCCACCTCCTGCTCCGTGCTTTGTAACTGTCTCTCTTCTGTGCAAATGCTTAGGGGAAGAAAGGCAAAACAAGGATTGCCCAGGCTGGATTCAGCTGGAATTTTCCATGGGCCTGCCTGCACTTACTTCAGCGTCTCGATCTTTCGGAGCCTCGTGGATCTTGGAACTGCTCTTTCCAACAGAAGTTCTGTAGTAATTTTTGACATCTTTAATCTCCACCCCACTGCTGGAATCAGTCAGCTGTAGGATCTCTTCTTGTCCCCTTCCTAGTAAAACAAACAGGAATGAGAGGAAGTCCTTTCAACTGGCTCCAAGAGGGGAAAAAGAAGCAAGTTAGGAGGTTAGCTACTGGCTTCACTGCTGTGTTTGAAGTCGCCTGTTCGGCCTGGTTGAAATGGAAATAGCAGAGGTTGTTGTTACACTGGGCTCATGCTCCCAAGAACAACAATCCCTCCCTTGGCTATGAAATTGCTGCAGATGAAAGCTGTCCCCAGGGTGATGGCACTGGGAACTAGGACAGTCTCCCTGTTACCTGTTTGGACCTCTCCTGAGCAACAGGGCTCTGCTCCAAGAACTCCAACAGGCTTCCAAATAAACAGCAACAATAAGAGCAAATACACCTGTTGTGAAGGAACGCCTCCCTGACAATATGGATAGGCTCTTTCCTAAATTCCCTAAAATTCTGGAAAACTGAATTAATTATCAGGAATGTAAATACCCACCCATCACTAACATCATCTCCTCACCAACAAAAACCACCCCGACAGCGCTGTGAATGCTATTGGTAAACTGATGTTTTTGTGCACCACTGTGGCCAGGACGGCACACACAAACTCACTGATATTTAGACTAACAACATAGATGGAGCCAAAGGAGCTTCATGGAATTACTGACTCGTGGCTTACTGCTCTTTCTGACACAGATTCCAAGAGAAGGGAAGAAAGAAGAGCTCCAAGGCCAGGCTTGCTACTGTCTTTCTGAGTTAGTCTCACCACTGCCTAAATGCCACTGCAGTAAATGGTGGGGAACACGCAGGACACTAAGCTGTCCTTAGGCTTGACTTCAGCATCACAACATGCCTACAGCACCTGGACCGCTGGGTTTGATGAGCAATGGGGCACTGCTTTGTTAACACCTGCAAACAAGGGCAATCCTTCACCTATGGGATGTTTTACACCAGCGTAAAGAGCATTGAGCCTGAAAAACGCTGTTGAGGATTTGATCCTTCAAGCAACAGAGCTGTCACTGAAAGTCAACCCACAGGATCAGGCCTTCACCTGCTGAACCTAATAAACCCAGTTAAGCTCTAGTATCCACAAGATAAACTTGACACCAATGACAGTGGATGTCCCCATCACCCTCTTCTGCCCACACTGACAGCTCAGCCACCACCATGTCACCTGCGACACCAGGAGAGCTGCAGGGAACACCACAACATAACACGCCCCATAGAATCATTACAGAACGGTTTGGGTTGGAAAGGAGCTTAAGATCACCCAGTTCCAACCCCTGCCATGAGCAGGGATGCCTCACACTAGACCAGGCTGTCCAAGGCTCTGCCCAACCTGGCCTTGAACACTGCCAGGGATGGGGCAGCCACAGCTTCTCTGGGCACCCTGTGCCAGCGCCTCAGCACCCTCACAGGGAAGCACTTGCTCCTTATCCCCAGCCTGAACTTCCTCTGTTCCAGTTTGAACCCATCACCCCTTGTCCTATCCCTACAGTCCCCGATGAAGATCCTTCCCCAGCATCCTTGTAGGCCCCTTCAGACACTGGAAGCTGCTCTGAGGTCTCCATCAGCTTCTCTTCTCCAGGCTGAGCAGCCCCCAAGGCCATCACCACGGGTGACACCAGACTGCACACTCAGTTACCCCGGGGCCTGACGAGCCCATCACCGAGCGCAGCCATGAACCACCACCAGCAGCATCCCACAGCAGCCCCTCAGTCCCGCGGCACGACGTCCGTGCAGGCCAGGCACCCCGCGGCGATGAACGCGAGCTCGGTTTTTAGCCACCCGCTATGGCCCGAGCTCTGCCCCGGGGGCGCCCGGTGCGCCGGCCGCTGCACGGCATCCCCACCGCCATGCTGGAGATGGCAGGGGCGGCGGTGCCAGCCTGTCACCCCCCGCGGCTGTGCGGCGGCCCCGGCGCTGTCCCTCGCACCGCGGCAACACCGGAGCCGTGCAGGGCCAACCCGAGCGCGGAGGCCGCGGCGAAGGGGCCGGCGGCGGCCTTCGGGAACCACAGCCTGCTGTGCGTCCGGACTACATCTCCCAGCATGCCCCGCGGCGCGGACGGGCCCAGCACTGCTGCTCGGTGCCGCGGAGGCTGCTGGGACAGCGAGTCCGCGTCCACCCACCCCCCCCCCCCCCCCCCCCCCAACACACACACACACACCCCCGAGCTCACCGGACCGACCGACCAGGCGTGCGGCCTGCACCCGGCCCCGCCGCCCCTCGCGCTCCCCTCACTTTGGGGCTGGCCGTGAGGGAGGAGAACCGGGGGGGCGGGGGGCGTGTGTGTGCCCCGGGGAGCGCAGCCAGCGCGGATGGAGGCGGCGGGCGGAGGCGCGGGACCCGGCTGCGGCTGCAAGGGGATCCGCTCCTGCCTGCTCTGCGAGGGGCCCGCGCAGGCCGCTCCGCCCCCACAGGTACCGGGGAGGGGGCGGCGGGGCGGAGCTTGCGGCGGGGCGGGGCCGGGGCGCCCGGCGGGGTCCCCCCGGGTCTGGCTGGGGCCGCGGGGATACCCCCCCCCCACCACCCACCCCGTGCCATGGCCGGGCCCGGTTCTGCTCCCCACCACCATCACCACAGCCCCGCAGGGCACAGCGAGGGGCTGGGGACAAAGCGGGCCCGGCCCGTGGGTTCAGCGGTGGAGGCACAGCGCGGGCCTCAGCCGCGTGTCCTGCGGCATGGAGCGCTGCGGCGTGGGCCCCTGTCCTTGTCGGTGTCTTCCCTCCTTCAACGGGTATCGGTGTGGCGGGGCAGCCGCCCGGACGGGTACAACATCCCCGGCAGGGTCCAGGGCCAGGCTGGACACGGGGGCTTGGAGCAAGCTGCTCTAGTGGATGGGGTCCCTGCCCCTGGCAAGGGGGTTGGAACTGGAGGAGCTTTAAGGTCGGTTCCAACCCAAACCATTCCATGGTTCAAGCAGCAGTGATGCTGCAGCTGTAAAAGAAGCAGGGATGAGTTGTTCCCCAAAGCAGCAAGAATCCTGTACCGTTTATAGAGAAATACCTTACGGCAAGAAGTTTTTCCCCCATGGTTTTTCTTCTGTGTTGTTACTTCTGCAGGGAGAAGATAATTTCACTTACTGTCCAGCAACGGGCCTAGCTAAAGGAAACGAGCACTTGGAATTCGCTGGCTGGGCATTTCCATTTCCAGGGGTGCTCCTCATGGAGGAGTTCATCAGTGAAGATGAAGAGTCTGAGATAGTTGAACTTATGGATCGGGACGACTGGAAACCGTCACAGTCTGGCCGGAAGAAACAGGTCTGACTTTAGCAGCACGTTTGATTTTAGGTCCCTCTGGGAAGGGAAAGCTGTTTTCAGCTGAACCCCCAACAGCTTTAGATGTTTCATTAAAGATTTTCCTTTGAAAGCAAGAATTACTTGTCATTAAAGTCGACTTATGGCAAAAATACGTGATAGTTACAATAAACAGCATCTTTATGCATGTTCAGGCATTAAAGTTCACACGATCTCCAAGCCAAAGAAGTGGGTGGCTTGGTTTGACTTTACAGGTGGGAAATCTAATTCCAGATTAATGTGGCTTCACTGAGCCCTTTTGCAACCTGGTGACCAGGTCACTGGAAGAGATGAGAACAGGACTCAAAGGCTTGACTGTGATCCCTGCAGGGATCGCAGCCTCTCCAGAAAGACTTGTCCTAGATTTTTCCTTAACAGTAGCTTTCCCCCCACCCTCTTTTCCAACAGGACTATGGTCCCAAAGTGAACTTCAAGAAACAAAGGCTGAAGGCTGGCAGCTTTACCGGTTTGCCAAGCTTTAGCAAGAAGATTGTGGCACAAATGGAAGCCTGCTCTGTGCTGGGTGGTTTCTTACCTGTTGAACAATGTAACCTGGACTACATGCCAGAGAGAGGTTCTGCCATCGACCCCCACTTTGACGACTGGTGGCTTTGGGGAGAACGTCTGGTGAGCTTAAACCTGCTCTCAGAAACCGTGCTATCCATGTCTTGTGATTCAGAGGACAGCATCCAATTATTTCCCACTTCCAGCAAAGAAAACGGGGAATTAAATCCCCCAGGATCTTTTACACAGACGCCACCGTGCCAAAACCCAGGCGAAGAGGGACCCAACTGCACGTTATCCCCACGGCTCGTTCCAAGCCGGGAGGTGACTGTTGCCGTTCCCTTGCCGCGGCGGTGCCTGGTGGTGCTCTATGGCGAGGCGCGGTACCGCTGGAAGCACGCCATCCACCGCAGGCACATCCAGCGCCGCCGCATCTGTGTCACGTTCCGGGAGCTGTCTGAGGAGTTCAGTGCAGGGGGAAGGCACGAGGAACTGGGTAAAGAACTGCTTGGAATAGCTCTTTCCTTTCAAGGCAGGCCGGTGTGAGCAGCGAGAAGCAGCCCGAGTTGCCTTTTGTTAAGGAGTATGGAAGATAAGCTGTAGAAGTGGTTATTCCCAAGGTGTGTGTACAAAGAGACGCTCAAATGAGCTTATTTTTTGATAAGAAGCAGAAATAAAGAGTGTGCAAGAAAAGGGTGAGCTGCTTGTTTCTCCCAAGGCTGACCTGGGCATCAGGAGAAAGTCAGGCCTGAGGTGTTGTATTCACTCGCTGTATTGTAACAAAGCACAAAAAGCAAAGGGCCAGCTCTTAAATACTTCAATGTAACAAAGGAAGAAACTTAGAATCATTAAACTGAGCGCAGTATCAAACAGCACAGGCTGAGCTCACACCCTGCGGCAGATTTTGACCTTTCCTGGCCCATAGCTGTTCCTGTCACATTCCTTTTAGCGTTGTACTGTGCTGTGGGGACACAACTACCTCCTAACCCACTTCAGGTAGATCCTTTAGAGATCCACTCTCCAGGGGAGGAGGGTAAGCATCTCTCACAGATAGTCCTGGGAACTAATTAAAGTAATTATCCTTTGCTGAAGATTCATGCTTTAACAGGGAGGGTTAATCATATATACTGTGTGTGACCCACATCTTTTGGGACCATAGAGCAGCATTTGCAGAGGGCCGATGCTGACTCTTCTGCAGCTTGGACGTTGTTCAGAGCAAAGACCTGCACAGACTGTGTTATTTTCTGACCATTTCTCATCTCTGAACCCCGCTGTCAGCTCTCAGTAGCCGGAGCCTGATTTTGGGAATAAGCTGGGCAACAGACTGCAGCACTGGCGGCTCTCATCCTTTTTCCTGGCACCTCCAGCAGTCAGGTTTGAATCATGCCTTGTACCTAAAACCCAAGAAGCCATTTGCAGCAGAAGCTCATTTGAGGCCATCTGTCTGCTCTGTGCAAACTCCTGTGCTCTTGAAAATGAAGTTATGCCATGAAAGAAGTGTGATCCTTTAATAAACACAGTTGTGTGATCAGAACCATTCGGCGCAGTCACACCTACAGCAGTGAAACACTTCACAGTGCCTCCTGGTTTCAGTCAGTAAAGAAAGGGGATACATTTTTACATTGATATCAGTGTCCCTACCTAGCACAGCACAGAGGTTTTACTATGCAGCAGTGTACTGCTGAAAGTGCCAGGGATGGAGCTCCTCACCCAACAGAACAGTTACTAAGGGTCAGTTGGGTGAATCAGGATATATTTTATCAGTTTAAGCTAACAGATACAACCACAGTCCTTTTTGGCTGCAGTGAACCACTTCCAGTTAAGCCCGGTATTTAAACATTGTAGACGCCAGCAGGGCAGTAATTCCAACAGGGACCCGTGAGCAGGGCTCCCACGGGCAATCCCAAATCCCAAACCTCCATCTAGTCCGGCTGCCTGCGTGCTCCAGCAGCCACTTCAGCAGTCCTAGCATGGCCTCTCCAACAGAAATCCATCACACAGCCATCCAGCACATGACAGGCAGGCCACGCTTGCTCACAGCGAGCTTTATCCTAGGGGATTCCTCCTATGCTGCAACCTCCCCAGCTCACTCTCGAAAGCAGGGCCTTGTGCTCACACAGTTCCTAACCTTTTTCCAGCAGGCTGATGTCCACAGGGCTCAGCAGCCATAGAGAGCGTGATGTCCCCAGGCCAGCACCTGCAGCTGCTGTCAGAGCAGAGGACCTTCAGCCACATAGGAGGACAATCAGCAGAGGATATTCAGCCTGCTGGAGCTCAGCACAATGCCACATGACAGGACGAAACCCAGGGCAGGCTTTTGGAGCTGAACCAAGCATTGAGCTCAAGTCCTGAGCCACTCCACCAGCCTGCTCTTCGCTCAAACACCAGCAATCAAGTAATTCCCATTAATGTTTGGCCCTTATTTCCAAAGCTCCTTTTTAGATCTATATTGTGCTCTCACCCTGTTAAAATACTTCCTGTGCATGTACCTGCTGTTTCATTCTCTCTGCAGTGAAAGCAGATGATGATTCTGATGAATCAGAGTGCCACAATAAGAAGATACACAATATTGGTTCATGCTGTGCTCTGCATTTGTTAGCTGAACTTTTCTGCCTCAAACAAACAATAGAGGAAGCTGCTGTTCCTGTCAGAGTATTCCAGCTCTTCTGAGTTGATATCTCACATTTGAAAAGATGAAAATAACTAACTACTGAGTCAAAACCTGAGGGCTTTGTCCAAATATCTCTGAAGTCCAAAACCTGATCTAGTCACCACACAGCCATTGACGTGTCTATCTTTTGACATTCTTCACCTGTTAAACAGCCTCTTGGGCATCATCTTAGATCAAAATGCAGTTACACACCCATCCATCTGCAGAATCATAGAATGGTTTGGGTTGGAAAGGACCTTAAGATCATCCAGTTCCAATTCCTGCCATGGGCAAGGACACCTCACCCTAGACCATGTCACCCAAGGCTCTGTCCAACCTGGCCTTGAACACTGCCAGGGATGGAGCATTTACCATTTCTCTGGGCACCCTGTGCCAGTGCCTCACCACCCTCACAGGGAAGAACTTCTGCCTCGTATGTCTTAGCTCTTAATTTTGATGAGCATTTTGGCTAGTATTGCTCATGTAAGACAAGCTGCAATGGTCTTCATGCTATAGGAATTCCTACTACAGCTGTTTATCTCTTTAACCAAGATTAGCACTTGTAAAACGCACACCAAGAGCTAGGCCCTCATTAAAAGGAAGCACCACCTAAGCGTTATCTACTTGTGTATGTTAAAAGCAGAAGGATGATATCTGAGCAAGCTCTTGTGAAACAAAGGCAAACCCCAAGTTAACCCATAGAGGATGCTGGAGGACTTGAGCTGCCTTTCAAGAAAAGTCAGCCTGAAATCAGCAAGAAGCATAAAACTTCACAGGTTTACCCAGTTTCTCTCACATAGCAGGACAACGACTGAGATCCAGGTCGTTCTACATTAAGGGCTGTTCGTGAAGAGATAAAACAAGTACAGGCAAAGCAAAAATAGAGGTTTTCTTTTTCTCCTAGCACTTGGCACTCATCCTTGTCACAATCCTGGGCAGGAGGCAAGCTCCTGGTCGCACACACAGGGATTCACGGAACGCTTTCCAAATTCAGGCAGTCAGTAGTTACTGGAATAGCTTGGCTTGAAATGGGTGCAGAGGAGACAGCCTGGGGGAAGGTAACCAGAAAACCACCCCAAAGCCCAGTTGTGCTGGGATCTGGATCTGGAGCTTGGAGGGGGGTTATTGAGGAAGCTGTCTTAAAAGCAGATGCAACAAGATTTAGCAGATAACAAAGCTGCAGCAGCAGGGGAACTCGAAAGCCTTTTGGTTTTTTTTGAGGCAGGGAAAGAAGAGAAAAGACTTCACAAAATCCCATGTAAAGCTACAGAAAGAGCAGGATGCGAAGTGCAAGCACCCAGTCCCACAGCCCACCAGGCACCCGTGCAGTGCCAAGCTGGGATTCCCAGTGCTGGGGCACAGAAGGATGTTTGCTCTGCAGCTGCACCCACCCCACCAGCTCTCTATAAACACTGGCACGTATCTGAGTGCACGTATCAGAGCATGCTCCACCCGCGGCTCTCGCTCGGTATCACTTTCATCCGTCACATGGGTCAGCCCCAATCCAACATCTAAACCATCTCCCCTGGTCATAAAGCCTCCCCGAGTCACCCAGCCACAGAACCAACAGAGCCAGGCCTGCCCCAGGGCAAGGTTAAAAATAGGGAGCTGCAGAGATCTGCCTCTAAGCACAGCAAAGGTATTGCTCCAGCTCCCACGCTCTCTCTGGCTTGCCTACTCTCTACTCCTGCTAATGAGGGAAGGGAGAGATAGGAGTCACCTCCTACAGCAAGATAGGTGCCCAGGAGCCATAGGAAGCAAGGCTGTCCCCCTGTTTTCAACATCTCCTCCTCTGATTTAGGGCAGGGGCCCTCCAGTGCTGGAGCCTGCAGAGGCATTTTTCTGATGGGCAAAAACTACCTAAAAGAAGTCTGAAGGAGGACTGCGGGCTCTGGAGTGAGACAGTGGCTGTCCCTGCAATGAGCCTCACTGCTGAAATGGCCCAAACAAAGCAATAGCTGGTCCAGAGAGTCACAGCCCAAGAGAGATGAGAATTAGGGCAACAGCAAGCCTGGCCCCAAGGCCGGTACAGAAAGCTAACACGTGTCAGGGAAGATCCTTGATGCATGTCTCCAGCCCTTGTGAGAAGCATCTCTGTGCAGTCATTGCAGGAACAGAGCCACTCAAAACCTGGGACATCCCAGGAATGACAGAGAGGAGACAGCACAGGACAGACATGGCCAGGCACCAGCAGGCAAACCTGGACGTGACACAGCACGCTGCCAGCCCTGCTGGGACAGCAGGGATGGTGTGGAAAGGCAGGCATCTTCATTCGTGACTGATGAGAATCCTGCTGACAGCCCGGGGGCAGCAGCAGCAAGGAGGATTTTCTGGCACTGTAGCACAGAAACACCCACCTGGACAAGTGCAGTGTCTGTTGGGGGAAGAGAGGCAGGAGCAAGAAAAGCAAATGCTGCTGCTGGGAAAGAAGGAGAGGAGTTAGAGCACAGAGGTGACGGGTAACCTAGAGAGATCCCACACACCAGAGTCAAAGAGCAAGAACAGTCCTGTGGGCTTCTCATGGAAGGGAGAACTTGGTGCCCAGGGAGACACAAGAAACAAACCTGCAAGCAAAAATGGGAAAGCACATGGTTATTCTATTTTAAGTGTGTTTGCCCTTGGGACACCATCTCAAACCATACCTCAGAATCCCTGCTGGAGTAAAGCGATCCCACTCCAGTCACAGATGCGCTGCCTTGAGCCTGATCTTGAATCCAATCCCAGCAAAGCCTCACCAAGTTATTCTAGGAAATCAAAGCACAATTTTGGCTCCATTTCTCCATTTGTTGAAATTTATTATATTAGCAAAGAATTAAATGAACAATTTGGCTGTTTCAAATGAGCTGCATTGCTGCTGCAGCACCGCATGCACACTGTGAAACCTTTCCTTAACAGCCTCTTGAGCTCCACAGCAAACAGAGCCCTATTATGACTGATGGCAAAGGAGAGTGCAAAGTACAGATGAAAGATTCATCCTGTCTGGCCTGGCTCTGGCCTCACAACAGAAATTGTGTTGGTGGAAGAGCCTATTGGCAGAAAACTCAGTTCTGGTTTTTGTTGTATAAACCTTTAGTTTTTATTATGGTAAAAAGAAGAGGGAGAGAGGGCAGACTCCTGGGGAGATGGCAGGAATTCCATGGCCACCCACTTACCCGGAGCACACTCCTCATTTTTTGCATATGCACATAAGTACAGAGTAGGCATTTAGCACACAAAGACTATCTTCTTTGCTGCACATCAGCCAATATGGTACATGGCAACTGCGGCAAGAACAACAGATGAAAGCCAACAGACACAGTGCTAAGCAACTTGTTCAGCAATGCTCAAATTCACATGTAAACAAGAGAGATCAGAGTTGGGTTCCCAAGGCCCTCGCCAGAGGGGATATAGGGACAGTCTCACCCTGCTGCACCGGGATTTGAGTGTACTCTCCCCATTTTGGGAAGCTGACGTAATACGCTGTCATTAGATTTCCCAAATCCCAGTGGAATAAGGGAGCAGGGTTAAACAGAACACTACAAACATCCTTAATGATATCAGAAACGTGTAAGGCCTAGGAGGCTCTGGAACTGCAGTGTTTGAGTGCAGAGCAGGAAACCAGCACAGGACCAGGGCCAAGAAAACATGCTTAGGCTTCTTTGAGCCTTACTTTCCCTTCAAAGAGCTGATGACTGCAAAACACCCCTTTTCCTCCATTAAATTACCATAAACCATAACATCATTTTTTACACAAGTTTTCACCCACAAGGGTGCCACAGCATTTACAAGCTTCCAGTGCTAAGCAACGCTGATGTGCCACTGTCTTCTTCTCTGCTGCTGAAAAACAAAGTTAGATCAATGAAACGTGATAGCTCTTTAATGGCACACGGCTCTTCTGCTGGATCCAGCTCCATCACACTCGCCAGTACAGCTCCAGGTTCCACATGGAGTTGCCTGCTTTGGTGGAGGGAGAAGGGAAGCATTTGGTTTTGACAGACAAACGCTACAGCTGACAAATAAAAACCCAAACAGCTGATGAAATATCCAGGACTGGGGCTTGTTCTCTCCAGCAACCCAGGCTAAAGACAATGCAACAATACATACATGAAGACAACAGTGATGGGTTTCTACAGCATGCTATGTGCTGTCACTCCTTACCCTCCTTGGAACTTGCTTTTCTAGTCCTTCAAAGTTCTGGCTCATTAAATTCCCTGTCACTGCTCTAAGGATGTCCTTGTTAAAACTAAGCCACCTGTAAGCCTTCCCTGGGCACTCTTGCCTCTTACTGGGAAAAAAAAAACACATGACCTTGGCATTCATTGAACCTAATGAATTGATGCTACTGAAGAAAGTATGACAGAGCTACCCAGCCTCCTGCAATTCAGTCTGCCTCCCCAGCTGTAAAAACAGAGTAAGGAATAACAAGAACATAAAAGCTAAGGCTGATTTCTTTCTGGTTATGTACCTATGGAATACTTGCTTTGGAACAAAGGTGATCAACACTCAGTTTCTATTGTGCTTTCCTGGATGTCCTCATGCCAGCTGCAGATACTCACATTAACCAGCTCAGCTCTAGAAACGAGCCGCAGGCTAATTGCTGCTGCTCTGACAGCCAGGGAGCTCTGACACGAGACAGGTCCTACACACACACTGGCTTTTGGGACAGCTGACCCAGTTTTACTTTTGGCAACAGAATATTGCATTGGTAAAAAAGACAGATTTTTTGGCTACCTAAGCCAAGGTTAAGTTTTGGCCTTGAACTCCATGGCAGTGTTGACTTCAGTATGCAAGAGTGTAGGACCAGAAGCAGGCTAGAGACCCCAGCACCTGAAACAGCCCTAGAACCCACAGCTATGGATGGCAGGCGATTAGCGTTTACATAGTTAAGCCTCAAGACAATCCATCACGGGTGCATCTCACCAACTAGCAAAACAGGGAGTTTGCTCTTAGCCTTAGCAGAAGGATTGGCTGGAAGCAGCCCCTGCCTTGCAGTCACACTACCTGCATGCCTCTGTCATGCCCGTCTAACTGCACTTTCAGTTTGTGAAGCTCTTCGATCTCCCGGTTGTGGCGCTCCGTTTTGTGCCGCACCAAAGAGCGGTAGAAGTGAATGGTGAAGACGACAAAAATCAGACCCACGGGGACCATGATGATGGTGGAGACCAGTGCTGACTGCCACCCCGCGTGGCTGCTGGCCTTCTCCACGTTGGTGGTCTCGTTTTTGAGGATGGAGCCCACGGGCAGGAATTTTATCCAGCACAGAAGCACGACTTCCGCGAGGAAAAGGAGGATCCCAAGCACGGTGGAGAAGCCCCACGCCAGCTCGATGTAGGGATGCATGCGCTCATGTGGGGACTCGCTGATGGAGTTCAGGTTGTGGATGTTGCTCACTGCTTCCACGTTGGGCAGAATGCAGGTGCTGATGAGAAGGGCGAAGAGATGAACCGCCACGAGCACCGTTGTGCAGGCACTGAAAGCGATCAGCAGCATCTGGGGGTACTTGTACTGTACCTCCAGCTGCACCTCCACCATGGCAACCTGAGGGGAAAGGAACACAAGAGCTTGTCAGCAGCTGCTGGTCTTCCTCTTTTCAAGACTCTCATCCAGGAAAGCATCTTTATTCAGGAAGAGCACCTAAGGTCAAGTACACACTCAAGTGCTTTTTAGAACGGCAGCCTGGATGGATCATCTGTTTCCCACGAAGACGTACGTGCGCTCTGTGGCTTGGCCTTTCTGCAGGCTCACACGCACGTTTCTGTGCTGTAGCTTTCTGAATAACATCTCTCTCCTTGCAACCAGGAGCCATATGAACTGCATCAAACCAAGCACGCAACAGAAGGAACCCATCAGACAACAAGCGGAGCTCGGAGGCAGCTGACAGCCCACTAGCCCACCCGCCCATCACACGTTCCCCTTCCGCTCCTCACTCGAGGCTGTGGTGCAGGAAGTTCCGACTTCAGGCATGTAAAGAAAAGCAAAAGCAAGCAGCTCTTCTGGCCAGTGGCCAGCAAGGTTTCACTACCCCCCATGGGAAGCACTTGGCAGTTTAAGTGAGTCCATAGTTAAAATAGCTGCCTTCTATTCTCAGAACACCGTATGTTCATTTTTATTACAAAATATGTCCAGATACAACTTATTTATAACCTCAGATTTCTCCCTTGAGAGCTAATAACTGACTGATAGACTCCGCAGAAGTGGACAGCTACAGCTCAGGCTGGCGTGTGTTCTCAAAACAAGAGTTATCACTTAGCAAAGTCCCTAAAGCAGTCTACTTTTTCTTTAATCAAACAAAGTTTAACAAGCAGAATAAGTGCAAGAGAGCAGGGGGCTCTTCTGAGATCAGAACTTGAGTCCTACTACAGGCCTGTTAACTGGTTTAGCATGGGAATTTGTAAAGTTACTGAGCCTACCTGTGAAGTACAATAGTATTTCAATGTGTGGCATCCCTGAAGTGCCTGCAGAAACGTTTTGCTAAGAGAAGCCACAAAACCAAGGGACAAGACTACCCAACATTCCTCTCCGGTAACTCTCTAGTGTCTTGTTTGGACCTGCAGCTGCACTTCATGATTCACACAGATACCAACTTGCCTGGCAGCAGGAAAAACCTCCTGTGATGCCAGACAACCTGCTGCTCCAGCACGGCACAGCTTGCCAGATGGTCTAGTGGAAGGTGTCCTTGCCCATGGCAGGGGGTTGGAACTGGATGAGCTTAAGGTCCTTTTCAACCCAAACCATTCTATGCTTCTGATTCTGTATGCGTTAAGGGAAGGAGAAGCCAATGCTCGGACACCTGCCGCAGGGCAGTACCTCTCCAGACCATCAGGAGAAGGTGAAGTCCAAGCCAACAGCTTGATTCTGCAGGGTAGATAGATTTTGCAGATCACTTTATCCAGGCTTCCCATGAGACCACCACTGAGCATCTGTTTCAGACTCTGTGTAACAACCTGCACTACTCACTCTGGCATTACTTGTTATTAGCATTATTTAAGTACTGGAAGATTAGGGGTACACTCATGCTCTCCCTGTAGGTAGCCCCCAGAAAGACTAAAGGGGATGGAAGGAAGTGCCTATGTTGGTATGACTGCTGCCTTCCTACCTGCCTTTACTTTGAAACCATCAGCAGCCTGAACAAGGGGATCCCAGTCAAGTCTGAACACAGTTAATAGCAACCAAGATACAACATGTATGTTTGTGGTGGCAAACAGTCAAGCTCTACAAGCCCAGATTTTATACCTACACCAACTATTTAGGATATTAGAGACGCCACAAATACAGTGCCAGTTCTTGGATATTCCCAGTCTTTTGGTCTGATTATGAACATGGGTGGTGGTGGTGGAATTTTTTTGTTGTTTTTTAAAGGCTCCTGTTTGCAGTTTACAGTAGTTCTTGTCATATAGCAGAGAAAATAATAACACAGGATTAACTTCGCTATCTATTGCAAGATCAAGTTAATTAAAAGGCATTACACATTGCCCTGCATATATTCCCTTTGTAGTTCCCCTTATATTGATTTGAGAAGGAGGAGATCAGACTTACTCTCTGCTGCACTATTCTGTACAAAGGATTTGTACAGTGTTGTGCTTGTCAGTCACACCCTATCAGGCAGGAAAAGCTGCAGGTATATTGTTCATTATTGGGTGCTGTAATACCCAGAGACACAGTATTCAGCAAGCTGAATAGGAATTGTACCTGCATGTTCAATTTATGGCTTGATATTAAAACTGAAAGCCTGGCTGATGTCAACATACCAATTTCTCCTTGTTATCCTTCACATGAGCAGTGCTTTCCAGCTAATTGGATGTTTCCTCCCAGACTTAACCTATTCCCTAGGGCTAGCTTCAGCTGTGCAACGTGATGAATTTTTAACACTGACTGATGGCTCAGTAAGAGGTTTTTCAGGGGAAAACATCAACAATCCAGATAGGGCAGCAAGGCAGAAAAATGATTCATTTAACCCAAACAGGTATTGGAAAGGTGAGTGAGCTCTTATTGCTTTACTCGCTACAGACCGTCATGTCATTCTCTGACCTGGATAAGAGAAAGAGGACAAGCTGACATAACCCATTTAAAAATCATTAAATATGCTGCTTGCCCTGTTAAACTATTAATGTCATGTTTGATACAATTATACTCTTCTGTGATAACAGCCCCTTCTATTTTAACCTCTTCCCAGAAGTCAAAGTGTCAAGGGCTCAACTCTGCAAGGTGCTGAGCACTCTGATGAGCCACAGAGTATCTCAGCACAGGCTTAATTTCAAGCTTAAGAATCACCTTCTTGAACTCCACACTCACAGGTTTGCTAAAGGAGCAAGTACTCAGAACATTTTAAACAGCAATTAAATTACATGCAATTACGTTGGGGTTTTTGGACCAGTAGAGCCCAGGTTGTCCACAACAAAGATGATGCTCATCTCAAGAAACTTAGACTGGGATAGATAGTAGCAGACAAAAGGATGACAAATGGCTTTACATAAGCCATGTTCCATTCACACAGATGGTTTGGCAGCCTGTAGAAACAATCACTCCATTAGATAGGTTAGGTTTAAAAAGAAATACCAAATACATACCCTGTAGCAATCTGACAAGTATTGAGAACACTGATTAGCAATTACAGCTCTTATTTCCATCAGGAAAATTATTAAGGAGGTTTCCTAAACTCCATCTTCACTTGCAGTCTCCCTGGGGCAAACGCAGTAGCCCTACAGCCCATCTCCAACCAGACCTGGTGCTGGAAAGGACCCACGTCTTCCTGATCCACCCAGCTCTCTGCCAGAAATACCGGAGATAGCATCGAGGAAGGTTCACGTTATCCTGCAGCCTGTCCAGAAGGAGCTGGACCAAAGCCACTGCCTGTTGATTAAATATCCATCAGCTCATATTTTTCAGGTAGTATGGAACTGGCCAGAATCAAACACACTGACGGGGAAGTAAATAAAGCAATAGCCAAGCCCTTGTGTGACAGTTGTTTACATAGTTAAATGCACACAGGGAAACTGTTTCATAGAATCATTTAGGTTGGAAAAGACCTTTAAGATCGAGTCTGACTGTTAACCCAGCACTGCCAAATCTACCACTAAACCATGTCCCTAGGTGCCACATCTACACATATTTAACTCTAAATAACTTTTCTACTTTCATCAATAGCCACATAGGCGCTTTTATTAGAGAGTAAACATCCGTGTACCGCATACCTGCGTGCCAAATTACCAGTGAGAAATAACCCTGTAGGAACAAATACCTCAGCTTCCACTGGAAGGTCCAGTATGACCAGCTGGGAAAAAAAGCTTGCTAATAAAGAGAATCCTTTATTGCAAACCCTTTTATTTCTGACAGTGACTGATTTCAGGTGTACTTATGAACTTAAGCTGATGACTGTAATTGATGCTACTTATACCTCTGTGTTTACTTGCATTATTTACATATTATATTTACATATACCTATGTACTACTTGCATTTTAAATGGTTTAAAGAGAAGTCAAATGGTTAATCTTGTGTCTGCCCAGGACTTTCAGCAACTCTCTGTTGCATGAGTTGAAAAGGCAGCTTTGTGTTCTGATACATGGTTCAGCCTTGCAGTGTGGGTGAGCTGTAAGGCCCCCCCCACATCCCAAGGATGCCAGCAACAGCAGCATCCCAGCACAGGCACCTGCTTGTGCAACCACACTAGACAGATCAGTTTACAACAATACCAAATGTTAACTTAATAATCACATTAAAGAGAACAGTCACAAATGACCAACACAGAACTTGAGCAACTCAGAGGCACAAAGGGCAAGCACATGAGCAGCTTTTTAAAGGGAGAAAGCTTCTGAGTGAAAGGAATGTACAGAAAACCACGCAACTTCCTCAACATGAGGAGGTACCTTCTGCCATTCCAGCACATGAGCTTGGTTACAGACCAACATCCACCATGTGGAAAGCTTTTACCAACATTACTTGCATGCAGTCAGTGAGCAGAGAGGAATCCTGAGGCAAGCAGGCACCCTCTCCCCTGCAGTCTGCTCCCACTTCACTCCCTGCTTGCGTCTCTCCAACTTCACTTTGGGTGACCAACTTCGTCATCCCAGGCTCTTGCAATGTTACAGATGATTCATGTTCTGGGGGATTGAGGGAGGAAAAAGCAGTGGAAGAAGCTAAAATAAAACAAGGAGAGCTATCTGGAAAGTTCCTGAGATCTGTCTTCCCCTCTAGCTTCTGAGCTGCAGGACGCAGTATCTTCACATCACGTCCCACTCACCCAGGCACTGCCCTCTGCCTCTGCATTCAGCTGACAGACCTCAGGAACAACCAGACCATTCCCTGAGCAGAAAACCTCCCCTAAACAGGTTGCAATTCTCACTCCCAATAAGCAAGAACCAGAAGGGAGATAAAAGGAGTCACACAGACACAGAATACCAACACAGAACAGCTATGTTCTGCTAACACCACAGCTCAGACAGGCCTGAGCACTGGACCACTGTCTCCATGTTCATTTGCTCATTCCCTTTCATGGTCTGCACATACGCAAATAGCTTCCAGGTAACACCCAAGTGCTGCACAGAGAAAAGCAAGTATCAGGGATTATTCCCAATAGGCAGCACTGACAGAATATACCAGCCCTCCAGGCCAGAGGTTTGAGGCTGCAGGGCCTCTTCTCACACCTCAGAGTATAACACAATTGCCCCAATCAGGCTATGCAAACTTTGCTCTGGCAGACTGTGACCCAACCTCCACCTTGTTTTAGGCACCATGACCTGCAAAAACAACATACAGGAATTAAGACAATAGAAATTAAGATAACATGCAGGACCACAGCAACCACAGGGGCCCAGAGGAGCTCCACACCCAAATGTAACCTCATGTGAAGGCAGCCAGTGATGAATGGCCTCAGGGAAAAAGGAGCACCCACCTCCTGTATTGTTTAGCAACACTGGTGGAGCACTCAGTTGCAGGTAAGGGACTAGTATTTTTAAAGGGCTGACTTGGGAGTGTGTGGGTTGACTTAGGCAGCTCATGCAGCCTTGAGAGACATAGCCTCAAACTTCTCTGCAGCAGTCACACAGAAACCCCCAGACAGATGCCTCCTGCCTCTTCAGAAACCACCAGTGTGTCCTGTTTCTTCACAGGAGGAAAAAGAACCCATGAATAGATGATTTTAAAGAACCAAAACCTTCATGATCCAGAAAGTGTTGCTACCAAGTACACATACCATTGCAAATCCAGAGAGCAGAGCAGAGGTTCTGCTGGAAGCTTTCAGTTTGGCTCGGCTCAGGTACAGTTTTCTCCAGGAAAGAGCTTGAACGGAGTGGTGGTTTGATGTGACCAATTCCAGGTAGCTGCGCCGGACCCAGTCCCGATAATCCATGCCTTTTGTGCCAGGTTCAGAGCAGCAAGCAGGAGTGGAAGGATCCACTGGAACGTTTAGTTCAGAACTCATGATGGGAGAAATGCTGAGGGAACAAAATGGTCATGTTCAAAAGGAGGCAGTGGGCAGGACCAGCATGAACTACTCGAAAAGCTACGTTAAACAAAGGTGCCCTTGGTCAGCAGAAAAATGATGGACCAAATACCATCAAGTTTGCAAGGCACAGACCAGGGAAAGGACCATCCATAACTACTAAAAATGACCATGGGAACTAGGAAAGACTACACAACTAAAGCCGGGAACTACTCCAGCAGGAGGTCAGGAAGGCAGCACAGCATCTGGCTTCCCATTTCCAAACTGGCATCTCACCTCTCCCCTTTAATTCCTCCTTGCTCATAAAGAATCTGGTTTATATAAAGACACTCTGGAAGTGGAGGCTCCATCTTCTGATTTTAAGTTGATAGTTAATTCCACAGAGTTTTTTTTCCAGTTAAACCATTGCTCATCATAGCTCAGTTTAGATGGGCACAGTTCTTCCCCAACAGCCACAGAGCTGAATGCTGCATAGGGTTAATAAAGCTTCCGGAGTGGGAAGTTACATTTCCTGAACTGCTCACACCATCTGACTGAGAATCCTGTTCCCTCACTTCCACTGGTGGCTCTTAGCACAGGGAAAGGAAAAGACAATTCCAAGCTTTCCAGGTAGTTTCAGCATCTTATTCAAGGGATTACACTGACAGATGTAAGAAAGCAGCAGAACAGATCTACCAGTTGAGCAGAACTCCCTCAACTCTGATCAGCCTCTGAAACCAGATACTTACCTGGGCTTTCCAAAGAATGGAAACCACGATGCCTTGGTTAATCCCCACCCTCACAATTCAGCCACCAAACACCATGGCAGTGGCAGGGAGCAACAGCAGAGCTGCACCACAGGAGATCCTTCTGGCTGTAAATACTCACCAGCTCCTAGGAGGAGGACATGCAGGCCCAGAATGACACACGGTGTGGTACTAATTAGTCCCAGCACCACACCTCAAGGTCACAGGCACCTTGCTGCTTCCTGGAGAGGAGCCCCAGACCTGCCCGCATCCCCCAGCTCTCCACAGCCATGCGCCACATGCTGCCAGCTAATAAACCCATGTTTGCTGTGAGATTTGAGGAAGTGGTGAAGATGAAAGGGACATCAACTACCCACAACTGTAAATATTATTACTAAAAAGGAACAAAACTGTCCCAGGCACAATAACAAAGATTAGACTGCAGCACAGCAACTAAAAGCATTGCGGGAAGCAAGACAGTCCCTCCAAAGCATGAGGGGCTTTTAGATTCCAGCTTATTTTACAGAAGGCAAAAACCCAAGCCAGCAGCTCTCCCCCAGCCTCCTGGGGAGGATCAGAGGTAGAAGCATTCTGTGAGCAGTAAAGCTATGAAGCTGTTTCCTGTGACAATATCCTGTGTGGATTCTGCAATGTATAGCATGGGGTGCATTCATTCTCTTTGTCCTTAGCTGGGACACCGATGGTCTCCACCCAGTTTGTATTTGCACAAAACTTTATATGTAGGAAAACTTCAACCCTTGGGACAAATGCCATTGAAAAGACGAATGAATCCAGAGGTTACAGAGGGAGAGAAAGAGCACCCAATCACGTCTTGCATCTTCCCTTAGAAAAATAAGCTAAAAATACCACAAGGATGAATTTTCACTCTGGAGCAGCTCAAGAGTTGTTCCCAAATAAGTAAACAGCTTCAGAAGAAAATCCACAACACAAAAATGTAGCCCAAACAAGCAGGAACAGGATGGCAAACTCACCTTGCTGGCTACAGACATGGAGGGACTGGGTGGAGGGCTCCGAGGGCTGAAACACAAGACCAAAGAAGCATTTTACACACACCGTATATTAAGCAGTTTTACTCCAGAAATACTTTCCAGCCAGTTATCTGCATCAGGGGGAGTTACTCTAGAGAGTTTATGCTCCTGCCTTGCAACATTAAAGCTTTAGGATGCTTGCTCTTACTGAAATAACTATCCTATGGGGTTTTACCGCACAGGGCTGTTGAGTTTTGGAGGGTGAATCAGGACTTCCCCTGGAGACCTCTTCCTCAGCCTAACAGTCAGCTCTGCATCCATCCCAGCTGCATCTTTACTCGCTTGCGTTACACATCTGATGCATTTGGTCCCAATCCCTCATATCCACTTGGATCACTTATCCAGTGTCGCAGGGAAAGCCTTTGCTGTGCCTTACACCTCAGCTGCCCCCGTGCAGCTGCAAGCCCATGTGCAGGGATTTCTTCACAGCAGGGAATGAAGGAGATGCTGCCAGGGCTGAGATTTGTGGATCCCCCTCCTGCTGCTGGCGTGCTCTGAACCATCGCCTGCAGAGCGCTGTCTCAGCAGCACTGTCAGCTTCTCTGCCTGGCTTTGGGATGCCAGCCTCCCCCTCAGACTCATCAGTGTTTGTACCAGTGTCTTCCGCCTCTGTACAGCATCATTCAAGGCCCCACATATTGTAACTAACCCCAGGCCCCACTACTCCTTATTTCTCTGCTACACTGCCTCCCCCCCCCCCCCAAGCTCCAGCCCTCTTCACTACGGGGAATCCCTTCCCATATTCTCATTTGGCGTGGGATCCCCTCCCCGGGATGTCACCACCAAGGCAGGGTGTGAACACCCCGCAGTTTATAGCGGGGGATCACCTCCCGAGCAGGATGTGACCCCTCGCCCCACCACCACGGCAGCGATCCTGCTCACAGGGCATCAAATGAGCAGGGGATTTCTCCTCCTCCTCCTCCTCCTCCTCCCCAGGCACCCTCAGCACACCCCTGGCAGGAGGTGACCGCACGCAGCAAGGATCTCTCCTCCAACAGCACCCTCAGACAGGGGATCCCAGGCCAGGACGAGACCCCCACAGCCAGCACCCTCCCCTCCAAAGACACTGTGGACGGGGGATCCTCTCTAGGCAGGATAAAACCTCCTACCACCAGCTCCGTGTCCGGCATCCCACGGATCCCCCCATCTCCGCAGGCAGAATGGGACACCCCCCCCCCCCCCCCCCCCCCCCCCGAGGTTGCCCCACACCTTAGGCTGGCGGTGTTTCCCTTACAGCACCGCGGGCCGTGGATCCCTTTGTCAGGACGCGACCCCGGAGAGCCGGCCTGCGCTGAGCATCCCAAGGGAGCTCCAGAACACCGCGGGGCGGGATGGGACGGGACGGGACCCCCGTCCCTGCCGGCTGCCCACACCCCCACCACCCCCGGGGCAGGGCATTAGGGCCGGGACACGACACCCACACCCCCCCCCACCCCGGCCAGGGCCCGGGCAGGCCTTGACCCCGGCTCACCGCTGGCTGCCCTGGGCCGGGCCGGGCTGGACGCGGCGCCCCGGGAGCACCCGCGAGCCGGAGCCGCCTCCACCGCTGCCACGGCAACGCCGCGCACCGCCACGTGACCACACAGGAAATAGGAGGCGGGAGGGTGCGGGAGCTTCGCTCCGCCCACCTCATGTGACAGCCACCTCATTGGTCCCCTGGACGGGAGGGGCGGGGCTAAAAGGGCGTTTCCCGCGCTGCGGCTCCCGCAGCGCAGCGCCGAGTAGGGATGGAGCGGGGATGGAGGTACCTATGGGTGGCACGGGAAGCGCATCCCGGGATGTCCCCCGGCGCCACGGGGCTGATCCGGCAGCGGGATGGGGTCCGCATGCTCCCTCTGAACGCGTATCTGCAGGAGAAAACAGTCAGTGCGGGGATGCCGAGCTTCGTGGAGCCCCCATGCTAAAAAACGTTACTCGGTCTGGACCTCTTGGCTCTAGGTATTCCCACAGAGAATGTCCCCAGGCAATGGGATGTAAATGTGATTTTATTACGGTTATTAATGATACAGCAAAAAGTCTCCACTCACATAAGTCAAAAGGCAGTGCTGGGTTGTGCCCCCACCGGGTGAAGCACGGGCAGAACCCCCTGCTCAAAGGGGTACAGGGGCAGGCTGCAGTGTCCCCACATCCCTCCTGCACAGACTCATCGGGAAATCCTGTATGAACCCATCAAAAGGTTGATGGGGAAAGAGGAAGGAGCTCTTTCCCTGAAAATGAGATAAAGGAAATGCCAAAAGGCTTTTACCACATCATAATCCTATCTCCCTGAACGCCCTCTGCCTTGGGGAGGAGAAAAGACAAAGGCAAACTGTTCCTAAACACTTATCACAGAGACAAGTACATTTGTTACCCTGAGTGGGCTTTTCACCTCTGAGATTACGAATACCTCTGCCTGGTTCCAGCACTAACAATGCTGTCTCTCAGGGTCCTGAGCTTGCAAGAGCACACACAGAAATGGAACAGCAGCAGACTTTAGTCCCTGGCAATTAGTCTCCATCAGAGAAAGGAGAGGCACTCCTCTAGGAGAGAATCCAGAGCAATAATTTTAACGTAAGCAGATCAAACTCCTTGGCAGTTTCAACCCTTTAAGTTATGAATGCTTTTGCAGTGCTGTATTTGGAATAGGAAGCAAGTGTAGAGTTGTTCCTCATTTTACTACTTAGGGGAGCGCCTCCCTTTTCCTACTCCTCAGTTTGAGGCCACAGAGTACTTGTATTTTGTCTTAGCTACAAACCAGCCCTTCAAACTCTCTAAGTGCCTTTGTACTCTCAAGAGATGTGGCACTGACACGAACCACAACAGAGTAGTAATTTCCAGAACTCATAGCAACACCTACCAAATGCAGCTCCTGCTGCTACACTCAGTCACCCCAGCAGGAAAGACCGTACAGCAGATACCACCTTCAGCAACACATTCTCTTTGCTTTTTATGGATTTCACCTACAAATGTGGCATCCCTAGAAAATGAAGGGTATGAATACTTGAAGATGGGTAACAATGGCATCTTAAGGCAGCAGGATGAGGCCACACAACCTGAATACATTTAGTTCAACAAGAAAAGCTTCAGTCCATCTTCCTCGTGACTGAGAACTGTGTCCTCATGCAGCAATGTATGCTCTACTTAATGCAAAACAGCACTTAATTATTCAGCTCGAAAGCCTGACACGCTCAGAGGCAGAACAGTCTTTATTTGTGAAACTCCCACTTCTCCATCCACGAAAGCTACAAAACATGACAACGATTTTACAGCTCATCCTACAACACCAAAGAATCAACAGAGTTCACCTGCCCTAAAGGGGATCCAGGTGAAGTAATTCTCATAGCTCATCTCTCCACAGGGAAAATGCCAACAGCAGAGCATCCATTCTGCATCTGAAGTATCAGAGAAGAAAGCACTGTCACAACTTACTCTGAAGCACTTTCCTCTATGGAGATAAAGCAGAAAACAGTTCCACGCTGATCTCTAACTCAAGGAGTGGTGGGATATGCGCCTTGCAGCTCAGAAGTTACCCAGCTCTGAAGTCTTTGGGTACTTACAGGAGATCAAAACACAAAACACTGCTTGCACTTGATGACATCTGCTTCCCCGCTGCTACGGTAGTACCACTGAGAAGCCATTGCATAAAGCCAGCTCAGAAAACATGCAGGATTTCTGGCAGCACTGTTCAACACAGGCTAAATCTAAAAAGAGATTCTCCCTTTTTATGGTTTTTTTTTTTTTGCTTGAAATAATTTGGCATTGACAAAGGCTTGAGGAGAAGTAGCACCACATTCTGGATGCCGAGGTCCTGGGACGAGCATGTCTGAAAGAGAGCAGGCACTTCTAATAGAAGATACACTGAAAAGACAGGAACACAAGTTACAAATAAAACCACTGATGCATATGCTTTTCATTTAAGCACCAATAAGTATATACATACACATGGATGTGAGGATTCCTACCAGGGAACCCAAAGTTCAAAGCAGAGAGCAAGGCAGGCATCATTATGTGAAGCTAAACACAAGCAAAACCATTCCTTTCCAAGCCTTTCTGCCACAGGATTTGGAGGCTTTACAGATGTAATCTTTTGGGAAAATATATTGTTCCAATCCAAAAGCAAAAAGGAAATGAAATGCAGCTGACACCTTTTCCCTCATTTTCATGTGTGCCACATCACTCAGCACTGCAAGCATCTCTATTTTACTGAAATCCTCTTCAAAAACAAAACAACAACAACAAAAAAAGAACAATCCAACACATCCCCTTTATTCATTTAAAAAAACAGGGAAGAAAAGCAGTAGGGAAAGTTTTAGCCATAAAAAAGGGATCCTGCTTAAAAATCTATAGAACTTGTCTAGCAACATAAACTGATTTCTTTGGGTTAGAGATGACCCCATACAAAACCCCAAATTCACAACACTCACAGTGCAGCAGGGTCTGGCTACAGACCACTTTTCTACTTTAGGTTAAACTCTTCCCTTAGATTCACATATCCCACTGCTACCACCTTCAACATAAGTAGAATACGTAGCCCTCACAGTAATATTTTCCTTAAGTGGTAATGGATATGTTTTAGCTTTTAGACCGAAAAACCACTCTGGGCCATGTTAGAAAGAACTCTAGGGTCGCAGAGACTTATGGCTGACTCTTTAGAGCAAACTTTGAGCAGACTGCACAGCAGTTATACAAGCAATTAAGAAAAGAATCTCTTATTTGGCATTTCTCTATCGATATCTCTTGGGCCTGTGATGTGAAGTCATTCACCATGAAGCAGATACAATGTAGGCCAATGGGTTCTGCTTGGCTGAGATGAAAGACTTTCATGCTCCTGAATATAAAGCGATGAACAGTGTTTCCAGCTGTCCCTGAAAGGCCTCATCCTCTTCCCATCACAAAGCTTGGCTCTTCAGCATCATCTTCCTTCTCTTCCTCCTCCTTGCTATCCTCCTCATCATCCTCGCTGCTGGCTTGCTCTTGAGATTGGTCAGGTTCTGAAAACACAAGTTTGTATTGATAACATATTCCCGTGTGTCTTCCTTGTTAAGGATTTCACAACAAAATAATCTCAGGTGCTCAGCAAACGTGTATGAGGTCACATTAATTAGCAGGGATGGGTAACATATTCCCATGTGTCTTCCTTGTTACATATCTCACAACAAAGTAGTCCCAGATACTAAGGAAACACGTATCAGGTTATACTAACTACCAAGCGACGCAGAGCTCAGAATATCAAATTCTCCCTTGGAGATATATTCCCCTACCTCCAGTGTTACCACTGTGCCAAGTCCACCATTAACAACTCCACCTCCCATGGTATGTTATTTCAGAGGCAGTCAAATGCTGAAGTGATAGACTGCCTCACTCCCAACCTCACCTGTGTGTCAGCATGAACTTCCCAGTATCAGAGTACTGATAGAGACTGCAGGCACCAGGGAGCCATGGGCAAGGCTCAGGGTATTTCTACACTTTACAAGTTTACAGAAGCTCCACAAGGTGCCATTAACTTTACAGCCTGGGTTTTATAACACAAGAACAGGAACTCGTTAAGACATGGGTAAGATTAATGAGGGCTACAAGAAACAGGAGGCCAGGTGGGGTGGGACATGGAACAAGCTGCTCTAGTGAAAGGTGTCCCTGCCCATGGCAGGGGGGTGGAACTGGTTGAGCTTCAAAGGTCCCTTCCAACCCAGCCCATTCTATGATATGATTCTATGACACTCATGAAGCCTGCTAGAAGACCAGAAAACAACTACTAGAATTTAATTAACAGATAATGGAAATTAGGTACAGCATAAAGTGGGACCTGACTCTAACAGCCATTCTCTGCTCCCAGCAGCTCTTGCATCTTTACTGTTTCTCAGGCCAAGTCACACCCAGCTCCTGCTCTGACCACTTACACGGAAGATTTAGGATCAGTGATCTGATGCCACCGCGTGGTGAAGGTCTGTACTTCCATTTTTTATTGGCCTAATGCACCTTTTAACAGCTGATCATATCTAGTGCCAACCTTGATTCTTAATGGTTTTACTACAACAAAGGTGAAAGATGGCAACTCAGAGGTTTTATTTATTCATTTAAAAAGAAAAAAATCAATGCTTGCCTGCCAAATCCAACCAATATACTTCAATTAACTTGGGAAAACTCAAGATTTCAACCCAGGATGTGCAAGAAAAAGGCAAGCCTGTTCTCAGTAGACTAAAGATGGCTTTTAGGGGCTTCAATCTCCACTGATTATTCCCCACCTCCCTCAGTTCTTTTTCAAACAGAGAACCACAAACTGTAAAGAGCTAAGAACTGTTTTAAAGACAGGAGAGTTTGGATTCTGGCTTCCAGGGATGACTGGCTTTTGCCAAGCAAAACCACTCCAGCCCACGGCACTCAAAACCACATGGCAGCCCCTGAGCCAGCTCCCTTCTCCACCACTCCCTAAAGAGAGGAGTATTTTGTTTTGCTCACTCAAAGTGAACAAAAGTACATTGATTCATACCTAAATTCTCCTCCCAGTCACAGTTCATCAACAAGTAGCTGGAAAAAAAAACCCAGAACCGAAACAACACACCCAAACAATGCACTGTGCTACATTCCCTTGCTGTCCCAAGTAAAATTAACCTAATGATTAATTTGTCCTCCCATGTTTATATGGGAGGCTGGCAGTGGTTGGATTGAAACAGGTCCAATTCCGAAAAGCAAAGCAGAAATAAGGCAGAATTGTCAGACAAGTCACTGTTCCAGCAGAATTACCAGCAAGTGCTATAACTTTAAGAATTACTGCAGGGTTAGTGCTAATCCACGAGGGATGACTATTTGAAGGTGCAAGCTAAAATATACTGACTGGAAGGAAGCAACAAGTACTGAAAAGTTTGAGCAAACAGTTACACTGACATGGCTGAACATTAGTTTTCAAGACTGCAGGAGAATGGAGGCAATCAGGTTTTTCATGTTTATTCCTATGTGAAATAAGTCACGTGGAACAGATAGCACCAAGGTGGCTCAGTTTCTTGCACACAAAATCAGAACTCAGTTTCCTGCTGCCCAAGTTGTGCATTTTCCCACCTGTTTTCCCATATGCATTCAAAATATACTTAAAAAAAAAGCCTTTAACAATAGTGCCTTTTTTAGCAGATGATGTTCTAAATCTGCAGCTTGTCAGAATAGCTGGGGCAGAACATCCACAAAACAAAATCCACATTCAACAAACTCAGATTCCAAGGTTTGCTGTCCAAAGTTTCCCCTAATAAAGGGAAAATATTCACAAGCAGATGAGTTATTTGTAAGATTAAATCTCAACATAGATGGCTTTCAAAGAAGACCTTTGAAATATCAGCTAAAATAACAAGTTTATGGCCCAGTTTTCTTATCCACCTATCGAGAATGCTTGGGGCAGGGGTAGAACAAACCCTTCTAAGGCTTCAATTAGGGAACAGAACTAAGTCTTCAGAAAAGAAAACTAAATGTCACTGACCTTTTTCTTGCTTCTTTTGCTCAAGTTTATTTTTCTTAGCTTGCAGTTTTTTCTCTTTTAACTTCTGGCTATAAGGCAAAGGAAAAGACTCTTCTGCAAATCCAACATTGTAATGCTTCTGCACATTCATTCACATGCTGATAAAGGACATGTTACAGACATCTTTGAAAAGCAGACTTCAGAAGAGGAGTTGAATTTAAACTGAAACTTCAGCAAGAGCAAACTTAGATATCTGATCAACAGAAAAGCTTCTATGTTGATTTTAGTCTAAGGGATTATTTTATTTATAAGTCTTCCATGATGCCACTGCAACCAAAACTATGATACACAAGAATCTCCAAGAACACAGAAGGAACAAAAATGAAACTACCCCTACATTTTAGCTACCCACCCTAATAAACAAAGAGAAAACAGAATCATACAACAGGCTTGAAAGGGCCTGAAAGATCAAGTTCTCAAAACCCAGACTGCTGGAATGGAGCACTGAGAAAAAATAAAGTCATCATCAGTAATATATAATTTAATTGACAAAAATAATGCACTATGCTTTGACTTTCATCTTTGGCTATACTTCATCAATACGTTGAGCCCTAGGAGTAACATTAGGGGTAAAAGTGAATTTCAGTTCATACAAACCAGTTCTGTTTACCTAGCAAAGGTAACCAGGCAATCTAAATGCAGGCACAAGGCAGAGCAACCTGGGATTCGTGTTCCTCTCTCAACACCATAAACAAACTCTCTTGAAACAGAGAGCCAAGCACTGTACCTGTTAGGTCACAACAGAAGAGAAAGTGCAGTAGGGGAATTTAGAGGGGCTCCTACAGAGCAAAGCCACTTGGTACCTGCACCCCTACATAAGGGGGACAAGGATATTTCAGTGTTCAGGCAGCATCTGCTGTTTGAACAGTTGCTCTCCATCTCAGCCAGAAAAAAGGCAGCAGGCCAGATCTGACTTTCTGGCCATCTGTTGGACCACACTAAATTAAAGTAAGATGGCAACAGTGTTTGTGCTGTGCACTTTTGTGCTAACATGCCACTGAGTCACTCTGCACAGGCCTTTCTGCAGCAAGTCTCAGCTACACGGTGTAAAACCCTTCTCGAAGGAGGGAGAGGCCAGACCCTCTGAAAGAGCTGAGCAGTGACACCCTGCTATTTCTGACATGTATGGTGGACACAGACTGTGGAATTTAAATTCTTGTGTCACTGCATTACAATGCTCAGACTATTTCTTGAGAGCATCAATCCTGTAACTGTCTTTGTCTAAAACTTGAGAGAAGGATGGATTTAATATTTATTTTTCCATCTAACTTACTAGACTTGACCTGCCAGGCATTTCAATGAGGTAGGTAGGGGCCTGATTTTAATAATACTGCACCCACCAGTGGCCTTTTCAGTATTCACAGACTGAACTGGACTAGTAACACTGAGTGCACAGTAGACAGAATCAGGCCCCACCACGCTCTGCTAGCCTGAACCCACATGTGTACCCATTAAGCAGCACTTAAGCTGCTTGGTGTCAGCTGTTTCAGGTATTTATTTAAGCCAGCTGTACATACAAACCTTTCCAGACATCATTATAACAAATATGCAGTGAGGCACATTGCAGGCAACACCACAGTGTCAGCAAAAGCTGCTCAAGCAGTCAAAAGTAACCATGCCAGCAAAGCCTGTCATGTTTACAGCTACCTTTAGAAACCAAGCAGTGACATTAACAAAATTAATTTCCACAGCCAGACTTCTTAGCTGATAGATGTAGGCACAGAATGATAGCATTTATGCAAAGCATGCAGCTACAGATGAGGCACGGGGCATGAGGGTTTCCATGTCAAGCCTCCTGGGAACAATCTGCCCTTACCGCTTCCTTCTGCGTTTTGCTGTTTGTTCTTCTGCAATCATCTTATTCCTCTCCAGTTTCTTCTGGAATTCCTCATCTAGTCTTTGCTGTAATTGATCACATGTCACACTTTGGTCACAATCTAAGTTAGAATACTTCTTTTAAAAGTCGTGTCCTTTTAGGGAGAAGTCTTTTAGCAAAATACAGAAGGGAGCTTTGCCAGATTTTGTTTGGCTGCTTCTTTATACAAGAGCCATATTCCTAGGGACGATTACAGCATTTTGAACCTGCAGCCTGTGCCAAACATTGAAGCCTTTAGAGGGAGGTATCCTCACCAAAACAAGATGAGGGAGGTTGGGCTTCTGTCCTAAAAATGTTTTAGTAAAAACAAGAGAATAATTTGAGACACAAACATTAACATACGGCTCAAAGGACTGATCTTGGCCAAGAGAGAGTAGAATATTAATGCTCTCTGAAAGAGTGCTATTCTACTCAACCAAGACTTAACAGAAAGAGACTCAGACTCTATGCACAGGCACTTGCTTCAATTCTGCCTCTGCAAGACAGTGACATTAGGGATTTCTGGTTTGTAAAGCATTTTCAAAGCACCCTGAGAACACACATTCTGTGCAGTCTTACTGTGTGCTAGGACTCCAGTGAACAGAGAAGATGGAGCACATCTGACACAAAGCACTGAATGTTTCAATACCAACAAAGACACCACATATCACACACTCCTACAGTTCTCCTCTGGTAAGGGGTGGTTTGGAACTCAATTATTTGTACATGACTTTAAAGGAAAAAAAAAGATTTGCAATGAACACCAAATAGCTGGGGTTTGGAAATGATAGAGAGTCCTCCTGACCTTCTCTGCCATGGCATCCATGAAATCTTGCCTCTGGTACTCTCGCCGACGAAGATGCCGGTACACATGGAACTCCCCACTCCCAGCTCCGGCACTGGAACCTACAATAAAGAAATGTTAGTCTAACAGGAAACAATGCATAGTAGATGGTGACAAATGACAACAGCTAGATGCTGAGGAACGAGATGCACTTCAAGATGAGGATTTACAAACACAGACTGCGTCACAATTTCATACAGAAGCTCAACTCATGCACAATCAAAAGCCAAAGTGAGCTGCAAAACCTCACACTTGTGTATCACTGCAGCTTCTACTGATCAGTTACTCCCCTAGAGAGAATCTGGGCTTAGCTGGGCATTGAGGCAGTAACAGAGCTTGAGATCAAATGCATACCCCCTTCTCTTAGAGGCAGAGGTAAGCTAAAATATCCAACTGAGGTTGCTTCTGGCTAATTTTCAGCATCTCATACAAAAAATAAAGGTCAGCAGAAGGGTGTTAAAACCCATCATATTAAACTTTCCCATGCAAGACAGATACCACTGACAGTTTTTGGCCGTTTCTTCCTAGAGGAAATCCCTAAAGCTCTCTCTTTCTGGCAACAGTCTGCACATTGAAGTCCCACAGGAGCTTTCAACATTGCACTCCATCCTCTTCCCCTGTCTCCCGAGCCATTTCTCCATGCGAAGCACACAAATACATGCTTCAAAGAAGACACGTAGTGATTAAAACATGGCAGCTGGGATCAATAGGGATGATACCAAGAGACACCAAGAGAATGATACCAAGAGAATCCCAGCCCACTAGGTGCTCTCAGAAAAACAAGACAGCTCAACTCAAGCCCATAGCAAAGCTATTTGAAAAAGCCATGAGGGAATTACAATAAGCAAAAGAGTGCAAAAGCTTTAGTCCAAGATCAATTATTCTGCAGTAAGTCAGGTTCTAGAAAGGATCATTAATAAGGATGAAGGTCCCAAAGAAAGCCAGAATTCTACATGCGGACATAATTTATATCACAACTACTACATTTAATCCCTGCAGCTAAAAATGTAAGCAGAATACTCTTGTTGGTTTCCTTGTACAGCTGCCAGCTCCCTACCTGACCATGTACAATCATATCCTCTGCACGTGTCTGCTTCTCACCGCCTGAGACTCAGACTCAAAGCAGTCTAAAGAGGGAACTCATAAGTTTCCAGAGCACTCTCATATCCATGGAAAGGACAGATTGACTTATCATCATTTACCTGTCATCACCAGAGCAGCACTTATTTCATTGCATGCACTCCATATGCTGGAGTGCTCCAGGCATTGTGCACTTTGCATTCTTACAGCAAGCAGGGAAGTGAAACCCACGAACCAAAGAAAACCTGAAAAAGCAATTCTCGAGGCGTATTTCATACCTCTTCTCTCCAGCAAAATGAGCAACAACAGAAAACCATCTCTGGCCTTTTCTGCTAAAACACTTGTCTAAGTTTAATGCAGCTGACCCTAGAGTTATCTGAAGAGTATTGTCTTTACCCATCACATCTCTAACGAACTCCGGGGGAGGTCGTGGTGCCCATTCGTTCAGTTTCTCAGGAATTGGGACAGTCTTTTCCTGCAAGAACAAACCAAGCAGTCATCAGTACCTTCCAGGAGCAAAGCCTGCAATTTTAACCCATTGCTGGAAGGTGGTGCATGCCTGACAACAGCCTCTTCCATCAGATCTCAGAAGGAGCCCAGCTGTAGTAATTCATTCATGCATAGGGATCAGGAGCAGGCAAAAAACAAGAATCAGGAGGTATCCTCTCTGTTGACCCCCATCCAGGCCTGTAGGTCAACAAACCCAGGAAGATTAGGAGTGTCTGTGCTGCTTTTCAGTATGGGAACTAGAAGGAAGCAAATCAGCACCTCCAAGCAGTGCAGAAACTGAGTATGCTCCCACTACCAGTAGTCTGGGAAACGAGGAAAAGCATTTGTGCACCTTCCATGCCAGATCTATGGAGGACAGGGAGAAGCAGGGAAGGGAGAACTCATGGCACAAGGTCAGAGGAAGAACACGGTGCCGGGATGTCTCAGCCTCCTCCAGCCCGCACAGAGGGAGGGTGACAGTCTCCACCTGACAGACACCTCCTCCTCAGGACAAGGATGAAAACACCCACTTAGAAGAAACAGGGTCCTGCTCCCCGCTGTTCAAAGCAGCAGCAGGGAGAGCACCAGGGGCCGGTCCTCCCCATGGGAAAAGGGTCTCACCCCTCACAGCACCCCAGGAAACGCAGGTCCCCCTCCCGTCACGCCTACCGGCACTGTGTGCTTGTGGGCCTCTGTCCCCTCAAAGATCCGGGGAGATGGAGGCAGCACCGGTCCCGCTCCCTCACGGCCCCCCGGGGGAGCGGCTGCGGGGGGTGTGGGTCCCGCTCCCTCACGGACGCGGGGAGGAGGAAGGGGAGGTCGGTCCCTCTCCCCTCACGGACCGGGGGAGGAGGCAGCGCGGGTCCAGCTTCTCCTCCCCTCACAGCGCCGGGAGGAGGTGGGGGGGGGGCCGGTCCCGCTCCCTCACGGACCCCAGCGGGTGGGGGGGGGGGGGTGTCCCGGTCTCCCTCTCCCCTCCCGGACTCTCCGCCCCTGGCGGGGTGCGGAGTCCCGGTAGTGCCCTCACCGGGTTCCTCATGAGCCGCTCGAGGCGGAGGCGCTGCTCCTCGGCGGCGCTGCGCGGGATGACGAGCGGCTGCGGCTCCTTGCGGGGCCGGGGCGGCCGCGGGGCCGAGGGGGCCGCCATTGCTGCGCCGCGCCGCGCCCCTCCAGTGACGTCACGGCGTGCGACGCGCCCCGGTTCTGCGGGGCTGAGGCGGGCCTGGCATGGCGGCGGGGCTCGGCCTGCTCCAGTGTGAGGTGTCCCTGGGGTCGGAGCTGGAGGAGCTCGAGGTCCCTGCGGCCCAAACCAGGCTGTGGGGCGATGGGTGCCGCACTGTGCTTAGGACAGCCCTCACAGGAGGGTGAGGAGTCAACTAACCTGGCCCCGGCAGGGGCAGGCTCAGCACTGACAAGTCTCTTCCCCGTGATGGTGTAAGGGATGCTGTGGAGGGATCTTCGTCAGGGACTGTAGTGATAGCACAAGGGGTAAAGGGTTCAGACTGGAACAGGGGAAGTTCAGGTTAGGTCTAAGGCAGAGATTCTTCCCTGTGAGGGTGCCGAGGCGCCGGACAGGGTGCCCAGAGAAGTGGTAAATGTTCTGTCCCTGGCAGTGTTCAAGGCCAGGTTGGACAGAGCCTTGTGCAACATGGGCTAGTGTGAGCTGTCCTTGCCCATGGCAGGGGTTGGGAACTGGATGAGCTTTAAGGCCCCTTCCAACCTTAACTATTCCGTGATTCTATGATTCTGTTCTGTGTTTCTGTGATACAGGGCTTCCTAGTGCCTCCCCGGCGGGCAGGGCAGGCTGCCTGCGCCATCTGTGCGTGTCACTTGGTGATTACCCAGCGCTGCCCGTGCTTTGTCTGCTGACAGTGATGAACAGCAGCACCATTCCCCATGGCGCAGCCTCTCCGGGTGCTGGGGGAGGGCAGGCAGGTAACAGCGGGGGGACACTGCACTGTCTGCATTCATATTCACAGCTGGGCTTTGCAGGAGCAGTGCCTGGACCAGCTGAAGGCTTCTACACCCAGATCCGTGCTTGTCTGACCCGGCTGGAGGAAGGCACGAGTGGGGAAGAGGAGCTGGCTGCAAGACAGGCTTCCTCTGCAAGCCAAATGTCTTCTCGAGCTCCTGTGGCCCTGCAGAAATGGCATGGCATGTGCCGGGGCTGTGTGTGCGTCAGAGAATTAGCTAGTAAAGGTCAGCTGCAATGGAAGAGGGGCATAAGCCTTTGTGTAGTTTATGGAGATAAGCTGGAGCGGTGAAGCTGGGCTCTGGGTTTCAGACAGCTCCGTGCCGTGCATGCGGAGAGGGTGACGGAAAGGGGAGCAGAGAGGTTGGGAATGGCTCCTTCAGAGATTTATGGGTTGTTTGTATGACCTGAATTTATTAAGCCCCCATGCTCTTCCCTTTTCCCTGAAGAAAATCAGAGCTGATCCTCAGGTTCAGCCTTATGTTTACAAAAGACTTTTCAACCTCTGCTGAGGTTGCTATGGAAATCACAGCAGTTTATGCCTCGTGTTTGTCTTACCAGCCTGATTTGTAAAAGAATGGTGTGAATTTAGTGTTGGCTGAGTTCCCAGCTGGCTGGGCTGGCCCTGGAAGGCATCCTTGCAGTTGGAGCCCTGGCTGAAGCAATGCAAGCAGCTTTCCCTATGCTGGCTGCCAGCTCACGAGCTCCTGTGCCCACAGCTCTTCCAGACTTGGGTCCTCTTCAGCTCACCAGGACACAAATCAGACAGTGCCAGCCTGTACTCAGCTCCTACCAGGGAGACACCAGGTCCATTTGCAGAGGCTGGGGCAGGTACATGTCCCTGTCCCCTCTCAGTCACTGCAGAACGGGTTTTAGAAGCAGAGTTGCTGCAAATCGATTTGAGTTTCCTCTCCCCTCTGCTCTGCTGAGTCCTGAGCACAACATGGGCCACTTTAGCTCACTAACCTGTAATAAGTCACCCTGTTTCTTCCTCGTTGCTGTCATGGCCACCTCTCCAAACACAGCTTCCCAAAGCAGAGGTGTGAATGATGAGCAGCCAGGTCTCAGCCCTCTCGTGCCCATCCCTACAGCAGGAAGGCAGAATGGCAGCCATGCCCACAAACACTGTGACAGCCCCAGGGCTGCAGGGGGCAGTTGGGCATCTTGATTCTCCTGCCCAAACCATGGCTTGTGCCAGTGGCAGCTCACAGCCCTGGGAAACAACAGGCAGCTGCCTGTCATCCAACAGAGCCCACGCACACGGTGTGGGGAAAGAGAACTGGGAGCCTCTCACTCTCAAACGACATGTCTAAGGAATTGGTGCAGAGTCTTGATGTGTTTTGCACTTATTACTTTTAAAATACATCTCTCTGGGGATAGGGGATAAGTCTGTTACTTGGGTTGTACAAAACCAGGAGGTATTTCATCAGACTATTCAAACATACCACACCCATGCAATCAGAGTGCTGGGCTGGGGTCTGGGCAGGACTGGGCTTACTGGGCACAGAGGATTTTCATTAGAACAGGGAGGTGTTCTCATAGCTCAAACAACAAAATTCATCTTCAACAAAATTCATAGAGGGAACAAAATTCCCTCTATGGTGTCTGCAGCGTGCAGCTCAGCACCAGCATCCCTGCTTTGTTCTGGGCAGAGGGCATTGCTGGCACACACCCCAGGCTGCTTTCCCCTTGATTCACAACTAGATCTCTGCGTTTGATGCAGAGGGCTGTTGCATCCTGCCCCTGTCCTCCCACAGCCCTGCAAAAGGAAAGGAAAGCTTATTTTCCAGTGAACCTTATGCTCGAACTAGTCACTTTGCTAATACACGGAGGTGTGAATGGCTCAGGGTGATGCAGGAGGAGCAGCTGTACTGCAGGCACAGCCTTGTGGGCAGTAAAGGAGGAGGTCCATAGAGGAGGGCTGTCACCTCCCATCTCCAACTGGATGAGCCCTCCAGGACTGGAAAACAGGCTCTGGAAACTCTTTAGGGTGGGAATGTTTTTGTGAATGGAGCATGACACAACCGTGGCCTGCTTACAGAGCTGAGCAGCTCCCTCCACCCCCCCAAAGCCATGTGTTAGCTGCGTCTGGAAGCCGTGTCTGTCATGCTGCTTAGCTGTGACAGTACAGTCTAGGACAATGTCCCTGTTTCCCCACGGGATCCTTAGCAGAAAGACATACAACAGCAGAGTTGAGATGAAGGCGTTGGAGGGGAGATTCACATGCTATAAGGAACTAGGCTGTTAAGAGATGCTAGCACAGGCCTTTGGGAAGGGAGGGCCATCTTCAGGCCCCAGGGCTGCTAATTCACCATTATCTGTGCTGCTCCAGGGATGGAGGTGTTTCAACTTGGACCAGCACCAAAGCAGACAAGGAAAATCAGAGCCTGGGAGGAGAGGAAACCCTGCCCTGCACTGCCTGGGCCCATCCTTCCCCTCCCTTTGCTCAACAGCGAGGAAAATACCCCTTCCTCCACCTTCAGTGCAGTCCATCAGGCAGAGACAGCCTGAGCCCAGCCCCAACTGCCTGGAGGTAGCAATGAGGTACACACATGCGACATGACAGCATCCTCTCCTTCCCTCTCTTCTTCTTGTAGCAAAGCAGCAAAGGCCCAAGCTCATGTGCTGTCCTTTTTGCAAGTGATTTTATTTTAAAACTGGAACTTGAGGTCTCCATTTGTTTAACAAGTCCCTTTTGGCTTTTTTAAATAAAATTAATTTATTCTACACAACAGTAAACTCTTCCAGACTCTTCCCTATTTACAAATGAACAGTTTTGCTTGCAGATCATTGCTTCCCTCTCCTTTTCCTATCCTGTGATGCAGAAAAAAAAACAGCCACCATCTGAAGGGCTATAAGGCAGTTCTCCCACCCACAACTACCTGGCCCCTTGGGACCTCACTGAAGAACAAGAGCTGCATTCAGATGTATCCCTCCCCCCCCTCATTCACCACGTGTGTGAAGGAAGCAGGTCCATGTTAAGCCCATCGACCAAGAGCATTTGGCCTCTCCATGCTGCATGGGCTCCTCCAAGCTGGGTTTAGCTGTGCTGAAGAAGATGAAATATCTCTGCCAGAGGAAACTGCTCCCGCTGCCCTCTAAGGGGCCGTGCATTTAGGGAGAAGGAGGCATTTGCTGCAGGAATGAGATCTACCAGGCCTCATCGCACACACCCATGGGCCAGAAAGGCAGCTCTCACATTGCAGGAGGTGGCAGGAAGCCTTGGAGATGCCTTTCCTGCCCTCTTGAAGTGGGAAAGACAAGTGACTGCAGTACTTTGCTAACTCAGGATAGAAGGCACCTAGAAAACCAATACTGACCCAACCCAACACTACAGGCAAATTCAAGGGGCTTTGGCTCGTACCTCTCTTTGCACTGACAGCCTTTACCTGGAGACCTATCCAGACACTTCCAAGCCACCTCACTCAGGTTCTGCTGGCATTGCCACCCAGGCCTGGCAGCCACGTGAGGAGCCAGGAGTCCTGGTGATGGGTAAGACAAGCTGTGTGAGGCAAACCAAGAAGGACATGCAAGCGAAGCTGCCCTGTCGGAGGGTCTCCCACCCCACACGAGACATCCTGTAAAACCACCCCAATGCCACAGCAGGTTTTGGCTCTATGCTCTCTTCCAAGGCTCATCTCTATCAGGGGACCTCCTTTTCCTGCTATAGATGCATTTGGCTGTACTGGTGGAGTAGAAAGCCACCAAGCAGCAGTGATTGCTGCAGTGCCTGGTCCAGGGCTGCTATAACCATCACTGGCAGCGTTTTACACCTGCCAGGGAGGGACTTCAGCCATGGCAAGGGCAGTCCCGATGGCTGGCTGCCTCTGGCCCCATTCTTTTTGCTTTTCCTGGGTATTTCTATTTCTCCAAGAAGAACCCCAACCTTCAATAGCATCTAACTGCACATGTGTAATGTTTTCATTCCCAGGAGCCCAGCCTACAGTACAAGGCTGCCCCTCACCTCTGTCTGACCACCCCAAGCCATCCCGAATGACTAACAACTGATGCAAAGAGGGGTGTTGCCATGTTTGTGCAGGTCTGCCTTAAGCAATGAAAAACACTGCCTAGCTGTGGTAGGGAGAAGGCAGAAGGTTGAGCTGATGCCCTTGGAGAGAGCTTAGGTTTTGAAAAGCAAAGAAGAAAGGGAGGAAGAAAGGGAAAGAGAAGAAAGGAGGAGAAAGGTAGAGCAAGGAGAGAAAGGACAAAGGAACAGAAGAGGCAGGACAGCAGAAAAACCTTCCTCAAATGCAATTCATTAAGCTTTGGAAAAAACCTTCTCCTGGCAGAGGATGGGAAATGTGTGCCCCAGAGGGAGCCTGAAAGCCAGCCTGGATAAACCCTCACAACTCAAGACAAGCCTCTGCATGGGGATCTGCCATCTCCATGGTCATCCTAAACCATCAGAGCCCCTCAGCAGCTGGGCTGCGGGGTGATGGTACCAGAAGGGATGTTGCCCATGCTGGGCTTTCACACCAGAGGGAACGTGTGAGGTCCTTTGGCTGGAGGATGGAGCCTGGCACAGCTTTGGGCTGCCTTCCCATGATGGGCATCCCCAGGGATGCTTGGCCCTGGCAGAGCTCCTGGACCAGAGGGAAAGAAAAGAGCCTGCAAGCTCTGAAATGGCACTGACACTTTCAGCCTCCCAAACCTCCAGCACTGCCCCAACCTTGGGGCTGGCACCAGGTCCAGCCGGGACATTGCCCACTGCTGACACGGCTCCCAGAAGTGGCAGGGAGCAAGAAGGACACGCCGGTGGTGGCAGGAGGAGGTGGCGAGGCTGGTGCAGCAATGAGGGGTGCAGGTACCCCGCTTCCCCCCCCCACCATCCAGCCCCAGAGCAAGGGGATGCTCAGTAGAAGGAGTACTGGTTTTCCACCGCCCGGGTCCGGCTCCGGGCACTGTCAGCATCATGGTAGTCCTCAGCACTGGCGGCGGGGGGCTCCGGCCGGCGCTCCACGCTGTCACTGCGGCTCCGGGGGCCCAGGGCACCCTCCAGGCGGTGGTAGGGTGCAGGGACGGTGGCAGCGGGGGCCACAGCCACCCCTTCGGCAGGCGGTGGGGCTGGCGGGCCGCTGGGTGCTGTGCTGCAGAAGTAGTGTGGAGGTGGCAGGTCGAGCCGGCACCCTGGCGGCTGGGACACAAGGGCTGGTGGGGGGCCAGCATCTGCAAGGGAGACAGGAGCTTGACCCCTCCAGTGCTGCCTGGGGGCTTGGCCCTCCCACTCCCTCACTGGCACCTTCCCATTCTCACCCTCTCCATCCTTGACCCTGTCCTTCCCCTGCCCTTGGCCACCCTCTCCCAGCAGAGCGGGATGCTCCAGGCTCCACAGACCCCACTGCTCCCCTCCTGCCCAAGCCAGGGGACTGATATCCACAGCCAGGGACACACAGGCACTGTGCATTCACCTTCAGTGGGATAATATCTATCCTGGTGCATCGTCAAAGCCACGCACACCAGCACGGGCACAGCTTTAGGGCAGGGATCAGTGGAGAAATCCCAGGGATCGATCCCCTTTAGGTCCACGTAAGACCCCAGCCCAGCCCTCCACGTGCACCCATGGCCCTGCACAGCCCCAGCACCTACCAGGCAGCGGGCTCTGGGCCACGACGTAGCTGCGGAGGGTGATGTCAGCCGCACCACCCGACTCCAGAGGGATGGGGTGCGTGTGGAAGTGGCGCAGCATGTCAAAGATGGTCTGGAACCAGAGGTGCTGCACGTGGCACTGCCCGCTCTCGTTCAGTGACAAGCGGAGGTGCTGCAAGCGCAGGGGACAGGGGGTGAGCCAAGGTGATGCTCACCCTTGCAATCAGCAGATGAGCCACCTCCATCAGCCAAGGGAGGTTTGCTCCTTACACAGGACTTGCTATTTTCCCATAGTGTTCTCCTGCTGCAGGGTGTTTCCTGCAAAACCCCACTTGCTGCAGCCCCAGTAGTTTGTCCCCTCTTGGTGATGAGCACCATATAGAAGCAGTCAGAGAAGGGTGGCTGGGTGCAGCTGAGGGGCCGCAGCTCCAATCACAGTGACAGAGACAGCCTAGGGAAGCCCACATCCCACCTGAGCTACTACTTCAGGACAGGTTATACCTCAACTGCGTGCACTGATGGAAAAGGGATCCAGCAGAAAACTGCACATGGGCTGCTTTCTATAGCATATCCATGTACTTTAGGACATGGAGCAGACAAGAAGAGGGCAGGGGTTGATGCGCCAGGCTCCCATGGGGCATTTAACCTTATGCCTGTGTAGCAGGCAGTGATCCAGCTGGAAAGTGCTGAAGGGGCTGGGCAGGGTGCAGAGGGCTCTTGGGGTACAAGGGCAAGTGGTCCCAAAGGATGCCCTGTTGGGATGCAGTGTTTGGGGTCACCATATGGCTTCCACTTGCTCGCAGAGCCCCAGGAGGGTGGGAAGGAGCCCGGGGTGCTGGGCAGGGCTGGCGCTGACATTGAGGACACCCACCTTGGCTTTCCCCTGGAAGTTGAAGGTGAGCACGTACTCCCCGGGCCGCGTTTCGCTCTGCCGGATGACGAACAAGCCGTGGCTCCGGGCACCCCCCAGCAGCACCAGCTGAGCCGCCTTGATCCGTGACAGTGTCCCATGGAACCAGGGGAAGGCCGAGAGGTTGATCTCCGCTTCCGCCTCGCTGTCCTCCCCTGGCCGCAGGGACAGCAGGGGGTTAGGGAGCGCCCGGATGTCACCTCTCCCACCCCTTCCCCTGCACAGTCCCAAGAGCGAGGCTCTGGGCTCGCATCCCGCATCCCGGTACCTGTGAGGTGCCCGCTGGGGGAGGACTCCAGTGTCTGCAGGAAGCTCTCCAGTGGGACGTGTGCCAGGAGCTCCCCCAAGGAGTCTCTGCCCCGGCCGTGGGGTGCAGGGACAGCGGGGGCCGTGGTGGTGGTGTGAGCCCCGGGCAGGGCACATCTGTCTGGAGGCCTGGGCACATCTGGAAGGGAGTTTGCAGAGGGATGGGTCAGCATCACCCACCATCACTGGATAAGGCTGGAGCTGACCTGCTCTGAAGGCAACCACACTGGAGCACCTCTGGCTCTTGGGGACATCTCAGGGCTACGTTATGGCTCTGGTCACAGCCTGAGGGGCTCCCAGCTCGCTTTCAGCCTGTGCTGGGGGTCATTCCCCTGGTGCAACCGGTATGGCAGGCACAGATGTGGTGGATTTTGGTACAGAGATGAGGTGGGGCTGTGCAAGGGGAGACTACTCGCTGGGACCCAGAGACCCCAGTGCCTGCAAGACCCCAGGGACTTGATTTTCTGCACATACCAGGATGCACAGGGGCAACATTGATGCCTTCAACAGGGGTGGACCAGCTCCCCAGGGCAAAGGCAAGTGTGAGGAAGGCGATGGACAGAGGACGATCCATCCCCACAGCACCAACTTCAGGCTCGCTCACTTTTGGTCCCCTCCAAACCAGAGCTGGCACCCAGAGATGCCCGCCCTGCGCAGACCCTTACCATCAGCCAGGAACTCGCAGCTGCAGGACACCCTGCCCGGCAGACAGGCTCCCTGCACGCAGGATGCCAGCTCGATGTCGTCCCCGCTGTCCCTGGGGGCAGAGCACAGAGCAGACGGTCACTCGCTGGCTGCCACGCTGCAGACACACACACAGACACGTGGCACCGCCGCTCACAGGCATGCAATGGGGTTCAGAATTCCAGCTGTGATCCAGGAGCACATCCCGGTGCTCCTTGCATCCTCCTGGAGGGGCTGCCGTGGACAGAAGCCCCCACAGCACCAAGGGGCAGAACAGCTTGCAAACAACGTGGCTTTGGTGGGGTCAGAAACTGGCATGGAAGGGGTTAAACCCTTGAAAGCCCTCACTACATGGGTCATGCCTGTCAGCCCTTGCTCTGGTATTTTGCTGCAACCTGGCTGGTTTGAATGGAAATCCATTACCTTGACTTTCAGCCTTTGCTTTGGAAGACATCCATACACATACACACACGCATGCTCCCACCACCAACTTCCACCCGAGGTGCTTTCGCTTTCACCCTCCACAAAGGGAATTAGGAGCCCACAAGAATTACATCCCTAAAAGGCATCAAGAAACCATGGCAGGAACAGAGACAGCGACTGGGGACAGCGCAAGGGGGTGGCCGCAGCAGCGCAGCCCCACAGAGAGCATCCCAGTTACCCTCTCCGTGCACTTCAGCACCCTTCTTGTGCAAACACCCCACACGCTTGCTCCAGAGCCTATTTTTATCCCGGCTCTTGGCTGCTCCTGCTGAACGGCAGCCACGTGGGCACAGACAGCGAGGAAGCGGCTGCGTTCGTGGTAACGGCTCACGAGGGAGCTGCTGAATTATTGAGTGGCCAGTAAGTGAATCAGCCACTGGGAGCCATTCAGCTGCAGATGGCTAAAAACAAGGAGGGAGGAAGGAAACCAAAACCAGCAGCGCTGTGCAGAAAAGCCATCGATGGGCTCCAGCCCTTGGCAAAAGCATGGGGAGCCGACCACGGCGTCGTTCTTGGCACCGAGCGTGTGTCGGTGGATTAAACAGCTCATTAGTATTTGCTCTGGAGTTCATTATTATTTGCTTTACAGTCACGTCCGGAGGCCAGAGCGGGACTGCACTGGGTGCTAAGCAAACAGAAGAGGCTGGGAGGCTGCCAGCAGTGTGAGGAGAGCATGGCTCTGGCTGGAAAACCAGCGCTGAGACATGCACGGGGGAAGCAAGGGATGTTTCCCAGCGTCGCCTCCACCAGCAGTGTCACTTCTTGTGTTATCCAGTTTGAAACACAGCAAAAGGAGCTGAGGAGCACGGACCTGGGGTGCATCCGTGCATCCTCCCTGTGGGATGCAGCCTTCCAGGGTCGCTGGCCCCATAATGCCCAAACTGTGTCTTTCAAGCAGAAGGGGGCAAAGCCAGCCTGGAGGTGGCTGGGTCCTCCCCAAGCAAGCTTGAACACCTTGTTCTTCCAAAGCTGTGCCACGAAAGGCAGCACCAGGGATTCCCAGAGCCCATGCAGAGCTTGGGCTGATCCTGCCTCCTTGGGACCAGACGTGTCTGAGCCCGTTGAAGGGAGCAGCACCAGGCACACAAACTTCCCTAACATGCAGTCTGCTGCACAGGCTGATGAAGCAGCAGATGAGAAGTTTTGGCCAAGTTGTTGTAACTCCAATAGCAGTGCCAATGGCACCATGATCAAAACACAAATAACCCGTTTAAGCCAGCAGAATCTTAAATATACTATGGATAACTGGAAAACACACGTGGAAAATAGCTCAGCTACAGTATAAAAGCTTCAGAAGGTGGGTGTTAGGAGCTTCCCACATTGAGGGCTCTATTCCCAGTTGCCTTTGCTGTGCAGAGGCAATGTGGAGCAGGAAAGGGTGAGCAAGCAGGGAGTGCTCTGCGAGGCTGCACCTCTGACATCCACAGGCTGCTGACTTTGCCTCCTGGCTATGGTGTGTGTCAGGGACTTTCTGCAATGACCCAAGCACCAAGAATTGCATCAGTGGCAATAACCCATGCTCGGTGGCACGGGCACCGTCCCTGCCCAGCACCATCCATCCTCTCACAAGGCTTACCCAGGGTCAATGCAGTCCTGGATATCTGCCACCCAGGAGTGCTTCTGCAGCGAGTCGATGGTCTCCAGGATGTACTCAGCCCCGTTCTCCACCTGCAGGCAATGCAAGACAGTGTCAGGCTGGGGTCCTGCCACCCACCCTATAACCCAACCGGAGCCCCACATTCACCTGTTGCTTGGAGAGGATAAGTGCTCTGTCTCATCCCAGTAAGGTGATGCTGAGGGGTGACCATAGAAGTGCTTTGGGGTGTCCAAGGGTGACCCCTGATCAAAGCTGGGGCTTGAAGAAAAATCCCCAACCTGCCAGTACCAGCAAATGTACCACAGGGTTTTTATGGCTCCATGGCAAAACCACCCCTGGCTGATGGCACCGAGGGCACACAGCACCAGGCACCAGCACAGACAGCATCCCTCGCTTCTGGGGTGCCTCAGTGTCCCCCCAAGAGCTACACCTGCACAGGAAGAGAAGAAGCCATGCTGCTCTCTGCCCCAAATCCTGCCAGACCCCTAAACCCAAGAGTTTTAAATCTCTCCTCTTATATTCTCTTCCTGCTGGCTCATGAGGCTTCCAATTTCTGACTGCAGCAGGGTGGGAGCAAAACCCACTCCAACTGAGGAAAAACAATACTAAACCCCATCATCAGGATGCACCAGAGCCCCTAACATTGCAAGCCCAAAGGAGCCAGGCCTTTCTGGGGCCAGGGAGGACCCAAAAGCCCTGCATCAGCCACAAAGCAGGGGGCTCAGAAGCCGTGCCACGCGATGCTGCGTGATGCTGGCAGGTTTCCCTGCATCCCTTGTGGACCCCTTCTACATCACATTCCCGAGTTGGTGCGGCAGCCCTGATTCCAGGAGGGTATCACATTCCCAGCCGAGACAGCCTCCTGGCAAATTAAATTAATCACAAACAACTGAATCACTGTCCTGGAAATAAGCAGTGCCAGTGCCTGGGTTAGGGCTGAGCAGCAACCTGCTCCCCTGCTGCAGCCTGGGGCTGTGCACGGGGGATCCTGCCCCAGACAGAAGGAAGGAAACAGCAAAGATTCCCCCCATTGCCCCCCCCCATTTTGTTTAATCAGAGCAAAGGAGCCTCTCTGTCTTTCTGAGGGCAATGCATGGAGCTGACGTGGGAGACAGGGCTGCTCTCTCATGCAGAGCATGACAGCAAGTGAAGCACGTGCAGGGCTTGGGTGTTTTGCAAGTGCCTGCTTGTGCAATGGAAAAACTGCCTGTGCTTGGTGTCTGGTGCATGCTGGGGACAGGCTGCCTGCTCATTTTTAGGCAACTTGGCAGTGTAACCTCCCTGAACAAGGCAGGGGGTTTTCTACCCATCATAACCTGCATGTGAAGGTTGAGACTGGGCTTTGGATCAGTCCCATAAGGGAAAAGCAGTGGGGAAACCACAGCATCCAGATCCCTTTCTTACCCATCTAATCTGTACCCTGGAACTGAGGGGTGGTTCACTGCCTCTGCGAGTCCAGACAGCAAAGGGGGATGGAAAAGAGTGAAAATAAGATGTCCCAGCAAGAAGGGCCAGGGCACAAAAGGAATTATAACTAACAAGGGACGTCAGGAATAGGGAGAAGCAATCCTGTGCTGACAGCTGGGAGGGGAGGGCAAAGGCTCAGTGCTGCACTGGCTGCTCAAAGGATCGATTGCATCAATTAACCCCACAGCAGGGCAAGTGCCCTAGCCAGGATGGGGCAGGAGGGTACCTGGTAAATCAGGCACTTCCAGACCATCGAGGTTTGGAGCATTCCCAAGGGTAATTAAAGAAATGGCTGAAGCCATCACAGAGCTGTAAGCAGGGGGAGTGGAGAGAGCAAGTCTGGCTCCAGAAGATGAGAAGAGGACAAGCCCAGAGCCTGCCTCCAGCAGCACAAGAAATGAACCATCCACAGGCAGCAGGGAAGCACCCCAGAGCTGAATACCCCCCAGCAGGAATCTGCCAGGACCCTGTCAAACCCATCTGCTCATGCTTGTGATGGACCCAGGGGTGGGGAGAAGCAGTGTCACACTGATGTGACACACCAGCAAGCAGGGGAGCAACACACGGCTGGGATGAGGCTTGAGAAAGCATGATTGGGAGTAGCTGATGTATTCCAAACGCAGTTATCAATGGTTAATGGCTTACTGATGGCTAATGGTCAAAGCTGAGGGATGCGCTCAGAAGCTCCTTCACGTTTCACATCAAAGACTCTTCATGCGTGCTGCTCTTCCATAATGATTAGGACAAAAGCAGAGCAAGGATGCCTAATCAATTCATGGATGACACCACGCTGCGAGTGTGTTGGAAGATGAAGTGAGAATTCAAATGAACTTGTGGAAGAGCTGAGAAATGCTCAGTGAAAGGAAGAGCTGAAACCAGCCTCCAGCTCAAGGACACAGGCGAGCTCTGGGCTCACACTGATCACTACGGGCGCTTGGGTTGGGGAACCACCACTCTGGAGCAGTTCTGCAGAAAGCACTGAGGGGTTATACCAGCCCACAAGCTGCGTGTGAATCAACAGCATCATCAGGGTGCAAGAAAGCAACTGGATCAACTTGGGCTGGGAAAAGAGGAAGAAGAAAGGGGAAGCAATCAAAGGGGAAGCAATCCTTCCCATCTGCTGCTGGCCACGGCACCACAAATGCTTTGGGGAATTCTCTCTCCAGAGCCCACAAGGAAAGCATGGACCACCCTGGTCTGGTCAGTCTGGAGAGGAGTAGACACATGAGGTTGGTCTTTGAGGCACAGAAGACAACAGCTAGATTAGCCTCCATGTCCATGCTGGACACTGACCACAGCAGAGGTTGAGGATGAACAGCAATAAGCCTTGGGCAGGGAGGATGTCCTGGAGGAGGCTGCCAGGAGAAGGTGTGGGACCTTTGCAAGGAGCTGGGTTTGGTACAGAGCTACTTGCCAAAGGAATGTGTGGTGGGGGCACGTGATTTTAGGGAGAAGCATCGGGCAAAGGGGTTTTCTTTAGCAGAGGTAGGACAGAAATCCTCAGACTGCTGGTGCTCCCCCAGTATCCATGTGCCAGTTTCCAGCCGTGCACGTCAGACAGCTCTGATGGAGAGCACAAGTCCATTAGCATGAGCAGGGAGGCACAGCCTCATTAGCTGGAGAGAAATGCCATTCCTAACAACATGTCCATCATCATGGTGGCATGTCATGCCCCGAGCCAGGACACTGAAATGCAGCCCCAATTTGCTGTGATGGGCTGCTGCCTTCCAGCAGAGCAGGAGGGAGCATTGAGCTCAGTAATTGTGTGATAGGGAAAACTCTTTCTGCAGAGGGACTTCCACATTCTGCCCATGCCCCAGACCTACGTGGGGTGGTTGATCCCCAGGGCCTTGGTGGCCCTGCACAGCCATTCCCATTGCTCTTTGTCAATGAAATAGCCACCATGTGCAGCGTGGGGCATCCCATGTTCAATCTGGGGCAGCAGCAGTCACAAAACCACAGGCAGCCACACCAAAGGGTGTTTTTCCTTTGCAGGTTGTCTCTGGACACTGATTTAACCCATCTCCTGGTGACATGGAGAAGCAAAACCCCATGGTAAAAGCCAGGCAAACAGCTTGATCCCAAAATACCCAGGCATCAGGTGGAGGCTGCATCATTTGGGGGGGGACACAACACAGAGAGGGAAGGCAGGAATCCCATGGGGACCATTAGTGCTGTAAGCATCTCAGCTCTGAAAGCCAAGACAACGATTCCCTTGGGGACGGAGTATCCCTGCAGTGGGGGCTGGATGCAGGCACAGATGGTGTTCCTATCGGGATAACACACCACTGCCACCCTGCTCTCACCTTTAGGACGAAGGTGTTGTCTTTGTCGGGCATCTCCAGCGGCATGGTGGTGCGGACCTCGATGATGGCCGACAGCGGGATGCTCACCTTGGGCTTGGAAGCCTGGGAAAAATAAAAACAAAGGGAAAATAATTAAAAGAAATCAATAAATAATAAGAAAAAGTCACTCAATTGAATCAAACTGTCCTGGGGGACGACACGATGTGGCTCTTGGAGGCAAGCTCACGCCTCAGCCTGCACAGTTATTACACTGCAGGGGGGAAAGCATTGATTTCCCTAACGTGCCTGAGAACTCCAAGCTCTTTGAATGAAGCCAAGAGGAGGCCCAGTGGCAGACAGTGAGGTTAGTGCATTTAACTGCCAAACCTCCCCTTTCTCCAGCGCAGACTGATCCGCCAGCTCTGCCAAGACCATTTATTCCTCTCCTTTTTAAGCCCTCTCCCTATGGAGATATCCTGTGAGAGAGCTGTGTTATCTGATGGGGGATGCTTCCTATGTGGAAAGCAGCCCAGGAAGACACCCGGTTTATCCAGCACAGGAGTGGCATTTCAACAGAGAAGCCACAATGCAGCAGCCTGAGCAACACAGGCGAGTGTCATTAATTATTTTAATAAAGGTAATTAATTACATTAAAGAAAGACAAGTGAATTTCCCCAAGGGCCCCCCGCACCCGCTGCAGCCTCAATGCGGGGGCAGGACCCGGTGCCTCCCACTCTGCTGAGCCACAAATTCCCCAGATATTTGCTTTAATTATAACAATTCCCCCCAAAGGAGCTCTTGGAGCTGCTTCCCAGGTCCAGGACCCTCCGGGGCTCCAGGATTCAGGACTCTGGGATTTGGAGCATCACAGCTGTGGGAAGCAGAGATGTGATATAGTCACTGAAACGTGCACTTGGTGCACTGAGTGCAGGGGGTGGGTGCAGGTTACCAACGCTGTGTTCAGTTCCCATTTTGGGGGGGGGAAGATAAATAAATCTAAGAAACAGAACAGGAACTGCTTTTTCCCCTCTGGGATGTCTCCTTTCCACCAGCCCCGGGGCCCCAGTGCTGCCTCCAGGCTCATCCTGCCCTGGGGAATTTTTCCATCTTGGTGTTTGCATGGGAGAGGGTCAGAAAGGAGGAGGCAGCTGCTTTGAAAGAGAACAAAACGGTGTTAATTCACCGGGAGCCAGAAAAGGGTCTTCTCCAGGAGGGCTCTTCCCTTTAAAGGTTTAAAAGGGATGAGCATAGTTTTTGTAGGGCCTAAACAAAAACAAGGCTGTGGGGCTGCTGAAGCAAAAAAGCTGTTTTCCTCCAGCTGTGCCAGACTGGTGCCACTTTTACAGCTGAATCGTTTGCCAGATGGAAAGCAAGATGGGATGAGGGGGGAAAGCTGTAAAGCAAGGCAGGGTGTGACTGTAACAGAAGAGCAGACAACGTTCATAAAAGTTGCCATAAAATCATTTCAAAATGGATTTTTAGAGGCAAATCAAGAATCACTTAAGAAATAAATCCCTCTCTCAGCACTCTCTCAAATGTTTTAAGGGCAGAAGCTGTTCCATTTTACCCTGAGTGCATCGTCCCTTTGGACCAGCTGATACACTGGTCCACCAGATCCTCCGCGCATCGTGCCATGGACACAGTGGTTTCCTTCCAGGTGGATCTGGTGCAGTCCCTGGGCTGATTAAGCCCAGAGCCAGCTACCAGTGATGCACATCACCCATACCAGTGCTGAGCTGCTCTTTAGAGGGATGCACTTCAGTTTAAACTCATGTTTGTATTTTATCAGGGAAGATGTAATGAATAGGTGAGAGGCACCAACTAACACCACCAGTGCCAAGGTTCATCTTGGCCTCAGAAAACAGAAAATGCTGATGCCATCCATATGTATAGCTGTATTCCTCTACCAAACCGAGGGTTACTGGGGTTTAGAGCACAGAGACCCATGGAGCAGCAGCCCCTGGTGCATGCCTGGCATGAGGGCTCGTGTTGGCCCAGCTTTGCTACCAGGGGCTGAAAGGCAAGTGGGGAAAGTCCTGGAGAAGATGAAGTAAATGAGGTTTTTCTTCCCTAGGTACTTAAATAGCTGGAGATTTCATTACCAGCACATACAGCCAGTAAAGCCCCAGGGAACAGCTCATTATTTGCCCTGTGCTCTTCAGAGAGGAGAACACACAGCGCAGACAAGGCGCAATCACTGCGTTAGCACAGGCAGTGCAACACATCCCTTCGCTCAGCCCGGGAGAAGGAGGGAAGGCAAAGGAGGAGACTGAAGGTCTCATAGCCCACATCTCTTGAGCGCATTGCTCCATCACTCAGCCCTTCCCCCAGGAAAACAGGGACAACGTTTCCCTGCATCGCATGCAGGGAAGGATGCATGTGAGAAGGAGAGGGAGGATGCGCCAAGGATGCGCCAGCTCCTGCTTTTGAAGCTTTCATTGAAGTTACAGAAGAACAGATGCAGCCAAGAAAAAGTGATACTATGGGTAGTAATAATAATAGTAATAATAAGTGTTTCTCTGCACAGGAGGGTGTGTAGCTGGGACTGTATGGGATGAGAGCTGCAAACCCTACCCATGGTAGTGATGTTCCAGCCCCAGAGGGCATCACTGGTGTCTCTTTCTCCATCACCAGAAGCATGGGGAGACCTTGCAGGTGCAAAATTATTCCAAATGAATTATTATATTTGAAAGGAAACCAAAACCCAAACCTGCTTTCAGAAAGTGGGCTAGTGACCCTCCGAGATCTAAAGCATAAAGCCCAGGCAGTGATCCCAGCCAGGCTGCTGTTGCAGGAGCCATTGCTCAATCACATATCTCTGCAACAAGTTGGGAAGAGAAGGAACTCTCTGGATGGCCTGGACACCCCATGTCTCAATGGGGGAATGAGGTTTTCCACCAAGATACTTGGGGAACAAAGGACCAGGCAGAGGTTTCAGCATCTCTCCCAGGGGCTGTGGGGAAGGAGGGGGCTCAAGTGGTGAACAGCAGCAATTGGGGCTTGCAGGTTGGATGGGTTTCAACCATGCTGTCCCATCCATTCACATCTCAACCTCACGGTACCCAGTCATCCCAGCTCAGCAGTGGAAACCTCCAGCAAAGCCCAAGTGCTGCTTGAATGGCTCAGAAGAAGAGCGGAGAAAAGCCAGGACTCACCTTTGGAGGGACATAAAACTCGAGGAGGAACCTCTCTCCTTCCACCTTCACCGCTTTCCGCAGCAGGAGGCGGCACTTCTGCCACTGCGAGCTCCCCACACAGTTCGTGTCATCGGCCACCATGTAGCGCAGCGTCCCCTCCCTCTGGATGTCCACCAGCTCCACCTTGGAGGAGGGCACCTTGGACAGGCGCAGCTTGTGGGTCCATTTCTCCCGGGGGTCACCGGGCTCCTTGCCCCCGGCCGGCCACGGCTCCCTCTCTGCTCTCCGGCCACCGGGAGCAGCCTCGGCGCCCGGCTCCGGAGAGGACTTGCGGTGCCACATCTCCTTCATGCCATCCACCACGCACAAGCTCATGTTCCTCAAGGAGAAGCCTTTCTTGAACTTGGGCTTGGCGGCAGCGTGGATGGAGACATCCTCCGAGCTGCGGGACTGGCCGTAGGAGGACACCTTGCGTGCCTGTACCTGCTGTGCCGGGCTCAGGTACCGGCCAGCACCCAGCGGGGCATCCATGCTGTCCAGTGACTCCGTGGACGTCTCCTCCTTCCTCGGCGCGACCTCGCGCCCGTAGGGGACGTGGCAGTTCTGCAGCCCCACGAAGGGCACGATGTGGTATTTGGTGGGCGAGTCGGACACGAACACCCGGCTGACCTCCAGGCTGAAGATGTCCAAGAAGTTGGCGGCGAAATGGTGGGAGAAGGAAGCCTCTGCGCCGGGGGTGTCGTAGTGAGGGTTCTCCTTCAGGAACTGGCAGAACTTCTGGGCGAAGTCGACGGCGGCCGCCTGCGCGTGCAGCTCGCAGAACTCCCTCCAGTCGGGGAGCGGGGAGGAGGGCTCCTGGCACAGGGCATCGCCGTTCATGGCTGCCCCATTCCACCTGCCAGCGGGCTGCGGGGCAAGGGACAGCGTCAGCATGGGCATGGGCAGCCCGCCCCAAACGGGGTGTCCCCCCCCGTGGGGGTAGAACCATAGAATCAGTTGGGTTGGAAAACAGCTTTAAGATCATCAAGGAATGAGGATCTTAAATCCAACCATTCCCCAGCACTGCCAAGGCTACCACTGACCCATGGCACTGAGGGCCTTGTCTCCACGGGGTGTGAACACTTGCAGGGATGGTGACTGCAGCCCTGCCCTGGGCAGCCTGTTCCAATGCCTGAGCACCCTCTGGGGCAGGAATTGTTCCTCAGCTCCACCTAAACCTGCCCTGGTGCAGCTTGAGGAAATTTCTTCCTATCCTGTCGCTTGTTACTTGGGAAAAGAGACTGACCCCAAATCACTACACCCTCCTTTCAGATTGTTATAAAGAGCGATAAGGTCACCCCTGAGCCTTCTCTTCCCCAGACTGAGCCCCCCCCCGGTCCCTCAGCCGTTCCCCATCACACTTGTGCTCCAGGGCCTTTGTAAGAGCAGGTTGGCAGCCCTGGTGCAAAGAGAAACGCTGTGGGAAAGTGTTTTTGTGTCATTCCCTCTCCACCTCGCACACCAGGAAAAACGCTTGGCCCTGGCAGCAGCCATAAATTGTACTTATTTTACGATTATGACCATGCAAAAGCAGTATTGATTTCTCATAAAACCACTAAGGAGTCCCCAACCGGAGCAGCCCTGAGGGATTCACCAGCAGGATTAATCTCGCCTGTGTGTTTTGCCTGAGCGTGGGATGAGGGAGCACTGGGTGTCTCAGCAGCACCCACACGAGCACACAGGGCTGCACCCTCCCCTCCACACCCAGCAGGCAGTCCTTCCCTTTCTCCGTGCCCGTTTCTGCTCTGATCCTTTGCCACATCAGTTTTAATGAGCCTCTTTCTTTAAGAGGCTCATTAGAGGAGACACGGATCTTGCTGCTTTGGGTGGCTCTGCCAGAACTGCTCATTCCCAGGCTTTATAGCCCGGAGCCTCTTCATCTCAGCTGGGGCAGGCACTGCTCTTGTGTCCCCCTGCCACGGCCAAGTCCTCCCTGTCTGGTCACATCTCCATCAGACCAAGCTGAGCCGCAGAGCTCAGCCCCTGCTCCTCACCCTCCCTGCTGAGCACCATGGTGTTATGGATAACCCGGGGACAGGTCCTTGGCCAAGGCCAGTGAGTAGGTAGGGTACAGGAGAAAAGAAAGCCACCACAACCCAACAGAAGCTGAAGGGATTTTGCTGTTCTCCATTCCCAGAGCAGCTCTTTTGCTGGCGAGGGATTACCCTGCCAGTAAATCACGTGCAGTAACCCGGCAGCAGCTTACATGGCCAAGAATTAATCACTGCTCGGATGAACTGCACGAGCCATGGGATCAGGGTGGGCACTGGGGACAGAGCTAACCCGCTCCTTGTGATCCAGGCCCCGGCTGGGACTGAGCCCTGAAGACTGCGATGCAGAGCCAGGAGCCCGTTGTTATTTCCCCAGCACATCCCTATGGAGACAAGACGCTTCCTGACCCGCCAGCACGGAACACCTGAGCTCTCCGGGAGCACCTCCACCCTGGAAGTGGCTCTCAAGCCCCCTCAAATGGAGAAACACAGAGAACAAAAGCACTCGCTTGAAAGAGAAACCCTGAGCTGCTCGAGAGGCAGAGCCGGGGAGCTCGGCTCCTCTGCTGTCTTGTAAGGACCACACAGCTTTCCCCTCAGCAGCATCTCTGCTCCCCATGCACGGCATCTTCCCGCCTTTGAGACAGGGATGCTGCTCAGCACCCTGGCTGTGCCAGGGAGGCAGTGAGGACAGGGCACACACAGGGTGATCACTGCCCCCTTGTATCCCACAGTGCGGTCACCAGTCCCCGGCGGAAATCCCTGGCAAGGCTGTCCCCAGCATTGCAGGGCTTTCCCTGAGACCTGAGCAGCCCTGCTCGCAGGGATCCGTGCCAGCTGGGATAAAAACCAAACATCCCTGCAGTTTAGGAGCAGTGTCTCAATTTCCCCAGGAGGCAGGAGGAAAGCAACAGAAAAATGCAAAGCTATTTGTTCCCCATCGAGCAAATGCAATTCCTCCTCATCCATCCATCACCAAGGAGAGAATTTAAAGACACAGCTTTTGGAGGCAGTGGCTACTGCCCTTCACCTTTAAAATCCACAGCCCCAGCTCCTTGCCACCAGCCCAGGAGCTGCCCCAGCACCGAGCCATGGGCCAGGAGAAAAGGGAGGTGAAAAGGAATGTCCTGCTGGTGATCCAAGCAGGCAGAGCAAGAGCAAGGGACGGGGAAAGGGTGCAAAGGGAAAAGAGCAGCAAGGGACTTGGTGAGGAAAGAGGAAGCCCTATGGCGATGGGTTTAATTGCATCTGCCAGAAGGGAGCAGTTCAGCTCTGCCTGGGGTGTTAAGCCCCAGGGCTTTGCTGGTGTCACCCCTGCAGATGAGGGGAGAACACTTCCCCCCATCCATGTCTCCAGAGAGGACCTGTGCTATGGAGCAGGCCTTGCCTGCCCGAAACCAGGGAAGGCAAGATGCAACAGACTGGGAGATTAAGGGCAAAAAAGAAGATGATAAAAAAGGCACTTCAAAACCAGATAAAACCCAAACAAAAAGCCCTCACCATCCAGGCACTGCAGCCAGGCTCAGACACACGCACACAGAGATGTCACAGCATCTTCCTTTCATCTGCATGGGGATGACAGACTTTAAAAGGCCAATTTATAAAACTGAAGCCTAGAGGAAAGACATCTGGCAGGTCTGAGGAGGCGGCGGTGGGGATTACCAGCCCTGTGCTGTGCCTCCATCACCCTGCCCACAGCAGGTCCACGAGCCCCCTGCGCAGGGACCCAACAGCAGAGGCCAGGAGTATGGGGGATGCCTGGAGGCAGCCCCCCCGGGAGCACAGAGCCATCACCACCTGCATGTACACGTTCACCTGATTCATGCAGAAGCAGGCTCCCAATTATCTGTATAGATTTACCTTTAATCTCGGTGCCTGCACTCCCCTTCATACTGACAGCACTGCCCCACTTCTTGAAATAACTTATCATGCCCCAGACAGCATCCCGGGCAGAGCGGTGGAAGCGAGATGAAAACAGGCTCAGGATGGAAATAAGCAACAGATCTAGGATTGCTTTTCATAAAGGAAGGGCCATCCGCTCCCAACCCAGCTTATTGAGGGTTGCAGTGTGCTCCCAGAGGAGCCAGATCCCTTTGGAGGTGCTATCTGCTGGCTCTGGAACTGGCACAGGGGACACAGCCTTGAGTCCCTGGTCTGGGTTACATGCAAGGACAGGCACAGGGATATATAAAATGAGGAGGTTTGTTGTCAGAGGGAAGCCACAGACTGGCAACCGAGACTTAAGGCTGGTGATGGGCTCCTGACCCACCTACACGAGTCCCCAAACACCTCAAAGGGCAGAGCTCTGCAGCTGCTGTCATTTGGGAAAGGTTTAAATAGGAAGGAAAAGAAAGGATTTCTGGGGATTGGCCATGGGGAAACCCAGGCTGAAATGAGAGCCTCTGATGAAGCAGGAATCAGGGAGCGATGACAAAGGCCCCGGGATTTGCTGAACCAGAGATGTGGGGAGGAACGAGGTGTTAATAACCCGAATGCGCAATGCTAGTCATGGGATAGCCAGAACAGCCAGCCCAGCACTTGCTCCCAGGGCTTTATTTAAGGAAACAACCCTAATAAAGAGATGTTCCCCTTCTGCCTGGTGCAGGCAGGCTGCGCCACAGCGGTCTGAAATTCAAGGGGGAAAATACAATTGGATGGAGGTTATGAGAGTCTAGCCCACATCCCTCCATCCCTGCATCCCTCCATCCGTACGTGAGCGGGAGAGCTCCCAGGGCCAAGGCAGGAGAGGAGGGAAGAGCCTGGCTCAGGGGGAAGGAGGTTCCAGCTCCAATCCAGCTGCTCCAGTCCAACAAGCTGCTCGGCTTCCAGCAAGATCGATGCCACTCAAAGCCCCGGCTGGCGATCCCATGGGAACGGAGTGAGGAAACCCAGGCACCTGCTCCCCCCAGCAAAGCGCCTGACCCAAGTGTGCTGGGCCAGGGGAGATCCCCGAGTCACGAGCCGGTCCCGGAGCAAAGCTGGGCTGTGAGGTGATGCTTCTGGCAGGCAGGTCCCTGCTGGCAGCTCACAAGGGAGCCTGGCTCCTGCCTGCGCTGGGAAACAGCTAAAGCCAGGATGGGGACTGCCCTTGGGGATGGTGGAGCAGAGCGAGCAGCATGTGGGGCTTGGAGCTGATGGCAGAAGGAAGGCGAGAGCATCGTCTCTGCTGCTATAGTGCAAGCCCAAAGGGATGGAGGATGCATTGGCCATGGAGCTGATTTACCCCCCCCGCCCTTTCCACAGCAGACACCTGAGGCACGCAAAGACCAAGCAACCTCCTCCCAGAGGCTTCCTTTGCCACCATGAGAGGCTGGGAAGGGTCTCAGCCCTCAAGGCCCATCAGAGCTTTAACCACACACAGAGGCTGAGCTAAGGAAGCGAAAGCCATAAGGCAAGAATGCAAAAGTTATCTGTCTCTACGCGCGTTACACACCCCTCCAGGCACACTTACCATCCCCACCACAGCCCCAGGGTGGGAGAAGTTGGTTGCTCTCTGCACTCCTTGTTGCTCTATTTATACCCTATAGAGCTTAAATCAGACCAGCTGTCTGAACCGGATAGAAATGGAAACAATCTTTGTTCCTCTCATTTACTGTCCATCCCACTAAAATATTCATTGAACAGCATTTTGGGCTCAAATTCCATGGTCAAACCACTTTCCCTGAACCAATCCCCTATTAAATACCTGCTTTTACTCCCTGCCCAGATGCACTGCAGAGTCCTCCTGGCACCTGCAGCCCAGAAGACATTTGTCTGGAGTGAAAAGGCTTCTCAGGTCAATGAGGATTCCCCCAGCCACAGCATTAGCCAGACCAGCTCTCAAAACAGATGCCCCCAAAGCACCCAGCAGCATTGTATGGCCATTTTCCAGGCCAGTGTTTTGGGGCAGAGGCACTGAAAAGAGATGACTTCCAAAGAGAAAATGGGCAAGAAATGACATTTTTTTTCCCCCATCTTGCACAGACAATGGTCTCCCCACAGCTCTGCATCCTGATGCCAGCCCTGCAGGAACCAGTGCTCCTGTAAGCAAAGCAGGCTTTGGGGGCTGTGTCCTCAGCTCAGCTCCAGATCCTGCCACTGACTTACTGAGCAAGGCCCCAGCCCATGGCACTGCTCCTAGCTGGGACCCCTGGGTGCTGCAGAGGGGACACAGACACAGTTCTGTCCCATAGGCACCCAGCCTGCCAGGCCCAGGACAGTCCCCCAGCAAAACCTGAGGTTTTCTCCGTTTCCCACTGTTCTGACCAACTTTATATCACAGTGTTTTTTCCCTCCCTCCCCTCCAAAACCCACCCCCAGTGTACATTCTACCTCCCATGCTGACAGCTGCTGGAAAACAAAGACAACTTCATAGACAAGATCCACTGGATCTTAGATAATCTCTTCCCTGAGTAATTCCATCCAGCTTGCAGGGAGCCACGCTGCCAGCCCATGGGCAGGGCTGCAGCATCGCCCAGGCCACTTAGCACTGCCGCTGATCCGGGTACACCGGTGTGGTACCCAAACGGTACCAACCTCCCACCTCAGGATGCAGTGCGAAGCATCGCTACAGCGGGGCATCATGAACGTAGCCCGGGGCTTAGAGGCAGTGTGTTGTAGCTGGAAACAAAGCAAAGACACTCTCTTAACCCCAAAAGAAAAGCTGGGTATTTGTTGAGAATATAAAACTAACTTAAAATGAAATAAAGCTGTTGATGAAGGAAGCCAGAGGCTCTCGTCCTTTCCCTCACCTGCCCATGTCCAGCTGGGGAGCTTCCCACAGAACAGTCTAACCAGTCCAAAGTCTATTTTTAACCACCACAATAGCAGAGCCTCCCAGGAGGAGCGGCCGAAGCCCTGTCCCCAACCAAGCAATCTCACATTTCCCTCGCTAAGCCTATGTTTCCTTCCGCCCCTCAGCCCACAACAAAACCCTCCTCTCGGCTTCCCATCCGTGTAAAACTAGATGCGCATCCACCTCCAGGCTGGACCGCACCGCAGCGGGGTGCACGGTGTCATGCACACACGTTATGTATTAACCACTGACCTGGTACCTTGGGATGGACCCTTCCTGGGCTCAAATGTGCCAAATAACAGGACATTTTAGCTGCTCGCTCACCACCCCTGGTACTTCAGGGTGATCCCTTCCCAGAGCTAGATGTGCTGTATAATGGGAGGTTTAGCTGCTCACTCACCACCCTGGATGTATTTGAAACTCAAGGAAAAGCCCCTCAGTATAATCCCAACTGCAGCTCCCAAAACAAGTGCAAGCTCTTTTAAAGAGACTACCCTTGCCCTGGAGATTTGCTATGTCATGGAGGGGTGTTCATGGGGAGTGAGCTGCATAGGTCAGTGCAGGATGCCCATATGGCATTGCCATCACTGTGTGCCTCCATCCTGGCTCACTGCCGAGGATCTCCCCTTCTTTGTGGCAGAGAACCCCCCAAGACTGGTTTTCTCTTATTATCCTAAACATGGGATGAAGTTACATATGTCCGTATGGAATTTTCTTATTGTGTTTTTGTATTTGCAGATGGAATTCCCCATACACATCCCTGCCTCATACCCGCCTGCAAACGGAGTTAAACTGCTGCCTAATGATATCTGAGCTGGGGAAATTCAGTTCTTACCCAGGACTGCTACAGTCGTTGCTAATTGCTTAAGTGGTGTATTAAGCAAAACACCTCATACAAATTCCAGTGGGCTTTGGAACCCCTCATCCCAACCAGATGATGCCAAAACACCCTGTTACGGATGCCTTCCCTGGCTGGAGAGTCAGCTTCAAGCATCCCTGCTCCCTTTGCTCCCAAGCAAGCAGTGCTTCGTACCCAGCGTGGTGGCCGTGACCTCATGGGAGGGATTTAGAGGCTGTATCTGACTTCTCTGCCTCTTTCTTGAAGCTCCCACAGGACCCTGCCCTGCTGAAATGCCACCACAGCCCCTCTCCTGCCCCAGGGTCTTGTGTGCCAAATGCTGCCAAGACTTGACGCAGCAGGGAATGGACCTGCTCCTGCCTTCCGAAGCACAGCAAGCATCTGTGGATGGATGCAGGGCTCCAGTCAAGCCTTGCCCCAAGCCTGACCCTGCACCCAGCAAGCAGATTCTCCAAGCCATTTAGGTTTTCCCTTTCCCCAGAGTCAGGTCTGGGATGCAGTCTTCCCTTTAGGGTTAACCTGTCCTCCTCTCTGCTGTGATGGAGCCAGCTGGGATTCAAACCTGTAATTCCTGGGAGTCAGAGGGCACACCGGGCGCTCCCTGCAGTGGCAGGGTTCCCAGTTTCCCTCTGCTCACACAAGGAAGCGGAGCACTGAGCCAGGCACAAGCCTCCAACCCTTATCCCACCACCTCACCGGCATCCATGGGCAGGGAAAGCTGCCAAGGGCAAGCGAGGGCACCAACACGTGGGGGCACTAGGAGGGGAGAGCTGCCAGGAGCAGCTCTGCTGGCCTTTGGGCTGGAGAAGAGCAGGGAAGGCAGTGCTGCCCCAGGGCATCCCCGCCAGCTTGATTCAGCAGGTCCAGATGTGCAACCACCATCAGGTTTCTCTGCCTGCCCCAGGAAGAAGAGGAGGAGGAAGAGGAAGGGCACTACCCAGCAACATCCTCATCTGGAGGAGACGGGTGATTTAGCTCCAAGGAGGAAGGACAAGAGGAGGCTGGACAAGACAACCCTGCCATGAGGGTGCATGAAATGTGCTTGAACCTGTCCAGAAGAGGGGTCAGACCTGATGGTCAAGAGAAGCAGTCAAGCAACCACAGCACCCCTGGGACAACCAACGAGCTTATACTCAAAGAAGGCAGCGAGTTTAACCCAAAAGCCTCATCCAGAGCAAGACAGAGGAGGCTCCATCCTGCAGCCCCCAGGACTGACTTGTCCCACTCGATGGCACAAGAACGGTCCCCTTGCATTGGGTGACACCAAACACCGGGAGGCAAACTCCCACCCTTCCCAAAAGCACATCAACAGGATGAAGCATCTCTGCAAGAATTATGCAACTTTTTTAGGAGACAGTTATTCAACAGCCACCCTGGGCTGCACTGCAGCGTTACAGCAACGGAGAGGCACTGTGAAGCAACAGAGGAACTCAAGAGGGGATTTCACACTCACAATCCCATCCAAGCACATCTCCTGGCAGCTACAACCACCTGTAACTGCAAGCATAATGGCCAAAGGCCCCAGGGTAGGAAAACAAAGCGTTTCAGAAGAGCCTGGGCAGTTTAGGGTCACTATTTGCAATAAGAAGCACTGCCCCAGATGCCCAGCATTGCAACCATGGTCCTTCTCCATGCCTCTCCCAACACACCAAACCAAAAATCCCCATGCAGGGAAGGTTTGAATAATCAGAGAATTGTTAAGATTGGAAAAGACCTCCCAGATCATTGAGCCCAATCGTCACCCCAGCACTGTCAACTCCAGCATTAACCCATGCCCCTCAGTGCCACATCTACACGTCTGTTAAATACCTCCAGGGAGGTGACTCCATCACTGCCCTGGGCAGCCTGTGCCAGTGCCCAACAACCCTTTTGGGGAGGATATTCTTCCTAATACCGAGTCCAAACCTCCCCTGGTGCAACTTGAGGCCATTTCTTGTCTTATTACCTATAGCATGGGAGAGAAGACAGACCCCACCTCACTACAACCTCCTTTCAGGCAGTTTTAGAGCGTGATAAGGTCCCCCTGAACCTCCTTCTCTCCAGGCTAACCACCCCCAGTTCCCTCCGCTGCTCCTCATCCCCTCACAGGAGCAGTGGCAGGGCCTCCCAGGGGTTTTAGGACGACAGAGCAGTTTTACCTCCTCTCCCTTTCCAGTTCACAGGGTCCTCAAGGTGCCGGCAGCGCAGTCCTTCCAGGTCAAGCGCATAACTTCAACTGATGAACTTCTACACCGGAACGAGGGACCACAGCAACTCGGGGGGGAAGGGGGGGGCGGCTGTAAGGCAAAGCATGCATGATCATCCCCAGGGACACCTCACCCCTAAGTCCCAGTTCTGTGGCACGTCAGCCTCAGCATCCACTTCAGCAGAAACTAGAAATAAGCAGAAGGACCATGGAGAAAGTCCTTCTGCTTTCCCAAGGCCTTCACATGATGCACGCAGCCTCCCAGGGTTACGGGAAGCTCAGGACCCGCAGTTCCCCCCACGGGTGTCCCCGCAGCCCCATGGAAACAGGGGCTCTGCCCTTGCCAGGACCAGACTGGAGGAGGGGGGGGGGGGGGACGGACGGGACGGGGGTGTGGGGTGTGCGTGCAGCCCTCGCAGCCCCCCCCAGCCCGGCCCACAACCCCCATGCGCAGCCCGAGCAAACAACAAGGATTAACCCCATTCACCCCCATCCAGAGCATCCCCCCCGGCCCCGCACCGCGCCGGGACCCGCCGAGTTCCGCTCCCCCCCCCACCCCACACCGCATCTGCCTCCGCCGCAGCGCAGACCCCCCCCCCCCCTCCCCGGGTCTCGGCCGGCTGGAGCAGCGCCGATGCGCACCGGGAGCGGGGCAGGAACCAGCCGGGGCCGCGACACGGCGGGGAGATAAAGGAGGAGATGGGGGGGGGGGGCTCGGGGCAGCCCCGCCGCGCTGCAGAGACGGGAGGCGGAAGGGGGGGGGGGGTGTGGGCGCTCCGCGTTCTCCCCCTGCAAGCGGGGACCCCCCCCCCCCGGGGCCGGCAGCGGCGGAGATGGGAGGGAACAACCGGGAACTCAGGGGGCCTCCCCCCCACCCCCGGCCCCCGCCGCCATCCGGTCCCGCTGGGATGCGCTCACCCGGCCCGGCGCTCTCCGCTCGCTGCTCCCGGCTCGGCTCTGCCCCGCCGCCCCCCGCACCGCCCGGCAACACCGCCTCCCGCCCCTCCCACCGCCCGCCGCTTTAAAGGGCCCCGCCCGGCCCCGCGGGGTCCCGTTGCCCCCCGCCACCGGGCCCGGCGAAAGGGCCGCGATGCGATGCGCCCGGGTACCCCGGGGGGGAGGCACCCCATGAATGGGGCCGTTCCCCCATCCCTGCGCATGTGCTGGGGTGATGCGTCTGCCAGGGCGCCCCAAATCCCTGCAGGGCACTCCAGATGCTCGGGGGACATCTCGAATCCCTAAAGGGCATCTCAAATCCTCATAGGGCACCCCAAGCGCCCCCAACCCCCCCCCCCCCCCAGTCCTGGGAGGGGGCTGCCTAAGAACGGGGAGCTGCCTTTTTCTCGCTGCATCCCCATCCCTAAAGCTCATTTTTGTGCTGTGAAGGAGTTTGGGGTGATCCCCAGCACCCCACATCCCCAGGGCTCTCAAGGGGGTGTTGGTTGGGGGACCAGCCCCAGCGCTGGCCTTCACTGATGTATTTCTAGGGCCCATCCCTAAGCCCCTTGCTCTGCCGAGGGGGTCAGGACAGACCATGGGGAGCCAAGGCCCTGAGAGCTTGCAGTGATTTAGTCGAGGTCACATCCTCAGGGGCTGCCTCCTGCGCACCCCCCCCATCGTGTCCATGGGTGGATGAGGATGACTCACCAAAAAAAAAACAACCAGGGAAAAGAAAAAGGATTTGCAGGAGGAACAAATCCCTTTCACTTCTTGGAGCACCTGTAGGATTAAGACAATGCTGGTTATGTAAGGGGTGGGGAGGGGGGTGGGTTTTTATTCCTGTTAGTATTTGTTTCTTATGCTCCCTTGCCATGCTCTTACCCTGCGAGATGAAATGTGGGGAGATTTTGGATGTCTGAGGGCACTCAGGGGGTGCAGGAAGGAGGGAGGGTGGCTGTAGGGCTATTGCACGGTGAGGCACCATTTTCTGTGTCTTCCTCCAAAGCAGAGCATCACTGTCTCTCTAAACGTCTTTATTTGGTGTTTTAAGCAGCAGAGTGAAACAGAGAGCAAGGGGGATTTGCACAAGCGCTGTCTGGCAGGCATGACCAGGGGCATGGGCTCTTGACTTCTCTCCTTGGTTTCATCATCATGGTTTTGTGATCATTTGGGGTGAATGCCCACCCTCCTGCTTCTGCCTGGTCGTGGTTGCCCTTCCTGAGGGTGCTGTGAGGATGAATTCATGCTCACCAAGAGGCTGGAGCCAACTGCTCGGTGCAAGTTACCCTGGACAGACCGCATCCACCCATCTCCTGCAGTGGCTGATGGTGTTTCCTCTCACCCCCCTGCTTCCCCAGCCTCTCCTCCAAAAAGCCTCTCTCCCATTCATATACATTTTTAAAGAAAACACACAATCAATAGTCTCTTAGGCTGGAATTTCATTAAGGGTTTCATTGCACTCGCTATCGATTGCCAGCAGGGCTGGAAGCTGCACAGCGTGGCTCTGGCAGACACAGATGATGCCCTGCCTGCGCCATGGGACCATGCGGAACATCCTCCATAGGGCAGGGCAGCGATGCCAAGGAGAACCCTGGGGTTCATGCCAGCATCATCCGTGGGCAGAGGATCTGGCTGGGTCACACCAGGGGCCGGGGGTGCCACTTCTAGTAAATTCCCAGATTTGGTGAGGAAAACATGCCGGGAGCCCAGAGAAGGGCTGGGATGGTGGGATTTCTCCCTCCCATCACCCAGGATAAATGCTTCGCGATTGCAAAGGCTTTGGTACATAACAGGCTCTCTTCTGCTTTTCCTCTGTGGGTTGATGCTTGCTTCAGGATGTGTAAAACAAGGTTGGAAAGCCTGGCCTTGCTTCTGATGAAACACCGGGTAACCTTGCAGGGCTGCTATTAAAAACCAAAGCGAGCTCCAAGTGTGGAAGTGCGCAGCTTGCAGCGCTGCTGGTCAGTCACTTGAAAACTCAAGTGAAAAATCCCGACCTTCAAAAGGATTTGAGGGCTAATTTTAGGTCTGTGCCTTGCCCGAAGAGATCTGCTATAATTGCTGGGGTGAAAGTTGAACTTCTCCTGTGACTTTTCTCAGCAGTCCCTAAGGAACCGTGTTCCGCTGCGCAAAGAGCATCCCTGGTCCAGCTCCCCAAACTGTCTTTTGAAGGCTTTATTTTTAAACCAAAGCCACAGGCTGCCTTCAACGGGACATAAATCCTTCATGAGTCCCAGCCTGCAGCTGGTGGGAGCTCCTGTGGATGGGGATGAGCTTCAGCTCAAACCCTTGTCCCCAGTTGTCTGGCCTCACTCATTGCTGCCCCATTACCACAGGTGCTGAGCAGAGTGACCCCACTCCCCTCCCCGCCATGGACGCCACCGTTCCCATTCATCACTAAACCCTTTTAATAGGAACTACGGATGCGAGCAAAGCACATTGCTCGTAGAAACACGGCCTTTCTGCTCTGCTAAATGATTTAAAACTGGTGGTGAATAGGCCTAATATGTGCTCGCTTTTGCCAATTCTCATTACACTGGGAATCCCTCGGAGCTATTAGCTCCACAATCCAATAGCTGGAAGGAGTCAAGAGCAGGCACGCTGGGGAGGGCTGTTGGCAGCGGCCCGGCTGGAGCGTGACGTGCCCTTGAAATCCTGTGCCCGGAGGCATCCGGCAGCATCCGAGCGGTGCCAGCTCCGGCAGCATCCCGGGGCAGGCGCGGGGTTACCCGGGGAGTGGGAACTGGAATGGTTTTACGGATGTTCCTGCAAACCCCTCATGCTGTGGGTTTGCAAAGGGACAAAAGCACGGTGGGCACTGAGGAGTGTGTTAGGGAGAGGAAAGCAGAGCGGGAGGTGAAGTGTTTTGTCCTGCATCCCAGGAACACCATGGGAAGGAAGGTTGGAGACTTCACTGCATGGGGCAGCCGTGAAGCTGTTCTGTGGTGCAGGCACAGCAGAAAGCTGGGTGCGTATGTGAGCTGTCAGCCAGGCAGCCAGGCCCCAGGCATCTCTGGGGTTGTCACAGCTGCAAATTGTCCAGCAACAGCCTCTAATGAGACGTAAGGGAAGGATTTACTGGAGGAAGATGTCACAGGGATGAAAAGGGAAAAGAGAAGGAACCAGGAGAAGCAGCAGTTTGGGTTTGTATTTATTTGTGCTGGAGAAATTGGTTTAGAATGGCCTTTAATGTGTGAGAGAAGGCAAACAGGCAGTGACAGCCCAGCCACGGGGCTCAGGGAGCCTTCTGCAGGGGATCACACTGATGTGGAGACCTTGACACACAAATTCCCTTCTCCTCCTCACCCCCAATTCAGGACTTACCTGTGAGAGGGAGAAAAACCCTTTCCTTTTGGCACAAAGACCATGGCCAAGATTTCCTCTGCAACCTGAGCTGCTCCTTCCTGCACTGCCCAGGGTGCAGCACAGCCCTGGTTGAGGGATGCTCTTCCAAGATGACCCTCAAAGATGGATGGGCCCAACCACAGACCAGCACAAAGCCCGACCAGTGAAATCCCCTGGGGAGGATGTACAAACAGGGGGGTGTACAAACAGGGGGGGAGTACAAACAAGAGGATGCATAAACAGGAGCAAGCCCTGTCCTCATCTTCTGCTGGGACGATGGATGGAGTTTGGATGGAGACAGGGAGCGTGGGCTGAGTGGAGGAGCTGCACAGGAGAGCAGTCAGCGAGCTCGCAGCACCAATGATTCATCCTGCATCTTTCTTGTGTGTGCACAGCCTGTCCCCTGCCATGTCCCAGCTCCTCTGCCCTTCAAATACCTGCCCAGGATCATGTTCAGTGGCCTCCCAGTGTCTGGCCCAGCTGGGAAGGAATGGTTGGGGTTGATTATAGTGGACTCTACTGATGACACTGTCAGGCAGAAAGGGGGTTCAGGGCTCAACCATTCTGCATCACTGATGATCTGGGAGCTGTATTGGGAGCAAAATGGGGCTGTCCAGCTCTGCACCAGCTGACATGATCCAGTGTTTCCCATCCTAAAGTGTTTTCTTCTGCCTGATCTTGATGCCTCGAAGAAGTCTCTTCTGCTGCATCCTGCTGGGATGGAGCTCACCAGGCCCCTCCAAACACCCCAACCCAGCAGGATGGTATTTGTGCTCCAGCAAGCATGTTGTGGAGAGGTGGTTGCATTCAGAAACATCTCCTACAAGGATATGTCCCTCAGGAGGGCACTGAGCACCGTGGGGGAAGCCACAGGAGCCTGGCGCTGATGCTGCCGCTGCTCTTCTTCCTCCTGCTGATGCAAACGAAAAGTGATGCTTTTTCTGTGCTGGAACTTCCCCTCCACACCCCTGGCAGGGCAGCAGGGGAGAGCTCACCAAGCGTGCAAGTGTTTGCAGGCAGATGCAGAGCCCTGAGTGGGGACCAGCACCCAGACACCAGCCTTTGTGTAGGGGGGGCATGAGTGTGATGCACCTGGGGCTGCAGAGCTGGAACTCTACCAAACCCCCCCCAAACCCCAGTGTGATCGCTCCTGCCTCCTCCTCTGCTGCTCCTGCAGCCGTGCCTGCCCTGCTGGGGGGACCAGGTCCATGCCCCTCACTGGGGGACAGGCACCTTCTGCTCCTCCTCTTCACAGAGTGCCTCCCATCCCTGCTGGAGCAAGGGCTGAGGCTATGAGCCGCTCGCAGGCTGTCTCTTCAGTATCCCTGTTCTTTGTGCTGTTCTGCTCTGCTGGGGCCGTGCTTGAAAGGTGGTGTCAGAGGCTTTGTTCAGCCTGGGCAGGCACCATGTAGGAAGCAGCCACGGGAGGAAGAGGCTTCAAAAAGCCTTTCCACACATCCTCTGTGGCTGTGCTGTGCTGCACAGGGGGGTCTCCAGCAGTGAAGCCCTCCACGCTGCATCACCCATCAGTCACCTCCTGCATCTATTTGGTGGCCTCTGCTTGGGGACAAGCTTGGGACACCCACTTTGCTGGTCCTCTTCTGTAGCCAGGATGATGGAGCTGCTCACCCCGAGGACCATGGGAACACACCCTCTCCCACAGCATCTCTCCAGGTTGGATCCTTCCCTGCTTGCTCTCCGCAGCATCACGTAGCTGTGTGCTCCCTCAATGCTGCTGCTTCAGGCTCCCACTTATCCCAAAGGTTCCTTTGCTCTGTGCCTGCAGCCTCCAGCCATGAGGAGCCAAACCCCTGGGGATACCAGGCACACATAAAGGGGGGGTTCACCTTTCTTGCTTCCAAATGGTCCTGCAACAACAGCTCCTTGCACCTGGTGATGGAGGGGAAACCGTGCTGCTCCTGCTGGCAAGGGGCTGATCTTTGCTGTGAGGGACCTTCTTCCCCCTGATATTTCCCACTGTGCTGGTCCATGTGGTTCATCCATTGTGGTTTCCCAGGGTTTTGCTTTCCCTTCAGGCTGGAGAATGCCCTTCTGGCCACCTTGGCTTTGAAGCAGTCCCATGCTGCGGGGTCAGGCTGGCCCCAGCGTTTCCGCAGTGCGAAGCTCTGAGTGCACCTTGCACATGGGTTAAAAAGAAAAGGGAAATAAAAAGCATTAAATATTAAAAGCAAACCCATCTGTGCCTGGGCTCGGAGCAGCTCTTACGAATGTTCTCAGCTCCAAAATCCCAGCCCTCCCTTAGCTCTGAGAGCCTCTTCCATCTTTTCACCAGCCCATGGGGAGCTGGTGTGTGCGAGCAGCAGTGCTGGTGGGCAAAGAGTTCCCAAAGTGAAGCCAGGAGGCTCGCAGCAGCAGCTGGGACGTTCCTGAGCCCTGCGAGCCTGCAGGGTTGGGGGGAGCTGGGGGAAAGCCCTGGATAATCCCAGCTGTGAGCCAGGGCACTGGAAGGTGCTCAGTGAGGGCAGCCCTGTCCCACCCCAGGGCAGGCTATGCCACTGCAGAGGGTGACACCACACTGGGACAGGATGGGTGCTCAGAGGGGATGAGCTGCAGCAGGGACAAAGGGAGTCTTTTTCAACACGATTTGCCCTTTCCTGGCTGCTGAGGGGCATGGGGCTGGCTCCCTGCATCCAGGGAAGGGCAAAGCAGGACCATTCGTGTGGGTCCAGCCCAGAGCTCTCCTCTGTGCTAAACACCTTCCCCAGGTCTCCAAAACCACCCAGAGCCTATTGAAAAACCCCTCTATTCCCTTGGAGCCCTTTCTTTCCCTAAGAGACCTTCACGGGGGGGGGGGGTCCCCTGACCCCACTGTGGCTGGGGCCCACAGGACCACTTCTCTGTCTCTGGGAGCATCACCTCCCAGCATCTCCAATGGGAAGGCAGCAGCGCAGGCAGGCTCAGTGTGGACCAGCGCTGTGAGAAGGGGTTTCCATAGCAACGGGCATCCGAAAGGCCTCAGATCCTGGGTGTTCAGGGTAAGGATTTGGGGGGGGGGCGGGGAGCAGTGCGCTGAGGGGGTGCCCCAGAGCCCCGTGCTGCAGCAGGGTGCATCCCTCATCCCTGGGACACCTCATAGGGACACACCTCTCATCACCTCCCGCAGTGACCTGCTGTGTTTTGCAGGATGCTTGGGGAGGACCAGTCCCTTGGGGGGGGGGGGGGGGGGGGGGGGGCACAGCAGAGCCACCAACACAGCCCTGCCTCCCTTGGGGCACCCAGCGGGGTGCGCGGGTGCCCCTGCTCCCTCCCTGGCTATTTTTGGCAGGCCATGTGCTGCCGGTGGGGGCAGTTATTCCAGGCATGAGGAGACGTCAGAGGAGGTTGTTCCAGGGCCGTGGTGCTGCCTTTAGTGCCGGCACCCCTCCTCTGCGGGTGGGAATGCCAGGCTTCGCTGCTAGGGGTTGCACTGGGGAGATTTCACCCCTGTGCTGGGCTCACAGGGGCTCTGTGCAACAGGGGCAGAGCACCAGTGCAGGGGACAAAGTGCTAATGCAGTGGGGCAAAGCACCCTGCAATGGGGACAGAGACCCCTGTACTAAGGGCAAAGCTCCATCAGTGGGGACAGAGACCCCTTTAATAAGGGCAAAGCTCCATCAGTGGGGACAAGGCCTTTTCCAGGGTCGTGGCCCATCCCCTTGCAGCTGTGAACTGATGAAAGGAAGGGGCAAAACGGGTTAGAGGGAAGGAAAAGGGTGATATTTCTGCTGGCTTGGGTGGGGCCTGTCTCTGTCTGACACCCAAACCGTGGCTGTGCTGTGCCCAAGGCACACAGGCACCCATGGCTCTGCCTGGCACCAGCATTAGCCCTGGGCTGGAATTACCCCCATGGCCAGCGGAGCCAAAGGGAGATGTGCCTTTCACCACTGCATGGGCAGCACGGGTGCCCGCATCCCTCCATCCCCGTGCCTTAACTCCAGCATTATCTCTCCCCTCTTCCGCTCACCAGGCCATGCCAAAAGCCAGCACAAGCTCCAGCTCACCCAGCAGCTCCCCACAAGGCAGCAGCGAACCCCCAGCAAGGGCCATTCCCAGAGGAGCAGCTGGGATGAGCACGGCTGCCCCAGCTCTTTGTTTCCCAGGAAAAGAGCCACCAGGGATGGGGAAAAGAACCCGGCTGCCCCGAGACACCACGGAGCCACCAGCTGGGGTTTTCCTCCTTAAAACCCCCTTCCCACCTGGCACTGCTCATGGAGCAAGGAGCTGCTGGCTGGGCTGGCCAGGAGCCATTCCCAGTGTGACTTGGTGATCGATAGCTGGGGCATCAGTCAGGGAAACAGCCAATTTCTGCCCTTTCTTTTATCACCCATTGCAATGCCAGTGCTGGGGACTGACCCTCACACCAGCGTGTTGCAGCTCACAGGCATCTGTCCCATGCTGGCTGGTGTTAAAGATGCCATAACTGAGGAATAAAAGAATGAAATAATAAAATAAGGAATAAAAAAAAGGAATAAAAAAAATAAAATTAAATAAGGAATAAAATAATAATAAAAAATAATAGGGAATAAAATAAAACAACAATAAAGGGTGTTTTGGAGGTGCAGCCTTTCTGTGCCCAGCCTGGCTTTTTAAAACACTGCCAAAGCAAAGCCTTGGGGTGGGCACTGCCCCTGCACCCCCATCCCTGGGCATCCTTAGGATCCAGCCTTGCAGGGAAGATCTCCATAGGCCCCTATGAGGCTGTGTATGTAACAGGGGGCAGTAGGATGCCAAAACCTCCTCGTGCCATTCCCGCTGAAGGCAGGGCTGGAAAATGAAGAGCTGGGGTTTAGCTGAGCCCCCAGCACAGGCTGATATCCCTGCAGGGAGCAGGGACCCCTGGGGAGGGTCCTTGCTTAGGGCTCCTTTCAGCACCGCCATTCCCGGCGCCTTCCCGGTGCTCACCGCGGCAGCGCAGCGTTCCAACCTCATCCGCCCGGGTTACGTTTTCCTGCCTTAAGGAGAACAGACCTGATTTTATGGAGGGGGGAGGTAAATGTTTTCCCACTTCCTCTCCGAGCTGGAAAAGCCTGCGAGGCCCATCTCCAGGGAGACTCTGTAAACAAGGCAGGGGGGAAGGACGGGGGGGCTGCTCCATATGCTGCACCAGCTTTCGGCCCCGGCTTGCCATCAGATGTCTAACACAACAGGAAGCAATAAAACAGTTATTACCAGCCGGCACCTTCCAGCACCGCCGCGCGGAGGAGCCTGCCCCCGCTTCCAACCCTCCTCGCCCTGAACCCCGCTTAATAACAGGGCTCCCCTAATAACAGGGTAACTGGGGCTCCCAGCTCGCAGCAGAGATGCCCAGCCCTGATGCAGCAGGGCATGGTGCCACGGCTGTGATCCCATCATGGAGATAATCCCTGCTGTGATTCCCATGTCCTTCCACTGGTGGCTGTCACCTCTGGGTGTCCCAGCCCAGGATGGGCACATGGGAAGCTGTCGTTTTTAAAGCAATCCACCTAAAACCAGCAGCCCTGGCTGCTCCATCTGTTAGGAAAGCAAGGAGAGGGATGATGGTGCATGGGTCATAAAGCCGTGGCGTTCACCCTGCACCATGCATCCCTGGCCAACAATTCCTGCCGCGTGGCCATAACTCCCTGCTGAACCAGAGCACGTCTTCGAGACAGACATTCAGCCTTGATTTAAGAGCATCAAGCGATGGAGCTCCACCGCTATTCCCCTGCCTGCTTACAGTGGACAATTAGAGCTGCTCTTCCAAAAATAGACACCAATCGACCCCTATGGCCGGGCTGCTGAGGCTCCTGTCTCCAGGCATCCAACCCCCCTCAGTGGTATCCCCCTTTTTCTCCACGTGGGCTATGTCCACGCGCCCACCTGACGCGATGGACCCTGTTTATCGGGTGCCTTTCCTGGGTACACCCTGAACTCACAATAACCTGCTGGGCCCGGCGCTGGCTCCGTGCGTGGCTGTGTTTGGGAAGCTCCCTTCCTGCCGGCGGGGAGGCTCGCTCGCATCCTGCACGCCAGGCGCTGGCTCCGCTGCATCCCGCTCCGCTCAAACCCCATCCATCCCCACTCCTCCATTTGCACACATGGGGGTGGCCCCCAAGAGCTGTTGCTGGACCAGGGGGATGAGGTGCCCGGCTGGAGGCCTTCAGAGAAGGAACGGGTTCATGTTTATAGCACTGCAGTGGTTGCTGCCGCATCGCCCCGCTCCTCCTGCACACAGACACACATGGATGGGGCACCAGAGCAGCCGGCATCCCCTGCATGGTGTGGGGCTGGAGCTGGATGTGGCCCCTCGCCTTTGGGAGCAGATGGGGTGTGTGCTGCATCTGCAGATCAAGACAGATCGGTCGCATCCTGGCAGTGATTTCTCTGCCGTCTCATCTGCCCGCGGCAAAACCTGAACTTGTGACCCAGATGTGAGCAGCCTGTTATCTAATTACCCAGCCGGGCTTCCCCAGGAGCCTGTTATTACCATATGGAGCTCAACCACCCCCTGAAACCCAGCCCGGGTCTCTGAGATGGGATGGAAGCTTCGCAGGTTGAATGGGTATAAAAATCACAGGTTCTCCTGTAATGTGTTTTCCCATCAGTCAATACTACCTAAAATTGTTCCCCATAATCAGAACAGTGAGGTGGGGGGCGAGGGGTCGCTGGAATCCTTTTCTTTTGAGTCACCCAGGAACAAAAGGGGCTTTAAATCGAATTAGCCAAAATCCCCCTCCCCATCTCCCCTCCCTGCCTCTTACAAAAGGCAGGGACCCAGCAAGGGCCAGGCTGTGCTCTGAACCCAGCCGAAAACGGGGCTGAGTACAGAGCATCTGTGCTTTGGGAGGCTGCCTGGGCTCCAGCCCCTCTGCTCCTGTGGTCCTTCCTTTGCTGGGAGCCTTTTGCCTGGCCTGTGGGATGCTGCTGTTCACTGCAGCTGGGATGACGGCTCCAGCAAGCAGGGACAGAGGTCCTGCCCTTCCCGGTGCTGTGAGACATCACTGCCTTTAGCTGCTGTAATGGGTTTCTAAAATTAGCCACACACTCTGCCCTTGGGCTCGGGCAGGACATTTCTCCCTTGTTTAATATCAAAAGTGGAAGGAAAAAAGGAAAGGAAGCACAAAAGCGCCTGGTCAATGCATGTCTAAGTTTACTTTATCGCTTGCCCCACAGAACTCCACAACTATTTTAAGTCATTTATGAGCAGTACAAGTGTGCATAGCTGCGGGAGTTTTGCAATTCCAAGACACCACATACAGCTTCTAAAAAAAGCAAATTTAACCTTCCCAACAAAGCCTCACTGAGCATCCCACCCTTCCCCGGATCACGTTTCCCACTTATGGATTTCAGACAGCAAAAGCTCATCTCCTCCACATCCGAAGTTGATTTGTTTATGAAGAGGTCCCCAGCATGCAGCAGCATCATCCCCTTGCTGGCATCTCACCCCACGGTGCCTCCCTTCTGGATGGGCTTGGTCTCCCCCGTGCCAAGTGGGACAGATGCCGGTTGGTCCCTTGGGATTTATCCCTTCAGTTCATGAGTATTTTACATTTTGCCGTGGGCCACAGCTCCTATAAATAAAGCTGGGCTGCCTGGGGCAGATGTGAGGCCTGTGGCTGCCTGCACGCTCCGTGCGAGGCCCTGGCTTCCCAGCAGTGTGAATGTGAATAGATCTGAGTCTGTAATGAAATATTAATTGGAAACAACCCTGTTCTGCTGTCTTCAGAGGGGAGTTTTTAATTGAGGACCGCTCTAACAAGCTAGGATCTTCCTGCACCATGCAGTGAAGCTGAGGGGGTGCTGGGACCTGCTCTTTATAATCAGAATCTCTCCCATCGCCTCTGTCTCCCCAAATCAACCCAAATTAGCAGCCAAGCGTTCATCACCCACCACCAGCAATTGCTTCATTTGACTTGTGGTTCCCTAAGAGGGTCAGATGTTGAGCAAGCCCCGTGTGAGGCAGATCCTGCTTGGGATTAGGTGAAGCCGTTGCACCCAGAAGAGCAACCGATGCTCAGCAGAAGCACCTCAGCAAGGAGAGCGTCTGGAGCATCCCTGTGAGATCAGTCCTGACCACCAACACCTCCCTTCGTGCCCATTAAGTCCCATTAGGCCCCAATTAGCCAGGTTGTTTTCAAGCCATGGGCTGGTGCTCAGTAACCTGGTACAAGGCACTGCAAGAGGTCCTGAAAAGCCCTTGGGATGCAGCACAGGACAAAGCAACAGCTTCTCTGGACCCGAGAGGCTGTGAGGATGCAATGTGCTGAGCAACCCCATCTTTGGGGATGGCTGATGTCTACCTGCTGCTCCATCAGAGCCCGGCAGGACTGCTTCCCTTCTGATACATCAGTAAACCAGAGCAAAATGGGACTTCCCAAACATCACAACACTTCAAAATGCAAGTTCAGGGGGTTGGAATCCTCCCCAGTTTCTGGCTAAATTTAGTCCACTCAGCGTTGCACTGGGCTCAAAACAGGATGGAAAGAGAGCTTGCATCCGAGAGGTACCTTTTGTGTTTCCCATGTATTTTGGTAAAGACTGAGCTCTCTGGGACATCAGGAGGACACAGGCAGTGCTGCAGCCTCCTCTGGGAGGGAGAGCTGGAAACACCATGTCCCATAGAACAACTCTGTTAGCTGAGGCTTTTGATTCCCAAGGGTGGGAGCAGGGGAGGATCAATGCCTCCATCCTACGAAGCAGAAAGCAAAGCTATAGTAAGAGGAGCGAAGGGGCAAGGTCCTGCTGTGGGGTGAAGGGGGTGCTGGCGCCAGCGGGGTTGTCTCCAGCCGTCACTGCCACATGTCACCCTCATCCCCATCCTTGTGGAACCTGTGGATGTGGTCGGCGTACCTGGGGAAAGGACAGAGCGCGTTAACTCACAGCAGGGGCTGAAGCGCTTCGGTGCCTGAGCGCTGCGGGTGATAAACAGCACCGCGCTTGGCTCCAGCCGCGGGCAGCAGCGCCTGGGAGCTGCCCGGGGCAACTGGAGCCTGGGCACGGGTCTGACCCTGCTCTCCACATTTGGCTTCCTCACTGGGCAAGAACTCCCTGGAAGGGGTTTGGACACCACACGGCTGAAGACACGCGGTTGCCCTGCTCCGTGCGCTTTTTCTCCCCCTTCATCCTCATTGGATTAAGGGTTTAAAACCCAACGAACTGCCCTCATTTCCAGGACCGAGGTGCACCGAGTGGTGCCCAAAGTATCTGCTGCAAACCACCATGCTCAGCCCACCAAACCCTGCTCCCAGGCTGCCCCAGCCTATCCCCACACTCACTTCTTAGCGCAGTAGGCAGCACAGTCCCTCCCCACGCTCTCGCTCCAGGCTGTTTTGTAGAGCACCTGCATAGTAAGAAACACAATCAATCAGCTCTGCTCTCCCCTGCCCATCTCTGCCTGCCCTTGCAGCAGCCTCTGTCACCACTGCACCATCCCATCCCATTCCGTCCCATCCCTGGTGTCCCATCCCCATGGCTATGGGCAAAAGCCCATTTGCAGATGCCTTGTCTGCAGCAAGCAGAGACCTAAAGCAGTGCTCTGGGTAAAACTGGTTTTGCAGCCTTGCATTAAGCATCATGCAGAAACCCAGCGTGTGCTCCAAGGGGATGCCCTCAGGACAGTCAGGGTGACCTTTTCCATGGCTTATTTTTGCCGCTGCGGTTTGGGGTAAGGCGGGAGCGCTCGAGGCTGCACACGGATGGAGCCGTGGGTTTGGGATAGGCTTAAGGAAGGTCACTGCTCGGTTTGGCTTCTTTTCCCCTTTGTGCCACCCGGTTTCCATTTCAAAGCTGCGGTCTGAGGAGGTGGTGGTGGTTTGGGGTTGGGGATTGGGAAGAGGGAGCAGCCCTCTCACCGCAGGCTGATGTGTTCAGGCCTTGGGGATTGGTAAGCTGTGGTTATCTATCACCAGGGCAGCACCGTAACTGCACCAGCAGCCGCCAGCCGGCTGCAAATGAGGGCTCGCTGCAATCACAGCAGGCAGAAGGCAGCGGCTGGGCAGGGGTGAAGGCTGTGGTGTCTCTGGAATTAGAGCAAAGACATTGCTCCTGCTGCAGGGCTGGGTGGTGGCTTCCAGGCCCTTTTGTGTTGCGTGAAGGAAGATCATCCCAGCCATCTAATATTTATAAATCTCACCTTCTCATTTTTATAGGTTAGAGCTTTAAAGTTTAATGAGGTTTAACTTCTCCTTTCCTCAAAATAACACAAAATCAGGTTTACTTTGAGATCAGGAGAGAAATATTTTTGACTTGTCTTTCATCTCGTTGCATCATTTAATTATTTATGATTTGTTTGGGTTTTGTTGGGGTTTTTATTATGTTTCTCCCTGAAATGATAAATAAGCTTCCAGCAACTGTGGAGGAGTTTGCACCATGCCCATCTCCCAGGGGATTCGGGCTGGCTCAAGCCTCTGTTCCTACCCAAACCTCTACTTCCAGCCCTAATATACAGTGGAAGAAACATGAGAACTAGGGACAAACAAACAGAGCCACAGGGCAAGGAAGAAACATGGGGAGAACCAGAGCTTGCACAGCAGAATGCAGAGCCAGAGCTCATCACCCGGAGAGGCAGCAAACGTGACCGAGCTCCACCATGCAGGAGGTTAAGGGCTGTACCCAGAAATAGAGAGGTGGAAATGCACATGGTCTAGAAGCAGGCACTGGGGGGGGGTGTGTGTGTGTGTATTTATCCCTAGCATTACCCATGGCATTAGCATCACAGGAATCAATCAGGGCTGTGCTGTGCTGCCTGCTGAGCCCAGGGCTCGATGCCTGCACACAGGGCTGGGGAACCAGACCTGCATGTAAATGTGCTAAACCCCGTGTGAGCTCCCAGCATGGTGACCCCAGGGCCTGTTTCCAGGCATGATCCAAAGCCACAAACAGCTCCCATCTCCTGCCCTCAGGCAAGCCTATGCCCACTGGAGGGTGCCCACTCCCTCCCCGTGGAGCCAAGGGGGATATTTACTGACAGGTCCGTGTCCCTGTGCTGCTCATGCTCTGGAGCCAGAGGTACACCAGCTGCAATGCACTTGCTGGGCATAATGGCTTAAAAAGGAAAACGTTCCCCCTGGATGGGATGCTTGCTGACATCTTACTGGGGTGCCCACCCTGCTGTGGCCCCCCCGCTTACCAGGAAGACGAGGCAGTGCAGGAACAGGGTGTAGAAGAAGGCAATGGTACGAGCGGTCTTGTTGGACAGGATGAGCCGCCCCTGCAGCAAGAGCAGAACGGGAAAATCCCATTTTAATGTGGGTCAGTGGAAACCAGACCTTCCCGTGCACAGGCTCGGAGAGACCCTGGCCAGGACCGGGACCCTGTTTCTGCAGGGCCCTATGTAAACATGCAGGTGAGGTGGGATGCTCTGCCATCGGTGCCCATCTCCAAGCATGGTGACTGGCACATGTGCCTATGCCCTGCACCCCAAAATGCCCAAATAAAGGTGAATTCAGAGCTGTCAACTGCAGGGTGGTCCCCCCCCCTGCACTGAAAACCCTCACAGGGGTCATTTTGAGCCCCCTGTGCCCCAGGTCCCTCCACCGGCTCTACTCGCTCCCAGCCCTGACTCAGTGCCTGCCTGTGGCTCCGCAGGGAAGCGCCAGCTGTAATTAAGTCTCACACATCCTTAATGCATGAGCTCAAGGAAGTTGTGCTTTGCAGCGTCCCCTCGCTGCCTCCTCGGCAGGAACACGGAGCAAACCCAGCACTGGTGTTCCCCAGGCACAGCCCTGCCTGTGCCCCAGCTCCAGCAACAGCCTGCCCGAGGATGCTGTGAACGCTCCATCCCTGGCAGTGCTCAAGGCCAGGTTGGACAGAGCCTTGGGTGCCAATGGTTTAGTGTGAGGTGTCCCTGCCCATGGCAGGGGGTTGGAACTGGATGATCTCAAGGTCCTTTCCCACCCAAACCACTCTATGAATCTATGGATGACTTAAAGGATGATTCCGTAGCCAGACCCACAGTGATGGTGCAGACTTCCAAGCACCTTGGCACGTTTTAGGGGTGCCCACTCTGCACTCGTCCACCTCCTCCTGCCATCCCTCCTGTGAGCCTCCAGCCAGCTCAGCCTAAAGCAACCACAGTCCCATTCCATGCCTCTGGATCCACGGGCAGCAAAGAGCTGGTAAAGTGGGACTGAAGGCTCTGTACAGTGTGGAGCCCCCCAGCTTTGGCAGCAGCTTGCTGAGAGCCACGTGCAGCAAGGGCTGAGCACCCTGGAAAAGGGAAGCCCTCAAGAATGCAGTCACTGCTGAGCTGCTGATTGGAAGGGAGCTGCTGCCAGACCCAGGCTGCTCTCCCTTGTGCTGCACAGGGGAGGTTTGTGGCTGGACATGGTCCCAGTGGGAAAACCTTCATGTCCATCCCTTCAAAAGAGCCAAAGCCAGGGGTAACCACAGCCTAGAAAAGCAGCTTGTGAAGGACAGATCCCACCTTCCTACATGGCAACTTCTCATGCCTCTGTAAAACCTAGGGATTCATTATGGACATTCCCCAGCCAGCACACAGGCTTTCCAAAGCTGGCATTAAAACCCACAGAGCTCCCACCAAACCCATTCTGGGCTGAAATCTTCTTTGCTATTCACGGCCACAGTGGAGGCTGCTGTAACAAACAAGATTATGTTCTTAAATATTCCCAAGGAATGACTCCCCATAGTCCCTTCCTTTGTAAACGCCTTTCATGCATTCTCCGTGGGGCTGGCACGCCACCCAATCCATATTCATGTTGGCATTTGCTTGATTTTCATGCAAATGACAACTCTGCCTTCATTACAAGGTATTTCTGCATTCTGTGGCTGATGCAGAGCAGAGGTCCCACATTAACCTCTGTTGCGCAGGATAACCAGGGGTTAACTCCACCAGAACCTGCTGCTCACGTTCCACATTCAAATGTTAAGTCAGATTTTGTCAATAACCACATTTTTAGCTCAGAAAGTAGCACCCACCACTAAGAGGTGGTAACCAGAACCCATGGCAGCAGCAGGAGGGGTGCTGCTCAGGGCCAGGTGGGGACCCTCTGTGCTGCAGGCATCAGCAGCTCCCCAGTATTTTCCCTGATGCCCTTCTGGAAGGAAGAACCAGAGCAGGAAGGGTCAGGGCTCAGGAAGAGGTTTTCATGGAGGATGTGATAAGGACCCCTGGATGCCCGAGGATGCTGGGAGCTGCTTCCCGCAGCCCATCGCATCCCCACTCCCAGCACTGTCCCGGGGGAGGCTGTGGGCATGGCCTGGGGGGTGGTGGTTCCCAATGATCCTCTGAGACACAAACTGTCCCTGAGCTCCGGAGCTGTGCCCTGACACTGCAATGACCTGGGCTGTGGCGTCACTGGCTGCGTTGGAGCTGGGTCACCCACTCCAGGCAGGACCCCCTGGGATGCTGTGGGATGGAGCTGGGGAAACGGGAAGGAAAGAGGAAAGTGAGCTCTCCTAAAGTGAGCCACATCATGGCCTACATCCCTCCTGGGGCCAAGCCCAGCAGCAGCATTCCCTGTGCCACAATCCTCCCAAACCACCACTCACCATGCTCAGCGTGGCTTTATCCCAGGGACTGAGGCTCAGGTACTTCCGCTGGCGTTCCTGCAAGGAAAAGGCACAAGAAGCTGATTTTGAGGCTCAAAGGGGTGTGCAAATCAGAGAAGGAGCCCCGTGCCCCGGGCTGCTCCCAGTGCCCCATGCACACAGCCACAGGGGACATTGTGTGGGTACAATGTGCACAACCAGACACTGAGCGGAACAACCTGCTCCTCGACCGCACCGCGCTGCAAAGCCTCTTCCCTGCCTACGCCGGGCAAAGCCGTGCTCTGTGATGCTGAGTGCCCCTGCTGCAGGAGGCAATGGAGGGGCTGGTGTGGAGGGAGGGTGCTGGGGGGGTTCATACCTTCCTGCTGAAGGAGGAGAAGGGGTCCAGGCGCTCTTCATACTGGGACGAATAGCGCTGCTCGGTGTCATCCCTGCTGTCACCCTGCGGGAGCAAAGACAAGGTGAGATCTCCAGGTACCGGTGCTGGCGTAGCTGCTGGTACCTATCCCCTCGGTGCAAGTGTGGACACCCAGCACAGGGCCAGAGCCCCCCCTGGCTCCCCACAGCAGCTCATTTGGAATGAAATGACCCCCAAAGGATGGAGCAGCACAGCCCAGAGCTGACCCATGGAGCAGACAGCATCTGCCCCCTTCAAAGAGAAGCACAACCAGAGCTATTTAACAAAGTCCTTTCTTCCATGGGATTCCATTCACGTCTCCCTATTTTTTGTCCTTTCCATGAGATAATACTCATTGTATCACCACAGAGAGCTACCTGGAAACACCTGGGCTAGGGCAAATCCCTCTCTGCATTCCTTTGCTGCTGGACCAGGTAGGAGGGAGACAGTGGTTTAGGAGGTGGAAACCATTGCTTAAGCATTACAGCTGTTGTTAGCTGGGCAAAGGGCAAGGAGGATGAGGAACACTCCTTGGAAGAAGGGAAGGATTTAGGTCGGTTCAGACAGGCTGAGCTTTAAACTTCTCCTGGGACAGACAGAGGAGGAACAGCAGCAGCGAGCCCTGAGCTCATGCATCCTGCACATCCCTGCTCCTCCTTTCTCCAGCCCTACCCCTGCAGGTCATGAGAATTAGAGATTCCACATCATTCCTACCCAAAAACGGCTTGGAAGAAGCAACGTGGTGCCACCAACCACGGCCACAGCCTGGTGCAAGCCTCGGCTCCCAGTGACAGCCCTACTGAAGGGCTCCGGTGCCAAGCCCCATCTCCCCCAGCACCGTTCCTCCTCCCGCTCTGCCCCACCAGCGCGGTGATGCCTGACATTTACCGAGGTCCTTCTGGCCCCGTTCCTGTGTGCCGCTGCTTGTCCTCCCCGGTGTCACCACGGGTAAACCCGGCCGCACGCAGACCTTTAGCAAATATGCCCTTACGCGCCGCAATCCGATCCGTGGGTCAGCAGGAGCCAGCGATGAGAGCAGCTCCCGCTTTAGGGCCCACGGATTCCCTACAGCCTTGCCCTATGGAATGATCTTGGACTGGTATTTTTAACGTGTCACATGCCCGCTGAGGTGGGAATTATGCAATTCCCCCCGCGCTGCTGCGGCGGCGGCGGCGAAGGCTTCTGCTCTTTAGCTCATGTGAATGGCACTCAGGGGTTGCCTTGCGGCAGCTGATAAACACGGGGATGAAACAGGCAAAAAATGTCCCAGGGGCTGACCCTGCTCCATGGCAGACACAGACACAAGAACCAAATAAGGTCCTTCGCTGCTGCGGGAGGTTCCCATCCCCTGTTCAAACACCCATCAATAGAACAGGCTCAGCCAGCACGGAAAGGCAGCAGCTCCGGGGGGATCCAGGGCAGGCAGCGCACGGAGCGGGCGTTCAATCCCAGCCCCTGTTATTGTCACTTGGGCAGCTATAGGCAAAGCCCGAGGCCATGGTAGCCCAGCTCCCGCCAAGGAAGTGGTTGCCGTTGTGAGCTCTCCAGGTGGGAAACCCCCAGGAACGTGCAGGGATGAAACCCTGAGGGACATGGCACAAGCAGAGCAGGTTCCAGCAAAGCCTGGCCCCTTCCCAGCCTCCTCCTGGCGGTACTGGGATTGGTTTGGGTTGGGCTGGTTTCTGCCCACGGGAGTGGGAAGCTGAGCAGCAATCTCTGCTGGCCACAAGAAATCCAGGGTGGTGGGAATGAGCGCAGGTATGAATCGTTTTCCAGGCTCTAACTGCAGGGATTTGTTGCAGAAGGCCCCGATTTAACCATTTGCTGCCTGGTCAGGCAGGAGCATCAAGGACTTGTCTGCTGGAGCATCACGCTGCTGGCAGTGAGCATCAAAGGGGTTTGCAGTAGCTCTTTCATGGGGGGGAATGGGACATCTTTGGTGCCATTATTCTGGCATCAAAGATGTCAGACACCCTCCAGCAGAGTTAGAAACTGGCAGAGAGGCTGGGTACCTGCTCCTAGAGATAACACTGAACCCTTTTCCACCCCTAATAGTTCCAGTTGTATCACTTCCATGCAAGGTGCATGTGGGTAACGTGCAGTTTCCCCACTGATCCTGCACACACAGGGTAATGGTCTGTGCTTGGGGTGTGACTGCCAATGTGAACCCACACAGACAGCCAGGCAGACACTCACCCGACCAGGGTAGCTCTGCAGGAACTTGATCTTCTCATAGAGCTTGATGTTGTCAGCTCTCAGGTTGTCCAGCTCGCTCTGCAGGGCATGCACCGTGTGCTGCATCATGCGGTTCTCCTGCATGGGGGGAGCAAGGGGGCCGTCAGCAGCGAGGCCAGGGCTGGTTTGGTGCATCCAGCCGGGTTCAGTCCCCACTCAGTGATTAAAGTCCTCAGGCTTTGAATTAAAATTGCTCCCAAATTGTCCCATCTGCTCCCAAACAGGGCCCCCAGTCCTGAACCATTGACAAACCTGATCCCTCCGTGGATGAAGAAGGGCAGCAAAGGTGGCTGTGGGTGGCTGAGATGCAAAGCCAACCTGCTGGCTCTGGAGAGGTTGTTTTGAGCTGAACTTCAATTTGTGGAGCTGTTGGGTTTTTACCCCACACCATGTTCCCTGTGTGCCTTTTATCCTGCACCCCCAAATGCTGTGCCAGGCGGCCAAGCACACGTGCAAGGTGACACGGATTTGGAGCTGCCCTTGAATTGGAGCATCACCAACGGGCTGGTGGAGGCTTTGGATCATTCTCTTGCTTGCAGGGTGCTGATCCTAAACTCCCTGCAGGTCACTAAAGCAGCCAGCCCCAGACCACGGTCCTGCAGCCCCGCTGCCACCCTCCGCACCCAACGTACCCCCTCCAGCTCCTGGTTCCGGGCCCGGAAGCGTTCCCTCTGGCTAGAGATGATGGAGAGGAGCGAGTCCACCTGCCCCTCGGGGAGTGCAGTGCCAGGGGACGGCGGGTGGCCTGCGGACAACGCTTGCCATGAGAGGTGACCCAGCAGATGCCCACCGTCCACCCCGGGCTGTGCTCGAGGTCCTCCCTCTGACACCCAGGCGCTGTTCCGGAGGGCACCGTGTGTAGGTGATGCCCAGCACCCCGTTTCTGTCCTGGCGCTTTGCTGTTACAGCACGGCCTAGTTCTGATGGTTTGGTTTTCATTGGTGGGGGACTTATCCTGGGAATGGACAGGTTCACTCCCCAGGGAAGACCCATTGTATTTGGTACAACCCCTGGCTGCCTTCCCATGACCCCCATCCCGCCTGTCCCTCCCCTGTACCTTCTGTAGCCCTAACAAGAGACCCAGTGCCACAAACAGCCCCTCCATCACTTTCTCTTCTCTCCCACATCCCTCCTTGCGAAACAGTCACCCCCATTTGTGCCTTCTCCTCCTTCAGCCATCCCAGCAGGGCAGGGGCTGCTCACCTGCAGCATCACCAGCTTGCTGTGCCCCATTCAGTGGGTGCCCCACATGCCTGCCCCCCACAGCAGGGCTCTGCAGGTGTCAGGGGCCTGTGGCCATCCCTCCTGGCTCTGTCTTCCCAGCAACGGGAGGAGGCATCTGTGGCCAAGGAGAACTATGTCCCTGAGGCCGTGACTCAATGGCTGCACAGAGGAGCTATTCATTGAGCAGGATGGGTGGCTGCAGGTTGTTTGGGGCTGTTGCTGTGATATTGGTTATCACCTCAAAAGACTTTCAAAACAAAAAGAAAACAACAACAACGACAAAAAGAGAGTAAAAAGGGAAGGAAATGGGTTTCTTCCAGAGTGTTGCTATTTGTTTGATTCATTTTCCCCTGCAGATCTTGGTGCAGGAGCCAATGTAAAGGAAATGTTTATCTCAATGGCTCTGGAAGGGGTTTGGTGTGGAAAGAGCAGGAGCCAAAGCACAGGGTGTTTGGTTCAACCTGGGGGCTTGGCAGGTGCCCACTGCAGCGCTTCGGGAGCAGCCGGAGGAGAGGCAAACCATGGATAACCCATCAGTGGTGCCAGTGAAGGACACGCTGAGAGGGCAACGTCTGTGCCTGCTCAGGAGCATCCTCTCGCCAGCATCCCCAGGGGTGACCACCCTGCCCACAGCACCCGCGTGGTCTCCACCAGCACCCAGAGCTCTCACCATAGAACAGCGCCGTGGCCTCCTTGATGGGCTCAGGAATCTTCTCCAGGCCGGGCTCCGCCGCTCCCTGCGCAGCACAAGCAGAGGGGATGAAGCGTTTCCCACCCACCCGAAGGTGCTTGGTCAAAGCAAACCCCTCCTGGGTCCTGCAACCACCCTGGCACCCACAGCCCTGTGGGAAGCATTGGTGCCAGGCAGGCACCCTGCAAGGACCAAGACTGAGACAACACAGGCTGGTGTTCAACCCTGTGATCCCATCCTTTGTCCTGGAAGGAGAAGGGCTGGACAGTCCCTGGATGCCACTACTGCCAACCCTTCCCGTGCCAGCACCACCCCCATGGCATGGGCATGATGCAATCTGCTGGGTAAGTCACGAGGGAGAAAGAAAAAGGAGGAGAAAAAGCAAGTAAATAGAAGGTGATGAAACCACCCCTGTGCCTGCTGCTGAGCCCTCCACCAGTGATAGCCAGCCCTTGGGGCTACTTTGAGAGGTCCCTGCCCACTGCTGGAGCCCAGCACCGTGGGTCCGGGTTACCTCTGCATCCGGGCGATGCACGGCGGACAGGGCTTGGATGGTGCTGAGGTCGTGCTCCAGCTTGGCGATGAGCTCCTTCTGGCCTCCCAGTGTGGACACAGCCTCCGTCAGCTGGATCTGCAGCTCCGCACAGCGCACTGGAAGACAGAGCCGGGGCCATCACCCAGGGGTGGCCCAAACACCTGGGTTTTGCCAAGCGGGCACTGAAAAGCTGAGAAACCCCAACCTGGGGCACCAAAACCAAGCAACAGCCCCATTTCCCCATTTTCTCCTTGTTTCTAGGGGAGACCCCACCAGCAACCCCTGCTCTGCTCCACGCAAAGGGGACCAGGGGTGCAGCCCACCTTGGTGATGCCCCAGCGCCATCCCTATCAGGACCATTGCTGCATCCCAATGCCATTGGCAAAGCAAGCAGGCAGCTGCTTGCATTGTGCGACTGCTTCACACGCATCAGCAAGATACAGTTGGTGCCCCAGGGGTACCCCGCAGCATCCTGGGCAGAGTGGGGAGACCTGGGGAGGAATGAGGGGAACTGAGCCCATGAACTGGCCCTGGCTCTGCTCTGAAGGGCAAAAACGTGATGGAGGTGGCTGTGAGCAGCACATCCCAGGCTATGGGCACTGGTACAGGCAGATACGGGGGCGATGGTTGCTGCAGGGGGGGGGGAGACGTGTCCCAGGAGGGGCTCAGGTGGGACCGATCCTGCCCCAGGGGCTGTGTGTGGCCGTGCAGCCCCCAGCGTCCCGCTCAGCCCATTTGGAACAAACAAGCCCTTTTTCCAGTTGCCCCCCCCAGTCAAACCCACGCCCTAAACCACAACAGGCGCTGGCTGGAATGCTGCAGGAGCAAAAGCCTCTCCTTCCCCTCGTATAACCCCGGCCCAGATGTGAAGCAACAGCGGGATGCGTCAGGGCCAGAGCACACAGCACAGGACCAGCACCGCGGGGCAAGCGCCTCGCTCCGTTTGCAAACCCATCCCGAAACACAGAGCATCAGCGAGCAGGAGCCCTGTCCCGCAGCAGAAATCCACTTGCTTCACCTCCCTTGCTGCCAGCAGTGTCTGAGCCTGGCTGGAAAACCTGCCCATAGGAAGGCTCAGCCCCTGCGCTGTGCACCGCCAGCCTCTCTGCTGCAGGGATGCAGGATACATCCCTCTGAGCCTGGATTTCCAGGTGGGTGAAAGCTCAGGTCCCGGCTGTTCCAGTCCCTCCCTGATAATTCCCATTGTAATTATTCCCTTAAATTCCAGACGGCTGGAAGGCAAAACCATCCTCATTCATCGGCAGCCAGGGAGCAGGAGGTGCAAAGGCTGCCTGGGAAGCAGGGGGAGAAGCGAGGGCAGCCTCTTGCACCCGCAGGGCCTCTCCTCTACCCTCTCTCAAGGCTTCAGACAAGAGGTGCGGAGCGAGTGCAGCTCGATTCCAGCTCTCCCAGTCCTGCCAGGCTGGGAGCTGCCCCATGCACCCCAACCCGATGTGTATGGGGGTCCTAGCATGGGGCTCAGCGCCCTGCAGAGCCCGGCCGGCCTCAGAACGCCAGCAGTGGGGGGCTCAGATGAAGTCCTGCCCAAAGGCGATGCTGCTTCCCCCCAGAGCGGTGCGGATATCCCCCTTTTTGTCATCCATGCAATTCCTGTGTGACTCGGAAGGGAGCCGGCCTGCCTGCAGGGAAGGGCAGACACACGCTTCAGACACAAGGCACGGATTTAGGGTTTTTCCCCCTGAATATTTGCATTTCTAGGCCCCAGAGAAAAGGCCGAGGAAGAGGCAGGCGCGGCTGTGATGAAGGCGCAGCCCCACTGGAGGTCAGTGTTTCTCAAGAAATGGGGAATCGCTGCCTGCTCCCGGAGCTTGGGTGGCCCGATGCTAAATATCTGCATTAACACGACTTGGAAAGCAGAAAACCTCTTCCCTACGGTTAATTATTTAATTGGCTGTCTCCTTAAATTGCATTAAAATGTAATTGGGAAGCTATTACCCGCCAAACGTGGGCTGTGGGGCCCAATTCTGCACAAGGCAGCCCTGATCATCGTGCAAAGGGCCCGATGCTGTGCTCAGCTGGGAGCAGAGCAGAGGCTGGCTGGGGCAGGACACGTTCCCTGCCTCCCATCCTGCCCCAGAATCCTCTGCAGAGCTGAGCTTTGGCATCCTGGATCCCGGCTCCTGAGTTTCTCTCTTCGAGCTCTTTTGCTTTTGAGCTACAGGGACCGAGATTTTCAGTTTGCTCAGGAAGACAAAGAAAGGGGCACCAAAGAAACACATCTCCAGGTTCTAACGAAGGCTGCATCCCTCCTGGCCTTGGGTTTCACCGCCTCACCATCTGAGCGTCTACAAACAGAGAAGACCAGACCCACGTCTGACACTGGAGCGACCAAACCGCATGGAACTTCTCTCTCATGTCCCCCTCAGTGCCCCTGCACAGTTGGTTCCTGGTGGCTCTTCCTTTAATCATAACTTCCTTCCTCAAAGGGGCAGTGGCCACCCGCGAGCTCCTCACTGCCCTGCCAGCGACTCCTCACCTCTGGCAGCAGGGGACGGCTCTGCTGGCAATGCAGGTCAGCTCCAGCATTGAGAGCCAGCAAAAGAACCTCTGCCTTTGTGTGCTCCAAGCGGCTGTGCTGGAAAGCCCTTGCTCTGACCCCTCAGATGTGCAAAGACCTCAAAAGCTGCAGAAGGAGGAGGGGTTCTGCACAAGACAATGGGACAAAGACGGTGAAGCGCTGAGGAAACGGGGATTTTAAACCAGGTATCTTTAGCCTCAGGCTCTGTCATCCCTGACTTCGGAGGCCATGGGCCTGACACTGCCATCACCTTATGAAGGAGTGCGGCAATTGGGCAACCAAACGAGGGCAGAGTCACCTGCCCTGCCTTGGCACAGGCAGCTCTGGATTTGACTTGTCTGATGCACAGAAAACAAGGAGCTGGGACTGGGCTATTGCTGAAAAGGGCCTTCCACTGCCTTGGGAGTCCTTTGGAAGGTGGCAGAGCAGATGGACTATAGAGCTGTGCATGGGCTCTTGTGATGTCCTCTAAACCGAGCATAAAGGATTGAGCTGAGCCTCACGCTGTCCCTGTGGATAGCCCCGTGGACAGCTCGGAAGCTGCAAGGTAAAACCCTGGCAGTGAATAGCGAGGGAAACAAGTCCTGGAGCCCCAGGCTCCTCGGGGGGCACCGAGCCCAGCAGACGCAGCGGCTGCGAGACAGCGAGCCCGGTGCTGTCATGGAGCAACAGCAACTTTGACTCCTGTAACAAGCCCCAGCAATTGGACTCCCTTGGCAAATCATCCAAAATAAACAGCATCTGTTTTCACAGATGGAGAAAATTAAGACGCACAAGCAACTTGGTTTGAAGTTATAAGGCCAGACATAAATAAATGAGAGGCAATCTTTCCATAAGATGGTGGCTTGATTACTGAGGATACAGACAGATGAATAAATCACCTTGGGGTGAGATAGGCTGTAACTTGCTACACATCCATGAGACAGGAGTAACTGCTCATGTGCATCCTCTGAGCCCCAAGGAAATGAGAGGCAAGTGGTATTGCTGAGGGGAGCTGCCAGGTAGGAGCACACACACACAGGGGCATTTACTGCAAATTAGCTGATGCTCTGCAAGTTCACACCCTGATTTGCCTTATGGTAACTTTTTAATCTCCCTCCATTACTGTCTGGCCTCCCTGAATTTACATAACTGTAAAGAAATAAGAAAAGAGAGGTGATGTGGCATGCTTTGTAAAACTACCCTCTCAGAAGTCAACTGAAGTGCATTGAAACCCACTACTTCAAAGGGTTTAAGCTACTTCATTGACTGGAAGGAAGATGATGGCAAGATAACTAAATCTTGGAGTATCTTGACATGAAGGCTGAGAAACCCAGGCACAAAGCTGGAGACTTACTCAACACAAACACTGTTTGAGCGTGCCAGGATGAGGAGTGGGAGCCAAAGCTCCGGGAGCTGGGTCTGCCATGGGCCCTTTGATGGTTCCAGCTCTTTCACCTTTCCCCATATTGGGCTACTCCTGTTAACATCTGGGTTGCTGTGGACATTACTTAGGAGTTGAAACTGTCGTTCTTCCCTATGCCGAAATGAGCGCTGGGGCTTTCTGGCACCTCTCTGCCATGAATGTTTTCAAGCCCACAAAGTCTTACCTCCAGTTCTACCCGATGAGCTCCCAGGTTTATACATAAACTAAGGCACGACTGCAGGCTCTTGAAATACTTGGCATTTAGTTTTTAAGGAAGTCTGGAAAAGACAGTACTGTGATTGCCCCCAGTCCTGCTCCCCGTCCAGGAGAATCAAAGGGAGATGACTTGCCTCTGCGCTTTCTAGCTGAAGGGATGAGGGGGACAGGCTCTAGGCTGCAGATTCAATCCTGGATCAACCAGATGATTTGCTCTGTCCTCTTTTTACTCTATGAATACACCAAGGAAGAAAGATCAGAGCCAAAACGCTTCCCGCAACAGGAAGGTTGTCAAAGGCCTTTCAGTGTTGTACAGCTCAATGGTTCTAGTTCTGTCTTGACCTTTTCACAGTGTGGGACAGCATTTCTGCATGGGCCAGACTTGTGTGGGAGTCACTCAATCTTAGCTTTATGCAAAGCCTTTTCCTTGGGGCCACCATTGCTGTGAGCTGTCATAGGCTGAGAAACAGGACAAGGCAGCAGGGAATGATTGAATGTTTCTTTTCTACAAGGCATCAGAACCCTGTCTCAATCCCAGCAGAGTCCTCTGAGGTGCAAATCTCTTCAGAAGTAAAGACTGAAGAGCAGGTTGTAGCACAAAAGCCCAGCTGAGGGGCACCTCACCTCCTATGAAAAATCACCATCACATGAAGGGAATATATTCTGCCAAGAATCTCCCAAAAGTGAATAAGGATACTGGGGATGAAGTGTTCCAGAGATCAGCCTCCAACTTTGCTTATGGGTAGCAATCAGGCTGTGCTTGTTTATCACCTCTGTACCTGCCATGAGGTTATTCTTTGACCAGACCTTCTACAGGGTTTCTAAAAGGGCAAAAAAAGAAAGCAGATGATGAAAAGGGAAGGACGACACCTTTGAAAGCCATTTGCAACTCCTAGCACCCTAGTTAAGTCTTTAGCCACAGTTACCAGCCCTAGAAAAGCTCCAAGAATGAAGTGGTGAGGCTGCTCTGCAGGTATAGAGGCTCTAAGAGAAGACATCAAGAACCTTAAGGGATGCATGCAGACGTGCAGTCCTAGACAGCAAGGGCTGGGACTGGCAGCAGTGAAGGCAGCAGGAACAACCCTCCTCATTTTTACTTGGCTGTGATGCCAAAAAAGATAAGAAAAAATAGGCACAGTAGAAACCAGATCACATCCACCGACCTGAGGACAAAACTGGAGACTTCATCTGCCCAAGTGGCACTGGGTTGGGAGCACAGGGAAAAGCCCTCTCACCCTAAGCTGCCACACTCATTACAGCACATGAGCATCCTCTCTGAGTCCCCTGTAGCCCTTTTCATCAGTGCCCCGAGATAACACCAGTGAAAGCGGCTTTGGGGATGAGCAAAACAAGCTACAAACTGCAGGGAGATGAGTGCTGGGTGAGCAGCTCCCTACCCAGCTCTCTGCGTTCCTCTGCCAGCACAAGAGGTGCAGGCAAGATTTCTGCTCCCTCCCCTCCTTTTCCCCCTTTCTTTTCCCTTTTGGAGGGCTTGCTGGGAAGGGAAGGTTTGAAGGATTCCTCCTTCCCTTTCCCTCCTGGCTCAGCCACTCCAAAATAAACAGCCCCCAGCAAAGAATCACAGCGCTGCTTAATAAATTCACCCTGTAACGACAGAGATTTCATAGAAGAAGGGATTATTTCCAAGGATACGAAGATAATTACATGGGTAACTAGTAAGAGTTCAAGAGAACAGTTTGAATTTTCTTATCAGTTTCCCATAGCTTGGAGCAAGAAGAAAATAAAACGCTCTACTGTAATCAAATCCTGTTCTCTGAAGCCCTCTCTTGGCAAGCGCACAATTTCTTCACCACTTAACCCAGAAATACTTAGAAGAAAATGATTGCATTTCGAAATGGAAAGAAGTAGGACCCACAAGCACCACCTCAGCTGCTCGTGGGCTGTTCTCACCTGGTGGGAACATGATGCCACGTGAAAAAATAGCCCTCTTCCCACTGAAAGACAAATTACCTCTTGCTGACTGCCTCTTACTACATGGCCAGTACCAGTGGCACTGAGGTGCTCACAGGGGACTTACTTATTCCTGCACCTAAGGACACCATAAACAAGGATTTGTCCCATTAACTCAGCAAATGCCTGTAGTATTTCCTACATAAAACCTCTCCCTTGCTATGGCACCTAACTCCAGAAGCAGCTTTTTACCAGCAGGACAGTGGGGCCATACAGCTGTGCCCAGTGCTAACCAGTAAGGGGCTGTGGGAACACACAGCATGCACTTCTTCTGAGAAGGAGATTTTCAGCACCTTCTGAAGGGCTGTCAATGAAGCTATCATGGAAGTGCCAACTACATTCATGGCAGACCGTATGTATCTGCTCCTGACTTCTGAGATGCATCCTTGGGGCTTCACTTGCCTTCCTAGTTTTCCAAAAATAAACTTTTGGAGATTACTGTTTTTATCCTGGATGCATGCTTCTGAGCTACAATGAACCCTCTCCAGCTTCTGCTGTATCAGGTCTGTGCCTTCACAAGTATAATGCAGCTTTTGCTTACAACCACGTGTGTGCTTTTAGTAGTTCAGAGTCGAGCCGATACCACCATACCTAAAGAAAAGTGCAGGTTATAAATACACAAATTAATCAACTTGAGTCATGGCACTTTGGAAGTGTAGCTGTTTAGTATCAAGATTAAAATGATTAGGGTCAAGTTATACAAGATAATACCATTTATAGCAACCAACAGTTTGACCAGTGGTTAAAAAAGTAGGGGAAGAAGAAAAGGTGTTAAACCCCGAACATTTGTATCAACTGGAACAACCTGTCACAGACATTTCAAAAGCAGAAAACAGACATGTAGAAAGAAATAAAGGCATTAAAAACCCTATTCAACAGGACCAGAGCCCACAAGGAGGCACACAACACAAGAACTTGCAGCCTGGTAGGAAAGATATGATATGTACTGCAGGAGATGATGTAAATAAGTATAAATGGCCCCAAATCAACTTCAATTCACAATTAAAACACAGACATGAGCACACCAGGTAAAACAGCAGCACACAGGCAAGTGCACACATACACACACACACACATGCTCTATCTGAATCCCAAAGTATTCAAGCTAGAGATTTATTCTACTAGTTTTTAAAAGATAATTCCTGATAAACTGATTACAACAACTGTTCCTCACCACATTTCAAACTCAAGGCTCTGTAAAGATTGAGCACATTTATAGGAACAACTTATCATAAGGCACTAGAGTTTATAGGAAGTATCTGTAAAAATAGAGAGACAAATACATGGGAAAATTCTTTTACCCTTTCAGTTTTGAATCTAAAGCATTTCTAACCTCAGACAATGTCTTGAATCTCTTAAGATCAGCTAATACATGGTTATGGTGCTTAGAGCAATCCCCCTTGCAGTCTCAGACCCCAAATCCATCTGTTTCGTCTATGAAGGCAGGTGCCCACCTCCCACTGACTGCAGCAGGAACCGTCACACTTGAATTCCACTGGGAAAAGGATAGTGTGGAAATGCAACACTTCAGCATTTAAGGTACTGAAAACATTTCCCTCCTCCCCCTGGAAACTGATACACAGAAAGCAAATTTTCCTCCCCTGGAGAAACACAAATCCCCACCAACCCCCCCCTGCATCCCCTGCGCATCACCGAACCAGAACCACCAATGTAAATGTTTGCTGCTTGGGACTCAGGTCTCACCTTAATAAAGACAGCCCACGCGGAATTGTGTTTGTATAAAAGATATTTACTTCAATTATCACACCTAGGGTGCTAGTGAATAATAATAATAATACATCGTGTGAGTTTCATACAGTGATATTGCTTCTCCATATCATATAGGGACCGTTGTACAGTGCTGAGAACAAACATTATATGGCTAACCAAACAAAGACAGAAGAAACAATGCCATTCTGCTGACGGAGGGAGCGCTGCCCTGCTACTGCCAGCCATATAAACTCTTACTTTCTTTATGTTTAAACAAATACCAAGAAATAAAATGTTACAAAAGATGAGTCACAGCAACACAACGTGGGCTTCTCAAAGCTACTTGTACAAAAAAAAAACAAACCCAAAAAAAAACCAACAAAAAAAAGACTTTTTTTTTTTTTTTTCCTTTTTGGTCAATTGGGTCTTTGTGAGGATTTTTTTTTCTTTTTTTCCTTTTTTTTTTTCCTCCTTTTTTCAACCTGTGATTTGTGACTATAACAAACGAGCTCTAAAAACACCTAAGACTTAGTGCGTTACAGGGAAAAAAAAAAGTAGAAAATACTGCTAAAAATGTAAGACACCACAAATACACTGGGGGGTGGGGGGGGAACTGAGCTTATTATTAAAAATAAAAAACCAAGGAAAAAAAAAGAAAAGGTTCTCAGGAAAAAGTACACCACTTTCTGTTTGAGTTCATCTTGTGCTGTGTTAGTAGTCGGGGCATTTCCAAGGACTGCCCATTCTCATGGCAAGTAGTTATTGCACAAATGCAAAGAGTTAATTTCTTTTTCATTAAAAAAAGAAAAAACAGAACAAAATAATAAATGAAAAGGGACATAAGGGAAACAATTAGAAAGAAAAGAACATCCCCCTCCCTCCCCCCCCTCCACAGCCAGCCTCCATCTGCTTTGGAATTATCGTCCAGGTTCGTACAGCGACAATCTCGCAGCATTCCCAGCGAGTGCTGCTTTCCCAAAAGGAAGGGCAGAAAACGCTTTTCAACACAGAAATGCATAGAGGGTTCTGACAGGAACAACCTTTTTGTGTCGCAGAGGTTATCCAATGATTACCAGAGGGCTTTTGTTTTGTGTGTCTCTCTCTCCCTTTGACTCTCCCAGACTACGCCAGAAGGAAAGAACCTCGCGTGGGACATTCATCGGATGGTTTTTAGTGGGACCCCCTCGAAAGGCAAAGTGCAAATTTGCTTCCAGATCTTCAGAAGTGGTGATTGATGTGCCCTGCAACTAGCTCAGCACCGCCTGTCTTTGCCCACCGTAGGGTTGTACTGCGGGGCTGAGCGGGTCGGTGCTACCAGAGGCCCTTTGCATCATCCCTCGTGCAGACACACGCTCCCCCTGCCATGAGCAGGGGCAATTTTGAGCACAAGAGGTTTTAGTTCGGCTTAATGCAGCTCTTTCTCTTGCTCACTTGCCAAGGGTGACCTAGCCAGGGAGAGCCTGTCTGAACGTGTTCTGACACTGCAACAAAACTAACCACCTCCTCCGTGACCGAGATCAATTCACAACATGTATTTCCAGAGTTCACACCAGGAAAAGCTGCTGCTGCACAAGGTGATTTTTGTCTTTTTTCCTTGACCAACTTTGAGTGAGAAGAAAATCAGCTCTGAATTCAGAAATTCAAACATATGCCAACAAAGATGAACATCACAGGAAACCAGTCTCTCATTTTAAATTAACACTCTCGAGTAAATCACTATGTACTTTGACAAAGGGGCACTGCATCTTCATGACATTCTCAGTAGAGGCTCTAGGAGGCTAAGGGTATTTTCTCTCTCTGTATATTTTACGTCTCTTCTCTCACAACTGAGGCTTCTTATTCTCAGTCCTAAATTATTTTAAAACTATTTAAATAATATTATTTATTAGGCATTTCGATAAAAATACTTTAAAAAAAGAAAATGATTGCTCTAGAAAACACAACAGGGGCACCATGATATGGATACTACGATGAGCCAACACCTCCCGCTCCATTGCTAGGACAGCCCAGACCTTCTCCAACGTCCATTTAGGGGATATGTATCCTCCTGTTGTGTTTGTATCAAACAAAAACAAACTTCAAAAAAACAACTGTTAAAATTAATCTCATAAATAGGACATATTAGATTGTTTTCCTAATTACAAACCACCTTTATATACTTCACCTTATGATGCTGTAGAGAGAGCAAGCTTGGAAAATAACATACAAGCGCTGGTAAGGGCTGAGGATGCCAGTGGGTGAAAGCCTGTTCTTAACAAAACCAAATGAAGACTGGAATGACTTTATAGTGCCTCACCACTCAGAGACCACGAGGCTCTGGGCATGGAAACGAAGACAGGGTGTATCACTAACGGCACAAGAGGACACGGTCACAGTTAGCAATGGCTGAAGTCCACAAGTGTTTCCTGAATGCTGACAGACCGATGAGTACGCTGGGTGAGACTGAGCCCTACGAGCACACTGTGGGTGATGGTGGACTTTCTAACCCGAGACCCCACCGTGCTGCTGGAGCCAACCCAGACGGATATGTACTTTGTTCTTCCCCAGGAACCTGAATTCTCCTAAACTAGAGCTTGGGCTCGCCTGCGTTTGGCAGCCGGGATACGAACCTCCAAACGCACAGCGAGAACTGCTATTGCACAAAGACTTCACACAGTGTTTGAAGTGCTCATCAGCAACGGGGCAACTCGTGTCGGGCCACTGAAACGCTCCTTGATGGGTGCTTGCTTCACACCCCCCCCCCCCCCCCCAATGAAAAGTGGCTGTGAAAGCTGCAATCTAGATCACTGTGCTTTAGATTATTCTCCACAAAGAGATTCGGAATTAAGGCACATAGCTTTCCAAGTAGAGAAAGTTTGTTAAATAGGAAAGTTAGGTCAGTAGCAAAACCTAAAAAACTGAATGGGAAATGGGGTAACATACAGGTGTTTGGTGACTTGCCTACTGAATGAAAATAAAGGCATTTCAAGCTAAACCAAAACCTCTCCCACACAGGAAAAAAAGAACTGATCCATGATCTCCATCTCTCTAGAGGAGACGAGAAGGAAATGGAAGCCCTGATCAAGGAAAAAGAAAAGTACGATACAGATGTGGCCTTGCTTATTCCCCACACAAACCCATTACAAACTAGATGCTCAAGTACTTCCCATGTAGCCTGTACTAGCATCCAGAGGTAACTAGGTACTTTGGAAACACTTTTAAAGCTAGTAATAATTTACCCACATATAAATAATACATCAAAATAGCACTAAGGGTCTAATGTAAGCTAACAAAAGCTAGAGAAGTCTGACTGAAAGACCGATTGTAGGAAAGTTACTTGGAGATAAGATTGTACTTCAGAGCAAGTCAAGTGCCAAGTTTGAGTTTGATTTCTCGTCTTGGAAACACAGATGTTCGCCTCCTGAGAGGAGCTGCATAACACAGATTTCTATTTCATTCCTAAGAATACTTGAATTTTCAGCTTAGGGAGAGCAAGAATGAATTGCTGCTTTAAGTCACTACTTGGCTTATTACTGATCAGCTGTTTTGGTGATTGTTTTAAATATGTCTTTACTGTTCAACTGCACATAGATAGGGGAGAGTGTATTTTACATGTACAAGTATCTAGCATATTGACTTCTTGGAGGGCGCATCAAAGCAAAACCTCCAGACCAGCTGTTACAGGATACTGCAGTCAAGGTTTGGCCCTTCCTTTCAAATGGCTTGGCTTTTGCACTTCTCAGACCCTTGGAATTATTTTGGTGTATTCTGAATGTGATCTTCCCCCTCCTCTTTAGCTAAAGCCACGTAGCTCACACAATCCAATCTCTCAGATGGATAATTCCCTCTTTACATCACGGAACTTATCTGACAAGTGGGAAAATGGCATCCTCTAGAAATCAAAATACATATTGGTTTTAAGCCCTCACTCACCTACACCCCAGATGATTTCATGAATTTGGCTGTAGCAATTCTACTGCACCATTAAGGGCAAGCACGCAAATACCACATACACAGAGGGGCTTTTCCATACTGGAATCCTGTACATACACAAATTTAACAACTCCTACAAATGCATATTAATTACCCGCATAGACAGAAGAGGACAACGCAACTTAACGCCGCTATTCTTGTTGCCAGTAGAGAGGTTGCGCTGTTAGAGAACACTACCACAGAATTACACAGTAACCATGCAAAACCAGGTATGTCACCGTAACAGCAGGAAATTCCTGGCATGACTCTCCATTTCCAAGGATCTTTGGATGAAGAGTGTACCACAGAGTACAAATAACCTCTAAACTTCAAACAAAACGTGAAAGACACGATGTCATGGGGGCTTCAGGCATCTATTTTTGCTGCACCGTTTCTTGCACCGTTTCATTAGGGTGGAGAAATCAGTCAATCTCAGCATTTGGCTGTTTCAAAATGTAAGGAAACTGAAATGATACTATGAAACCAACGGTTATAAGACATCTATAGAACTGTGGCAAAAATCTACTGAACTCACTGTGAGTAAAGCAAGCTTGAAAAATGGCCGCAATTGTCCTTCACAGAAGAGCTGGGCAAGGAAAAATACAATAATCTGATCAATTTCTTAAAAGGAGACATTTCCTTTTAATGCCAGAACATGCTTGGGAATAGCAGTGAAAATCAAAGCCAGGGAATCAGGCCTCCAACCAGCCCTTGCTGGTACCAGAGGATGCTGGTGAGAAGGCTATTAAAGTTCAGTGAATGACCTTCTTCAACTGCAAAATGACCTTACAACTAATAAGTTATCTTACATATGCCACACAACTTGGCTGGGGGGGGGGGGGGGAGTCATCCCTGAGGAGATGGCACCACTTACATACCTGCTTTTAAGGCTTTTTGAAACTTAAGTGCACAGGCTTAACGCTAACCTTCTCCAAAAGGATAAATTTCACCTTCAGAGCATGAAACTTTTAAGCTTTGCATATTAATAGGGTAGGGCATAGTACATGACCTGGTCATGTAGGACAAACCAGTCCCTAGGCATAGCATAAAGGGCTTTTCTTGCTATAAAGTTCATTATTAACTCTATTTTGTACATGGCATAGTCAATATATCTCATAAAAGAGATGGGAAGGAAAGAACAAATTGGTGAAATAATGCTTCTAAATTTCGGAGCTCAGATACATACATGAAGGAGACAGGGGCTGCTACATCACTATTCAAACTAAGAAGGTTAAGGTGAAGAGAAATTGAGACCTCTTGCTTTCCACGCCAGTGATTCTCCTTGCAAATAAAAAACATTCAGCAAGATTTTAAACTGCTGGGGAAAGAAGTGTTTGGTTTCTACAGAATTTTAAATTCCAGATTTTTTAAGAAGTTGATTGTATATGCAACACAAAGGAAGAAAATCCTGATGCTCAAACAGTGGGGCAGCAGAAAGTGCCAGGGGAAAGCAGCAGGTCAACACAGGAGTGAACTGAGAACTGCTCTGCAGCCATTTTATCTGTGTGTTAAATGTAGGAGTACGAAGCTATAAGCAGCTTGTCTCATCAGGGCCAAAACTGCCACTCACTCACGGGAAAGATGTGATTTGGTTTTAGTGGATGCTAATATCCAGCCCCCACCTAAGATCCAACTTTTCCTCTCCACCTCGCATGTTTCTGATAGTCTTCTTCAAGAATTGCTCACAGCTCAGCCACACACAGTGGCTGTAAGACAGAGAATACGTGAGGATATGTACACTGGGGGAAGAAGAAAGAAGAGAGAAGTTAAGAAACCTGCTTGTTAGGAAGAGACACAAACGAAGCAAAAATAGTGCCCTCCATCTACATGGTAAAAATGTCACCACTTTACTTCTGGCTGGCCACAAATGCCAAGTTTACTGATCTCTTTGCAACCTTGCTAAAGGCACCGGTCCAGATTACTTTGAGACTTCAGTTTAAATTTGAGTGCAAAGAAGTGTCTATAACCATTACTTTGTGTACTCTCTTAATTTATATATGGATATATGGTCAAAATGCTGTGGTTTTTTTTTTCCCTACCCTGCCCTGCTTTTGTCAGGAGCATTTTTATTTCATATGATTGTTAAGAATACCAGAAATTACTAATTTTAAGATGGAAAATGACTGACTTGTGCCGGCAGCTGTTCTAGTAGGGGACTGCAATCACTGTTAGCGGTTTCCATTATTTCCTGACATTATTTTGTCAGATTTCCTTCAATCCTATTTCCTATGAATTTATCAACTTTGGAGTCTGAATTACCACCAGAATGCCACACTTCTCTAACGTCCTATTTCTTCCATTAAAGCACTGAAAACCAGCAACTTTTAAGTAACTGGATCAGAGAATATTGCATAGAATTCCGTCATGTTCGTGAGCCCCTTTCTCTACACCATTCACTTATGAACAAGTTAAAAATAATGCAAAGATCTTTCACCTAATGAGAAAGGCACATAAACTGCTTTTTCTTTTTAGCCATAAGATAGATCTTTTCCTATCACAGCAAGGAGTTTATTACTGAAGGACTCACTAATGCATGATACAGGCAGAGTGCACTGGTATAGGTTCCTTTAAAGAGTGGCTCTGTTTATAGGCATTTTACACATGAATAAATAAAATTGTCAAACTCTATGTCATCAACAGCAATTGTTATTAAATGCATTTCTGCCATTACACGTGCAAATTCTGTTGGCTGAAATTTGTATCCTTAAAAATGGAAGCATATTGACAATCCCATTGTACGGCCCCTCTGCCAAGGGATACTCTTCCCTTGCTTTTAGCAAACATAGTACTACACTTTCTTTTCTTCCCTAACCATCCAGAGAGAAAAAAATTGACAATATTAACTGCAGTATAAAGGTATTTCTGTTAAAATAGCCTGGGCCCTTCATCCACAGCTGAGTAAGAGCATAGAACTCGAAACGGAAAAAGAAAATAAAATTGCTTCCAGAGAACATCAGGAAAAACCAGACTCTGGCATTGCTGATCTTCTGAAAACTGCCTGTGCTTTTATCCATCAGGAAAAGAAATGTTGTCGGGAGGACTCTGCTGCCATGCTCTGTGCCCTACAAAACGCTTGCCCCGTGAGGTGAGCCCCACATCACACGCGCCTGGAACACCTTATTTCCCGTGTAAGCAGTGAAAGAAGAGGGTAAAAAGCCACCGTGCTACTCTTTGGCATTCCTTCTCCTCCAACTTTTTATCCTTTTAATTAAAACACAAAATTATTCTAATACACATTTTCCTAAAAGCATTACTTCAAACGCTGCACTTGATGAGAAATACAGGTAAAACCTTTCAGTGTTCAGTCTCTAAACTGGGGAGGTCTCTGCCCGTTTGGAAAGCCAGTGGTACCTCACCTCCAACAAGAGAATCTCAGCAGTAGTTCAAGCTAATCCATTTTACTTCCCACTGAAACAGAAAAGCAGCTGTGACCTTGGCTAAAAGCCGGGAACAAACAGCTGGGAACATCACTTCAACCCTATGAGCTTGAATGGAGGGCGCTTGTCTGCCCCTGCCCTTAAATAAGGTGGTCACAAAGGAACCCAAAATGACCCCCCGCAGGATGGGCCAGGTCACCCCAATAGCATCTCAGCAGGCTAATCCACATTCAACGCAGATCATTAAATATGAAACAACAAAAGGAGCTAAGCCATTAATAAAGTGCCAAAAATATAGGAAATACTGACAGCATTTTATTTGATTAATTTTGTAATAGAGACCAATGACAACCCTTGGCAGGATGGAGTGACTTCTGACTTATGAATGCTGTCTTTATCCAGCAAAATTACATGACTCAAATGTAATAATGGAGCTTAGAATTAACAGTTAGTGTTATAAAAGAAAGAGTTCCTCTAGGGCAAGCTACAGATATGCTTTTTAAAAATCATTACAGCATTAAAAACTGGGCAGACGCTAAAGAATCCTACAGAATTAGTGGAAACCTGAAAAGCAAAACAAAAATAAACAGAAAAAATCCAGAAGATCTAAGTTTCAAGGCACTTACGTATTGCTTATTAAGAAGAGAGATTGACCTTAAAAGTGCTGCATTTGCGTTCAACCTACGAATACAGTTCTGCCGTCGTATAATGCAGCAAGAGCTCTCAGTAAGCATCATGGAATGCAATCATATAGACACAGGCACAAGAACAGTTTGGGGAATATTAATTTAAAGAACAAAAATAAATCTTCAAACAGAAAAAAACCCTATGGAGAAAGCAGAGAGTCACCACTTGACTGCATCAAGCACCTGGATCTCAAATCAGCAGACAAGGACAGTAGAAAAAGACTGGCAAGCGTATTGCCTATAAAAAAAACCCAACCTGAACCAAACAACAACAACAACAACAACGAGAAATTACAAAGAACTTAAGAAAATATTTGTGTCTTCCAGTGAGAAGTTCTGCTTCTTGCCTGGAGACACATCTTGTTATGACTTGTATTAAGGTATGTGTATTTTTACTAGGACGTGCATTTATCGATGGAGCTGTGCTTTGTAAGTCAAACCAGGGCACTGTACACATACAGAGAGGTAACATTTTGCTTCACCATGTTATTTCCCTCGCTGGCTGTTCCCGTGGACTAACTGCACTCCGGATCAGAAGCCGTAACCGCTTCCAGCACGTGCTGTCACATACTGGGGTCTGTTATTACAAATCGCCTCCTCACCTCATCACACAAAGGGGCAGTTGCTCTCTCTGTTTCTCAATTTTAGGTTTGCATCACAAGTCCCCAGTTACCCAAGGAGGTATCCTGAAACAGCTAGCAGTAAAAATAGGAAATAAATCCCTGCCTTTCAGCCTCCTAGAGCCTTCTTTCCTTAATCATGAAAAGGACTGATTTTAGTGTACTGATTCTTAATTTGTGAAAACTTGCACTAAGTGCTGCTGTTGCATGTTAAGAGACTGTAAATGAAATACGTAAGTTCTAAAACATCATGCAAGAAATGTGGTTTCACATCTTACAGTCAAAAATCCTACTTATGAATTAATACAAGCACACTGAGGTGTAATATTGGGAACATACCTTTAAAGTCGGAACTCCTCTCCCCATCCCTCCCTCCCCCAAAATCAGAAAAGTAATATTAATTAAAATTAAGAAGTAATGAATGCACCATTAAAGTGTCATCAAAAAGATGCTGACCTAAGACAAAAGTTCAATGATACACAATACGGTCAAAAAGTCTTCAATCAATAATATACAGTATGACAACTACATCTTGTAAATTATACCCAATACTGCCGGCAGTCTATCCCTCTAAAGAATATTTGCCCCCTTTCATCCCTTCCTAACAATCAGATAATAAAATACAGCACCTATAAATAAGCAAAAAAAAAAAAAAATTATATAAATATATATATTTATATATATATATATTCCGAAATCATCTATTGTTAGTTTTAAAGATATGGCAATAAAGGAGTCTAAATTAGCAAACTTGTAGAAGCCATAACTGATAAAACAGCTTATTGAAAAAAGGTGGCAGTAATGCACTCTATGTGTGCACAAGTACGTAAGAAAATACACAGACGTATAAAATTGCACGCACACACTCACGCACACACATCCTTCCACACACCTCTATGCTCACGCATATACATATAGACAACAGGAGGAGTTAGAGACAAGTTAGAATTTGATTTGTACTTTGATCAGCCCTAACCTGTGCATAAGATAATGGAAAAAAGGCTGTGTTTCTGCAGGGCAGAATGGTCTAGACTGGGACTCGCGAGCACAAAGGTTTTGGTTTGGAGTTTGGGCTGTTTCCATCCCGGTAAGAGCCCGTCTGGTCATTGCCATGTACTCTTTATCCACGCAAAAATAAGCTTCCCACAACTAAAACGTATTTAAAATCAGTGCTTGTGGTGGGAAGAGAGTCAGTAAATGGCCACCAACAGCAGGAAAAGGTCTCTATCTGAGGCAGCTCCAGTCCCCTCTTAGTGGTGTGTGTGACAGCAATCGTACAGGTGAACTATGTTTTAATCGATTCCAGGTAAGCTGAATGTTTCGGGATAGGGGATACGTCCCGAAGGAGCAGGCTGAAATGTTACTGGCCAACGTTTTTTGAGCGCTCTGTCTTTACGGAAAGGAAATCCTGTACACTAGGAACCAAGTGAAATGATCAAGTACATGCTGTTTCTAAGTTGTCTCCTAAACCTCCTAGATATGAGGTCTGATCAGCGTGCTCTGTGGTTAGAGGTTAAAAAGCAGATTATAAAATACCTAGATTCAGATTTTATTTTTTTTGTCCTGATTTGGCCTAAAATGGAGTGTATTAAACAAATTCTGGTCTGCAAAAGACCAGAATCAGTTAAAGCTATGAAACAATGTGCACTACGTGTCAATATTCTATTTCACTTACAAGAAAACACTAAGTCAGCTACCACAAATTAAGATATTTTCCTGATGTGACTTTTTGACTTTTTCTGGGTTTTTTTGTTAAAAAATAGGTGGAGTAAATGTGTTTTTTTTTTTCTTATTTTCTTTTTTTAATTCAAAGTTTCAAACAAGATTTTCTTTTCCTTTTTCTTGAAAATACGTAGGAATCCAAACTAGTGTGTTTAGAGTCGCTTGACTGTGCAATCTCTTAGTGGCAACTGAACAGCTACAAAAAACTTTTTTATTTTTTCTTTTTTTTTTTTTCTGCAAAATCTCCCCTTTTTCTTTTTTTTCTTTTTTCCTGGTTTAAGAAGATAATAGTGTATTATCGCTCTGGCGCCATTAGATGGCAGATAAAAAGCCCCCTTTTAATATGTGGGTTTGATTTTTTCTTTCGTCTTTTTTTTACTGTTTTTTCTTTTTTCTCTCTCTTTTTTTTTAAAGCCCACACCAAAGAGGAGGGCACAAGGCAAAGCTGTATGAGTTATTCCAGAAACTGTGGAAATCACTTTAGGGCAATAATAAAAACACTTCAGGGTACAAAAAAGCTTGACTACACATTTCAGTTTTCTTCCTCGAAAACAACAAACATAAATTGGGCTTAACGCTCCTTTTTTTGTTTTCTATATGCACCTTGGCCTATGGCGTTTTTGCCCTGTGGCCCGCAGGGCGGTTAAGTGCGCAACACAATAAAACCAGTAGAGGTCCAGTTTCACTTCCCAGCTCTCCAGAGTTGGGCAAGGTTTAATCTCAAAACTCCCACTCGACCGCCTCTTCCCGACTCGCGGCTTTCTCCAAGCGGTGGATGATGTTGTTCAAGTTTGCCGCTTTCTTTTTCCTCAAGGAGCTGTCTCGCGTGTTCCTGGAGCTCGCCGCCTCCGAGAAGCCGAACAAGCTCTGAAGAGAGTTGGCTTTCTGCGAGCCTGCGGCCGGCGTCGAGCTCGTACTTGGCACACTGGAGATTTTCTCTGAACTTTCTTTTGACTTGTAGGAGCTCTCCCCTGTAAGGACTGAGGTGGAGGCAGCTGAGGTAGAGGCATCCCCTTCCGTGGCAGAGTTTGGCAGTGTCTCCAGAGCTTCTCCCGGGCGCTGCGATGCCGGCGGAGAGCTCTGGCGTGGTGCTCTGAGCCTGCCCTCGTCGTCGGTGTCCTCCAGGCTCTCCGCCTGGAACGGCTCCGCTTTCTCCGAAGACCTGGCGCCTTGCAGTGCCTCTTCCCCCGCTTCGAAAGCCGACTCCGCTGGCCCTCCCTGAGACTTTGTGGTTGCATTGCTGTACTCATCCGCCTCCGGGCCACTGGGCTTTCCTTCAGGCGGGCCTTCTGCGTCCACGCCGTCGCAGCTGTCTCCCTCGGAGCTGTGAGCGGCCCTGCTGCTTCTGGCGGAAGGAGAGTCGCTCGACCCAGCCTGGCTCTGGCTCCCAGCTTGGATCTCCTCGATGAACAGCTCCCGGCGGATGCGAGACCTAGGAGACAGTGGAGAGGGGTGGTCAGTGGGCTGGGGGTCACCACCACTGAAATGCCCAGGCACCGTTTTGCCTAGGCTACAGGCACTAAGGTGGAAGCACTCACAGCCTAAACCCAAAGGACTGACTTAAAAGGCATTTGGAAGAGTGTGAAATACTATTAAGATGCTTTGAAGTTCATTTTCACTGGCCACGTCTGCTGTGAAGAAGGACACTGGGTCCTCCATGGCATGGTGGGAGGGCAGCAGCCACAAACAGGATTTTGAGCAGATTAAGGCATTTTTGGTAACTTCTGCAGTGCCCAGTGTTGAGACTGACCTTCTAACTTCAACCAGGGTGTCGTTATCTGTTGTAAATGTGACGCTGATGACCGTCCCTTCTAGGAACCACAACAGGCATTATGGAACGAAGCAAAAACGCAAACCTCATGCAGATAATCAATTTGTACTTAAAATGATTGGTGAAAACCAATGAGAGATCATCTTCCCCATTTTTGCAAGTTTCAATTCAATAATGTTTGTAACTGTATGCTCCATTTTTATAGCACTGGATGTGGTTTAAGGGACAGAGATGAAAGGCTCTGCAGTCTCCCATTCTCGTGAAGTCTAACATCAGGAAGATAAAACTTTGCAACCGCTGGACCAGAAAAGGGATGATTTTAAAAACACAAATACATTTCTAGTAGAACCAGAAGAAAACAGTTTGTAAATACAAAGCAATTTGGATTTCTACTAGAAATGAGCTCCAATTTGCCTAAACAAAACACAAACGAGGAAAATGGATAATCCCCTTGGTGTTCTCCTGGTTCACCAAGGAGGAATGAAGACGAAACAAAGCCCATTGTTCTGAATGTGCTCTGGGGAAGCACACCTTTGACAGGTTATCAGTCTATGAGCTCGTCTGACTTCTGCCTCACATTTTTATTCAGAAAGTCCATTTCAGAACATGAATAGTGACAAGGCAAGCAGTGCATTTCAAAAGAATTAATGTGCTCCATGTGTGCTTAAAACTGCCCAATGTGCCACCTTGTGCCACCTATTGCTTGAAGCGTGCGGTAATACCCCAAACACACTACCTTTGCCATTTAACTTGGTTCTCTCTCACTTCCTTCTCTGTTTAGAAGCTCCCACTATGCACACAAGTACAGAATAGCTTATGAAATAATCTCAGGGTCATGGCTAACTCTTCTTCTGTACTGCTCTGTCAGTGGGAGAGGTTATGACCACTGTTCAGGTCCCAGTTTGCAACCAAGAGAGAGCCTCAGTGACTTCAGGTCAGGGACCAGAGTACAGACACAGGGAGAGTTTAGCAAAACTTTATGTTTCAGAGTGAAAATAACACTGTTTCAGCCAGGAAGAACTGCTAAGGGTCTCGCAAATCACAAGTGAAATGCTGTCCCAGTGCTGATGCCTGTATGAATTTTTCATTTTCCCTAAATGTGCTATGGAAGACAGCACACAATGGAGAAAAATTAGGATAAATGCAGAACACCATCTGAATACTGCTTTTGAAGCTAATGATATTATTGACTTACTTGAAATGCAACAGAGTATTTCAGCAGAACTTGCTGACTCTACACTTTTGAAGGATTTACAGGGTCTGTAATTTTCCCTAGGAGAGTATTATTCACCTAACAGAGGACCACAGGTGCTAACATTAATTTTCTATTACCATTAATTGCATGCATCCTGCAACACTGATTATCAGGCTCTATTTATGCCTATAATCGCCCTACATGGACATTGATCCAGAACACACTGCTTCTGTAACATTCCCCCAACTCAGGAGAGGAAATGGTAAGAGCTTTGTGCCTGCACGGCATTTTAAATACCTCGGTTCCAGCAAGATACTGAATGATGACATGCTCAAGGGGTACCTGACCACAGCCCCACAGAATACAGGCTTGATGCCTGTGGCAATCCTAGAATTCACACCCAACGTATTGCTTCTGGAGTCAAGTCTGGCTCCTCATTAACATAGGAATTAAATCCCTAAGGTAAAGAAGATCTGGTAACAGCAGCTAGGAAACTCCAGAGAGCATTCCTCTCAGTGGAAGGTGCTGGCCTCAACATAACACATCCTGTTGGCATTCATCAGTGTAGCTCAAAATATCAGAGATCTCTTGGGGCTCATGTTGAAGTTCCCTGTACAAGCCTTCACACCACATCTAAACAAGCACAATGTTAACTACAGTTCATTGAAAAATATGGCCAGAGTAAGAGCAATGAAGTTAAGATCCAAGAATGTCTGACTTACTTCCTGATGTTTCTGTAGCATCACCTCTGTGACCTCCCTGAGTTTATGTGCCAGTTTCCACTTGTGAAGTGGGACAGAAATCTCCACCGCTTACTCTTCTGTACCATTTTTAAGACAACAGAGCCTCAAACTCCAATGCGTCCTGTATGTGCTTCACTACTACAAAGTAAAGTATCCTTATTTTTATGTTCTGAGAGCTATGTGATTGGCATGGGTGCAAAGCCATAGACTGGAAGAAGCTTGTAGACATGTCAAAATCCTTTATAGCTATTTATATTCTGAAGTTAATGATTTCTTTGGCCACTGAGGGTGTAGGGGTTTTCGTAAGTTCATTTTGCTGCATAAAATAAATGCTAGTGTCGACTTTCCAGCTGGTCAATATAAAGGCAGCTTCTACTTCAGCAATTACCTTTGGAAAGTGAGGTTTGGGCTGAATCCCAAAGGAAAACCACTGCTGCAACAGGATTCCCCAAGAACCAGGAAGACAAACTTCTCCAGATTTGTACCCTGCCTTATCTGAAGTTATTTTAAAGAAACAGATGCTCTGAGATGTGGAACTGCTGATGTATGAAGACTCTTCAGTTTGGAAAAGAAATGGCTGAGAATGAGTATAAAAGAGATAAATAAAGTTAAATGTGGCCTGGAGAAGATGAAGAAGGGAAGGAGTACCCATTCCTTACAGTACATGAGCTGCAGAACAGTCAGACCCTGCTCCCTTAGCAGAACATGTAACTGTACCTCTTTTGCAGTGTCCTGCAAATGATTTAAGAGTACTTCATGCATGAAAACTAAGAAAATTGTTACACAGGGGAAAAGAACAGGCACATGTGTTGATTTTCCAGTGGTGGCAACTGCTCAGAGCACCCAGGGATCCAAACAGGCTTGAAATCTCTCTTTACAGACCTGGAAACTTAGCAGCACATCTGGGAACAGGTCCAGACCGCTCAGTGCTGTGAGGCTGGTGCTACCCACCAGCTTACAGCACCTTGTTTATACATTTTTTATTCTGCATACAACTGTCAGCACCTAGTCTACGTTCATGTATAGCTTGGTGTGGCTAAACATGCTGATCAATCATGACTTGTCACTCTTTCTCGCAGCACGCCTAAGCAGGAGATCTCATGATAATGAGGAAGATGACACATGCCACCAGTGCTCCCGCACTCGTCTGCCTAAGTGAGAACAGCACATTTTGCTGTCAGGCCGAAGGGAACATATTTTCATAGGCATCCCTCCAACTTGTGTATAATTGCCTAGAAGTGGGAATCAGAAGAGAGGCCTGCATGTGGAGGACTCCGAGCAGTGAAAGAGGCTGCATCTGTAGTGCATTCAAGTCAGTGAAATTCAGTGTAAATATGATTATTTGTTGGTTCTAATTTCTTAATTTTGTGTTGTTTATGATAAATATTATTTAACTATTGTGCATAGTGTTTCTAAGCTATCTTATTAACCCAGGCTGCTCCTGCTTCAGTGACTTCTCTGTTTAAAGCTGAGAAGAGACAAAGTGGAAAACACCCTTTAAATGTTAGCAGTTTCCTAAAACAATCTGGACTAATTGGGAACACTACTGGCTCCGAGGGAAGGAGCAGAGTAGTACTGAATCTGGTATCTTCACTCTGCCTGTTCAATAGACATTAGCACCAATTTCTTGGAGAAAAATGCTGCACGAATTAAGATTCCCAATCCTAAACACAGGTGATAATATGTTTATTCAAATCCTTGTAATCCTTATGTGCCTTTCTAATGCTTCTTTTTATTGATGTCTCTGGGCCAAAACCTGCTTCAATCATTCAAATGTGGTGAAGATTTCTTCTAATATAAGCAAGGAACTAAACAGACCATCTTATTTCATTTCAGCAGGACTCAATGATTTAATCATAACTAAATCATTTTATCATAAATAAATCTGCACCCACATCTTGACTTCAGGGTTATCAGTTCTCTGTCCTTCACGGCTGTGTGGAGCTTCCCAGAAATACAGCAAATATTGTGCCTGTTTTCAGAGCTCTGGGACTCAAGATCTAAAAGAAAATCCTGGTTTTGCTCTTATGTGAGAAAATATGAAGGAGCATCTGGTGCCATCCAGTAAAGGACACTTCCAAGCACCCCGCACCAACTGACCCAGGCACAACACACCCACCAAACACCTATATGTGTGTATATACATGCAAGTGTATGTCTGTGTGAGTGTGCATATGCAAGTGAGAAATGCCAGTCTTGCTTACTGCAGTGGGATTTATAAATATGCAATAGTGGACATCTCTAAATCCACGCCCACCCCAAAAGCAAGACTTTCTGTTGAAAAGCATTACTTACATCAATATGTGAATATTGCTGCTCCTCAGGGATAACTTAAAATTAGTCTGGAGCATCACTGTTAGTTAGAACCTCTCTGCTATTGAAACTGTTCATCTTGTATGACTGCTCAGTGCTAGCAGAAACAGCACAGCAGCACCCTGCCCAAGCGAACAGAATAAATCCTTTAGGAATAGGGCTCCTGGGAGATCTCCTACCTGTAATTGTGGAACCAGTTGATCACGGTGCTGGTTTTCAAGTTGAGCTGTGTAGCAAGTTCCTCAATGGTTTTTGGTGATGGGTATGGCTTTTGCTGGTAGGCTCGTTTCAGAGCTTCTTTCTCTTCTGGTGCCAGCACCACCCGGGGCTTCTTGAGCTGGTGCTGTGGCTGAGGGCTGGCGCCCTGGCTGTAGTCTATCCCAGCTGAGGAGGACTCACAGGACTGGCTGTCACTAACAGAGCTGTGTCGCCGCTTCATGTAGGCTGAAAAGAGAAGCACATTGGATGAGCCCCAGCTGAATACAAATGCAAAATCAATGAATGCACGAGCGGTGGAATAAATGTGAAGATGACAGGTTGTGGATGCATGGATGGGCTGTTTGGAGACAGCAGAAAGGAAGGGGCATCGTCAGAGGCGAGAGGAAAGCAAATGTGGGGAGGATATAAGAGGCAGAAAAAGAAGAAAGGGGACAAAAAGATGATGAATTCACTAGAAGCCTGCCAGAGTTTTCTGGTTTTTCAACGTGGGACATAAATAACAGGGTTCAGGTAACAGCACTTATTTCAGACGCACTCTTTTGAGTGGCGAACGTCCGCACAAATGCCTGATTAGGACAGCTGCACTTAACTTGTTTGGTTGTTAAACCCTGCGGGTGTATGCGAAGGTTTCTCTAACGCTTAAGCTCTCAAGAGAGACTGTGGGAGCTGAAGACAGCCTCAGCTCCGGCTCCAACACACGATGGCGCCCGGCGCCCAGAGATCCCAGCGCTGGGCTGAATAACCCGGCAGGCGTTTGCTGCCTTTTCCTACAGATCTCCTATAGCGGTGACAGGTTATGAAAGAAAAGCAGCCCACAGCATCCTCCCCCCTTACACAAGCTCATTCAAAATTAACGTATTTAAGAAAGCTCTTGCTGCACTGATGGTGCTCCGTGAGGCTGGTGGCAGAAGCCTGTGATACCACCGGTGACTGCTCCTGGATGGGGACAGAATTATCCTGGCAAATTCTGCAGGGGAAGAGTCTCAGCAAAGGCTGTCACTGACTTGATTGATTTTCACTGGGCAAAGAGAGGTGGGATTTCCTGCACCTGGCAGTATTGTGCTCAAGCATTGCTAATGAGGGGGCTGAAACCAGCAAACATAGATGAGTCTTGTCAATAAAACCTTTAATGTTCTGATAAATACCTTCTAGATATTTAAGAGTTGAGGTATTCAAGAGCTGCAATTTGATAACCTTGGCTATTAAATTCCAGATTACACCAGCCTGACATCAATCCAGCAGGCACTAAATCTCCAGGAGCTCCCATGAGAGCCAGGCACCAACACAGGGCACGTTGCACTGGTCAGCAACCAAATTCTTCAAGAAATAAATGTCTCTCTCCCCACAGCTCTGCCTTTAGGCTGAGGGTGCACAAAGAATGAAAATTCAATGCAATCCAATAAACTGCGTGTTCAAAGCCCTTCTCACCCAAGTCAACTTCTTCTGGCAGAGCTCCTGACGGACTGGCCAGGTTTTGTGTCTCCAGTGGGTTCACTATCCTGTCCTTTATACAGTAGTTATGTCCAGTGGGACCATTTTACACTGTGTCTCACTATCACTGAAGTGAATTTTGAACACATTCTGTAACCTCTGGGGGTATCTGCATGACTCTCATTTTGGTTTTCGTGAATATGACAGATTACCTGTGGATTGCCTACTGTGTAAGATCACTGATATGGAACAGAACGTGTGTTGCTCATGATCCATCACTCTGCCACGATACAGTCCTGCATGCATTTGAAATAACCATAAAAAGCAAAATTGTGTTTTGGTGTTTATTTAAGTTGTTCCAACTGGATGCAGAACTGCAAAGTGACCTCAAGTAAATGCATTATTTCAGTGGGACCTGTTTGCCTTATTTTTGCAGCCTTCAAGGAACTGTTACAACCTTCAACCATGGAATTAATCACTCCAGCAATAAAACCTCACATTTATATAAGGTACTTCATCTCAAAGCCTCCTAGGTGTTACTTCAAACTTGTATGGACATACAAACTACACACAAGGTTTCCTTGTCTCCTTTAATAGCACAACCAAGAGGTCTGAAAACCAGCATGTATCACTTCAGCAACGTGCAGCAGCTTAAAGGAGGCCATGAGACAAACCAGAACCTTGCATGGAAGATGTAAAAGGTGTTTAGGCTATCTCTAACTGGAGCTTCTGGAATTCAGTCAGGCGACTGAGTTAACACGAGACACCCATGCATCAGGATGCTCTGAATCTCTGCTTTCTCTGCTCTCCAAAGGATGGCATTTTTGGCAGGTCAGAGCTCCCATCTTTAGACTGCTGAGGTCAGCACGGAGCAGTGATACCTTGGGAAAGATATCATGCCCTAACACCCACCTCTGCTTTTGTAACCTCACACTGGGATCACAAAAGGTGCAATGGCTGATTTGGGGGTCTCTCACATGAATGCAATAAATTATATAAATGCACGTATTTCCTTAACATAAAAATAGAGAGGAGGATGTCCCACTGTTCTGTCATAAGCAACTGTATTCCTGCAGGATTATATATTATCAGAACACAGGAGGCCAAAGGCACAATTGTGGCACTTCACATGCTGAACTAGCACCCAAGCTTTTGGATTTAATGGTGGTCTCTGGAAACTTTAGATGACGTTTATAAAAGCTTTTCCTTTCTAATTCTTATTTTAAACATATGTGCTGCGTGTAGACAACATAAGGAGATCATTCAGCACATTTGCAGTGACAGCAAAGCTCAAACTGGAATCCAAGGCACAAACACACTTTATTTCTGGAGAAGTCTGATTTTTTGCCTGTGATCGGTCTCCCCTTCTCAGGAAACCTATGAAAAACCCCCATCCAGATGTAATTTGGGTGAAGGCCTGGAGCTGGGTCTCAGCCCACCTTGTCAAGGCCAGCTCTATCCCCAGTTTTACTGCCTTTTTTCCCCGCTGCTGTTGCCAACCCAGCATCTCTGCATCCCTCTGGGAAGACTCCCCAGCATGCGCTCAGCTACAGAAGCAGCAGACGCTATTGCAGAACTCGTGGCTGCCCACCGAGGTAAAACAGAGCCCCTTTTAATATCATTTTTATCTTATGCTGTATTGAACAAGATTATTAAAAAGTGAAATAATGGGGAAATAAAGGGAATTAAATTTTCTCCTGACAGCAGGATTCAGTACTGTTCTGTGAGCAGTGTGATGTTACCAGCAGCACACACACCAGGAGGTTGTAAGGAGGAGGAATGAGCTCCTCCAAGGCTGGAAAGGTGGTGTAGGGTATCTCAGCCTAGTGAGCGTGAACCCTTGGCTTCCTCCAAAGAGGTTAGTTAATGTACACTGCACATTTTCAGAGCCTCTCAAAATGGACATTTACAGCACAAACTTCAGACTAGAGAACAGAAAAAGAGATCTATGCACCTCACCTTTATCATAATTATTAATTTACTCCCTTAATAAAGTGTGGCAGAGAAATAATTGATAATAATGTTTCACTGGTAGCAGCTACAGTTGCATTGTTCTTTAACCACCACTAGCTGAAGGGAAAGTTAAATTCTTAATGTGGCTCTAGAGCCATTCAAAAGGTTAAATCACAGGATCCTTATCTGCATGAAAGGATTCTGCAGAAAAGAGAGGCTTGAATTCACTTTAGACTGCTCTGCTATGAGGACAGCACTTACACAGTCCAGGAGCTCAGTACAGAGTCTCAATGATATATTGCCTTATCTCTATTCAGGTGCCATCTCTAGAGTACATGTATTGCACAGGATTTGATAAGAATCCAGTTTAGAAAATAGTTTTGAAAGGATATTGTCAGTACTACTTTTAAATTATTTGTATTTTATTTTCCTGCATTATGGACAATATTCTCTTTGAGGCTACAAAAATCCAGCTAGCTGACAAGTTTATTTCTGCCATGTCTCTAACACAGCAAAACCCATCATGGTTCCCTTTGGTTTACAGCTGTAGGTGGAAAACCCAAGTGGATTTTACTCCCAATGGAAGATCACACACAATTTGTGGTAAGATACTGCTCTGCATTGTATTATACTGGTTACTATGACAAGGATTTGAATTTGTTCTTAAAAGCATGCAAAACTACAATTTTTCCAGAAGCTCCCTCCCTGCAGTTTTAAATATAATCATAAAGTTCTTGATCAGATGTGTTAATGCTTTCAGGACATCAGTCAACAGCAGTGCTTTCAGTGCACACGATTAATGCTGTCTGTACTAATATCATTAAGGGCTAACTTGAGAGATGTATATATCATTAATTAGTTAACTGCTGATAATGGCAGCCTCTCAGTTGCTCTTGTAACATCACATGAATGTACTAAAACCAGGGCTCTGCATAACCACTGGGTTTTAGTAATGGATTTATAGAGAGCAAGATAAAATTTCAGGATATGCTCTTTACCAAGATACCCAATAACAACTGAGGTGTCTCACAGGTACATACTCATGACCTACCCGGTTTTTGTGATCATGTATTAACACAATCAGCTTCCTCTATCCCTATAAAGGCCAGAAATTCAATTATTCTCAAATACCCTTTTATAAAGACTGCATTTTTCTTTCCTCCTAGTGACCATCACTGCAGGACTGGCAAGAAGTTCTCTTGGGAATCAATGCACAGTTCTTCCAGCCCAACATCTGTGACCAGCTGCAGTACTATTAACTAACAACCCAAAGTCAGCTCCCAAACTCACATTTCTCATTTGGTAAGGCAAGTTATCAGTGATACACTGGGGCCTCAGTGATTAATCTATAGGAGAATATAGCACTGATTTCATGACAGCTGGTGAATATTCAGGGTTTGGGGTTGTTTTTTTGTTTGGCTTTTTGTCGAGATGTATCTGCTTGAGCTAGCATCAAATACAGCTATGAAAAGCTGTCAGGAAGTCCTTTTGCATAACCTTCATAACGCTGGATCAATGCTGCCTCTATACTATTTATGGAGAATTTTAAAAGACACGGTCATCTCTGAAAAAATGGAAAGCCTGAGTCAGCAGTTCTGCTCCAAGTTACCTTTTTTCTCCATTCGTTTCATATCCATCAGCTTCTCCACGTTGTTGGGATCGTTCAGCCACAGCTGCATGCGGACAAAGGGTTCCCGTCCCTTCAAACTCAGCTTGTGCCAGGGCTTCGGGCGAGCCAGAAGGTCTGAGACAGAGCCTTGTGTTAGCCCTAGGATTGTCTCCCCAAACAAACGCTGACCTAATACGAGATTGAAAATCGCATGAATTCATTCAGCTGAGAGACGAGGCTCTCTTCATAGTTATAAAGACAGAACACGTCTACGAGATCATTCATCAATTATTCTTACTTCAGAATTGCTTGAAAACCCAAGAGAAACATTTAGAAGAATAAAAGCTCTGCCCCCCACTAAATGTGTAAATATTGAGCTTTAGTTAAATCCTTAGGATCTGACTGTGGCAAAGGGGGGAGCTCAACACATCTGGGGAGTGGGACCTTACAGGGAAACAGTGTGCAAAAAATACAATGAATGAGATTAAAAATAAACTGAACTTTTAGCTAGGCAGGCAACTAGTGAGAGCAGTGAGGCTACTTAGCTCTTATGCAGGAGGGTAGTGCAACAGCTTCATCCCAACAGGGCAGTCCAAACGTTTCAAGCAATAGGGACCAATGCACCCCCCTGCATTCAGCAATGGTCATATAAGTGTCCTCCAAGGCACATGTACATATTTTGTGTTGTACTATCTGTGGTGTTCTAACTGTGTCTTACCAGCTACAGATAACCACATTTTACAATGTAACAGCTTTATTTTTTACAGCTTCTACAGTACTTCTAGTTAAGAATACTTGATTTTAATTCTCCTTCTAAATGTTATCATCTAGCATAGCAAGAACTGCATATGTTTTTCAATGTACAACATTTGTATGCGCATTGGTAACACTAGTTTTACATGGTTAAGCTCTAACTTACCAAAGACTGTGGAAAATGCCTGTGCAGCCCAAACCCTGCCGTACAGCTGCTTTTCTAAACCCCTTCACTTCAGTTTTCTTCCTAAGCTGAACTACTTTGTACACGACAGTTTTTTGTTACAAGATGGAGCCTGAAGTCATCCAAGTCACCGCCTGTGATTCCTGATAGAAGCACAGCTATCATGTATTTTCAAGGTAACACAAAGATCTCTCCATACTGACCAGGTTTAGGCCTCAGGGTCTTGTGTCTGATCGGTAGCTCCTGAATGCCCACACTAACACACAGCAGAATTCTTTTTCTTCACTGCCTAGCGAGGCCAGCACCTCTTACCCAGTGGCAACAAATAAGATCCCTAAGGGACAATGTGGATAGGTGGGGACTTGTGCTCCTACAGCTGTACAGGACACTCCCACACTAACAAAAGCACCATCAGCTCTTGCCAGATCCTGACAAAACAGGTCATGGAAAATACCTGCTCTATAGACCCACCCCCCTGTGCTTAACTCCATGGATCTCCTCCTCCTCTTTAAAGAAACATCCCAAGGCTTTTGCCCTGGTGATTTTTTTTCACTTGTATGGAGAAAAGAGGGAATGCGGGAGCAGTCAGAAGCTGCAGAATGTCCATGAAGATGCAACGGGCAGGTGGGTCTGCAGAGCTTTTGGAGGAAGCAGCTGAGACAATGAAACGCAGAAAGGGGAAACAAAGGGCTAACGTGACACAGTCTGCTACTAAACCCTAAACTAACCCTGGAAATGGTTCTCAGAGACTGAACAGAAACCTGAACTCAGAATTCACTTAAGTTCCTAAGTAATAAGTGATTTTCCACTACCCTCAACATCAGGAAAATCAGACAAAAGAATTAATTCAGAGCCAATTTTCGATCATGCGTATTGCAGAGTTAACCTACTCCCTGTTTGTTCTGAAAAACACCAGTAAGGCCTCATCCATTTACCTTTAAACCTGCCAGCTATTAGCAAGATAAGACAGCTACCTTAAAAATCTTTTCATGTGCCTTCCTAAATAACTTCCCTTTAATGTTTCTAACAGTTTCTAACCCCAGGCTGGGCTCTGGCTGCAGTGCGATGAGCTCCGACAGCCGCTGTGCAGTGCCAGGGTGCCCACTGCGACTGCCCATGTGGCTGCCCAGTAAAACAGAGCAAAGAACTGATCCAAGTCAAACCAACTTACTGAGAATAAAAGGGCCTCTTTTGACTCAGACCAACTGCTCTGGTTTGCTGTGTGGCCACATGAGCAGGAATATAAGCACAGATTTGCTGCTGAAGGAAACGAACTTCAGACTACAGCCTAAACATCAAAAATGCGTACTTGGAAGGAGGTAATAATCATGTTCTCTAGGTGTTAAGAGCAAAGCTAAAGGTGTCATTATTGTATCTCAGGATATGGCAGGACAGGATGAAGCACCTGAATCACTCCGAAGGTAATGGGGAACGTGTCAGAAATCATTCTCAGGAGGTAGCAGGTATATCACACTCCATCTTCATCAGAGCGCTATTAATAACTGGAATATTTTTAAGCATAGATTTCCTAAAACTCCTGCTAATTTTCCCCATCTTTCACCCTAATATCCTTCATAACTGTTCCCACTGATGTAACTCCTCATGGATAAACCCTCTTTATGGTAAATTATGCTGGTTTCATGGTTAGTCCTGTCCCTTTCTGCTAAATCCCCATCACTGCAATCCTTCAATAGCTCACTGCATTTGCTTTCCTCTCCAAGTTACATGTTACCCAGCAGGGAATCACTGGTAATACTATGACATTTGGGATGAGGAATACCAGCAACATCTCAGCATTAACACTGTCACCAAATGGTGATTGTTGAATCAATGTTAAAAGGCATGGGAGGAGAGACCCACCAAACACATCGTGAATGGTTTTTTGCACAACCATGGTCTTTACTGGCTGGTGTTACTGGAACAACTGAGCCACCACCAGTTGCCTAGGCCAGGTTCACAAGGCCCTGTGGCCTAAGAGAGAGAAACCTGTGCACCGAGACAATCTGGTGCACTAGCACACTGCGGGCGCAAAAGGAGACATTGAAACTGGTTCCACACCTAATGCAGAGTTTGGGGCACATTTCCTGGCTCTTCTGCTGCTTTTTAGGCTTGTCAGCCACACTGTAGGAAAACAAAAATCATGGGAAATAAAAAAGACTAAGTAAAAATGGCATCAAAGCAAAGGTCAACAAAAATACTTTTACAAACCTCTCTGGAGCACCAGAGCAGGTACAGCACTCAACAGCATTTTGCCCAAAATCTAGGGGCTTGAACCTGCAAACCCTTACCATGACCTGTGGCTTCATCTCTACGTTACCTCCACTGACCAAGCAACCACAGTGTGCCCATGCAAACGCTCACAAGCAAGTAATTCTGCGGGGTTCAGTGGAACACCATTTCATCAGGGTATGCCCATGATCAGGGACATTTTCTTTTCTTCCTAAATTATGTTAAATGAGAATTTGCAACCTCCTCCATCCCAGTGTTCTTCCCCTTAAAAACATATCTGACAGTATTCTGTGCCTAGCTGAAAAAAGCTTCCCTATGTACTCAAATAAAGGAGTTTTTACTTATACAGTTGTAACAGTTCACTTGATATGGATGAAGTTCTTCTCATATAAGGATCACCAGCAGTCTAAACCTAAACTTATCTTTCTGGTCCCATCTCTAGTCACTGGAGAGCAACTGGTTATCCCTGGAGAGTACCAAACATCTGGTTTGGACATCTAAACACAAGTGAAGTGAAGCCCATGCTAAGCCCCAGAAGCATGTACAGGTAACACTGGGGCAGCCTTACTGGCTTCCCACTAGAGACTTCAATGGATTCCCAAAGCTTTCCAAAGCCTTGCGAGGGAAGCAAGTGTTAAACACATATGAAGAACTAGTGATTTGGAGGCAGAGTGGCAGTATTAAGCCTGGATTTCCCATACTCAGATTAGGTTATTCCCTTTGACTATTCCAAATACACAGTCATGTCAACATTACACTTAATTTGACACCCAAAACCTCATCTGTAAACAAAAGCAGCCTTAGGTTTGCACATCTCAAAGCAAAATAACTGAATGGCCCCATGTACTTCCCTACAGGTTCACCTAAACCTCAACTGAGTCTGAATTCACCCTACTAGCTCTACAGGTACGCTACATTTTTGCTTGTGATGCACCTCCCTCCTCTCTGATCACACTGGACTCCTCTAATGCAGCTGTGCCTAAAATGTAGTGGCCTTCCATCTATAAGCATGGGGAAAACAGCATTTCTGAAGGGGACATCTCCCTGTCTTTGGGGTTCTGGTCTTCTTGATGGCCTGCTGGACTGTATTCAGGTAGCTGGGAGCAGCATCCGGCTGGTGAGCCAGAAGCAGAGGTTAAGAGGAACAGGGGTATGATGATGTTTTTTAAATACAGTGTGACAATCTGCAAGGATTTTTCTACCAGTTTGAAAAGAAAAAGAATATAAAAAGATCTTTTTAACAGGTTAAAGCTTAGGCCAGAGTCTAACCCAAGTATTCTTGTGAACATCTACTGAAATGCAGCTTAAAAATAAAAGCACGAACACTCATTTTGGTCAAGAAATGAGAATAAAGTGATTTACCAAGATTGTTGTCCGTTAGCACTTCTTTGACCCTCTTTGTGATGCCATAGGTATCCAGCTCAGGGGACATAGCAACCAGTTCTTGAATGCTGAGTGCTGAGTGGCCCGACAGCGGCAGAGGTGTTGTAGATTGGGATTCAGAAGCAGGTGGCTCGCTGGATTCCTGGGATTTGCCATCCTTACTTGTCTCTATAGTGGGACAGGGCTGCTGTACCAATTCAGTCAGGCTCTTCACTGATTCACTGGAACTCATGGGAGATTCAGGAGCAGGACTGCAACTAGCAGAAGTCTTTGGAGTGCTTTCTGTAATTAAAAGAAGAAAAAAGCCCCCACTTTAGCATAATTGTAATGTTTTGATTGCGGGATATTTAACTTGCCTTCTCATTTATATTCTACCTCCTTAAAGAAATGCCTAAGTATGCAAAATACTACTTGTTATGACTTGGTTACTAAAAAGCCTCTTTTTAAAAACAGAATTATTTTCTAATTTTATCTTGAGTCATCTCTGCTTTCTCATACAGACAAGATGTACAAATACAAATAAAAATCAGGAGAAATTGAAGCAAAATAGTCCTGAAGTTTGCAAGAAATCTCCTTGCTCAGGAAATCTCAGAGTTCTGCTTTCCACAACATTTTTTTTGTGTAAGGATGCTTTAAAATCTCCCATTTTTAGACTGGTTTAAGCCTCCTTCTGTGGCTTGTAAGAAAACTCACTCAGCTACTATTTTGTAGTGTCAATGAGGGATTTTCTACCAGTGGTACAACTTTGTAGCTGCAGAGCGCTACTGATTTCATTTTGTTTCTTATCACTCGCATCACATTTTTGCACTTCTCTTTGCCTAGAAATAACAAGATTAAAATGCAGTTTGTAATTATGGTGTATTAATTAACGTGTTTGAGAACCCAACATAAAGATAGCCAGTGGATCAGGAGACACCCAAATCTGTTATTGTGACACTCTGTTTAAAAGAAAGCTTTCTGAATCTGTTAATTTGCCAACAAAAATAGGCTCTGTACAAAATGTTGTTTCCCCCTAATAAATTCACAGTTACCTCTAATGGAACGGAGCTTATGCTGAAAATCCAGACATCTAAGGGCACAGTCTAAACATGTTTTCAAGTAACAACACGTAGACAATGTGGTTTAGAAGAACAATTCCCTTCCAAAGATAAAGAGCACATGCAATTTCTCCCCCATTTTTGTGGGCCTGCCTCCTCCTCCTCCTTGCTGTCTCACATCTCATTACTTGACACGGTTAATCGCACGTGTATCAGATTCATACATCAGTGGATTTGTCTCGAGCTCTCTGGAGGCAGCTTACAAGGCTCTCAACGGTACAGGATGAGGCCAGTCCCCATCAAAAACTTAGTCCCTCTAACAGAACTGTTTTCTGAGCATGGCAACACAGCTATAAGAGAGGCTCACTCTGCAGCATCAGCTCCTGTCACTAACAGCAAATTTCACTATTTCTCAAGTTTGTTTGTTATGGAGAGTATTGTCAAACCATTACAGCACATGCAGCTTGTGCAGCATGGAAGCATATCCCAAACACTAAAGGAAAATGCTACAGAAGTGGGGTCCACATGGAGCGGGGAGCATAGTGTAATTGTGTTGTTCAAGGTAACAGAAGCTTTCAAAGACGCTGCATTTTGGAGAGGTTTCCTGACACTCCTACATAAAGTTGCTTTCTCAAAGCAAGCAACTGGACTTTTTCCTTAGCGCTTTATGAGAGATGCAAAAGAGGCAGACATAAAAGGAAAGCAAGGTGCATATAAATCTTTAAGGTAATAGGGATCCTACAAATCTGATTTCTTCTCTCTGTTCACCCCAGGTCATCATGCAACTGAATACAAACCCCAGCAAATGTTATTTTTGTACCAGGAGCAGCAAAGGAATTGTACTGTAAATTTGCCCTGATTCACCCATGCGAGGGACCAATTTGGCAGATCATCCATCTTGTTCACTGTACACTGTCAGGGACGGCATGAATTCCCTCCATGATAAACAGATTTCTTCTCAGGTCTGTGTCCTTTAACCCACAGCAAGGTCAAAATTATGGCTGCCTAGCTAATAAACTGCACGGCACTCGTTCAAGTTCCCTCTAATTTTGTCCCTTGTGCCAGCTTATACAAATCTTACTGAATAACTAGAGCAGCTGCAAATTTCCTATACAATTCCTCATCCGTGCACTGCAAAGCACATGCACACACGGAGCGCAGGAAAAATCCAACCCCCCCCAAGCCCCCAACCACACAGGACTAAACAAAGCATTGCTGAATGCTGCTTTCTCCCTCTCCTTTCCCTGCCCAGCCTAATTATGTAAACAACAAAGGTAATCTCTGCTATCATCTATCACTAAAATGCTCTATGTTGTTCACATATTAGCTTATTTATTTTTTATATCACATATCAAGAGCTTACTTGCATTTCATTTTTCAGGCCAATCTGCTCCTTATTTACTCAAAAAGGTGGGATTATCTGACTCTAATTTTGGAAAGCAGTACAGATGACAAACTGCTTTTCTTCCCCCAACGCAACACAAGTGTACAGTGATTTCAGATGAGACATTCTGCACATATACTCCAAATCACTCAAAATATGGTCCCCATTCATTTTCAGCATTGCTCCCTGATGCAAAAACGGTTTCAATACCACATAAATATTTGAGGAAAAGATCCATTATTTGGAAAAGTAAATTCAATAATCAAATAATGCAAACATTTCCTGGTAATCTACTTAAAAAATTAAATAGACATTTAGAGTGCAAGTGACTGCTGACAGAACAAAGGGGAAAATTGAATGTATTCACTGTTACAGATTTAACTGTCAATCCACAGCCATTTTGCATGGTTTATGAAATAATTTGTCTGTATTCATTTCTCTCAAGTTCCTCCCAGGACAAAGGAACAAATTCAGGACATCTGAAAAATACATATTAAGATTTCCAAAGTAGCAATTGAACATTTCCAATGAAAATAATTCACTGGAAGCTTAGTTCTTTAAAACGCCTTCTGCTTTTTTAACCCCAGACTGCACTGAAGAGCAGCACTAGCCTAAGAGCGATGCAGTTTCTTAAGAGGGAATAAGTGATGTTCAGTGAATGTTTACATGTTTGTATTTAGTGAGGAAGGGATTATTCTGTCAATACAAGTCTGAAACTGCATTACGGCTGGCTGTAGGATCTGCAAACCCCACAGCCATCATTTATTGATGGCATTGCTTTAATAAATTCCAGAGAAACTTTGCTATACCAAAGGGGTGTTTTGCTTTGCTTTCCAACAGCCTGTATGCAGTTGAAAACCTGAAGCAAAAGCCCCAGAATAAGGTGCTAGAAGTAAAGAGCTGGAAAGATCAAAAGCATCACCAGCAACAAGGTCATTGCAGAACCTGGGATTTTATTTAAGGTCTCAGGTAACCAAAGACATCAGCCATGCCCTGTGCTTTATAGAGGATGGGAGAAACAGGGTGTCCCCACATTAGCTTGGTGGGAAGACCATTAGGACCTAAGCTTTGATTATGACACAGTTCAACATGACAATTGTAAATGGCTGGGAAACAGGTGTATCTTTTGTGCACTTACAGGTTGATGTTGACAAACAGCATTAAAGATTCAAATAAATACATTTAAGTGATCCAAATCTTCTAACACTGCGGTCATGAAAGGGCAAAGGCACTACCATGCATTTCTTACGTTATTAATTCGAAATATACATCTGGGGTATAGGGAAGTTGAGGCACTTCCAACCAATTGTGATGTCTGCATAAATGAGTCAACAATCTGAAATACTTGGCCACTGCAACTGGCCTCCATTCATAGCTAAAACACAAAGACAACTGAAACACCAACACTGGCTATTTCACAGCTGATGGACATAGCTAGAGAGAGCCATGACTGTCCAGTGAAGGTGAGTATTCAAGTCTTTGAAGGCAAACAGATCTTCATAAAGGCAAATACACTGGATGCAGTTTGCAAACACTGAAGAGACATACTTGGGACCACATCATTCCTGGCAGAACACCTGGTCCTTACTCAGGAAATTCTTCAGTTTTGTTTTTTTCTATTACAGTACTAGAATGGGATGCATAATCTGAAATGAGGGTATATAAATGGATGGAAACAAAGTCAACATTATACAAATACCTTCTATTTTCTTTTTAAAATACTATTTTCCCAATATAAAATTGCTGCTTGAACGACCATCTCACTGCAACAAAACCCCAAACCATCACAGCTTGCCCATCTCTACCCCTTACTAGTTATCAGTTAAGAAACTAAACAAACTTACAAACAATTCAGCATATAGGATGAGGGTCTGTCTGAGCATTTTACAAAACTCACTGAGAACCATAACAAATTGCCCTTGCCTTCATTTATATGAACACAGAAAATCTTTTGTGCTCTTGCACTCCTTAGCACAATGGATGAAGCTAAATGATGCTTTGGTCCCATCCACCCTCTCCACCTTCCCCATAGGTTCTATTACAACAGTGTCATGGAAATGTGAGGAAGGCTGAAAATAGAGTTTCCAGTCTCAGTTCATTGGTTATGGTGGTTTTCCTGAACTTAACATCAGCTTTTCTTACTCTTCTTCAATGACAAGACTTCCCACTCCCACAATGGGGTCAGGTCCCCAGTACTGGGTCCTGGATCCTGAATTGCTCAAACACTGCCTGTAGAACATTTTGGACTGTGATTATCCTAATGTCTCCTGCAAATTACCTGAAACCACTTTCCCCAACAGCATCAGCCTGACACATTCTTCTACGAGGTCTGATCATGTTTTGCCATTGTAACATGACAAAATCCCCGTAGGGTGTAACAAACCATGGGCTGCACTGGGGTCCCCCATTACAGCACAGCATCACCTGTTCAGTTGCAGGAGCTCAACAGTCAGAGACTTTCAATTATACTCTGCGAAACTGCACGGTACCAATCAAGAAGGACCATTTTTGTGATGTACAGGAACTCAAAGCAATCTGACTTTGCTCTCCATATGAAAGCAGTGGTATAGCTCAGATTCACAGCACTCTGGATGCTCCTTCGGAAGCTCAGGACATCTCAGATGCAAAGAATTAAGGTGACGCCTGCTACAACCTCCCTGGAAAATCACAGATGTCTACATGACACCAGTACCGGATGTATCCCTCTCAAAAGAGGTATCCAGATGACAGAGCAGTGTTGAGACACGGATATGGTTTCACCAGTCCCAGAGGCATCCCGCTGCTGTCTGCCAGCATAGGCAGATTCCTCCAGTGGAATTGCCTGTATGCATTTCAAGAGCTGCAGGTCTGACACTTTTGCTCATACCCTACCTCAGCTCCTACGCCCATGGCAGCAAACTGACTTTACATCCAACTGTAACCAAAACTTCAGAGCAAAGGTCTGAACAATGGCATCTGAATCTGCAAGCATCAAACACAAGCTCAAGGCACGGAGCCTCTCCTCCCAGCACACTCGCCTGTGTATAAAGAGCACTCCGCACTTTTGCAGCTCAGGAACCACTAGGAGAATAAACTGCCCAACTGCTGTTGCAAACACAAGCTTAGCTAATAAACTGCAAAAGGACTCCTGGGGAACGAGGTACCAAACACGGCATAGCTGGGGAAGACCAGGCAAAACACAGAAGGTATTCAGAGGCCTCTAAAAGGATTATGAAAAATATGATATTCTAAAGACAGCAGGCAGACAACAGCTGTCTAAAGTTCCAGAGCGAAGTGGATTGAAAAAGCAGATCCACTGTAATTTCCAGAGACAAATCTCTGTAGTTTATCTGATCCACTATTTAAATTTCAGTGCAGAGTCCTCTATCTGCAGTAATAATAACCTAAATTCCATTTAGTGTTCATTTGAGCAGTCAGGATAAAGTCATTTCTTATTATCTCCCCACTGTGTAAAAAACAGCTTGAAGGTAGGAAGTCAGCAAGCATTTTCACCAAAAAGTAATTATTGTAAGTGACATTTTTACTGCTGGCATGCCATAAGGCGAACTGCGCATTTGGAAGGACAAGTTGCTAAAACAAAATGACAGGGTACTCTGTGACATTCCAACAAGAACCCAAACATGATTTAACTGGCACTGGGTTTGATGCACCACTTTTTACAGTGTCCAAAGCTCAAGCTTCAGGTTGATGCCAAACTAGTCAAATTCCAAGTTCCTTTTCAAGGGGCAGAGAGAACTGCCATATCCTGTGCACAGTGGAGCAGGGAGGACACGGAGCATCCCACGCTCTGTGCACTCCTGTTATGGCAAATTAGTAGGGAAGATGAAAGCAGACAAACGTGGAGGAGAGATTTCTCAGCAACCTCTTAAAAGAGCATTTGCTACTTCAGGGCCTGCATTTACCTCCTCGTGCAGATGAGTTAATGGACAACAACAGACCTGGCAGGTTGCCTGAGATCAAAGTGTCTCATACTGGGACTGGGTTATTTTCTGTCTTCCCCTGATAAAAAGGATGCCCATTCTGTAAACCAAAACCTGGTGTATGCTGTGCTGAGAATCAGGACTTGATCACACAGCTCAACAACAGCCACATCCTCAGGACAACCACTTCATTCTGTTTCCTAGGGTCTGAAAATTTCAGGGAGATATTTTTCTCCTCTGCCCTCCTGTCTCATTTTACCTGTCTCAATGGATGTCTTTGCAAGAGCAAAGCACCCCAACAACTCTCCTGGCTAACGGAGGTGCAGTGCAAGCTTGAGCTGTGGGATGTGATGGGCATTTGTGGAACAGCGCTGCAATGCATCCGTCTTCTGACTAATTGAGAGAAAATCCATGTGAAAGCTGAAGGCTTTCTCTCAGGTAGTGGTTTTGGTGGATTTACTTCAAGTGAGTGAACCTTGCCTTTCACAGTTTGCAATTAATGTGGCTTATGAAAATATGACCTGCCCTACAGTTATAAACTCCCACAGTTCTATGTAGGGAGGATACAAACCTCCGTACAGCGCGCATACACAACGAGGTGGAGTAGGTAGGTACGTGCAGTTACAGTTGCAAGCACCTGCTATTGTTCTGACTCTAAGATTTCCATTCTGACCGTGGAGATTTTGTTTGTTTGTTTGTTTCACAAATGCTGGAACTTTGGGGATGTTATTTTGGGTCTTGGCTCAGAGGGAAATTTTATGTGGATGAGGGGAGGGATCAAAAGAAAACCCCTTTAGGAAAGCATGCAGATGTATGCGTGTCTGCACTGAACAGGGAGGAAACCAGCTTTGGTTAACTCTGAAATTACTAGGGCAGTACTAAAAATAAAGGTCCCCAAACTGCATAGAGCACATAAAACTACCTGGATGATCAGAGTGAATGTTAGAAGTACTTGAAAAAAGCTGCTTCTGAGCATTGATAAAGGCTTAAAGGTATCACTGCAATTTTTATGTGGCATTTTCAATAGGGATGTTAGCTTTGCACTTGTATTAAAATACGTGTTTTCAGCCATTCTAGAAACCAGAAAGAGCTGGGAGATACCCGATGAAGTTCAGAAAAGAGCAAGTAAGATGTGAGGTGATGATAGACTCGTGAGGAGAGATTTAGAGCTGGACATTTAAAACGACTTACAGAAGTTGGGCAACCAATTCTGTTTCCAATGAATGCGCAACTACAAATGCCTCAGACAGCCTTGGAAATCCCACTGTGGCCAAACCTACGTTAAGACTCTGACTCCTCACAACCAAAAGCTGGCATGAGAGCAGTTTAAGGTGTTCCTGTGCTGGCTCCATCCTTTACCTCCATTTTTGCCTGACCCTGAAATATAATGCTGTCCCCACATAGTTGGGGGCACCAAACCTGTGACCCAGATCTGAAAAGCAGCGGCCCACTGACACACACCTGCAATGCATACAGATGAAAGGGATTCCAAGCAGGAACCTGGATCTCTTTCCTGATCTCATCTGCAGTCAAGCCCATCAGCAAAAGGATGGTCTATTGTGCCAGTCTCCGTGTTAGGAATAACAAGGAAAGTCCTAGTGCAGCCTTGTGAGTTTAATGTTGCTTGTGGACCAACAACGGAAGAACACCCCGTGCCCAGGGCCATCCAACCAACTTTACAACCGAGCAGAAACATGTCTAGCTGCTGCGTTATGTATGCCTGCTCCGGATAGGATGCAGTGTTTAGCTCACAACTTTGACAGGGTCAGAACTGCCTTCCTGCGCATCCCTCTTAAAAAGCTTTCAGCAGATGGAGTGTGGCAGTGCCATCACTTGGTTCTCACCCTTTTATGGCTGCTCCAGGAAGGCACCACTGGAAGTCCTGGCTGGTGAACCCTCGCAGCTCTTCACACACACCTCTTGAGCCCACACAAGTGCTTTATAGCTCTCTGAGAGGTGTGTTGTGCTCCAGTAATGTAAAAGACCTCAACAGCTGTAAAGTTTTGTTCTGCACACCGCATGCACCACATGCACCCAGATGTGGAGAGGCAAATCCAGGTAATCATACAGGAGGCCTGGCTAAGCAATGTCGCAGAGCTGGACAACTGTAAGGCTGCATAAACTCAAACCATCAGACTTAGAATCATAGAACGATTCTTTTTTCATAGACACTTCTACTGAGTTAGGAGGACTCTGCTGCTGGGCTGTCCGCTACGGTGAGGATGAGAAGATCACTGCGAAGGCAGTCTGAACATCCAGGATATCCAGAATCTTGTGCAGAAAGATATGACTGGAGTTAATCAATTAAAATGAGAAGTTTCACTGAGATCTATCAGACTTTGGAACAGACACACCAACTCCTGACACAACCACACCACCTGATGTTAACTCTCAAATAGGAGGCACTTTGGAAATGGCCTTCAGGGAAGCATGAGGTCTCTACACAGCCATGATGTTAAGTGCTATTCTACAACGAATGAAGGGGAAAAGAAAGGAACTTGAGAATATTTTTAGCTGGATGTAGACACACAATCAGAAACATCAGAGCAATGCTCTGGTCACGCCAACAGCCCAGTCCCACTGGCCAAAAGTGGATGTCTATGGAACAGGTAAAGACCACAACAAGCACATAGGGAGAATCTCCTCAAACGCCTACCTGCTCCCACAGAGCTTCTTGACCCAAGAAAGTGCTAAATGAGAAATCTATAGTTTTTACATATCATCTTTAAAGAATTAAAGAATCCTTTCCAAGAAGCTATCAGATTTTAAATCAGGTGATTAATGGCAAAATCACAGCTGCTTTGAAAGGCTTTGCTCTACTCTGCAAATCTTTATGTAGTATTGAGATTTTTCTCTGTTTCTGTTACTTAAGTCAGAAGTCAGTATTTAGAAATAAGTGCTAGAAAATATTTTCAATAACCTTATTATTAAACCAGCTTGTGTGCAAAAGCTTTATTAAGGATTTTCTGACTGTTAAAACAAATATGTCGAGAAAGCAATCAATCAAGATGCCACAACCCCACATAGTTATATTTTTAGTACAATCAAAATAAATGAGTGCACAATGCCTTTTGGGAAACGGAGTTAGAGCTTTTAGAGGTTCTGCTGCAGCTCATGGTGTCTTTGTTGACTTGCTGACCTTGTGATTAGAGACTAACTTTAACGCCTTACCATGTCTGTAATGGTTTATTGTCCTCCTCTGTTGTAAGCCTGAGTGTGAAGGTATTTCTACATCCTCCTTGGAGACTTTAACCTCTTGTCTGCTCCAGACACGCGTATGAAGCAGAATGCATATGTGCAGTGTGCACTGCATTTAAACATACCTCTCCCGTTAAACAATGTGGACATTCATTTGTGATGGGCAGGATACACACGGGATGGATCCCAGGCTAATGACTGCCCTCCTTCCCAAGAGAGAAGACCTATCTAACAATGTGGTGGGTTGTTCTTCATCTCAGAAGCAAGCAGTTGAAGAAGAGTGACCCTGAGCATTGCTCTACTAAACGTAGTGCTCTTCAGGAGGAGTACTGGCTAAAGTACTGAAACAAAATGACATTTACATTGTATGCAACAATATTATAAAAGCTATTAAGGTACATTATTTTACACATCCTCATAATCTCTCCATACTGCTTTACTTAATTTGTGATAAAATTGTTGAGAAAGGGTACTTAATGTAGGACAGTCAGTAAAAGTAATTTATCATCTTCCCGCTTCGGTGCTCACGTTATCAGCGAACTCATTTTCTGCATTCATCATGCAATCAGCCTATTATTTGCATATTAATCAGGCAGTGGACCATGAAAGAGCCGCATCCCAGCCAAATGCTGCACTATCTCAGGAGGAACACTCAGTAATTATCATACATCAGTGTTATGATGTGGTAATTGATTATAACATCTTTCTGTTGCCCCTGGGGAGTCCCACTGCTAACCCAGCTTCAGGCATTCTGTGCAGATTTTTCTCTGAAAATTAGAGAAAACCATTGCTGTCCTTTTATTGGGTTTTTTTTTAGCTTTACCATAGATGGCTCTGAGCATTTCCAAGTTACTTTCGCCTGTATTTAAATGACACCTTCATTAGGGAAAAAAACACCTGCCTCAGATGAGGAAAAGGAAACACTCAGCAACCCAAACCCCCAGAACAAACCATTTGGGCTCTGTGTGTCCTCTCTTTCAAGGTCTGTTGGCTTTTTAGGTGGGGTGTTACTTACATAATAGCCTTCCCCATCGAACACAACAAAACATTGCAACTTCAATAGACAGTAATTGCAAAGTTCGCATAAAGGCAGTTAAGTTGCTTTATTTAGGTGCCAAATGAGAGGCTAATTTTGGTCCTCTCCTAAAGGACAAATGAAACATCTGCCAGTTCAAACTTGCACTATTTTTAGGACCCAAGTTCCAGAGGGGTAAAAGAGAGAAACATAAACCACAACATAGTTACTCTGCACTGATCTCCCACCTCCTATGTGTGCGCAAGAGAGGGGATGGAAGGGGCAGCTCCCATCTCCCACCTATCCCAAACTCCCTTTGGAGAGCACAGAGGAAAGAAGGGATGTCTCAGGAGTGGATACCAAAGGAGACCATCTCGTGTGGAACGACAGAGAAGGATGTTTTGGCTGGGCTACCTGTGAGGAGAGCTGTTGAGAACAAACAAGGACAATGTCAACTCTTCACAGCAGAGAATTGTCCTGGGATAGTCTCATCAGAGAGACCCCCAGCACTGACAGCAACACAGGGATATGTTGTCAAGCTGAGGTTTTGGCAGTAAATAGCATCAAACAGTGCCTGAATTATTCTGGGCAGCCATCATTTTTCAACGCCATTATAGGGCATTATAGACACAGCCAAAGAAACAAGTACCTCTTAAGTTGCTATCAGCAATATCTTTGACAAGTACAGATGTGAGACAAAGGAAGGGACCTTAAAGCTCACCCAATTCCAACCCCCTGCCCCCTCCCACTAGAGCAGCTTGCTCCAAGCCCCTGTGTCCAACCTGGCCTTGAACACTGCCAGGGATGGGGCAGCCACAGCTTCTCTGGGCACCCTGTGCCAGCGCCTCAGCACCCTCACAGGGAAACACTGCCTGAGATCTAACACAAATTTCCACTCTGTCAGCTTAAAGCCATGTACTACCTGGCCTATTTTACATTTCTTGCTGTCATTATATTTTCTCCTTTCATTAGCTCTTTTTAATTGGATATTTTTTCTATTGTCACTTTTATTTAAACCTGATCTCAAACCCACTTTGTTTTGTTTTCAATGCAAGTTGTGTTTCTCATCAGATGTAAATAATCACCGGATTCCTTCAGTTGCTGTTTCTCTGGATCGCTGCTGGCAAATTTAAAAACCTCCAATACCCACCAAATTAGGTGAGACAAAGTCATCAGTTTTTCTCACACCCTAATGCAAAGGGCAGGCTAGAAGGAAACGCAGAAGATTCTAATTTTCTGGTAATTTTCTGTTTTTTTTTTCCTTGGGAATGATTTGCTATCAAGTAATACATAACTCTGCAAACAGGATTTTGTTGTTAGGAGTCTAACAGGCTCTTTATCTTCCTGTTTTAGAGCTGCTTGGTGGAGACGACGGCTGCCTTGCAGCTCCATCCCCATTATAAGATGGGAATAACAACCCACACGTTTGGTACTAGCACACCTTTTTTCCTGTACTTTGGGAGGAAAATAGCCCATTATCTGTTCTTTGGATTGAAAGCAAGGTAGTTTTCATCCAGCGGAGGAGCATTTTGTTTTGTCATTTGCTAAGCAGTGGCTGGGCTGCTGTGGGGGACACCTGAGGGCACGATGGCTACTTCCATCGCACTGGTGCCAGCCACGCGGCCATGGGGGCTGGACACGCTGCCCCCTCCTTTCCCCACAAGCAACCAGAAGACCAGTGTGAGCTTCTGCCAGCTGCCAGAGCCCCCTATCACCAACAGAAACACACCCACTGCCTTCAGAGAAGAACCTTCCCAACCTCTTCTGCAGCTGCCAGCCCACAGGAGACAGATCCTGGCCATCACCCTGACTCCTGACCCCCCAGCACGACTGCCACAGCCTCGCTCGTGTTTCAGTGCTGCTCCAGTTATTTTTGCATTTGTCTTTCCAACGTATCAGCTCATCATTTTCCATCCAGCTCTTCTGTGCTTAGCAGCTGGCAGGAGAAGCCCCCCGTGCTGGGAAGCAGGGAGGGGAGGTAATGTGGGTCCCCGCCTCCGCAAAGGAGGCTGCACAACTCCAAATGTGCAAAAGGAGGGAAAACAAAATGCTGGTAACTAATGAAATGAAGAAAAAAGCAATAAAACAATGAAGAGTGGAATTTACAGAGATCTAATATTCAATATTCCTCTAAACAAAGCCTGAAGAGAGTACAAGAAGTTACACATTCGGATTGATGCTGAAGCTGCAGGGGAAGCCCGTACTCACAAACTATATCCACTTTTCAGCAACTATTAAGCTTACTGGTACTCCTATAAGCTACCTGAGAAGCCCACCAGTAATAATGGTCAGGAAAGATTCTTTTGTCATACAGCTTAAAAAATATATTCTCTCATTAATTCTAACTTTTAAAAATGAAGACTTTGAGAATGAGGCATTAGCGTGCCTGGCTAAACACTCCAGCAGAGCTGTACATGAGCTCCTTGCATGGAGATCTTTCCCTGAACACCGAAGGGGAGTGTAAAGGACCCACATTCCCAAATTAACCACAGAAATAAAGCATAGCTGCAACCTGTCTGGGTAACTCCTCCAAAATGAGTGCTATGAGCCCATACCCACACTTCAGAGTGAATTAAATTTGTCTTCAGAATCCAGCCTGAGTCTCCTCTTTGCCATATTAACATGAGAAGAGTGTTGGTGCTTTGCCATTTTAAGTCAGCTGTAAGGGTTATCTGCCTAGAAAACAGTGTTCACTCTATGATTATATATTTTATTTTAGCACTTTTAGACTACTGAAGCTATGACCACAATAAGGATGGAGTCATTTTCTGCAAGCTTAATCACTGGTTGGCTCAATGGACAGAAAACACAACTAAGGCAGAAATTTCTCTACAAATGCTATTTGCTAAGCATCACTGATGGACGAAGGACTATGGGCCATGCAAGACAGCCTGTGGAGGACAGAGCTAAGCAAGAGGCAAGAATGACCAGATGATGGCTAGCAATGATAGCCAACATTATGTTAAGAATGAACTTGAAACACTGACTTCACACTGCATTCCCAGGTCCCAGTAGGTTGCCTTGACGGCAATTCTCCCAGCTTTATTGATACCAGAAAGGCTGCCAGGAAGGTTTTCATGGTCCAAATGTCAGGGAAATGGCACAGAATATGATCACACACATCGCAGACAGACTACAACAGCTGCCCTTATGAGGAGCCAACTGATATCCTATGGTTTGAAATCAAGACAGTCACAGCCAACTGCTCCAGAACTGCAATCTCAAGCCACACACAAAGAATGTGGTGGAAGCTTCACCGATGTGCACCAGTGTCCTTCAGGGCTAGCATGAAGGTAACTGCTTGGCTGACTTGGTTGTTCAGCCCCAAACTTTGCACGTGCATTTGCACCCAGCACAAAAGGAAACAAGCTTCTCAACCAAAGACTCAAAACCTGGTTATTAAATGTAAACCATCTATGCAAGGAAGGTGCAGTCCAACTACTCTGCTATGAAAAGCACTTTGTGATCTCCCTTCTCTTCCATTTTACAGACTACATTAACCACAAACATTTCAGGTCATACAGCTGTATTAATCTGGAACACCAGCAAAGGACTGCAGAACAATCTCTCTCTCCTTTTTGATTCAACAATGAAAAATAGCTCAAATTGGAGAAGATCTGTCAGCATCACGGGACCGATGACTTGCATGATCTCAAGGTACTAAGGATTTGGCTCCCCAAATGTTAATCCCTGCTGTGCTCTGGACTCTGACGAACCATCTCAGACAGCTCTGCCCATCCAAAACAAAAGAGTACAATGAAACCATGATCCATGGAGCAATGAGGAGGTAAGAGCTTCTCCATTGCTACCAAGTGGCCAGCGAGCTCTTCCCATCAGCACATCACGATGGTAAACCTGAATATGGACTGCAAGTCTGAAATACACTCTCTTCCCACTTTGTTTCTCTCCGAATAGTCGAAGTGACAGCATCCTTCTGTTACTTGGTAAATGGGAAGATCTACTCAGTACACAGTTAACTACCTGCCTGCTCAGCAGATTCTGTACTGAAAAGATATTACAGGAATACGCATTACATAAATACAAATATAATGGATACGTGGGTTTGTCATCATTCCACACTATGGCTGTTAATATCCTAAATACAGTGAATCACAGACTGCATTCTGATTATTTTTTTCAGATTTTCTTTCCCATGGGATGATAAGAAGTAATCTCCCTGTTGTTACAAATGTTTTATTTTGAAAAGAAAGCCTTTATGCATATTTTAGTTGATCTAAATACAGTAGATCTTGGGTTTTTAAATCACGAGATAATACGCAATTATCTCAAGCTAGATTCTGATTTTGAAACAAGCTCTAATTAGCTCCCCATTTTATGCTGCTATAATCCTTTCTTCAACTCCCATGAGTGTTACTATTGCTAAGCAGCATGAGGTTAGGAATGATGGATGATACCCAGAAAGGAAGACAAACAAAAGGGAAATTCAAAATCCCCTGAGATCACCCGCAGCTGTATCGGCAAATGAAGATTTCCACATTAGGTCATAAGACGACCCTTACAGAAACACAGACCAAAAAGGCACGTCTTTTTCCCACTGAGTATTTGCAAGTCTTTAATGTAGTATAGAGAGAGTGTATGTCCTTCACAGAGGATAAATACAAAAGTGAATACAAATTCATCTTTCCTGGGAGCTGCTATGAAATCAACAGCAGCAAAACCTGAAACTTTGTCTTGAAGTCATACAGATGCTCAGTAAAGACTTAAGAACCCAGAATGAAACAGGCTGGTAAAAGCTACATACAGTACAAGCATTTAGAAATATACCCAAGCACAAAACCCATCTTCTGGCACATGGCTACTGGCCAAAGCCAACCCAGCTCTGATCAGCAGCAATGCAACTAAATAAGGGCCAAATTCATCACGAAAAAACGCTGATGCAGTTGGGTGACACTAATTCAACTTTTTGTTCCATGTGATTTGGTCCGTGCTTTTGACACATAAATCATTAAAAAGGCAGATTTACCCAAGGGCATTAGAGCAGTTAGGTGGAAAGAAATACACAGGAAGAATCTTCGGAAAGGCACAGCGATACTATTTTTGACCACCGAGGGTATAGGCACCGTTTTTGTGTAAAACAAGTTCACTGAAACTTGCACAGAAACACGAAAGCCTTGATGAAAGGTCACAAGCAGAAAATACAGGTATTTACCTGGTTGTAATTTGGTACAGTGTTTTTTCAAACCCCATAAATAAAGGTTTTAAAGATGAAAATCAAGCCTGGCTTCTCTCTGCTATCTCAATCTCTATCTATATCTGTATCAAGACCCATCTAACGCTTATCCATTCATTCCCACATAGAAAAGACTAATGGGTCCATCTGTTCACGTGCGACAATGGAAAATCACCAGACAAAAGAACACATTTTCATGAACGAGGTGTTAATCAAAACCTCATGATCTAGGAGTGTAAGTAACCGGGTCAGAAATCCAGCAAATCTTGCTAGTTTGACAGAATAGTGCCAAACAGTAATGAAAATACTCACAGCTAATAAAAGTCTGAGACGTTACTATGCTTGTTGACACTCTGCACGCTGAAGACCTTCTTGGCAAAGCACTCAGGAGCCACTGAATGTATTAGTTTAATTTCACTTCTTCCCCTTCATGCATTCAACAAGTTCCAAGGCAATTATATTACACGGAAAAGGTTCCAGACCTTTTCTCGTTTCAAAATTGTTCTGATTCATTTCTGGTTTAAAACTACAACATGCAACCTTTTCTGCCTGGATTTTCCTGGGAAACATCTCAGAAGAAGGGAAAATGGGAACTGCTTTTTTCTTTTGCCTGCCCTGCAGTGGAGGATCTTTCACAAATGCATAATTCTTATTACCTTTTCCAAAGTGCTTTCTGTGCTTTTAATTACAGAAGCGCTGCTAATAAAAGAAAATGACCAAACTGCCCTTCCTCATTCAAATCACTTGGTTTTGCTCTTTTGTTCTGCAGGGTGTCACAACTTTCCTTATTCCTTTATACAGAGGAAGGCACCAGGAAAAGAACAATTGCACAACAATTTTGTTTTTAATCACTGGGTGAGGAAGAAGAGGGCACGAGCACCTTCTCTCCTTAGTTAGTCTAAGGAAAGAAGGGGGCAATCATCAATAACATGATTTTATTAGCTGATAGGAACGTGTCGCCTCACAAAATATGAGCTCAAGGGCAGGAACTGACAAACAAGATTGGGAGTGTGGGAGGGGAGCAAAATATCACAGCAGCAAAACTGAACTTCCTGAAGGAAATCACTTTCAGCTACCAGCGATCCTCCTGGGAATCCACAAGGTGGTTGGATTCTAATCCTATGGGCTTGTCTTTCAATCTTTTATAATTACAGTTAGTCATAAATATGATGATTAGCAATAACAATGCAGCCTTTTCCCAGCTCCTCTGATTTCAGATTCCTCTTAAAACGGCTACAATTAATTACTCATATTTTCCATGCTGTCTTAGGCATTTATAGCTGTAACAGTTACCCTTGCATAGTATTAATGCTACAGAAAAATAGCCAATGCATGCTTTTAATGAACAGCAACTTCTAAAACGTAGCAGGAAACGTTAATGTTCACTAAATGCTTTGCTGCAAGTAACAATAGCCCTATGATTGCAAATAATTTTTGCCCAGTTTGGTTATTTTCATTGCTTGCTTTTACCAGGGGCATTTTTTGGTTTTTTTTCTGGCTTTTATCTATTTTCAACTCTTAAGAAAAACGTGGACCGAATGTCATCACGGATCTTCTTGTAGTAAAATCTTTTAGTCTGAAATAGTTTCTCAGTAGACAGAGAAACGCGATTGGGTTGGGATGTTCAGAATAAACCCAGCAAACGCCAGAAAAAAAGAGTGTTTCAGAATGGCAAGAGGTAGAAGAGGAGCACGACCCACCCTTGTGTGTATGCTGGAATGCAATAGTTCTCCAATACAGGGCACAGGGTGCAAGTACTGGGTAGGGCACAAGTGTTTTTCTAAAGCACAAAACAGCCCAAGCAGTTTACGCCAGTTAAGCATATCATTGGTAAAACGTCTGTGTGGGTAGAGTTTGGTATCTAACAGCAGGAACACAGCTGTTCTGTTCCAGTCTCCTTCCTATACCGTGGCTATCTTACAAAACCTTGAGCAATTTACTTCTCTTTGACACTCATCTTTGCTGCATCTGCTTTTTTGCAAACAGAAAGGGGAGGGAGGAAAAAAAAGAAGGTCGGTTTGGAATACTTAGGGAAGCTTGAAACAGAGAGGCACAACGTGGTCTTTTCCCCCACCTTCAAATTAACAAAGCAGGTTTTATGCTAAGGAAAGTGGGGGGAACAAAAAACAAGCCAGTGTGAGTGAGGCAGCTGGAATATGTAGATCACATTACAAACGAAAGGCTTGTTTTACAGCCATTGTCACATGTCAAACTGATAAGCTGAACTATGGTAAAAGAAACCCTACAGAGCCAATGATCTCTAAGATCAGAGAGAGCCTCTTTACCTAATATATGCAGCTAAATACGTGTACTCCCTACATCTGCCATAGCAACAAGGAGAGAACGAGGAATTAACTGGCTTAATAAAAACCTGAAGGGACTCCTGTATGATATAACACAACACGGGCAACCTCTTGGCATCAAAGCAAAAGAAACGTAACAAAAGCACAGAGAATTATTTCAGAGCAAATCATTGAAACCAGCTGATTACCTGAGCTTGCACATCCCTGCTGTAGGGAATCCTGTAATGATGTCACAGAGTGAAGGACTAGATAAGAGAGGAGAGGAAAATCAGGGAACAATAAAAGGAGATGCCAAACCACAAACTAAACAGTAAGCAGGCTCAACAAATAGCAAAGTGCTGATCTCGGCAAGGGCGCGCTGCTCATTTAAGTCAGTGGCATTATCAGGGTACAACCGAGGCCAAACCCTAGTCTGGCCTTTCTGTCACAATTGGTATTAGAGTAAGAGGAGAGCCACAATAAAAGTGTAATTGCAACACAGCATCCCCCCCTTTAAAGCTTAGTTCTTCTAGCTCACCTCCTGAGAAAGCAATCGATATTCTCCTAGGAACAATAAAAATCCCCTATGCAAGCCTAGAAAACAGCACACAAGATTTTCCAGCTCTTTGGCCAAAATCGTTTGACTTACGTATCATATTCATGCCTAGCTAATATCATCCTAATGAGGAACTTGATAACTGCTGCTTATCAATTACACATAAATAAGTGCTTCCTTCATAAACATTCCCAGTGCATTCTCTGGGGACTGGCTGGGCTGCAAGGGTGGACGCTGCCACTTCCAGCATTGCCTGGCCTAGCACTGGGTGCAAGTGTCACTTACTGCAAGTTTAAAAAAGAAAAGAAAAAAAAGAAAAGAAAGATCTCCTCCTCCTCGACTCAAACAACAGAGTGGAATTTTAATTACCTTGTCCTTGTTGCTGCCCTTGTGCAGGCAGGACACACTGTCCCAGCTCACCATTCAACCAGAGCTGCATACGAATAAATGGTTCTCGGCCTTTTTGGGTCAATTTACTCCATGGCTTTGGCCTGGAGAGCATGTCACTGACACTTCCTTGGGACAGCCCCAATACCTGAAGTGAAGCAACCAAGAATGGCACGTTAACACATTTGATGTGGAAGGACGAGTAATTTCAGTCACTTTGGTTTTCCTTTGCTGCTGTATCGCTCCAATCGCTTTTATAGGGACAATGAGTAAAACTGCAAAATGACCTCTGTGGGTACTTGGATGGAAATGCTTTTCTCCTGCTGTGGTTTCCTGCGGGAGCATGGGGCTTTTTTCCTGCAGGAACGGAGTGGCAGCACAAACAGCAAAAGGATGGTGCGAGATTTGCATGCTTTTCATATTTTGTGTCAGATAGTTTCATCAGTTTTAACAGGAAAAACAGAGAGTCCAGGCACACACAGGCAGATAAAACAGGAAATGATTGGCATGTATTTTGTTCTCAAACAAAAATAATTGGGACTTTTGAGACTAGGCCTATAGCTGGTTGATTTTTTGGGGGATGAATTATAACGATGTGTATTTTCACCTGCAGCAGCGGCTGCTCCACGTAAGTAAATATTTAAGAACACAGCCGACTGCAGCAAAGGGGGAATTTCAGACAGACAGAATGCAATTACCTGCCTGGAATTCAGCACAGGTACAGCAGTTAAAAATCACATGTAATGAAAGCTGCCACGGGATCTTTAATGACCCCAAGAGGTCAGGTTTTTCATTTTACATCTTAGTGAAAAGGTAACAGCACGATGCCAGCTCCTATTAGACTGTTATATTTGATTCAATTCCGCATAAGAAGAAGAAACACCAGATGTCCTCCGCTTCTTACAGCCTGGGAGGTGTTTTCTGGTGGGTGGGGACCCTCCTGAAATCCCACGTGTTCAATGCTTAGGGCCCACAGTGTGAGGATTTCAGACAGCCTTATCGTGCATTGTGTATCTGTAATCAAACATTGCTTTAAAACATCTCAAAGCACGCTAAGGTACCGAGCACCAGGTATAAGAAATGACTGAATTCCTGGCTTCAGACTAAGGAGAGGTAGGGGATTTTCCGTGTGTTTGTTTAAATACCCTTGTGCACATTTCCAAATATTAAAAAGGAAAAATGCTCTTGTGTCTTCACTTATAACAAATTTAAGACTCTCCAGTCATGACAACGGTATTACTCAAATATTCCATGAATTCATTACTTTAAGCACGAAATATTGAGTCTCAGTAACGTTTGCTTCAGCTTTCAGGATTTCTAAACTTGGGGGCCCCATTTCTAATTACAGGTGGCTGCAGCCAATCTTTGTATAAAACACTTAACAGACGAAGCAAAAGCATTTTTCCATCAGACACATGGTGTATCCTCCTGAGCTCCAGACCAACATAAGAAGCAGAACGCGCGCTCACAACACTGGGGTAACAAGAGAACCACTTCTTTACCTTTTCCCCAAAGATCCTTTGGCAGATGCCATTCTTTGCTAGCTTTTCTTTGACCTGCCGCGTTAGCTCTATCGTATCCACTTCCTGGTACATATAAATCTCATACTGCTCAGGTGTCAGTGGAGGAACTGAAGGTTTGGATGGCTTTGACAAAGACACGATAGGGGATGAAGGGAGGGGGCTATTCTGTGGTGTCTCACTGCGACTCGCCCCAGTCATGCTCAATTCAGAACTCTGCGAGTACGGAGATTCAGCGTTTGGCCACTCTTTCCAATACTCTGAAGAAGATGGTCCTTGGAGCTGGCTACGATCTGGCCTAGTCTGATTGCTGACCTTTTCTTTTCCACCACTGGTTTCCTCAACTTTTATGTCTTCAGGAAGAGCTGTATTTCTTCTCTCATGCTGCACAGTATTCCACCAATGGTCCTTCCAAACACCACCACGTCCCAACTCATTTTTAACATGCCTCAACATACCCTGGGCAGAATCACTTACTCCATGAAGCTCTAAAACAGGTGCCTCCTGAGGCTCCTTTTTGAGCCCAGAGAGGTTCTGCAATGCAGAGATACTGGAATCAGTGACAGATGAATGTTTCTTCAGGGATATGGCCAAAGGAGAATAGCTGGAAACTGAAGACATTGCAGGTGTAGATACTAGTTTGGGGGACAGGATAGAAATGTCAGCTTGAGATAAAGGTGGTGTTTTTAAGGCAGGTTCAAGGGCAGCCTGCTGTGCCTCCATTTCACGTCGGGCTTGTTGCAGAATGGATCGAATAGCATCATCAGAATTGCCACTGCTAGATGCAGAAGGCGGCTGAGCCGGCTCAGCTATGAAAAACAACCAAAAGACTAAATGCAACACAGGAATATGCTTTATATTCAACATGTGCTACTGTTAATATTTCCCTGTCAGAAAAAAGGGCTGCAATACATTTCTGGATGGGAAGGAGGAGTTTCCACTAAGCAAAGGTTTGTACTTTATCAAAATAAGGTAAGATTTCCAAAGTTCTTCACTGGAAAAATATGAGAGTTGCCAAAGTGCTGGACTTGTGCAGGCAGAGCCTCAGCTGCAGATGTCTGGTGCCATTTGCATGTTTTCCACCATTGAAAACATTTTCAAACAAATGCCTTTGAAAATTCAAGCCTTCAGCTCTTCCTCCCCCACCCCAAGTGGTCAATAACATGTCATGGGTCTGTTTGCAAAGTTATTTAACCTTTCACTTCTCTCTATCTTCACAAAGGAATGGTAACACACACAAAACTGCGCACAGCTGCATTCACCTGGATGGACTACTAATACCCTCTTACTAGATAAATGAGGGGAGCCCTTTATACTCCAAAAATATAACACACAAATTACAACAAAGCAAGAACTTTACTAAGAGACTTCGTTATTTCATTTAACAAGCTGGATATGCTCCTGCTTCCTGTTTTCTCATTCCATGATCACAGCCACTGAAATAAACAGCTCTACAAAAACCAGGCTGATGCCTGGTCATCACTCTGCCTTATCTGGAGCTCAAGAATGAAGCCCTGGGCTCTTTCAGAAGAGGTAACACCTAAAAGCAGTATTTCAGTGGTGAATTGGGGCTTGTGGGGCTGTGCTGCAGCAGTTGGGGATGAGCAGAACAATGGCATCTGCTTCCATTTAAGTTAGTCTCCACTGAGGTCCCCAGTGGTTGAAAACCAATTCCTCTGAAAGCTACTCTACAACGAATGGGGAAAGTGAAGCACTAAGTATAAGAGGGAACCCATACACTACAAGAAGAGGCCTCAAAGTGAAGTAAGATTTGAAACACGCTGCATGTTATTCTAGCAATATTATGGGCTTGTCTGAATACATTTCCAAATTTGCTTCCCTACATTGCTTCCTGTCACACACTATAAAATACATTTAAAAAGCTAAGAAATGGGGAAAAAAAGACAGTGGGACTCTCCCTTCTATCTACTGGTTTCATTGGGAGTTTTGAGGCTGAATTAATATTTGAAAGGAAGTCTGACATTCCCTGATGAAACATGCAACTGGAACAATGTGCTTGCAGTTTCCTGCACACAGCCCATATTTTTCTCTGTGTTATCATTACTTGTATAAAGTCATATTCACTAAGTCATATATTAAATTGTATATTAACTGTCTTTTATAATTTGCCATGAGATTAGGTTAGTTTTCATTTAAGAGACAACTATCCAAAACTGTAAATCAGTATTTAAAAAAACAAACCAAAGGACTGCACAGTTATTTCTACTCCAGCATTAGTTCTTTAGCAGTACTGGAAACTGCTTTAAAGATGGGAGGGCTATGGAGCAGACTATGTGTTAACTACAAGACAGCATACAATGAGAAATTAAACTTCTCTAGGGCTAAGATGTTAAACTAATGATGTTTTTGGGAAATGAAACGCTTTTTGGATTTGCCAGTTCATTCACTGAACACATTTGGTAACCAAAACCACAGCCATATAGAAGTTAGAACTGAGTTTGCCTATATTCTAATTTCAGTACATGATGGCCACAGTATGATGGTCCTATGTGACTGATAATTGCTGGCAAGATAATGACCCTCACCCCGACAAATCCATTCAGTTCCCTCTTCCATGCAGTTGTGTCCCTGGGGCCTGAGTTAGATAGAAGAGAATAGAAAGCAGGAGGCATTGCCTTTTCAAGGAGCAAACTGCTAGCAGAAAGGGTTTTGTAGGTATGTCCTGCAGGGTGACTGCCTGCAGGTCTGGAGTGGTGTAGGGAAGGCAGAGCTTTGACATGTGGAAAAGGTGTTCAGGAATCTTAGTGTTGCTCCCCCAGCAGCAGGGCAGAGCAGAGTGTTGAGCAGAGACCCTGCCAAGCAGTGACACGTGTACCTTAACTTAGGATCTCTTAGAGACAGAAACAACTCCAGCAAATAATTAAAAAGAAAAAAAGAAAAGCAGCTCTTCAAACCTACATTCAGGGTTTTAAGAATATAATTAACTGACCAGAAAGCTCCTGGTAATTGTTTTAATTAAATTCTGAAATAAAAGGAGCAAGAGACAGAATGAGACCATACCTGTTTTCTGTACTTGCAGCTCCCTTTTGGCTTGTTCGAGAATGGATTTGATGGCTTCATCAGAGCCAGTCTCTGTGGTTCGGATTCTTGTGGTTATATTACCTGGAGAAGAAAACAAAACTAATGACTCTGGGAAAACCTCTATTTGCTTGGTTGTTTTAACACAAAGACAGACAGTATATACTGATATACCACCAGCATGACCTGACAGCAGTTTACACAGCACCTTTACCAACATTTACAACACCAAGAAGGCACTTAATAAAAGAAGAATATCCTTGCAGTGCAAAGGCCTGCCCGTTAGCTGCACTGGAGCAAGGAGAACACTGACATCACCAGAGGAAGAGCTAGGTGGTCATATACACCTTTCCCAGCATAACATACATAGGTCTATCTTTTTTCCTTTCCTTTTTTTTTTTTTTTGTTTTTGGAGGGGGAGAGAAAACAGAAGGGAAAAGAACCAGAGGGGAAAGGAAGAAAGCTAAAAACATAAGATAAGGAATCAACTTAAAAACTGCATCAGGTGCCAGGCAAAGGAGGAGGAGTATACAACCAGCCCAAACCAGAATTAGAACAGAACTAGATAAAAAGTAACCTTTAACTTTCTAGAGGTTACTACATTAAGAAAAACAGCCATTTAAACACAGATACCATTTGAAGCACTCTCCAGCTAACAGGTATTACTTGGTGGTTTGGTTTGGTTTAGGTTTTATTTAACCACTAAGGGGAAGAAAAGGAAGAAAAACTATGACTGTGAATGCTATTGCCCTTAACTGCATTTTTCATGATGAGATTATCATTTGTAAGTGAGCTAGATAATTTCTGTCTGGAGCCAAAATAACTACAGAGTTTTAGGGTACTTGTTTCTGTTTTTAATTCTTTCTCTTGTCTTGCTACAAGAAAAATACTGCAACTAATCTGTAACAAAGAAAAATGTTTGTACTTCCTGTTCAGTGATTATTGCTCTGACGTTCACTTACGATGTTTTTAAGGTTCACTATTTTATGTTCACTAAATGATCTGTAAGGTCCCTTCCAACCCAACCCGATCCTGCACGATTCTATTATTATCCTGTTGTCTTTTTCACACAGCATACTGAAGTATCACACTAATTTAACAGCGTATCAAACTGTATTTGTCCACATAAGCCCCATGAGAGGAAAGAAGCAAATCTAGAGCAGAAGCAGTATGCGACTGATGTTGTAATTGTGCAGCTTTCTACCTCCAAAATCACAAAAATAGCAAAGAGAGCATTTCAATGGATCTGATGCTTTTATAAAGCCACTTCTATCACTTCTCTCTTTTTTATCTGCGTACGCAGTGAGGTTGGGAGTGGAAAAAGTATCCAAACAGGGTTACGTTAGTACAGCAGCAGCAGAATTAGAAAAAGCAAAGTGTTCATCTAACCCATGGTTTGTTTTATACTTACTGTCTGTTTTTCTATCAGATTCCAGGCCAGAATCAAACTGCACAGTTTTAAGGAAACACACAGCTAAAGCACACTCCACTTCCTAGGTATTGACTGCAAAGAAAAACACCTGCCTGTGACGTACCTTCAGACCCATTTCTTCGTTTCGGTACTTCCTGAAATAGTCTGTTCAGGTTCTGGCCTGGATTCTCTGTTGAAAAACAAGTTTGGTAAGAACAAAACAATCAGGGGATGGTTGCTCTGACATCATGGGCTCTGTGACATGAGAAGCTGGCAGCCTGTCTCTGAGCACAAGGCTCTGAGCTGCCCTTGCCCCCTCGAGCCCTTGGCTGAGCACGGTTGGAGCTGGCTACTTGGGAAGAAGCGAGGCTGGCTGATTTGTTAATAAAGATTACAGCTACGTTCGGAAAGGAGATTAGACAGATATAAATAAACGTCTAGAGATACCAAAAATGAAGAGGTTAAAGATGGGCAGATAATCCCCTCAAGTACAATCATCAAAAGGAAGAACAGATTATAAATCGACCAGCGTGCGCTTTCAATTAAACACAGTCTAGCAAAATCCTGCCTGTCTTTTCCAATAGTTCTTGACTGTAAACAACTTACTTTCCAGTTTCTCTAAATGTAAATCTCAGTCTTTGCTTAAGATGAATCTTAAAATCACTGCCTGAAATATGCAAAGCTGCTTCAAATCAGGATTCCTTTTATATTACTCATCTCATGCATCACCTGTGATATTTTGTCAAACACTTTGGGACAAAAAAGATCACGTAAGACACAACAAAAGTCTGGTCGCAATAAACAACCCCAAATAAAAACGTCCGGGTGTTTCTGAGGGCTGATACCCTTAGTTGCTACTGACCCTTTTCACTCTGTATTTAGCTCTGACAGGGGGCTATTGGGAAGTGAGGGATGTGAGTGTCCCTGCTGCTTGCCCCTGCTGACAAACACAAGTCAGCAGCTAAAAAAAGCATAAGCAAAGATACTAACCTGCTTGAGGGCTGAAAAGCAGAGTTAGAAAGCTGTACTTTCTGTACCTAACATCTGATCTGGGTGAACACAGCACCAACACACAAATGGCCCCATACAGGGAACGTTCCAGTCTGTAATGCCGGTAACTAAGAGGAAAACAGGGCGAGACTCTCGGCCGGTGAGCGCTTACCTCTTTGTCTACCCTGGATGCTGCGAAGAGCCAAGATGTTCTGCTCGTCCGAGAGGAACTGCTTCATCTTATGAAATGGCTCCTTGCCTCTCACAGTCAGTTTATTCCATGGCTTTGGCCGGGCTAGTATCTCACTCACAGACCCTTGCGACAGTCCCAACACATAATGTCCAAATATCCGCTGTCCAATATTGTGCTTGATCAACTGCTCTTTCACCTGACGTGCAATTTCGGCTGTGTCTATTTCCTCGCCTTCAGAGATGCTCCCAGCACTTTCTGACTGGCTGGGAGACGGGGCCATGCCATTTACATCCGGACTTTGTTGTAATGGACTTTGGGAAGATATGGAGTTTGTGCTGTAAGGACCTGTTGAAAAAATCATGCTTGTGCTTCCTGCTTCCTGCATTGCCTTGGAGTAGAAGGACTGCATTAGCTGTCGCTGGAGGAGAGAGTTTAGTGCAAATTTTCCTGTGGAGGCCAGGGGTAAGCTGGGGCTCGCCAGGGATGAGCTGAAAAAGTCTTGACTTAAACCCGTTGGTGAGAACTGGTGTGTACCATTAGTATTGGAAGCCTGCTCCCCCGTGTTGCGGAGCAACTGAGAAGGAGGGGAGGCCGGCAAGGTTGCAGGACGCTGACTCTCAGGCTGGTCTTTCCCTTTTCTCCTGGCTGACCCTACAAGGAAGGTCAAACATAATGCATTATGGGGGATCAAAGAGGGAAAAACCAAGATAAAAAAATGCAAAGTTTGCCCCGCAAAGGGAAAAAGTGCAGATTTCCAAGGGCCAATGAAGTGGCGGTGGGGTTTTTGTTTTCATTTTGGTTTTGGTTTGTTTTCATTTGGTTGGTGGGTTTTTTTTCCCCATAATTGAAATTTTAATAAGCCAAACAAGGCCCCCAAAACAAACAACATGCATTTCATGTTTGCACCTTTCTTGTATGTTGCAGCCTGGAGAATCCCCCTTACAAACATTAAAACTAGAACAAGTACATGAAGTGCAGTTATACATTTAAAATAAATGCAGTTACAGACAGCAAGTCTCTTTGTTGTCTCTCATTCAAGACATTACTCATTGGACCTGACTGAACCCAAATGCAGCAAACATTTACATTTTGGAACAAACCAATTTGAATAATCACCATTAGGTGGATGCACCAAGATCACTCAGTTAAAAGTCATAAACCGCTTCAGAATTCAGTAATCCCAGGGCCAGTGGCAACTTTTAACTTCCTTCCAGCTGCAAAAACCATAAACATTCAAGTATCTGGAAATTCCATGACTTGCCATTTAAAAAATGTGCACACAAGATGTAAAAAGCCCACATTAGGAAAGCTAAACGGCAAACACGCTTTGCTAAGAAGAAAGTATTTTGTTTTTCCAAGCTGACCTGCTGTAGTATATCTAAGTGTATCAGACAGGAAGATTATTGTGTTCTACATGCAAACATTTTGCATAACATTGTGTGTGGGGGAAGAGACTTCTGGTGCCACAGATGAATTTGTTCCCAAAACAGAAGACAGCCTCAAATGCTACCGCTTGGTACATCCTGTATTGCCTCTCTTCCCTAACCTTTAAAGACTCTTTGAGGTCTCCAAGTTTGATTTTCTAATCCAGCCTATAAAACTGCAGAAATCCAGCATCATTCAGTGCTCTTGTCACCTCTTACTCCTTCTGCCATGCATTAGCTCAGACATTCATCTCTCACTCAGCCCTCCCTCCCTTTACAAGACAGGAAACAACCAGAATAGCTGAAAATCGTATCAACCTACCACTCAGGTCACTATTTGTGATACGCAGCATGGCGTTCTCAGACTGCAAGGAGCGGTTCTTCTCCAGCAGCAGCACCTCCAGCGGTTTAGATGCATCCTAAAGAAAATCAAAGTGGGAGGTTTGTTTCTAAAAGCATTAAGAGTCTCACTCAGGCACTAAAAAGGATTTCAGAAGAAGAAAACAACTGCTCATCCCTGCTATGAATGCAGCTAGGGAATTCGCCATGCATCTATTTGCAGGAATCACTCAGTGCTCCTATGTGAGCCATAGAAGAGATTCACTGTTTAGTTTTCATTGTAAATCATCCCTCAATTCTGCATTATTTTGGAATGTGCAATGGAACATTCTCTTAATCCTACTTATTTTAAAATGGTACTGGCATGCCTTCTATTTAAAAGCTGCAGACTCCTTTTAATCTGATTAAAATAGGAGTTAACATTATTTCTTCTAGGTTGACTGACCCAAGTTGAGCATTCCCTTGAAATGCTGCATTTCAGCAAAATCACTTTGCTCAAAACCAAAGTCACTCACAGAAACCTGTGTCTGATTTACCTTCCACCGAATATCTACCCCTTGATCATTAAAAAACATACTGAAAATTAATCCCTGTGTATTGCTATTCGGTTCAGATTTCAGAAGCAGGAATTTAATTCATAACCTTTAAACTTCATTTGCTGGAATACAGCAGAGCTTTCTCAGTACTCAAAGGGTTGTTTTCTTTGGTGAGCATTATTTTCAAGGCTAACAAAGACTTAAAAATGGTAAAATCCTTGCTCAGGGTACTGTCAGGGCAAGAAACATGCAAATCTCAGCATAGCTGTCAAACAACTCTAGTACGTTTAAAAGACCCAACTCCACAACATTATGACTATCCACTCCAGCACAGCTGAAACGTCATTCTCTGTCTTGACCACTTTAAAGAAATTAACAGGCAAAAAATGTTCAGTTCAGCTTTTTGCATAAGGAAACATCAGGAAAACAATGCTCAACCCATATGTCTCAACAGCCACAGGAAACTGCCCGCGCCAACACCAAAGAATTGCAAGACAAATATTTTCTTCATTAACTGAATTGCTGAAGTAAGAAAGAAAACAAAAGTAGGTTCAGTACCTGCGCACCAGAGCTTTCAGATGGTGCAAACTCCATGGATTTCAATATACTGTGGAAGGCAGAAAAACAATTATTGTCTATTTCTTCTTTTCATGACAACTCCACTAATGAGCATTAACATTATCACTTCCTACTCTCCAGCAACACTGCATGTGATAACAACTTTCCTTGCAGTAGCCCAGTCTCATAATGAATACAGAATAACCATTCAAACTAGTTATTGGATAAGAAAATTCTCTCGAACGTCATCTAAATCATTCCATATGCAATCCCACCAGGCCAGTTTAAGGCATAAATTTAAAGGTTAATAAGGATCTAACATTTTAAGCTGTCAGAAGCGATATAAATTTCTGTGTGAAGCTTGAAGGGAATGAAGAAGTTGTAGCAAAGCAACAAAACAGGGGAATCACCACCCCAATCACAGTACTTTATATAATAAACACCAGCTCACACAGCAATGAAAATATGCACAAATAATCCTCCCAACCAAGACGCTACAGGCTAAAAGGCAGTTTGTCATTTTAATAGCCTCCTAGTTCTATGGCAAAGGGAAGACAAAATGGGACAGTATTTCTTGAGAAATATGAAAGATCCAAGTATTTATAAGTACATTAAGAGAAGAATCTGATAGTCTCCTTGTCAATATTTTATATAAATACTGTGCAGTTGAAGGATGTCTCCCTTCAAAGTCTTTCAGTGAGAGTTGTATCATCTGGCAAGCAACAATCTTACAGGAATACAAACTTATTACTCTGCTTCGTCTAATGAATTGTTTTAAACAGGCCTGCTGCAGGCAGGACGTTAACGTCTCAGACTGAAGCAATAAATGATTTCAGCTTCTCATCGTACAAAGATGACATTCATTTGCTGAGGAAAAATACCTAACCAGATATAGATGGTGTTTATACAGCATTTTTTTCAAGTATAAAGCACCAGGAACTTTGTGTGGCAGGAAGAATATGTCCAACCATGTATTATATGTGGAAAATGAGGCAAAAAAAGGCAGAAGGCCAATACTAAGATGTAGGGACTGGTTGGGAATGCCACCAGGAGTCAGCTGAACACCCAGCACTCATTAACTGCCTCAGACCATGTGGCGTCCAGCTCCTCTATAAATCTGTCTGTGCTTTAATCCAGAATTAGATGTCCATGAAGTGACACTCTGGGAATCAGTAGGCTCAGTGAGTCATTCAAGATCACTCAAAGCCATAGCAAATCCAAGGGAAAAAGAAGTCATTCCAAGACAGGAACCTCATGCGTTGCATACTGTGTTAATTCTGACAGGCACTCCTACAAATATAATTATTAATAAAATTACAAAACTCTGGCCATCAGTTTCATCATACGGGGTCACTGAATGACACCTCTTCCCATCAGAAATCACTGTGGGGTAGAGCCACCATCCAATACACAAACACATAAAGTAATGCCATTAAGAGACTGCTTTACGTGGGCATAACAGCTCACCCACATGCAAAAGTGCCTCTTTTCTGCTATTAATGGAATTGTGCCAGTCAAGGAGAGAGGCTGTGCATTAATGGCTTGAGTTCTTAGAGATCCTGACATTATATTGACATCACAGGCATGTTTACTCAGGTTACTAATCACTGCTGAAAGCAAGTGCTTCTTGGGACATCTCCCCAGAGCCACAGCTCTGTCTACAAGGACTCCAAAGTTCTGGGGGAGACAAATATGCAGAGACTCATCTAGGGAACACCCTTTGAAAAGGGGGGCTGAAAGCACAGCAAGCAGTAATCACAGATTCATAGAATGGTTTCCAATGGCGTTAGAACTGGGTGAGCTTTAATGTCCCTTCCAACCCCCTGCCATAGTCAGGGACACCTTCCACTAGAGCAGGTTGCTCCAAGCCCCATCCAACCTGGCCCTGAACACTGCCAGGGATGGGGCAGCCACAGTTTCTCTGGGCACCCTGTTTCAATGCCCTCATGATGGTCGAATAAGGAAACGCATCCGAATTTTTTAAAACCCCTATTTTTTACTGCAAATTATCACGTAACAAACTTCCCGTGGCAAATCCCAGCTGTTTCTCCCATTTCAGCTCAGATCAGCAGCACACTTGCGATGCCGGTCTCCCAGTAATCCCCACTTACTGCACTTTAGTCTGCCATGCAGAGCAGTCCTGGAGCATACAGCCGCCTTCCTTCAGGATGAGACTAAACCAAAGGAAGCTGCACGCTCTGAAGGAGCTGGTGTGATGTTCTCTGACCACTACTGTGCTGCCTACAGAGCCAGACTGAAACCAGTCCCATGTGCAAAGTAATCCTAAATGTATTTAGTCTGTACATGGGGTTCTTGGTACCAAATGGCCAACTTTGAAGCCCTGATCCTCTTGTGCCCTCCACTTGCACCAGCTGCTCTACCAATGCATTTTTATACTGAGTACCTGCTGCCAGCTGGGACCTGCAAAAAGGATCCTGAATACTGCAGCAGCTGTATTTTCCACTGAGCTTGGAGCAGGCATGTACATTCAGACCTCATCTGGAAACTTACTGACCTCTGCCTGCTTAAAGTGTATTCTCTGCTACCTGGAATAGCCTTCTGGTCATTTCACAGGTAATTTCCTATACACTTAGAACCCAAAATACACTAAAATCCAGGCTGATGCTATCTCAAATTGCCCTTGGAGGAATATTCACTACAGCATGTTCATTTTCTCAAAGTAAAAGCTAAGTATGTCAAAAATGACTCTCCAAATGTGTCACAAACAGGAATAGGAGGAAGCAAAATGTTTCCCCTTTGGATTCCAGGAATATCTTTGCCCATGAGATTTCAGCTCACTCTGCTGCTCAAGATCAGTTATCTGCTCTTTAAAGGAAAGATCTTGTGACTTGAATCTGCACATCTAAGACGACTTGAAAGATCTTACTCTAAAGCAAAGTGTGCATTGGGACAGCTCAACTTTCTGATTGTATGATCCTGACTGCACAGGCAGGAGGGTTAGCACTGTTGTATTACTCAAGAGGGAACTGAAAGTACACACAGAGCTCTCAGATCTCAAAAAAAAGGTTTAAAAGCCATTTGGCACAAAAGCCAATGCAGCAACAAAGGAATCCTCCCATCCAGATCTTGATGTGGACCACTTTAAGCTCCTCCAAGGTTAGAAGCCGGCTGACATTGAGATCCCTCAGCCTCGAATGCCTCTAACATCCTTGGGAGGATTAAGGAAAATACATCAGTTCTCAAACACACAAGGAGTTTATTCTCTTCTTCCTTACTGACAAGATATCTTTTTTCTTGGTGTGTATGCATGTTATGAGCAGCTCTTTCTCGGTCAGTGTTGCAGGGTACAAAGGCAGCACAATAGGATTCAGTATGAGGGATACCAGATCTACAGCAATAGACTTTTCATAGCTTCACTTCAGATGAGACTGTCACTCTCAGATGCCCATTTAGATTTTGGCACATCTTTTGGACCAGATGGGAGCAGAGAGGGTGGCATGAGTGAGCTGCTGTGACAATGCAGCACTGCAAACATCTTCAGTGCTCGCGCAGAGGGTCTTAACACCCCACACCTCCCAGTAGGATGGTATGTGGACCCTAGGCCACCTACAAGGTAGCTGGCTGTCCCTCCAAAGTCAGCAGATAAAAACTCTTATCCACAAATTATGGGATATAAAAGCTGTAACAGCCAGGAGAACAGAGTTAATTTACTGGCACCCAACAAGGGTCACTTGCAGGAGATTTTCCCATCTATTTCACTGCAGGCTCATCTTGAAATAACAGGAACAGGCAGAAGCACCATATGAATACTCTGGTGTCATGGCTTCTCCCGGACCTCTTACCTGCCTTCCCTCATGTCAGTGTTGTAACAAAGAAAAAGTAAAAACCAAAAGGCTTTATTGCCAGAAATATAAGGATATAAAAGAGTTTCATAGCACTTAAAACTCATTTGCTGCTTTGGCAAATTCACATTTAGTAACTCATGTAGCAAATGGAGAGGTTGTGGCCTCATTCCTATTCACTGATTTACATGAGGGCATAAAGCAGCTGAAATCTGAAGCTGAGTTTCCTTCATTCAGGAGAGAACATGGATGTATTTATCCATATCACTAAAAGAATGATGTTTTTTTTGAGACCAGTTAATATTCAGGTATAATGACCAAAGAAACAGTCAACTGAAACTATATCCTTCCATCAGGGTGTGCTGCAGCTGGCACTGAACCAGAACCGCAGTCAGCATGGCTTGAATGCAATAGCATCGAGGGCCTGGGCAGTCCCTGGGCTTGCAAAACCAAACGCGCTTTCCACATTCTCCAGGGACGTGTAAACAAAAGCACATGACTCCCAGCCCCATCTGAAATACCTCATTAAACAAGGTAACATTTTTTCAGGCTTCTTAAAATACACACAAAAATGCCAGAAAGATGAAAGAAGAGATGGAGTTTCTTGCAGTTATTTAAACCATGACACTAAACGTATTTCCAGTCAAAAAAGTTCTCTTCTGAACCTGACAGCTTATCTTGTTAGAGTTCAAAATAAGGCTCATTTAAGTCTCTTAAAAAAGCCCCCTGGAATAGGAAGAGGCTGTTTGTGGCTTTAGTTTAAAACCACAATGTATTAGCAAAAATATACAGTGAAACAAGCCCAGCATTAAAATGGTAAGTGCTGAACAGCGGCTGGCAAAAGCAGAGAAAAGGTATTATGGCCAAAGGCCCTGCATTTAATTCTTGGTCCACATCACACTCAGCTGTTGGCTGGGGATTTTTAAAGAGTCATCCACCTAAATACCACAGATTTTCAAATGCTTTACCCTTGGTGGACGATAGTTTTAGCACCTTTTCTTCATGACACCTGTATTATTTGCTACTGCGATACTGCTGCAATGAAAAGGAGCACTCTCAGAGACAGCATCAGTTCTGGATGCAATTTCTGCCAATATTCCCAATTTCCCCATCTTTGTGGGTTTGACTGAATTCTTTATTGTTCCGAGATCACAGATTTGTGGCTTCATTTAACAAGCATTGTTAAACTACAGTTTGTGAAAAAATTACGGTAAGCATTTAACACTTACTTTAATTCTTTCTTAACCTCTTCATAATCAGCCTGTCCTTTCAGTTTTTCTTCCAGTTGCTTTAAAAGAAAAAAGATGGATTTAATTATTTAGGTTTTTTTCTTCCTGCAGGCTTTCAAAATCATCTTTAAATTATTCCATATATACAGCAGCACAAGTGAGGGTTAATGACTCGAACCTAATTTACATGTATTAGAAAACAAACTATAACCAATTCAACATAAACACAATTATACCTCACTTTTCCTTTGTTTACAGCGTGCCAAGCGTTACAGAATTCAGTAGGTCCCAATTTGGCTGTTTGCAATGTCACTGTCACGTGTTCAGGAAAGAGGTCGGGGAAGAAGGTATTAGAAATGGGGGCAGCTGAGATCTTTATGCAACTGATAAATGGAATAACCAAGCAGGATGCTTTGGCACACACTGTATTCTTCATACGAGAGGTCCTGATAACCTTATCTACATGGAAAAGAATGAAGAAGACTGAAGACGCTGCTGTTGACTGGAACAAGCCTTAGGCTTGTCAGACTTCTACAATGCCTCATGCTCAAACAAAACAGCTGTACAAAGTCATTTTACAAGCATTACTTATTGCAATAACTAAATGATTACACACCGGAGATGAAGCACTGAGACCAACTCAGCAGGTCTTTTTGCTCAGGTCTGCCTGACCTGGGGCTGTCTCAATGGTTTCTCTTTGGTCTGAAGATGCCACAAATGTTGAAATAAACCTTCCAACACAATGCTACACATTTGGACCTTACCCAGCTCCCAACAACAGTGCTCATCACTACAGGATAAATGCTTCAGGAGGCCTAAAACATAGTGATACATAATTGGTGCCGTTACATTGCTTTCAGAAGCCACATTCATTTCCCACTAATAATTTCTTTGCTTAGTACAGGCACACCTGATCTAAGCAAAGAAAGAACAGGACTTACTGGCTTGCAACTTCCACGGGTAAGTTCAGGCTAGCTCCGCTTCACTTCATTTTTTGGTGTAAAAATTGTCACAGAAACCCAAAGGTCACAGGAAACAGAAATAACACAAGGACAAAGCACCCTCAAAGACAGAGCATCCGCTTTGAAAACGAAAGGAATATATGACATGAAAAAGGAGAGGAGGGCTTTATGTCCAGAAGAGGCTGCCTTCAGAGGAGAAGTGAATTGAAGAAGCCACTCCTGGGCTGCTTGCTGAATGCAGGAGGAAGGCAGGGAAGGCTTGCAGTGAACTTGGATAATTATAGCAAACTCATTTTAAATGCAGCCCCATAAAGTTCCACACCAGCACAGTTATGGGTGAACAGCAGGGCTGGGACACATGAACAATTAGAGGTAGGAACCTCTTAACCCAAGTAAGCCCCTGTGTACGTGTCACCCATCTCAAAGCTACCAATGGGTACAAGCAGCAAACCTGAACACTGTAATACAGTACCCACAGATCAGCAAGTCCATTATCTGAGCCATCTTAATGATTTAAATAAGGCTTCTTCAGGTGACAACAGCAGCATGATAGGGCTTTGTTGGATTTCCAGCTATTTTGCTATCTATTAAAGGATTCCCTGTCAAGCCCTTTCCAGTTTAGGCATCGCTGGCATTTCCTTCTTGCCATTAGTACACATATTAAAAAGCGGTGACGAAGTGGACATCCATGTTATTAATATACCACCCTCTTAAATTCTTGTTCCTGCTTTTTGACACCATAATCCACAATCCTTAGTCACTGCTGACAAGAGGCATCTCCCAGCAGTAATGGATGGGCCCTGCTCTGGCAGCTGCTCAACAAGCAACTCTTAATGGATCAGCACCACTGTTACAAGAAAGCAGAAACTGTTAAGTGTGGAATTTGCACTCTGTGGAACACTGGTGAAACAAGTGGCCTCTTAAAAAGTCCTATGTCCTAAATCCTTAGCCATCAGTAACTCATGCAGTCATTCAGATGTGTTAAAAAGACAGAAAAGACACACATCTTTTAGCCATTTCACCAGACATGTCCTGCCTTACCAAATTCCACTTACTAACTGGAATTATAGGGATTACTGACTTTGCTTTATATAGAAGAGACAGTTGTACAGGTGTTCTGGTCCTGGATAATGTGACCAGGAAAATCCTACAAATACTAAAGATGTCTGAGGTTCTGATAACCTCCAACATGTGTTGAAATCTCATTATGCAAATGCAGCACATAACCCCAGGGCCCAAGGGTCACTTCAGTCCTCTCAGTTTTAAGAAGGGCCAAGCTTCAATGTGCCATGAGTTCAAGCAGCTTTTCAAGCTACAGCTTGATGCTGAAAACCAGAGTCACTTTAACAGGGAATCCAGCTGGACTTTTTAATGCACCAGATGAGGCTCAGTAAGAGTGGAGAGGGATCTTCAAATGAAATCAGTGAGCCAGAGAGCCCTCGGTACTGGGCAGGAGACCGAGCATCATGGCTGACAGCTTTAAAACTCCAATGCGGGCAATGGGAGGATGGTGCTGAACACCACACAGCATCTTTCAGCTCCTCCGGCCATCTTCTAACTGCTTCTTGCTCCTCTAAAGCTTAAAGCAAGGATACACTATAATTCATCTCTTCCTTAACTGCTGTGACTTGTAGCGTTTTGGGGTCTACAGGATAGCTTTTACAGTAGGGATAACTGGCTATTTACACTAGCCCTCAGTATATAAAGCACTGGAATAAATTTAAAACAAACAATATCTTGGATTAATCTGTTAGTTCCTTATGCAAGGACACGCCAAGAAAAAAGCCTTTTGTAGAAACAGAGATAAAATACAAGAAAAGCTAATGATTCCCATTGTCATGCAATCTATACTAAATGTAACTGTATAGGGATATGTTTTACCCTGAAAATATTTCTGAGACTTTTAGGTGCAAAGCCCAGTTAGTAAAAAAAAAAGATGTTGACAAAATGAAGCTGCTTTGGACTCTCAGGTACTTGTATACTATTATAGCGGGTTGGCAACCAGCAATATTTTACTTTGAATTGTATAAAACCCACATACATCCATCACTTCCAAGTACCTACTATAGAGACTGTTGCCATGGAAAATCTGCACCTAAATGTATACTTTACTAAACAATATAAACTAACAACTGAGAATGCACTACCTGTATATAAGCAGACTCTTTAGGCTCTTGGCATCTTCCCAGTGAATGACTGTTTTAAAATGTATTAGTATGGTAATTGTCACAAAGAACCCTGTGAAATGCACAGAACATGGTATAACAAAGGTTCAAGCTGTGAGACAATCTGGAGGAGCTAATATCTCGCACTAAATATCAACCTGCTTAGTTCAGACAAAACACGTCCTAACATTCTCCAACAGACAATAATGCAGGGAGCCAGAGGACAGAAGGAACGGAGTGGTGGTGTTTTACACACTAAATCAGAAGATATTCCATGTTAAGGAATTGTCTTGCATTTGTTGTGTGATTAAACTCATGTTGGAGCATACACAGATTGGCTCCCCTCCTATTTTTAACAACTGAGTAGGTTATTACTGTGTCTTTAACTGAAGTGTCTTAGGTAAATAGCATGTGCTGTATTAATGGCTCTAAAACATCTAAAAACCCCCATAAGACTAATGTCATAGTTTAGAATGATAAACCAAAAAGCCCATATTTAATTAACCCAGGTTATCTGATGGATCTCTTTGCTAACTAGCACTGCCTTATTGTAACTGGGTAGCAGGGAAGCTCTAACACCCAGCAACAAAGGGTTAATATAAATACGATTAGAAAAGACTTGTTACTAGAGGACATGTTTTGATTATTAGATCAGATGAAGATAAAGAAGCAATAATTCTGAAAGTATTTCTGTATTGTTTCATTAAGTCACAGAGTATTAAAGAATTCCCCCAAGATATGGTCTGAGAACATTGCTTTAATTTGTGAAACTGTGATTCATTTTTGGTGGAGGCAACCATTACAATCTCAGTTGAAGCAATCCCTCTATAATCAAACATGAGATCAACACATTGCCACTGAGATTTGGGTCTTCTTACAACAGATCTCAGACACAGGTTTTCCCAGCACTTAGGGGTAAAAGCATGTATTGTGAAATATTTTTATACTGCAACAAATAAGGTTAGAGAGGGTTGAAATGACTCAAATTTTATCAGTAGAGTCACTGCATCAGACACTATCAACAAGAACCTAAATACAGAGCATTACCCGGGCAAGCCTATGAGAAAATGGAAGGAGATTACTGTACTGAAAATCAAAGGCTTGCTCTGTAATTTCTATGATCCTATTCCCTTTGAAGTTAATGGCTAAACTAATACTGACCTCACCAGGAACATGCTTTATTCCAAGAAAATCTGTCAAGTGCAAGGACTCAAGGTATTTTCTATCAGGCTTTATGAAAAAATAAAAAAACCCTTTAAGACAGGTGGAGCCAGCAAAATGTGTTGCTCAAAACCAGGCCAGCTCCTTCCTCCCTCATTAAGAGTAGTGCTCACATAGTGACAGATGGGCAGAGACTGATACTGTCAATACAGGAACCTAAAGGGTTTCCTTTGCTCTACTGAATTTTCATCAACATTTTCATAAAAAAGGCTGTCTGAAGACACGCTGAAAGCAGGCTGAATGCAACACTTCTGCTTTCATTCCTAACAGCCATTTCTCCACATAAATCAAACCGCGCCAGAGCAAAACCAGTAAGCCCTAAAAAATGTCAGAATTAAAACAATTTGTAAGAGTTTCAATTGAATATTAAATCATTGTGATAGAGGAAAGCTGCCCACGCCACAGGCAGAGGTAAGTGGGGACTATCAGCCTCCTGCTTTCAAAAAACCCTCAGACTATAAGACCTGCAAAAACTCTGAAGTCTTTAATGGAATAGATAAATTTATCTTGTTTACACTTTGAAGCTCATAGATGGTAGAACAATGAAAGAGACCGGATTTACAGGAAACTGATTCATAACACATGTTAGGAACCATTTTTCATGCTTACTGATAGACTAAAACTCTGTGGGTTAGTGCACAAAGAAAGTGAAGCTGCTGAAGCAAAAGGTAAAAGGGTCACTCACAAAATGATTAGATGCTTCTTCTAGGTTTAGTGCAGTGCTGCTGGTATGGAAATGAGCTCAGGACTGAACTGCTAATTCTAAATGGGAATTACTGTGCAGCAAATACACAGCTAAAAGAATGAACGAGATGGTTATTAAGGCTAAAAAGCAGTCTCTCTGATTTTACTGGGTTTTATGCTCTAAATAATACACTTCCCTTTGCCAGTGGAGAGAACTGGAGTGGGCAGCAGGTAAATTCAGGCAGATCATAAACATTCCTGGCAAATCTTCAGTAACAATCAGTGGAGTGGGAACTGAAAGTTTTAAAAGCGAACACAGATTTGCTGTGCTGTTTCAGTTCAGCTACTGCACTCCAGAGCCATGGTAAATATATGATGGGGTTTGCTAGTGGTTGTAATTCTAAAGGTAGCCATGTTCTGCACAAACAGATTTCAAAACAGTGAGAACTAAGTCAATCATATTTCAACAAACCTGAGATCACTTAGAATAAAATGCCACAGAAAACAGAATTCAACAGCACCCTGAAGAAGTCAGGGGCTTTTATGGTGCCTCTCAGAACCACAGCAAACTTCCGCCAGTAATACCCAACATTGGTAAAAAGGCTGTATCCTTTGAAAGGTGCTGAGCACAGAACTGAGCCTTACTTTAAGTGTGCTGTTCTTGGCAGTCAGCTGCTGCTCCAGCTGGGAGATTTGGCTGCTGGAGTTCTCCCGCAGCTTGGTGAGGCTGCCCTGGAGTCTCTGGACATCTTCTACCAGCTGGGCGATCTCCCGCTCCTTCGCAGCCAGCTCCACCTCCAAGCTGGACCGTGTCAGCACCTCGATGGCCTGCTCCTAATGGGAAAACAGGAAACAAAACAAAGGCAAAAAGCTTGAATTCAGAGCAGGTAGGTAAGGATCAAGCATGGCTCCGCGTGGCACGAGAGACACAAACAACTTCTAAAGCTGGGACTCCTGCGGTTGACTGCGTGAATCTGGAAGATGAACCCTTCTACTCCCCAGCACAGCTCTTTGGTAAAACAGGGCTAATGGGGAGAATAAATGTCCCTATTTCAGAAGTGCACTGGAAAGATGCAGCCATGAAAGTCAAAGGATTCTATTTAGATCTATTTATTATTAATAGTCCAAATGCTTTGACAACTATGAAAATCTGTGCTTACAAAATACTAATCAGATAAAATGTTCGGAAGTAATGGAGCAGAATTGCTTAATCAGGAAGGGCAGAGCCGTGTGCCTTTGGCTGTCTGTAGGCATGCTGCACAGCTCAGGCAAAATAGTTAGAAATGGCCCCAAACTGCTGCTTCCAATACGCTTCCTCCTTGCCTGAAAATTGCTCACTGTTAAACATTATTGCTAGCAACTAAAACCTCTTCTCCACGGGGATGAAGATAGATTTGACAGCTGTAAGACAAGGCCATTCTCCCTTCGGCCTCCACTTTTAGAGATTCCCTTTCCCAAATCAGGATCTTTCTTCTTTCCATTTCCCATGGCTGCAAAATCAGTCCTCAAGTCTGAAACCTCCTCACTGGACCCAACCTTCCAGTAGGACAAGAATGAAGAGGGACAGGGAAGTTAAGAAGAAGGCAGATCTATTCAGAAAAGGTAACACAGACTAAATGTACCATTGCTTTTGTCTCCTTTTGTGTTAAGAGATCAATAGCTATAATGCATCGGAGCTCTGAACCTCTCTTCCATGAAGAACACACACAAATTCTTGTGCAGACCTGGGGAGCATGATGCAGCCCAATAAAGAAGGTACATTCCATTATGAAGCCTAAAACACATCTTACAAAGGTTAATGGCTGCTCCTCAGAAAACACCAGTGAAGGAGGAAAGAATCCATTTACCACAAGAGACACACACAATGATCGTAAGCATTATACCAAAGATCCTACGGCAAAAAAGCTGAAAACTCAACCCCCCTGTGCTGTCACCCAAGCACTTTCCTTACAATTCAAGATGACATTGCAGCAGGTTGAAATATACTCCATCCCCTCTCTGCTGGAAAATACAGGCACAACAAAATGCCTTTTCCATATCTTCTAAACACTTAGCTTGATTCCCAGTGACTGCATAGCATTGTATCTCAGAAAGCTACATGTAGGAACAGCAGTTAACAACGCTTTCCTATTACACTGAATTATACTTTTAACTTGAAAAAACCTCTAATTTGCTTGCATGAAACATCACAAGTTATATAATCATCTGCTGCTTGTGCCTATTGAGACTCGAACGTAGAGTCTGAAATAAGATAGATAATGATCATTTTCCTCCTGCAGTAGTTGTCATATTAAATATAAATGAAGTGCAGAAGTACTATTAAATACAAGAAAGACCTAATGTTAAAATAATGATAAGACTAGGACACGAGATAAGAAGAGGCAGGTAATTCAGAGTTACAAGTGATATTCAGGCTTCTTATTTTGTATTTTGCAGCCTGCTTGTCTATCTTCTGCCATCTCTGAGAAAATACTGGGTCGTATTAATAGACGACCAAACAGATCTGGAGGACTTAGGGTTTGTTACTCATTCTCTGCAAATGTATTTTAAAGGCAACCACGTGTTTCTCCGATATCAGTGTCAAGCATGTATATGGCTTGCAAGTAAAAAAACAATGTAACGAGCCCAATTCCTTTTGTTTGGTAAATCTGCTGCTTAGAAGAAGACTAAATTTCACTTAATTGCATATTTACATTTAAACACTCCTATTTTTCCTTTGGCAAATAAAAATCAAAGTAATCTGCCTGCTCATCTGTGATACCTGTTAACCCAGGACCAGCTGGAGTCCTGTAACAGCACCCTGTGCCCGCAAGGTCTGATCAGCAGTCAGTGCTACCAACCTCCCCAAACAACACTGCTTGCTTTATTTAGAGACACACAACAAGCAACCAAACCTTTAGGAGCACAGGATATCTTCTCCATTTTCTAAGCTTCTTTTATCGGATTTATAGGTGTAAGTTTCAGTTTAGATATACCCAGTGAAAACTGGAATGATACAGAACTTACTTCCAGTTCCTCTGACAGCCCATACACTATGAATAACAAGAATGAGCAGGCAGCAGGTCCCCACTAATGCAACCAACACTGGGCAAAGTTGGTTCCCTTGGTCTGAAGCTCCACACCTCCTCTGTGCCCTTCAGGCAGGCAAGTGCTGATGGCCCACCAAGTCACTGTTCATTACACTGCATCAATCCCTTTATTTTTCCTTTGCTGATGCCCTTACTGATGTGATTTAACTTCTGAGTCGCTGCTATCCTCCTGGACCAGCTGAGGAGAGCTATGGATCACCATACCAGTCACCTCTATCCTTCCCGTGGTCTTCTCCAGCCACCAGGCCCCTCAGAAGCTGAACCAAACCGCCATCCCAAAGGAACACAATTCCACTGCAGTTAAAAATTACTCCAAACAGGTATTTTTATAGCTGTGAGCTTAAATTGAAAGAGTTGTTCTGTAGGAATGTCAGAAACCTGTAAGAGCCAGTAAATATTTTCTCTCACCACATCAGGTGCCTTCTGGATCTGCGTAGCAAGTTGAAGAGATTTGTTAGCTGACGAGAGCTGCTCCCTTAAGGTCTCTGCCTCTCTCTGAGCCACCTCTGCCCTCTGAAGGAAATGAAAAGGGGTGAAAAGAGAAAGTACATTCAGTTTAACAACTGACAATTATTACAAGAACATTCATCAATTCATGCCTGACTGAATATAATTGATTTTCCTAAACACTCAACCTAATAAATGTTAGGAAAAAACATAGAATGTGATGGATTTTTATTTTAAACAGTACAAGGAAGAAATAATTGAGCGATTATGACAGTAATTTAACGCTAGGAGCAAGGAATCCCCTGCTGATACTAATGCTGCGGCCCACTGAATTTCCCAGACTGAATAAATACAAGTGGAAATGGAGTCTTTTTATTCAATTTCTTTCTATTCTCATAGACCAAGCAGATTTTATTGCAAGGTTCCTCATGGGAATAATTCTCACGGGTGAATGCTGAATTAAAAGATATTCTGACCATTCTCTCTAACACACACACACACAATGTTGTGGGCTTGCTTTCTTCAGTAATTATTTCCCCAAACACGAATTGTTAGATTCTGTTCTTTCAGCACATCTATTTCTTCAGCAATATTTAACTCTAAGCTGACGATTTTGCACAGCTCAGTTACCAACTGCTGAGGATTTACACAGTATCTGATCAGCCTGGGACCTGGCTACCAGATAGAATTCCCCTATAAATATTGAGTAATGATAGAAAGGAGAAAGGCAGAATTATGAGGAAAGATTGTCTGTACAAGAATTTGGGTAGAGACAGATGGATCAGTAACTTCAGGCAATAAATAGCAGCAAAGTCCTTTCCATAACTGTGTAGAAGCTTCTGTTGAGAGAAGTAGAACAGAACCTGGTTGTTCTACAGTATATACTCTTCCTGGCCAAACTTTCTTCTCTCTTCTTATAAGAAATGTATTTTATTGTTATAAAGCCACACTGAAACCTCCTTGAGTAGTCACTGCTTGTCATCCAGGCTACTCCATGCAAATCATGCTGCACCTTTGGCAGAAAACAGCTAGCATAATTTTCTATCTCTACTTGTAAGACATATCAGCAACTCTTCCAAACCCATGAGCTGCTGCAAATCGTGGCCAGAACTTTTCTTGACCAACTTTTACCCTTTACACTGATGGGTCCCCTTCCTTTATTGAGTCATAAATTCACACTGCCATTTTTTAAGCCACCATAAACTGCCATATTTCTGTGTGCCAGACTCCTTGTTTTCTCAGCTAATCCTTTTGAAATCCTCAGTCATCTAAAGCAGTGCGTATAAAACCTATATGCCTGTATGTGTGCATGATCTTTGAGCTTCTAGTCAAAGCAGAGACTCTGTCTGCATGTGTAATCAATCAGTAAACTAACAGCAATCAAATACTAAACGCATCATCTGTGCTATTTGCTCACAACATTATATTAAATGATTTTGCATAGGTTCTACAGCTGTAATTAAAATGTGATTGTAAAAAGTACAGTATCATGGCTCTCATAATCAGAGCACGGGACACAACCTATTGTGTGCTTGAAAACATGGCAGCAGCATTAAAAAGGCACTAAGAAAGAAAGTTGATGTTGTTTATGCAGTTGGGTAATATCAGGATAAAAACCTGAGCTAACAGCACACATTGAGATAAATTATTTTCTTGCACTTTATTAGATGTGGATGTACATATATTGATCTAATAACTGCTAAGCAACTCCAGCAAAGCAGGACAAGTTACTACACTGTGGCACTTGCTCTATGGCTGTATAAGTAATGAGTTTTGCAGCCTTAAGCAATTCTGCTGATGGCTTCCATTCACAGCAGCATTGTTTTCAGAACCTATTCAGCTCGCATGCAAGCAAACCACAGAGGGTATTTCTAATAGATGTTACATCTGCATATACAGTAAGCTGTCAGCTGCCCTCTCTGCACAGCCTCCCCAGCCAATTCACACCACCTGTTGTAATCCTGTGAATAATATTAGACAAGATTTCATACTAGGCATTGTTGAAAAGACACCAACAGAAACTTTGGGCTATTCTGCTTGGGAAATACTCATCAATTTTCCTCTTATTTTTTATTCCAGAATGGAAGCATTTTCAAGCCATAATCAGAGATGCATTCAATGCCTGGAAAGCACTTGTGGGTGCTATTGCAATATAAATTATAAATTACACATAAAAACCTGTTAAAAGAACAGCAGGTTCAAAACTGAGCGCTCAGAAGTTCTGAAAAGCCAGCCCCAGGGCCGCGGGTGTGCTCGGCCACCCCCTGCGTTGTGGGGCTTTGGGAGGCAGGCTGGAAGCACTCAGTAACATGCTATTGCTTCTCCCCACAAGACCCCCCCTGCCTGCTTCATTCAGCTCCCAGGATGAATAGTGCTCACTGAATGAGTATTTTGCTTCGTCCTCCTTGTTCCGTGTGTGACCTCTGCGGTTTATTTACTGCAAACTAATCCCACCCTCCTCTGCAGATAGGATTAATCGCTTCCTCACAGGCTGTGCTCTGCTTTCCACCACCAAAGGATCCAAGTGCTTCAGAATCGTTAATGAATGCACTGGCACAACCTCCATATTGAGGTGTATGGGTTCCTTAAGTCCCAGCACATCTCCATCCAGGTGCTGTGCACGGTGGTGTCAAACACAACCACCCCCTGTGGCACAGGCTGCGTTTGGCTGTCTCTCACCTGCACTTGAGGCCCCACACAGCAACTGCTCCCCTACAGAACCCTCTGGTTTTCCCTCTCTGACTCCCACCCCTCTCTGCTCGTCACTTTGTTCCCTTCCTAATTCATGTTGGCTGCTGGAAGCACCATTTCTGTCTCCGCTGAGCTTCGCGCTGCCTTAGCTCCAAGCAAGCTCATACCTCGCATGACCTAACAAATACACAAACTCCCAGAATTAGCCTTACCCCCACGATTTCCTCCTTCCTCTTTCCCTCGTTGCTTCTTCTCCAGCTGTCCTTGTGGCAGTCCCGTCCCGGTTCTTCTCCTCCCTCCTTTCCTCCCTCCCTACCACAACTCCCGTCTCCGCTTCCTGCTCTCCGTGCTCTCACGCCGGCATTGCCTGTCTCCCGATCGCAGAAGGGGCAGCCTGGGGGAGCATCTCCCCTCCCCGTGCTCCCTGTTCAAGTGGCACTGAACCTTACATTGCCACCAAGAGAAGCAAAACCTGGCTGGTTAATGTTCACCAGCCGGCGCAGCGATAGACTGCAGCGTGCTTGGGACAGGCACAGACATCAAAGCGGACAAATTCAAACCAGATTCTGTTGAGTTGGTCTGAACTCTTGGGTTTTTTTTCAGACACTTATAGGCTGGCCAAACTTGGGGTTTTTCCCTTTCTTTCCTCCCCTCCTACTTGAGCAACAGAGGATACAACCCTGAGAAAAAGGCAAACGCTCCTTCATCGACTGCCAAAGCCCTTGTCTTCAATAGGGGCACAGCAGGCTCCTCACCAAAGCGAGAACAACGCGTAACTTGTGGGGAAAACTGGATTATTTTTTGTCCTGATCTTGTCCTTAGAAACGGTTGAATAATTTTTCCTGAAATAAGAAAGTGCAGGCAGAGACAGATGCCCAGGATGAGAAACAGCTAAAACCTAGTGAGCTTGCACAACTTCAGTCACTGGAAAGTTCACACAACCTTCTCTTTGTCTGAAACTATCCCACTTTGGCTAAGAAATGTATCTGCCATAGTACTGTTGCTTTTCATCACTCAGTGCTAAAACTCTTGGTTCCTTACCTCCAAATCTTCTATGCATAACCCAGAAACCCCACCATGACCAGTGACAGTCACACTACTGGTCTTCAGAGAGATGATGCAAACCCAGCATTGCCTAATACTGCTATTTTTCTGGATAGTTAGATCATGCAATTCCTCCTCATTTCTATACTGATGTTTTTCTAGCATAGAGCTACCTCCCTGGTAACAAAGTATTTCAAAATACTTTTATCCTCCTTAATTCAGCATGTAAATATTGTACTGTTCCCACTGGAGCCAGCAGGTCATGAGCATAATGCTGCCGTGTGCTTTCCAATTAAAAAACCCCAAAGCCTCACACAATATATCCAGTTTAAATTATTCTCATTGTTTCCTGACAAGATAATGAATAGCATGAACCGAATGCTCTTCTACTTACAGTAAAATGCTAATTTGATCAAAGACCAGTGGTGTGAATAGCAAAATGAGATGCTTACAAGCAAAAAAAAGTGTAACCTTCCCCTTAAAGTTCCACCAGCCAAACTGTATTTCCTTATTATATGCTGAATTCAGTGCTATACGTAGAAGAATCTCCCTATGGGCAAGGAGTGTGTATTATCACAAGTAATTCTGCTGAAGTTAATGAGCCCAGTTATGGCAGTAATCAACAGGCTTGGTTTTAAGTGCTTGAAGCTGACATTCTTACTTGCAAGCTGCTGCAGAAGCTCTGCTTCTCAGAGTACGAGATCAATTACAGCAAACTGGTTCAATGGGCTTTCATTTTCTAACTTTTGAGCCATACAAATGTATTTTAAGCCCTTGAAACGAGCCCAGCTTTCCCAGAACAACAGGCAGGTTATCTGAAAATCTACGCCCTGAAAGGTTCTTCAGGGCTCTGGCATCTATTTTTTCCAGCAATGGAATATTACATGAAAATAAGTCAAGTTCTCCAACAAACAGAAGAGGTTGGGTTGTCTTCACTCTTGTCTTCAGGCTATTGCACTTTCCTTTGTGCACTGAAAGGCTGCCAGATAAATGTATTCCCAACTGAAGGCCAAGCATTTACAGGAAACTCCTGTGTCTGTATGAAAATAGTATTAACCATATTTTGCCTTTATACAGCACCTCTCCATGCAAGGATCTCGATGCACTTTATAAAGTAAATGTTAGTATTCCCTTTTTACAGGTAGTGAAACTAAGATGATTAAGGGAGTGGAGCATCTCCCTTATGAGGAAAGACTGAGGGAGCTGGGTCTCTACAGTTTAGAGAAGAGGAGACTAAGGGGTGACCTTATTAATGTATATAAATATATAAAGGGGGAGTGTCATGAGTATGGAGCCAGGCTCTACTCAGTGGCAAACAATGACAGGACAAGGGGTAATGGGTACAAACTGGAACACAAGAGGTTCCACTTAAACTTGAGAAGAAACTTCTTCTCAGTGAGGGTGACGGAACACTGGAACAGGCTGTCCAGGGAGGTTGTGGAGTCTCCTTCCCTGGAGACATTCAAAACTCGCCTGGACACATTCCTGTGTAACCTTATCTAGGTGTTCCTGCTCCGGCAGGGGGATTTGAATAGACGATCTTCTGAGGTCCCTTCCAATCTCTAGCATAAAGTGATACTGTGAAATCACTGGATGAAGGGACCTCATCTGCTAGGGAGTATCATCTGCTTCTTGTATCTAACCTGAACTTCCCCTGTTTCAGTTGAAACCCATCATCCCTTGTGCTACTGCTACCGCCCCGATGAAGAGTCCCTCTCCAGCATCCTTGTAGATCCCCTTCAGATACTGGAGGCTTCTCAATTTTTAAACAATGTGAACTGAGTATCTAAAGCTAGCAAAGAAATCTGGACATATCAGTGGCATGAAACCACAAACACTCAATACTAGAACCTCAAAATGAGCTTCTCTCCCTTTTTTAACACTCCAAATTATTCCTGTTTTCACAACGTAAGAATTATTCTTTTCAGTCAAAACCTCCCTTTTTCTCATGCACAACTGGCTGGCTCCAGGTTGCTACATGGAGTATAGAAACAGAAGAATAATTCATTTGAATAAATCTGTCATTCCAAAGATTCCTGACTTACTGCCATAAACACTGTGGAGAAAGGTGTAAACTTGAAAAGGTACAGAAAAGTGCTAACCATAAATATTTGTGTCAAATATACATTCACACAACTGTAACTGCTGCAAGTGCAGAAAAAAAAGTACCCTGGAGCTTCATTAACTTCCCTGATTGGAAATGGTAATATTCTGGGAATCAAACAATGAAAAATTCAAAGATGCTCTATCCCAAACTATGATAAATCATTTATTTTGACAAGTACGCAGAGTTTAGCTTTAATTATTTATTATTATACTTCGTAGCATATCAGAAAATATGCAGTGATTTATTGTGCAAAATGAAATCTTAAAACGAGTCCCTTCCCCAAACTACGGGATTATTAAATCTTCATGAAAACGGGGTGTGAACTCTCAGGTTATTTTCATTATCGAGCTGGTGGTAAAGTGAAATAAGCCATTCCCATTGCATTTAGTTATATTTTGACTTCAGCCCTTTACAGACCCAGGCCATACAAGCCAAGGAGGGGAGCTGAGAGGGATCACAGATCCCAGCTGCCAATGCCAGGAGCTCTTCTGTCTTGCAGATGACACAGTTGCACCTAACACAAATGGGGGCTGTTACCTTCAGACTGTACATCCCTGCTAAAGCTATGTTGTGGAGCTGATGGCTCCTCTCCAGGCAGGCCTAGGTAGACCAGCCATCTTCGTGTACTATTAATGTCTTTTTTGTACCACTTTATAGCTTTCTGGACTTTAAAGTGGAAGAGTCACTCCATGGGCCATCGCTGACAGCCACCTCCCAGCCAGGATCCACCTCACCATAACAGTGCTGCCATCACATTGCTGCCTCCAGCAGCCACATCCAACCCCACCACCCAGCTTGCTGCTTTCAAAGGGAGTGATTGATTTCTCTTGTTGATTAGGTTTACAGTTTATACATTGCATTAATGATACAATGGAGAGATACTGAGCTTTGCAGTCACTACCCCTTTTTCTCTCTAAGCAGAAAATTGCAAAGCTCACTGGTATTTAAAGGCAATTATTTCTACGAGCTAGTAATTTCATCTGGGGATGACAGCACACAAACAAGCCCCAAAAGCTCCTGCATGAAACAATCTGAGGATCCAAATGAGGGAAGAACAGTGGGGGAAGAGACATGATGGAGTCTGAAGATTAAGAATGGTCTATGCTTTACCCAACAGGACTTAAGGGTGGGGAGTTACATCAGCTCTGTTCCCAAGGCTTTCACCACCCAGAATATGTCAGTGAGTACATCCATCCTACCGTTACTGCAGAACTGGAGGGGGAAATGACACTCTCCACCTCTTAGGAGTCAGAGGTGCCCTCACACAGAGCAAGGGAAGCTCATAAATGCCAGCTCTGGATTTAGAAAGGGCAGGAACCAAGACAGGGATTTTCAAGAAATATCAGATATTTAAAAATTAACAGCAAATATTTTTCACATTTTCAGTAAAAACTTTTTCCTGTTCTGTAAATTTCTGCTCCAAATCCCTGTCGTTTGGGAATGTTTTAATTCCAGAGCAGCAAAACCTCCCATGAGAATCAGCAAGGCAGTCTATCCTGAACGCAGGAGTCATGCTGAGCATCACTCTTTACAGGTAGCCTTAATAATGGGGAATAAGTACTTACTGAAATGATAAAAGGAAATGTTAGTTTAACTGTTAAATATATAATTACTTTAAGTACTTGTTTCTGCAATTGTAACACTTGAGCCTGATGCAAACTCACTTTCTGGCCTGTGCAACGGATTTAATTTCTTCTAATTCTTTCTTTCAGCTATAAAGAGGTAAAACACAGGAACTGCTGCTACAAAGATTGCTTATTATAGAAGTGTTTTAGAAAGGTAAAGCATCACACAAGACAATGACTATGGGCGTGTTCCAGCAAAGCAGCTGAGCTACTCCAGGAGCTCACTCGTGAACTTCCCTTTCCCTGTCTGCTCCAAGGCCAGCCACTCCTCTCATGTTCCTCATCTCAGCATTAGTGGAAAACCTGGCCCCTTCACTCCAAATCCAGGCTTCCCTGCAGTTACTGAGCTCAATGGAATCAGTGAAGGGTCCCCCAATTGCAAAAACTGCTGCTAGGGAGAGGACAGGGCCAGAGCAGCTGGGAGAGGGAAGGAGACGGAGAAAGGGGAGATAGAATCACCTCTTCTGCCTTTACAACAGCACGGATGAATTGCACACTGATGTTTACACACAGAGTTTGCTGAACTGCAACCAAAGGAAGGGTTAAGCACATAAGCAGCTATAATTTTTGGTTGATTAAACAAAAAAGACCCCAAAATAAAGTAAAAAAAAAAAACAAACACATTGCAAGTTTGCTCCAGTTAGACAGAAAAATACCTTTAACATTTCTAGATAAATAGAGATATTTCATTTTAGTATGGCAATGAGGACATCAAAAATACCTGTTCTTTAATTACAACCCCCTTTCTACCCAGAGAAAAGAAAAAACCTACTGGGAAAATCACTGCTGTAACTGCAAAACGTGCTGCCTTTGCAAAACCCACAAAATAATTCGACTAAAACATCTTTAACACCTACATCATTTCTAAAAAGTCTACAGATTTTCAAATAATTACTAGCACTTTCATAAATATTTAATGGTGTCTACAAAAGTTCTTTGACAGAACTAAAAACCCACTGTGCACACCCCAGTTTTCTTTTACTGACTGAATAATCAACCCAACAACTTCCAAATCTGCCTTCTGCTTCATTAGTATTTTTCCAATTTATAAAGCACTGATGTAAGGGACAATAAACTTGCTGTACTTGTCAGCTGCACCAGGGGAGTGTGGGGCTGAAAGCTGAGCTAGCAAAAGGAAAAGACAAAACAAAACAGCAGCTGGAGGGGGTTTAGTTTTCAACAGGATCAGTGACCTGCTCTGGCTCCACAAGCATTTGTGACAGCATGAGGTGTGCAGCAGGACTGCATGGTGGGGAAGGAGCTGCAACTGTTCCTCCTGGGAGTGAGCTGCTCTTAGGTAAGCTTCAAATGGATCATGAAACTATAACCTGAGAGACTTCAGATCTATCATCTCTGATCTTACTTGACAGAGGGATTAACAAAGCTCCCCGATAAGCAAATGCCTGGTTGAGGTTCCCTCTGTGAAACCATCACCCATCAATCCTGCATGTCCATACACACCTCCTCCTTCATCACCTCAGTTACTCGAAGTACAGACTCAACCAGAAGGGCACTTTGCTTGGGTGTCAGGTTTGGGTTTTTAAAGGTTTTCATTTTAAAAAGTTCCATACAATCGTGCCACTTCCTTGGGAGTGTGTGCACTGTGAGGGGACGTGGGAGAGACATTTCACAGTCTACCAAATTAGCATCTGCAGGAACAAATTGCAATGTCTTTGTTCTCCTGCATGGCACAGCCTGATCCAACCCTTGCTAAAAATTAACACAGCAATAAAACAGATCTGAAAAAGAAAGTAAAAGAAAAGCTCAGAGAAGCCCGCAAAAGCTGGAGCTGCAGCAGCAGGTCAGGCCTTCCTAGGTCAGGCTGCCGGCAGCCCTACCATTGCTGCAGGGCAGCAGCCCTTTAATTTGGGTAAACCAGTTACCTGTGTGTCTGAGTAAGAGCCAACATGATGGATTTAGAAACACAAACCCAAGAGTAACTATAGTGGGAAACTTAATTTTAAATAATTAGAAGGTAAATATAAGGCAAGCAGTGCTTTACTGTGCATACAATCCTTACAGAGTATCCCTGAAGAGCTCTAGTTTCCTCTAAATTTGCATAGTTTCTTACTCTATGCAGTTACAACTGCTAAGTGCACATAAAAGAACTGTCATGAAATCCAAAGAGAAGGGGGAAAAAAAGATCAAGTCACACATAGAATTTTATAGGGGACTCATTTAGAATCCTACCTGATTTGCTCTTTCAAGGTCTGTCATGATCATCTCGATTTCATCAGCCCTGGGAGAACAAGAGAGCAGAAGTACTGTTATCACATGAAGAATGCCCGCTATATGAGTTCATGCACAGCACAATTGCAACATTCATACAAACAATACCAATTTTCAGTATGTTTTTAAAAGGACACAGTGAGACTGATCAGCCAATCTTCTGAGTGGTGAAATCCTCGCAGGTTTCAGCTCTGGGGACTGGTTTGCAAGTCTCCAATTGCTTTGCCTGTTCCCTTCTTGCAGCAAAAGGGGGAATATGAATAATGAGTATCTAAGCATATTCATTAGATCTTTGAGGATCTTACTCTCGAACCTTCTGCAGAAGGGCAGTGTCATCTCTCCTACATGTAAAGGTGCTTCTGAAGTGATAATTACAGAGAAGTCAAACACCAAGCTGACTACGGTCAACTACTTGTATACACGTACACAAAAGTAGCCTGTTACTCTTCTGTTTCAGCATGCTCAGATGTTTGGTTCTAAACTTAGCAAAAGAAAAAATATCCTGAGGTCAAAGAGACCAAGAAACTTAATTTTACATTACACAGAAAAGAGGGTTTTGACACATATTTATGAAACTCTAAATTTAGACTCAGGCTCTTAATGCACTCTGCAAAGCTGAATAGGAAAGTCAAAGGGTTGAAAACTATACAAATAGTCAAGGAAAACCAGATCCTTCACGTACATGTGTTAGGTGGCAGCTACCAGCCCTGATCCTTTAAAGCCCCAGCATTTCTAAGCCATCACTTACACAAACGGACCTAATCCTTAAGCAATCTTTTTGTATCCTCATGCTGAATCATGGGCAGATAATTCCACACTCATGCTCTCACCTGTGCAAGGTACCAGGAAAAGGGCCTACAGACCTAAAAGTACGTTCTTTATCGATATAATTAGATACATTACTTCTCCCCAGACATTTTCCCTGTCTTGCATCTCTAGACCATATGGAAGCAATAAACACTATCCTCATCTCCTATGTGCAGCAGCTTTAGCCAGCAAGTCCTTTTGCAATCTGCCAACACCATAATGTCTGGGTTTTGTTTTTAATCTGTAGCAGATCATTATCAGTAAAAGCTGTGAAATACTGGAGTTCCCTTCCTCTGCCCATGCAGGAAAGTCAGGGCTTGGTTTTCTTCTGATCCCACAGAAGATCCATTTTTCTATGCAGGTGTTTGCTGGGAAAGATGGTTAATGGAAGTACATCAGGGTACCGGCACATCCAACACTTCATCATTACACTGAATATTGACTTACTCTTCCAACAGCGTTTGAGGCTCTACATGCACATTCAGGGAAATGCAGTAAAAGATCATAATAAGTAAATGTGTATGTATATACATTAATGGAAAATTATTTTTAATTACAGCCTTTAATGTTGTTGGGTAACATGAATTGCCTTTTGAAAAGGTCTTTTGGACAATAATGGAAAACAGATTAACATGTGCTTTCTTGTGCAGGAGAAGCTAATGTGCTCTTACATTGGAAAGAACTCATGCACACAACGTTTTGAATTAATAATAAATAATAGACATTAATTACTGAATTGAACAATCATTCCTTGGGCAAATAAGGATCCAAAGTGCACAAGGAGTGGCCAGAAAACAACGCCGGGCAGGTTAACATAAACCTACAACATTTTTGATCTCTTTAGCCTCTGTAGTTGTGAAATGTTTTTTGTTTTAGACTCCAGCCCCAAAATACTTGTTAACTCAGTTATGGAAATGACAGTATTTCACACGGAAAAGACGTCCCTAAGACCATGCAAGTGACCCCACTGTGTATCTGTAACACAGGGATGAGAGCATCCTAAGGCACCAAAAAAAGAAAGATGCTTCCCAGCATTTTACAAATATTTTAACCCAGGATAGTTTAAGGATCCTCTTTATATAAGCTTATGCATTCATGCTGAATTTATGTGTGAATGCCTCAGGTTATATGGAGCCAGTAAATGATGTCTGGATTATGTCACATGCCTCCCAGATCAGCGCTGGGAATGTCCCACCCCAACACGCATCCTACAGCTTAAGCAAACCCAGTTTCCACTTGCTTCTCTGCAGGCTTTGGAGAACAATAAGCTCACTGGGGTGCCAGGTATCAGCCAAAGGTCTCAAGAACTGCAGAACCTGAGAAGAGCAAAGGACTCAGAAGCACTAAACCCTTGGACCAGGAGAGGACGAAAATAAAATGGAGAAAAGATGATTCTGATGCAGAATTGATGAGTGGGAAGGGGCAGAAAAGTGAGGGAAACTTGATCCATCACAGGACCCTCAGCCACCTTTAAAGGTCTTAGAGGCCAGTCAAGGGAGCCAAGAGCAGGGAAACAGATGAAGACAGCAGAGCGAGAGAAGGAACAGAGGGATGTCCTAGGCCAAAGGACAAAGAGCAGTAAAGCAGAGGAATACCCCAGACCAGCGGAAAGCTCTGTGGCGGCCACTAGAAGAGGCTGAAACAGAGGATGGTGCCTGGAAACGAGGTGGAAGGACTCAGGAGAATCCTGTATTTAAAATGGACACAAGTATTAATAGGGGTATTTGTATGCTGTTCTGGCTGGGGTCAGGATTTAAGAGCTCTATTACAGCACTGGTATATGCAGCCAATTACAAAAGAAAGCAACCGAGGATATAGAATGCCATAAAAGTGCCATTTCTGCCCTTCAGCATGCACAGATAATTCTGACTGAATCCAGCAGAAGTGTCAAACTGTAGCCAAGGGCAAAATTGTCCCTTTGTCCTTGTATCCAGACACTCCAGCTGACTGATCCTGAACTCCCCTTTCCCTCATACGTGTTTTCTACCTAGCTTTTCCACACACAATCTGTCTCTGCACCTTAAAAGGATGTAACATCCCCCCAAAAATTCAAACAAAACACCCCCGGCCTAGCAGTGGAGGTTAATGCTGCAACCATAAATGTTACATTTAAGTAAAGTAATGAATTAAATTACTCCATATTCTTTCCTAGCACAAGTGTCAACAGCATTCAGAAGAATCTTCAAAAGGAATTCAGTCTTTTCATTTTAAAAGCTCAACTACCACATCAGTGGCTGGCACTCAGCAGTCTAAAATCACTTACTTGAGAAAGTCTCTAATAGCTACATTCACTGTTTGCTCAGCAGAAGTATTTACTATGAAATAAATTACAGTTCTCACACCTTTTATGCACTCGCAGAAGCAACTTGCATTGATTTATTGTTTACAAAGCACCGTGTCGAATTCAGACCTGCAAGGTACAAGGAAACACCACTTTGGCTCAACTGTGTTAGTCCCACACAGGTCATTTTTGAGGTATTCACCCTTTGCTCATTTTCAGCCCTTCCTATTTCAGCATTTCTATTTATTTCAATGGAACTATTTGACAGGCAAAATACCACCTTGTCCTGCAGGGTTTCACTGAGAATCTGGTGGGAACCCAGAAGGGAACAATGGCCAAGTTCAGCAAATCTGTAGTTATGGACCGCCCCAAAACTTCTGACCAAAGTCATTCCACAGGAGCTAAACTCACTTGTAAGAGACACAGACCTGGTGATTTTACCTTTTAACTTTCTTCATTCCTGAAGCAATGCATGACTTGGCCTCTTGTGAGTGCCTGGACTCCTCCATCACCCGAAAGCTGAAGGCAAGAGGAAGAACCCCAAAGTTCTCACTTTCTTCAGAGGGCTACAGAGGGTAACTAGTCACAAGGAACACCTTTTGCTAAAATACACTGATATTTATGGTGATTTACAGCAGATTTCTACATTGCAACTCAACAGTATTCAGGGTTTGTCACGGGTGATACTTTCTTAACATTAAAACAGATCATGAAAAAAAGAGTGGCTAAAGCTCTTTTCAGGAACAACTATTCCTACCCTCTGTTTTCTCATTCCACAGATAATCCGATCATTTATCTGATCTAATTCCTTATAAGATCTGTGTCAGAGGAAAAGTTATCATGTAAGGAAGACAGCTCTACAGTCTTGTTCTAAGTTTCAACACTTCCAGGCTAAGGAATTTAGGCAATCCAATTTTAAGCCCAAGCATTTGGAATTACAGAATAAGCATCACCAAGTAAAAAGAACCTGGACTGTTGAAACAGCACGACCATGAAATATTCTATTATTTCTTCTCTTGCTAGAGTGTTTGAAGTGAAAACCAAACCCCACTAAAAGCTGTACGTTTTACAAGGTAGAAGCTTTTACCAGCCATGAAAGAGCCCTCAAAGCTCCTATGCCATCTATAAAACAGGAGTTTAAACAAGAACACCCCACTTCTCAGTTCAGTTACTGATGGGAAATGAAAACTGCAGAAAGGCTCCGTTTTCCTTTGAAGATCAAGATAAGTGATTTCGGTTTGAGCAGTGTAACAAGCAAGCAAATTCAAGAATTGGTAACGTGGAAGCAGCTCAGTTCTAAATACAATCCAATCCGATAAAAACCCTAAACACCATGAAGCTCTTCACTTGCAAGCAAGAAGAATCTGAACTTCACGATTAAAATCCAGTTGATCCAACTCCTTCATTTAGATCCCAGCTTAAAGAGCCAGAAACAACAACTTTTTTATTAACATGACAAGTTGAATGGTTTGCCAAATCTCATGGCTACAGCCCCCTAAACACTGAAACTTACTGAACCTTGAAGGAAACTGCTGTTGGATCCCTTATACATGGAAGAACTGAAAAATACAGATGACACTTGTGAAATTGCAGTCAGTGGCGTGGCCAAGAAACCTCACTAGTGGGGCAGATGAGTATTCTGGTCTGGCAAAAACCAAACACCATTTCTTCCCACACATTCGTTTTCTTTACAAACATGTCTAAGTTTCCTGGTCAGGGCAAAGGGGCTATGGAGCCACTGGGGCTTGTTAAAACGTTCTAATTACCAAAACGTTTACACAGGCAATTTCAACCTAAAAGCAGACATTATCAACTCCTGTGCAGTTATGGTTAAGTAAGGAAAAACCATAAATCCTACTTGTAACATGTATCTGTGATTGTCACGGAGCAGATTTTGGCCAAATTAGGCAAACATTTTACCCTTTCTAAATTACAGGCAGCATAAGCTAGGACTTTGCTAACACCAGGCAAAATGGGAAGAGTTATTTGGGACATTTTCAGGGGAAAGAAAAGAAGGGGGGACAAAACATTAAAGGGTGGAGGAGGAGCAAAAAGCAGTGCACTGAATTCTGTCAAGTTTCAAGGCAGTTTCTATCAGGGAAGGTTCCTGGGTCTAGGAAGTAATTTCAAATCACTGAACACCATTAAAATTGCCTGCAGCCCAGTGATCGCGGCATTCACTCGGGGCACATGTGCGTTCCAGCATCTGAAGAGCCTATTTTAGTTTTTCTTTAAGCAAAACAGAAGCATGACAAATTTGCTACCCAAATTCAAGACTCTTTTTAAGATCTGCTGGTAGATGCCCTCATCTAATCCCTGCATCTCAGTGACCATGCCAAGGTGCCCTTGCTGCTGGCTTGCATAGTTTCCAGGGAAGAAAGAAGAACCACACAAGCTCTTAGAATTTTTCCATTGGAAACCAATATAACCCCCCCACTAATTTTCTTGCACCTTATAATTATCACTACACCCATAGTTTAGGTATTTTTGGAATTCATAATGATTCTAATGCAACAAACATCTAACAGATAAAGCCGCTGTTACTGCTAACACAACCTCCAAAAGTAAGAGACACAAAGGTTGTACAGAGAAAGAAGTTATTTCCACACAACCAGTACAGCATGTCAAAGGGCAAGAACTCACACTTTTTACTACTAAGTTCTTAAATCTACTTTTCAAATTGCAAGAGCTATAGGTTAATATTTTCTTTCACAGGAACCCTCTACGGATCTTCAGATCAGATAATCCTTTTTCCAATGTCATACAAATCCAGGCCGCTTGTAAAAGAATTCCTCTGTTCGGGGATTCATAAATCCACCAACTTTAGTAATGAATTGGGTGTTTCCTTTCCTAGGAACTCAACTGAAGAAAAAAATCCTCTCTCTGCTAAGCAGCAAAACACTGAAGGCTTTAAATTGAGAGATCAAAGAAAGGCTGGCTTCAGGTGCTCAGTGATTACCCAGTACGTCACTGGGACTAATCTGGGGACTGGTTAAATGTCCACTGTACAGTGTCCAGACCCCTTTCTGCAGTTATTCTATACTAAATCAAGTTCCTCCCCTAGCAAAAAGGAGCCTCAATGCCAACTAGTTCAGGATTTGGGGGGGTTTTATTAGAATTAATTCTTGTTTTCTCTCATTTCTAACCCTGTACCCATGCAGAGCTCTGCATAGAGATTCAAGATGAAAAACTAAACCAAGCCTCATGCAAAGACCTCTCATTAAGCACACCAGGTTAGTGTCAGGATCAAGTACCAGGATCAAGCAGTTGCACCAGCTGCAGGTATGATCTTCCAATAAACGATGTCTTAAGCGCTTGGAAGATGTCAAGTGATCATCAAATATTGATAAAGGTTAAAGAAACTGCTTATAAAGCCCATGATATTGAGCAATACTTGGACAATACAAGACAAGATTTATCTCGATCGTTAGAAGGAAAAGATCCTATAGAATAAAACATTTTTCAGTCCATAGGAAAACTGTTTTCCAAGAAAACCTGCTCAGCACTTTGTTCTTCTCTTTCATGCTTAAGTCAGGATTTCAAGGATGAGGTAAGAAAATTATGTCTGCAATTACAAAGTTTTAAACACAATAGAAATCAGCTTTTTTGCAGTGATACACCAGAGAGTAGAGTTTCTAAAGATCAGCAGTGTTGTCTTAATCATTCCTACAGAGGGAAGTTGATATGAGTGACAGTAATTCATATGCTCAATAAAATATAAAGAGGAAAAATAAGAACACTATATAATAGGTAACATCAACTCATGGAACCCCAGAGCTGTTAATTCCCATAGTGTTACACATACATGACACTGGCTCACTTTGAAAATATGAAGAAGAAAGCCTAATGTAAGCAGCTGGAATAAAGAAAAGGCACACTGGTAGCCCAATATACGGTACACCTTTGTTACATGATGACAATACCATTTTCTTATTGTGGCACATATTTACGTATATTGTACCACAGCCAGTATGAATCTTAGCTCCCCATACTGCTCAATCCCTCATTTAAACACCTCTTACTCAGCTTTCTTTGTGTTTTCATTGTGCTTTTCTCTCCACAAGAACAGGTCTCTTGTGAACTTCATGTCCAGCCATCATGCTGTCCATTACAGATAGGAAAAAAACTGCAGTAAAACCTTTTTCTCCTAGTCTCACGATCAAACATGTCCTCTTCCACAATGCATTTTTACTTTACCCCACAAAAGCCCTGTGAGTAGTGTTAAAATCAGTAATAAGGAGTGTTCAGATGTGCATCATTCCGGGTTTCCTCCCACCTCAGACCACTGGTGACAATCCTTTGAGCCACAGAGGCCTTCAAAGAAATTTGCTGAAACATGAGAGAATTTCTGCACCTGAAATCTGCAGAATAACCTTGTCTAGACAGACCTAAAACTTGGTTTCCACTAACTGCTGAGGGAGCTGGTGAGAAGTCTGCAACCTAGAGCTGTGGGCTCCTGCTCCTCCTTGTTCTACTACTGGCAGGCAGAGGAGTTCAATTCAATCCTGCAACTGAATTCTGCTGTAATCATCCTGACCTGCCTTTAGAGACTACTGAGAAAAGGAGAAGAACTTTCGGATATTTAATTTTCGTTGTGTTTATGCCTGAATCCCACCTGCATCAATGTCCTGTGATTGAGACACTCCACGAGCATCAGTACAAAGCCACCACGTTTGCAGGACTAAGTCCTCAGTGTGAGGACCACAATCTCCAGGTTCAGGTTATGCTGAATATTCATGCTCAGAGGAGCAGATTTAGACAAACATTTCCAGCTGCCTTCCTGGCCACTGCCCATCTGCGCTGTGCTGTGCCCTGGGTAGCAGCAGTCCCTGCCTGATCCAGTACTGCGGCTCTGAGGTTTTTCTAACAATGGAAGATGACACAGATGCAGCAAACTCTCCATTTCCTAGTGGCCTCTGTTACAAATTGAAAGAGCTTGCTGCAATTCCCCTCTCCTGACTTCAGCTGATTCAATAACACACCAGAATTTAAACACAGACACCCTTCCCTCACTTGCACACAAAGCATATCAAAAGCACGGAATTACTCCTGACTTGGCCTTGAGCAGCCAACATGATGTCAATTTTACATGTTTTATAAAGCAACAGCATGTAGAAAGTGACTCAAATGCAGGTCATATCAAGCATGTGACCCACAGAGCAATCAAAGACTGCCTGAAACTGTCGTTCAAGGTTCAATCATCTTCTTGCAGAAAAATGAAACATCTGTGGCCCAGAGAATTAAGTTATGTATTGCATAATTCATCTGGTGTCTGCCACAGCAGCCATTTTAATGCTCTAGTGATAAACATGTTTGATTATTTTTGTTTTGTTTCCTGTTGCCTCCATGGTATTTCTATTTATCTACCCATAGTACAACGCACAATGGAGATAACAAATATACAGAGCAGTGCTACAGTCGGCTGATAAGACGTGGGAAATCGACAGCGTTATTAATCACATTAAGGCAGCGTCGTTATTAAACCTGAGGTTCCCTGTAATTGTACTCACTTTGGTTCTTTTGGGTACACTCTGTAGTTAGATTCGATGATGAAATCACTGTTTCCCAAGGATCCAGGATGAGCTTCAGAGGTCTTTCTAACAGAAAGCTGCTCTCCTCATACACAAAGCAAGTTTCCCACGTTCTCCATCCCCTCACTTCTTTTTGCTCCTGACAAAAGCAGGAGGAACATGCGGCTCCTACCAGACAGTGCACAGGATCATTCTGTTCCCTTATTCCATTAGTGGGTTTGTGGTCCGCACTGTGAGAAACCCTAATCCAAAACATCCTTTGCAAGTCATTTTGGGCAGTCATTATTTTATTTAATGGTAGCTTAGTTCAATTCACTCCCAAACTTGTAAAGCCTAAAACCTTCTCACCTGCCATGAACCTCCCTGACTTTCAGAACATGTCCCTGCAGAGCAAGTGGGAATTTTCAAGCTCTGAATCCATACCCTGCTCCCTGGGTGTTTATTCCTGTTGCAATTTCTGCAGCTGACAATTTCTGCAGTCTCCTCACAGACCTTTAGACTCAGTTAATGTGTTAAACAATTAAACAGAGCCGCTATCATTTGTGCCAAATTTAACTGACTTGGTTGATAGCAGCTTACTCCAAAAAGGTTCTGTGCACTGGCCGGATGGAAGCAAGCGTCAGCCTCTGAAGTGGTGCAGTCAGACATATTCTTACCCATTTTAATGATTTGGAGTCTATAGGATTCCCACAGCGAGCAAAATCCTCATTGTAAAGCAGCAAGCCAGCACTACTGCAGAACCTGATTTGGCAGGACCAGAGGTTTACCTGGCTCCCTGAGAGCTCACACGCTGTTTCCTGTGATGCGCCACATGGAGGCGAGTCAGTGGATAAAACAACACATCCTCCCTTAAGCCCAAATCCAAATAAAGCACTGTTTCCTATCAATTGTTCCTAAAAGTTGTTTAGACAGTATCTATTGTAATAATATAAGCTGTCCCATCTGTGGTTTGTATCTGCCCCCCATTGCTACTTCCTCCCGCAGTATTTCCACTCTCTTATCCCCTAAATGTCATCTCTTCACCTCCCAGCCCACAAATGGAAACATGGATTATGGATGCTTTCCAGGAACACATACGTGGCTGATCAAGTAGCAAGAGAGAGGCAACTGCTGCTCCCTCAACCTGCAGCCCTCTACTCAAAACCGTCTTTCCTATCCATTCCTAATTCCTACAAGATTCACCAGAGCTCCCTGTGCTGGGGGTTTCTAATGCCATTAATTACTGCTGAAGACAATCATCAGCTTCCAAGTTAATTTAGGAGAGGAACTGACGAACTGCAAACTGATCACTGGCAGTAGAACAGACCACAAGCTCATGGAAGCTTCATTTCCTTAGGAAGTCGGGCTAAGGGCTGTGGTCAGGCAGGGCTGCTGCTGGCTCCATGCACACAGACACACAAAACAGGCTGCTCTGCTCCCTCTGCACCAGAGCACAACTTGCCAGGTTTTGTTTTACCTGAAAAAGATGTCCATTAAAGCATAAAGTGAGAAATTCCTTAAAGACCGTGTCTTAACTCTACAAGTCACATAAGCTGTTTTTAATAACTGTTTCTTCAAATAAATAGTAATAGATAGTTTGGCACTTTCGATACAGCACCTGCAATAATTTACTTAGCTTTACTGATGGAGTTAAAATGGATCATTTATCCAAAATTAGAAACCTTAATTGCACGCATCTGAGGTGTCATTCTTTTTTATCAGAATGGCAGTACTTCAAACTGTGAAGAATCAGCAGGAAGAATTGTCTGTGCTTTGATTAAAGATCCTCTAAAAATACACACAAATATTATAACTTCATAATGTCACTAAAGTCACAATGTGTAAAATCAGTACAAATACCTTGTCAAGGTCAGGGGGGTTCTGGATGTTATTTTTTGTTTTTACAATCACCATGTCCCACCTGAAAAATTACTTTAGGTTTTGAACATTTCAGCCCCTGAAATGAACAATCTTCTTCCCTCATTCTACTTCAATGCTAAAATCATGTATTTCTGTATGTTTGTTTTCTTTAAACCAAAAATAACCTCAGAAATTGGACACTGTTCCAAATTTTTACTATAGCAACACACATATTCCAGATTCATCTTTAGGAGTTTCTTTCCGGAGACACTCAGCATCTCTTCTTCTCCTTAACTACAGAAAGAGCTAAAGAGATTAGGAATTAGGTATCTATTCATTTCTCCCCCTACTTATTCTGTATCTCTGTCCGCCACAGGAAGAACTTATAAAATGCTTTCCTCTATCTCGCCTCAGTCTGCGTTCAGTGAAACAGATTTAAGTCAGTTTGAAAATAAAACAGCACAGTAAGCAATTTCACGTACAGGTGTCATTCCACAAGCATGTAACAAGGGAAAATTACTGTTTACCACCACAGAAATGACAGACCATCAGCTCCTACCTTGTGGAGAATGGTAATTTTCCAGTGGCCTGAACATGTATTAAGGTAAATATAACAGACTAAAGAAGAGAAATCCATACTTGTTTCAATCTCAGCTGAAAAGCTCAAGTTCTCCAAATTATTTATCCCTTTTACCTGGTCTGACTTTTAACTGGTACTATGGAACATAAGACAACATCCTATGTGGCCTTTTGAAGGATTTACTGGCATGAAACAAGATAAGTACGTCCAATAGGCCAATAATCTCCAATTTACTATTTCTTACCAAGCTGCTTACATATCCCTCCCAATCACATTTACTAACAGGCTCCAAGTACTATAATATCCTGCTTCCCTGCACTGTCAAATGTACCTGTAGAATCTGGTCTGATGATGGACAACAAAAAGGCATTATTTAGGGACAGAATCTGGGTAAAAGCAACTAATTTTTCCTTTATCTGTGTAAAGGACATGCACATCATGCAAAAGAAAAGCTAAACATGACTCTGCAGCCACACAGCATTCAAACGGCAGATGGATTTGGGGAATGCTTTAGATGCTTTTGGCTTTAGAAGTGAATACAGGTGATGTGCCAGTTCTCTGCTGGCTACTCAAGCAAGTATTTCCTTCTGGCTATTGAAGAAAACAGCAGTACATGGTCTCTGATAAAGGCAACTAATGTTCTTCTATCCAATAAATGGACTGAAAATAGCATAAAGCATGATGGCAGACGTGTTTAGTGTACTGTTTGAGTAGGTTCCCATGAGCTATGCTGAATATTAACAACTAGGATGATTGTTGTCTTTCTAATCATGCATCCAATTACCAATATGGCTTCCTCTCTTCCCAATTTGTTCCAGCTTTGCTCTGAATGGAAACACGACTTCTGTCAGATTGCACTCGTGTCACCATTGTGCAGTTTCAGTTTATAGCTATCAATAGCATGAATCTTGCTGACCTGAGTGACAAAGCTGCAAAGAAAAAAAAACCAGGCAGAAAGAAACAAAGGAGGGAACTAGAGATCACAGAATAGAGAAGACAGACTGGAGGAAGAAGCAAAAGCAGATATTGCCTAAATCTGCACAACCAGCACCACTTCATTATTACTTAAGGGAGAATGATGCCTGAGACACAGAGCAACCTGCTTGTCTTCAGATGAAAAAGTTGCCTTCCTCTCCCTTCCTGCTCTCAATCCAGTGGGGCCCTCAGGAGTTCTACTTGGTCGAGAAGCTCTGCTGGTGTCAATCAGCGCAGCTCCACTGCAGTTGCCTGCACCAGCAGAGCATCTGGTGTATTTTAGTTTTACATCTCTGCTGAGCGTATGAAGCTGTTCAATTCTTTTCTAACTCAAGCCTCCCATTGGATGGGATTAGGAGAGGTGCTCACTAATATGACTGACAGATTGCCTATCTACACAGAATCTAAACTAGATAGAGAGCAAAATGACTTTAAACAATCCTTTGTGGTAAACCCTAACAACACTGGGCACTACTGCAAGCCCTTGGAGGACAACAGCGCAGTTGTTTCTAATTTAACCTTTTACAATTTTATTTGCAGAACCACTTTTCAAATTCTCTATTTCCCTTTCAACAGTCGCTTAGCCTTTAAAATACTGCTGAAATAAACCAGCTTTGGGCTTGACTAACACTGTAGTCTGTGGTATAGAGCTATTTGATTATGCTGTTTCAACAGTTAATACAACAGCATCAGTGTTTCTACAGAATGGGAGTTTGAACCGGAAATAACAGTTTTCTGTTGCTAACGAAAATTCCTCAACATTTCTAAGATTCAAAGATAGACTAATGTCAGAAGCCTCTTCAGTGGATGAAAACCATCCTTCCTAAATGTAACAGCTGTAGCAGAGAAAGGAGGTCAGATGAACCTTCTGGATTTGCCTGTTTTTTTCATGGAGCTCTAGTCCATTAGCCAATGGGTCTTAGAGCCACAAAACCAACATTTGCTTAATGACCAAATTCACATTGTTTAGACCTTTAATGGCCAAACCTCATTCTCTGGTGATTCCCTGACCTTGGGAAATATAAGGATAAGCCCGTAACAACATCAAGCGTCACCCCTCCACCTTGCTCCCCTCTCCCTCTTCCTGCAGCACCCACATTTCTCCAGGGGTGACACCTCTGCCCAGCTCCATGGTCTCACCTGCAAGACCTGGTGAACCAGGATGATCTGTACCTGTCGAGCTGAACACACAGGCAGTGTGGGGACCTGCATACTGGGCTCTGTGCTTGATGGGACACCCTGGAAAGACAGAGTCTTTGCAAAGATGCAGCTTCCCTGTCTTCAATTTATTGGGCTCAGTTGGGTACATAGCTGGAGCATGAACTTGTACATAGGCACAGCCACAGAGCAGGGGAATGTCCCCTTCTCCCCTAAGTTTGTGCCATCAGTTATGGCACTGTATGGGTAAAAGTTTAAAACTTTCCAAATAAAGCCTATCTAGTCTTGTGCTATTTTCTCAAGGCTTAGCTCCTTTTATGGCATTAAGTAGTAAATCAGTAATTCAGGGATCCTTACTTTGCTGCTGAAGTGTTATACAAACAGAGAGGATGGGGCCAGACTTGCTGGCCCCTTGCTGCACACAGCTCTGCCTCCTCCCCCCTGCCCTGCCTTCACTTGCAGGTTGTTGTAGTGCATCATCTCTCCAAGCCATGTCCTGAGGCATGAAACAAGAGTTTGTTAGATATTATACCAGAAATAAGACCAGCCTGCTGTCACACATGCAAAAAAGGTGCAGGAGGGTCTGTTCTATATGGGCAGGATGCACAAATACATTGTAAAGGCCACAAATCTAATCCAGGGACTATTTATCTTTAATTTGTTCCCAGAAATGAGGTCTTCCATGGGCAGTGGACATGTAGCCTATTTTAGGGTATCTGATACAGCTAACCTTACTGTAGTACCAATACTGTGCAGGTGGAAAATCAAAGGGAATGGGAATTAACAAGGAAAAAAGTGTGTGTGGAAAGGTAAAAGAAGTTTAGTTAATACAGCAACAAAGTGTCAGAAGTAAAAGTAAGGCTTATCTCCCATACATTACACAGGAAGACTCTTAAATACCGACCTGGGTGGGAGCTGGCGTGTGCCCGGCACGTCTCACCACTGCCAGTTGAGTGCCTGGCACTGCACTGCCGCATCGCTGATGGCGAGGGGCTGACAAAAATCAATCCAGCGGGCAGCAAGACAAGTAAGTCATCAGTATGACAACTCAAATATGGTTTTGATCAATAATAGAAAATTAACTCGTACTCCTTTGCCAAGAAAATAGATTATTTAATCAGAGTACAGACAGATAGAGCTGTTACGTAATCAAAGAAAGCTCACTCTGCTATATTTAGTGGGCACTGTCTTGCAGTGAAGAGGGCAAAAGTACACCATTATCAGCTACAAGCCCTTGCTGAAACGGTTTTCTGATGAGTTAAGCTGGTCCGACATACTTAACATCAAGATGTTGTATATTTAAAACTGCAACGAGTACGGCAGTATGAAAGCAATGAATAGGGAAAAGACAAGAAAGTCACTGCTGTTCTATGGACAGTTATCCAACAGGGTTAAAAAGATCAAGTCCCAGCTAAAACTTAGACACCAGGGGATCTACAACAGTGATTTCTAAACTTTTTAACTTTCAGACTACCTGGAGTTTTCCATCAAAGGATGAAACAGTAGTATAGCACATTTACAGTTTATGACTGGTTGCCTTTCACGGTTATTTCTGTGATCTCTTAGCAATAACCAGTGGAATTGCAGGAATTTGCAGAACACACAGAAAATCACTGATCTAGACCATCGACACAGAGCTCACTTAATACTTCTGCAGCCTGACTGGCCACACTGTGCGTAGCTAAGAGCCTTCCACCATTTCTGAATCCACAGTATCTTAATTAGAAGCTCAAAGAAATGTCTGTCCATGGACAGTCCCCCAGATGTGAACAACACTGCCATCAACACGATCGTCTTTCCTTCCCTCCAGCTTCCCCCACAAACAATAAACACTAGGGAAAAAGTGCAGTCAATGTTGAAGTAAAGCACCTCTAGCTTTTATGGTTTCAGATATGGAAAAATTCAAGTAAGGCATCAGAAAAAACAACAGTTAAACTAAGGGCTGGTTTATAGCCTTCATAAAAGTGAAAGAAACTCGCCAGTTCCTTGCAGGAACATGAATAAAAAAAATGTTTAATAGAATAGCCAGTGATTAACACTGGTAACTACCATTTCTTGCATTGTTTTAGGTACCAAAACCAACAAGCAACCATACCCACTGGTATCTGCATCAGGTTTATAGAGCTGTTTCATGCGGCGAGGGTGTCTGGCCGCAACTTCCCTCTGAGATGCTGAATGCAAAGAAGTCATGGAAGATGGTGATTCTGCAAAGTCAGGCCTTTAGGGTCTATTTTTCCCTGGGATGTGCATTTTAGACATTTACAACATGCAGACAAAAACTTCTTGGCGATCATGGCATTTTAGAAAGATAAGAAAATGAACAGTATGAACTGAAATCAAAGACTGCTGCTTCAGTGCACAGATACCTTAAAGATCCCTCAAGTGTTTAGGAAAGTTAGGGGGGAAAGCAAGCACTATGCCCATTAAAATAATAATAATAAAAGATAATTATAGCTAGCTACAAATGTTAACAATTTAATAGCTACGGGATCTGAAGTACTGTAAATGACTAATGCATGCGGCAACTGTATTCGCAACCGCGTACAAAACAAAGCCCTTAAAAGTAGATAGCTCTGGAAAAAAAGGGATAAACTGTTTTATAACATAAGCTCTGAAGCACATGACATTGAGAATGTCTCTGTATCATCTTCCTTTTGTGACTGGCAACAAGAACATCTCCTTGATTTGCTAAGATGATGAAAGACCACAATGCTTGATTTGGGAGCTCCAGATACCTGCATGATTAGAACAACAATGCTGTATCTTTATTGATGCTGTACCTTTATCAGTGTTGGAGAAGGAGTCATGATGAGTGAATTTTTTCTCTCTGCACAAAAAGTCACAACATATTTTAAGGCAGTCACCCATATGTAAAGCCAAGGCAAGACTGCTGATGAATGTAAGTGACAACAAACTGGAGTAACTACCAAACTCTGCTGATTATTCACTAAGTGCCTCTTTGTGTGCATATTTCTTGCCAGCAATATTCAAAACCACAACTTTAATCCTTACCCGCTTGCTGTGACTACAGTTCTACTTTTAATAAACTATCAGCATTTCCCCCGAATAATTAATGAAATAGGAGCATAGAAGTCAATTCATTCACCCATGTCTTGTAAACAAATACTAATGTGCTGTTTATTTTATTCAATTAAAAGAGGCTTATGCACACAGAACTGAGTAGCCCCCAGTTACGGGTTCAAGTTCCTTGTTAAAAAAGGACTTTTCTGCCTCAATCTGTGCATGATGTGGTGAAGACCAGAGCACCAGAGGGTGGGCCCCACCGGCAGGACAGCCCGAGCCTGGAGTGAGAACACGGAAACACTTCCTTCTCCAAACATGCCCACATGGAGATCATCACTTATCTTCCTAAACAAACAGCAGCACAGGTCACTCCTTCCTGACCCTGGGTACGCACTTCCAACTGCCACCAGATAATGAACAATGTCCTTCAGGCTCGGTGGCAGGGGCTCTGGACACCTATTTATCAAGCAGGGATTGAAAGGAGAAGTCATAGCAGCAGCCTTCTGGCCCTCACTTCCTTTGTGGATGGCCTGCTATTGAGCTAAACCCAGCAGCTTTATTAGCTAAAGCTTACAGTGTATTTTCTATCATCAAAGCCAGAAATTCTGTTAAGTAATGCTTCCATTCAATTTGCTCACGATGCTCTCTGTTGATGAACTATCTGATTTCATGTAAATATGATTAAATAAATCAGACAATGCCAGGCTGTTATCAGTCTCAAGAGGTTCTAGTTCAAGATGGAATATACTTGCCCCTGATACAGGGTTAACCAATGTACAAGGGGGTTAGAGGAATTCGCTTGCTTAAACAAAAATATTGTCTGTACCTATCATGCCTACTAAGCAGAACAAAGGCACTAACTATTGATAAGGAAAAGCAGACACCTGGTTCTATTGATAAGGAAAAGCAGACACCTGGTCCTATTGATAAGGAAAAGCAGACGCCTGATTCTACTGATAAGCAGCTATTGATAAGGAAAAGCAGACGCCTGATAAGGGGGAGAAGCAGATGGTTTATGGCTGGGACACCGACCAAACCCTAAGGCCATACCTGAAGACTAAAAGGTGAAAAGTTTAAGAAGAGGAAGACTCACTTACTTCATCTTGAGACCCCTGCCCATGACCAGAGGGGGGCACTGCGCAGGCGTGAAGGACCTTCTAGCTCATTATAATACGAAGCAGGGACAGATACTAAATATATATAGGCGTATCGAGTAATCTAATGCATATGTATACCTTAAGAGGATAAATGTAGAGGGAAAACGACCCTGGGTGTGCGTACTTTGGAGGAACTATCCCCATGCACCTCAGCGCTGAATAAAAAGCATACCTACTTTACAACTTTAATGAGTTGTGGAGTCAATCCATGTATCACCCCAATAAAAACAACTTGAACTAAACCTTGCGCATTCTAGATTTTCATTACCTTCTTAACCTCAAAACCCCTCTGGTTGCCTCCTTAGTTTTGTTAACATGGGTCTAATATCAGAATTACAGATTTTGAATAACCTGCCACAAATTCGAAGGCTTTTGTAGAACGTGAGAACTGAAGAGGAAGGGAAGAGAAATGAAACACAGGAATAAAGATGGAAACATTCCTGCAAAGTATCTTGACTTATTTGGAGCTCACAGCTCTCGGAACACAGAGGGATCAGGTAGCAGGAAACTGAGTGCTGTGGCTGACATTTTTAGATACCAGAAATCAAAAGGAACAACTCTGAAATCCAGGCCATTTATAATCAGTTGTCTACACGTGATGTTACAGGTGTAATCTTAAGTAGTCCAAGTGTTAAATCTTCATCTGCTGTGCAGAAGTTCACGTTACACCATTCTCTTTGAGAAAGAAAAGAACATCAGCCAAAGAATACAGTGACCCCACGCCATGTATGCTTGTAAAATAAAAAAGACTTTATAAAAAAGATATCAGTTGAAAAGCAGCATGATTAAGAAAAGGAACTGTGTCTTCAAGTAACAATGCCACCCCCCTCTGTTCCCCGCCAAACTCATTCTGAACTAGTAACATGATTCCTGTAGATGACAGTTACCACCTCCAACACAACTATACAACAGAAACTGGTTTCTAACTTCCAGGAACTAGGGAATGATATGCAAAGGACAGGATTGTTTTTCCTGAGAAATGACTTACTCTCCATGAAATTAGCTTCAGACAGACCACCAAAACCCCCTCTTCCCTTCTACAACAGGTTGTCAGTCGCTTTGTCTTTATGTTAGGTGCACGTCTGGACAGGAGGCACGAATTTTATGCCTATATAACAAGCTCCCAGTCCTCTTCTCCTGGAGCCTTTTGGCACAGGGTGAAGGATCTCCCAGCCTACGCACTTCTGTGATGAAACACATCTGGAGCTGCAGTCCAGGGATGGAGCTCTTCCTGCCCTCGGAACAACTGCTGCCACTAAGGCAATGCTGAGTTTGCACTTAACGAAGAGATTAAGGCTCATCCGCACCATGAAAGGAGCTTTGTTGCAAACAAATTTCGCATATGAAATGGCAGACAATGAAGCAGCTGAATGCTGAGACAGAGAAGTGTTGGTATCTTCAGCAAGTTAGGGACAACGCTGAACAACTCCGCTTTAAGCAGAACATTATTTTCTCTGGTATCATTCACAGAAGCTCCTGTTTAATTAAAACTAAGCTGCTTAAGCCACTGAACTGGCAAACAGCTCTACCAAATGACTTGTCAGTCGTTAGCATTCAAATAGCAGGAGTTGTTTGTTGTCACACTCAGATGGCAAGTTGCAATGCTAATAATGTGCATTTCCCTATTGGCTCCACAAATCCAAACCAACCCAGGACTGTAAAGTTATTAAAAGTGCTACTGTATGTTACTGAGGAATACTTCCTTACCATCATCTTCAGAGACACCTACATTATGCAATCTGCTGCAATTTAACTACTTCAACTTCTGCCCTGGAAATGTAAGCCATTCAAGTCATTAACTTGCATTTTTAGAAGTAGAACATGTATTAATTCCTACTTTGAGCCCCAAGTTTAAAAGCAAGTCCAGACACAGCCTCCTGATTCAGATCCTGTATATCTCAATATCAATAACTATAATTAAAAATCTTGGGGCAGTTGCTTATCCCTAGGATTTGGGTCAAGACAAGGACCACGAGGCAGAGGCATCTCTGGAATTCAGGTTGGGAGACTGCTCCTCTGCAGCCTTTATCCCCTTCCCCTAGATGGGAAGGACAGTGATGAGGAACTGGAAACAGTTAAACACACTGAATTTGTTGATCCTCTTACTTCCTGTGAGTCATGCTCCTCAACTCTACCACTATGCATATAAAAATCTGCTACAACTCATTAAACAAATATTTCCACTTTGGCTCAGTGAAATCAGAAGACTCCCACATTAAAGCACCACACAGGTAAAACAATGAAAAATGCTGTACTGATTAAAGTTGCCCACTCCAGTGAGTGCCCATGCTATGGGGCAGCCAGTGGTAATAACAGCATTATTACTATGACTGATGCTGAATGCATCTTTTTTCCTTTGGTGTGGTCTCCAGGAAAGAAGACTATTTCCATTCATCACAGAATGACCTAATGGATAGCACTGTTCAAATGAATGGTCAGCAAATGCATTTTATGTGCTTCTATTTATGTACATTTATTTTTACAGGCTACAATGCAAGCATCAGAACAGCACTTCCACTTTTCTATCCAAGGACTGAAAGACTACCCACATTAATAAAGTCTTGCCTTACCCGATGTGCCCTTTCTCCATATGGCAAAACTGAGTCATCAGCCTTGTTTTAGGTAGTGTGCTTGACACAACAAAAATAAGATGTAGGGCTAATCACAAGCATAGCCCATGAAAACAGGAGAGTCCTTTACATTAGACAGGCTTAAACCGAATTTTCTATCAAAATACAGTGCTTTTTCGTATACGTTAATAGATGCCTAGATCTACTGAATGAAACGATGGGATCTCTGCATTTAATAACAAGCCTTGAAAACCTTAATCTCATGAGTCAGTAATAACAGTGGAGGAAGTAAAGACAATCCTGAGTCTATAATCAATAAGACAAGCTGCTTAAAGGACTTCATCTGAAACAAATGTGTAAATGTCTCACCAAAGCAGAGATGCTGATTTATGATTAGAAAGTGTAAATGTACTTCTGCGGTATCAGTGAAGAACAACTTGCATTTCTCATTCGCAGGGGCTCAAGGCAAATGGTTTAACATCACCAGAGTACAAACTCCTTGCTAAGTCTTTCTTTCGAATGCCATTAACACCTCTGCATGTTCCATGTCCCACCTAATTCTCTCCGGCTTACACCAGTCCTATCACAATTTAAATACATCCTACTCCTTCTCCATTATCAAAGTTAAACCTACAAATGCTGCAGTCTTCTCTAAACAAAATCCTGCCAAGATCCCTGACAAGACCAGTCCTGGCTGTGACATGCTCTGCTACCAAAAAGAACCAGGCATGAAAAACCCAGAGCCTACACAGCCAACCTTTAAAGGATTTTGAGAGCAATATTCCTCCAGATAACACATTAGGACTTGTATCGTTAATAAGTAAAGGGATGGTTTAGAAAAGCTGATGAACAGCACAGTGGCACTAACTGCAGCAAAGCAGAGTTGTCTTTATCAGGATTGCAGAAGAGCAAAAAGTCCAGACACTAACCCAAGGTAGGTGAATAAGCAGCTTTACAACAGCTGAAATTCAGCATTGACAAACATGTGCTAATGCCTTGAAGAGTCATAACCTGGAATACTTATCTACACTGCTGGGCTAGACACTTCTTACTAGGTAAATAGGGTGATGGACTAGTAAGACCACTCACACCAAATAGAGCAAAATCCCCTCAGATAGATTATCCATGATTCATGGCATAAGCAAATAAATGATACAATCTGGAAGAATATTCCTATGGCAAATTAATTTACAATGATGAATTACAGAGCTAATTTAATCCCCCCCCCCCGCTTTTTGTACAGCTATCCTACCAGCATGGGCCATTATCAGAGATCAGGCAGTAGACAAGACAGTGTTATTTTATCCAGTACAGAATAACAGCATCACCATTGATCAAATAGCCTCAAAAATTCCCATTATTAGCAAAAGAGGGAAAATACATCACAGGTGAACTGGGGAGTCAAATTCCAAGTTATTCTGATGCGTTTTCCACTGCTGGAGTATCTGGAATCTTCCCTGCCATGTCTGTATTAATCTACAGGGAAATTAACTGCTACACAGTCGGTAATGTAGGGGTTAATTCCAACTGCTGTCGAATGCCCCAAGTCTGTGCTCTGTTCATCAGAGCATTAAATCTGAAAGCTCCAGAGAGTAGTGCAGCCGTGCTGCAAGGGCTATGTTATAAAGTTCTGCATTAAAAATTCATATCGTAGGCTTGCCACAGTACTCTGCTCTGGCTGAAAGGAGAGCTGGCGGGGAAATATTAGACACCCCACTGTCTTTCTGGCAATTGGAGACATTCCTCAACAAACAGCACCTCAGGAAGGGAATGAAAGGGCAAACAAACCGTGAAACAAATCAATGAGTTCAATTATCTCTCTCTCTCTCAGAAAGGAAACTTTTCATTTTTAAGGCTGTTTCATGAAATCTTTTAATGACGGCCCTGAACAAGGATGCTGGGCACTCTGGCTGCAAACCTGGCTGCTTGGCAGTGCTCTGCGCTTGTTCTACAAGAGACAGAGATTCCCAAACACAGAGAGTGAAACACAGAGCAGGGTACAGGAACCCCTCTGCAGAACAACTCCACTGACCCTTTACATTCCCATGACCGTGTGGGATAGCAGGCTGTAGGAACTGTTCCCGCTTTCCCTGAAGTATCTCCAGCAAAGAGAGAATTTAGATTTATTAAGCTGGTTAGTTACTCCCTGGTTAAGTTATGCACCCCCTCACTGTTGGTTAAGGCTGTGTGCATTTCACAGCAATTTATGGCAACCCAACTGGTAGACGACACGGTTCACAACGATGGAAATGGGTGTTACGTTTTTATGAAAGCCATATGTGCCCCTCAGGTTATCTGCCCGCTATAACCACTGTGTTCAGGCAGGTTAATAATCCACATACCACAAATGGGGAAACACACAGGAAATGAAACATCAGTAAATACAATTTCTTGAGGAAACCATGCAAAGGAAGTCACCCGTTTCACAATCCTCCCCTGCAACTCTGCTTAGCACCAACTGTAATAGAAAGATTCACTTTTCTTAGTGATGACTTTTGAATCAAAGGAGGGAAAAGGAAGAAAATGTAAGCCACTGGACAAAAGGTGCTGTAGCACTCCCTCTGTATTTTTTTCACATATATATGTATGTGTGTGTGTGTGAATATGTATGCTTCTTAGTATAGCTGGAAACCAGACTAACTTCATCCCAGCAATCCAGGTTACGAGTGGTTCAACTGCAGGAGTTCATCCAGGAGGAGGTGTCGGAGGGCAGGTTTATCATCCTGCGAGTGCAGTCCACAGGGAACGGAAGAGATTTATGCCTGGTAGCCAGCACAAAACAAATCAAGTCCAGGCCAGCCTAAAACCCCTCACAGATAAAAAATTGTACTGGGGGCAGGAAAAAAAATACACTGTTCAGTTGATAGTTCATTAGTTTGAGGGAAAGAATGAAGACAGGCTGTATAGTTGGTGATCACAAGCAACCGAAGATCATCTATTACAAGGCACTGAAAAACTGCTGCAGAAGATCGGTAACTCTAAGGGGGTGCGGTGCTTCAGTCAAATTTGATTTTTGTTCAAAATCTGTTACTAACAGGCATTTAAAACTTGCAAGCAAGATTCAATCAGCTAGGGTTTATTCTGGGCACTAAGAAGCTGTATCTAAGCAAAATAAGGGAAGAAGCAGTCCTTTCTTCAGTGATTTGATTGCTTAGCTTTGATCCTGGCTGTAACACTGATCACATCCCTGATCAACCTCCCTGTGACTCAGTTTCTCAACCTGTTGTAGAAATGGGAGGCAAAGCTGTCACAGGCACAGAATCGCAGCCTTTGCCATGATCTGCTCCTGCAGAAACGCACCAGATAAATGTTAAGGATTAATGATATCAGGCTTACAGGACTGTAAATGCATTTGTTTGTTCAAAGCTTTACATGAATGCTAATGAAGTTATTAACAGGCCTGCATGTTGTCTACTGTTTTTCTTGGGTTTAGTGCCTGCACCATCCTGCCTTGCCCCTTCTGCTCCATGGGCTGGCCAACATCCATCTTTCCCAAATCCCTGACTTAGTGCCCAGTCCTGTTTGCTAGCTCCTTATGTTTGGGATTCTCAGCTTCTTATTCAAAGATATTCTTTTTAAAAACTTATTCAGTGACGCATATCTTTCAAAGAATGAAATCAAGATAAGGAGATTCAATTTCATCACATGAGAATCTCTCTGTGACACGAAACTGCAATCCCACATGGTATTATTGTCTGTTAACTGAGATCAGATGACATGTAAATGAGACAATATTTCTTGGGTCTCATTAAGTGATGTCTCTGGGGTGATCAGAAGGGGCTGAATCAGCCAGGACAGGCTCCTCTGACATCCACACGAGGTACAACCAGTCTGCACCCTGACCTGCTCCAAGTTGCAACTGCTTCCCAGAGAAGCCTCTAATTTACTGGGAATGTCACTGTTTCCGGGCCACTGTTTCATGGCTGTATTCCTGCCAAAACTGCTAAAACTCTGCAGACCAAAATCTCATTTTCTCGTGCAGCCAGGGAACATGCAGAGAGGTGCAAGTGCTGAGCGTGACTCCTGCACATAATGCCAAAACAGATGCTTCCTTCTCAGCTCTGCTTCCATCATAGGAATTGAGGATAAGGGTTAAAATGGAAGTCAAAGATTTCAGTGGGAATAGGCAGGAGAAATAACTGCCAAAGGTTTTAAAGCCCTTGTGAAAGCATCAGGGACCACCTGTACAAAGAAGCAGGCACAGGACTTCATTCTGTAGTCTTTACCCTGAGTAATACAAACATCCCAAACTTCCCAACATCAGCAGTACTAATGGATAATACAAACTAGGAATACTTTTATTTTTAAAGCCACCATGAAGAGGATAATGCCCGTTTCCGTAGTAAGGTGGCTTATAAATGTGGCATGACAGCAACATTTTAAGGAAGGGATAGGATCAGACACACTTAGATAAACAATTCAATGAGGTGCTGAAAACATGTCTAATGAGGAAACAGCACAGGGATACTTCCATAAAGGTTGCGCCAGATACAGCCAGTGCTCACGATGGCACACACCTTCCTGTTCTTGGAATAGGCAAACAAAAACATCACACTGGATGAATGTGAAAGCTGTCTGTATAAAACAAGGTGGGCACATGGGAGAGTGGGTCCGCCAGCTCCCACAGCGAATGTATGCCTGTCCAAAGGGAAATAAAAGCAAAAGGAGAAGGAAAAGACCATTCTTCAGGATACAGAGTTTTAGTGCTTGGGATCTTACAAAGCTTCCTGAACTTCCATTCTTGTTCAGGAGAATCACCTCTCTCCGTTAAATGAGGAAGCACAACACACTTTGTGACTCATTTTTTTTTGCCTGCACTGTCATCGCGTGGGAGTGGGAAAAGCAGCTGGAATCCATCTATAGAGCACAAGGGGAGTATCAAGTAAATGCCAGTAAGGAAAGCTTACACAGTAAGTGTGTAGCTAGGTAGGGACAACTACTGCAGCAACTGTCAGCTCCACTTAGAGCCTGATGGAGAGCTTTGCTTTGTGATTGGAAATAGGTATCCCTGTGTACTTTACAGGGCAGGTCCCGATGGAAAGAGATGAAATGTTTCTGATAATTTAAGGATTTATCCTGATTGTCTTCCCCATGATCCCAGCCCAGCAGTGGCTGTGCTGAAGGAGCCACAGCAGCACCATGTGCTCCCCCTGCTCTCTAACACAAGGCTTCACAAGAAAGTGGTGCTGTACCAAATAACTCTATTGATTTACTACTTTGGATTCAAAGAAATTAGACTATTATAACATGTAGATGTACATGAAAGAGCTGTCTGGAAACCAAGCTCAGCTGGCTGGGATATGGAAGCCCAAGGACCTTGTTCACACTCAGGGGCAGATGAGCCTTTGCAAGAAGGATGCTTCTTCCCTGTAACTTGCTCCTCTTCCTCACAAAGCCCTCACAAGCACTTTACAGAGTTCAGCTGTTCCAGATAAAACAAGCTACCATGGCAAGATGGCTCATAATACTGTTTTGCCCTTTTGTTGGACTCGCAGGAAAAGCCAATTCCTGCTGGCAGGCTGGAACTGTAGGAACGTGCTTGTGGTCCCTCTGCTCACTGGATTACAGCAGCTTGCAATAGCCTGAGGAGGTCTGGCTCTAGTGAGAGCAAGTGGGAACAGACAGGAGAGGGATGCTTCTGCCCCTTGTGATTTCATGCAGACCCACACACCGTGCACCCTGCAGCCGCTTCCATGCAGTTTCATGCCTGGGAAGGAGCTGTGGTTGCAGCTGTGGTCAGGATGACCAACAGCATGGCTGGCACAGCAGCATGAGAGCCTTTAATACAGTACTTTGCATTTACTTAAAGGTTTCCAACTAAAGATCTCATGTCAACCCAAGGTTACAGATAACAGGGTGATGACTAGAGCATGTTGGAATACCCTAAGGCTGTTTTTTTCCCTACTTTGGGCTCTTAAATAACACCAGCTTTTAGGCTCTACTAGAAAAAGGAACTGAACAGTCTCACCTGAGGTTAAAAAACACAAATACCCTGAAAGGACCTAGGGCACCTCTGTGCTACCAAAAGTTACCTGAACTAACTGCAAGCATTACAGGTCTAACAAGAGACAACAGAGCCAAGCTCCAGCACTAAGACCTACAAACTCTAAATGCTTCTTTTAGAAATGTCAGAAATGCACCCTTAGAAATACATAATACTAACTTTAAAAAAAAGTTTGTGGTTTATGATCCTCATATCTGCATATTTCAAGGCTCCAGCCAAGACCACACTTGCTCTCTTTGAGCACTACAGTCATGCCTCAGTTTCCCTACCCAAAAGACTCATGACAACATTTCACAGCAATTCAATAATGCACTCAGCAATTCACAAAGACAAGGGTTTTACAGACACGCTGCAGTTCAGTCCCCACATCATACTATCCTTGAAGCAGAAATTTGACAGAACAGGTTGGTTTGCACATCAGCTTTCAAGCCCTATTTCACACAAGGGCTTTAGATCAAAATAAGCAGCAGATCTCCAAAGTATTTTCATTCATCTTCATTTCTAGGTTTTTAAGCAAATTATTAATGTTCCAGAGTGACTTTCAGCCTGTTGACTTTTGCATAAGGCACAGTTACAACTCTTAACAAATCTCCTGTATCGTAAAATGCAGAGATTTTTTTGGTAAGACTAAGAAATTTAAGAACAAAAAAACCTGTAACAGACAAGGCTTATGAAGTTCTCCACCTCCTGTTTTTAGGGAAATGACTTTAAATACAGCAATGATTCCAGGGACCAGCATTAGAAGTTAATGACTCATCAAAAGAACAGGAAATAGGAAACTTTAAGACCTTAAAGGCACGGCAAATAGAAGCTATTTCATGTCGTGTACAACACAATCACCCTAACTACAGTATTTCATGCTCAATGGGGGGAAGCAGCATTTGAGACCATCTATCACAGTAATTATGTGATGCTGGAGGGAGCATGACTTTATTTTTTATTCAGTTTGACCCTGAGCACAGTCAAAATGGAAGACTCCAAACATCTGAGACGTGATATATTGGTACCAGGAAGCACTTCAACAGGAAAGGATTGTTAAAAAAAATTAAAGTAAATAATTCATAGGTCAAATTCAATTTTCACTCTAGATTTGGAATTATTCCCCTGAAGCCCAAGTTAACTGAGATTCGCCCCAGTGTAATAGAAGATTTCACATGAATACTTGAACTCCAATTCCATCACAGAACTTAAAGCAGAAATTCTTCATGAATTCTAAAAAAAACTACTGATCCTATGTCTTCAAGCCCAATCCAACACTCCTTCCACGCAGAAAGCCACATCTTTAAAACTTCATTCTACATTGAGGCGTGAAGAATAGGTCTGGTCAATAATGAGTAAGAAAGAGAAGCACTCTTTAACCCAAACAGCCAAAAACCACAGGCATGCCCTGCTGTTACAGTATTTTTGGTGTATAATCCACAAAATCTCTTCCTTTCCCCACACTGGAGACTGGAGTGCCCTCATGCCTGCATGCAGGTAAGCCAAGGGGGTGTGTTTCTCCTGCTGTCCCTTCCTCCCTGACACCATTGCCTACTTCTGCTCCAGCACTCCCCATCTGTCACCCACCTCTGCAGATTACTTGAGGATTTATTTTCAAGCAGGCTATAGGGATGAAACTAGGCATTACTCTGTCCTCCTACTCCTGAGCTTCTACCTATTTGTTTCATTAACTTCTGTTACATTGTGATGGCATCATGTTGCAAGCTCTTTAGGACAGAAATGGCCTTTGTAAGAGCTCCATGCACAATGCCCATCCCAGCAGCCCCAGCCTCGCTGACCACGGTTTACGACCACTGCAAGAAAATGAGTATTAAACACCAATATTGAAATCCTGTGAGTCGAGTTTTCCCATTCAGGCCCTAAAACTATGGAAAACTCCCCTTTATTGTAAAGCAGGGACTGTCAGCTCACAGACCACACTTTCATCAACTGCTCTGCTCGTTTCCAGATTTAGTTTTCATTAAAATGCAGCCCAGGATTAAAATAAGTCAGCTGGAGCTATACAGTGGGGTAATTTGCAATACTGCACCAGTGTACAGCCTTAATGATGCTACACGGCTGTGCCCTCCTGTGTCAGCCTTAGCTGTGGTGGCAAAATAATGAGTCTAATCAAGGAAAGGACAATTCTCTGCTTCATATAGTGGAAGGCAAAATATTCTTCCTGCGGAAGGCAAAATATTCTTCCTGCAAGTTACTGCAAGTAGTTGGCTTAGGACAAACAGTAAATATTAACATCTTCACTGCATTTTGTGTGCAGACACTGCTTTTAGAGCAAAAAATCATAGAGGTAACAAAACTTGTAGCAGAGCTGCTCTGACTGACAACCTTAACCTAAACAGTTTTTGCTTTGTGCTGTTTATGAAGGTTTTTTATTGCAAGAGTGGGGGGAAGTAGCTAAAATCCTCACAAGACTACTTAACATTTCCCGGTGAAAATGTAGCATTTCAGTGAAATTCGATATTTTCTTTCATCAAAGGCAGGGAGCCTCAACCCACATGTTAACAGTAATGTAACAAGCCTACTGTATGTGCTACAACCGAAGATCCTTTTCCAATTAGAATTCATTTAGGTTGGGGGGAGAGGAGGGGTTGGAGTGAAGAGGTGGCTCTGGAATTGATCTAAAACTGGAATTCAAGCCTTCTGGCTGGGAGCATTAACCGCTCAGCTGGGAATCCCAAACACTTGTTTGGACTCCGCAGCGAACCAGAAGCAAAAGAGCGATTTTAGGAAGGAGAACATTTTGTCCTCAGAAAACTAAGGAGATGCAAACAAGAATGTTTCTTTTTCCATAGAGGAGAAAGAAAAAAATTCTCTGTTGAAGCAGGAGAAAGAAAAGGTATCCGACAACCTTTAATTTTCCTGAAACTCCAGTCTGAATTTGCTTTTCAGTTCCAGCTCCGACAGAATCTCCAGATCAAACTCATGAGTGTTGGTTAAATCCAGGTTTGCTGATAGAAACGTGTGGGACAGCAAGCAGAATCAGTATCGGGCCTCAAGAGTGGATGTGCCTCTTTAATTGAAAAAGGCAGAGTAATCATTCATTTATTTAACCCAGAGATGATTATAATCTGAAAACCTTGAAATCCTCTTACACAACAACTGTTTTGGCAAGCCCCTCTGTGTTCCAACAAATATTAAACTGTGCTTGCCATTTGTCTAAGGAATCTTGTATTAATAAACATGAAGAAGAACACTTTTACCTCCCACACTCAATGACAGAAAAAAACAAAGACCAGCTGTATTCATCAATGGATCCTTGTTCTGCACATAAAGGCTAATTACATTTTACTTCAAGCCTACACATGGAAAACTTTGCTGCTGCCATCTTGTCAAATTCAGCTTCTGATATTCCAGCTGACAGACTGCACTGACTGCACATAATAAACTTCTTCTTGTCATTAACACCTTCAGCCCCTGCATGCAGGGTACCGGTGGGATGCTGGGGCCAGGGAAGGGCTGGGGCAGCACCTCTGCTGCTGCACACACAGTACCTGCTTGCTGGCAAAGGGGATTTTTATACGCTGGGATGTCAGAAGCTGATTTGACTGAAGATTTTAACTTCAGCAGCTGCTCCCATTTGAAGATCCTTGCTAGCATCAAGCTCGGATGGTCCCTCCGTACCTCACTTTGCACATACTTTGAGCAGGACATTTGAAAAGATCAACAAACAAGTTGACACAATGATTTCCAACCTTAAGATCACAAGAACCAGTCGCCAGGACAAAATCCAGACCCCTTAATGCTGATATGAAGACTATTTACTGTGTATTTCGTTTGCTTCTATTTTTTGTTGCTGCTTGAAAGATTTTCAAAGTTACCAACAGCTGAAAGACAGCTTTATTCCACAACTGAAAATCTTAAAAGCACTGTTAGCTTTAAAAAATTGACAATTATCTTTTTTTTTCCTGAAGGCACTCCAATTCATCTGCATCAAATAAGCGTCTGTAAAACCAACAATTCTGGCCTAAGATAAAAATCACATGTTTTTAAAACAGAAAATTAAAACTGGCAATACAAGTAGCTTTTCAGACTTAGATCAAAAGAGGAGCTCTTTGTAGCAAAGAATCAAACTGTCTTTCACCATTTTTATTGGTGTTTCTTCAGCCTTTCTCCCAGCTTTTACAATTAAAATAGATGACTCAATTTCACTGTCTACATTCAGTTCCCTTTTCATGTTTTTCTAGATTTCCATATTGCAAAATCGAGGCTACAAACTCCACAGATGACTGTTGTTATGCAAGCACTATTCCTGCCATAAATATCCAAAACAATGATAAAATATTTCTTCTGTTATTAGGTCCCTACAAGTTTGTTTTCACAGCACATTAGTCTGGGAGATAAAGTACATGCTTAATGTCTGCTTCAGGATTCAGCTCCACGATCACTGTATTTTAGACCCGGCCTTTGTAAATAGTTCTGCTACAGAACACAATAAACTTTTTGTTACTGCAGATGCTACTAATTTTATGTCATTCTTTATATATTAGGTAAGAATCGTATTCAAGATCATATGAAATACTTCCTCATGAATCTCCCTGACACAATGAAACGCATTAGAAATGCAAACAAACATTTTAGAGCTGATTTTTTGCTCAGTGTAACATAAATTCCAGTATTTAGGGCCACAGTATCAAAAAACGCAGCACTCTCCAAATAAAAACATTAAAAAGAGCAAAGGGTTATTAGGTTCAGTGCCTGTAACCACTGAGCCCTGATCTCTGACTGTTCCCACAGAAGTGACTGCAAGACACAGTAACAGCAACAGAGCTGCCAGCATCAGTTACATGCAGGAAAAAAAAATAGAGGCAATCTGCACTAATTTAAGGCTCCATCAGAACCATCATTAGGATGTGTCTGTTAGAGAAGGAGGAAATCAATGAGGGAGCAAAAATACTTCTGATCCCTTTATATGGAACTCAAAGGAAACTGGACTTAAAGAGCAAACCCCAAATTTACCTAAAGGATTTTCCTGAATCATGTAAAAGGTGTTTTGACTCCAAGTGCTGATTCTTAACCACAATGGACTGAATTTTGTAAGCTCCAAGTTCTTCATGTACTCAGTGGGGAATCGGGTCCTCAATGATCACAGAACCATATGATAAGAAATTAAAATTTGTTGCCAATTTGGCTAGCTTTGAAAAACCTGTATTACCTTGAGTGCCATGAGCCACACCAGAAAGCACTTACCTACAGGCTACACCAAGACCATGTCATTCCTTCCTCCATCAAGCCTAGGCTATGGTTTCTCTTGCCCCAATACAGAGACAGCCAATAGCCTTCTCTTAACCGTATACCCTATACCAGAATGGGTGGTAAGGGGCAGCAGCAAGGGTTTTCCTCTCTGTTCACCCCATCACCAGCCTACTTGGAAGTGGGGGTGAAGCTGGGCCTCTGCAGGATGTTGGCAGCGGCCACAGGGACATGATGTGCATCTTCCAACCCTTGCCTTTACAGCAGGCCAAGGGACACCCATCTGAAATGGCTGCTTCTTTCCCATCCCATTCCCAGACATAGAAATAATTCTTTGGGCTTAATACTGCTGATCATGAGAATTCCTTCTCATTAGTAACGTTCCTTAAATATGAAGGGTTCAAAGAAAAACAGCAGAAGTCTGTCTCTCTTTTGTTGTTTCCTGCAATGATTGTTAAAAAAAACCCAGGGGATAATTGGAAACAGTAGCCATTAAGAAGACAGGGATATATATTTTTGAGGCTACCTTCATGTTCTGCTTGAAAACAAGAAAATTCCACCACAAAATGCTACTCAGTAATTTGGGGTGAATTTGAGAGAGTGATGACTGCTACCCCAAAAGCAGAAAGATGCTGGGTGCCTAACAGTGAAAGAGAAATCCTTTACTAAACTAAGTTTTATTTTCACCAAGGTTGGGAGATCACAGTAAATACCTTATTTCTGAAACTGCCCTATTTCTAAATAAAATCTAAGAAATATACAGTATCAGAGGTACACGGTATATATTATACATGAGAGACGTAGCACCTAAGAATGAAACCAGGAATGCAGGAGCATGTGTGCCAGGAAAAGCATCTCGCTGGGTGGAATATGAAAACTAATAATCTCTCTATAGGAGGCCAAATTATGACCATGTTTTCCAACAAATTTGGACTTCTGAACCTCTTCCATTTCGTCTGTCTCCAGCAGACAGACGCAAAACAAAAAAGCAGTGATACCCTGAAGGAAGACATAGAAAGAAAACAGCGCATTCTTACTTTGCAGTAGTTTCTTCATCGTATTTTGTTTTCAGATCAAATAGTTCTGTTCTGGTTTTTTCCAAGGCTAAAAGGCATAAACATGAAGCATTACAGCACTGTGACAGCAGTGAAAAGCAAAGAGACTACTCTCATTTTCTTTTATTCAGCCACAAATAAAGCTGTACACCTCCTGATGAAAAATTCTTTGCTTTATCTTTCTACCCAGGCACCATTATGACTTAGAAAAAAACACAGATTTGATTTTTCACAATTTCTTAAGGTATTTCTTTTACACTGCAAATTTTATAGTTTTTGATTAACAAAGCTAGACATTATTAATTTCTATTAAGCCGGCTAAACTGCTTATTCATTTGAAATATTTACTGCAGTAATTCAGGTAATACAATTTCTTGTGTTCTCAAATGAAACTACACAAAATGTGTCCAGACCTGGAATCTCGAAGTATGCAGAGATGAATATTAATGGTAAGCAAGTCATAGCAATAGGCAAGACACACTGGTAGAAACTAGGTTTGTACTGAACCCGGATCACTACACGTGTTTATTATAGATCAGAAATGTGTGAAACCATATCAAAACACAACATACATGAGAAGTTCCATGGTCTGATTTAATTGCAGTGATGCTCTAACACTTTACTTGCCTCATGCTTGGCCCTGTCCACTGTATTTACCAATAGACTGGCTGCAACACAAGCGCTGACTTAAGGTGTGAAGCCCTAAAGAAGGTCCAATGCACAAAGCACATTTAAGCTGTGTTGGATCTTTGCACTTCCAAGAGCTGGTTCACACAGTCTTGATACATTTCGTGATCTCTATCCTCCCACCTCCAGTCTAATCACTGCTAGAGGTCAGAAAAGCGATGCCAAACCTGTTTGCAAGGCTTGAACTTTGTGTTCAGCTTCTTCCAGCTTCGAGGCTGTCGACATCTGTGTCTCCTGCAATTTTCTATAAAGGGAAGAGAAGAGGTGAGAACAGAGCTCATAATCATGTTAAACAACTTATCCGTATTTTGCAAATTTGGAAGATAGAGTGATTAAATGTCTCAACTGTCATCAGACAACTGACAACACCACACAGACTACAAGGTGCTTCAACGGGACCCATAAATCATGTCATGCTGCGATACTGTTCATACTTTGCAGTCCCACTTATTAAAATTTTAACAGTGTAGCCACCTCATAACATAAGCTGTGAACATTATACAAGAGTTGACTGCTATATAAATGACAACTTTAGTGGAAGGTTTTCTTGAGCATAATTTGTTTTGGAAATGTCACACACATTGAGAAAATTGTCACCAGGCACCCTCTGTTGTACAAAGTTAGTACAAGAAGAATGATACATTTCCATTTCGCTGTCATAATGAAGAAATTTGTTGCTATAACTGATATAGCGCATAGATGCAGCAGCTGTTTCATCATAGCTCTAATGGATGCCAAATGCAGTAATATTATTAGCTACTCTTTAGGAGAACACACATATTTCAAAACAAATCTCACACTGATATTTTCCATATAACATGAGCAAAACTTTAATATGCTCACATTTTTTATGTCCACAGGCAATATTCTCTCGTTTGTGTCAGTTATACACGTTCCAACATCATCTGGCCATACAGTTGCTACACTCCTTGCTGTAGGCTGACTGCAGGCATTAGAAAACTCATCTCTGAAAGGGAGCTGCTCCAGCATCTCCCAGGAGTTGCTGCTTTTTATGACACTGCTTTTAAGGTATTCTGCACATTTCAGAATTGTGGAAGGCCTTATGAAACTACCAGCATCCTACTTGCACTCCACAGGGTGCACACATTTATTCTCCAACACTGCTGACCAGGTTAGTAACTATTTATAGCCAGAAACGTGCATCAGCTCCCTTCATACCAAGTTATATAGTTTGAGAACTTAAAACCTCTCTTCTACACACTTCCATTTGCATTCCATGACCTGCCATTTTGTTCTAAGCATATCTAAATCACACTTGGTAAAGCCACTGCTTACACACTACTTACTGAAAAGTAACCACAGATATTGAGGGATTCAATAAAGCTTTGCATTCACCGACAGATTCTCCCTATACAGACCTGAATTGAAACAACCAACCCATCAACTAAAGAGCTTATGTAAACTGAAGGGCTTCCACACTAAGTTGAACATATTATCGCTTCAGTGTTATTGTTCCATGGAAGAAATGAATTCTCAAGGTAGGAATGCAGCCTAAAAAATCCCTCTTAAGACCCTTAGTCTCACCCTGCTGATTTGTTTGCTCACTGACCTGCAAGATTCAAACATTCTCTGCCTGTTTGTAAAAGACTAGAAATGCATCCAAGATGCTTCCAAAAATCAGGAATAAGTAATTAAAATCCTTCTTAATTTTGACATGTAGGAATGTGCAGTCCTTCTAAGGGTAATTCAGGTGCACACCCCCTCTCTTAGATGTTACCACAGGAGCGAGAGAGATGCTCCTTTTTGCTCTTGGGTACAGTGTTTCATCTTGCCCAGCCCAGGGTTGTGCAGATTCTACAATGATACTGTGACACACAAAGCAGACACAGCAGACTGAATTACACTGTCGGCTAATGGAGAAATATTAGCGTCACAAAGGACAATGCAGCTAGTGAAGAAGAAAAGCAGGTTTGCACCCTTCTGAACATGACACCCCCCACGCAGCACTACTGCAAAGAAACAATCTGTCCTTGTTTTACTTCCACACTTTCACCATTGTTTTTCGGTGCAAAGTTGAGTATCAAATGATTCCGTGTCAAACACATAAATCGCCACAATCACTCAATATATGAGCTGTCTCAGTGCACTGAACAGCGAGTCCTGGCTGGGAAGATTAAATACAGAGAAATACATCTCTCCTCCTCTGCAGTGCTGACAGATCACACATGCACATAAACACTCACCTCTCCTTCTCCGCAAAATCATTTTGTAACTTTTGTTCTTTTTCAAGGGCTATATTCTCCGCTTGGTTCTTCAGGGTCTGTTCATACTCTCGGATTTTCTCTTTAAGTGTTTTTATTGTAACCTCTACAGAAAAACAATAGGGGAAGAATGAGTTTACACAGCTCCACGTGGTTCCGCAACACAAGGCTTTCTTTACCCTGTAGGCTCAGCGTGTTTTAAACTTTAGCTCTTCAACTCTGACACAAAATCAATGGATATGAGTCCCTTTGGAGACCTTTTACTCCCTAAATGTTAAATTGAACTTTAAGTGTTTAGGCTGAGAAGGATCAATGGTGTTTGCTGGAAAGCAGAGTGAAGAAGGTTCTTCTAACATGACTTTAAAAAACAGAAAGGGGGGGGGGGGATCAATTGGAAAATATAATATCACTTTATTGACTAGTCTAAAATTAGCTCGCTGCCGAGTGGAGATTAATAAAGTCCCAGTGCAGGTTTAAGTATGCATTTATACACAGGACAGCTAATTCACGTAACTGTGCTCATGTAAAGAGAGGCAGTTTTACTATGGTTCATGCACAGATGCAATCTAACACTAATTGAACACATATCTGGGATACAGCCACGTTCTGCTTTCAACTGATGAAAAATACGGCAGTTAAGATTTAACTGCTATATTAACAGTAGATCCGATTCAACAGACACTCTGGAGCCCTTCATATCGTAGTTGCTCTAACTGCCCTGCCACTAACACCAGGTTTTATGCACAAGCATCAACTATTATAACTTTCTGAGTGCACTCGCAGCCTTCCAGGGAATTTGCAGAAACCCTTCTCTCAGCTCAAGAAGCTATCTCACATTTGCAGTGCTTGGTAATGGATGAGAGAAGATGCATAAACCTGCAGAGCTACAGCACAGTCTCTGATGGACAGCATCTTGTTACATGCCCTCATCCGTTCCTGTGTGAAAGCCCTTTGATCCCACCCACAGGAAAGGACTGGATCCTTATAGGGCTCAGCAGAGGAAAAGCAGGACATTCACCAGAGTATGCTTTGTAACAATAATGGAATTTGGAAAAAGCGTTAGACTGCCAGAGGACTCGCTGCTAGCAACACATTTCAGTGTACTTACACAGAGATGGGGGGGGTTAAAGACAGCAGCTTAGTAACAGATACCATTAACAATGCTTCAGGAAAAAATACCTCTGCACATCAGAAGTTTCTCAATACTATCACACAAAACCATACATAATCTTTGCAAAGTCTCCACTTTGAGAAGTGTAAAGCCAGAGAGTAGCTAGTGACAAGGTCTGCTGCCTGGGAAATACACCGGGTGGCAGCTTGGGCCACTGTGACCATAAAGAAGTAGGGGGAATAGTGGTAAAAATGACTGCCAGCAAACCAGCTTCTTTTGAATCAAGGAGTGGGATTTTGCTAGCCCTGGAAAGACCAAATGAGGCTTGTTACTGAGTAATAGGCCCTGAAAAGGACGTGCCACTTCTGATTTGTCTTTTTTAAAGCAAAGGGAAATTCTCCTCAGAGATCTGGGAAATAATACAAATTGTGATCTTTCCCTGAACAAGCAAAGGATGCTCCTCCACAGAGGCAAAAGGATGCTCATCCACACGTAGAAATGATGTACTCTTTGTACCAGAGACACCTTTGCTTCAGGTATTTTCAGACATAAATCTGCAAAAGTATTCAGGTAGATGGAGAAGCAGAGAGCAAAAGAATCTCATGGAAACGCATACGGCTGCATCCTAACAAAGTTTTAATGTCTCATTGCAAAAGGAAATGAAACTACAAAAACGAACGCAAGAAGTGCACAGATATGGGAAAAAATATGATTTGTAACAAAATTTGGTTTTGTCTTTAGAGACCTAACAATAGATGTGCTGGACAAGCATACTTTAATCCATATACTGCCCGAAGAACTAAGTGCTGTCTTTACTGTGTAGGTCAGCCAAACCTTGTTAGCCACTGCATTTATACCACTTTTGGAAGGAGTTCTTACAGGCACTGTATAGCTCATACACAGCCCTCCAAACAAAGAGATTAACTGATCAAAGGACCCTTAGCTAACAACAGGCTTTTCCCTGGATATCTTATTAATCCCTGTTTGAAATGGAGTGTAAAACTATTGCACTGGAGTGAAAAACACTGCAAAGACTACAGTGGCAAAACAGAAAGGAAGTTAGTAGCCAACAGGGAAAATAAAAGATGCCAGTTTATGAGTGGTTGCAGCAAAACCCCCTGAAAGATCTTTCACTTTCTCAGATGAATCCCTGTGTCATGCTTGGATGTACAGGATGCACAGCCTCAGGAAAACTCTGCAGGGGGAACTGCAATTACTGCGCATTTCCAGTAAAAATACTGTAGGGTTTAGAGCATTTTGGCTCCCACAAGACACCTCTTTCAGTCCAGGCTGAACTCCTGCGTGCTGATACCTATCCTCTCCACATGTCACACCCTCTATGGTCAAACAAAATATACAATATATGCTCTTTCTGCTGAAAATGAGATGTAACAGAACCAACTTAGTTGCTATCATAGCTTTCAAGTGTTACCCACTTGGTGCAACAGTTCTATAACATTAAGAAAAAACCTCTCTCAGTTTTCCCCAATCCTGGACAATTCCCCCTTCCACCACCCAGAACTGAGTATTAAACATGGAAACGAAAAGTCCCACGTTTAGGCAAATAGGTGTACAACTGAACAAATTTGGTTTCCTGGTGCGGGAAACTTTCTTCTGAATCACAGGAAAACTTTAGCAGTCTTATAGACCCCAGGCTTTAAATCTCATTGAGATTTTCATGTATTTTCATGTACTCTGTTCTCATTAAAACTTAAATAATTCAACAGTATTAGCTTGTATTTACATTGCTCTATGGATAGTCTCTAGAGTAAATATAAAGTATGTCTGCTGAATGTACTCCAGTAATACATTTCAGATTTAGATAAGGAAGAACAGAGTATAGGGAACATTCTAGTTTGTACAGATTTGTATGTGTGTGTAAAACACTGGACTTTTGTGCTTGCCTTTGTAACATGTACGTACTACAGACACCCACACCCATCTTGATGTCAGGAGTAGCACCATCTCTCTTGAAGTATCTACATATAGCTTCAGTCACGGGTGCAATTTTCAGGTAGTGCTGAAGGCTACAACCAAATATGCAGCATAACAGCCCCATTCTCTGACTTGGTGCTATAGTAGACAAAATGTTTTAAGAAAGCCAAGTAGTCTCCCCAAAGTCATATCTATACATGCATAAATACAGAAGTGGCTGTAACATACTATTACGCTTTCTTTACTGAATTTCAATGCTACTGTCAATTCTACCTGTGAGAAATAAAACTGAATTTAATCCCCATCTTCAACTTTCAGTATGCAGTGAAAGCTGATAGAAGAATGCATTTGCAACCTACCCTGATTTTTCACCTCGGCGAATTCTTTATTGTATTCCTCTAGAGTTTCCCTAAGTTTCTGGTTCTCTGTTTCAATATCGTGCATACGTTGAACCTTCAGCTGAAGCTGCTGTCCTAAATCCAAGGCTGGAACTGGATCTGAAAAAGAAATGGTAAAATAAAAGCTAAGATATAATTCATTGTATCTATGTTACCCTATAAATATGGAGACAGGCTGAGAGAGCTGGGCTTGTTCAGCCTAGAGAAGGCTAGAGGGAGATCTTGGTGCAGCTCCCAGTGCCCAAAGGAGAACTACAAGAAACTTGGAGGGGGATTTTGACTAGGGCACATGGGGACAGGACAACAGGAATGGCTGTAAACAGAAGGAAGATTTAGATTAGGTATTATGAATAAATTCCTCCCTGTGAGGGTGCTGAGGTGCTGGCACAGGGTGCCCAGAGAAGCTGTGGCTGCCCCATCCCTGGCAGTGTTCAAGGCCAGGTTGGATGGGGCTTGGAGCAACCTGCTCTAGTGGAAGGTGTCCCAGCCCATGGCAGGGGGTTGGAACTGGGTGAGCTTTAAGGTCCTTTCCAACCCAAACCATTCTGGGATTCTATGAAATTGGGACATACTAACTTCATCGCAGCATTAATCCACAAAGCAGTGTCCCTGGGTGAAGACAGTCATTGTACGTAATACAAAGAGTCTGAAGTTTAACATTTTTGTTCGCAAAATAAGAGGTTTTGGGTAAGAAGCGAACTGCACAGCTCACTGACAGGCCCTCACATACCCCTGCTTCTGCAGGACGGAGTTTCTGAAGCAAATTCACAGCTGAGCTCAGAAAGGTTGTTTGATCATGACGATCTGAGCTATACTTTTTCTAATTGATAGATCAATAATAATCAGAAATTGGGTGGATGTAATAATTTCCATGAACCTTATGAACCCTGGGGGGTGTTACTCCTCTTTCCTCATTTTCTTATACTACTGATCAAGTAGACATTAGAAATTATACTGAATGCCTCTCAGCATTTATTCTCTGATGTTCATCCCCATTGGTTTAAGGGAGTCTTGAGCACACACCTCACGTGATTTATTCTGGGACTTCTTCTCAGCAGGAATAGGAAAATGCTGGAGTCCGATGGACTTATAAAAGATTATTGACTATATTTCTGTTATGGGCGCCAGCATCTCTTGTGAAGTGGCTGCAAAGATTTAGTCTCCTGTTGAGGAATGCTAAACACCAAACTCAGTGGATCAACAACAGTATATATTAGGGAGTTCACTTAATTTTCAACCACCACAGTCATTAATTTTTCAGACCACCCTCAGTCTCTGGAAACACATAATAAGTCTATTGTACCTCTGTTAACACATTAAGCATGAGCCTGTGTGTTTTTTCAATATGCCAGCGTTGTTTCATAGTTTATAGAAGAATAGTACTGGGTTATGTTGAGCTCAGAGACATTATAAGTAGCAGCCTGCTGCATTTTGTTACTTTGGTTCTTCAACAGCTTATGGCATTACCCTGTTCATAATACAAAATCTAGGTTGCTTGTCATCTGTTCTCTGCACATACATAGTTTATGACTACATAGCTTTTTCATTTATGCTTTTTAGGCCAAATACTTTTCGTTATTATTATCTGTATTAAAATATTTATAATAAATCAAACTTTAAATGTTATTATGGCAGAGACAGGGGTACAGGTAAGGGATTAAATATAAAGTTTAAGTCACAGCAGTAGCACAAGTTAAAGGCCCTGCAATATTTATGTATGGTCCAATTATGGTACAAGCTGTCACAACATCCCCCTCTCCCACGGAGGTCTGCCGGCCTTTATCAGGAATGACCGTTCTGTCACACTTGTGCAGCTCAGCATTTCTCCCAAAGAGCTAGCCCAGGACATTCAGCTGCTGAACATAAAGAAAGGCTGGGCTGTCTCAATCTATCTGTGTGTTGAATTGCTACAGGAACCACAGAGCGCATCAGGCAGGGATCTGAAGCCTCAGCTATGATAATTCTATCAGTGTTACAACAGCACAGTGAAAGAAACTGAACTTCACGAAACTGTGGGTGCACTTTTCCCCCCCTTCGTTTTAACATGCCCATTGTGAAAAGCCAGGACACCCACAAGAGGCATTTTGCTCCAAATACACAAGGCTTTTTATATTTAAATCAGTAAAGAATTAAAAGACAAAAATAACATGGGCATTATAAAGTGAATAATGACTAAACCTTTAGTCAAATTCGCAATCCCTGAGAAGCTTTATGTACAAAATGAAAATGCTTGCAGTCTCATAATTATTCATCAGGATATGTATATTTAATTTAGCTCTATTAAAGGTTAATGTTCAAGTAGCAAAACAGTGACAGAACAAACAAAACGTAAGAACAGTCTCTGAGCATTAGACTTCAAACTTTACTAGAGCCTATTTGAAGGACTAATGGCCCACAGCCACTAAATACTGCTTAAGGACATGTAAAAAAAAACCCATGGCTGAAGCACCTCTTAGACTTAATTTTTATACGCTGCATTAAAGAAAACTAATCACTGCATGACAATGAAATGACCAAGAAGTTTTGGGCAGAGACAAATACCTCATTTCTCGTGGTGAGCCCCAACATGATCTTTAATCTCAAAACCCCTAAACCCCCATGACTGCTGAAGTATTTATAAACACTGTTTAATCTGAGACAAGTATAAACCTTAGGGTCAGAATGACTTTTTTCTTACCTGAGTGGAGTGGATTTAAAAATAAATAAAACTACTCTCCTTTCCCCAACATACACATGCATGAAAAAGCATCCCTTTTTATATTAACCAGACTTCCAAAGCATGTTTCATGTCATTTAGCAGGAGGTCACTGAATTTTTAAACAAGCAATGGACCAAAACTTTCGATTCATTACACAAACAACAGGCATACATGTTTGGAAAAAGGGGAATAAAATCAAGTGGCACAAGCTCATGGAGAGAGGCAAAGATGGAAATGCCCTTTCTGGAGTCTGTAAAAGAGAGAAATCATCTTACTTAGTGCTTGAGCGTGGAAAACTTATGGCAAATTATTCTCTTGGTTTGAATCTTCTCTAGGATGCAAAAGTTCAGAGCGCCTGCTAGGCACAGGGTAAGTAAGGAATAAGAAAACGGGTAAAAGGAATCTGATCATCCAGAACTTGAAAAAGTGTTTCGCAAGATCATTACTGCCCACGAGTAAATCAAAGCATCTATTTTTATACTAAATTGGGTATGGTTTTTTTCCTATTGCTTTTTATTCTGTTCTACTTTCCTGATGCACTTGTTGCATCCCACCCCCACAAAGAAGCCCTTCACATGGTGCATTTATATGCAGCTCGGCACATCTGGATTTGCCCCCTGATCAGGCATCCTCCATGCTACCACCGCAGAAACTGTAACTGCTGGATTTTCAAACTGGTATCTGCAAAGCCTGTTCCTGCCTTTACTTTCCAAGGAATTGCCTTTTGGTGCTGTTCCATGAGCACATCCCTGTGCTCGCTGCTGCGACATCACACAGTGGTGCCCTTGCAGATGAGCTTCCATCCTCACAAAAGAGGTGGATGGACGTGTCTCGGTGAACACAGACGTGAAAAAAATAATGTTATAAATGTAACGTAATTTTTATAGCAGCTAATACTTCACATCAAGCGGGCTGATGCAATGCAGCCGCAGAAACACCTCTCAGACTGTTCCCACACCGTACACATGCCCTGATGATAAATCTTTTTTGAGTAGCAGCGCAAGAGAACCTATTTTTTTCGCTGCTGCTTATGCATGTACGATACGTATTTTAGGAACAATTTTAAAAGAAACACAAAGACTGATCTTGCCAAACCAAAGCATTACACAACTAGTTCACAGCAGCACCTCAGCACCCACAACCCCAAGCTGCTCCCCAAACCCAACCTCAACACAGGAGGTTGAGAAGGCCTATTGGTGACCAGCTGGATGATCCAAAGGGAGTTTCGTTTGAGAAACCCCATTCCTCCCTCGCTCTGCGAGCTGGAAAAAGACACAGATCTTAATAATTCAATCTAAGTGTTTACACAAAGAGCGCTGTAGGTACCGTTGCCCTCCCCTGTCATTAGGCAGCAATGAATGCCCCCCCTTGTGCGCCGGCTCCTGCCATGACATCACGCTCCTGCCTGCGTTACTTTGCGCCAGGGCACTCTAGGCTAATGTAATCATGCGATTACATAATTAACCCAGCTGTCTCATTAAGAAAATCAACTGGAATTCAGGGCATAATTAGTCATACAGCAATTAGCATGCTGATGAGCAACTGATGAAAAGCTGTCTCGATATATGCTGGGACCACCCTCGCTATTTGAGGAGAGGGGGGAAAAGCCCACCTCGGCTCCAGGAGAACGGGCTCGGAAGTTCGTTCACCGCCTCGGCCGCGGGCTGTGGAGCCGGGAGAGGCAGGAGCTGCTCCCGACCGGACCCCCTTCCAGCCGGCGGCCGCGGGACCTGTTGGTGCTGAGACGGACGGAGGGATGTGCTGCGGGGGGGAATGTGCCGAACGAAGTGGAAAAAGCGTGTCACCGTTTAAGTGTGCGGTTTACAGAGCACCTTCTCCATACATAATATTTTATACCTATATAATTTATAAGGCCCCCGCGGCGGCGCGCCGCTCAGCGGGAGCCCCTCCATGGAAAGCACCCGGCGATCTCCACCTGGGCGCAGCGGAGGCCTGGTCAACCCTCCCCGCCGGAGGGCGGGCGCTGGCCGGGCACCGGCGGGGAGCGGGGGGGCAGCGGGACCCCGCGGCGGGCACCGGCCCGGGCGGCGCGGCGGGTAGAGAGAGAGGCAAAGCGCGGCCTGGATCGCGCCGGGCGGATCGGGAGGGCTCGCGGAGCAGGGCTGAGGGCGGCAGCGCTGCGGGAGCTGCTCACACCCTGCACACCCATCACACGCACCACGGCCAAACCCCTCTCCACGCACGGTACGGCGCTTGTGAGTGCCTTCTCCCTCCTCCCTGGCAAAATGTGTGCCTCTGGTATCTTAAAATGGAGCTCCTGAAGAGACTCTTCCAAAACAAAGGACTTCTCCTAAAGCCCCCTCCTCCCTCTTCGTTACAGGCCTGTGAGCGCTGGAAACGTGAAGAAAGCAAGTTATGAAACTGCGCCAGAACTACAGGGGCAATTAATATTTTATATCGCTGGAAATGTGTTTCCTAAGGTTCGGGTCTAAAAATAATTCACCGAAGGCAACGCGTTGCTTTCAACAAGACCGTGTTTCTGGTGCCTGAACCACGCTGTAAGCAAAGCTCTCTTAGAAATCGCCTACACAGAATGATAAGGGAGGAGGAGAAAAGGATGAAATCCTCCTTAACGCAACTTTATTAACGTGATTTCGGTGTCTAAAAAAGCCACAAGTTCAGCCCTGCTGTCACAGTGCTTCTGTCACCACAAGTTTGTGACTTTCTAGATGCTCCTCAGCCCTATCGCTGCTGTTCTCTTGCTGTTGGAGAACAGGCCTGGGGTTAGAGGCAGGAAGAAGCTCTATGAGCAATAAGGGCTTTGGTGGGAGGCTGCGTATCTGAAAATAACCTGAAAATGTGTTTTAGAAAAAATAATAATTACACTGTAGCTTTTGAATATTCAAACACCTCACAGCATACTTAATTAATTCATTAATTATTCCCCAGAAATTTCAGGGGTAAATTGAAATAGCCTGGAGAGACTGAGACAAAGATTTCATGGAATAAATGATAGCTTTCCTCCTTCTCCCCTATGACTCTAGTAGCCCAGGGACAGAAGAGTTATAGCCCTAATTCTGTTTGGAACAAAGCTCATCATCTCTCCGACTCCAGACTTTATAAAAAAACATAACAAGGTTCTTCCTTCAGTCAAGAATTAAACAGATTTTCTTACTCCCCCATCCCACAGGACTGGGATCTTTCTCTCCCTTTTATTTTTCCCCACTTTTTTTCCAGTGTTCTCACCCTCCTGCTGTCAGAGCATTTTGTAAGGGCTGTACCAGGGAATTCAAAGTGCCCACAAGAGGGTGAGGGACTCTCATTTTCCTTACCAGCAAAAAGCAGAGTCCCAAATTGTGCTGGCCTATGACAGCAGTAAAGCACAAAACCCTACGCATGCGACCCGCTGCATGGGGACGGGGAAGTTGCAGTGAGCCGGCGCCTTTCCTCCCCATTAATCACAGCCAAAGTTCTTTGTGGCAGCACTCTCCAAGGCTTGCTGGGTTAAGCGAAACGACGTGAGATGGTATACAACCAATCTGACCACAGTCCTATAGATCCCTTTGCCAGAATGTGGTTCTCAGATCTTGTGGGCTGTTACTTAAAAACATCCTTTATTTATCTACCAATACGAGAATGGCTACTGCAGGAAAGATGCTCTGGCCCTGCCCCAGATTATGAGATGTATCTCTAACCCTCGTACCCAAAATAGTCACATAAGGCAGAATAAATGACTGACTCCTTAATGAGTTGCATTGCAGTTCCCTGTATTTTCAAAGGACTTTCCAAAATAAATCCTCAGAATTCTAAGGTTTTAATATTAAAAGTGGGGTGTGGATAATAGGTGATACAGTATTTTATGGTATTATAATGTCAGCTGAAAAAGGGCCTAATGAGTTCCAAGAGAAGCCACTGAGACTGAAAATGCTCCAATTTGATCGTTACTATTCCGATAATGGCTGAAGACATTGGAATTTACTGCTTACACACTGAGCTAATGCAAAGGACAGTTACAGAAAATCACTTGCACTCAAAGTTTCATTTTCTCCTACTTTGAGATTATAGGAAGAAAAAAGAACCTTCCACAATGTTTGAAAGCATTTCTGCCACAATCATCCCTTCTTTCTCCTAAAAGCTTTTGAACAGACTTAGCACTAAACCCTCGGAAAGCTAGGGTTTATTCTAATTCCAGTTCACATTCCTGCAACCAAGAAAGGGAAAGTCCAATATTCCCCATCTCAGCCAGTGCCTGACCCTTATGCTCCCAAGTACTCAGCACTGCTCCAGGCACCAGGTTTGGGGCTGCTCTAACTCCACTCCCTGGAGCAACGCTTTCAACGCTGCGGTTACAACCTCAGGTGAACACAACCCGAGCCCGCAGTAGTATCTTTGCTCTTATACGGCACGTTCTTCCTGCTTCTATTCATTGCATCCCTCCCCTTATCTGCACCTCCCCTCTTCCTTCCGTGCCTCCAGCCTACCAAGTAAAATAGGGCTTGACAACCACACAATAAATTTTTTAAAGTGTATGCTTTAGGGATATTTCTTCCTTTGAATATTTATTCGAGCTTTTACAAAGGAATTTATCCAATTATTAATTCAACAAGAAAAATGAAAGGGAAAAAACCCCCAAAAGTGTGTGATCAGACAAGCCACATTTTCAGGTGACAGAGCTATTTTTAGTTATTTTCACACTGGTTTCAAAACATAAGGATAAAGTGGATGAACACTATAAACGAGAATTGGCTGGGACTTTGCACTTCATCTGAAAATAACTGTAATGCTAACAGAATGCCCTACCAGCGTGCATTCATCCAGATCCAAAAGTGTATTTTATGCCGTGTGTCTGAATTCAAACCCCAGAGGGAAGGAAGGCTGAAGTGATTATGAGCTATTTCTACATTCCTCAGCCCTGGACTACCCGAAGGCTGGAGCAGCATCCCAGGCGATTGTGGAAAATAAAGCGGCAGCAGCCGCCACCACCAAGACACTGCTCAAAATCACATGCCTGCAGCCTGGACTTTAAACTGGTTCCTCTCACTCCCCACCTTGGGCACATCTTTGTGCAAAGATTTGCACAACACTTTGGGGATAATCACCAATGTCTCCAGACCTTCATTTTTTTACTCTCCAGACTCTCTTCTTCCAGACCCAGCTTTTAGAACTGGGGCACTGTTTTCTCTGTTTAACCAACTCTGGTTTTTACCTGGTCTAAATGTGCTGGTGAAGCATTAGGGATTTTGTCAACAGGTAGGACACAGTCACAAACTACATCACTGCTTGCAGGTTTATCACTTTTTACTCTTTCAAGTATTAACTAGGCTCAATTTTCTGCTTAATTTTAGCACGTTTTCAAGTGTGTTTAAGACACCCTACTGCTCTGTTTGACGGGTGTCCTTCTGATGTCCAGGAGCAAGCTCATTTTGCTTTCTTTCCTCCTAAGACTACTCACTGGAATATTGTTTTATTTTCCCTCTAAAGTTGAGAAAAGACACATTATGAATATCCATTTCCCTTGTAAAGTTGGGGCAGCAAAAGTACGTCATTTTACATGCCTATCTTCAATTTTATTCCAATATATTTTATTTGGAAAGGGGTGACCATTTTAACACATATTAGTAACAAACCAGGAATTACTTAAAATTTTTCACACTGTTTGCAATGATACCAAACCTCTCTCCAAAGCTTTCTGTGCTGACCAGTCTCGATATACCACAAACTCAGCGTATGCTATAACCTGGTCTTGCTCTTTAGTCTGAGTTTTACCGAACAATGCACAATCAGAGTGCTCCAAATAGTTTTCAAGAGATGTTTTTTGTATTCTAGCTCACAGTCCCTTGGAGTGAACCTCTTTCCCTTCTCTCCTCTTTACATCTCCCCTAAATTTAGATTACAACCAGCTCTTCTCTACTGGCACAAAAGTTTGTGTGTGCTTATGTTGCAATTTAAACACATCAGGCAACTTTTGGGTCCTCTGGGTATGTAGAAATCTATACAGACTTTCTGCTATCAGAGCTGGCATTAACCTTTATGATTCCTGCTTAACACAAAGCCTTACAAAAAATTCCAAACACTTCACATAACTTACATAAATACAACAACTTCATACACATTTATCATCTCCAACATAAGCAGCAGATAATTTTGCAGAGGGGCGGGGGGGGAGATCAAATCTGTTTTTCTCTTGTATCACCTTTAACCTCAGAACGTGGATCAAATACCCCTAAATGGTAGTCTTCTCTTAGCACAAACAGCAGTACAAGTCTGGAGAGTGTTTCTAAGCTGTAAATAATCACAAGCAAATGGAGTGATAGCACAAGCACTGCATCTCACACTGCTGCTCAACGGGCTCTGTGGTGAAGGAATGAAGCTCTCTTCGGGGGTGAGAAACAAATGTTCATTCCTGCCTTTAGAAGTAATTCCCTAACACTTATTTTGTGCTTTACTGATGACTTCTTGTGAAAGAAGTTTATGGTTCCTCAATTAAATCATTCCTTGGAAAAAAGCCCTGCAGTGGGAATCTGCAAGGCTGCCCTGTGATTGTATGTAAACAAAAATACTTCATGTAATGAAAGGAGAAGTCCCTTGAACTGGCCTGCTCCTCCTTCAGGCCTCTTAGAAAGAGACAGCCCTCATGGCAGGACATGCGATTTGTGATGGCGTGGGCTAAGGGAAGGATAAAATTGCCACTTCATCCACCTCTCACTGTTACTGCTTTGTGTTATTTTAACAGGCAACATTAAAAAAACCCTAAAGTATTAAAAAATCTTCTTTTTACCCTCTCTTATTTCCTTTGTTATTGGGTCCTCTGAAATACAAACCAGCTCATGCACATACACAAACTTACTGCAAATCTGATCACAACAGAGACCTGTGGAGAGTCTCCACTAAAACCACACTACAGCCCCTTTTACACCGTAAGAGACATTTAATCTTGATGAGACAATTCCTATTAAGCAGAAACAAACACCATTTATGGCTCAACCCTAGAAGGCTGCTCAGTCCCCACCAAACAGAGTGCAAATATTTTGCATTAACCTAGCCTGACTCTCAAACATTTATATGCTGAGAAAGCCCAACACGTTTTCCTATCGTATTCACAGAGGGTGTAACTGTGTCTGAAATGGAAAGGGGTTACAGAGGAGCGGGAGAGGGTCAGGACTAGGGTTCAGTAAAGAGAGGGCAGGCAGCGGTGGTGAGCTTGGGGTGTGCTGGGTGGCAGGGAATGGCTGGGGCCAGCACCCCAATGTTCCCCTGGAATAGAAAGAGAAGCAGGAAGGAGACTTCCCTTTGGTGGCAAACTCTCAGCAGTATTGCAAGAGACAGACAATTAGGTTCTACAGGAAAACAGCCACTGAACCCAAATTCGGTTTGATGTTGCCATATCAAGACAGCAGATTTTCTGTTTGAAGGCAGAATTGTTCCTACTTTGCCTACACAAGAGCTGTGCTTAACAGGAGCAATACTGAAAACTGAGCAAATCCAACTGTGGCATTGTGCAGTAATAAAGACACAGCATAAAGGGAAACGCTATTTAACCAGTTCATCCACATCCTGCCACCTGGCATTCACTCTGGGTCTCCACATTTTAACTTCTACTTGAAAATTACAGTGAAGTTTTGTTCAGTAACCATTAAACAGTGAACATCATTCCTTTTTAAAAGAAAAAGATTTAATGTTCAGTATTTTTAACACTTAATATTTTTCTTCTAAAGCTTTCGAAAAACTGAATTATGAATATACTGTTTCTGCAAGGCAGCATGGCTCCTCTGAACACTTACACAACACGGCTCCAATTTCACTTTGTTTGCAAGATTAAGACCCTAAAAGCCGAGGGTGCTAACATAATGCACTTATGTTATAAAACTAGAGAGAAGGCAAGCTTGAACAGATGGAAAAAGGCTTCCTCAAAATATAGACCCCAACCTCCCCTTACTTCAAAATAAATAGATTCACATTATTTTTAAAGGTAAGTTGTGACAACCTTGCTGATTAGTGCAATTCATGTGGCAGCATTCACTTTTCTCTAGCTCTCTACTGCATACTGAAAATAAGGCAATTAAATGAGAAAATTAATTCCATTAATTAAAACTGTTCAGTCTCAAGCAAGACAGAATGATCTGAGTGAGAATTACAGCTGTGTAAAATGTACATAAACCAAAATGTTTTCCTTGACATGTACTCTCCTTTAGGAAGGATAAATCTTGCAGCAGAAACCAGTGGTAATGCTATTTTAACAGCATCATAAAGCTGGAGAGAGATATGAAAAGGTCTGTTTTATCTTTTAAAGAGAAAACCCCTGATGTGTATAGGAAAATTTACAAGTAAAATACCATCCTTCCCACAAATTCCTTACTGGTGAGCCCAAGTGAAAACTCTGGTCAATTCAGGAAAGAAAATCATTAAACTTTGCTGAATCCATAAAGCACCGTAGCTGAAGTTTCAATACAGATCATTTTATAGTAAAATTAAAATAGAAGCCCTTTTTAATTATATAAAGTGTGCACATTATTACTGAGGAGAGGAATACATGCTTTCCTCAAGAACCATAAAATTGGCTGCTGGGAATTAGACTTCAGCTGCAATTATTATATGGTCCTATAAAGGATATTGAAAGTCTGATAAAATTGCACCCTTGTCATGTAACAGCGATTCTTAATGCTAAATAACCACTCTGTAGCATTCCAGCCATAGCTTTCTCAAAACATCACTGCTCCCTTCTCACACCGAAAAGAAAACATAGCAGGATCTTGGAGCTAAAAGTATACCTAAATATTTGAAATACCATATGAACAGGTCAAAAGATATGTAAAGCCACACTGAGGCAAACCAACATGTGATAAATGAATACTGATGGCCTTTTATAAAGGAAAGCCCTCCATGGAGACATACCCAATGTAACAGACTATGTATGACGAGAAGGCATTAAAAAACGCCAATACAGTGAGGCAAGCACCTACTGCATATGCCTAACTCAGCCCTACCACATTGTGATGAATACCAGTGCCATACATTCCTAAAGGCCGTTTTCCCTTTCAGTGGAGTATGTGTTGTAAACAGTGAGTATTTGTTACATCTACATACAGCAACAGGAGACTGGCTGGGCTTCTCCTTGAGAACCTGGAATTTGCTTTTAGCAACATCAATATGCTCCCCATGCACCTCTCAAGCCCGCAGACAGAGCATGGGGCTAAACCTTGTAGATATTTCTAATCCCACAGACTCCATCTCACTCACAACTTAGCCACATTGAAATTGTTACACATAGTCAAAATATCAAAGAAATATTTCTCTGACACATAACATAAAGGGAGGGCTGGACATGAGAGGCACTGTGGAGTGTGGAAGAAGGGGTGTAAATTTTGCTCTTTTCAGTGATGGAAAGGAGAAAATTCTTTCTCCCACAAAGAAGTACTGGCAAAGTCCCTCATCATTTATATCCTACAGTATGGGTGGGATCTATGTCCTGCTTTCTCTGTAGGGCTTCGTTCTGACTTTGCTGCTCAAATCCCAGCATGTGTGACAGTGCCAGGCTTCAGAAAAAAGCCTCCAAACAAGAGTATAAAATCATAAGAGACACACTCATATGCAAACAGCTCAGCCAGGCCAAGATCTGGAAGTGGAGACTTGGACTCCTAATTCCCTCTCATCTTCAGGTACAGTTGGAAAAGAAAAATCTCTTCAGACAGCATTTATCTATCTACCACTGGGGAGAGCAACAACAAAAAATCAATTCCCAAAGTGTAAAAAGAAACAGAACTGGAAACTTCTGATGCCAAACATAAAGGAGAATTGAAAACACATACGATAAAGGCCTTTGAATAAAATGTATGGTCCCACTAACACTGAACAGGATTGAAATTTGGTAAACATTTACTTTTCAGTAAAAAGGTTTTTTGGGAAGGTATTAAAATTTTTCCCTGTCCTCTCAAAGTACAAATCTTGCTGCCTCTTGATGAAGCTTCAACATGTATCTTTCCTGTTCAAAATGTCCAAACCCTCTAATAAACACACAACCGAGAATCACACAATACTGTCATAATAGGAAGTGATTCCTACGAACATTAAAAAGTAAATGCAATGAACAGCTTTAAGATAAGTCAGGAAAAGTGCTTTAATTATAGTTCTTTCCGTTAGAAACACTACTGGAGCGTATCAGTTTCAGAGTAAAACCACTGCTCGATTTACCTTATCAAAGGTAAATGGAAAACTGCCCAGCAGCATTCCCGGGAACATAAGCCATCAGGTATTCAGAATAAGGAAATCATTTGCTTACCTGGAACATCAATTAATCTCTTATAAACATTCAAGAAGGCTGCCTCTGCTTCTTTGCTTCTTTTACCCAATGCGTCGATCTAAAAAGGGTGAGGAGAAAAGGAGGCTTTAGACTAGTTCCAATACAACTCTTACACTCAGAGCTATAACAATAAATTAATATATTTCATATAAAACTAGTTAACACATAACAAGAGAACCCAAGTCTCCTGGGTACAGCTCCTATAGAAGCAGCCTTGTCAGGGTATTTCTGGTACATCTGCACTGAATGTAATCTGAAGTCCTGTTTCAGCACAATAGGAAGCATCAATATTTTTATGAACTCTACTGTCTATTGTGACTCTTTACTTTAAATCTGTATAAAAAACATGGTATTTCCCAGACAGGTTCTCTCCTCAACAACTCTTTACCACTTACCAAGACCTAACACAACGAACGGGAACCATGTGCACTTCTGATGTCACCTCTGCCTTTTTTGTGGCTAAGGTATTTTTTCTATTATTTCCAATAACAGAATATGAGATGATCAAGAGATGTACTTGTTGGGCACTCAAGAGCTCACGCCAGGCTCTATGGCTGGCTTCTCTTTGTGTTTTGTAATACACACAGTACTGATCTAAGCAGCTGCCTGCCCAGGTGAAGGAAAATACCACCCCACACAATGTTATTTTCCCTTAAAACTTCATTTTACAAGAAAAGGCAGCTTTTTGGCTCTGAGATTAAATTACTTATTCCATAGCAACTTTTTTCAGAAAACATGTCTTACTAATGTACTAGAAAACAGAGGATTTACAGTTACTAAATATTGACAAAAAAATTCAAACTGATCCAAGCTCAGGTCCATTGAATTAATATTCTAAAGCAGAAAGAGACAGAAAGGGAAACAGGAAAGCCTGACACAATTCTGCGGCAGCTTACTGAAATCAGGAAACTAAAAGTATGGAGATTATCATTCCCATATGGTAATAAAAAGCAAGGAAGGATCTGAAGAACTACGGATACAAAGGCCTGATATCAATTCTTCTGTGTATTTGAGAAGCAGTTAATATTACGAAACCATTTAAAGGTGCATACGTCAACATGTACTAAAAAAGGAAGGTCCTGTCTGAAAAACGTCCTTGAATTCTTTCACTACTTTATTGATTCGGGAGATAAGGCAGAAACAATGGACAGAGTTGCCTGTATCTGTATTTCAGGAAAGTATTTGATATTTTATTATGCAGGAGGGAGATCTGCAGAAGCAGCAAACATGGTACAAGCCTGCCCGGGTGCAGAGCTCTGCAGAGTGCTGGGGCACAGGAAGCCCAGGGTGCCAGGGAAAGGAAGTGGCGCAGGGAGGAGGAGAGATAAGCAGAAGGGTGCTGCGGGGTCAGGTTTGGTGCCACTTCTGTTTATGCTGTACTAAAATGACTTTGTGAAGGGAAGGATCTGGGGAGGGTGGGGAATCCTACAATGTCCATAATTAAAACAACGGAGTCAGACTCAAAGTGCACTGGAGCAGAGCACAGGAGCACCGTGGGGCTCCTGTAGATGAGTCTTGCAGCTGGTAAGTGACTTGTAGAGATCATTAGGGAGAGGATTAAGCCAGAAAACCAAAGGACAAGGACAACTGCAGAAATTACACGGAAGCACAATGCACAGCATATAAGCCAAGAAAAGACTGGAGGGGAGGGGTCAAGGAGGGAAATCAGGACACTGGAAGCATCTGCACAGCGTTTGGCAGCAGCAGTGGAATCTTGAGAGATACGGCGGGAGGTTGTGAAGAGACAAGTTCTTGTTAACAACACAAGACTGGCCTTAGAAAAACAAAGCAAATTCCCATTTTGCTTATGTCCCCCCCCAAACCTGTATCAATTTATGCAGCTTGGTGAAGGTGTGTTAGAGCTGAAACCTGACCTATTTGCAACTTACCAATTTAAAAAAGAAATGGTATTGGAAAGATGACAGAGAGGCAGCAGAACCCAAAATGATGGAGGACATGGAAAGCAGATATGAATTCTCAAATGCTGGCCATACTTGTCTTTTAGAGTTCACCAAGAAAGGCTATGGAAAAGCACTGAAATCTCACAGGGCACAGGACGTGCTGGAGAGCAAGGGATTGATGGTTGTGAATAACCCATTTATTAACTTGAATTCAAGCAATCACAGATGGACCGATGCTCATTAGGGAATGAGAACATAAGTAATTCGGTTAGAACATTTTCACACAAAGAGTATTTGAAATTAGAATATGGAATAAAGTGCCAAAGCAGAGAGGCACCGGGTAGTGTAAATCAATGCTTGGGAGTATCCGGCACCATTTGTGAACGGGCGAGAAAGGAGGGGGGAGCCATCAGAAAGACTTTTGCAGTCGAAATATTTCATGGGTACATAAAGACAGACTTTGAAGGCCAAAGCACACCATATGTTAGACTTCTGGACTTTAACATTCCCACATACAATTTTCTCTTGCTGCTGCTCAGCAGAGTACAGCCAGATTCAAATTACTATTATTAAATACAATTAGCATTACAGAGCTGATTCTGTACTGTATTCTGAAAAAGCCATTTGTCCCTTTTACAAAACCCAAAGCATTTTAAATGCTTACACTTCTGTGAAATAATAGGATGGATTTGTTTTCCCGTTACAGGTTTTTCACGTTTTAATAAAGGGCATTTGCACCTATATTCTCAGTAAGCATTACAAAAGGTATGGTTGATTCTCTTCTTACCAGTTCTATAGTAATTGAAATGTAAACCAGAAGTGAAACAACATCTTCCAAGATCAGAGACTTTCTGATGGAAGCGGTCTGTACATCACAGGAACTTTCACACCATTCCCCCCCACTCAGAACCACAATTCCAAACAATCCCACCAGGCAGAAAGATTTTTTTTGCATTTTAGTTGTTACCAAAAAAAATCAATCTGTAGAGTTGAAAGTTCTGCTAAAACCGAGCTCTGCAACTATTTTATATCTCTGCAACTATTTTATATCTTAAAATACAAAAAAGGCACCATGACAACTTTAACTGGAACAAAAAAAAAAAAAATGCCAGTTTCCAGTGGTGTAAGGAAATAAGGAAATAGAGGATGAAAAAGCCATCAAAAATAGCAAATTATAAATGAAGTCCAGAAACAGCGGAAGCGGCACTGAAATGACATGGAAGGAAGTATTTGGAAGTTCACTGAGGAATTTTCAACTCAAAGTAAAATTGGTTCAGGAGCCAACAAGGATAAGCTGCAATCAACTCACATCAAAACAGTTAAACTACGTTATGAAATTCTTGCTGAACACTTTTATTTGACTCTAAAAATTTCAGGGACCCTGAAAGAACTCAACTTATAATTACACTAGAGTAGTCTTGACATGAGCTTAGCTCCAAAGCTTAATTTATCTAAACCAGGCCCCATTATGTCTTCTCTGACTAGAAAGAAACACCCATGACCTCTGTATTCCCCACCACCCCCATAAACATATGTTCACTTTTAAGTTTTGGCATACTATTTGTCTTGATAATACCACTGGCGCTATACTGAGATAACAAAAATGAGACACTACGAATCCTCCCTCCCTCATCTTTAAAATATCACTGGAACTCTATGGAAGGAGCCACAGCGAGACACCGGTTTCAGAGCAGTCCTGCCTTTATCCACCTTATTTTTCCAGGTCAAGTGCTTTCATGAGTTGTTGCTCAAGGGTACCAAGTTCAGCTGGAGGCTGAATGATCCCTTTTCCCTCTGTAACCATCTCTCTCCAACCTGCCCATGAAGACCCTCTTGGAATGCTCCCGTTCTCCACTGCCAGAACAACAGCTGGTCGCCTGGTATTGCTGGCATACTAGTCCAGCAGCACGGGCAGCTATTTTAGACATTCTTGGTCACAGTCTGGTATTTACTACACCTGGCTAAAATCAAACTATCATCAATGAAATCAACACTTTTTCTCTCCACATTAAGGTAAGCACCATAAATACAGCCTCCTCTGTCAGGGAAGATGCTGGATGTAGTCTTATCTGAACACTGCCTCTTTGCATTTCAGTTACATCCACTCAAGTTCAAAAAGATAAAAGCAAAATCTGTGGCTTTATTTTGGAATCTCTCACTCTCTATGCACTAAGAAATTAAAGCATTAATTCAAGTTTGATGTCTACTGCCCCACAAATCACCTGGGTTCAGGTTAGCAGGAGTTGGATGCTCTTTTGTGCTGTACGTACAGCACAGAATTGTCTCAATGAATGCAGTTACACAAGGCTGCACAGTTGTGTTTCTGAATTTAAAGATGGAACAGGAAGACAAAGCTCTTTGCTGGGAAGCTGGGGCTGCCAGATGCTGGTACACTGCACTGACACTTAAACTCTCTGAACTTACAGATACCAGCACATTAACACATTTGCAGACCACAAGACTAGCGCATGGCCATGATGTGTTGCTCCTGACAGACCAACTTGGGTCATTCAGCTGTTGTGTTCTTCTTATGAATTTAGGTAACTTGGCATCCCAAATGAGATCCCTTCACTAAAGCGCAGGGATCTCATTGTGCTCTGTGTTTGTATGGCACTAGTGAAGTATTGATGATTTACCTGCAGTACAACTGCATATCCAGTGTCTCAGACACAAGCATTCACACAACTATGATAAATATTAATAATGAAGATAAGTCTTCTACTTATCTTCATTGTTCTCCAGTTGTAATTCTCACTCTCATTAGGCCACCTTAATGTGAAAGATTAGTCTTCTACTGTCCTGTACCAAATTTGCAACTAGGTTAATTGAATAAAAATAAATTACTTCAGCTCATTTTTTCTGTTCTGATTTTTAATAAATAGATGCCTTAATGATACCCCCCCTTCATTCACAAAGCTCCCTCACACTTCTTTTATTGTATTGTTTTGCATCACAAAGTTTTCCATTTCTCTCCAATTACTTGGAGCTACCAAAACGCCACTGAGAATTCTAAGAAACAGCTTAAACAAAGGGAGAAGCAGGAGCACACTAACAACGAGTTAAAGTGCCATTATTTTAAGCCCTGCTGTATTCTTGAATAGCTGCCTTGGAATCAAACGGGGTTACAGCCAGCTTTATTAACGCCGTGCAATGGCATCAGTCTTCCTTTGAAGCCATGACAATAGGGTTTGGTTGCTCTTCCCTATAAAACAGTCCATCAGTTGCTGAGGTGCTGCACCAACAGCTCTACAACATGCTTGGGTGTGGGGATTAGGAAGCACTCAGGGTATGCATGTAGTTAGTTTGATTTCCCTTCCTTAATGCCAATAGGTAGCTTTATTAATAAACAAATAAAAAAGATAACATTATAACTTTACAAGTTAATAAAAATATATCATTCACTATCCTGGTTAATTTATTTTGCAGTTGACAAAAGTAAAAATACTATTTTTTAAAACTGCCACAATTGGACGACTTTTTTTAAGCAAAATTAGAAAGAAATTATTCCTGTGCAGCTGCTTAGAGCATATGGTGTGTATTTTAGCTTGCTATAAATTCTTTAATAAAAATAAGGACTTCACAGTGGGTATGATACCAATCTGTTTAACAAAGCTGCATAGGGATGCTACCAGGGAAGAGCTTGGGAAGAGCATGCCTGCCTCACCAACTTGTTGGTTTAACCTCAAGTTGAGAAGAAAGCTTTAAGAAGGACACAAATCCTTCGGCTTTTCAATTCTGCTTCCCTCCACTGTGAAACAGCTGCAACCTTGAACCCTTGAAACCTTCTCTTCCTTTCATGCCCAGATAAATCCTGATTTTCCCAGACAAACAAGGCTGCCATCCCCTGAGGAAAGCTCGGCTCCCTCGTTCTCACAGGACGGCTTCTTGTTGCTTTTCCAATCTTTGATCTTCCTTCCCAGTAAAACAGCCCAGCCCAACATGTGCCTCAAGATATTGACAGCAGACTGACAGGTTTGTTTAAATAGCTTTTACTATTTGCCACCCTGCCTTCAGATCACTGCGACAGCGAGTCTACCGTCACTGCTGAACCTCTCCTGGATCCTTTGATAACCCCCAGATCTCCCTCCTCACACCCCTCTGGCACTTCTGAGCAGAGTTTCTCAATTCCTGCTCTCACTGAACTCCTTATCCATCCACCAAACGGAGCAGCCCTGCTCTCTCCTCCTGCCTCAGGCCACAGGCTCCGGCTCCTCTTGCATCAGACCTAGAAATCACACTATTGTAGCATGATTCAGCTCACTGACTCGATGGAAAACCTAAGCAACGAAGGAGAGAAAGAATTTATTTTCCATCGTGCTAGCAAACTGAACTGACTCATCCTGTGCACTTGCTAGACTAGCATGAGGGAGGAGGTGGGCAGCCAGCACTGGGGCAAGGAACCTTTCCAGCAGCAGTCCCACACTAGCATGGGCTGGGGGTAAGGCATGAAACCAGAGCAGCAAAACACAGATGGCAAAAGGAGGGTAGAAGTGCCAGATGTTATGAAAATTCCTTTCCTTAACTATTTTATCAACCAGCCTTTATAGTGTGAAAGTGTATTAACTTTGTTAACGTATCAGAATCCCAGAATGGTTTGGGTTGGAGGGGACCTTCCACTAGAGCAGGTTGCTCCAAGCCCCATCCAACCTGGCCTTAAACACTGCCAGGGATGGGGCAGCCACAGCTTCTCTGGGCACCCTGTGGCAGCGCCTCACCACCCTCAAAGGGAGAAACTTCTTCATAATATCTAATCTAAATCTTCCCTCTCTATTTACAGCCATTCCCCTTGTCCTGCCCCAACAGGCCCTTGGTCCAAAGCCTCTCTCCAGGTTTCTTGTAGCCCCTTTAGGCACTGGAAACTGCTCTAAGGTCTCCCTGGAGCCTTCTCTTCTCCAGGCTGAACCAGTCCAGCTCTCTCAGCCTGGCTCCAGAGCAGAGCTGCTCCAGCCCTCGCAGCATCTCCACGGCTTGCTGTGCCAAAGTGGGGCAGGGGAGGAAGGAAAGAAAGCAGTGCCTGGGAAGAGCAGCCTGTCCTATCCATCACCTCCAGCTTCCATCCCTTCCAGCTTCCCAGCAGAAGAATCAGCTACACAGTAAAGTGAGTGGGTGCTTTCACCTGCCCATCAGCTTCTCTTCCTGCCTCTGTGAACAGTGACCTAGAACCCACAATCACTTTTCTCCTTATAGATGATCCACACTTCTGTTTATGTATTTTTAAAAATTAGGGCAGAAGAATCCTTGTGAGAATGAGCTCACTGAGTGTCTTTGTGCAAAACCCACCTGCGCATGAATACCAAAATGTAACCTTTCACTAATATTTCATACTGACCTTACCCTCCTGCTTTTCTACCATAGCAAAGCAAGACCAGACAATGGCTTGTATAGAGCCTCATAGTAATTCTGTAATAAATACAGAGATAATTCTGTATTTGGGGAAACAGGGACTGGATTTTAATGACACTCTGCAGAATACCGCGCCCGGAACAGCCCTCCCATCCCCATTCCTTCCAGCACACTTCAAGCTCTTTTTTTAAAAGGATGAGAAGCTACTCCTGACACTGTGAACTGAAACAGTGCTGCCTGTCTCAATTTTGCATACATAGTTTCCCACCACTGTTATCATTTCACCCAAATGCGTGGCAGCGGCATAACGGGCCTTAATATAGACAGCCCACCAGCTGCCAACAGGAATTTCAGCACTTTGTCAATTATATAAAAATAAGAGGATTTGGGCTGATCCTCCCCAAAGTTACCCTAGTAGTAAGTGTTGTCTCAGTACAACTTGCTTGCACACCGGATGGGATGGAAATGAACCTGCAAGAGCTTTGCAAAGGTGCATGGTACCTATTCCTTGCTTCTGGTGGTTTATATGTCGGGCTTGGGTCCTTGCCCGTTACCCCAATAGCTGATTTGTCCCAGGAAGGTACCAATATGGGAAGGAGAAAGAGGAACATATAGGAGAGGCTGGCTGCATTTGAGTTTCTACAGTGCTCTCCATCCATTAGTTGAGTGTCTCTTCTCTTAGGGATGTTTTTGACCCTGCAGCCCACTGCCAGCAGCAGACATCCCACATGCTCACCAGGGAGAGTGCATCTGCCTTCGAGACGCTGAAGCATATTTAAATCACCTTCCTCTGGAAAGATGTTGTTTAAACTGCAATCAAGCCAGCCAAAATGAAATAAATAATCATTTATACACTTCTGTAAACAAAGGAATGAAACACTGTGGAGCTGCTGCTGCCCCAGAAACACACGGTGTGCCTCTCCCTTCCCTGCTAGCGCTGGGAAACAGATCCGAGGTGAAGCATAAAACCATCCCCATGCTCCTGTTACATGAAGGAAATCACCCAGCACCCACACCCCATGGAGTGGATGTGAAAACAAACCAATTACCCGCCCAAAATGTTAAGATTTACCCCATTTTGTTACACGGAGTGCTTTGAAAGCAGGAAAGCTCCGGGCCTAAATCAGCGTGACGTGAGTGCTGAATTTTGATGTATGCTGTTGACTTCCCCAACACAGAGCAATTTGTAGTAGCTTTGCCACGCTGTTGTTTTCAAAGCTCCTGCTACATCACAAGCATTTATTTCTGACCACAAAATTACATTTATTCAACAGAAAGCAGCTCAGGGTCTTTAAGAGGTTAACTTCTGGAGTGCTTGGCTGCTCTCCAGCCTCTGTACTAGAATCAGTGCTAACGCAACAGCACACAACAGCACCCAGGCTAGCCGTGATTAATAGAGTGCTGAATACGCTGCTTTCCACATACACACACTTTTCATTCCCTTGCTTCCATAGATCATGGACTTATCCTCAAAATATCTGACTGAAATTGAATTTGGCTTCTCTCTCAACCGTTCATTTCCTATGTTATGCAAGGTTATATCCTTTTCTGCATGAGCAGAACCAAACCAGCTGCAGCTTTTGAGAAGAAAATGTGTTTTCAATTATGAAGCTGGCCTGAATATTGAACCACAGTTCTACTGCTACTCTAATTGAGCCATCATGGAGTGAACCTACAGGAAAGAAATTGTATTAATTAGGTTTGTAAATTTAACATAAGGAAATTAAAGGGGGTAAAAAAAAAAAAAAATAGCAGCTCAGGAATACTCCTTCAAAACAGAGAAGAAAAGTAGGTCTGAAGTTGTTCAGGCACACAATTAGAGCACTCCTTCAGAGGCACGATTAGCAGTTCCAGCACACCAAACTGATTTTCAGCTTCTGATGTTTGCATATCGAAAATTATTCAATTACTCTACTGACCAAATTAATAGTTTAAAGTGGAATTCAGCTAAGTGGGGAGCCAGAGTGGGCTCATCAGAACGGCAATACCCTTAAAAGTACTTGCTCTGTGAGAAGAATATGAGAAATGGTTTTCACAGACATGAAGTCCAGCGCATTGGTTTGGAGTATGTGCCTTAAAGGGTTCTCCAAATGAGGGATTACTGCATTACTGTTGGACAGTACTGTTATGCCACATGAAAAGAATGCTAATGACCTCAGGAAATCCTTTCCCAGCCTTAAAATATCTATTTGATGACTTCACAAATACAGATTCCAACATTAGATTTCCATACCGCAACTTCAGTTCTGTAAATTAAAAGTTCTCTAAACATAGCCCAAGAACACAACTTCTTTCTTTAGTTTTAGGATTTCATGCACAAATATCCATCCACTGATATAAATAAGGTAAGGCACAATGACCTGCAGGAACACAGCTTATTCAGATGGCTGCTTGAAGGAGTGCCTTGCCAATCATTCGAGGCCTGACTGACAGAACTCTTTAGCCTGTTGTGATTCTGTCCTGTATTTAGCTCAGCAAGTTGCATCCTCACATTAATGGTAAGAAAAAATAAAAGGGGACACACACACAGAGATTTAAGATGGAAACACCAAGGATTTTACACCTCTTAAATTAAATGACTTTTGTCTTCCTTACAACAGCCTATTTACACCATCCAGACCTTAAATCTTCCAGGAAAGCTAAAAAGTTATCCCCCAAAATCAGAAGAATAAAGCTGTCAATCAGACACAACATTCTGTCAACTAAAAAACCCTCAAGCCTGCATTCAAATTTCCATTAAAATGCTAAATAAGGAAAAAGTACTGTAATAAAATCATACTACAGTGATGAACAGTGTTTCATGTTGAACTAGAAATGCATTTTAAAATTTGTAGAATGCTAAAACCCATTTCATAATGCTTTTTCTTTAACTGTCATCATAAAAAAACCCGGTTACTTAAAGCACTGACATCTATACAAAAAAAGTTATCTCCAACTACTAATGGAAACTGAGTATTTGATAGCTGGAACCGTTTTCAGCTGAATGGACAAGACGTATCTGTGGAATACAGAATGTTGTGGTTTGGGCAGACTTACTGATAAATTCATATTATACAAAAGGAAGATGGGGAGGAGAGGGAGGAGAAGTATCAATATCCTGGAAAGAAAAAAAATTGGCTCAAGTGACCTGTGGATTTACTGTAAAAAGTCAACTGCCCACAGGTTTACAAGCAGATGTCCCATAAAGCATGCTTGGGAGGGTATCTAAATGTGTGAGCTTAAGTTAACCTCTCTCCAAGGCATGTCAGGCGCACCGAGGGTACAGTTCAAGGGCAGTTTAAGTCATCCTAGGCTGACACATTTGCACTCCTCCTGCCCTTGGATTTACTCTTCCTGGCCTCTTCCCTGTCCAGTGGGTGCCTGCAGTGAGCTGCTTCAGTGAACCAACCTGGCAAAAAACTAAGCCAGCAAAAAAGTTGGGGGAAAGAAAACTTTGTGCTCACCGTGGGATCATAGAATCATAGAACAGTTCAGCCTGGAAAGGACCTTAAGATCATCTAGTTCCAACCCCCCTGCCATGGTCAGGGACATCTCATACTAAACCATGTCACCCAAGGCTCTGTCCAACCTGGCCTTGAACACTGCAAGGGACAGAGCATTCACAACTTTCATGGGCAACCCATTCCAGTGCCTCACCACCCTGACAGTGAAGAATTTCTTCCTTATATCCAATCTAAACTTCCCCTGTTTAAGTTTTAACCCGTTACCCCTTGTCCTGTCAGTACAGTCCCTAATGAATAGTCCCTCCCCAGCATCCCTATAGCCTCCCCTCAGATACTGGAAGGCTGCTATGAGGTCTCCACACAGCCTTCTCTTCTCCGGGCTGTTTAGCAAAAGTGCTGAGGCAAGGCAGGAGACGGGGAGCCAGGCCTTAGGCAGCAAGAACATAGCAACATCCATAGTAAAGCTACTTAAACACCTTTGCTAGTTAGGGACCTGTCTGTCTTTTCTGATCTTCTGGCCCTCCCTAGTGCCCAGAGCTCTTTCATGTGGGAACAGTCATCCCACATGAGATCTGTTTCCCTTCTGAGGCAGAATCGTAATGTATTATTACTTGGACATGCAAATAGCACCTGCTTAGTTCTGTCATTACAGATCAAGAAATGATGGGGCAATAGCAGTAGGGGTGGAGATAGGATTCGAAGGGAAAAATGTGGTGGAGACTCTCCCTCATGGTAAACAGAGAAGCTGCATCATGCAAGAACCCTTTTTCCCAGCTTCCATATAAGCAGCCAGTGAGAATAAGATGGTGCTCCAAAGTTCAGTGGTACCATTCACAATGCCCACCTAGGTGTGAACCAGAGCACTCCTACAGCATTCCCTACTGCTCCTTGAGGACACTCGCTCTCCAACATAAACTTCACCTTTACATTAGTGAAGCAAAACCGAAGAGGAGGAGGAGGGTGTAGGAGCCAGACCAAGGTTAACAGTGAGTGAGCTAATCGAACGGGAGAATCTTCCTTTGCTGTAGGCAAATTGGGATTTATGATTCTTACTTGATTCTCAGGCATTCCTGTCATTAAAGAGCAGTGCTGAAAGCACACATACACTTTTCAGTCAGTGCATTGCAAGCTTGAAATGAAAGTGGAAAGGTTTTAAGAGCCCTGCAATCCACTTGGAGCAATTCTGAAGTGTAAATTTCCACTGGCAAACAGACTCACACAAGTCATTCTTTGTTCTCACAAATTACCATTAGATATATCAAGGAGCAAGTTGTCCTGTTTATTTATTTATTTCTAGTAGTACTTGGGAAATTGGGTTATAAAATAAAAAAAAAATATATACTGCTTTTAAGGTGAGGAATTATTGCCTGTTTGTGATGCATATTTAGCAGGATGTACAAGCAACTAGAAATCCAACTGTCAGTACAATTAACAGGAGTTGTGCACTTCATTACTTATGCAGACCTCTGAAAACACGCTCCTGAAGTTCTCTGTGCTCTGAGGGGAACTGCAACAATGTAAGGACAGCCAACAGCTTATAGACTGAGAAAGTAAAAGGCGTTGCAGCTTCAACACAGCTAACTTTAGGAACAGAGCTCTACAACGTGTAGCAGAGTGTGAGCTAAAACCTCAATCTACCACCCCACGCAGGCAGTGGTCTTTGTAAGAAGACATATGATTTGCAAACTTCATACAGCACATTTTCCTAGAGGCAACACAACAGCTCCCATCTGGCTGAAGCACTCACGTGAAGTGAGCACTTCAGTGCTGCCCACAGATGAAATGTAAAATCCTGTAATGGCCCAGCTGCCTTTTCCTAGAGAAGTTCTTCAAAGTAACAACAGTTGGTTTTTAAACTTGGGATCGCTCTCATCAAGTGTTTCTTAGTGGAGTGGTGTGTGAAGTAAGAGCCAGCACCAGAGCTGTTAATGTTTTCTGTTGCTTTCCCAACAAACACCTGCCAACTTCAGGTTTTCCATCAAGCCCCCTAGAATACAGCAGTTTACAGCTGAAAAGGTTTACGCTGAAAACTGTTTGTACTATCTTCATATTTTTATATGTACATTACATTGCACTGAGTGTTCCAACCATGTTACTGAGACACCATGAACTGGCACATGCCTGAGTCACTGCAATGGTAAGTTTATGCTCAGGTATGTTGGATGCAAAGTGATTTGACCAGTTTAGCTTGTTGTGCACAGACCCTGCTCACAGTACCATGCCCAAGAGCTGAACCCCAGCAGTGTTCTCTGCACCCACACGGCTGTGCTGAAAGACTGCCAGCACAATGCACTCAGGTAAAGCAGTATCAAAGGCACCATGAGAAGCATAAGCTCTTACCTCTCCCTGGAAACTCTTCAGTAATGGAGCTACCTGTTTGCGCAGGTCCTGGAAGACAAAAGCAAGATATTTCATCAGAAAAATTTGGAAGGACAAGTCATTGTCAAGTTTTCCCTCACACCATTTTCAGTTCTGAAAGGCTACTTAAATCCTGATCACATTTTATGGAAGCTTTCATTAAAATAGAAATATATCTAGGATTCATTTGGAACAAGTCTGCATTTCCAGTTTGACATATACCTGTATCTGTTGCAAACAGCATTAATTAACAAACCTGCAGTGATGTTGGGTAAGCACTGAACGCCTTCAATCTCGTAATTCAGCTGAAACACTAATGCGATTAGAAGTAAATGCCTCTATCTACCTAAACAGCAGCTACACCTCTGAACTTATGCCAGAGAAATTTCCACAAATGGAAGCTAGGCTTAAAGGAAGAGGACTCTGGAGCATCATTTCAACTTAGAGTGTTGCTGTTCTGTAAATGGTCTATTTTATTAATGATTTTCTCAAGAGTGCTCCAACTTTAGCCATCAGAGACCTGGAGACAGAAACACTGAAGAAGATAGTTGGCTTCTTTTTATTAGTCATCTATTTATTTGTTGGTTTCTGTAAAACTCAAAATTTCTTCTTCCCAATTACAACACAGTGCTACAAAATTCATGAAAATACTGCCCACAGAATCACTCAAAGTTTATAGCATATTTTTACTTAGCAACCAAGTTAATTTAGGACAACAAAGTTACATCTATCTTGCATAAATTTCTCTGTGACTCCACTTTTAAGCTGGTTTGGGTCTAATTCATTTTAAAATCTCAGAATTCTCATTATTTGCATGCCTGAAGAATAGAATCCTGTCACTTTGCAGAGAACACTATTATTAGAGCACAGCCCAGAAGCTGGACTCCTGGTTTTGCTGTGGTATTACACTGATGCACAAGCAGCAACTTCACCATATTTACAGCTAGAAATAAATCTCTAAGAGGTATAAACCAGTAACACGATGCTGCATCATTCAGGTGGGCAGCACTGATGGGGGTTTACCCAGGAGGAAGGTGAATTTCCCATCCTTGGAGATTTCCAAGGCACAGCTGACCAGACCTACTGTGGGTGCTGAGGATCTATTTTTAGGGCCAGGTGAGATCTAGTAAGCCTCTGGATGTTCCCTCCAAGAGGCCTATGATGCTCTAAAAATACAGCTTGTAAGTGGGACACTCACAAACTGCTTAAGAAACCTTGAAATCTTCCTCTCTTCACACTGGCCACAGCCCCTCAGCTATCCTGAACCTCTGGCAAGAGGTCTTAAAGAAGTCCACAAAGTATTTTCTCAATATAAAAAGGGTCTATTAAAGCCTTAGGCCTTTCAGAAAAGGTGACTTTAAAATGTTGGGAAATTCTCCTTTCCAATGCACTTACTTTTACATCTAGAGTCATGCAGCATATTGGACATTAAACCACTCACCAAAACACCCTAAACCCTGGATTTAATCTGATTTTCCTGAAAGAAAAGTAGGCTTTTGAAAGATGTGATTTTTGTCATTTAAATGACAAGTCATGCAGAGAGTTGGAGTATCAGTAGTTCTTCCACTCCCTGAAAAATGGCTTAGGGGGCAAAACACAAATGAAGCTATCAAGGACAAATGATCAGCCAAATCTCACTTCTTACATGGTTACTGCACTAACATACAGCTAATCCCTATCAAGTTAAGGATAATGTTGCAGCTTTGTAAGCTCCCTCTTGGGCACCAAACCAAACACTTCTCTTCTTAGACTAAATCAAATCACTCACATGTTTCCTGATATTTTCTGTTGTTTTAGGACAGAATAAAGGTTAGATACTATCCTTGTATATCACAAACATCTACAAATAACACCTCTATCAAAGCAAACTGGCAGGTTAAACATCTTTTCCCCACTTTCCAACTCCTCTGGGAGACCAGAGGGCTGTGCAAGTTTATAATACGTTTTTCTTTGTAACATGATGACGATGACATTGAAGAAAGTAGCATTACTTTAACTGCCGATGGCTTGAAGAAAGTAGCATGACATTAACTGTCGATGGCAAAATAAATGCCCCCATTCAGGGCCTAAATCTAGCATGGTAGGTTTTAACGCAGTGAAATTACAGAGGTATTACATTTACAGTCAGTATACGGCACCCTTTATAAAATCAGGAAAAATTATACCATCCAAGCAAAGCAACATTACTTGAAATAAAAATCATCAGCTTTAGGGCTTCCTGTCCCTGGTATTGCCTCTGAATTTATCAACTAGTTTGGCACCAGTCAGCAAACTGATGTCAAAACTGAAAGCAAAAATAGAAGAGATCTAATTCCAGACCAGCCCCAGCTCTTTCACTTGCACTGCTCTCAAGAGCAGGGTGTTATTCCCACTGCCTAAGCATCAGGAATCGCCGTTGGTACCTTGGGAGATGACAAAGCACTGCCATGGCATTCAGTAAATGAAGCCTGGTCAGCTCTGGTGGCAGGAGGACCCAAACCCTGCTCCTCTGTGTGCATGGCAAGCTCTAGGCAAGAGCCTGCTATTGATATGTACTAACTTTTGATAGACAGGATTTGCAGCACTTTTTATTTCATGACATAAACTATGGCAGGACTTTGCTTCATATGTTGAGTCATGAGAGATGTTGCTGGTTGTTTATAGCAGAGAGAAGAGGGAAACGGGGGGAAAAAAAGGAATAAAAGGGGCATCCCGAAGCCAAGCAAACAGTTGGTCAAGCTGTCAAAAAGGGAGAAAAGCTTTCAAGCACTAAATCTGAATCCCACACATCCTCCACTTAGCAAATTCAGGATGCTAAATACTCATCCCAGCAATCAAAACGTTACCAAGCAAAATCCATGCCATAATGGGAAAACATGATGTGCTTGATTTAGACAGCAGCTTTTGTTGTTGGTAAAACTGTTTTTAAAACACTTCACGATAGAGGAGAATGCAGCTCAAAATGATTCAGTCCCACTGCCAAGTCCTTGGTTATACCACTGTGATCAATCTGGGGCAATCCTGGGAAATGCTGATCATAAGAGCACAGTTTAACTGGGTAAAATGTTTTGACAACTTGAAATCTTAGCAATAACTTGACATTTGTTGCAGCTACACAATAGAGACAGAGCATCCCACTTCCATTACCTTCACAGAGCAAACCACATAGGAACAGAAACTGCAAGGAACTTGCCTCAGTATTTTAAGTGCAACTAAATACATCATGAGGTAAAGTAGATAAATGGCACACACCGTAACAAAAAGCATAAACACCTTCTTCAGACCATTTTTTGTTTTCTCCCCTCTTTTCCTCCTCTCCTTGGAAGGAGTTTATAGGCTGCTTTTATAATTCTTTTCTTGGCTAAACAGCATCAAAACTTTAGACAGCTTACAACAAAAGGGAAGTAAAAATAAACACGAGTCAGGAATACATATGCTGGAGTCACCAGCTGAAACTGCTGGGGAGATTTATTTTTGGCAGGTTGGAAAAATTCCTCATCAAACCCAAAATACTACACTAACATCAAATAGAATTTTACCTTCTTTGCACTAAACTGAACAGAAAGAAGGATGTTCAGTTGAGACCTGGGGGAATCTGTACTGCTGGTTAGCAAGGACACCATATGATTTATTATCTGTTTAATGTGTGGTGGCCTTTACTGCCTGGGCTGTGATCAAAACAGGAAAAGCATCCAACTCCAGCACTCGCATACAGCTAGCAAATCACTGGGATCAAGCAGAACAGCTGAAAAGGGTAGATGCAACTGAACATTAAAATAAATTATAATTTATCAACACAAATGCATTGAAATACTTGAGTACTCCTATACAATCACATTATTAGCCTATTTTTCCATGCCATCTAAATGTGTATGTTCTCTCTCTCTCTGGATGATTTATCAGGATAGAGCAGTTTTCTGAAAAAGGCTCTATCACAGACAAACTCAGTATCTGAAGCAGAGACTATGAATTAGGATGCTGTATCATTATCTGAATCAAATCTGAAAGCTGAAAGCTAATATAGCATTTTCCCTTTACAAGAGTATAAACGAGTTTATATTTTGATCAAGTAGCTACACAATGAAATCTGAATCCAAATAATTTTTAACTCCCTTTCCAATCTCATTAAAAATAACTCTATGGAAAATAAACGGAGAATAAATCTATGGTAAAACCATGGGCAACAAATGCATCTTTCTGTCAACTAAATGACATTATTTATCCATTGCTATCTTAATACACTGTGTACAGTACAAAGGACATATCAATGGTCAGGCTACCAATGCTGTATTTGTAATTTACTTGAGGTCTGATGCTACACAAGCCCCTTCTGATCCCCTCGCAGACTGCTCCATCTCATTTCCTCCAAAATGCTTATCTCTAAATGTCACAAGAGCCCTATGACCCTGGTTTGATAAAGTGGTCCAGCAAGGCTAAGCTTGACCTATACACCTGTATCATCTACAGAAGTATTGGGCTCTTGTAAAATAAAACAAACCAAAAACTGGGCAAATGTTATATCCTACGCCTCCTGCGCCACATTTCCTATGATTTGTTCTATATATCACCTACATGAGACACACATTGGCTGGTGAATGTCACTGTGTCTGGCAGAGAAATCATTATGAGAAGCAGCCCACTTGTATCAGCATTGGTGACATCATTAGTTCAGCTGTCACAACCTATTTTTGAGCTGACTTATCACCAGTGAGATGCTACAGCTTTCCTGCCACCTTACCCTTGCGCATCTCCTTCCTTGTTAGCCCACACGTAATCAGGAACTAACAAGTGGCCCTGTGCTCAGAATTGGTAGTGCTGAACATCGTGACTCCAGAAACTTTCTTGTAAGGGCTTACAAAAATTAAAAATAAAGAAAGAGAAAACCCAACCCAGAGCAAACCCCAATACCCATTGACTGCGCAGGATGATAGCTGTCAGTTCAAATCAATGTAGAAAGAAGAAACAGCACGGCCTCAAGAGGAACTCATGTCAAAAACCAGCAGCCAGGTTTCAGCCCTGCTATCAAGAGGTAGGTGATGTGCTGGTATGACAGATACTTTTTCTCGTGGCTGGGAGGATGCTTATCTGTGTACCCTCACAGGCAGGGCTCCATACATTTTCTTGCCCCCATAGCTATTGTCTGGATAATGCTGTTGAGCTTCTCTTTCATATAAATAGAGCTGAAACAGGGAGAGGTAAAAAGCAGCCAGGCATGAAGGATTTGGGAAGAATGCCGGCATACTTCCGAGGTGTGTTTCATTATTATATACTTCAAGGACACAACCTGTCACTGTGAAATACAGAAATCAGCAAGTTAACTATAATTAGTAGCAAGCAGTTCTGCTGGTTAATTAGAGAGCCAGCAAGCATCTATGCTTCACCCTGCTATGGGTGAACTGGAACAAGTTGGGATCACTCCCTCAGATGCTCACCTACCAATACACAAGTTTTAAATACTACTTCTTTGCAGTCATGATTGTGGAAAAATCCAGACGATGGAATTTTTCCACCAGAGATCCCGGGCACATGTGATTGAAGGCGTACTATGGGATACATTTAAGTCTTTATGTTTAATTAGTTCCAGCAAGCTCCACTTCGCTTTGCTCTAAGATATGAAACTAAAATCCCAGATAGTTGTTCAAACAGGTATTATACAGTAGCTTAGATGACTTATTTAATTCCTAAAATATAAGGCAAATTAAATCATATGAGCAAACAATTTCTTGCTCAATTTACACTGTGATTTAATGAGATCTAAACCCTCTTATTGCTTAAGGCTGCTGAAGTATTTACTTGAAATCTGATCATTAAAGAGTGAATCACGATGTTATCAATTTTCTGTGATATTTTAGTTATTTTTCATACATTCACATGCCAGTGTTTTCTCTGTACAAACAAAAAATAAATCTTAAGTTACATTTATAGATACGTTTCAACCCAGCAAAACGATAAATAAAAAATCTTGCTTTACAGTAGCAAAACGTACCCCACAGTACTTTCTGAAGTATTTCAGCTCACAGATCTTGTGCAAATTCCATTAACTTTAATTATTTATTAGCAGTAGATTTAGATTACTGTTCTTGACCTATTTTTCAGTGTACGGACCCACCCAGCAAGAAGTGAAAAAATATTCCATTTGTGAAAGGCTGATTTAGTGAGAGCAGACTTCAGCTTAAAGCGGAATATTAAGCAAAGCCACATGCATTGTAATTCAGGGGGAGACGCTTGCACTTCAGAAAGGTTACAAAGCGGGGCAGAACCAGCCTACAGAATAAACATTACAAGAGATTCCTTGAAAAAGAAACTGAATTTTTGCTGTTTAACCAGCTCAGACCATTTTGCAGTCCCAGAAGTGAGCCTTCACTGCAGCCATAGACACTAGTTTCAAGACTTTGTGGAAACACCCTAGTTTGTACCAAACTCTGTAGACCCTGTGGGTCATAGTATCATCGTGGGATCACAGAATGGTTTGGGCTGGAAGGGACCTTAAAGCTCATCCAGTTCCAATCCCCTGCCTTGAGCAGGGACACTTTCCACTAGAGCAGCTTGCTCCAAGTTCCGTCCAACCTGACACTGAACACTGCCAGGGAGGGGGCAGCCACAGCTTCTCTGGGCACCCTGTGCCAGCCCCTCAGCACCCTCACAGGGAAGAGCTTCTGCCTAAGAGCTCATCTCAATCTATCCTGTCAGTTTAAAGCCATTCCCCCTTGTCCTGCACACTGTTACCTTGTAAGAATTCCCTCTCCAGTTCTTTTGTTGGCCCCTTTAGGCACTAGCAGCTGCTCTAAGGTCTCCCCAGAGCCCTTCCTTTCCCAGGACCAACTCTCTCAGCCTGTCTCTCAGAAGTGATCCAGGTCTTGGAGCATTTTGTGGCCTCCTCTGAACTTGCTCTAACAGATCTAGAGTGAGGAACCATTTTTGGGGTTGGTCCTATGGCGCCTTTCACTGGTGAGGAGCCATGAGGAAAATGGAGCATCTATGAAGGTGCCTATTAGCCATGTTGCCTTGAGCCTGGGACTGGCACTTTACTTTCAATGAAATCACTCAGTTGTGCGAGTCTTAATGGAATCCTCTTAGAGCTTCTTCCATATTAAACTAAACAAAAAGCTAAGAAGTTTACTCTGTGCCTATGCAGCAATGTATAAACAGACTGGTTACCTTCACAACTGTTTAAAAAATCAACTGTGCAAAAGAAGAACTGTTGCACCCATATATATGTATGTATGTATATATATATACACATACGGTATATATAAAATTACTTTTTTAACTATACAAACTAATATAGTGAACTATGCTTTTTAGAATCATGTTAAAACCATGCTGTCATTTATAAAACAGCAAGTTAACATTGGCTAGAAAAGATACTGAACAGAAACAATTCAGAAGTTAAAAACTAGAGTTGCTAGGAAACAAAAAAATTAATTCAAACACAAATGATTCAAGTAAAGCTTTGGAAGGAGTTAATCCTAACAAAATGAAAGCCTGGTCACTAAAATTCCAATAGGAAAAATAAAGGATGACTTATTTAAAAGTTCCCCAATACATGCAGAAAATCAAGCACCATTTTTAACAAACATTATTTTAAAAGGTTACATCCTGGCTAATGGACCTGTGGGGATTCTTCCTCCTGCTAACAGTTTGTCCTGCTCTCTTGTTACACCCTGTAGTCCATGCTGCAGGCTGCAGGTGACACCAAATATGCCACAACCGACCCCTGTCGTAGGAAAAACTGCAAGTCTGTAACATCCCAGTTCAGCCAACTTACTTACTGATGTCATGAAAAAACATTTGATTAGCCAAATAAATATTTCAGAATCTTTGAAGTGTGCTGTTCTTGCCAGCAGGGTAACCACGTGTCAGCGACACACAGGAATCACTGTTCTTAAGAGCTTAGGCCAGTATCTCTGCATACAGAAAAGATAATTACTTGGTACTAAGCTTTGTTAAGTACCTGCAGATTTTACGAGTACATCTGTCCAATGAAATCAAAAGCAAACTGACTGCTTAGCTGTGCATCCCAAAAAACAGACTCATCTACACTGTCAAGTTTTAACCAGAACCACTCTGTCCCGCCAAAAACTCTGTGTCATTCCACAAGCTCTCTGCCCCTGCAACTGAGGTTTCCAGTGGAAAAGATCCTTAACTCTCCTCCCAAATCATATCCTGCAGGATCTCTTTCTCCATCGTCTACAGCACTCTCATTTCCCACTCTGAAAGTCTATAGCGAAAGAGTTCACAATGCCTCTCCCCTGATTACTCAGAACTACAGCCTGCAGAACAAAGGTTTCTGCTCAGTGTAAAATGAGGAACTTCTGAAAAAAGGTAATTATTATGAGTCTTAAAAAATTAACGTGTCTAATGAGAAGCTAATGATACAGGCCATGACTCCGCAGAAAATGCATCTAAGTACTGTGGTCCAATTAACATCACCAGTTCAAACACAGACTAATGCTTCACATGGTGGATTTAAAAAGGAGAATATTTATTTAATGTGAAACCATAATTGCGCCTGTAATTTTCCATATTCCATCCACACAAGCATGGAGTGTCTGAATCACTGTGCACCCTACTTGAGCGCTCGGTCTTGCCTTCCTGGATGATGAAATCAGCAACCTGGGTGCTGTCGGCAGCACTGCGCTCATGAGATTTGGGTTTCTCCTCTGTCTCAAGGACCACATGGGTAGGACCATTGAGAAGTCATTAATTTCAATGTACAGTTTTATTTAGGGGAAGTGATAGTATTTAAAAACATTTATGTTTTAGAATCTGTTATCAGTCAAGGTGAAAGATTTCCAAAATACAAGAATCTTGCTTTAAAGTCAGGTTAAATTCCAAGAAGAATAATTCTATGTTAACTGTAAGAAGAAAGGACCAGGCTTCATCCTCACGGATCCTTACAGACTATACATAAACTGGGGAAGGGGCAGCCTGTGCACTGCCAAGGCATCAGATATTGCAAAATTGTTTTCCCTACTTATCTTTCAAAGGTAGGTTAAAAATATAGCTGTGAACAGATGATGCATTAATCATGATATACCTGCATGTAGGAACATAGGTGTATTTACTGATTTATATCATTACAGTTAGCCTTTTACTATGATTCCAATGCAAGAAAATCCAATACTAAGCAATCCTCTAATAATCTTTTTATAAGATTTGCTCACTTAATCTTGAGTGTCCAGTTTTATTCAAAAGCCAGTTGTTCCTACAGAAAACAAGCCGTTTCATGAGGGTCAGAGTGAAAAGCCTGCTGTCCTGCAAGTCCATGTCCTACACTTGCCAAAACTCTCATGACTGTCATCTTTGCTGTTCTTCTATTCTTTACCACCTCTTTTATGCCAGGAGTCGCAGGCTACTTGCCTGCTGCACTCACAAGCTACCGTGCCTTTAGCAGGCACTGCCCTTGAAATGGAGCTAAACTGGTAACTTCAGATTCCTACAAAGATGAGAAACTTGAGGCAAAGAAACCCAACTGACAACCTCAAAACCATCAGGATCTAGACCCAAAGTGTTTACTACTTCTAATTTAACGTACCTGGTAAAAACACCTCAAAATTAATATAACTGTCATCCTCCTGACCTAAGTAAAAAAATGCAGCACAGATCTTTTCATGTTCACTTCCCTAAGTGAAGCAATTCAGAGAAAACAAACTTCTGCTGCCTTCATGCTTCCTGGCGAAATTCCTACCGAAACACGCTCAGGCCTATAATGCAATATGCTTGGGTAGCACACAGCAGATACACATGAATCATCAAGATGAAAGAAAGCAAAATCTCACTACAGACTTATTCAATACATTTACTGTTTGTTAGTTGAACTTAAGAAATAAAAAACCCCACATAAATCGCTTCTAGCAGCAGCATCTTCTCACAACTGTAATATATAGTCTCAGCTGGGACAAATTCCCAATTTCATGTGCTGAACCGTGAACTGTTCCAGTATCTGGGGAGGGGAGAAAGACAAAAAGAGCAGGAAAAGAAACCCAGAGGACTGAAATTAAAAAAGGAGAGACAAAGACAGAGGCAGAGCAAGCGAACAGTCTGCCATTCCTGTGCCCTCTTTTTTCCTCCGTTGAAGGCATGCAAGCCTAGCCCTGCATCACAATGAACTCCAGAGCAGATTAAAATGAGACATACTTGTATAATAATAAATCAACAGCATTAATACAAGCTTATCTTCTACCAACTTAGAAGGGGGAGGTGACAAATTGCACTTAAGGAAAAATAGTTTTACTGTTGCTAGCATAAGCTGAGCGTCTATAGGAAACTGCTAAATTTAGAAAGCCAGCTTTGATGATAGCAACGGAAATTAATTCAAGTTTTTGTGTGTATGGGTTGTTGTTCAAGAGCTCTATAATGTTACTCATCTTATTGAAACTTACCAAAAGTAGAGGCTTCATAATGCACTATCCTCCCTGCCTACTCCCTCCTACTCTTCCCCCTTTAAAAGGAAGCATTGCTCGTTTGGGCTACAGCAATTTAGGAACTTAATGCAGTTTAACAAATTCCCTATCTCTTGGCTGGAACTCTTTGGCTCTGACATATGAATCAGTGAAGTCCATAAACGTCTGGAGGATTTGTGCAGACTTTTTCTTGTATGACTATATATGGCAACTACAGATCAAGTTATCTACAATCGTTTTAACCTAAGCTTCCAACTTTTTACCTTATTCCTATCCTTGTGGCAAACGTCCTTGGTCTGCAGTACCACTAAATTAGACATAAACTGTCAACTACTTTGCTCAAAAGCATTTTCCCATTCTTTACAAGATAGTAAAAATAGCTGATACACTTAAGATGCACTTAAGTAAAGATTAACTTTTGTTAACAACTTCAGCTTCTCAGAAATACATTTCTATGTAGCACTGAACCAGAGTGACACGCTGTGAAGCTCACATTTGCATCTAGGTGATCTATTGTTACTGAAGACATGCACCTCACCAGACAGCAGATGTCTTCCATTGCTGCTTACCTGAAATACCAGTTAACACCAAGTGTCATGAGAAGTCTTGCACAAACTGGTAGAAGTAGTGAAATCTGAACTCCAAATTTTGAGAGGGAAGGTCAAAACTCACCGAGTGATGTACACAGGGACTTACAAAGGAATTCCAACAATGCCTGCAGCACCCTTTAATCCAGAAAAATACTGTATTTTAACTTGCTATCACCATCTTTTATACATCTGATGATTTTTACAAGGTACTTAAACGAATACATCAAGACCAATAGTATGTGATACAATACTGAAGACTTCTTTTAGCTGGGCCCAAAACCTTCTCTGTGTATCCAAAGCAAAGGGTATACCAAGTTCAAGAAGCTTCTTTAAGCTGAATATTCCCAACATCTCAAAATGGACATCAAATGCCACTGAGGGCTCAAAATGCATAAGAGTACAGCCCCTCAAAAACCCAGGAGCAAAACCTGGAGAAACAAACTTCAAAGACAAATAAATAGTGAGTTCTGTACGCACAAGGGAATAAGAGGACAGTATGAGAAAAGCTCAAGTGAGGAGCCACGTGAAGAAACATTTAGAAACGGCCTTATTGAACGATTTTCTTTACGTCTGTTATAAAGAAAGTATACATGCACAAGAACATTTCCAGGGGAAAAAAAAATCCACCACTAACCTCTGAAAAAGCAAACCAACAGAAAGGGCTGTCAGAGTGTCACAGCATAATACTCAGTGAAAAAAAACCAAATAGAAAGTCCTGAGAGTTTCAGGGACATATCCACCACAGCACAGAGCTGGGTCACCACAGCTCCCTGCTCTCCCAAGAGTTGTATAAGGAAGTAGTATCACAAATGACAGTTTAGCTAATAGTCACAGTTGTGTTTCCTGTACTTGCTTCAATTCCTTTATATATACACACATATATAAACCCATAATTGATTACTAAGATTGGACAGCATTAAGACCCAAATGGTGTTTTCCCACGGAAAGATCTGGTCCTGACTGAGGAGATAGCATCCTCCTCTCTCAGAGATTCAAGATGCTATTATTGTTCTAGTTTACAATACCTGGTAATCTACTGAGTCCCTGACCTTCATGTTCAGTCACAGCAATGCAACAGTGATGCCAAAACTCACCCCAAAATACAAGCCCCAAACATAAAAAAAACACTTTCAGGTTTTAGTGGTGGTTTTAGGCCCACTGAGAGCACCTGAGTGAACACTGCTCCCATGGCAAAGTTAAAAGACTCCTGAGCTGTTAAACTCCTTGATATTTCTTGCACGTTTTCAGTACCTTACTAATTTTGCTGGAAGTTCTGGAATTCTCCTACTTCTCTGGCTGGCTTACAATTGCCTGAAAAAACATTAGTAAGAAATAATCCTGATCCGTAGCCCGCTTACAAAAATACCTCAAGCGCTCACTTTTAAAAGTCACTTAAAGCAAAGAGCCACAGCCAGCCTCTTCCTCTGCAAGCTGCATGCAGCAGGTAACTGCCCTAATGACCGTGAGCTGCCTTGAGATCCCAGCAGATGATGGCCAAAGCTGTTGGCCAGAAGGGGAGCAGGCTGAGAGCTGCCCCGCTGCATCCTGTGGAACGCCCTTAGGAAATGCAGATAAAAGTTAAAGAAAAAGCTACTGTTCAGAGGAGGTTTTATCTTACCCAGCTACTTATTAACACCGTGCAGTTAAAACATGTTATTTTAAATTTCTAAAGGAACACTGTATTTGGAAATGCAATATTTGAATAAGCACTCTTAAGACTCAAAGCGTATCAAGTTTTCCCAACTGATTCCAGCCTTATAAACTCTGACATTTCTGAAACACTGATCTCTTTCTTAGCGAGGTAAGGACACACACAGAAGACCATCCTAAGGAAAAATAAAAAAGGGGGGAAATTGAGCAAATGACACCATGGACTCTCGGAATCAGCATTGATTAAACAACTTACTTGACGTTACAACTTCTGCCTACTGGATCCTGATCATCTATGCTTATAAAACAATGTAACAGTTCACTTTTTATATTGATTTTGAATTTTTGCCGTATCAGTATGTCAGAAAAACGCATGATTAGTATATTTTCTGTCAGCTTAAAAGAAGTTTTCCAATAACCTAACAGAGCTGTGTTATTTGCAGGTTACATGCTCATCTGGAGAGGATTTCCTTCCTACCAGAAAACCAAGACAGACACTGGACAACCTACAGAAGAGGCTGGGGGTCATCACACCTTTTGTAAACCTGTTGCACAAGAAAAGATGGGAAAATTGAACTGACTTTACCTCAGATTTAGGCGAGAGGAAGGTGATTTTTCAGGAGCGGGCGCGCTGAACGCTGCAGGCGCTGCTGCCTCTCTCCTTCCCGCCTCAGCTCAGTCAGACACCAGGAGCTCACAGCCTGCCCACGCTGACCATGGCCACAGCCCTCCAGCTCGCTCTGAGAGCTCCTGCTGCCACTCTGCCACTTCTAGGTTCTCTTTTATATAAATATGAGTAACTTTATATGAACATGAATAACTTTTACATAAATATGTGTAAATGCAGCTGCACAAGATCGCCCTCCTGCCCTCCTGTGCCATTGCCTCACCTCACACCAGCTCTGACAGAGCTCAGAACAGGCCCTGCTCCGACACACTCTGGAACACACGTGTATAAAACGTCTTCACCACATCACATGTAGTAAGTAAACAGCTAAATTTCAAATTGGAAACCAGGGCTATTTTATGCTAATGCTGTTAAACCAGTGACATTTCATCACTCTGTACGGAACTGCAGGTTAGAATAGTGAGTGAGTCCCATCTAGGCAAAGAAACAAACATCCTTACGCTACTGTAACTGCACCCATGGTCTTGTGTATAGTAAACTAGGAAACAACGCAAACCCCACATCCCCTCCCACAGCTAACTGGCATTTATGTCCACACAACCTTCAGGTATAAACCATACACGGGCTCTGTGACTTTCTGAAGGACAGAAAGGGCCTCCTCTGCCCATCCAAACTTCTCACCCTCCTCAGAAACCCCCTTAGCACCAGCCCCTCAGGGGCTTTTCTACCTGGCAGTGCCAGGGTGAAGTTATCACCTCGGGAGCTGGAAGGGTCCATTGGATCTGAGGCGATTTGCTCATGCCACAGATCCATCAAAGGCAACAAGGGTGTCTGATGGATTATTTTTCACATAAAGTTGTTACAAGAATGAGGAAACGTTTCATTGCCATTAACAGATAATGGGAGCATAAAAACCTGTTAGCTCCTATTGGAAAAGGATCATCCAGTTATAGTCCATGTGTTTCGTAGCAGTGCAGAACGCAGGGAAAGGACAGCATGACAAACACTCCTTGTTGGCAAGTTCTAAGCAGGATGACCCCACAGCCTGGCTCTGGGTTGCAATCTGCTTTTTTCCAACCATGTCAGACCTAAAGCCCCAATTTTATGGCTCTTCTTCCTTCCGTCCACCTGATGAACATCCTGCGGGGTGCAGCAGGCACCGCTCCCTGACTGCAGATACCGCCTCACTTCCTGAATCGCTCCCTGCCAGCCTCCCAGCCGGAGCAGGGATTTCTCAGGCAAGCTTGGCAACTCAGCACAACCTTTCTGATCCCCATCCGCCCAAATCCGCTCGTGTTAAGCACCTTCCCTTGGACCACGAGTTCACTTGTTGGACAAGTAAGCCATTAGTGTGATCCAAACCAGCCAAAGTTATTCCTCCATAAACAACGTGCCCAGTATTTCCTCAAGGACTATGCTCTCTTCCATTTTGCTGCTCAATTTTTTTGACAGCTCTAACTTGACGCTCTGGAGCATTACCCATTAAAAACCAGCACACTGTAGTGTGCAAAATGTTTGGCAATCTGGCAAATATTTATGTTTTACATGCAGAAATACTTCATTATCTTTTCCGTAACTGGGTAAAACACAAAAAACTTACATTGCAACAGCATCAAACCTTCCAGAAAGTGTGAAAATTATTGCCCATTTTCACATAAACCGCAGTACTAAAATATAAATCACACTGCTTACATTAACTAATCAGGAGAGCTTCAGTTGATGCGAGTAGGAAGCTAGAATTATTAACATTTTTTTCTGAACTCAGCCTCTTAACTAATAGCTTTCTTGCCCCTTATCAGCTGCGCAAACAACAATGGATATTAAATCAACTAAATGACCTGTGAACTCCTCCTAAATGGGGGGCAGATAATTTAAGGCAGCCAAGAAAGTTTCACAGGAGTCAAGAGGGCTCCTCGCAAGGGGCACATGTGGAGAGAGTTAAAGCTTGCTATTTTTTTTCCCCCTACTCAAGTGTCAGCTGTGATAAGCCAAAATTAACAACCCTACACTGCACCACTTCAAATGAAGGGGAAAAAAATTTCTTCTTGCTATTCTAGGTATTTTAAGTTGCATATGAGCATGGTAGCTAAATATAGAGAGTGACAACAAGAGACAGCATTGTCCCTTTGGGCACATTGAATATTATCTCAGAATTCCCATCTTCCTGGGCTGAGCCTTGGGTTTGTTTGGGGCTTTTTTTGTTATTTCTCTTACTTAGCAAAGCGTGTATTAACCCCTACCTCGTTTCAGATGGATCAGTTTAACAAAAAGTGTGAAGAAAAGAAAAGGAAATCCTGATTCCACAAAAGGACCAGAAAGATTTCCAGTTATTTTTCCTAGCTCTGTGTAATTCTCCAGTGCACAGAGTTTTTACAGCTCCTGACGTTTTTACAGCTTACTAAACCAGAAAGCTAACTTAATATCTTTCATGTAGAAGTGTCTTTTTCTCCAGGAATCACAAACTTCACCTTTCAATCAGAAGTGTAAGAAACAAAATCAGTAATTAGTATTTTCAAAACACTTCCTAGGAGTACAATTACACTATTTGGAATCCAGGAGACTCATATGAACCTTCAGTACCGAACACAGCCAGACTTTCAAATGACATGGTTGCCCCTGACTTCTGAAGTACTTAAATACTGTTGAGTGAAGCGTACGTTTTCCCTTAATGTACCTAATGCACTCAGAACATTGACAACACTTCATTTTTAAGCTGGCTTCTAGATAAAGTTTAATTTTTAAAGCCACCTATAAATTATCAATGACATCTGTTCTGAAAAATGTCAATCCCTATCCTCAGGCTGACAGAATCCATCTGTTTGTGTAACATCCTCTTCATATTCAAGCAATTTTAAAGCCCTATTGACATACGGCTTTCAAGTGAGATATTACTCTACTAGGATTTCATTATTTAGACAAGTCCCATTCTAATGCAGTGATGACAATAAGTACACACAACTCCTTCTGGACTATATCCCACGGCTCTAGCTACAGACAATGAACTGGTTAAACATGTGATAGGCCCAGATACCCCATAAATATCACTGTGCATGGCACCCCTTTCAAGTCACACAAACTGACAGCACGTGATGTCAAGAGGAGGCAGCAGCTGGAGATACCATCTTGCACACGCCACTTAATCTTACGATCAATGAAGTATGGTGGCACTCATCATCACTGATACTTGCAACTCAGACGATCATTTATTGTGACAATATACAAGCACAGGGTTGTCACCACATATCCATTCCATCAGCCAGAATCTGATTTTGGTTATTCTCTTCTGTTCATCTAATTTTACCATACAGTCACAATTTAGCATGTCATTCTTTAATTTCTTCAGCTGTTGTGCTCTAACACTGGCTCACTGAAATGCCATTAGCATTGCTTTTTATGCCCTTGTGATGGTACAGAATGAGGAATAAAAATAGTTTTCAAATGGCCACAATAATGTTCCAAACCCTGTACAATACACACTACTACAACTCCTTAAAGACTACACAGATTAAAAACTTCTCATTTTTGGCTTCAAGTCTAATGCACAGGTCTCTTTTTCTCTTCTATCTCTAAACAGTAAGTTACTGAGCTCACATCTACTCAGAGGCATCGTCTAAATTCAAAGCCAGGTTTCAAGAAAGTTTAATCTTGAAGCAACAATTGCAGCATGTGCTCTGGTTGTGTATGAACATATCATAAACTGTCACCAAGTCTTCTTACACAATTTGTCACACAGCAACAAAACAGACACTGCCTGCCTCGGATTCTGTAATTGCAGAGCACTGTCTACTGGATGCTGAAATCCTGCTTTCTGGTCATGGCAAACATAAATCAAAGAAAAAAATTGGCTCTATTAAATCATTTTGCTCTGGGAGAACAGGGATTTATCATCCTCTAAAACAAGTGGTCAGTAAGATTCAGAAGTGCTTAATACAGATCTTGATGAATCGGGATGCCACAGGTGACGCTGTAATTGTATTTGAAAGGAGTCTGTGAACAGAAAGGTGAATGCTCTATTTATGTCAGTGCATAGACAGGCTGCGGATTAAATACATCACAAATATAGTATCCTGCATCCCCTCCAGGAGGATCCTTAACAGATTGTCCCAAGGGACAAAAGCCGTAAGACAGCAGATAAGGCTGCTTAAAGAAGTAAATCTCAAATGGGTATTTCTTACACAGCCACCACAAAAGAGATGGCAACTCGTAGTTTTTCCAACAGTGCACAAACCCTGAGCGAGTGAGAAAAATAAGTTGCAGCAGCAGCCAGGAACAGCGGCAAGACCAAGTCAAGTCCAGGGGCCCTTGCAGGGAACCTATGGAGCCTGAAGACAATTCACTGGCAATACTATTTAATGAGGCAGGAATGCTGGGACATAATCCTTGCCTTGAATCACGTGATGGTTCCTTACACTAAAGGAAGCTTTGGTTTCTCACCCAGAACAAGAACTTAGTTCCAAAGGACAGAAAGGAGGTTTAAACAGCACAACCATGTAATTAAGGAAACAAATATATGCATATTGCAATGACAACTTCAGGAGTTATTAAATTAACCACAAAATAATCCTCTTTTTTTCCTTCTTTTTTTTTACAGAGGAATCAGTTTCTGCTGCTGTAAGGTCTGAAATTTGTTCCAGACACTTAAACATGGTGTGGAATCAACATCCTTCCATAATGCAACAGCCAGTTTTATAGTGCAGCACACAACATACTTCCAAAATGATAAAACCCCCTATCTTCCACAGCGTTCAGCCAGCCAGAATCCAGACTTGGATGGTGAATCTCCATCTGGTTTCACTTTTCAATAACAAAACAAAAATCACAGGCATCATTCATTATCTATGAGGTCCAACATGAAGGCTTTCAAGTACACTTTAAGAACTAATTAAATGTGTATTTAAAACTGAACTGAATGTAAATACTAAACTGAGACTGAACTGATTAACTTGCAACCTTTTGTGCCTGATTATCTCGCTGAAGAATGAGCTTTTGGCACTCTTGGACGTTTGTGCTGGAGGATCAATTTCCTGTTCACATCAAGACTGCTAAGGAAATCTTCCACACATTTGATTCAATTTATATTTAAAGTGTCTGCTTAGCCTTGGACAAAGGACTAGACAAAGATAATGTTTTTGACTGGGTAAGATAATGTTTTGAATTTAGGGGCTAAACTGTACCAGTCCTGCCATTAGACTACAGGCTAAAACTCAAGGATGGTCAAGGCAGTCTGCCCAGGCTGTCTATTATCAGACCTCTCCCTTTCAACCAAGAACTTAGCACAAAAACTCCTCATACAAGTTCCACAACTCCTCATTTTGGTTTACATTCTCTTAGCACAACACCACACTTGTGAGATACACTAATCTTCTGCTTTTGATACACTAATCTTCTGCTAAGGAGGAAGCTGAGATTCATAAACTATAGCCTTCATTCAGTTAAAAAATATTATCCTAGTAGCTAAAAAAAATGTAATTTGCTCCTACTGTTGTTTCTGTTGACGGTTCCTTATTACAGCCATCTTTTCTTGCACCTTTGAAGTTAGGAATTCAGGTTTTAAGTCGCGTAACTGCCTTTATATGTTGTTTATTTCTGTGCCTCTTTCACTCAGAGGTAGAAAGCACATTGCTAAATTTTATACACTTGTATTACAGCAACACAAAGCCAGACAAGACTCAAGCTCCCTCCATGCTGGCCTCTGCCCCAACGAGGCTGCAATCTTGTATCAGACAGGATATAAGAGAACAGGCGGATGCAGAGGGAGGGAGAGGTACTAACTGAATAGCATTCAAAAAAAAAATAGGAGTCTGCTGCTTCCAAGAGCCAGGAGACATTTTTATGCAGCATACCTCACTGGGAACATCACAGGATAAAAAAAAAAGAGCCCACTGTTTGCACTTCACTGTATATCCAGTTTCAGACTGTGCAGGAGAGGCAGCGCAACCCAAATTAAAAGCATTCCTAACAGAGAGTATTGCTCTTTTACTGCGATTGTTACAAGTCACATTAGGATAAAGTTGTGAAGTGTTTTAACGCATTTGCATTTGAACTTAATTAATTTTCAGCGGAGTTTGAGCTTAATTAATTTTCATAGAAGTTTTGACAATTTTCTCATTCCTTGTTGAAATCACAACATGAGTTTTCCATATGCAAGGCAAATACAATAATATCAGCTCACAAAGACATTTTTGGACTTGTTTTTGTATTTCACAACCAAAAATACTTCCAGTGTAAACTGTTAACTGAAGCTCTGACAAGTTTTATTATAAATATTCCTAGCTTTAAAGAGAAATCTGAATATATTCACTTAAGAGTATGTTCAAGACAGTTTAGGTCTGACAGCTTCAGATTATGCCTCATTTATATGGAGCAGTGATCAAACTCGTTAATATGTGAAAGAACCAAAGAGGCAGAGGATTGTGAATCAAATAGCATGAGCAAAGTTGTCTACTAACATGAATAGCTTATGAGGATTTACATAAGGTGATAGTTTTCATGGTCCCTTGTGCCAAGGTTTCTAAAGTAGATGAATAAACAGGGAGTAGCTTTGAGCAGCACTTCTCACAGGAGGCGAGGTTGTGTTACCAGCAGTCACTGTGAAGGCAGCGAGGCATTCAGCGCCGACACCGGCACTGAGCTGCAAGTCGCTTTGCACACAGAGCTTCTCTGCATTAAGTCAAGGAGGAAGTATTTAATCTGCCCGTAAGTCATCCCATGTGTTAAAAGCGATAGGGCCCTTTCTACTCAGTCAAGGTGAGCGATTTGACAAGACAGGTAAGCTGGTTCAAGACTTTCCCCCTTCTGGCTTTCGTACTGCCAAAAGCTGTTTGCAGTGCAAGTGCAACAGCTCAATAATTTAAGCAGCATTCTTGCAGAGGCAAATCAAATCTCCTTGTAAAGCAGAGTCTCCTTAAGATTCATTTAATCTTCTGATAACACAAGCTGTGCACACACAATCACCGAAGATGATAATCTGCTGTATGTAACACTAAGTCTACTATTATTCCATTTATTAAAAAGTGCTCTAATAATGCTTTGTGCATACACATACTAAAAAGACAAGTGGATTAGAAGATGGAAATTCAGGGTACTTCTTTCTTACAATGTGCAGATGTGTGGCTGCCCAATATCTCCGATTTATTACACACAAATGTGTGGCTTAGCACATTTTGTTCAGTCTCCCCTGTATGAGAGCTTTGCCAATTCTCCAGCAAGAGCTGGAAACCCCCACACCTCAGACTTCTTGGGGAAGGAAGGATAACATGTAAATTGGAGCAATAGTCACTTGTTACTAGTGGGGTGTTTTCCTATGTAAATAAATCATCAACAGATGTAACTTTTAAGGAAAAAGGGAGGGCTGATTTATTTGGCATGAAATCTCATGTTTCTGAAATAAAAACAACTGGTGAATGCTGTCCAACACATGCCACAAATGACTTACCAAAGTGATCAAAATTATTTAAATTAATTAAAAGCTATGGAGTGGTTTTGAACCAAAAGACAGAGGATTTAATAAATCAAAAGCTTATCAATATTCTCCATTCAATCAGTTCTTAAGAGCTGATACACCCGTCGGTGTTCAAGCCACAGGGAAGCACTAACTTACAATGTTACCGTTCATCCAGAGACCTGCAAAAGGACTATGTGAATTCAAGGTAATAAACATGACCAGGAACATTATATTTCTGTTTGCAATTTTCTATTCACACACACTGCCCGGGGCAGCTGGACCTGCTCCACATGTGCTGCACACAGTTTGAGAGCATGCAGCGAGCCTCATGCGTTACAGAACCCATCGGAGACTCCTGTTCACAGCACATACATAAGGCTTCTGTCAGGGACAGACCACTTCAGGCTCACGATGCATGTGCTATCAGTTGATCTGCACATGCGTGGCTGGGCTCTGCCTGGGATTTCCTGTTCAGACCAGGGCACCAGGCAAATGCTGGGCAGAGAGCCAACCTTCATGAATTCTGCCTGGACAACATTCCCAGGCCAAAAGGAGGAAGAAAGGGAAAGGAGAAATAATAGTAAGGAAAAAAAAAAAAGCCCTAAAAAGTGGGAGAACACTTCCTTTAGCACTTCACATTACTTAAAATGTTTCATTTTTAATGCAATTTATGTCAATTTCAAGGAACCAAAGCTGCAGCTAAAGACAACACACAAACCAGCGCAAGTTACTTTTCTTTTGTCTGCAGGTAGGGATCTCCTGATCCTCCCTCTACCTTCTCTCCCATTTTCCCCTCCTCTGTAGTTAAACCTAGCTCCGTCAGTGCAATATTCCTCAGGGCAAGACCTAGGAAAGAAATTTTATTAATGTCTCTCAGCACCAATTTCAAAAGACTGCGGGCTCTTGCTCACCTCTGGGCTGATCCCACTTCTACAGCTGCTTACCTTCCTTCACCTAACCATTCTTTTGCATTAGAAAACAACATGACAGCCGTGCCTTGGGTTTTTTAATCAAGTGATACTTAGAAACTACTGACAAAAAGACCACTTCTAAATTATTCTGACTGTAACTTTCTCATTACAACACAAGCTCTGCAAAGCTGGTCCCAGCAAGCTCTCTTTTAAATTATAACCCATGCTACAGTTACTTCAGGCGAGATTTCTGTTGAATTTTCCTGCTTACGCTCCGTATTGCAAACTGCTAGAAACTGGTTCCAGGTAACTTATTAAACACAAGAGCTGATACACGTGAAACGGCTTTCTCAACCATCTTAACCTTTTCTGACCTTTGCTGTCCTTGTCAATGGCCACACTTAGTTCCAGCTCCAGCCTCTCAGTGTTCTTAGAGCTTTATCTCTGTTAGCAATGGTACAGAGCCAGACAAATTGCAGTAATGTGCTATTTCCTGACATTAAGCCAAAAGGGGAAAACAGTGAAGGGCAGGATTTCTGATGCATTTCTTCACTGCTTTGAAAACAAGCCATTAGCAGAACACCTAGAAAAACTAGGGTAACATTTAGTTAAACAGCTCTGGTTATCAACATGCCATTTCAGCCCAGCAAACTCACTGCTCTGCAAAAATTAAAGAGTTTACTACTGGTTTACAATCGCAGTACGAAATAACCACGCTCAGATCCAAATCTTGTAGGACATACAAAAAGTCTTGGGACTCTGAGATTTAGTAAGCAGTGATTTCTCAGGCTCACAAGGAGAAGAAGGATTTTGAAAGCAGTTTATGACCCCTTAAAAGAGCTCTTATAAAATTAATACTAAAAATGTAATCCTATCATCTACGCAATTAAACTTTGAACAGTTAATGTCTCTTACGTGGTAGCTGCTGTTTTCAAGTTGAAGCCTGTGCATTTTAAATGCATGTCGATAACATGATTTGTCACAGATGCATTTGTGAAGACCAAAATACCCATTCTGCCGAGAGAAGCAGCACTCTGGAGTCCAACAATGGCATCACACCACCAAGTTGTGGAGAAGCACAACCTGGTCCCAATCCCTCCCTTTGCTCAAACCTTTTCATACCCCCATTTCCTTCTTTCTGCCTTTAAACAGAGCTTACAGCGACTCTTCATCCAAATACTATATGTAAATCTTAGTGGAGTACATTTAAAAGTGATAATTACTAACCATTTCCCCCGAGAATTAACTTATGAAAAGGTGTATTTTTAATGTGGATTGCCAGACTCTCCACTAATCATCTCATACCACTTCCCCACAGTAACAATTATTGAAGAACTGTTTAACAATGCATAAACAAGAGCATTTAGTGCTCATTTACTTTGGACCAAATGTCAATAAAACCTCAAGACACTGAACTGGATGCATTCAGAAATTCAGTATGAAGCTACCACAAAGAAACCGCTGGGCCTGGCCTCAAGTTGCCTGTTTAACTTCAAACTTACTTGATCCTTTCCCCACCACTACTACTCTTTAGCTTCCCAAAACTTCCAACAGGATCACAGAAGGAAGCCCAGCCTGCCAGAGCACACTGAAAGGCACGAGGCTCAGCATGCGTTTTCAACCCAGGGAACAGCCAAGAGCTCTGGTGCTTATACTACTTAGTTGTTCATCCCAAGTTTCAATAGAGCCATTGCAGCAGCAGCTTTTGTATCTCTGTCGCACCTGAAAAAACAGGTCGCAGTTTCCTACGGCGCTGACTTTGTGTTGTGAGGAGCCAGGAAGCCCTTTCTGCAGAGCCTGCCTCTCGCTCGGGTCTGATGCAGTGACTGCGCAGAGCTGAAGGTGAAAGGATCTGAAAGCCAGCTCTATATACAGTACACACACAGCAATTTGTTACTGTGAAAAACCATCTGTTTCTCGGTATTACAATCCTCAGAGGGGAAATTATAGCTAGCGTTCAACATAAAACATCAATTTAAACCATCAACTATTCATAATTTCAATTCTTTATTGGAAACCAAGGACATAAATGTCAGGGAATAAAGCAATATTTCTTTTATTAACTGTTCCATTCATCTGGCTATTAAATAAAACCAGGACCTTAATAAATAGCATCAGCCTTTGTACTGACAGCCACCCCAACTAGCACCATAATTCTAAATAAAATGCATTATATTTCTAGTGTCTTTTGGTTTTAAAATAAGAATCAGCATAAAAAGCATTTTAAAACATGTGTATAGAATACTTTTGTAGTGTTGCTGCTCCTGTAGAGTTAAATGCTTTATGAAACAACTCTAACCAAATAAACCCTCCTTTATTTATATGGAAGTTTCCAGTCAATCAACTACCTCCTGATAATACTTTACCAACATTAATATTAGTAAAGAACAGAAAGGATTCTAGGTCTGATGCTGCCTGCCTGTTGCCAAATTAAGTTATGCTTTTAATCCCTTGCTCCCAGATATGATGCCTGCTACAAAAAAATAACAATTGGAATAATATTGAAAGGAATGTGTGGACGGAGAGTGGGAGAAAGGAAGAACGGCAGAGACGGGGAATGTGTTCTTCATACAGCATGTCATCACCCGTTACTAATGGTAAAAAAGTCTGCATTTATGTTGACAGTTACAGAGTATTGCTGCAGCTTGGTATTTAAGAATTACACACAAAAATACTGCAGTCCAACTGACTGGAACAGAGATCTGTTTGTAATTCTTTTGTGTGACAAATCAAGACAAGATCTCCAGTTGCTGTTAGCAAGGGCTTGATTGAGAACAGCAAAATATAACTTTGCATGATTAGATAAGACTATTGGGGAGTTTCCCCACATCTCTGAGGAAGAGAAAAAGAAGTATTCTGTAAGAGCTGAGAAGTCCTAAGAAGTTCATAGATTCACTATTAATGTTCACATAATTGTCCATTATTCCTCCTTAAGAATAGCTCCCCTGCTCTTAGTTCTACCAGCATGGGGTACTCAAGAACACCATTATAGGGGAAAGGAAGCACAACTGTAATCAAAACAATGATTACTATTACATTCATTTAAATGCAGAGTGAGAAATGAATACAAAAATATTCACTTGAAAGTGAAAGGTAAGAAATTAACTTTTTCCCCATGGACATCAGAAACCTAACCTCAAAACCAGGAATTACTTGTAAATTTTTTACATCCCTTTGGAGCACACATTAGTTTCTCCTTCTGCATTTAAATGAACGTGATGGTAATCATTGTTTTGATTACAACTGTGTTTCCTTCCACCCAAAATGGTGTTCTTAAGGACCCCATGCTGGCAATGCTAAGAGCAGGAGAGCTGTTCTTAAGAAGTAGTAATGGACAATTATGCAAGTGTTAACGCTGAATCCAGACTCTGTAGCGTAGTTCACCTACTTAAGGCAACATTTCCATACAATTTCTTACAACTCCACATACAATAAACACCATCATGCCAACATTAAGGAAAAAACAGTGTGATTAAAATACAGCTGCTGTTGTGCTTAACATAAAATCATCTTTCTCCTTGTGAGGTAGACAGATAATGAAAATGGAACCAGGAGCGTAAAGTCAAAATTGAAACATAATGATGAAAGCTATATACAGTGTTCATGTCTCCCGATGAACGCACAAATTCATCTTGAGTGCTCACTTCAGCACATATTCTATTGTCTTCAGTCATTTGTATCAATCCGAAATCACCATCTAATCTCATCCTTTTTCTGTTTCCTGGCAAATGGCTACCACCTCCCGCCTCGTGCTTTCAGACCAAACACACTCTTCTATTTCTAACTCCCTGGCCTGAAGTCTGTTCAGTTTACTGAGGTGTGGGCACCACTAAGCAGGAGCTAAACCTTCCTTACCTGTGGAAAGCTGCCTTCCAAGTATTTTCCTCTTGTTTTTCACTGCTCACAAGCTGACAACAGGAGGACTGAGGATGGGTTTCCAGCAACACCCTGGTTTGCAGTTGATGGCCAGACTCAATCCTACAGCCTGCTTCTTCCATTAACCTCAACACCATCTGCCTCCCAATGTGTAGCACCAGCAGCAGAAGATAACCTGTTTACCTGCTTTCCCTACCACATTCCCAAACGGTCAGAAATTGGGTTACTGAGAGAAAGCAGCAATTATGCTCAGGCTCATTATCAATGTTAAGCATGTGCATCAGCCATAGGGTTAACCCAGAGTATTATTATCCAAGAAATTGCTGTGGTACTGTCACAGGGAGAAATGACAGCTATGCACTGCTTGAGAGCTAAGTGACAGCTATGCACTGTTTTAGAGCTGGCATTTTCCTCCAAGTAACTACTCCTAGCTTTGAGATGCTCAATACTGTTTAACAAATTCCTTATGAAGGTGCCTCCTAATGGTACCTTTACTGTGAGAGCACTGAGCAGCAAATGATATTTCAGGAATTGTCAGCATGTCCAGTTAACCAAGTTTAATAAGATACTTAATTCCCTTACAGTATCTATTGCTAGCATCCCCCAGAAAGATATCAGTTCTGCCCTCCCACCCCTTGTCTCATCTATTACAATCAACGAGCTGCTGAATAAATGCATATACATACATACTCCAAGTAGGTCTCCAATACGTACAGTTAGTATGTATTTACATCAGTGAATTTGGTAAATTCAATCCCAGTGTCAGTAGAACCACCACAGACTTGACTCTGCACATTTATAAGGAGTAAAAATCAGGGCAATCAACTTCTGTCACACCTTGTTACTGCTGCTTTCAGGACTCATAGCATGTACTTGAGCACAGAGAGCGCCCGAGATCCTGCTCAAAGAGGAGGACGCCTTGTGCACAACGCACAGCGAGATGGAGGCAGGGAGAAAGGGGCCAGAAAAAGGGAAGAATTGTTTCAAACACCCAGGATTCATACATTTACTTCAAGATTCAGGTACCTGCAGGAGAGAAAAAAACCCTCTGGTCATGACCAAAAGCAGAAAACAAACACAGGAGCTTTCATAGCGGGAATTTATTCTCAACTGCAAATGAGGAAGATCGGGTACAGGAGAGGGCTTTGTGAGAAACACACCATTCAAGACAACAGGGTAACAAATTCACATAATTGGTAGACTAAGACAGACAACACAAACCCAAGGGGAAAAAAAGCTAAGAAGAGCTTGGCAGAATCTTAAATAACTGCAGTTAAGGACACAGGTCCTAATCAAGCCGAAGAGGAGGAGTGTGGAAAGGGCCCGGTGGCCAAAGCACAAGCTCTTCACTGACCTCAAATGAAAGAAGAAGGCCTGAGGAATGAAAGATTCAGGTGAGGCTGCCGAAGACAAGTATAAACGTACAGCATAAACATTTAGAAATAAAACCAGTAATGTTCCAACACAGAACAGGAGAAAACTAGCAAGAAATCCAATCAGCAGCATGAAATACATTTTATAAATAAAGGAACAGTGGAGTGACAACCAAAGGGACTGCTGGCTTACCAGGGAGTGGAAAAAGGACATCAACAAGAGCACAAGGGATGTCTTTCTGCATCAGTTTTTACTAGAAGACCTGTCAGTAGTTGGCTGACATGAGGAGAAAAGAGGGGAGGGTTTAGAACTTCATCGACTTTATCTACAAGGATGTCAATTATAGGACTTAGGTATTTTCAAACTGCCTTGGCTTCATAAACTTTGTTGTTATGTATGCTAAAAACCTGACAAATAATTCAAGATATCAGCTGTTACCTTAGAAAAGACCTCTAAAGAGGCCAAATATACAGCGCTTATTTAAAGCGGCAGCAAAAGGAGCAGAAGACAGGGAAGCTGGACGCCTTATCAGCAATCAAGAATAGAACTCTGAAACAAATAATCACCTAGAAGAAAACCAATAGCTAGCTCAAAACTGTCACCAAAAAGGCCTTGTTAAAGCAATCCGATATCCTTTTTTGGATGCTAAAGAGCTTAAAAGTCTGAGGAAGAAAGGAAGAAGCAGGAAATGAACACTCTGAACTGAGGAAGGCTTCAACCACGTCTGGTTTGGCACATGCTTAGGGTAGCTAAGGGGACCTGGGCTAGACCCAGCTGTCTAGGTCAGACATCAGATGGGCTGGGCACCTCCATCCATAAAGCGGCATTCGGAGAGAAGCTATCAGTAGCTGAGCACTAAACAACATAATGTTTAGAAAGAGGTTCCTCCAGCATCTGACCTGGATCTGGCCCAACAGAACTGTCACCCATAGCCTTGTGACACGCAGAGGATGAATTTATCTCATCTGCAGAGAACAGGCAGCTGGTGTGAACAGAAGCAGTGCCAGGTGACAGGGTTACAATTCAAAGTGAACGTTATAAACTGAAAAAAAATGACAGGAAAAACACCCCAAACCAACCAACACCACCCAAGATCCAACACAAATATGCTTAATGTAAAAGACTACATGTGAGCAGGAACTGGGTGCTCAGCACTTGAACATGACTCAAAAGTGTGCTTCTGTTTCAAAGAGGAAGGTGCTGGACCAAGATGAGCAAACCCACATGTATAGCCAGTAAGATGTGAAATATTTCTTCTGCTCTAGTGAGCGCTGGACAAAGTATTCCAGCTGAGGCCTTGCTGGATTTGGATACTGCATTTCAGAAATGTTAATCACTCAATTTGAGGACATCCAAAGCAGTGGAAATGATCAGAGGCCCAGGAAACAACATCTGCAGACAAGACAAGACATGAGGGCAGTTGAGCCCGTGACAGAATCATTTCCCTAGTGAAACCAGTGTCCCTGCTAAGGCATAAGCACAAGCCAGGTGAGGAGGTGACAGCAGCAGTTCTGGGATGAAGCAGGAGCTGGAAATCAAAGCATGGGGTGAAGTTAATCGCTGCTTAAAATGAATAAAAGAATTCCTGGTTTAGGAAAGAGAAGATGTTGAGGAAGATGGTATTCCAAAATGTAGCACTGCTACAGAGGCAGCTAGCAATCTGCTGGTGGTGGAATATGGAGAAATGAACTTAACAGTACAGCATCGTTAAGGCTAAACATCAGGGCTGTCTGTAATGGAAAAGACCTAAACGCACAGGAAACAACTGACTGTGACCCTCCCTCAACACAGGGAGTTAAGAGGAGGTCAAACAAACATCTGTCAGGTATAGCTGAGCTGGACCGGGGCAGCCAATGGGGCAGCCAACCTCCAGAGCCTCTGCCCAGCCCAGCTTTTCTCTACAAAGCACTAGCTACAGCTCCATTTAACATGCAGTGTTAATTCAAAGTGCCGATTCCCCCTCTGCTCCATGCCAAAGCGACTGCTCGGTAGACAAGTACCAACCCCAAGAAGATCATTTTGTATTAGCACTAAAACAAGCAGCCCAAAACTTGTAGAGATTTTTTTCTGCACACTTTTCTATTAAAGACAAATAGAAATCTAACGCTCAGAAACTGCAATACATAAATATCTAGAAGTATGGAGCCATAACAGTCTTGTTTTCTCTACTCCATTACTACTGACTCCCTATATCGGTGTTTCCAATTTCTACCACTACAATGGAAATTCATTCCTCAAGTGCAATATGAAGCTCATTTATTTTCTGCCAAATGCTCCTCTTTAAAGCATATCACACTCGCTGGAAGAAGGCTCCATCTCCTAAAATTCACCCCCATGATGCTGGGGTTGCAATACCTCATGCCTTGTTCAGACTGGAATGACTTCTTTCTTTCACTGGAAGAAAAATGAATTTCTCTGTTTTGAAAGCATTAACGATTTGAACCTGGCATGAAAAAAAAACCCTTGAACCTATTTGCTCTCAGCTAAGCAACAAATAATCTGAACTTGAACCTGCAGTCATGTACAGGGAAGATGCAGTGGAAGAATATGCACTTCTGGCAGGCAGCAAGATCATTAAGGAGAGGGAAGCTTCATGTTTCTTTGATACTTTGTACCTTCTACATTTACTAAACCTGAATTAAAGCTGAAGCAATTGTTTCAGTCGTACAAGAAGAAAATCCAGAGCATAATGTAGAGACAGGCACACTTCCTAGACTGTTCCATTCAGAGTAGAAAGCAAGCTGCTGTTTGCTTGGGTTTGTGTTTTTATAACACAAGGTCTGGTTTAAGGGGGAGGGTGTTTGTAAAATAGAAGAAATAAACCAGTTGAATCTTACACACTCTATAAACCCCAGTTTTCCGCCTTGGCGTGGATAATGCATTTCCTCAAAGAGTTTGTGGACATCCTAACAGCAAGAATCTCATTTTCCTTTGCTTCTAACCTAGACCTTTCCAGTAAGTGTTCCTATCTCCAGTAAGTGTTCCTATCTCCTGGGACCAGCATTAGGAACAACAATATTTGCACAAAGGTCTCCGCTGGTCACTTTTGTTTTCATTAGCACAATCTGACCTTAAGCTGCAGAGTCAGACTTTACCTTGTGTCACGCTTTGGTAGCTCTGGGTGCCAAGCTATAAACTCCTCCTGCAACAAGTGTCACGATGTGGATGGAAAATGGAATAATTCTAGAGACAAGTGGAGCTTTTAGAGAAACAACATGTTTAGAACAAAAATGGATTTCAACATGATTTTATTGCACAATTGAAAAGGCTTTGAAAAACTAAACAAGAAGCTGACTCACGCACCTGTATAATAAGAAGCAGAATCTCTTGTTTGATTCCTGCATTTTGAGCCAAAGCATACGAAGCCATAAAAACAATGCAGTTCCTTGCAACAGCCTCACAGTGAAGCTGGGACCGTGTTTCTTTCTTACTCTGAAAAGCTGCTTTCACAACGAAGGGTTTCGGATTCTGGCACAGAACCTGCTCCAAACTATAAAATTCTGAGCATGATTTAACATGAAAATCTGAGGACAAGATGCCTTTTAGAGGCTTCCTATATGAAGTTGTAATTTCCTACTAGCTTCTTACTTGTAGGAAAAAGAAAAGAGAAGCTGTGGTATTTATTACTGCTCTAGTTAAGCTGGAGCATCTCTTCCTAAAAAGAGGAATGGCCACATTACTGGTCTGTATATTAATTCTCTCCACTTCCCCTTCCTGTCTCCCCTGCTGCTGGTTATTGTCATGACTGACTAAGATAATACATGATGGCATTTTTAGGAACACAAAAATATTTATAAGATCTGCCCTAATTAGAACTACCTGCTCTGCTCTCCCTCCCTCCTCTCAAGACCTCTTGCTAACTGTGTTTTCTGCATCCAGCACTCTGTTTAGCTCCTCCAGTGGCACTGCTAATGCTGCTGTGGAGGAAACGAATCCACTGGCTTTCTCCTTCTAAGAAAAAGATATTCAACGTGCTTTTAAATGCCAAAATATCAACAACTGCTTTGTGATCTTAAAATGAGCATAAGAGATACAGGCAGTTTGTTGCTGTTAAGCAGGGAAGAATCCCTATCTACAAACTAGCCAGCAGGTTAGAAGACATGAATGTCAAGTTTTTGCTAACACACCGGCTTTGATCCCAAAGGACAAAACCTGGTTTACAAAATATTAATATATGCATTTTCCATGTGTGTAGAGAAATGCTTTACCTGCCCACAGAACACAACCACACTTCAACAAGAACACAGAATCAGAGTCTGATCTGGGTTGGAAGGGACCCTCACCTAGCTCTGACCACGTCCAACCTAGCCTTGAACTCTGCCAGGGATGGGGCAGCCACAGCTTCTCTGGGCACCCTGTGCCCAGCCTCATGGTGAAGAATTTCTTCCTAATACCTAACATAATCTTCAACAGCATTAACATTTAAGCATCTTCAACTGCACATAGCAGCTCAGTTGTTTTTGTACCATGTTGAACGCAACACACAAAACCTCTTTTAGGCAATGAATTAGCTGCCAAGGAGAGACACCGAAGACTCATCCTGATGTTAGATTCTAGAAAGCAAAAAACACCCCCAAAATAACCCCACAACAAAGCATGCCTAGTACAGTACCCCTTCTAACACACTTAAATCCTAACCAACCTTAGCATCATCTATTCAACTGCTGTGCACAGAGGGCACTGAAAGCTTGCACAACTACAAGAGACCAGCACTTACTCTTGGTTTTTCACATAAACCGAACTCTAACAGATGCTGACATAATGAGTCTATCCCCCAAAATCAGAGAAAAAAATGCTTCCTTTGGATCACACACATTTTTGTAATCTCCTTCAAAGCAATTAAAGCCACCCTAATTTCGGAGCGACGCATGACGGGATTGTAAAATGATGTTTCATTTGGTGCTTCAAAAGCAGAATACAGACACAGTTTCTAAAAGGAGACAAGCTATTAATGAAATGAGTTGTGAGTGCTTTTTAAACTTTCATTCTCTCATTCATCAGTTACAAGAATAAGCCACATCAGAAGCTCGGCTACCGCTCCAGGGAAGCCCCTACCCAGGAAGATAATTCCAGTACATGCAGTCCAGAGGAAAACCTCATGTGGCAACTCCTGCAACCCCCTGTTTGAATGTTCTATATGAAAACAGTATTCATTTAACAGAAGAACAAACCTACTATTGCTGAACCACTCCAATTTCCCAGTGAAAGGGAAAACCACATTAATCTTCTCATATGCATGTGGTAGCACCTGGGAGACACTCAGGAATCTTCCATGAACAAAAGTGCTCTATAAATATAAAATATGTAATTGACATCTCAGTGACCCTACCATGATAAGCTACTGAGCAGAGGTCTGTGCTTCAGCTGCATGCAGGCAATTCCCCACCATCCTTTTTGGTACAGAAAGAGTAAGTTTTCATCACCATTGAAAATAATGTACTTTTCAGGTACATCAATTCAGAAATCTACTTGAGGACCTTTAGAATTTGACTGTAAGAGCCTTTTTGTAATTACACACACATTTCTACTGGAGTATTTCAAACGCTATTGAGGATGAGAGGAACTGCAGTTAAGGAAGAATGAAATCAGGATGGGTGTCTATGCAGGTGATCAGACTTAACCTTTCCTTTCTGCTTTTTGTTTGAAACTTCTAGGGGGTCAGGGTTTTTAACATTACCATGAAAGTTTCTGTTCTAAACCATGCCATGTCACACCACTTCCTGAATGGCACATTTCAATAGCAGAGAACAGAAAAGTACTTGATGAAAACACAACTGGAAAAGACATCAGGAAAATACTTAAACTCATTAAAAGGCCCCTTGCAAACTGAAGCCAAGGAAGTGATGTTCAAACACAGGACTCTTCAATAAGAACACAATCATATTCAAGTAACGAAGGTTCTGGCGTTTATTGCTGCATGTGTGTTCAGTGCTGCAGCCATAAATGCTGTCAGCGTGAAGTAAAGGACATTTTCCATACATGAAACATGTTTTTAAGTGGCCTGTCACTGCTAGAAAAAAAACCTACTTGGCACAAGGACCGGATTATATAGAAATAGGAAAACTCCTACAAATTTTGACTGACAAAGAAACATGACTTTAATAAAAAGGGGATTTACTTGATAAATTGCCCTTTTATCAGTAGTAAGAGTGCTGTAATTTTAAGATGTTGCTCAATCATTTGAAGATTTTAGAAAACTGTTTGAAAGTGCTCTCTAATAAAAATACAACCAATAATAGAAGGATGTTGTAGCAACTAAAAGGGTATTAAAATTGTGCTTTCGTTAGTTCTGAGTTAAGGAACAATGGCAGGATTAGCAGGAAACTATTACGAAATTAATCTGATTACTGCCTTATAAATAATGAAGCTATACTTAAAAGGGTCCACAAGCTCCACCATGTCAGAACATGGGTCTAAGAGATGATGCAAGACTAAAAAGGAGGATATTTTCCCTACTAATTATATGGCGAAAACTGAATCCTCCCAAAAATCAAGTAAGAACAAACACGGAAGGGAAGAAAACCTGTATGGCTTGTAAAAACACAATAAAATTAAGAGCAACGAACTCCACCCTCTTTACAATCGGATTCAGAGGAAAGAGCAGCACTTTATTCCTGTCGTGGGGCACACTATCACAATTTCTCCAGAAACAAGTATGTCTTCCATAGGATTTTTTTGTTAGCTGGATGTGAAATCCCTCTCCATAGAGCACCAGCATGGCCAGGCAGGGAGAACAGTCACAGAATCAAAGAATCATAGAATAGCTAGGGTTGGAAAGGGGACTGGAGCACATCCTTTATGAAGACAGGCTGAGGAAGTTGGAGCTGTTCAGCCTGGAGAAGAGAAGGCTGCGTGGAGACCTCATAGCAGCCTTCCAGTATCTGAAGGGGGCCTACAGGGATGCTGGGGAGGGACTCTAATACAGACTGTAGTGATAGGACAAGGGGTAAGGGGTTAAAACTTAAACAGGGGAAGTTTAGATTGGATATAAGGAAGAAATTCTTTCCTGTTAGGGTGGTGAGGCACTGGAATAGGTCTCTCCAAAAGAGACTACCACTGGCCACAGCCTTCATTCACCTCTGATCAAAGCACTAACAGCCACAGCCAAGTGGATAAAAATCCATTTAAGTTATTTAGGTTCATTTTTGTACCATGGTCAAAACCAGTTAAGATCTGTTCCCCTCTTGCTAAAATAAGTTTGCAGTGAGTGACTGTACCGAACTATTCAGACTCCAGATGAAATGAACCGACTGACCAGTATGTAATCTTAACACTGGTCCCAATATTGGATGAGTCTTGGTGGTAGTATTCTGGCTTTATCTGTGAAAAATCCACCTTTGGTCTGCAAAAAAACCCAATCCACCTTTCCTTTTTTGCCTAGTATAAAATACACATCTCCTGCTCGCAGTGGGGAAAAGCTACATTACCTACTACCAAAACTATCCTTTGTGATATAAAGGGTTTTCTGGGTCCTGAGAAATAAGACTGATTTTAACGAGAGTCTTAATAAATCGCAGCTACTCAAACTCACTCTCTGAATAAACCACAATCAGGGAAGAGAAGACAACTTCGAAAAGTTCCCACCATCAAACCACCTTATGAGTAAAGCTGTATTACTAATGCAACTGAAATACCAACTGCAGCTTCTCTCCATTTCCACCCACCCTCCAGCCACTAGTAGCAACTAGCACTCCAGAAGCTGACATGAAGACCTGATTAGCACACTCTTTACTTCCAAAAGAAGAAGATTAAATCAAGCTGCCTTTGCATACAGACACAGCGCACCTACAAGGCAGAGAATCCATGCACTGGAGCCAGTATTAATCCCGTATTTCTAAACTCTGCTTGCTCACAGTTTATCAGTGTTCTGCAGACACCCCTGGGCTCCATCTCCTGCTGACTCACTGGCAGGTTTTACCTTGGTGCTGCTTTTCTGGAGCCATTAAGGCTGGGTACTGGTCCTCAGCTGGTGGATCAGGCTGCTTAAACCAGGGCGTGGGACAGAAACAAGTCTGTCTAACCTCCAAACCCTGCTGTAACAGCTAGAGGAGGAACTGCTTCACACCTTGCAACCATCCGGCCCTCACCTAACACCTCTCACAGCCAACCCTGGCTCCGATTGTTTAAAACACCAAGTTAAAAATAGGAGGGAAAACAAGTCCTGATCTGAACTGTCACCAAGCTGCTGCCATGACCTCAAGGCAGATCCTTTAACTTGCATGTAAATAATTCTTTTCCAACAGGATACAACGATGGAGTTTAAAAGGATGTGGAGGGACAGTAGCACGAAGTACTGAATACATCAGTGCACAAAAATTAGTCAGGAGGTACTAATTCCTGCTCCCACTGCAATGATGTTTGTCTACAACACTCGTTAATATCTCAGACAGCACCTTCTTCTGCCTTAAAACATCCCTGTATTTTATGTGTACTTTCTATTGTTTTTACAGCGCGCTGTATGGCTGCTGAAAAGCCTCCTTTGGAATAAAAGCCATCCATTCTCAACCACCACGAAAACGAGGGGGGGGGAAGAAAACAGCAGAAAGCACCAGAGCTCCCAAAGTTATTTCACGTTTTCAATCACAACCCTTTCAGCAGGCAGTCAGGATGAAACGCTGCTACCCTGCTTTTCCAAGTGTGTGACATTCTTTGCTGTTCTCAGGACATGGCACAGCGGGGAGCAGCGATACTCCGCCGCAGGAGTTCAATCACCGGTGTTCCAAGCTTTCAAACCAAATAAGCAAATGGCTTCCCTAACGGCAGCTGCCCCAGCAAAGCTGCAGTTGGGAAAAATCTTCTCCATGGGTCACCTCAGGATCTCCTCCATTCCTGAAGCTCAAAAAGGCTAAAATATACGGATCGGATAGGGCCTGGAGCCACCTGCTTTAGTGGCAGGTCTTGTTGCCCGTGGCAGCGGGTTGGAACTGGAAGAGCTTTAAGATCCCTTCCAACCCAAACCATTCTGTGATTATATATATATATATATATATATATATATATACACACACATATATAAAATGTGTTTGTGCATATTAGTATATATTTCATATATACACACACGTATGGGTATTATTATACATAAATGCACAGAGATTCTGAAAGTTTGATAGTATTATTTATCTTCCATGCCTTAAAATGCCAGCTATCAGTGAGAAAGACAAACCTGCTCAGTGAAGACAAAATGATGAAGGTATTGGTAAATGACATTAAAGTAAAATACTACTAGAGAAATACAGTTACTACGTTAAAAAGGAGAGAGGAATGTGGAAATATTACTCCAGATTACTTACTGCAGGATAAACCTCGTCATCCCTACAATGGTTTTCATGATGCACACCAAAACTACTTCGCTAACAAAGAAGATGCCAATAAAAGTACCAGTGGCCATGGCCCGTTCAGGCCGACAGCGTAGGTGGTTGACACTGATCAAACCTGGTACCACCACATTCATTACAAACACATCTTTAACATACATATTATACATTCAAATATTCGATTTTGGAAAGTTTTGCAGAGTAAGAATTTTTCATTTCATGCCCACTCAATTCATCAACTCTGGCTAATGACAGAGTGAAGAACATGGGGACTACAGTAGTTATAGCATTTCCATTAATGGAAGTTAGCATCAAAACACAAAACTTACGGTTTTGCTGCTGGAATTAAAGAAAGCATCAGTCCTAAGGATGCTACCAAGGAATGCAAAATAAATGAACAACTACTACAACAGCTACAACTATAAAAAACCACTAGGGAATGTGTTTCAGTGAGCTACCGACATAACCAATCTTCTTGTCAAAACCACTATCTACTAAGGAACATGAAGCCACTGAATTAAAATACTTTCTACCCTATGATCTAGCCCTTAAGCTAATGTTTAAAGAAATACAGGGCAACATATTAATTCAGTTCTTCATATCAGATTATTAATAGGTGACAAACCAGGAACTCATTACGGGGGTGAAAGAAGTCTACAAAGAGATAATTACATTTGTTGAATACTGAAGGGTAAAAGCTGGATCAGATCGGCCTGGCAGGATCATGGAAGCACAGACCAGAAACGACTCCTCTGTCAGAGCCATCAACCCCAGTCAAGGTGTTTCAGAGCACATCCAACAGCCACAGGCTCCATCCTCCAGATGAGAAAAGAGCCAGAGGTGACAGAAGGTTGTGCCTCTGCCACCTGCACTACAAGCACTGAAACCCAGAAAAAGACTTTAAAATGAGTTAGTTACTCATTTCTTGTCCCAACTCCCTGTACCCTTTGGTTCCAGTTATGGAATGTTTGAGAAAAGCCTATTCCAGAGAAGCCAAAAAATGAAATGAATGATTTAACTGAGAAACTAGTTATCAAGAGGACAGCAAATGCACTGGTCTGAAAGGCAGTGTTTGCAAACTGAAGACCAAAAAGTCACGTTTCTAAATGCATTTTCAACTGCAGCACTGATTTAACTCCCTCAGCAAGAATCAACTGTTCAGCACAGAGTTCTGATCAACCCTACCATCTTTTTTTACTTATCCCCCCCAATCTGCATTAACCGATACTGAAGACAAGAGAACTCTGGATCTACTATATTTATATTGTATCACTGCAATTACCCCATGAGAATTTTCCCAAGATGATTCGTAACTCTCTTTACAGCAGTAATTTAATGGAGTCAAAATAACCGAATTAGGAAGCAGAAAATAGAAGAACAGTGCAAAAAATGGTAATTTTGCTCTGGGAAGTTGGGACTTGCCATTTCAAATTAGCAGAAACTGTGAAGTGGGCATTACTGACAACGTGAATATAGTAATTGGGGTTGATTTCTTGGCACGTCGCCGACTCCTCTGACTAGCGCCTTGCAAGTTAATTACAGCTCTGAACAGAGTGGGGACACTTTGCCGTGACGCAGAGACAGGATGAGAGCACAGGCCTCCAGTGAAGCAACCTTGAAGCATTATGTGCGACAGGCAAAAGAACTTTCCATTAAGGGAAATCCATATGGAAATTCAAAGCTAAAAGTGCAATAGGGTGTGGTCAAGAATAAACAACCTGTTGGGCTTTTACAACGAAACCGAGTAGAATCTGTTCAACCAAAGGGTCATCGTTTCATCGTTTCATCCACTAGAACAAGCCACCTGCATCCAAACTTCAACAAGATTCTTATCACTACCCTTTGATTTTAACTAGTAGTATTTAATTAATTTGGCAGAGCTACATAACTCCTTCCTGAGCGATAACTACCTCCCCTCTTGGGTTCCTTCTGTAATCATTTCCTTTGATTAACTTTACTGTATTTACTCCAATTAACACATGTATTTCATACATGTTGCAACAAATTAGAACAGAAGAATTAAAAAGCAGCCTGCCAACTTAAAACCTGAGCAAGTGGAACTTCTGAATTAAAGCAGACAGAGTTATTAGGTGATTATTATATGGAGAGCGTTCAGAAGCAAGAACATGCCCTTTCCATTTTCATTTTGTATTACCAGTGATTACATGATATATCTTAAATTATAATTTGAGGTAAAACTATGATTAAAAATAATTTAAATATTGCACAACAAGTTAATTGCTCTGGAATTTCATCTTTGTTCCTGTTCTTTGATTCAAAGATCCTGCGTGCAGGGTATCTGCTCCATGAGTCTCGCCCAAGGTGCAGGGGCCAGGACTTCCCCGAGCACGTTGCTTCGTGGTCTTTAGCAGGGACAGGAAAACACTAGGTACCACTCTTACAAGTCTCACATTTGCCACAAAGCATTACTGCATCCAGTAAGGCAGAGGTAAGTGGCAGCTCCCCCTTCTCACAAAACCTTTGAGCTTTAAGAAGGAAAAGCAGAATAAAGGGAATGACCAAACCCTCCCTCAGCCATCCAGAACTGGGTGAAGGAAGGAAAGGTGGAAGCTTTGCCACTGTCACAAACCAAAAGTGGCTGCCTTAATCACAAGTCCTTGTGTTTTCAGGGTTAGACTGTCCTGAAAAAGTCTGAAAAAGCCTTCACAACATAAATCATACTCAGGAGCAAAAGACATTCACCTTAAAGCCACAATCTCTCTTTGCACTGCAAGTGGAAAAGCTTTCACAAGAGAAACTAATTCAGTCAATCTGTGTTAAATTAGTTGTGCAGGGCATAGAGGACTCATTTAATTCCACAGTATCACTTAAGCAAAGGGATGATGGCCTGAATCCCCTTGTTTCATTCAGATCATTAACCCAGACCTCATCTCAGGTCATTTCCTCCATCACTGGACCAAGCTGTCTGGGAGGAACCATTCCCAGTTAAAACTGTATCAAACCATCTTCCCGTGAAAGCCTGGTTTGATCAACTGGCACTTCAAGACAGCTCTTTTATGAGAACCATTCCCAAATGCCTCTACTCGGGGAATACTGCACTTCCAGCTCTGAGGCCAGTAACAGGCTTACACACGATAAGATGGAGCTAACCCAGGATAAGGCAGTTGGTGAAATTGCAGAATCCTGTTTGGACCTGCTCACTTCAGTCAATGAGAAAAGCAAGAACTTCAGGCAACTTTCCTCAGTTGGGGTCAAATTAGGGGAAAGGAGAAGCTGGGAGGTTGGCTGGTTTTCTTTCAATGCAACCATGAAGAATCAGTCTCCTTGGATGATAAAAAGACTGAATAGAAGACAGTGACTATGCCCTTGCTGCAAGGGGAGAAACCATTACGGCACAGGAACTCTGCATAAAGTACTTCTGTTAAATTTTACAGGGAGTTTTATCCTGCAAGATCCAAGTCTTGAGAAACATGTTACACAAGCACGTGCAAATAATCCCACGCAAGGATTACTGATTGGTTTCTGCTGTATTTAACTAACTCACTTGTAAGCACAAAGAGAAATAAAGTCGGATCAAAGTAAAAACTCTGGAAGAAAGGAGATAAGAATACGAGGGCAGTGCAGGATGAGACCTTCAGGAGCACTGCAGCTGGGTTTGCTTAAACCAGCACGGAGATTCGACCCAAAGGTTTGTTTTCCCAGTTTTGTCTCCACTGTGCACCTCTACTTTGCTATTTTACATGGATTTAAAAGAACCAGACAGAATAAATACAAGCTGGAATACATAAACTAGCTTCTTGTATAAATAAGCCACCAGAATTACTCAGACTACCAACCTGACAAAAACAATACTAAAACTTTAACTATCTCCATGGAAAGAAAACACCACCATTCATCTTGCCAACAAAGAAACCCAGAGACATTAAAGCTCTGGGAAGAGACAGACCCGCAAGAGACCCGTGAAGATACTGATCTGATCAGTCATAATCACAACACCAGAAGAGGCTGAGGAAAGAGATGGCAAAATGAAGATTGCTGTCGATGCAGCGCATGCAGGACAGAAGGAAGAGCTCCGCTTCCCTGGCAAACAGATCATTTATGTCCATTTGGTGCTGCGAGCACTCCTCAATCTCGCTCACAATTCCTAAGAGAGAAGGTTATTATCTTGTCCTGCAAACTATGGAAAATTACACGTCCCTGTACATGAAATCTCTGCCTTTTAAAATCTTGCTGGTTCATAGAGCATTCAGCACTATGGCTTGATCGATAACGTACCCAGCTCCAATCCTTTTCAGGTTAAGGGTTAATTACCGCTAAGAGGTATCTTGATGGTCAGCAAATAAAACTGAAACTTTTCTCCTACAGGTACAGTCTGTATTTTCAATTACAGTGCAACTCATCCACAGGTACTTAGAAAGTCAGGATTGACACTTTCTGCTCCTGAACAACAGGAAACAGAGTAAAACAGAAGCTATAGCAACAAAAATTGGGTTAAGAGCTACTACCTGGTTTTCACACTGCCAGAACCGAACTTGGGGAATTTTAGCCTATAATAATTCTAATACTACAGTAAACACAGAAAATCCTTTGCAAATAATGCAAAACTGTTTTGCTGCCAACTCTTGCAGCCTCTGCCCTGCCACTGGAGCGTCCTGGTGTGAACACCCCTGCGCAGCAAGTTCACTACTGACGGTGTTGCCCTCTCCTCCCTGCTCAATAATCACCCTGCTACGCTCCAGCTCCTGGTAAGCATCCCTCTTTCACAGCTGAGAGGGAAGTGTTTTCTGGGAATTCCTGTAGCCTCTAGCTTCGTTTCTTACACTGGCAGGTCCAACCTAAGGGCCAGAACAAACAAAGTGTTCACAAAGTGTTAAGTATTCCCAGGAGAAAAATCTGTCCTGAAAGTCCAAAGAAGACTTTCATGATACGGATTCAGTGATTTCTTCCTCCAGAAGAAGGTACCAAAGGATATGGGGCAAAAAGATTTTACTAGCACCACTAAGGAGAGATTTGAAACAAATCAAGGCAAGTGGTTAAGAGCCTAACATCCAGTTTTAATATAGAAACTTAATAGTAAATACAAGGCAAACAACAAAACAACAAGTTGTGTACAATAGAAGACTAAATTTACACAAGTAGGAAGTGTCCTTAAAGTAATGAAGATGCTTTTCACATTCAAAAGGATTTCTACACCTCATACTTTTTGTAAATTCCAAATTCTATAAAAGATTAATCCCTGGCATTTTGTTTTGAAGACAGTAACTGATGAGATGTGGAGAACAATCTCTGATTTTTAATGCTCGCATGAATTCACTATGAAGTACCTCCTAACTAGCTCATGCAAGAGAAATACAACAGAGAAGTAGAGCTGAGATTTTAGAAGCATGGAGATTCACTGCTGGCAATGACACAGATCTCTGACAATCTGTTCTGTCTGAAAAGTGTTTATCTACAAAGCAGTTCACAAATATTAAAGCAGTGCAGAGTGCGACTGCTTCACCCAGCCTATGGCACGCTGTGTAGAAAAATCTGGCACTTGCCCACAGCTCCAGCAGAACACACAACACTCCATGAGAGCTAGTGAGAAAAGTCAAGTGACTCGCAGGGAAAATGGATGGGTTTGTCATGTGAGTATGTCACAAACGTGCAACTTTACACAGTCCACGAATACAAAAAGGGAAATACAGATACATATATATTATTAATATATATTTTATATTTAAATAATACACACAGAGAATAATTTTTGTATAAACAAAAATATACACTCTTCCCAAAGAATAAAGTTTTAGATTGACTTTTCCCAGCTTTTCTTAAAGGTCAGGAGTCCACATTACGCTGCACCTCATTTAATTTTCCATCTTTTACCTCTCCCCTTCTGCTCTTAAACACTAAAGAAATGCATAGAAGCATCCTGTGGCACATCTACCGCCGCTGTACAAACAGAACACTTCCATCCCGACTCAAACAACTATTCTAGTTCAGAATTGCGGGAAACTATTTCAGATATTTTTAGAGTATTGATAAGTGAATAATCTTTGGATTAAAGAATTCCAATTAAGGAGCCATTGTTTTCCTTTCTGGGAATTTGCTGGTACCAGTCTAGGAACTCCACCCAGCAGCTTTGGGAGTTGTCTTATTCTAACTTAGTCATCAGCTTTGGAAAGCCTCCAACCAAAGATCCCAACCTGCAAGACCCTGTTTTTAAGAAGACAAATGCAATGATTTTTATCCACTAAGCATCTTTATTTTTTTATCCACCCACTGATACGAAGGTCAATTATTTCCTTTTTAGGTAAGAGAAGTCACTACAATTCTCAGAAACGGTTCTTTTCCATAGATTTCAATACATTCCTCTTATTTTGGCCCCAGAATGTTAAGCTCATTTAGTGAACGTACTGCAAACCAAACACCAGGGCTCTTTCTACTCAATCTTTCATTAAACAAATACCATTCTGCAGTTTGCACCACTTGTGATTGTTTATCACTGTGGAAATCCATGCAACAGATGCAGGATTTATTCCTAAATAACGAGGGGGAAAGGAGATCACCAGAACAGCAGCCACAAATCTATCTCCTTGCCATTTGCAAACCATGTTTCAATGACATTTTGGAGCCAAACTCTCAGCTTTTAGAAACTTTCCACACAAGAGAAAACATTCCAGTTTTACTAACAGACACTTCAATGCTGACACGACCAAGGGTCTCAAATAACTGAATTAAAACCTATGTTTCAAGCACAACATATTTACTAGTTATCCCTTTATTACCTTCTATAGTCAGCAAAAGTAGCTGGTGAATGTACTGGTCTTTAATGAAATTCTAACATTACATTCTGATTCCCGGCACAAATTTTAAGGGATCAGATTGAAGGATATCAAAGCGTGGGGCACATTAGGTTTTACAGAATACATCAGTTATAATGTGACTGACAATAAGCAAATCTTTCCATTAGATTGGGTTACTGAATACTAATTGCTAATTTTCCTACTTAGAGAGCAAGAAAAAGTGAGCACATTGGTAAAATTAAGTTATTAGTTTCAATAAAAATACTTTATTACTTAACAGCACAGATTTTATGTAACATCCTTTATACCTGATGGTTTTTTACATGGAAGTGAAATAAAACTTACTTATGAAAGGGGGACACAACTAATACCAAAGTTTCTATTACAGCCTTTCCTATTTGGCAGCAACAAGTCAGGACTCGTGAGCTATTCTGTCTTCCTTCAAATCATCCTGCTAAAGGAAGAAAGAAACCTGGAGATGCTCTTAGCACTCAAGTATCTGTTTACCCTTAAATCCTGCAGATGATGCCGTACCTAAGCATTTACTCGCATTGACAAGGAAAAGAAACAAGTACTTTCAGAACTGAAAATAATACAAACAATAGAATATTACTGCAAATAGACAAATTAACTGTTAAAATTCTATCTTCTGGTTTTCCAAGTTCCTCTTCCTTCTACATTGCAGAGGGTCACATGTAGAGGCATAAAGTAGGGATGCATTTAAAAAGGTTATGTTCAAAAAAGATTGAGTCATTTAAAGAAGTGCAGACAACAGCCAAAGACGCCCCTCAACACCCCCACACCCCCCCAAGAAAAATACCAATGTCCTCTTTTAACTGCGTTCTGAAGCACTCAGGTATTTATAAAAGCAGAAACTGAGTATGTCTAAAATCCTAGCACATCATCATCATCATCATCATAGAGACCTTTGGGAAAGTTACCAAAGTTTTCCACCCCACCTCTGTGATAACAAACCCCCTTTGTTAAGGTCACAAAACCGCCTGTATGATCAGATTTACTGAAAGGGAACAAAACGCTCCTACCCACCAGAAGCTGCTTTTGCTTCCGAAAGGTTCAACAACGTGCACTTTGCCAACTAATCCATCTCCCCAAGAAACTTCTACCATTTCAAAAGCTCACAGGCAAAACATGTTGCATCTCTTTCATCTTTTATTAAAGATACCCCAACCAACCAAGCAAAGGGAATGCAGGGATCTTTTTTCCTTGCTGCAAAATGACACTGATTTGGGAAACAGGACAGCAATATTTAATGTTGGACCAGCAACAGGTTTTAAGAGTCAAATACCTCATAAAACATATCATCTGCACTTCCCTATTTCATCCAGTTATTGCTCATGTAAAAGGATCCTTATCAGAAGCCATTTTGTAAGCCGTTTTGCATGCATTCACACATCGAAAATGTGCTAACACTATTGTGGAGACACAGAATTTACTGGGAAAGTATGTCAACCAGAGAGATACTGTAGCACGCTTGCTCTAAGACACCATTACCAGTTTTATGTGTAAGTAGAACTACTTTTATGTGCATACCTATAGATACACATACACGCATACGCAGAGCACCCGAGTGCCTTTTCACTAGCTCACAGCTAAAGAACTTCAACTGAAAGTTAAGCAACCAATATGAATTCACAGATTACTTTCTTTATTAAGTAATCTTGAAGGGTGGGAGGTTCCCTGAGCAAATTATCACTTACGGGAGATGAGCAAGCAGCATCCTCTGCAAAAGACAGCGGTGAGAAACTTTAGAGTAAAAGCCTAAGGAGGTGCAGACAAGCATCAAAAAGCACTTACTGTACACACTCAACCCTTCACAACTCAGCGCTGCTGAAGAACAAAGACATCTCTAACACTAGTGAGCTGCAACTTTTAAGTCTAAAGATCCTAATTTTTTGGCAAAGACTGTTACTGTTCAGTAGAGCTTGTCTTTATGTGCCACCATCCAGCGGGAGGAAGCCCTCAAAGCATTAAGCTTGCTAATCTCCTGAGCAGAGGGAATTGCTATTAAAAATGCTAGTTAGACAGACAGGCTTCTATGAAAGTCTGCTACACAGGCTCATCAAACTCATTAAAACTAGCTCTAAATCCCAGGCTTGGGAGTGTAATCCCTTTAAGAAACCTGCAGACTAGGTTAAGAGAATAACGATGTGGTAGTTACTGAACTGAAAGATGTATGAGCCCTGGTCATCTCATGGTCAGGGTGGGTAAAAAATACACCACAGTGCTGCTGATCTCAGGTATCACCATTAACATGCTGCTGCACGTTGGCTCCTTCCAACACCGAATTTAAACATGATCTCGGAATGATCTCTTTAGAATCTATACACAGACTTGGTGTCTTTTAGTTCATAAGGGATGTTGACCTGCAGCCTCAAAATGCCACCAGGAGGCTGGGTATGAAGATTCCCAGTACAGTGACTAAACAAAATGTAAACCCATAAAATTAGAAGGTTCCCTATGGGGTCAAAGCAGTAAAACCGATTCTGATTAAGCTGCATTACCAGAGAGAAGCAAGACCTCAATAATTTACAGCCAGAGACAGGATAAGTGTCCATTAGCATTAGTGTCTATGGATGTACACTTTCTTGTTTTCCACATTTTCAAGGCCTCTGAGACCACGTCTGGGTCTCCGTCTTTCCCTCTTCCTGGCTCTCAAGAACCATTGATGTATAACCCCTTCCCTCCATGCAGAAGAGGAGCTTTCCTCTTTAGCCCTCAAGTGATAGGCAAGGAAGAAGGCAAGATTATTTGATATGAATCTGGACACAGAAAATGGCCTCTAATGTGTCTAGAGCACAAAATCTATGATAATTTTAGACAGCTAGGAGGTTGGAAGCGACCCAAACTGCAGATGGACACAACAGAGCGGGATGTTCTTCACATGTGTCAGTGACTCTTCAGGAACAAAAGAGCCTGATTTTTTAATATAGCTGCCTTTCAGCACCAGCAATCTTGAAAAGGGCAAACTCGAAGCCAAACAAAAACATAACCTAAAGAACTAAAGGAGGAAAAATATCAGCCAGCTCAACCCTTACAGAAAACTGGTCTCATTAGATTAATGGCATCTAAACCTCTGTCAATGGGTTCTTGCCCTTTTTTCCTTCAGAAACCAATGCAGAATGGCTGAACTCATTTGAGCCTCTTCCACTAATGAGCAGTGCACATGCACTTCAATACCCCTCTGCTCCCAGAAATGATTAGCTCAAGAGTTAGAACTGATGTGACAAAAAGCTCTATTCCACGCCATCATCCCCAGCAGCTTCTGGGGGTTTAAAGAAACCATTGTTCTAACCAACAGGTTAGAACTAGCTGTCCCTCCAGTCTCCACCAAAGCCACCAGTGAGAAAGCAAGGTAGAGGTTTGGGTTATTTTTAAGTAACTGCTTTACATTCACAGTACCTGCGTTTAGACATGGACATTTTTGACAGAAATCATTCAAAGTTACTCGTCTTTCTTCCAAATCCCAGGGACCAGGGTATTTTCCAGACTAGGAGTACACTGAAATAGCAGAATAAGCACAAAACAAAACTAGCATGGCGGTTGCAATACTCTACTGATGGTTTCAGTTTACCATGCCCCCAGATTTGGGGTAGACAGAACATCCCTGCGCTGGTTCTAACTCCCCATTGCAGGAGATGAAGGACCATCCCCTTGGGATGAACCAGGATCATCTCCACAGCTTTTCCTTTTCCCTGATGCTTTCAAGTGCAGGAGGAACAAGCAGCCGGGCACTCCTCTGGCTGATGAGCACCAGCCACCCAGAGGTGGTTGCACGATTTTGTATATATAAAGCTTGCAAAGCGCTTCAGGAAGCTGCAGGATGAAAAGGACTCTATAAAGCTAAGATATTATTATTATTAAACCAGTGATCTGACAAGAAGAGACAGCTTTTCAGATGTGTACAACAGCCTGAGCTGAAGGGATCAGGGAGTCCAATTTGAAAAAATAATGATTTGAAAGCAATGTGAGGATTAGAAGTGGCAGCTCTTTTGTGGAGTCTCCGTGGCAGGTAAATTTAGTAGGCTACTTTAATTTTGCATCCTTTTAACTTCCGGCAATGTCCTGTGCATTGAATCTGACAGAGAGACGGAGTGTTTGAAGCCGCCGTGGCTACATTTTAGTCTCCCAATTTTACAATCAGTGTTTGAATCTGCTACTACAACTCTGGGTACAGAGATCAGAGGCTTATCAAAGAGGCATCCCTTTCAAAGACAAGCAGCAGCTTTGACTTCATTCCTTCCATGCTTAGAATTCCTGAAAAAGCAGATGAGTGTACCACAAAACAGGTCTGAAGGAAATCTCTCTATCGGCTCTAACCCTATTTCAGTAATAACTTTTTAAGGATCTATTTCGGTCTTGTGCAAAATGAGTGTGTTCAGCAGAGATTATCCTCTCAACAGGTGAGCTTAAATAGATGCCTTTTCCTGGAACTGAAAGCACATATTAAACTGGCTTACTGCTTTATCAAGCATTAATTGAAGAACTACTTCATCCAGTTACCTGATTATTATTTGGGGGGGGGGGGGGTGGTGGTAAGAATGTCTTCCCCTTCCTACCGAAGCAACACTCAGTTTCTTTACTGCTGCCCTTGTTTTAACTGTGTGACTGAACCAAGCACACTACAGGCAGCCGTATGAGTTGCCTGCAGTAAGATGCCATGGTTTAAAGATGTATCACACTAGGGGAGTGATGCACGGCTGCAGTGCGCTGCTGTCCACATCAACTCTTGAATTCAAGCCGAGTTTTAGCATTGGTAGTTCACAGGCTGGTTAGTGATGGGCTTTGCTTACATGGGGCACCCACTGCTCTGTGCTGTGAAACGTCCCTCTGAGGGCACAGCATGAGAGGAGCAGAGCAGCAAGGAGAGAAACTGTGCCAGGACAGAATTAACTCTTGCTACGCCTTACACACACTGCCTGTCACTGAGATCACTGCCCACTCACAAGAACCAGACACTCAGTTTTTGCTAGGAAGCAAGAGTGGATTGCTCCAGAGCACCAAACGGATGTGCAAACCCGGTCCAAGCTCCTCCAGCTGAGCACTGCCTGGCTCATGAAAGCTCTGCCAAGCCTGCACAGGGACAGTGTTTCAAGGTAAGCGATTCAGGTATGCTGACGGGCACTGCAGTGGTGCAAGGGCATGGGGCTCCCACCAAGGTGGTGCAGGTGATGGCAGCCGCAAGCCCGCTTTGCTTTCACCACAAACCTACTGCTATTTGCCCGCTCCAGCTCTTCAGCTGCCCATCAGTGAGATGCAAAGGGGATAATCAGCAACAGGTTAATTTGTCTGATTAAGCCTGAGGAGATCTGGCACTTTGAACTTGCTGTGATACAGCATGGTCCCTGCACCGTGCTTGGGCAGGCAGCATGAAAGGAAGCCACTCGCTTCTGAAAGCCACGGGTAGCAGCCAGGGAACACCTTCAGCTGCATCTGAAACCTATGGTCATACCCATAAGCCTTAGTAAAGCTACACTGCAGGTGTAGACGTGCCCTAAAGAGCACTGATAGTGCGTAAGAGTTCAGCTCTTCAGTGCTCAAATCGCTTCTGACAAACAGGCTGAGAAGCCTTAACTCATTTGGGCAGGTTTTTAAAGTACTCCCAGCACTATCTTGCACTAAATGGAAGCTTTGGTTTAAAACGAGCTTTTAAAACTGCAGAACGTTTACAAGCCCCTCTTCTCACAGAACAGCTCATTTATCAGCCTATGCACAAGAACTGCTTTTGTGATATCCTGCCCATTAAAAGGTCCCCAGTGCCCTCCCCCAACTAACTGACACACTCTTCACAATACTTCCAAGTGCAGTTATTTACCCAGTAGGAAACAAAACATATGGAAAACCACAGCAGAAGCTTTTGTAAGACGCAATGATGCTGTATCTACATTAGCCAGTTCAACAAACCAACTGCTTTTACACATGATGGTGTAAAGCAGGTGATGCTTCTCATTGCTCCCTGTATTTCAGAGGATCAGAAGGAAAGATACAAACCCATTTTTAGGCAGATGGGCATGTGCCTATCTGCTGGTACTTATAAACAGATTTAACATTTAAGAATAAGAATCAGTGAACCCATCCTCCAAGTGAACCAGGTCTGTATAATCTGCTATAGGGACTGTGCATGTGGGTAATTCCTGGGTTAGGAAAGCAGCTAAGATGAGCAAAGCACATGCACAAAGCTATTTCCAGCTCTGTGGACCCCTCTTCACTGCTGAACACTGGTCTAGAGCTGCTGCTTCTAAGGAAAGCCTGCTTTTTAAAAGGCAGTGTGCACTCAGTAGATAAACATCCACCTCTGTGCTTAAAAAATGCAGAGATGCAGCCATAAATAAGCATTAGTGCTTCAGAAATGGTGAAACCACAGTTTTATGGTTTCAAACAGAGACAAGGTGGAATCATGAATGGTAGCAATGTATTTCAGCTGAAAGCTTTCAAGCAGATGAGAAATAGTTACAGGAGTTGGAACGTGAGGAACTACAGTCACAGTAAATTATTCCATCTGCAAGTCCATTAAAAATTGTTAATGGTTTTGTATGGCTTTTATATTTATTGGGTGGGTTTATTCCTATGTAAGTCATACATATTTATTACCGGGGTCCAGATAATGGTTATTAATAAAACTTCTTTTATTTGCATACTGCCTCCACGCTGGCCTAAATATTTACAACTTGACCATAAAATAAAAGAATCCTCAAAAATTACAAACAGCACCAGGGATCCATTACAACTTTTTGTACTTTTATTACAGTACAGGTTCAGTGTTTGGTTTAGTTTTAAAAGGGGGGGGGGGACCAACCTGGTAAATCCATTTCTTCTTTCAAGTCTAAAAAGCATAATTCTGCCAAAGCTTTAAAGCACAATTTGTGTTGAGGAAGTAAAAGGAGATCCAAAGCTAAAGCAAGCTGGCCTTTATAATTAAGAAAATACATCTATTTCTACACATAATTATTATGAACAGTAACAAAAGCTCAGTATTAAAATAGGTCCCACTGAATCCCTGGACTTGTGCCTGCCAACTAAAACACCTACTATGAATTTAGTAATGGGTTATGCAAACATAAATTATGAGGCCAGACATTTTAAAAGGAAAAAAACGTTGATTTATTGTCACATTGGAGACACGGCAGGAGAGAAGCACAATTTCGGTTTTCCATAGATTCATCAACACCGCGGATGTGTTAATGCTAAAAGAATTCTAAAATAAAAATGACTTTCAACTGTTCTGATTCTCAAATGCCATTTAATTTACTCAAAAAGCGTTACAGGAAGCTTTCTGCTCTTAAGTTTTGTTTTAAACAAGCAAAATACCCTAAAAATTTTGGGAAGAAAATAGGTTTTAAGAGCATTTTATCAACGTTTCTCATCCTCAAGACTTCACCCTCCCTGCAGGAAGTTGGGGTACTTGTTTTTTCTGGTTTTGAATAGAAAAGCTCAAAAGTGTGATCTGGAACCAAGCTGTTTGTGAGCATTTTTGCTCAACAACTTCATAGTTTCTGCCCTTGTTTCAAGCAGATCCAACTTTACACTTACCCACTGTAAGGCAATGAAAAGAATCCCTCACAGCTAACAACTACTATTAAAGGAGTTATTCATGACACCATCATAATTTTACTGAGGAAAACATGTTCCTTAATTACACCTGAATGACTCTGAGGTGGTCCGGCAGAAGGAGGTTTACAGCATATTTGTTCACAAAATAGAAGGTAAAGTACTAATCAAAGATGTTTAATTAGTTCTTCTCTTGGTAAGTCACGGAGGAAGAGCAGGGATCTTTTTTGCCTCTTATTTTTCTAGTTTGAATCTTAAATATAAGTCAAAGCATATTTAGGAACTGAACTTCAGACCCACGTTGAGAGTACTCAGTCTTTGTGCGATCTATATATAAATTCCCAGGCTTAAACTTACCATTAAGTAACAGAACATAGGAATGGCTCTTAAATGTTGATACCACAGCGAGAAAAATCTCAGCTATTTCACCTAAATAAATGGAAACATTTTCCCTTAAGAAACAGTCAATGATACGTTCAGTAAATCATGGAACTAATCTTAATGCACACTTCCACGAACTACAACCATTCTTGAGGAGGAAGGATGATAAATGCCCTGTAAGGTCAAGTTTTTTCCTTCAAGTTCTGACCTTGGAAACATTCTCCTCCTTCAGACCTCCGCTCCCCAACCATCCCCTGCCCCAGTCACTCCCTCTGGCCAGCCTCCAAATGGGTCAAATGCCGAGAAGTTCAAGCAAAGGCAAGTACAACCCGAGGAGAACAAACTATTTGTTTGCATTGTTCCATACTTAGTGACAGGAGAAACTCAAAGGAGCATCCAATGCTTAGCAAGAGAGTTAATATTTGCTTACAAGTATGTCCCCTTGCAAGGCACAGGAACAGGAAAACTACCCCCTATTCTCCGCTTCCGCGATAGAGAATACAGCACCCTTGACATCACTGAAATCTAATACCTGTAAGTGATGTTGCTGCAAGAAAAAAGCATTCTTCATCTGTCAAGCACGTTTAACCAGAAAAATGCTTAAATAAAATAAATCTAAATTCCTAAGAGCAAGTGACTTCAGAGTAATTGGTTTCTTCATCTACTCGGACGTGCTCAGTTGAAGCAGATGCGTCTCCCTCTGGAAGACTTTAGGAACTCTTGAATAATCACCCATACATTTTCGGGTTTATAAAAAGCCATTGGAGGTAAGTCTGTTGTACAAAACAGATTTAAGGATATTTTTGAAGCAAATGGAGACAGAGGCAGTAACTCAAAGCGTCCTGATAACGTGGTTTGAGGAAAATGCTTCAAATCAAACTTCTCTGCCTAATTACATGTGATGCACGACCATTACTTTTGCAGGTCAAGGGAATTCTTTTCCTATATTTCAGTACAAATGCTGTTGCACAGCTACACAGTTATCCATGAAATCCTACATCCCATAACCCCCAAAATAGGGATTCACTTTGTAAAAAGACCTTCTCAAGTCCTGCTACCTCAAAATAGATTCTACCAATCTGCAACCCAGCAGCCTGCTGCCCACCAACAGCCTTCACTGACACCTTTTCCCTGCAGAGAAAAGCAAAATTAGCTTGGTTTGGGGAAATAAACCGTAACTAAAGTCTTACTGACCCCAGGATGCCAGTTCCACCACCAAACTGACCCAGGGGGAATAATCACAATTATACTGCAGTACACGAACAGGAACACTTAAGCCTTTCTCTGGGGTACCTGCCTAAAGAAGTTGCTCCTAGCTTGGATTTGTTGCTCAACGCACTGAGCTAGAGCAAGAATCACTGCGAGCATTAATGCGTGCACAGCAAATAGCAGGGGAGATGCCATCTGCCAGAGACTCTGCCTTAGCTTCTTGTGGCTGATAAAAATGATTTTTTAAAGAAAATCCAATACTGTTTAATAACGACAGTGGTGAGAATGGGCAACAGAGGAAAACGGAAGTCAGTTTTATGAGAATCCTAGAAAAAAAGAACTGTGAGTTGTAATTCTTTTATTGTTCCCTCACTTCCAATAAAGTAAAAAGGCAGCAAGAGATCATACTATAGAGAAGCATGGCAGAAACACTGGTCGTTTTCCTACCAACAATAAGAATGTGTTAAATATGTATCAAATAATGACAACAAAATTATTGAGAACTCTTGAATAAGGGACCGCCAGGATAAGGTTAGATCTGATTTCACCTGTCTCCAAAAGGCTAATTTTTATATTACATTTTAAGACACGCAGATAAATTATAATTTTATATTTAAAAAAATACTATTTTTCTGGAAAAAAGTGTAATCATCATCATCATCATTTCATTTAGCTTTAGAAATAACAAGCCCATGGAGTACGAATTATTATAAACATCATCTACCTTGCAAACAGAAACTCTTCAGAAAATGGCAATGTACCATATAACACTGAAAGGGAAGACATGGCGCCCAACCATCATTATCCTAAAGGAGAGGTGTTCATCTCGGTTCCAAACCAGCAAGATAAGCATACTTCTATGCTCTTAGAATCTGGATTTTTTCACAGAAGGAAATGATGTCTTAAATCAGTAAGGCGAGTCTCCAATGCCATTGTTTTAAATATAGGGAGAATCTTAAAAATATAAAAGTATTTGCATTTTTGTATTTTTAAGATGTATTCTCGTTATTATAAAAAACTATTTTATAATAGAAGTATTAAAAATCTGGACTGGGATAGAATTCATTTTCTTCACAGTAGCAGTACGGGGCCATGCTCTGGATGTGTGCTGGAAGCTGTGTTACTGAAGAGGTGTTTTAGTTATGGCTGAGCATCTTCCTCACCTCTTTCCTGAAATAACTTTTAAGTTGGGAAATACATGAAAAGCTGGTATTTTTTAATTCCTTATCATGCACTACAAATTCCTTATCATTTACTACAAATTGTATTACCTGCATTTAGCTGTGTTATGCGAGCTAATGCTTACAATGAAATGTCATGTATGTTCCTCCATGCTCAGGCCTAGATATTAACATGATTCTTCTGTGCTGCTGGTGAAGGGGAAGGAGGAACATCCACACACTGTGTGCTCTCAGGCACACAGGGAAGTAAATTAATGAAAACAAGGGGAAGGTAAAAATAAAGGGAAGGAAAAAGGAAAAGAGATAAAAACAAAGAAAGGAGAAAACAAAGGGGGAAAGATAAGAAAAAAGGAGAAAAAGGGGAAAAAAGGGAAAAAAAAAAAAAGGAGAAAGCGGGGAGAAACAAGAGAAAGGAGAAGAACCACCCAGCTCTAGATGGCAGCAAATCAATATCCACCCCTATGAACAGAGACACCACAAGCATCAACTGTTTCCAAACAGGCTGTGTATTTTCAGTAGTGTTTCTAGGCATGCTCTTATTTTCAGGTTGTGACACAGGCAGGACCAAAGCTGAGTGAGCAAAGCCATCAGGACTCAAGCACAATTCACCACTGTCCACAGGATACTCCTCTCAGTCCAAGAACTCAACCAGCAGCCTGATTTTTAATTTCAAGCTTAATTTGATTCTCTTTTGCTGCAGAGACTGGATAATCCAATAGAATGATCCAGAAAGACCTGGAAACTCAGAATTGAAGAATTCCAAACGCTAAAAATCTGAGCCCTTGCACAGTAACTGTGTTCATTCCCTTTCCGGAGTTGTGACTTGCAATTATAATGTTACTCTTGTAAAAAGACCATGGACCTTAAAAATGCACATCACCCTAATATGCAATGTCATGAATAAAACTATTCCTTTTGTAACAAGATTCTACAGACACATCTTGCGTTATCTTTTGTGGTAGTGGTACTACAGAAACATAACTCAGCAGCATGGGGATGATGGTGGTAGCTCAGGTAGCAGTGAAAGCCAGGTTTTGTGTAGGCAGGTGAACATTGCTCATCAGAGATCAACCAAGGCAGCACAGGACTGATGATGTAGAATAATACAAACAATGTAAATACATTGAAAGCGGCCATACCAACTTCTATGACCACAGGGGCATGAGCTCATGGGAACAGCCACCACAGCAACGTCACTGCCATACTGCAGAACTTGTATTTCTTCGTAAGAAGTGTTTGGGGTCAGCAGGCAGCACATCCATCCAGTCACTGTCAAGATACGCTCTTCATATGCTCCTTTAATTTGTTTTCTGTCACATTCCAATAGTCCATTTTCCAGGGCATTTTAAAGCTACTTAGTTGAGAACATACTTAGGTTGTCTGTGCTTAAAGGCTCTCCCATGCCCCTCCATAACTCTGCCAATCCAATCTTTAAAATATAAATGCCAGTTTGAGCATTTAAAGGTAATCTTGACTTGTAAATCTCACCAACAGAGTACATCTGCAGCATAGAAACTGTAAAGGGCAACAACAGGGAGGAATCATCAGTTCAACTTACCGTCAGGAAAAACACAGTGACCAAAGAAACCAGCTCACAGGGTAAGCTCCTGTACCCAAATAGATGCTTTAATGCAAGGGCCTCGCATCTGCCTCAATTTTTATAGCTCATGCTCATATTAGAAATTCAGGATCGTCTTATTTCCCAAGAGCTGGTCCTTTCTCTTGTGCTCAGTTTCATGACCCACAGTTCAGGTGAGCCTGGCAATAACCAACATAGCTCAGCACCATCTAGTTTATATGGCTGAATCCTAAAGGAAAGCAATGGAGAGTCATAGGCTAAACAGGCTGAAGTACTGTTGTCTTCCCTTCCCATGAGTATTTAACAATTAGATATCACAGATTCACAAAGTCTAGGCTTATTCAGTTACTTGTTTTCAGGTGTTTTTCACTGTTGTTGTGGAAAAGCTTAAAATAATATTGGAAATATTAGATAAGCTTTTCAATGTTTAAAACAGAAACAGGTAAGCAAAAAGCAGTTACTCAAGTGAATCTGGGTAGAAGCAAAGGCAAAGTTACCAGCATTGGGAAGTATCTTCACTTTGTGACAAAAATTTTGACCTGTGCCACTGAAATGATTTAGAGGGAAAAAGATTTCTCAGAGATGCTCATTCAAACATTTGCTTATGCACACCAGAATGACACGATGAATTAGACCAAGAAATTCAGAGGTTAAAATACCCCCAGAGCATCACAGTTAGTCACAGTAGCACAGGACTTATCACTATAAGAAAATAATCATCTGATGCAGGGTGGCAATTCACACGATCTATTTTGAGATGTCTTCCAAGTAGCAGTCATGTAAAATTGATGTTTCAAGTAATCTCCTGACCACACTCAGCCTTCCCACAGTTGCTGCTCAGGATGAAACATAGACTGAAAATACCCCAGGACACCTCTGTGCAGCAGGTCTGACGTGACCTCTTAAAAGGTGTGAGGAGGTAGAAAGTATTTTTGCAGTGACAGGAATTAAGAACCATTTCTAAAGGTTTCTGCATGTAACATCCACCACTGAAAGTTCTGCTCTCACAAGGTTCCCAAATATGAGATGCTTCTTCCCAGCGTCATCTGCCTGTATGCCAAGTCAGAAATAGTATTCTAACATTTTTAAATACCAAAAGCCCTGGAGTCATTCCCATAAACATGAAAATATTGTATTTCTTCTGCAGCAATGTGGTAATTTGCAAGGAAGGCAGAAATGACCCAAAAAGATTTGTCACTTTTTTTAAAGTAAGAAGAAATAAAATGATCTTCATTACTAATTTTCCTAATCCCTTTCTGCTACACAGCATGCTGCTTTCAAGCAGACACTATGGAAAGTCTAGAGGACATCCCAGACAGCAATGGATAGGAAAGTCAAGGTAATTGACGCTTCTGATTTACGGTGAGAGTGGCTACAGCAGAGGAAAAGAGATGCTGGATGAGGCTCAACCACTACTGCACTGACAGGGATAAATGCAGAAGGAAAAAGAAAATGGAGAGTGGACTCCCGAAACAACTTGTTACATTTAACAATTCCATCTTTGTGGGTTTGGGTTTTTTTTTTATACCGATAAAGCTGTTACTTCACTGTGGAAATCTGAATTCAGCTGTACATCGCGTTACTTATTTATCTGAGGAACGGTTTCTCCTGCAAGTCAAACTACAGAACTCACTGTTGTTCTTAAAAACAGCACATTTGATGTTTCAGTAACATAAATGTATCAGTTTGGAAATGCCAGTGGCTCACTAGGCCTTTCCTGTCCACCTCAAGGACAAAGCCTCCTCAGCACATCAGTTCAAAACTCCTCTTCCCCTGAAGTCCCTCCTGCTCTGACATTCCCTTTCATTTCTCTGGGTATGATCCTCCAGCATCATTCCCACTGTCCCAACAGGAAGCAAAGCAGCATCCCCTACTTGAGAAGGAGAATAAAGGTTAGAAGAGTTGCCTGCCACTTCTTTCCCAGGAAGGCACTTGGAAAGAGACGATATTTGTGTGTTGGTTATCTGGAATGGGCTGTGAAACCCAAGAACGTTCCTGGATGAACAGATTGCAGGCAATCATCAGGGGGGGAAAAAAAAAAAAAATCACAAAACAAACAGCCCTACACACTACTACACATTCATCAGTTAACAACATGAGTTTATATGTGCTTTTGGTGCAACTGTGCATACATGTACACTGCCACACTGCACATGCTAACATGAGCATGGAAGAGCTTCCTACACCTAACAGTCACCCTTCTGGGGTGTCCTGTCACCTTTCACTCACTACCTGAGTGTGTGGAGTGGCTGACGAACTCAGCACTGACCTTGCTGCATCTCCAGTGAAGTCAACAGCATAACTTAATTTGATTTTTGATGGAAAAATGAGCATCTTTGAAGTTATGCCCTTGATACAGATTTATTTAGGCAGCAAAATGTCACTTTCTTCATCCAAGTGCTAAGGGAGTTTGGGTTAGTGAAGAGTAATTTTTTTTTTGCAATTCTCCAGGTTTTACACTATAGAAAATATAGAGCAAGCCTGCTGGAAGCTAATGTTCATGGTTCCTCTAAAAACATCAATTCATATCCATTATTTACAGAACGCAAAAGCTCCCTGATGAGAAAACCATCAAAGATAAGCAGGCTTAGGATGGTGGACTTGGCAATGCGTAGAAGAAAATCATGGAAACAAACTATTAAGGGAAAAAAACACACTTACACAGGCCCAATACCATATACTACTGCAATAAACTTGACAGACTGGAACAGCTTTCCTCCTTACCTCTGGAGTGTTCTTCTTGAACTCGCGACTTTGCTCAATAAGTTTTTTCCTCGACTGCTCACTTTCATCTTGCCGGTTTGCCAATATTGTTGCTGTGGCATCGAGCTCTCTCTGTCAAGAAAAACAGAACAACAACAAAAAGGGACTATGGTCAGAGCTCCGTTTCTCAGAGAAATAAAAACAAAAGCTCATACATCCATCACGGCATTTGGAACATCAAGATGGCTGGACTACTGGTTCAGAGCAAAGCACCAGGCTTCCAGAAACTGGACCTCGTGAGTAACATGAAATGAGGTTCTACAACCCCATCTTACAACCCAAATATCACCATTTTTCTCAAAATCATTTGTGTTTTTAACCACAACAGTATACAGGATAGCAGCAGTGGCATGCAATACACACCTCCTAATGAATTCCCAAATCTGGATTTTAAACCACATTCCAGCCAGTTTCATTTTCACCTGCTTGCTTTGTAAAGAAACTGAATTTTCCCTTTTTGAGTTACTCTGAAAAAATATTACGATTAACTCAAATATTTGTTAACCTTATACTTCAGCCTAGAGCGGTTATGCTTCAGTCACTCTTAATTTCAGGTGACACAGTGCAGAATTCTATACTGCCACTCCAATGCCCTGTTTCAACTTAAGTCTTTCTTTATTTGAACACAAAATTATCCTTTCTTACTATTGGAATTTGTGCCTCTAAAATTATTAGCAAGTCTCTGGTTCCTTCCCCAAAACTATCTTTTTTTTCATCATCTGATAATGCCAGATTATCTTCCAACAGCTTCTACTAGGCTGAAGTACGGGCTCAGCCTACAGAGGGATGCCCAGCTCCACCCAAGTGCATTATCCCCATCCCAGTTTCTTTACTCAGTGCTGTGCTTCCAAATGTCACCATTAATAGACTGAATGGGTCACTTCTCAGCCCATAAACCAACAATACTCCACGTCAGTTTATTCCTTTTCTGCAGTACTTCCACGTAACATGAAAAAAATAAAGGCAAAGCTCAGCTGTGTACATCATTCCCCAGGTCACTTGGAGTTATAACCAAGAATCTGTAACAGGAATTCAGCACTGTTTTCCTCCATTATTCATTTGAAAGGAGAAAAACCTGGCTATGCGAATGAAGCTCATGAAAAGGAAGAACAACACAAGGCAGGTCTCCTCTGCAGCTATCTTCATCACATCCCTCTGCCAACGTGCCTCTGACCCTGAGATTCTTCACCAGAAAACCTGCTGCACCACTGGCATTTGGTCATAACCCAATAACCTGTAACAGAACAGACTGAGAAGCCAAGCCTGGGACCTCCTGTGGGGTCTGATTCCAGATGCCCAACAGTCAATCAAGTCACTGACCAAGGCATCTCTTGCTACCACCACACAAAAAGACCATAGTAAAAGTAAAGCGGATTTGGTTACTACTGAATGGTTAGCATAAAAACTTCCTGTAGGTTGGATCATACATATTTCCCAGTGGAAATGGGCAACCACTATGGGGAAGCAAAATGGGACAACCAAAGATTTGCCTCTTCCTATGTGTGCAGAGGTGTTAGAAATAGCAGCAGGTAACACAGGAAAAAAAAAGCCTTCTGCAGTTTCCAACTCAAAAGGATCAATATTTTCCCCCTCTTTAGGTTTATTACCACGAAACTAAGAGGTTTTTTAATTTATTTATTTTAATATATGGACCGTGTTATCTTAATCCTTGGAAATAAGCTCAATATGACAAATGGATTTGAAGCTAGGCAGTACACTGGAGCCAGTGACCTAAATATTGTCACTGTAATGCTTAAAAAACCCCCTACTTCTGACTTGGAGTTAAAAAACAGGGCAATATGTCCACCAGATCTTGGTTTGGAATTCTGTAACATATGTGAAATCTATTGCAGAAAAGTGGGAAATACTTAACAGTTGGATAAACCACATTTGAAATTCATCCCAGCTAAGTTTATGCAAGAAAAAAGAGCAACAGAAACCAATGTGGTTAAGCAGTACTATAAAGAGCAATATAACGGCTAAGCAGAAGGCTTTTAAAAAATATAAACAATCTGGTACGGCCAGCAACTTGGAAAACTATATTTAAAAAGGAAGCACGCATTTAAAGCAAAGCAAAGCAAACACAAATCATGAAGTAAGGAGGAATTTCAGGAGACCAAAGAATCGAACGCTTTCTTTTACAGTACAGGGTGCTAGCGAGCAACTTTACAAGTGGAAAAATCGACTTTTAAAGACCTACACTTCCACATTTAAAGACAAGAAAGAAGTACCTGAAGAGGGCCCATAGGGATGCTGGGGAGGGACTCATCATTAGGGACTGTAGTGACAGGACAAGGGGAAACGGGTTAAAACTTAAACAGGGGAAGTTTAGATTGGATATAAGGAGGAAATTCTTTCCTGTTGGGGTGGTGAGGCACTGGAATGGGTTGCCCAGGGAGGCTGTGAATGCTCCATCCCTGGCAGTGCTCAAGACCAGGTTGGACAAGGCCTTGGGTGAGACAGTTTAGTGTGAGGTGTCCCTGCCCATGGCAGGGGGGCTGGAACTGGATGACCTTAAGGTCCTTTCCAACCCTAACTATTCTATGATTCTATGATTCTAAGAACTGACTGAAAATAAATCCTGTTTCATACTAGCATATATTTCATGCTATTATGAAGAGCAGAGGCAAGTAGCAAGTGACGAATAACCATTTTGCCCCCACTGCTCGATGGATACTAGTGCCACAACACATTTACTACAGACACCTTCCCATTGCTTTCAGAATTCCAGCTGGGACAGGTCTAATAATTTCTTACTGTGTAAAACTTCCTTATGTGACATCTCGGGTACAGGCATCACCAAGGCATACAACTACACTGAACTCTTTGGCACTGGGGGCTGAAGCCCACAGGCTCAAGATCGTGCCTTAGCATTTATGAACAACTGATACAGTAAGTTGAATTCCAGCTGAGGAACTGCAGACATCCAGCCCCATATACAAGATCTGATGTAAACTGAGACGCTAAAATCCTCAAGCTACGTTGTGGTTAATAAGCCCCAAATCAAAACTATATGGAAAATTTTCTTCCTCACTTCATCTCAACCATTTTCAGTGCAAGTTCCTTTTACTTAAGCCTTCTTTTACATAAACAGATACAGGATTACAACCCACAGGCATTAATGGCAGATTTTTCAGACTTTTTGAGACTTAATCTCATGAGATATCCCAATTTCTGTAAAAATGTAATGTGGCCAACGCATCATTTCTGCAAGCAAGCACGTATTAAAGAGTAAATACCATTAGTTTTGAGGTTTCAAACCTGAGTACACTCAAAGGTATACCCACTTCCCAAGTCTTGCAACCACTCTCTAAGGAGATCTTGAGTAAAAGATGTAATGCTATACAGAGAGAAGCGTAGTAGAGAATCCTTTAGGGTGTAACAAAAATAGGAGACCATGTCCCAGTATCATTCCCCACACCTTTAAAATCAAAAAGACCCCACTGAAAAGCAAACGGAAGCCAGGGCTCAAAGGCACTGCAGTGCTGACCCAACTACAGAGAGGATTCAAAGCCTGGAAGCTTTAGTTCCACTGATGCAACAGAAGCTAATAAACTTTCTGGCCAAAAATAGCCACTATTCAATCGCCCCTGCAAAAGTGAGTCACTACTTGGAGGACATTTTGAGAGAGAACAAGCAGGAGGATTATCTTGCCCCTTGCCCCAAAGTCCCATCGATTTTGGGCAGACACCATTCACTGCTTAAGCCACAGATAACTAAAGAACTCTCTCCAGGGTTTCTGCTTTGACCCATTCCAACAAAGTTATTGAGAGTGGGAGGGAGGCAATGGGAAGAGAGGAGAAAAGAAGGGCTTACGCTCTGAAGTGCAGGAGTCATTAAAAGCAATCCTTAGAAAACAAACATTAAAAGGTTTCTTTCACGTAGCATATATATAAAAATATCTAACACTAGGAGGGTCGATCTGCTATGCACCATCAACTTGAACCGCATTTGGCTTCCTTTAATGCCAGTATTTCCAGTCTCTTTCAGGCTCCCCAGGAGCCATCCCTGTTCCTCCTGCTCCTGTCACCCCATGCCACGGCTGTGCAGGGAGCCGCAATGGGAATCCCAGCCTCCTGCGAAAAACATATCTCACCTTTCCCCTCTTAAATCCTGTTGCACTGAATCAGTTCCCTGCTCAGCCCTCCTCTGTGGCTACACAGTGTTGTACCATTACAAAAGGGAGGTGGGAAACCCAGCTGGAGCGAGGGGAACTGATGGAATCCTCCTTTTTGGCATCACCCTGCTATTAGGTTGACCTCAAGTAACTCCGAAACTCCAGCCTCCTTTCAGGCAGGTTCCAAGGTTGTTTTCCTTCACGGCTGACATGTCTTCCCCTACAAGATGCATACCTTGATAATCCCCTAGCCAGCAGGTCTGCACTGCTGACAACGGACTGGTTTAGCACACTGAAGCTCTCCTTCCCTTTTTGTAACAGGAAGCACCAGCCCAGCCCTTTCTGCCACCAGAGCTCTCCAAGAACTACTCACTTGGGAAAATGATTCTAGACAGAAACTGCGCTTTCTTGGACGTTGATGAAGTCTCTGTTCCTCCATCCTAACAGTGGAAGGAAACTACACCGGTATTTCAGGACACAGGAAACCAAAACACTTCAGCATCCCAATCCCCCCAAAAGCTGCCCTAACATAATATATCCTAACTAGTAGTCTCTGCTTAGACCCAGCACTCTTATGTTTCACATGGGAAAGTTATACAAAGCTTTAATAATCATCCACAAGTGATGTAACCATACCCCAAAATTTGGTTAGTCTCCCATTTTACAATGGTTAACCCTTGCTTACAGTGGAGCAAGAAACACGTATCATATCTTTATGACACACCGATTTTTTTCTGGTAGACTCCTACTCCTGGACACAATGCCCAGGCTAAGCCTTGACAGCCTTAAGCATGGCTGCAGATGTTAACAGCATGTTTTCACCATAAACCTCAATTTACTTATTACAAGGATTGACACAAATTACAACTGCATGTAGATCAGGAGTCTTTTACCAGTAAATGTAGTAACCATTTCCCCTGAACTGCTGCTTCTGTGTTTTTAAGGTATTTCCCTTTATCATCATTTCAGTCAGTTACTCAGTCTACACGCTAATGTGCAACTGAAAGCTTTCAATAGTCTCGGTTTTGTTTTCAGCCTCTCAGGACTGCATTGTTGGGTCTACCAAAGCTAATGAATCAGTTCCATTATAGAACAATTTCCTGGTGCACTGATGACACCACCGTGTTAGTGTTGGGCACAACTCTGTATCCACACAGCCTACCTGTTTCGAGGGAATTCTGCACTTCCCTGATACATTAGGCAATGCACCCTTCCATCTTTAACACCCCACAGTTCTCACCTGTGCAGAAGCCTATGTGCTGATCACACAAGTACTGCAGAAATGGCAAACTGCTTTGTGAGCTTGATGCGTTTGGGAAAACAAACAGGCACTGTGCTCCCTGGTAAAGCTCTGCATTCCCACCACAAAGCAGACACTGGGAATTTCTTTTTGACTGTAAAAAGCCAGCCCCAGTTCCAATCAGAAGGCGCTCAGAAAGATAAAACGTTGTAAGAATGCAACCATGGAAGAAGTTTCCTTCCTGTAAAATGAGCCTGTCTCTGCCTCGCTGTAAAGCCCCTTTATAACACAAGTGAAAGGGATGATGATAAGTTCAAGGAGAGCTCAACACCTCATGAGCACCATCCCCTGCCTTACCCATCAGCAGAAAATGATGAACAAACAACAACGCAAAGACCAGAATTCCTGTATTTTACACCTCTGGAAATAAAAAATCCCAAAACCTGTAAGCATTAAACAAAACCCATTTCTCAAGAAGCATTTTGCCATTTGGCAAACCAATGCAGCAACCTTTCACACACAGAATTAGCTAGGAAATTTCAACAAACACGTTTTATTTCCGCATACTGAAGTAATTTGACTCTTGAGTAAGTTCTGAAACAGGCTTTAACTGGAACAAATTCTGACCTCTGTGCAGTGCTTCTGGACAGAGTCAACGTGTGTGGTGGCCACCGCAAAGAGTGAACAAAACCGGAGGTGCTGATGTGGTTGTCAATAAGATACCTTAACTAAGGGGCTCTTAGAGAAACAAAAGGGAAACATTAAAACACAAAGCCTGTTGTGGCTTTGTCTGCTCACAATAACATCAGCCAATACCACAAACGTAGGGAAAGCCTATCAAGAAATCTCACAAGAGAGGAAAGCTAGTGTTGGCTTTTCAAAAGGAGCTCCTATCAGCACAAACCAGCTGCATTAATATCTACACCAGCAACAGATGCACTCTGAGGAGAAAAGATTGCCAGTGCCACAGCCAACACAATTATGCCTGTCTGTTCTTCTGCACCTTGAAAATGCAAAGAATGGGAGACTGTCCAGAGCTACAAAGACCTTAATGCCAAAGGTCTGCATTTAACAAGCTTTTCCTCTCACTCAGGGGAACAATGAAACATCGCCCATTCGTTCCAAAAGGGGGTTTTCATCTTCCAGCATTATCTACTCTCTCTCCCCACTCTCAGGACTGAAGAGCACACCACCCTTCACAAGCTCCAGGTCCAACCAGCAGTGCCCTGGCTGGCTCTCCACCGTGCTGATGTGCTCTGACTTCCCTGCAGAAACCACGTTCAGGTTTCACTCCCAGCGTCCTCAACCCTAACCCTAACGCTTCTCGCCTCCACCTTGCATTCCTTAGCCTCTGCACCAGACTGTTAGTCATCCCTGTTCCCACCAGGTCTACTCTGTCCTCACTGCAGTAAGCATTCGCCTCAAGTGCTGGACAGGCTAAAAAGCAGCCACATCTCTAAGGCTGCTCCTCTCCAAGCTTTCCTTAGAGGTCCTCTCATGCAGATTCTCTACTACCAACACGGTCCTTACGGTGCTGTGACACCACCAGCTTCCATTCCCTCACCTAAAGGCCTCATAGTTTGGTTTTCACACCTGGCACATACACACTGACAGCAAAGCTACTGCATCAGTTACTTAACACTGCTGGGGTTTGTATTTCAGTTATGACACTTTCAAAGGACATAAATCTCTTAAAAAGTGTTTGTTGGGGAGAAGGCTCCCTTATTTCAGGAAGCACAGCACGTCCACAACAAGGCTGCTGCAGCTCCCACCCCGGCGGGGTTCTGCTCACAGCTCCACTGACTTCCCACACATTAATTTTCACACTCTTCCACTTAAAAGCAAGAGTTCAAACTAGTTGCTTCAATAGCTACCACAGAAAAGGCCAAAAAGTAATGAATTCATTTAAACACTGCTGCAGTGAGGCTTCCCAGAAGGGAGCATTTCAGGCAGATAGCAAGTGTACAGCAAGAAGCAGCAAGTGTTGCTCTGACTTGGAGCAATCTGCTCACCCATCGTCTCCCAGCCACATTACAAGCGTGGAAACTCCTGCTTCCCTGCCCTATGCAGCTGATGGCTTTCTACATGATAAAATCAAGTTAGCTAATCACATACACGCTGGTTAATTACTTGAAAGAAAAATAAATGCCTCAGTTTAACATTTGTGACTTTTGCAGCAGCTACAGGGCAGCGGGGAACCAAACTACATTTTCTTCTGCCAAGTAATATCAATTATGGGAAACCAAAGGAAACCCACTGTTGCTTGCAAAGACTCTGCCTAGGCAAGACACAAAGTAAAATACATCTGCTTGACCTATCTCGTTAGCTGATCAGAAGCTGACCGAGATGCAGCGCCAGCAGCCATACTCACCATAGCTCTTACCACATAAAGCAGAAAAATTAGCCCCTAAGTGGCAACCAAGAACACAATAACCACACCATCAAGATCACAGCCTGTTGGGTCCCTCTCAGCTCTCCTCTGCTTTCACTGTGGCAGGAGATGTCTACTACGTTCCCCTTCTCAGCCCTCCCAACAGCGACTGGAGTAGCTGCGCATGGGAAGGACAACGAGGAGAAAACAATGGTCTAAATCACAATTGTGACACCAACAAAGCCTTAGGTTTTAACAAGGAGATGCACAGCAACCATGTCCTGTAACACACGTTTTTGTAGACAATTTTAAGTAGAGCTTTGGCCCTTAAATGAAACAGCAAAAAAGGCAATTAACTAATGAGTAATTACGAACGACTTAATGCACTATTCTTATCCTTTGTTTCAAAGCATTACTGCAGCAGCCATGGTGTTCAGGTGGAAAGGGATTATACTGCCATTTTGTAACTGAACACCGCCACTAACTTCAGCTAATGCCTTACTACCAAGTAAGATCAGATTCATGAGTTACATTAAATAATCCTTTTGACCACAGATCAAAGTAAAATGGAGTCTTAAAAGAGTGGTTTAAATAACAAAAAGTTCGACCCTTTAACATGAGCTCTGTTACATCATTTAAAGTATTTAGTTACCCCCCTTTTCAGCCTCAGCTTTGCTAGTAAATGAAGCATATCCGGGCTTTAAAGAAGATACACAGTCTAACACAGACCAGGATTTATAACTTGCTATGCATGTTACCACAAATAAATCAATAATACATATACACGCCCAGTCTTGTTTCAGTGTGAGTTCTGGGAACTTACTGCTTAAGAAACGAATAAACTCAAGCTTTTGTGATGTGTTTTTATTCTGAATGAAAACAAACTCGTTGCTCGCGTGTTCTTTCACTTCAACCAACCCCTAACTACAGTGCCACTTAGAACAAAACTTCACAGTTATTCTTCCTCTGACAACACACGTTATTCAGTTCATTTTTAGGGGTTTTTAAACATGGTTAACCATTACAGACAGACCCAGTGCCCACCCTGAAGCCCATCACAACCACCACTCATTAATCCTTCACAGTCTCCAAAGGCAATCACCAATCTGAAAGCCACTCAAGCCATTTGCTAACGTTTGAACATGAAATATTTACCAACAAAAGTAGACATACATACTGAAAAAGCAACCTAAAAATACTTTTAAACCCACATTCCAACTAAGTCATTCCTAGAGGGACAGGAAAAAAATTACTGTGGACTTTAACACAACACCTCCTATTCCCTTTCCATGTTTGTTGGGTGTTGCAGAAGCGGTACAATAGGTGGATAATCTATCTAACCATGACAAACGTGGTTTGGAAAGATGGGGCTAGTCTTAATGTGGAATTTCTTGTTGTTATTAGCTTAAAATCCTGACCAAGGCGCATGTGCACCAGGGAAATCCTACAAAATACATCTTGAAAGTGTTGTCCAGTGACACCCCTCTAGCAGGCTTCCCCTTCCCTTTTTACTGCTGATCAAGGGGCACATTCAGATGTACCTGTTCCACCATGAAGCTGCGCAGCCGAGGGGCATCACGCACAGGACAGAGACCACAGCCTTTGACAGGGGAGGCTGGATGAGGAACTTGCATTAAGGAATAAAGTAATAACAAAAACAAGATCAGAAGAAATCTGCTGGCAAATGGAACTGTTGTTTGATAAACAATTTAAGCAGGAAGAGTATTTGGCAGAGTGTTTTCAGAGAACGGTCCTTGACTCCTGACTAACATGCTTCCTCCCTTGGTCTGAGTTTGTTGACTTTCTGGGCATGCTGTAAGGTTTATGCATTTTCCCATGATGGGAAAAATACAGCTTTCCTGAGAATTGCCTGTGAATGCAATTGGGGGATGTTTTCTGAAAAGTTATAGATGTAAATAGGAAACAAGAAAGCAACATCCTCTTTATTTAGGTTTTTGCTACTATTAACATCCCATTTAGGCCTCTTTCAGATCTAAATCCCAAATACTGGCTCAGCTTGGCATGGCAACACACAACAGTATAAAAGTATGTCTGGTCTAATACCAAGGGCAAGCGTGACATATTTTGGACACTTGAAGAGAAGGGCAGATTTTGAAGCCTTTTAGAAAGTTTTTATAGGTTTCAGTATTTTACCTGGACAATGTTGAGCCTAAGTACCACACCGAACTGAAATCAGGATGCAGAGGAATGAAAGATGCCTTTTCTAGCTAGGTGATTCCCAACAACATACTGCGGTACTTAGTTAAGCTCATTTTCTGTGACATGAAAAGGAAAATAGCAGAATTGACTCATGAAGTAAAATTAGCTGATGTACAGTCACAAGGAGGCTGGCTTGGAGGTGACACCACGCAGAGCGGCACAGAACAAAAAATAACATGCTTCATGTCAGTCATGTTGCAAGCTAGTTTAGAACCAGAAATACTATTGTACAGTGTTCCTAACATGGATCCTTTTGTTTAAATCAGCATTTCTAGTAGCACACCCAGAACTGTATAGCAGGAATTATCATAAAGGCTTTCTAAAAATCATGCATTAACAAAGGAATACATGAAGTATTTTAAATACTGCATTTAGAAGCAGCAGAGGCAGCAAACTCCAGCCAGCCAACATCTACTCACTCCATGAACACAGACAGCCAAGGTAGAAAGTCCAGCCAAAACCCCTTTTTAACCATAAAAACCTTTGGTAGTAATTTAGAGAATTCCCCCACTGTTCAAAGTGACAAATCACACTAACATGAAAACAACAGCTTTAGCTGCAGTGGCACTGTCAACCTTGCTATGATACACTGTCACTAAAAAGCCCTTAATTTTGGCTATCAAACACAATTTCAATTTCCTGCACTTCAGGGCAGTAAAACCAATTCTGTGCAGACCCTGTGTTTATCATCCCTCAGTAAAGAATGCAGCTGTCTCAATCAATGCTGATTGTCTGTTAATTAGTTCAGTTTTACAAGCTGATGGAACACAATACTCCATTCCCCATACACAGAAAGAAACTCCACGCAGGCAGTTATCTAAGACACAGTAATGTCTGCTTCCTGGCCGTCTGGGGAGGTAGATGGTACAACCAGGCACCAAGGGATCTCCTTACCAAGAGATCGCTTACATTTGTACCTCTTCAGGGCACTCTGTCATACAGGGATTTTCTGTCCATGTATGTGCACACTTACATGTCTCCTATATGAAAACCGAAATAAAGAGCAACACTTTCCAACAGAGCGGGACCATCTCCCCTCTTTTTTGCTATGGCTGAAAGCAAGTCCAAAGTCATTCCAGTCCTTTAGGAAGGAAAGTCAGGTCCTCGTGAACAATTTCCTACCTCTATTATGTATTTAATGAGCATCACATTTCTAAACCAAAACCAGCACTCAGATCTGTAACCCAAAGCAGGTAGCTGAAGGTTTTCAGTGAACAGTGTGAAGCTGCTATCACCATTCTCCATCCCCATGCGCTTTTCAGACAAACCACAAATAAACAGCTGGATTACCTCTGAGCTACTCTCGAGATTCACTGCCTCTAGTATCTCATCCTTTATCTACACACTCTCGAAGTGCAGCCAAATTTTAGCTGTCATATATGCAGACGAGAGCATTGGACACCCTTGTTCATATGCCAGAAAGCACTTCTGCTGAGAAAACCCATGAAATACTATGAAGCCCTAAGCCTGACAATACGAAAGCTTAATCCAAAAATGCCTCTTTTGAGATGACACAACATGGTACACATGATATCAACAACAGAAGTTTCACTTTGAGACTGGCCTTCTTTTCCTCTCAGTTTAGATCCTTCATGAAAAAAAGAAGAGAAAAAAGTTATCATTCAAGAACATCTATATATTTAAGAGAAACACATTTCTGGTAAGAACTGAATATGCAGCTACTAAGTTTACTGCAGAAGAAGAAAGTGGACAAATATGAAGCCCAACAAAACCATGGAATTATCAGACCACCAGAGCTGGGGTCTGACAGCCTATCTGGCTGGTAAGTAAGAAAGGATAATCTAAATGCAACAAGAACTCTTCTACACAAGGACATCTATCCGCTTCAACAGCATCATCACAGAGAGCCTAATTTCAGTATTTCGGTATACAAAACATTCAGCTGAAGCTTGGTTATTTTTTCAGCTACTGCTTTTCACCTAATTTCAGCTAAATCCTATTTCTATAACCCTAGAAGCAAAGGTCAAGCCCTGCTAAACCCACCACAGGCTTAAATTGCTTTCCTGTCTCTCCACTTCTTTCACATCACTCAGGAAAAAGACATTAGGATGTGATCCTGCCTTCCCACAGTTCTTGTGGAGACCAGAATAAAAGCGGAGGAAGGGTTTTGTTGCTTATTGGATGTTTCTTCTTTATCCTGATACTTCTTTGGGTTTTTCTGTTGTTGGTCCCATTCCGCAAGCTTTCTTACCCACCCAGTCTGGAGGACAACTCGTTGGCTTCACCAGTGAAACAACAAACAAGCCACCCTTGCTAAACATGCTGCACCAAGTGCTACATTTACTAACGCGGACTTGACCCTTACTGCTACAACACTCAAACACTTCCTTGGCTTTCATGTGCCAGGGCAGACAGTTAAACCCTGGGAAGTTTCACCAAAGTTCCTCCTTGAAATGGTGCCATTCGCTTGGCTGCCTGATGTTGCAACATCCCAGTGGCATCCTTTCCCACATGGGGATGAGGCAGAGGTGAAGCACGGTGGGAGAAAACCCTGCTGCAACCAGAGGCAGGGCTTCAGGCTCCGGTGCAACCCATCCCAACATTCATGGTAACATCAGATTCTGTTAGAAGAGGATCATGTGGAAAGGGATTGCACACTACTGTTTGAGGACCACTGCAAATTAAGCATTATCAGTAAGTCCTCAGCATTATTTCCCACAACATCTCTGGTTATTTTAGCTACATGACAATAAATCAATCTTTAATTTTTGTGCTTCATGCGCAGCAATATCCAGTATTCTGCAGCTGCAGCTGAAAAATCTCAGGAGGACTTGCCAGCATTTCTTCCATCTCTCCCGGTACCCCGTAGGACACATGCTTTAGGGTTTAACTTGTACAGCTCTTCTGGGGAATGAACTCTGAAACGATGAGAAACATTTGGGGAAAAGCAATGCATGTTCCATCATTTACTTTTTCAGAGCAGCACCACTAAAGAAGTTACAAGACAAAACAACCACCTACAAACACTTCCTGATCTTTGTGTAAAACCTCACTTGATTCCTTTCTGTCTCTTTCAGATTCATGCTTTGTATTTTAGACATTTCTAGAAAGATACATCATGCTCTAAAAAAACCATACAGAATCGAACAGGAGAAGGACCTACACTATGAGGTTAGGAATCACACTTTGGAAGAGGGACAGTTTCTTCTGTGTTTCTGCCTAAACACTAATAGGGATGGCAAAAAGAACCAGCAATTAAACTAGAAATAAACCCAGAACACAGACTGTTCCTTGCCCTTCTGTTCACAGGGACTGCAACAGTCCTGCACAGCCTCATCACATTCCCTTCATTACCACATGCAGAAGCTATATAGAGAAACGATGCTGAATGCTTTTTCTTCTTTTGATACTCCTGCTGTGTACCTCTATCTTTCCTTTAACCCAGCCCTTTGTGGGTTAGGAGCAAGCCTACTTCTGCATTTTAATACTGTCTATATGCATCAGTCCACGTTCAGCCTCAAAAAACCTTTACACAGAGTGCCCTAAATATTCAGCCCCAAAAGAATGACAAAATTACACATTACTTCTGTCATTATATCTGTTCCTTACCATATGTCTAAGGTAAGCAGAATGCTATCTACATAATGGATTCAGCCCTGGAGTAAGTCTGGACTGCCGAGGTTGGTGAATCTGAGGTAACACTCCATCACTTATTTACTGCATCTCTAAAGCATTTCAGATTCTAAGCTGAATATATATTTCACACAGTACCCAAACTTTTAAATATCCACAGGAAGATTTCATTTTTATAGGCAATAAACATTAAATCTAAAGGACTGGAACATAAAAAGTGTTTTAATACCATATAAATCACCTTTCCCTAGACAGAATAAATCTCTGAAGGTTTTAAGAACGGCAATATAAATTTTTATGGCAAATTATCTACACAGGAATTACTTGCACGAGATGCACTTTCACTTCTCTCTCTCATTTGCATAGTGCTGACAATCTTTTCAATCACAACATTCAATCCAATTTGGAGAGTCCAGAATACAATGCACAAAAATGGGACGCTAAGAGCTGGGTGGTTCCTCCTCTTCCTCAAGATTTTTCTGACTGCTGCTCTATCAGACACACAAGTTGGCTTTGCAGAGGTAACAGCACCAATACATAAAAATTAAGGCTCAAATGAAGAGCTACATACCCCTTCAAAAGGATTTGACGGCTCTTCCAACACAGAAGCCCTGCTACTACCCCTGACAACTAAGAGGAGCTCACTTCATGCTGCCAGCAAGAGTCCTCTAAAGCAAAGAGGAACAACAGTTACTAACTGGGAGGGCTTGAACTGAGGAACAACAGCCAAAATTGGTCTTTGGGATGCTCAGAAGGGACACTTCTATTGCAAAGGTGGCACAGCACTGAGAGGTCATGACAGGGGAGATCTCCACCTGTGGGGATTCATTCCCAATGCTCTGTTAGGACAAAGCCACAGCTGAGACACAGTATGGGTGACAGTCCCTTTTTCAAGCAGGACACCAAGCCAGAGGCATCTAGGACATTTGGAGGCATCTAAAGGATCCTTCCTTCATATGCCTCTAAAGAAGATTGCCTGTAATGAAGTGACACCCTCAGTCGGATTCTAAAAGGCACTTCCAACTAAACAGTTAATAACCACAGAAGGTGAGAAGCTGATTATTATCCATGAAACAATAAGCAATCACTCCTCAGAGCTTCTGTCCCAGCCTGTCGGCATAAATACTTCCTCATAACTAAAGCAGAAACATGCACAAGATGTGTAATTCCCAAGTCTCCAAAGCACACACATCCTCAAAGGACAGGCACCGTAGAGGTGTGGTGTACCAACTGTTACCAAAAATACTTTGGTTTATTCACTGCTTCATTACAGTGAAAAAGTGCTGACAAGGATTCTCACAGAAAAGGCCAGAATTAGTTCTTGGAAAACCTCCTGTTGCCGTGGAGCCAGGTCTGAAACGTGCTCAGTGCTTCGCCGAATCCTCCCCTCGAGGGAAATCAAGAGTAAATATGAAATTAAAGCACCTGAAGAACAGCAAAGTCCCAAGGAAAAATAACAAGTAGGCAGTCTGCAAGAAGGGCTAAGAATAGCACTGCATTATTCCCAACATATATTTCCCTTAGAAAATATTTTCAGGACTTCTGTACTACCAAATCAAATTAAGATAACACAGCAGAGGAAGAAACACAAGTTCGGTTCCCAGACGGTTTCCTATGCTTCAAAGGTATTTACTTAATAAGTGCCATGTATGGATAAAATGAGATCATCAACTACTCATAAGATGGTTCTCCAAATTTTTAATGAAACCTTGCACTGTATGATTTAAAGAGTGATCATTTGTGCACGCTGCCTGCAGGAAGCACATGCAGCAGGCTGCACTGCCAGAACGCCCCAGGACACTGGAGGGTTTAGGATTACTATTGGAGAAGGGGAGGGAAAAGTCCATTGAAACAGATGCAAGCTGGTGACTTGCAAAAGAAAAAAATTATAGGGTCGTTTCTAAGACACACTTTTGGCCAATGAAAAGAGGTATTTGCTTTCTATCTGATGAAGGAGTGAAGTGACATAAAGCTTTCTTCTATACGATTTCACAAGCTTTTATTACTTTCCTGAATTATCTCTGAATCTAGAAGATGGAATATTATTTTCTTTTGAAATACCAGCTTGTTGCTAGTCTTCCCACTTGTACAATCCACAAAACCTATTAACATTTTCAGTAATTAATGCTAATACTTGAGAAAAAAAGCCATTGTGTTAAGAAATGCTTTAACAAGATCAAGAAAGAAAACAAGTGCTTCTCAGACTGTACATAATTTATTTGGCTACATGACTTTTTTATTATCCCCCAACCAGGAAACCAAGCAGGGGCTGCATGTCACTGTGGTCCACACTCATGTTCATTCTTCTCTTTTCCCTCTTTCCCTAACAGTACTGTGCAGATTTTACAGAAACATTGATTTCCTTCATGACAGAAAACACTTTCATGGACCATCTCCTCTTCGAACTCCCCTTCTAGGGGCAAAATGCTTTCCTCTGCCCACAGTCTTCAGCAGTTCCGTAGCCATCTTGGATTCTTCTTTTTATCACTTTGAATCTAGGTTTTTCATGATTGGGCCCCTGCAAAAACATGAGTTTCAAATGTTCCAGAATCTCAGGTCTTACTGCTTAAGACCTGCAGTGACACAGCTTTGCAAAGGGGGATTAAGACTGGCCCACCTGGCTCCGTATGAGATAGGAGCATCATTCTCCATATGGTGTAGGAGCACATGGATGCGCTCAATGCATGGCAGCAAGAACCAGGACTTCCCTTTAAGACAGGCTGATGAACTTTGTAATGCTGGAACCAGCACATACCAAACTGGAAAGTTTGAGTCAAGCTGTGGCTGTTTTCCCAAAAAGAACATGAAAAGAATATTCAGCTCTAACTTCGGAGCAGCCTAATTCTGCATTTTATAGGACATTTATCTATGAATCAGCAGATCACAGACTTGAAGGCCAGACATTCTTCCCACTCCAGCCCTTAGTCACTCCACCCGGAGAGCCAAGGAAGAAGTTGCTGAAGTAGTTTTCACTGGTACTTTTCAGGAAACAGCAAGGGTTAAAAAACTTAACAATTAGAAAAAAAAGAACTAAGGAAAACAGCAACCCTGAAGCTAACAAATAGAGACATTCCAATAGGAAGAAGCAGGGATCTGAGATGCCAAGGCAAACCACGCTTCCTGCTTTGGGGTGGGGTGGAGAGCATCTTCAAAAGAACTACCTTTTAAGTAGTTTGAGCTTACAGTCACCCCCCTGGCCTAATGCATCCACCCAAAAGGTAGGTAATTTAAAGATGAAACGGGAGTTGACATAGGTCAGAAAGAGCTCTTTGAGCCCACAGAGTTAGGAAGAATCACGGAGCACAAGCTCACCTTACAGCAGTGACTCCATTCCACCAGCCCCTTTCCATGTGTAAAGCCACAGTACCTTCCTTCAACATAGTGAACCTGCCTACAAAAACCATCTAATTCAGGAAAATGAAGTTAAATCCACAGACCATCGCACATCCTGCTGTAATCTGGTGACAGGAGACAACGCAGAGTGCTCAGCACTTTGGGAAATGAAGTGTTAGTGCTTACTAAATTATGATTTTATTATAAGTTATAGTCATTTGAACTTACATATTACTGAAAAGCAATGCAAACCTAAATCTGCCCACAGGCACCAACCAGTAGTTGGGAGCTGGCTCCTGAATTTGCCTGAAGACAGGCTGCACCATACGTGTGCCAAGTGCATGGGGATGGACGGGTGAGGTTGAAGACAAGGGCCTGGACTTGGTTTGTTCTACATGGCTTTGTGCAAAGGCTACGCTTACGTGTCCCCAGCAAATACCAGTACTGGAGTGCGGGCCCCAGACTGGGCCATATGGGCACAGAAAGACAGAACTTTAACACTGGCACCTTCTTTAATTACTTACCCTAAAATAATGTGGCTCTTTGTGGAAAGCTGTAATACAAAGCCTTAAACCACAAGGCCTTTCTGGATGGTACGAACAAGACCATAGCATCTGCTGTCAAGTTTAATGAGTTCCCCCAATGCTACACACAAACCTCAGATAAATGTGTAAAACAAAATCATTTCATTCTGGGCATAGGACAGTTCTAGAGTTAACCGACTTCTGCAGACTTTCCCCTAAGGAATGCCCCAGCTACAATGCAGAAGAAACGGAGATACATGGCCTATCTATGAATGTGTTGTCAAAGGACTCTGCTGCTCAGAATTTCAAACATGCCTGCCTCATGGAAGAGATTAATTTTTTACTTCAAATCCCACCTCTTTACCCCTCTCCTCAAAAAGGTTTGCAGTGACACTGAGATCCAGACAGGACACCCAGTTACTTCTGGGCAACTCTTCTGGCTTGGCTAGGATTGTCAAACTACATTATTCCCCTTCAAATATATGCAGCAACTTTTCCTCAAGCAGATGTTCTCCTATATGCATCAGTTAGAAGGTAATGGTTCTGAAAAACAACCCAAAACCTCCACACCAGGAGCTTCCCAAACTTCATGTAACACGACAAACCCAGCAACAGCATCCTGCAATCTTCCTAGCACAGGTATGTATTTTTGATGCAACATCAGGATTACAAGTTCTTGGTAGAATTCAGGGCATACCGTTTGGTACTTTTAAAATACACATTATAATCTAAAGAAAACCATATTTCTGTAAGAGTAATTGTACACTTTGCCCTTGGAAACCTCCCAGTGTTGAACTGCTGCTGACTGCTTAGAGCTCTGAAATGAAAATCCTAAGCCAGGCTCAACCCTAGATGGCACTGCTTATCGCTCATTGGCATGTTCTTGCTCGGCTACAGGAACCATGCCAATGAACATACTCATCATATCACAGATTATACATCTGAAGGTATACGTTGAAACCTCAGCCACCCTGCATGAGAGCAGAGGACCTGCGAGGCTGCCGTGCCCCTCTACAGGCACCCTCGGCAGAAGGACAGAGCAGCAGCCCCCCGTTCAGGGACACCATCTCATCTACATGCCCCCATGCTGCCATCACCTCCTACCCGAGTAAAGGTGTGACTGGGGGACAACCATTCCTCAGCCCCTCAGATCTGAGAAGAGAGATCTGCTCCTGAAAAGAAGGCTGGTGACTGTGTTTAGACACAGGTATCAGTGGGAATGTGCCTTGCTCTAAAAAGCCAGTGAACAAATCCTAAACTCTTTTCTTAAATCATTTACTGAAAAGAATACCACCACCCCCATGACAAAATAACCTCCCCCAAAACCATAAAACACAACCAGACATCTGAATTAGAGATACCCCAAACACTGCTCTGCTCTCCGCAGCAAGAAGGTACTGTAGAAGGTTGGATTTTTAGTATTTTTGCTCAAATACAACCAGAATCATATCTAACTCACTGACAAAGCATTAAACAACATCTGATGGCGGCTAGGTTCAGAATACCACATGACTGGCTGGTGCTTTACAGGTAACACAGTCACACTCTCCATGTTAATTCTCTCCCTCCACTGTCACTTTTCTACAGAAGCAAAGGATTTTACGCTTCCAGAACAGACTCCAGGGTTCTCATTATTTTACACAGAAAACTCTGCAGCAGGAACAAATGAACCCTCTGCAGTTGCTGCCCGAAAGCATCTCGACTCCAGCTGACAGTGCCGTGCTCTGCACCCCGATTTTAACAAGACCCCCTGCATGTCTGGGTGTTGATCAGCAGCGCAATGAACAGCGTCTCAGGGCACCGTTGGTGAGGAGAGGGGATTCACTGTTCCCCCATCACATGCAAAAGTTAAGCAGAGGAACTTGCCACACTGTGCTTTTTATAACCTGGGATGTTGTTAAACTGTCACAAATTATTATAATTTCAGATAGATTTGATAATAGTTTTGACATAAAAACACAGGTACTTTTTGCTTTCAGGAGATCTGAAATGACAAAGGAACCCACTGTCAGCTCTCGGTCTTGCCTATCTTCTCTGATTTATTTACCTATTTTTACTGTTGGAGAGCCAAAACTAGGGAATGATGCCTGTGCGGGTGACCCTGTAAACAGGAGGAACTGGAAAGCAAGTCAGGAATGCTCTCGTCTCGTGTCCTCCATCCATCCTTCCCTCCAAACTACAACATTACCCACCACCAAGGGGGTTCCTGTTGCCAGAAAGGAAACAGTAAGGAAAAGGTGTTCATTACAACTGAACCAGGTTCAGCATACCGAGATGCTGACAGGAGATTCTGTTTTAGATGCCAAATTTGAGAGAGAATTCAAAGTTTCATTTTGCACAAGCAATCAATCCTTTTAAAAACATCATCTCTCCAGACATGCTAAAGGTGGGCATCAAATAGTTAAAACAGGCATCAAATTTGACAGTGAAATATTCTCAGGGTGATAACTGCCATGCTGCTTAAGAACTGAAGGCTGAGGATTCCGGTAAAGTTTTAGGAAGCTGATCCCCATCTTCTCCAGAGGAACATGAAGTAGATGGAGCTAAAGTCCCTCCAGAGTGCAATGGTGCATTTACAACCAAGTCAGTATTCCTGCTCCTCAGAAAAACTAATTAAAAGATGAACTGGCACTATTGAGTCTGGGGAGAAGTTTAATGATCAAACTTAAAGTATCTGGTTAAAGGGGATATTCTGTATACGGGAAGATCCCAGGGTTTCCTGTTATTGCTAAGAGTCCCAAACCTACATTAGAACATAGTATGATCTCCCTTCATAATTAACATTGCAGTGACTAAGTTAGAATTTACTTGCTACAAAGCAGACACTATATTTTAAACACTGTTCGTAAGAAAGGTCATCAAATTTATCTTGGTATATGGTTGCCCAAGTGACCCATACCCATCCAATACCGCTTAGTAACCAATGCCCAAATATAAATGGAAAAGTATGAAAGAAAACAGAGTATCTCCTACTACTTGTATCGTGATCAGGGAATACAGTAAAGTCAAGCAGCAAAGGACAAGGGCTTGATTTGACTAGGAGGAGCGCAGACAAAAAAAAGGTGTCTTTAAAACAAAACAAAGAAAAAAAACCCCATGGCACTACATACCCATCACCTCGCAGGAAATCCTGCCAGATAGCATCTGCTATATAAAACTGGATTTTTCACTGCAATGCCATAATTTGCATAGGATGTCTTAAAAAGGAGAGAACCTTTGAAGAAAGATAATGTTATTCTACCTGGCCCAGTGCACTGCACATTCCAGGGCAAAGAAAAAAAAAAGGACTGCTATGACAAAAAAAAAGAGGTCTTTTTTTTATACCTAATTCTTCATATTCCAGTGTAAGAACGTGTTCAGTTTAAACTACAGAAGATAAAGAGAAGTTGGGAAACCTGTTTACATTTTTGCCCTTGCACAATCCTGTGCATTAGCAGGCCAGCAATAGTAACGAAAGTAACTCGTCACAAACAGCTCGAGCCTGCCAGCAACGAAAATTAATGGGAAGGCAAGGATTTTCTTTTGATGTTGGAAAGACTCCAGTAAAAACTGGTTTGTACATGGGAACACGGTGTCAGACTAGAAGAGAATCAGCTTGTCTGACTTGTGGTTTTCTTGACAACATTCATCTTCTCTTGGCCTGATAGAGAGCAATTAGTGCTTGTCAGTTGAATCATGTGTTATTAAGATCATTCAGGCATTTTTTAATTATGATTACCTAAACAGACAGCAAAAGAAATTCTCAAGCAACTTTAACAATCCACTTCCTTTTCAGCTGCTTCCAAGTCTTTCTCCTTTAATGTTTCAAAAGCAAGGTGTAGTATTTTACCTGCAAAAACCCCAGAACCTTTTCCATTTTAAACACATTAAAAAGAGCACTGTAGCCTAAAACCTATGCACCAGCACTTTATCAGATCCTATGATTTTTTTCCCAGTTAAAAGCAGATCAGTCTTCCATAAACCCTGTAAGCTGCTCTATATGCCAAGACTTGTTTTAAAACACCTAAAACAATGCCTAATAGGTTTATAATGATACAGCATTCCTAATACATACTTCTTTCTTTCACCATACAGATTTAGAATCAGGATATGAACAGTGTCAGAGATGACATCATCCTTGGGTGTTGTTTAAAACTCCTCCCCAAATAAAATGGTTCCTTATCACTGACTTGGACAGTTTTTCCCACTGAAAAGAGAGCTAAAAGCAAGACAAGACTAGACATAAAGTTTCTAGTTATTTAAATTCCAGATATCAAGAGTAATTGGATTTTACAGACCTTGCACAGATGAGATCAGGATTGCTCCAGCTTTATGCTCGAGTTTAGAATACCACTTTCAGAGCAACACTATTGTTTCTTCCCTTTGGCATTTCTCCCTTCTCTGTATCAGGGGATTTTTCAAGTTTCTATATTAACATTTCCCTTTTTTTCTCTGCTTGCTGTAAACCTTGGCCTGCAGAACTTGCAAGCTCTTCTTGCTATACCATCTGCTCCTGCACAAGGCCAGCCAAAGGCCTGCACAGCATCCATCAGGAGTGGGAAAATTCAGACCCCACTTGGTAAAAACACCAATTTCCCTGGGAGTAGTGAACCGGTGAGCTCTGCGTTTACAGTGCAGATGCAAAAGAAGCTGTTTTAAAAGGAATACACATTTCCAAACAAACAGAGTAAATATTTAGCGTGCACTTTGATTTTAATAGGCATCAAAATCTCATTCCTAAAATGAATGATATTCAAGTATCTATTACCAATTCCCAGGAGCGCATCTAATGAAGGATCCTTGAGGATCTTTCTTTTTGGAAAGATTCTTAACATTTGTTTGCAGCAACAGCAGGAAAACAGAACAGTCATAAGATGATTTTGCTTATCATCAATACAGGCTTTAATACCATATTTATGGGCCTGAAGTTTCAGACAGGGAATAGTGAATATTTTAGGAAGAAAAGACAGTAACAGCCAATTTCCTGGAGTGGAACAGATGCAAGTTAATGGCACACTTTCTAATAAACACCTAAAAGGTTATCAAAATGGCAGCTGGGCATATGAAGGATGAAGGGACTACTCTGTGCATGCAGATACACTGTAAAGCAAGACAGGAATTCCTGGGATTATTTTAATTCAAACTGGGTTCCCTTATGGGCTCTGGTTCCAGTATATTATGTGTCTCATTCTTCCACTGGGGAGAACCTTACCGACTAGTTTCGAAGTGCCGTGAAGAAAGAAGGAAATTACTCATTTTTGGCTGAGCTCTGAGCAGACTATTATTTGCAGGTTTATGAACTCTTATGGAAACATAAAGGCTGAAAAAGGTAATGCCGACCAAAACAGATAGATCTCTATGTACTATTGCTGAGAAAGCAGGCAGAAGACTAAAGCGACACCCAAGGCTCTACCATCTTCCTTGGAAATAGTCTGCTGTTTGCCTGCCAAGTTTATCAAAAATCAGCATTCTGCTTCCTAGATTAAAAATCTGAGTGAATCCTTTTGCCTCAACAGCTGATCATTATCCAAAGCAGCTACCATCATCAACATCAGACTGGATATATTCAAGGCATAATTAAATAGGTCTGAAAAAAGTCTTAGGAATTAGAAGAAACAGGAGTTCTTTTATCTTGGATTCAGCATCTCTTAGTAACAAGCTATTCTAAGGAATCTGATGTCCCCATTTCACTACTCAGCCTGTGCCTACCTTTAATAACTTTCCTTACTCATGGGTAATATAGTATTTTTATACAAGGTTTGTCTTTTGTACAGACTTTAAATATTCATATTTTAAAAAAAAAAGGATCATAGGAATAGGAATTTCTTGCAAGATGCTGCTTTATGGTTTAAATAATTTAGGCCCATGATAAATACAGCGAGAAACTGCACACATGAAAGTTAGAAGATTATTCTTTTATTTAGAAAGAAACTACTCTTGAGATCCTGCCTCCTACCAAAGTCATCAAAAGCATGTATTCAGAATATTCCAGTCATTCAGATCCTTATTTCTAGACACCAAGGATACCAGCAGATACGAGCAGCAAGCCAACAATTTAGCTGCTGTAGGTAGTTTCAGTACCAGAATGACTTCTAATTTTTGGTTCAGATTCTTCTGCTTTCTACAAGAGGGCTAAATGACAAAGAAACATGCTCCCATCAATGACATCCCATGTTTGGCAGACAAGTCTATTTTGAGTCGAAGCCTCAAGCTTTCCGACGTGCTACCCAGTAATACCACCTTTTATGCAGGCTGTTTTTTAATACAGTAGTGGATTTTGATTACAGGAATAAAATTCCATCCCTCGCCCCCTTTTTTATCTAATCCTTCCCTATCAGTAAAACACTCGAGCAAACCAGTTCTTGCTGAAACAAAGGGCACTGCTCAGAACTTCTCCAGTTGCAAGATATAAAGAGCTGTGGCTGTTACCCCCCCCCCCCCCCCCCCCAATGGCAAACACAACTCACCTTTTGCTAACTTGAACAACCACAGCAAGTACTTCAGGTCCCTACTCAGGACAATTGCTATTGTTCAGTGTTTGCTGCCACCCCTCCGTTAGATTTTTCCAATCTTTTCTACAGCAATTACCAGAAGGATGTCAAGTACAAAACAACTGTAAATCCTACAGTGTGTAATTCTGTGACTTTCTGTTCATTAGCCACTTTTAGTTAGTTGTTTAGTATATTATTCATTCTTGTTTCTAATATTCCTCCTCCTCCTCCTGCAGATAATCCACTGATGTTGATATAATCCACAAATACCATCAGTCACATCAGTTTGCTCTGCTGCCTTGAATGCTACTGCAAAACACTCCAGCATGCCATTTAGATTAGAATACAAGGTTCAGGCGATGACTTAAGGGCAGCCACCTTGCTGCTCATTTAGGAGAGGAAAACAGAAGCCCCATTAGCAGGTTTCTTACCAGTTTATTAGACATGCTCTCAGGGTATCCAAACACAAGCAGCTCCCCCACTCCCAGAGTGTCAACAGAGGTTAATGCTCACTTGGGATTATTTTAAATACACAAAAAATAATCCCCAATTTTAACAAAACCCCGCAAAATCTGTAAACCCCCACCCCCCAAAGCCACAACACCTATAACAAAAAGCACTCTAAGAACAATGATGTTAACTTGATATTACGTGCTGATTTATCTGGAACAAAACAGGACCTCAGAGTACAGCTAAATATTTTCATTTACACGCGAAACAAATCACCACGAAGCCTCAAGCGCTATCGCTCCGATTTTCATTGGATTCATTTGGCAGCAATGCGCTCCTAAGGGGGAAACCAACCCCCCAAAAAAGTGAGGTAAGCGGAGATAACGGAAAAAGATAAGAGGCATTTTTCTCCTCTTAGCTTACGCACTCCGACTGTACCCAAACTAATGCGCACGCACGGTTCCCTTCCTTACAGCTCTTCTGTACCACAACAGTGAGGAGAACTGCACTTCAGAGAATGTAATTGCAAGACCACAAAGAACAAAAGAACTGACTAGAAGGCAAAACTCTTCAAGCCGGTAGTGTCTGTATTTGCTATGTGAAACAAAGCTTTCTGTTTGTCTCTCTGAGCAGAACCAAATGCAAAGTAAAAGCTGCACTGCTAGAGCCACAACTGGCACCAGCAGGCAGGGTCTCCTGCATAAACATGCAAAAGCATCTGAGGATTTCATGCTGAGTAGAAAAAATACATTAAAATAACCCAAAATTGGGAGCAACAGTTACATATTTTCCCAAAAAAAAAAAACAAACCAAAAGGTTTTTTGTAAAAGTCCAGATTCTTCTCAGCCATTATGTTTCATTAAAAAAGCAAAATTATTATTGCAGTCCTCAAGATTTCTGCTTAAAGTACAGTTTCAGAGAAGAAAAAAAAGAAGCTTCTGAGAAAGCACTGAAATAGATTTGGGCTTTTTTTTCCTTCCTTCCTTCCTCTTTGCAGAGGACAGAAAGGAGAATTTGGGTATAGTGTTGGTCTGAGAACTGCAACCCAAATCTGCAGAAAGTATCAGTGGTCAAATTCACCTGCTCCCCAGTCACAGCAAAGGGTGGATGAGCTCGTATAGAAGCACCATCCCCAATTGAAAACTAGTACTTTCAGAATAATTTGCTTACATCCATAATTTATTTGCAGTGCTATCAAGAGCAGCTCCAGCTCAGGCAGGGATGCACACCTCGTGCTGCAGCTTCGGGTAGGAATAATTTAGTGGTTTGAAAGGAGCTCTCTAATTTGGAAATGTTAAGCACAACCTCTTGAAATCTAAAAGAAAACAGGAGAACAAAGATAATGAACCCAAGCATTTCTTTTGGAGCTGGGAATCATCCAACTCTAAATCATCCCCACAAAAAAACCCTACTGTATTTTATAGAAAACCCAAGAATTCAAGCAGTGGAGAACAAATGGATGGTCTTCCTCTCTAAAATGAATGACAAACTAAATATACTCACTAGCTAAAAATACAGCAAGTCTGCTGAAAATACATGTCACGCATCTTCGCTGTACCCTGCTCTGCACCCTAATCCTTCCCCTCCTCCCATGGTACTGTAAAAATTGAGGCAGTTTTTAGGGATTGAGGCTCTCACTGACTTCATTAGGATGTTCTTAAACTCTGTTAAAAGAAGAAAAATCAAGTAATTAAATATCTGGGTCTGTGTTTTCTTTAATAATGAATGCTTTTACTGAAACCTGAATTAATTCTAAGGATGACTAAAAGCTCTGAAAGTTAAGGGCATGAAGCCTGCAACTTTACTGTATTTTTATTAAAGACTGAATCACCAAAATTAAAAGATTGCTGAGTTCATGGGAAGAAGCCATTACTTACTCTCACCTAGAAAATATCATCTGACAAATCCAAGCCTCCCGCTGTCAAAGAAGAACCATCACTCTGGAAGCATCATTTTGTTCACTGCAAGATGTTACCATCTGAAAACATTTATTCCTTCATTACAAAACACAGAACTTTACTCGCTCATCACTTGATAAAACCATCTAAATCTTTTACAAAAGGGCTCCATCATAAAATAACCTAAGCATGCAGCCAGGTAAGCAGTAAGAACAGGCACAAAGGGTTAGCGATTTTATTCACTGGTACGGGAGAATTCATGAGCAGTCAGGCAAAATGTTTCAGGGATTTGCTTCAGAAAGAGCAAAGAAGTATAAATTGGCAGGGAGAACAGGCCAGGTGGCAGACCATGCAATGCAGGAGACACACAAGCATTAAAGGACCTCAGCAGCAAAACCAATTTTCTAGCAGATAGAGGGACAGCAGGAAAACCAGTTGTGATTTCCAACCATAGGAGAAATAGGTGAAAAACACGCTCTGCACAGGGCGAGCTTAAAACTGATGCACAGTTCCCATGAAAACTACAGATCTTCAGAATAAGAGATTACTTTAAGTAAACAAGTGGCTAATACTAAAGCCCAATTGACCTGCATCACCATTACTCATTTCCACTGGAGGAAACAGCATTTTCCTTACCAAGGAAAAAAAAAAAAAGATACTTAAGTTATTCTTTTCCTTTTCCCTTAGGGAAAAAAAGGAAAGGGTACCTCTTGTTCTGCGTATTATTAGAAAATAGATAAGCACTAAAGTGATTTACAGTTTGACCCGATAAGCAAATAACACCTTTAAAAGTCTGCACAGCATCAGAATACCATAAACAAGTAATGAAAAAGAAACAGGTGATTTCTGCAAAACAGGCAGTTGTTCCCACCAGCAGACTCTTCTGCAGTTCCTAGGCATGGATCAAACCACACCAACTCCCAGATTATGGAGTATTTCTTTCAAAAGTGGTTTGCTGTGAGAATCATTCATCTTAAGAACTAACATTATTCCCGTATGATGAGAAAGCCAACAGCAAGATGTTTCAAAGGCAGCTGGAAATGGGAAAACTGGACGGGAGAGCAGGGCAGATACCTGTTGAGTGTGATACAAACCCGATTATCCTTTTTTAGTGTAAAAACACCGTCTTTTTCTGCAGCTGTAGCACTGCATGGCATTTGCAGCTACATGCCATTTAGAAACTGCCGTATGATTGCAAAGGGATCCAAGAAGCCTATCTCCTACTTAACGCTAATCAATTTGCAGGCATTAGTAGTGATGGCGCCCATGTCTGCGCAGCTCAAACACATCATTACAAGAGACAAAAAAATTTCATGGAACAAAGAAGAGGCAAGCAGAGCCCTCCTCTCCTAGGGCTGGCTCTCTGCACTTTATAAATGTCTTTTTGTGGTCAAGTTGAGGGTAAAAGCTCCACCATGTGGGAGAAGCTCAGCACTAGCCCAGGTGAACGCAGTGCTCAGTCAGTGGTGGATCCACAAAGCATCGTCCTCGCAGGTACTACACAACAGCCCCTAAGACATCGGAACCACCATGAGACCCAGAGAAGTTTCTGTGGCTCAAAAGCCATTAATGCCCTGCACCATGCTAATTTAAAATAGATCATTACTGCAGCGTGTACCCACGTATCACTAATACCTGTCAATTATGAGAAGGAGGTAGGTCAGGGTACTTCCTATGCTTTTGTTTTGTTAAAGAGTAACTTTTTCCAGGACCATGAATAATACTTGGTGCTGTATGACTGAAAACAGTGAATAATCGCAAAAAAAGGAACTGTTCCATGTTACAGAGAAGAGACAGTCTGCCAAAACAAACATATTATGGCTGCAAAGGAAAGTAATGTGTCTGTAATTTTAAACCCTGTCCACTTTAGTAGTTCAACAAGTTTTTATCTCACCCAAACAACCAAAGCAGTAACATACAGCACAAAAGCTGCATGAACCAACCTGTAAAGGAGGGGGGGAGCAGCAGACAATTCACACTGCAGGATTCCCATGACATTCCATGATAAATCTACCTTCAAAGCCCCATGAGAGTTATGCTAAACAAGAAGGATATTCTTTCTAAGCAATTAAAAAGGGTATGTTAATAGGAATACTATTAAGGCTTTTATTCTCACAAGCAGTCACATAATTCATCATTATGAGGAAAAAAGGGGGAAAAGAAAATACGTTGACTAAGAACAATATATTATTGGAATTATATTGTTAAATAACGTAAATAACATCAGAAAACACGGACAGTTTGAGGATTGCATTTACACCAACACGTGGGAAGAAACATTAAATATTCTTCAGCATCAGAGCAAACAACTTTAAAAGTGCGTTTTAAAAGTAAAACAATTGTGGCAAGTATCTTCACTTCTGAATTTAAACATATTCACTATGAGTATTTTAAAAACAAGAGCCTAATCAGCATACAGGGCCTGGGATTTCAGCAGTGACTACTGATGCTGCAGGTGCTTTGCAGCAGCCCCAGTTGAAGAGATGCTCTATTTATCAAGTTAGTGAAGCACATGTGGGTTAAAAGGGAAGCACTGTCCGTCCGGGTGTGCATCTGAACACACCACCAGTGCTACCCAGATACACACAGCTCACAACCCACAAAGACCAGAGGCTGACCATGTTTCACCCTCCCAGCTTCAGTCTACACATGGTATTGTCAGGTAGGAGTCCTACACAGAGGGTACCAAAAGTAGTGAGACAGCAAATTATGGAATGGGAATTCCTAAGAAGACAAATCTCTGCTCTGCTGCAAACACCTTACACAATAAAACGGTGCATTTATCTCTGGTTTTTAAAACCATGGATAATAAAGCAGACCTGGTAGCCTGCATGCTGAAGGCACCAGCAAGGACAAGGTACTTGTGATCCCTCACCTCAGCCAGCCCAGCTCTAAGCCTAGAGCAAAGTGGCAGGTTGCCTTGTGCTCCACAGCCAGCCTGGAGCCAAGCAGCCACCACAGCCCCAAGAAGCCTTGGGACTTGGCACTTTCTGCCACCACTATACCAGCTCCTTGCCCATGCCATTTCTCCCAGCCAGGGCTGCAAACCAGGGACTATTCCCAAACCAGAAGAGGCAGGCAGAGATCCACTGCCCTGCCCAGTAGAGGATACAACCCAACACCTGCTCACCCTGGCCAGCACAGGGTGGCTGCATGCACAGCTTCTCCCTTCTCCACCACACCCTGGGGTTTCCATCCTAACGTGCTGCACCCAGATGATGTGACCCAGCTGCGAACCAGCCACGAAGAGTCAGTCTAACACGGTCAAGAGGCCAGCAGCTGAACAGTCCTGCTCGGCCCGTGGAGGTTGCAGAGACACCAAGGCTAGCGGGCAGATCAAGACAGGTTCGAAACGTTTGGAGAAGCATACACGAGTTTTCAACGCTGACATGACAAGCTGGCCGGGTGCCACCAACAGCAACGCTCGCCGGGAATTGCATGGCACGGGAGAGCGCAGGGTGCCAAGGAGAGACATCCCAGCCACCCACTGCGGACAACCACCTCCGGAGCCTCCACCGGTGTTCCCCAGCTCCCAGACTCCCCCCCAACACAACAAGCATACCAGCAGCCAGCTTCTCCACAGCAAGATAGCCGTGTACAGAACTACCCCAAACAAACCCTGCCTCTGACAATCTCGTCCCGAGAGCCCGATCCAGGCTGCTAAGTAGGTTGATTTTCAGGTATTCAACATCCAGTCAGATATTCAGCGGTCTGGGTGGGAAGGTGGGGGGGCAGGGATAAAAATCAGACTCTGTCATCGCTACCGAGAGCCGATGCGTATACCCACATAGCCAGTTGGCACTCACCAGCCCTATCTCCATTAATCTGAATTTATGCTAATTATGTCACTCAGCAGTACCAGTCAGTCACTCCTAAACCAGCTCTCTGGGAAACACCCCAGTTAAACTCTATCCTTAGTAAGGAAGGATAAAGATAATAATTGAAGAACTACTTGTTCTTTGAGAAGGCTGAAAGAGAACTGAAGTTCTTGAGGCTGGTAGAAAAGACCTATTCCAATAAACATCTCACACCAGCACCTCTTTTTTCTAAGGCAAGCTATCTTCTCAAACCTAACTTACCCACTTTAAATGCCCATGAGCTAGGGTTAGTTTCAAACATGCTGCTCCCAACCAATCTGTTGAAAGACATGCCTGCCTCCAGTGTCACACCACCTCAGCTGACTGCACCAAGATCAACATTCATTTTGAGTTGGAGTACACTCTGAAGTCGGCTCATGGCACTGCATCATCCATGGATGGTTTAGGTGCCTTTGTTTTCAAGTGCAAAGGACTACTAACGAAATCTTTGACAAAGTCACACTCAGTCTTAGATTCACTTCCCTTGAATCTACATACACCTCTAGTGAGTTCATCCTCAAGGCACAAGCATCCAGCTGCATTCACTATAAACCCCCACTTTCCACAACATCCCACCTTCCCTTAATGCTTTCATTTGACCAGCAAGGAACAGTTCTGTGCCACTTCACTCTCGGTATGTTTACAAACATGGATAGTCAACATCTCTCTTCAACAAATGTGGAACTATCCTACTCCGCAGCAGCCATCAAATGGGCCAGGCCTCTCATGCCCAACAGAAGAGACTTTTACTGCCTCATTCCAAAGCTGGTGGTGGGGGATTTGACTGGCAGCTTCATCATAAGGGTACCCTCATGAAACTTTCCTTCCTGTTTAATAAAATTTACCTTCTCTGTGTTAAAAGTACGAATTAAGAATATTAACTGAAACATTAATGAAACTTAATAGGGGAAAAAAGCCTGCACAACATAAAACGTTTACACATATAAAAACTGGGTGACTATTTGGATAAAATGCTAATGCCTCCGTGCAAATGGAATAGGAAGCATTCAGAGATGCATAAATCTATTTTATGTCTCATCTCAGGAATTATCATTATGTCGGTACCTGCAGTGGAACCGAAATGAACTCAAGAGACACACAATGTACGGAAGTCACCAGCAGCACTTCCCATAGCAGTGAAATATTCATTACAGGTCTGCCATCGAAATAGTGACTCGCACTGATCACGCTTAACTTGTCAGATGATCCCAGAACAAGGCAATATATCCACAATCATTCATTTCAGTGGTCTGTAAGTTTTGGATTCAAAATATCAAGTACTAGGGCATAATTTATTTATATGCTCAATGGCTATAGAGACATAATCATGTCGTTGTTCGAACTGCTTAATCTGTCTGAGCATTTAAAATAAAGTTGAAAAGAACCACTAGTGCTTTTAACTGTCCTTAAATTACATTAATTGCGTTGTTAAGCACTTTAACAACCTTATGAAAGAAGCTAAGTAAATCGCTGCTCTAAAGTAAGTCTATATAACCACCTCCATGCACAGAACCAAGCTGTCAATATCCCTGAACTGCAGAACAAGGATTCCCCGCATCAGATCAGAAGCAAATCAAAGCAGAGACTACTTTTACCCTTTGCCCAGGCCATGCGCTATGTCAACATCAGCTACTGTAACATCCATATATTGTATGCACAGAGAAACATGGAGAGCACTGAAGTTATGCTGTCATGATTCTATTTACACCCTGTCCTGCTAGCAGGCGACTGATGTCATACGCCTGTATACAACAGAAGCAAATTCACAACCTAGAAATTTCTGCTGGCAAGAGATCAACAGGCTGCAATGAGCACTGAAAACAAACTACCCAGCCTTTAGCCAGAGCTCACTGATCCCTGCTTCAACTATGACACTGGGCTAAAACCCCACTGCTTCACAACTGCAAAGACGTCATTACCAGTGTCAGCAACAACCTGAAGCAAAGCCAGTCTCAGTGACCGCAATCTGCAGATTTCTGGATCTACAAATCACTTTCTTGGATCTGCTTTCTCCATCCTGGTTAACTGAAGGACATATACAGGTGTGGTGGTCAAATAGCTTGTCAGAAATACTCTGCGCATTATAAATAAGCACGCCTGTACTGACACACAGAACATTTGAACGTGCACGAAACAGCAGCCTTTTGCTAACAAATCCTTATGGCAACAACAGGCAGAAGCTGAAACAAACACAGTTCAGATTATTTTAAGAATAGCAATTATATATCCACAGATACTTGATATACCGAGAAGAAACAATGGAATGAAATAAAGAAATTGGAAAGTTTCAAGCCATCTGTATATATCTGTACTGAGTATCAAACCATCTGTATTATATTCTTAGATGAGCTAAAGCAAACCACTGGCACCAGTGCCAAGTTTGGCAGCAGAAACGATTTGGATCGCCACCAACGAGAATGAGCTACCATGCCTCTTAGAATAAATTTTGTAGCAAACACCAAAAGGGTTGATCAACACAGATTATCACAGCTACAACAAGCCAACTAGTTTAAAAAACAGTATTTGCCATCCCACAGTATTTGATTTTATACTCATATGATACACTCTACGCCTCATAAAAGGAAATTTAACTTCTCACTGTCCCTGTCCCACTGGGAAACGGCTAAAACCAAGCAAGCACATTTTGTATGGCAGCAGGGAGCACCCGCACTGTTACCAAGCCTGGTGCCTCCCATCAGCTAATGGACAAGCTCACAGCCACATTCAGCACACCAAAACCCTGCAGCACAAGGGTGATACGGGCACTGCACCACAAACTGAATCCTCGGTAGCATTTTCTGAGGCACACGTACAGCCTCAGAAGGTCTCCCAGTTCAGTGTGGGATAGAGCTTGGCTTCCTTCAAGACACAGAACAGGCCAACAGCACCACACGCCCCACACTCATTTACTTTGTCTTCTTCAACTCCAACCTCTACCCTTCCACAGTACCCTGCTTCTCCCGGGAAATTCCACCTATCCTTTGAAGTCTAGCCTAAATTTCAAAGGCAAAAATACCAAAATATCCTTGAGGATAAAGGTGCTGATGTAAAGAACATTGACTAACCCCCGTAATTTTATTTTCATATTTTAAAAGGGCCCAAAAATAACTATTCACCACCTTTTCCTCTGCTCAAGATTTTGAGAACAACCCGCCTACCAAAAAGCCTAATTCTCTTAGCGCTAAGAATTTTGCATGGGTGGAACTCTTTAGCTAAAAGTGATGATAAATAACACCTCCTCAATCCTGCAATCTCCAGAAACAGTTTACAGGAATTCATATACGAAGTTGATTTGCAATGTTAAACTAGAATTTCCCAACCTTCTGATGTCCACCTGAATATGCCAGGTGAGACATCAAGATCAAGGCAGTACAACACAAAGTTCAGCTGTCTCGATCACGTCCCGTCCTCTCTATTTCCACTGTCGTGAGAACACACAACTCCTTGATATGTTTCTGATGTGTGGAATTATCAAATGTAACATTATCACAACCAAACACATCGATAGCTCACCCATCCCACCCTACAGACAGCTTTATGTGACCCTCTGCTTCACTAGGAAGTAACAGCCCCAAGTTAAAGACACAAAACTGATGCCAGGTTTGGGGGTTTCTCAGTATTCACGTGGCACTGAGGCATTACATCAACAACGTTAAGCAGCACTGTTTCAACCTTTTGTACAGTTTATGTACAAACTATGCTAACTGGTGAAAAACAGTGTCAGGGAGTTCAGGGGCTTTGTCTGCACATTCTCCTCACCTACAAACCTGCCATTCAAAGAAAAGCCCCCCACATACCTACCATGAGTGAAATGGGCAAAACATAGGGGGTTTTTAAACTTATGCATGCATTTAACGCAGAGCACCTTCTGAAGTCTCAAATTAAAGGTACTAAAGAACAGCAGAATAATCTCCTTTCCCAAATAAAGCATATTTGCACTTTAAGCTATGCATATTGTTTAACTCTGTCAGGAATCCTATTATGAGAAACTTATGTTTTATGAGTCTTCCAAAAAGGTTGGTTACCAGAAGCATAATCACAGTAAGCAATAAAGGTTGACATAAAGTATATTTCTAAGCAATTATAGCAGGTGTTTTAAAGCATAAAGCTAGAAAGTTATAAATCCATTTGGAGTCACAGACATGGTAAAAGGCTACCAAAAGGTTCAAACCCTCACAACAGCTGAACATTGTTCCTCGTCCCCTGCATTCCACAGCAGCAACAGGACCAGCTCCACTATGGATTTCAGCAAGTGAAAAGAATAGAGTACTGCGCATCAAGGTACACAATGATCATTAAAAAAAAAAGAATGAAAAGGCTTCCAAAGAAGATACGTATATATGGAGAAAATATATCTATGCAGGCTACGAAGCCCAGAAAAGTGTTGCCACTTGAGAACTGCTAGATCTCTTTTAGCATACTGTTTCTTTCTGATTGCATTAAGCACTTGCATTTAGCATCTTGGGTTGTATGAAGATGTTATAAAAAAAGATTGTCTAATATGGAGGGGATGTGTATGAAAAGTACTTATGCCACAAGAATAAAGTACTGTGGATGCGACAAGTCCTACTGAGACCTTACAAAAACTTGTACATGAAACCTAGCTGCAACACAGAACTGGTGGAGGAAATGCAGGGAGAGCTGACTTGCCAACACGTAACTCTGCAGAACGATTGCTGGTTATCAAAATTGCATAAGCCAAGAGACAACATGAACTATAAATATGACTACCAGCTATTCTACACAATCCAAAAGCATCCTGCCAAGCCCTCCTTCATGTTCTCTCTCACACAGACAAAGGCCTCAAAGCCATGGGACATCTGCCAGGGAAACAAATGAAGTTAAAAAACCAGAAGAACATGAACATGTACTAACCTAAACTTGCGTGTTCTTTCTTCCCAATTCCTCCCCCAACACCTCCCCCTACAAAGAAGACGTCTCAGTTTACTGCACCATTTTCCTTCTCCCAACCTGTCTTAACTCTTGGACCGATGTTTTAAAGTTTCCCTACCTTTGAAAAAATAATGTTCAGTTCTTAAATGTTTTGCCAGATCTGGACCACACCCTGCCCTCTCCCAAAATCTTGGTTGTTTGTCTCCTATTGCACATAATCAATTATAGCACTTTCAGGTTTGTATTTTGCATGGTGGGAGCTGATCCAGGAAGGAGATTGTGCTTGTGTGAGCTTGTGTGTTTACACAAACATACACACACACACACACACACCTTTATAAAACTGTTTTGTTTCTACAGAACTTTAGGGGATTTCCCTGAAACTTGAGTTTTTCGCTTGTAAGCAGATAGCACTTGATAGCAAAAAGTAGCTGGAATTTTTCCACTTACCAGGTCCTGCTAATCACTTAAAATACGAAACGGAAAAGCAAAATCTCTGCCATTCTATCACCACAAGATCCGAGTATCAACCATAAGCAATAGCTACAGAAAAATGCACAAAGACACCCAGCAGATACGTTCAGTTCCACCATACATTTCACTCTCCCTGTTCTTATTCCCGGATTCGGTGTCAGACACCAACTCTGATGTTTGACAAAAAAGGGATACGGCAGATTGCCCACCAGCCGCATCATGTGCTGCCAAGTGAGAAATACAAGCTTGGAAACAGTCTCGAGATTCCAGCCAGGACAGCAAGGCTCGAAGCATCACACAAGTGACATAACTAAGCATGGTGGGGAGAGGCTGGAGGGGACGTGGGAAGTTACTGCATGAAATAACTCTGCAGTGCAGGCAAAGGAGCTGTTTTCAGTACCGAGCAAGACAACTTCATCATTTAGGATTACCAAGAGGTAACTGCAGTTTTCTTCTGTCCTATTTCACCTTTCAACTAAGTCTAACTGCAGAATCCCTTTCACTACTTGAGTCTGGATTTTCCAACATACTTTTATTTCCCCATGTACGTTCTGTACCTAATTCTTCTTTACCAGCTACTGCAAAGCGAGGCAACGCTCAGATTACGGCAGAACGGGGATTACACTTGGTCTAGTTCACAACTTTGGACTCCTACAAGATTTCAGAATTACATCCTAGAAAAGACAAGAATCATCTTGTTAATTTGTTCGGTAGCTAGCACAGCAACAGTGTGAACGCCACATGTAGACAAATACTCAATTTGTCTTCAGACAGTTTTGAGAAGACAGACATTTTATCAGCATATCTGTTAACACTTTCCCTCAGAAAATATGTTTCGCCTGCCAGCAAACAAACAACAAAATAATGTGTCAGATCTGTAAAATGAGGGAGAGAAATAACCAGGATTAGATTCAGAGAGCTGTAATAAAATAACAATAATCAAATGCTGGAACGCGAGCTGATGTTTCAGCCCTGCGCTCATAATCCCGCTCTTACTTTCGTTGCTCTGCAGTACCTACGTACACAGTCACACTACATGAAGGCTCACTCTGGTTCTGCTGTTTAACAATAACCAACAAAATGTGACGGTTATGAGCCCAGCCTGCAGTGAGATAGCTGGTTGAAAACAAGGCATCCCACCCAGACTGTGCTCCAGCTGGATGATCCAAAAAGGCAAGTTAGCTACAAGCTGGGAAAGGAAACGGGAGCGCGAAGCAGGGATAGCACTACGTGTTCAAACCCTTCTCAAGCCAAGGAGCACCACTACAACTGACTTACCCACTAATTCAAATTACAGAAATTACAGGACAAAAACCACAAATCACAAAATTCAGTCATCTTTCTGCTTCACTTTACCTAGCAAGTGCTGGGTAAGGTCTCTATTCCAAATTCAGGAGCATAGGAGAAGAAACTTGAACTAGCAAACACTATGTAGGAACAGCTTTGAGTGAGGCTTCCAAGATCCTGAAAACATTTTTAGGAAGTTCCATAAATTGTAGTTCTAATTAAGGACTAAATTTGGAGACTAAACACATCTTTATTTGAGGGCAGAGAGGCTTAAATCTTTTTGTATTAATGCTGAGCTGTATCATCTGATATTTTTGCTCTGACCAACCTATAAAACCTGTCAGCTTCACTCAGTTTACCCAGGGCTCTAATTATGTTTAACTAGAATCTGAATGATCTAATTACTTAACATCTTATAGCACAAACTACTGAGGACATCTGGTTGAGCAACTGGCAAAGGAGCCAGAGAAATAATAGGTCTGTTCTGTCCCCAGCTCAGGACCCCTGCAAGCAGCTCTCCACCAGCCAGGCTCAGTTTTCCATCCCCTCTGAGATTTCTGCCTACTGAAAGCAGCCCTACAAGAACATACCATCCGCAGTTTCAAAGAGTAGCCAAGTGAAGGAAAACCTCTGTGCGTGCCGCAAGTACGGATGATGGGACGTTGAAGTTTTTCATTTGGCTTTGTTCTTCATCGGATGAAACCCCAGATCATTCTCTTGGAGCTCTGGGGCTCCTTCGCCCACTGTTCTTCAGAAATTGAGGCACAGAAGATTGCCACAAGTGCTTGAAGACTAAATCTGATGTCGGCTCAGCTATATTGGTACCAGCAGGAAGCTCCCACAACTGCAAGCCTTAATAGACCTTCAAATTTTTAACCACTGCAATAGTGTAAAGGAGCACATTTTAGCAAAACCAGGGAAAACTCCACCGGGGCACCATAAAGCCATTCACACTGGGAGCAGTATGGTTTAATCTGGAAATAAGCAGCAATAGGAGCTGAAGGATCTTTTTTGCTCCTCTCTTTTGGAGCACTTAAGCTGTTTCCATAATGTCAGACTTGGTCAGAGTCTTTCCCTCGGCCTGGCTATCTGCCAGGGTGATGTCGTGCTACATACCTGAGGCCTGTTCAAAGAAAAGGGTGCCCAAAACACAGGAAACTGCTATCATGACCCACACTGCGCAGACATGCTCCCACTTTGATCTCTTTTCCTTGAAACCACAGTGCACTCAACCCGACAGATTAACCCAACATGGTCAAAGAAGAAATGAAACCTAAAAGTTCTGGTTAAAAACCCAGTTAAAGCTGCCGTTTTCTGTCTTTACTTTCCCTTAACGAACAGATGGAAACCAGCAATAACCATCTGTGTAAAGCAGCAATAACTGTAAAGCACAGTAATTCCACAAAAATACACTAACAAGGTCAGTTAAGTGTTTCTCTAATTGTCTCTTGCCCATGACCTTTTTCAAAGATTTCAGATGAAAACCAAAACTAAAACAACTTGTGAAAGGTCCTCTGGCACCTTCACTGGTAGCACAGTTTGATTCTGTATCCTGGGGAAATTCCAGTTGGGGAACGAGATTCTGCCATCCCAGATTTTCCCCCTTCTCACACTGACGTGCTCCTCACTCTTCCTGACCTGCTAGGTAGAACATTCAGCTTCCCTGTTCCACCACAAAACTGATTATTCCTGAATGAGCAGGAAAACTAAACCGTTCCTGTACACGCAACACGGCAAATGCTTTGTAATCCTTCAAGATCAAAGCTACTCTATTAATAAATCTGTATTTTTATATTCCTATCAGTTGAAAAATCCAATTAAAACATCACAGTGACCTTTTACCAGAGAAATAACTACTGTCACGGTGAGGATAAAGTATCAGAAGTCACCTTAAGCAGGGTTTCAGCAAAAATGGGATAGATACTGAAAGATACTATTACAGTTGTTTCACTTCAGTCACTGGGGTGGTAAAGGATGGCCTAATTCCACAGGAAGATCTGAGAGGCTTTTATTAGGTCTCCAAACTAGTAACTGACAGTTAAACAAACAATGTGTCAGGCTTTAAGTCAGCATTTAGAAAGTAAATTTATAATGAAGAGATGACAATCAAGAAACTGTACAGAGGCTGCTGCCAACCAACAGCTTCTCTAAAAAAGAAAGCTAGCTAAAGAATGAACATTTCTTACCACTGAAATTAGCTTCACAATTGGCTGCAAAATGATTATAGCGAATAAATAGGGCGTATAAACACCAAGATATATGGCTGCATTTTGCCCTGACATATCTAGAAGCGAACAAGATAAAGAGCAATGAATGCCCCAAACAACAGAAGGTGTGTTTTTTCAAAGCAGGCATGCCTCCCACTTTACCAGCTCCCATTTGATCTATCTGTACAAAACCAAAGTTCACCTAGAAAATGAAAAACTACACTTCTATCCAGCATTTCCTGGTGTCAGGAGCTTCCACAATTGCTCATGTGCTCCAGAAGGAAGCCTCTAATACAGAGTGCCTGCCTACCATCCCCTTGCCTACCAGCAAGGCTCCTTAAGGGTATCAGAAGTTCCAGAGACACATGAGACTGGAGACATAACAACCTCTGGCACAGCAAGCAGCAGCCAAGCACAGAAAGCACCTTTTACAACACTGGGAGACCTTTTACAACACTGGGAGCACCTTTTACAACACTGAATGACCAAGCAGAGCATGCTGCGGTCCCAAACAAACTTTTAGCCCTTTCATTAAAGTTCACTTTCAAAAAGATGGCATGTACAACAGCTCTGGGGCACAGTGACCACTTTCTAAGATTCTGAAAACAATCTCAACTACTCAGTTCTTCTTCTAATCCTAGTTAAAGTAGGTTTTCACGGTTCCAATTTTAGACTTCAAGTCCTGTTTACAGGACAGAAAATCCCAGATAGTGACATTAATCAAGTTTTACTTAGCTTGGCACATGAAAGATCTAACTATTCTCAGGATATGCCAGGACATCTCAGATGCTAACAGATTTTAATTTATTATCTCAAGCAAGCTGGTCTCAGCACAGTGTGTGCGCTGTTTTAATCACTTGTGCTCTACGTAACGTATCACCCCAACAAAAAAAGCACACAGTTCTAGTTTCATGAGCTGGTGGCATGGAGCACGGCAAAGGACTCAGAAATGAGTATCAAGAGTTGCAGAGAAGAAAGCAGCTTTACAATACAACTTTCCAGTCACGGGACTGACCAAAGCTCTGCTTACACATATATTAAAAGCCCGAAACCAGCTCCTCTTCACTAGCATGGGAACAGCAAACACTGTTTTATACATAAAACTAAGAGCATGACTTTGTAAGACCATTTACTTTGATTCAAATCCTGATCTAAACCAGGGAAATACTCCACAGAGCTGCAGGGGTTAAGGGCCATCAGTAACACAGAGGGCACCCACAGTCTGGCAGGATGAAGACTCACACCAGAAAAGCCTTCTTAGGAAAGTATGCAAAATAACTTCTCCTAGACAGATTCCTCCCTCCTTACTGTCTGCTTCACCACGCACCTAACGCTTCTTGCATCCTGTGAAGCAAGAGCACAGCAGCCCCCTGAGTTCACCCCTACAAAGCAGCAAGTATCAGCTCACTTTTGGAAGGAATGAAAGAAAGAAAGATATTCTGAGTTCAAGCAGGAATTGAGTGTAAAGTGTATCTGCTTGAGGAAACGGGCCGGGTGTTGTGAAGAGCAGCAGAGAGATGAGCTGAAGACACAGTATTAGCAAACTGCCCTTTTCCAACATTCAAAGAACTTCAGTAGCAAGACTCCATGCCAGTGACAACATGCAGAACCTATAAGCAAAAGAAAACCAGAGCTCCTGAAAGAGACAGGACAGAGCTTGAAGAAGGGAAGGGAGGGGTAACTGGTGTAAGTACAGCCTTTCTTTCTTATTTTTTAAGTGTATGAAACGCTTCTTGCACTCACGTAAAAGAAATTCAGGTTACAGTTGTGTGAGCAACTCCTCACAGAGGCCTTTCCACAGAAAATCAATTGCAAGACTACTGGCTCCTTGTCTTTAAATGTTTAATATTATCCCATCTCCACAATTAGTATCAGAAGAGCAACTACGCTCATACCAGACATACCAAACCAAAGCTGAGTGCTATCAATATTAACATACACACACCAAAGTTGCGACAGAAGTATCTGTAGATTGCTGACAAAATTAACATCATCATATTTCAGCTTAGACAAAGCGCACGTTTTATTTATGCCTTAAAATGAAGCAAACATCTTTAAGTGATAACATGATACAAATTTACTTTGACATGCACATGCAATAAAATGTGTAAACAGCCAATAAAACTAAAATGAAAAATAATTACAGACAAAACATGAGTATAAATTTTATTGAGCAATTCTGACAACATTTGTATTTCACATCAATGAAACAAGAATTAAGTTGATTAGAAACATGAGATAAAAGGAAGAGACTGAGAAGCCACTGAACTAGTATGGAGAGATTCCTCCCTACTCACAAGTTGGGGCTGGGTTAGAAAAGGCAGCACCTTCCCACCCAAGCTCAGTCAGAAGACAACAACTACGCATGTGTTAAAAAGGAAGCACATGTGACGGTGCTCACTGGGTCAGACCCTTTGTGCTGTGCTAAACAGGGATAAAGCTTATTCACCTTTGCAAAGTTCACCGAGCTGAGCACACAAGACCTGCTCACAGCAGCGGAGCACAGCACCTCTCCAGCCTCGTAACTATTCAGGAAGCAAATGCATGTGAAATGGAGATCAATATTTCTGATGGCACAAGTAGACATCTAAAGCATAACCTCCAACCCCGCTGACAGCCTTAGCAGCCTATCGATATTTAGACTACAAAACCTGAACAATCTGGATAAAAGATAAAGCTGCTGTAAGAAAAAGTTCCAAAGTACCCCATCACATGTCCTTGGTGAATGAAGAACTTCGGCCTTAAGATACAAGTCTACCACCTTAGACAGAAACTGTGCTGCACATATCCCTCTTTTGCCATTTGAGGCACTCACATGCTGCCATTCACAGCCCCTACAACCACCGGAGGGTGGCTTGGAGAGAAGCCCTGGTAGCAACTGCAGATTCTCCTTCTCCTGAGCTGGCAAGGGCTGGCCTGTCTCTCTGACACAGGGAGCTGTTTCAAACCCACACTGCAGCCAGCTGAGGACTGCAGTTTTAAACCATGTAACCACAAACTGTTGAATATTCAATTCAACATGCATAGCACTGGGTGCCTATAATGTAAATTTTAAGCACCTTTTAAGACACAGAGAAATCTGAAGGGAAACTTGATAAAATGCGTATCTTACCTTCCAACAGTATACCAAAGAACATGGAGGGATGTTTTAAAGTGAGAGCACGTGTATGTATGAGTAACTCCAGATTTTAAGTTCATAACCCTTTGCAGGAAACATTTTCTTCAGTGATTTGGTACCCACCATCGCCAGTATTCTTTCAGGAAAAGCCAGCTACTCAGTTCTTTTTTCAAATTAATTTCTATAGACATTGCTTCCAGCAACAAGCCTGAAAAGTACCTACAAATCAACAGCAGTATATGCTCTGCTTAATCCGTTTTAAAAGAAAGCTAACAAAAGCGCAGAACATGGAACAACTAAATCTTACTTATCCAGAACAAAGCAGTAGCAAAGAGGAATAGTAAGTGCTAACTCACAATGCTGTATCTCCAAGTGGTCTCAAAGAGGGGTCAGAACCATTATCAATGTTTTCCAGATGGGGAAGTAAACCAACTGAGGCAGAGTGTCATGCTCAAATGCTGGAGCAGATCCACAGGAGATCCCAGAACAGGCACACATCCCCTACTAACAGCAAGAATGAAACTCCCCACTTATTGCAGTCCCAACTACTAGTGACCATAGCTCAAACTGAATCCGAACCAAATAAAGCTTTGTATGTTAGCACAAGCCCCCCTAAGCATTATCTCCCAACGTAGGTATTCAGTGAATAGATTTTTGATGGGCTGATGCATACCAGCTGAAGCTTACCATTTGGGCAAGAGAAATCTAATGGTTTTCCTGAAATGACTGGATCAGCAACACATACAACCTCAAATACCTAGCAGAGATGCCAAAGAGAGCAGAAGGAGAAAGACTTAACCCATCCAACCTCCACTGCATTTCATCATCTGCAGCACTACCTCTTAGCTTTGCAGTTTTGGTTTCTGTAGGAGTAAGACAGAACACTTCCATGCAGAGCATATAAGCTTTTTCCATCTAAGATATAGCTAGTCTGAGTCTTCATTATTTAAAATGTAAATCAAAAGCTATTAAACTGCCTTTTTTTTAACAATAAGAACGCATCTTCCACTCATAATAACTTTAAATATCAACCAAGTGGTTAAAAAACTACCAGGAACATAAACCCTGTTTGTTACAGAGGAACATTCAATATCTGTCAGTGTACTCTGAAGTTATACCATCACCCTGGCATCTCTTGTACAAATCTTCCCAGGACATTTCCCCAAGAACAGCTCGGCAGTAAACCCCAGGCCATCCTTTTACACAGCCAGTGAATGCACTTGCTGGGAGAGCCTCCATCCTGCCCAGCTGCACTGGCAAATATTTATGTAAATTCTATAATAAGGTCTACTCTTCTCCCAACTGCACTGCAAGAAGAGTTTCATCTCCAAGTCGAGACTTCAGCTCACTCCTTAACTCCTTCCCTTCTTCACCACTTCCCTTCAGCCCACCCAGTTCTTTAAACACTGTCATTTCCCCCGCTCCGCTTGCTTTTATTTTTACTTTCTTGCAATGTTACTGTCCTCAGCTTGTCAAATGTGAACCACACACAGAGCCAACATTTCTCAGCAAGGAAAGACCTCTACAACATAAGCATCAGAAGTGACTCAGGCTCCTTGTACGCACACACACCCAAACCCACAGAAGCAATCCCACACAACATGGTAACACAGCAGCTCAGGACCACCTACCTCCATAGCCCAGGGGATACTATAAAATGGTAGCAGGAATTAGACCACAGGTTGGTCTCACCTGCATACTCTTGTGCAATATATGCTGGGCTCACCTGACCACTAGCTAAGCACAAGGTGACTGGATTCAGCAAAATAAAGGGGCTGGCTCCACTGTGAAATCAGTCCAGCTGTTTAACAATACTTCAGTCTAAATTCTCCTGTCACTCACAGAAACCTTATACTGGCACTGCCAGATGCTGTCCAAGCCTGCTCACCTACCAAGGTATGCTTCCACACAGAAGATTGTAAGAACAGGATCTGCTCAGCTTCAACGTATGAACTCCTGTGAAAAAGCCCCAGAAATGGTCATGGCCTTCATCCTCACGTGCCTTAAAAAGCTCACAGCCAGAAACACAAAGATACAGGGGAATCTAAAGCATCTAAATACAGCAGCTTAAATATTTCTGTGCATCTGCTTTAGAGCTTTTCAGAGGGTATTCTTTAACCTGTGCTTTCCCAGAGCAGACCACTGCAGGTCCATGAGCCCAACCAGGAGGCAGGTAATAACCACCCAATGAAACAACAACCCAACTCCAGCCCTCACAGAAACTTCCTTATTACCCCAACTGTCAGCAAAGGCATTAAATTATTGCAAGGCAAGGAAGCAAGGGAACTGCCAGCGAAGCAAAAAGCCTTTAGACAACAACACTATGAAAGGCTCCAACTCCAAACCTACACCTGCTTTAACACATCTGCACAAGAGCAATCAGGCCATCTCCTAGCTTTGGCATCTTCACACCAAGAAGTAAGTTTACTCATGCTAAATACTTAACTCTGCCAAGTCACAGAGTGACCAAGTAACAGTAAGAACTGCTGTATATGCCAGAATCAAAACAGAAGCATGATCAGGGAACTGTGGTGGATCTAGTACAAATTCCTTATGCCTGCTGCTTTTCCAGAAATTCAAGTCCTGTTCGATAACAGGGACAACCACTGTTACATCCAGCAACCTACATCAAGATCTCCAGACTTTTGTGTTTAATATCAGGTAAAAACTTCATGTTATTAACATCCAGCTATCTGTTTGGATGTTTTTCACACCCCAAGCAATGTATAAAACACTACTGTCTTCGTTATAACTAACAGTAAAAGCAGAAATGACAAACTTACTTGCCTTGTCAAACCAGAGACAACAAAACCAAGCTGAGAACATGTATTTCATAAAATGAGTAAGATTTATCTTATCTGCTCATGAGGTCTAAGTTTCTCTCATCTTTCCTGATGAGTTCTACACCTCACCTACCATCCCATTTGTGAGCACTCTTGTATAAATCTTCACCCTAGACTCCTTGTCCTCTGCCAACTATCCTATTCCAGCTTTCTCCCTCTCAGGTTCACATCTTCCTCATGCACGCCTCCACTGTATTCTCAATATGGAAAACGTAGTATTTTCAACATGAAGTACATGGGAAACAACCAAGCACTAAGATAAGGCAAAGAACAAAATGTAGAGAACATGTGCAAGAGAAACCTGAATATACAAGAGGGGAACTTACTACTCAGCTTACATAAAAAGGACCACAAATCAATGAGCATTGCCTGCTTGGTGTCTTAAAAAATATTAAACATCCATACACGTACCTGTTCTCTAACCAACAAATAAAACTGCCTGTATTTTCAGCCTCAATGTGATCAAAATGAAACTCTGGATAACACATTTTTCTACATTCACTTTTTGCATTACAAATGAGCTTGCAAATAAAGAATAATTGTTCACTGGTATTTTAGACTGTATGTAATTTCTTCTATAGCAAATGTTTCACCCATTACTTATTTGGTACTGTTATAGACAGCCAAATAGTGCAATCTTCTTTCAGAAAGATCCCAACCATGACCATATTCCAAAATCCTCGCTACTACATTTCTCAATACATTATCCAATTAACCACAAAATTGGTGAAGGAGCAGAGTGACTGAAACACACACTAACTCTGCCATGTTTCAGATGGGCATTATTACATCTGAAGAACAGGAGAGGGCTAGAAAAGCTTTCAGAAATGTCTTTCCAAGGAACTGAACTCAAGGAATCCTTAGAAAGGTGAATTTTCGAGCCAGAAATACATCAAGGGCCTTTCTTCCAGTATGTCATTGTGTGTTGGACACTCAGGGCCACCACCCTGGCCACCACAAAAAGCCAAAGCCTTCCTGCTGCAGGGAAGCAATGACAGCTATCAAAGTATATGAGCAGCAGCGCCATGGCTTTTACATCTCTCCCAGTTCCCTGTATTGCATCTTCCTGCACAACTGCCAAGCTGCTTCCGCTACACATCACTGATCAGGTAGAGGGAAGCAGAAACATGTTTACAGTAGCGGGAGGCTCATGATGAACATTAAACTACCATTACAAATAGCAAAGCACTATTTTCAGGATAGAAACTAGAAGTTCTACAGTAAGCTGCACAGATAAACAAAACCACACACTAAGATGCGCTTGCTAATTCCACTTCTGATGAAGCATGTTAACTTCTGCACTTAAAGCAGATCAGCTTGTGCTGTGGTGCAATCAGATCCAACTAAAAGATGCCAACAACTCCACCTGTTTCTAATTCAATAACAGAAGCAATTCAGCATTTAAAAGCTCCTCATTACCACTTTTTCCAGAATCTGTTACAGATTTTATAATGGTTTACCTTAAACAATTAGTCACGGCACGCATAGAACTAATACTCCATCCTTACTTTACATGATGCAATACCAGGATGAGATGTTAAAAGCCAGAAGCGTGTGAGCAAGGTCTACCTTTAGATTTCCATTCCCTACATTGACGTTAACAAATTATGCTGTCCTGCTCAGCAGCAGTGAGAAGCTGTACTCTTTACCAGTATGTGTGCCTGTCCTCAGAAGCTATGATGACATTTTGAAATGTGTTATATTGTTCCAATACCTCAAGCAATACTTTAAGTTTTCAAATGATATTAACTTCTTCCATTCATCCTCCAGATTCAACTTAGATCTGAGACTCAAGCTAGACTTACACATACAACACTGCTGGTCAAAAAGATACTGCAGGACCAACTGGCTTCTCTGATACATGTCCAAGCAGATACTCAGGAATATGAAGCGAGAACTTAAGGAGGACTGCATGCCTTGGGAACTTGATGCTTATTTTCCTGCTCTCCAGCTGAAGGCTGTTTTTATGGCAAAGGTGATAGTGACACCAGGAACTACAAACTTGAAACAGGACCACACAACAGCAGGTTAACTCCATGCTGCCGTACATCAACCCAATTCAGATCACACAGTTGCTTCCAAACAGGAGATGCAGTTTTAACTCCAAGGCAACATTTCTCTGGCGATTTAATCTGCATTTATTGCCACAATATTCACTGTTTGTAAGGACCTGGCTCCTCTATGCACTGCAACTCCATCACCACTAGTTACCAAACACAGGTCCACCTTCAACCACACAGCAAACTGATGCAGAAACACCATACTAATTCCACGGTTTCTTTAGGAAATATAGGCAGCCTTTCCTAGAGAAAAGGGTTAAGTGTTCAGCTGCACAACTTTCAGGTATGTCTCAAATAAGGAGCCATGTTTGATACTTGTAGGAAACTGCTGGTTTTGCATCTCGTATTCCATTTGTGAACAGACCTTTTTGTTCTTTAATCCAAGTTCTGAGTTATTTAACCCTGCCTCCAACTCTTGAAATCTCTCTTCCTATAAACAAGAGGTTATTTAGTGCAAGGAAATAAAGAATTTAAAAAGTCAGACCCTAAAGTGTTCCCGGCTCTGTTTTTAATTAATATTGATACAATCTGGAGAAATCTGCTGCTTAATATTACAAGGCAGGTCGAAGCTCATCAACAGTTAAACGCCACCTTCTAACAGAAAGCAGAAGAGGAAGTTGCGAGCAGACAGGGCGCATGTCGCTCCGCTGCCGGCGACACGGGACTGCACAGTCCCAGCCCTTTACAACTTTCTCAACCAGAAAAACAACAGTTTCAAAACCATCTAGACCCGGAGCTGCAAGAGCTGGAGCTGACAGGGCACAGGTGGAACTGTGTTAAGCACAAATCCCTCAGGGTTTTGTCCTGAAATAGGATAATGGAAGTGCAGAGCAAAGCATTTTTATTTTCCCTAATTCCACACTTCAAATACGTTGGTACAAATGAATGACAGGGGAAGGAGGCACGGACAGCTCTGTAAGACTGAACTTCATACTCAGTAACGATAGTTTTTATAGCATATTGCTTCATCTGCAAGTGGGAGTAAATATTACACTACCTCTTCATGCAGATAGGCGGACAGGAGAGAAAAAAAAAGCTAATTTGAAACAAATAACTATTCTGCACATGGATGAAGGGAGCCTCCACCTCCCTGGTCACTCCAGGACTCACCACAGACTGCGTGCAGAGTTAGTAAACTTTGCACCGCACAAGGGCTGCCCCGTGAACCTGCCAAAGGTGAACAGCCTCAATCCGCAACACGCAGAGAGAACCACAAGTCCTCAAAAGCAGGTAATGAATATTGTTCCAAGCACCTGAAGTTACCAGAGCGCTTCAAAGGAGAAGCTACAAACTGTTCAAGTCACACTGTCACACCAAGCCTGCACAACGAGATTAAGGTCTGCACAGCGGTACTCCACAACAGGTTTTACCATATGCACAGAAATTAAATTATGATAAAAGTGAGCTATTTTTTACTAAAAACGGAATAGCACAATCTATCAAAACGCCATTCGGCTTCGTTCATTACATTTCAGAATTTAATTTACATGATAGATACATTTGGGTAATATGTTTTAATCAATAAGCATTTCTGAAGGCTTTACTTTTATAGGAAATATTTAGACTTCTCCCCCCTAAAGGTAACACCACTGCAGCGACGTTGGGAGTGCTTATTTTCCTACGCTAAGCAAGTACAACCACACAGACACAGAGGCAAAAGCAAAAGTCCGCAATTAAAGATGTCAGACCTTGTTTAACTACATCTTAATTTAATCCATTTTATTTTATACAATCCTACATCTGGATCTCATTTTCTCTATTCCTGTAGGTATTCTGGGTCACTATTAAGAACCCTTTCAAGTTAGCAAAGTTCAGCCAAGTCTACCTTAATCCAAAGCTTTTAAAAGAAACAATAAAACACGGAAAGGGGGGCAAAGGAGGGAGAAGAAAGAAAAGCCTAAACAAAACGCTACTTCACCCCACCTCCTAATGCACCTGAAAGTCAGAAGGGACCAGCCTCCCTCTACAAATCCTACGCAGCACTTCCCGTTTTGGGGTTGCTGGGGTGTTTTAGCATCGCTCCCGCTAGCTTCCCCCTCCGCAAGCCCGGCCAAGGGAAGGGGAGGGCAGGGCAGGGCAGTGTGTCCCGCCGGGTCCCGCTCCCCGGCCCCCTACCCGCCCGCAGCCCCTCACCTCCGGCGGGGCCGCGGCTCTGCCCGGCATCAGCGCGCCTGCCCCCGGCTGCCGCGGGGCTCCGGCCGGGCACCGCCGAGCCGCCTCGGAGGGGGCCAGGGTGGGCAGCCGCCGGCTTTCGAGCCAATTTATTTAAACGGGAGGCACCGGAGGGGTTGGAGAGGCAGGGCAGCGCCTTCCTGCGCCAATCAACTGGGAGAAACACGCATGTTGCAATCCCGTTCAGCGGCGGGAGCAGCACCAATTCATCGTTTGACAACACCACTACCACCACCCCCCCAACACACGCACACACACAGCCCGCCCTGTCCTTATCTAGACCCCAGCAATTAACGCGAAGTAGCTGGGTCTGCAGCGTCCCCCGGGCACGCATCCGCGGGGTGCAGGGAGACCGGTTTGCGAGGACTTTCCCCGAGAGGAAACAGGACTTGTGTGCTGTTACGAGCAGCACAGTGCAGCACCAGTATCGCACCCATCTGTCAGATCCCGGGCAGGAGGAGAGGCCGGAGAGCCCGTGAATTATGTAAGCGTGCCCTCCCGCCGCCGCGCCGCGGGGAGATGCCCGGCCGTGCCGTGCCCCGCCGGGCCGGATACCCCGGCGCTCTGCCGGCCGCTCACCAGCCCCCCGCGGCGGCTCCGGGGGCCACCCGGACGGCGCTGCCGCTACCCACCCGCACAGCCCTCACACAAACACACCCCCCCCCCCCCCCCGCCCTCCTCAGGCCAGGCGCTCGCCCCCTTCCCGCCCCGCAGGACCCCTAAGCGGCTCCATCCCTCGCCCCCGGTGTCTCGTCCCCCACACCTCGCCCCGGCGCGGTGCCAGCGGGCGGCGGGAGAGCGGCGGCCGGAGCCCCCTGCCCGCGGGCGGCGGAGGGCCGGCACCCCGCGGCGAGGCGGCGGCCGGGCAGCGGCGGGGGAGCGCCCGCCTGGCCGGCACCACAGCGCCCCCAGCCCCCGCCGCGCCGCGCCTGCACGCCGAGCCCGGCCGGCTGCCTGCGCCCCCACACAAAGTCCCGGCACTCGGTAAACTTTCCCCGGCTCCCGGCGAGAAAAGGCGGCGGGGAAGCGGCGGCGGGAAGGGGCAGGCGGGTGGGGAGGGAAGCGGGCAGGAGAGGGAGAAGAGGAGCGGCCGCCGGCAGCAACAGCACCGCCGCCTGCCGCCTCGGCCGCTCCGCACGGCCCCGGCCGCCCGGGGGGAACGGGAAGCGGGGAAGAGAGCAGCCCGGGACGGAGCGGGCGAAGCGGCGGCGGCCCCAGCAGCGCCGGCTCCGGCGCCATCTTGGGCTGATCGATGAATTGAACAAAGAGGATCAATTTCCGATGGGGCCGGTAATCAATGGCGAAGGGGGAGGGCGGAGGGAGCGGAGCGCCGCGGCCGGGCGGAGCGGGGGGTTCCCTTTAGGCGGCGCGGGCCGGCAGCGGGAGGAGGAGGGGGAGGCCGGGCCCGAGGGAAGGCGGAGAAGGGAAGGAGCGAGGGAAGGGGGGGGTCCGGCGGCGCGGCCCGGCCGGTGCGGCGAGCGGGAGAGCCTGACCTGCAGCTGCTGTAAATCAAAGCGCTTCCAATATTGAAACATCGATCCCACATTGGCCGCCATCTTGAGACATACCCGGCCTGGAGCCTGCGCCCGCCCGGAACACGGACTCAGCCCCTGAGCTCGCGGGGGGGGGGGTGAGGGGGGGCGGAGGAGGAGGACGCTCCCCCCTCTTCCCCCCCACCCCCGCCCTGTGCGGTCATACCGGGGGGGGGGGGGTGTCATTGCCCTCGGTGCGGAGCCCCCCCCCGCCCCCGGTGCCGCCTGTGCGGGGCTGGCCGCGGAGCATCGCTGCCGCAAATGGTTCCGCGGACCTGGGGTGGGGGGGGGCTCTGGGGGCGCCGCGGTCTGGAATGAGGTGGGCGGCAGAGTTTAGGGACACGGCAGCCACCAAAGTGCGTTCAAAGCAGCCGCGTTCTCCGCGACCCCGCCGGTAACGGCGTTTGTCGAACCGGCGGCGGGCACTGAGTGACGGGCCGGGGCCGCCGGGGGAGACCCGCAGGGAGGTCGGAGAATCAAAACGCGGCTATGGATAGCCATAGAAACGGAGATTAAAGGATGAAATAACTTGTGTTGTTCTAAACAATAACGGTGCTATAAATACGGACGTTTGCCTTGCTCCCTTCCTGAAGAGCACAGCGCACTTAGCCAGGCTCATCTCTTAACAAACCGCACCAGTGCACTCCAGCACCTCACCCCAGCAAATAATTCCTTATTTTCCCTGGGAAACGGGCAGACCCACGGTTTGCACCCGTTCCCCCCTGAAATCAATGAGCTGTGCGCGATTTTCCCAAATACAGCAACTTTCCCTGTTCTCATCTCTAAAAGGAAAATCTGTCTTCCTCTGGGGAAGGGTAAATGAGCGATTGTACAGGGTTTTTTTCTTCCTTAGATTATATTTGATGAAGTGAATTTAGTGCTCACTCAAGTCAGTGGGTTGACTCCTTGGAAATGGCTGTGTCTATCGCTAGAGAAGTTACGGCACAGCGATTGCCACAGATTATTTCCCAATCTGCCGCCGTCCTCATTTGGAGGAGCACCATCATTTCAGCCTCCATTTCCACTTTTTGCTGAGGCTGCTGCTTACAAAGATACTAATTGCAATGGCAGGTTTTATGTTAATGGATTTCATGTAATGATCAGCCTGACAACTATAACCCTTCAAATTGTTAGTTGCCTGTATTGGGAATAAAACTAATGGCATTTGGTGATGGGAATGTCGGGCCTCCACCTGGGCGCTCAAGGAGGTTGGAATCAGTGGGGCTGCACCACGGATGCCTTTTGAAAAGGAAACCTCTTGTCCTCCAGAAGTGCAATGCATGGAGGGAGAGCAGCTCTTTACTGGGATGGTGGCTGTGTGTCCACACTGGGGTGACGTGGGGAGGTGTGGGGTGCCCGGCTGGGATGCCCTGGCTGTAACGAGAGGGTATCGGGTGCTGCCGAGTGACAGCCATCTGCAGGGATGGAGCTGCGTGAGCCTCCAAATTCTGACTAACAACGTAACCGGTTTGGTAGCTCTAAAATAGGATTTTAATCCTGGGAAGCATCGTTTCACATTCCAGTGATCTAATCAAAATCCTTTCCTCTAATCTCTCCATGGTCCCCCCTTTCTAGATGAAAGAGGCTGGAGTTCCTGTCTTCACCCTTTCTCCGCTGCCTCCCTGCTCTACCAGTCTGTTCTGTGTCCAGGCAACTGCAAAAAGACATTTCAAAGACTCCTGCCGTGCCATGTAGATGTTTTCTCTTGTTAGTTTGGACTGCAGGTGTGTAAGCCTCAAGGATGAAGTATCACGGTGCTGTTTTAGGTTCGGGGCATACAGTCGTAGTACAATAAATCACATAGTAATGCTCTGCTTTGAACGCACACACACAAAAAGGCAAAGGGGAAAAAAAAGCATCTGACCTGAATCATTTTCTGGAAACACATCTGGTTAAAATCCAAAGTTTTAAATTGAGTAATATTTTAAAATGCATTTGGTAGGTATTAAATTACAGTGTTATATCTGGTAATATTTATGATACTAATGTGTTAAGCGGAGGTTTATATCTGTCAAGAAATAAGAATGATTGTCAGATGGGGTAACAAATGTAGCCTGATATAAATAATATTTTATGATATTTTTAACATTATTGTAGTTTGGTTTTTTTGCAGGAGTTACATCTTTTCACGTTGTTGCCAGTTTGAAATGAAAGCTCCGTGGCTAGATACCAAAGCTTTTCGCTATATAATTTAGATAAGTATAAACAGTACAGCTGATTTTAGGAAGTGCTGAGAAGCCCTAACTCTGCTGGAAGACAGACGCTGAGCACCTATGATTCCTATTGTCTTCTGTGCAGGATCGAGTCCCTTATTTGCCATTTTGTGTGGCAGCAAGCCCAAGGAAATCTTGTTTGACAGCTCTGTTTTCTCAAAGTGCTGTCTTTCTTCGAGCTGGATTCTGCAAAGATCCTGCAGGGTACAGAGCTCCTCGGAGCAAGTGATAATTTGCTTTGTGCTCCTGCTGAAACGTACCTGGGAAAGACGGAAGAAGGATCTTGGAAAATGTGTGCATCCTGGCAACAAGATGGTTAGAAGAACGTTTTCCTTGAATTATTATGTTTTGAGAAATCAGCCTCATCTGTTCATTTGAGAAGGGTTTTCGTAAGGTTAGATTTGATCTGTGTAAATGCTAACTTCTTTCAACATGCACTAATAGAGTATTGAAAAAGTAAGTACAGTGGGTTTGAAGTTTAAATCTCAGATGACGGCAGTAACTAATAGTGCTTCAGGAATGCTTGCTACAGCCAAAATATTTGTAAGTATGTTGTACAGATTTCTGTTTCATTTTCACCCAGGTATAGTCGTACTTGCACTATTTTAGGAATTAGGCAAATACCTGATTAAAATTTCTTTCCTATTAATGTCACTGTGTCATAAAGTCTCACTGATACAATTATGCACATGGGGCCATCAGTGGCAATTGCTCTTGTTGTGCTTCACATGTCATTGTCCGGAATGGACCTTTATTCCAAGGGTCCCAAACTTGTCAGAAGCAATTCATTGTCACAGCTGCTCCTCTGGGCAGCAGTCTGCATTCATTAAGATATTTTGGACCATAAGTCCAATTTTAATTTCCATACTTAAGCTTCTATTTGCCTTAGGAATTCTAGCTCATTTCCTTGGCCAGGACACTGAAAGATGAGGTGCTGCTTCTCCCAGCAGTGCTGTAACTTTGAGGTTCTTCTCCACAAATTCGTGGGTTTTCTTCTCTTTCACTTAATGTGACTCCCAAATTTCTATCAGTTCCCACAGAAGAGTTCTTCTGGAGCCTTATCTGTTCCCATCTCTGCTCCTTGTCCAGCCCCTTCTCTCCTCACTTTCATGGCTCTCATCTTCACATTTTCTTCAGTTGCTTCTTGTCCCCAGCTGCCTGGCTCCACATGCCTGTGCCCACTGAAAGGAATGTCTTGTTCTGAAATCCCAGCCTTTCCACTGTGAAGGTGTCATTCTGCTCACTATTAAACCAGATCTGAGAGCAAAGCAAGCTCCATCTCTCGTTATTACACCATGCCATTGCATAGAGAACTCCATAGGGATGGCAGAGAACAGAGACAGCCAGATAATTTATGTTGCTGGGAGATTTAGTCCAAATCAAGATCAAAACCTATATATGTCTTCCAAATCACAGATAACTTTTTTCCCCAGTTATAGCCATTGACTAGAATTCTGTTTGATTTATATCTGTTGTAGAGCCAAAGGTTTTGCAGCATATAAATTGCAAGGGGATTGCAAGACGTGGACACAATGATACGTATGAGTTCGGGAAGCCCAGTGAGCAGAAACTGCTTGGAAGAGTACCAGGGAGAAGTGTCCCATGTGCCTGCCCACTCTTCCCTGGGTGTCCATTTGCGGTCACTGGCAGAGACAGGGGACTCAGCCTGATGGACCAACATGGGTATTCCCACATTCTCTGGTAATTTGGGAAAGTTTTAGTGCAAATCATGTAGATGGTGGCATACATGATGTAAGCGTGAAATCCTGTGACTGCTGCAAAGCCACAGATACACACTGGTAGGTGGAAGAGAAGAAAGCAATTCTCACAGAGGGCAGGGAAAACAGCCACAATTAAAAGCAAAGTAAATTTGGGTGGTGTGGTTACTTGCTGTTTAACTCTGAAGACATTTATAAGTACCCAGCATAACCCACAACAGATCTTCTTTGAGGATTTGTGGATTAACCCATACCAACAAAAACATGTGATGATATTGTAGTGGTATTCTCTTACCATGTACAGGAGGAGTTATTGAAGACCCCTAAAGAATGAATATATCACTGTGCCCAATGAACTGAGTCATTCTTTCCACACTGTTTGCAGCATTTCTGCTTTTCTTAAAGTAAATTTTATCCAGATGCATGCCAATGTTTTGGCCAACATAAGTAGTACCAGTACCCATAGGCAATCAAGAGAATTAGAGAAGGAAAGGATCTCTCAGGTTATCCAGTCCCTGTAGCTGGCATTCAAGAACAGTTTCATACCAAATTTATTGAAGTGTATGGTTCCTACCAGTTGTAATTTGCAAGCACCGTCCTTGCCTTGTCTCCCTTCACTCCACACACAGGATGACACAGATGGGAGGCACATTGGGTCCTTTCTTGGCTGGGCAGGGCTCACACTCCCTGTAGCACTCTTGTGTCCAACTTTTACACTGTTCTGTTGATTTGGGCATTTATCTTCTCTGTCCTTTAAAAGGATTAGGAGACAAGTTAGTAGGTTATGTTCTCAGGCAAAACTCCCACCTTTTTTCTCACTTGGAACCTTTCACTTGTTTTTTACCTCTTTTTTACATCTTTTTTTACCTCCTACTGGTTTCTGTTAGGGGCTTGGGGGGTTGTTTTTAGCACATTATTTTTTTGTGAGATTTAACTCTTGCTACTCCTATCATGCATCTCATAACCCACTTCATGCAGCCACTGCCTCACTTCAGGTTCTTGCTCTTCCCATCTCCCCTTCCCTGCTCCCTCAGGAATCTATTTCAGCTGTGCTTTCCCACCCACTGTCCCAGCCAAGGGGACGGAAATGGGGATGTCTTATTTCTCACAGTTTCTGCAGAATCTCCAGGTCCAGCATTTCACATACTACTTAAGAGTAAGAGGCTGAAACCATCATTATTACTTTAAATATCTTTTTGCTTTCTGAACCTCAGCTGGAATGATTGCATTCTGCTATCATTGTGCTACTACTCCTGTGGCAGGAGAGCTGGTTCAGTGGCTGTAGCTGGGGATGGGAGCTGTGTTTTGTGTCACAGAGCTCTTGGTGACACAAAACAATTTACTGACTCTTCCCCAGTTCCTTCATTCTGTAAAATACTAGTGGTCACTGGGAGGTAAAAATCTCATGGCACTTGAATCTCATGGGCTGCAGAACAGGGAAACTGCAAGAAGGAGATGGAGAGTAATAAATAAATAAAACAGCTCAAGAGCTGCTCCCTCACCTACCAGTTTCATTCAATTCCAGATAAGGCCCATAAAGTACAAGGCTGACGCTATCCTGGAAAAGCAAAAAAAGGTTTTTCTTTCACTTTCCAATTGCAAACACTTCACATGGGGAAGGAAGAAGGGAAGATCTCTCTGCTCCTTTCCTCCAGCTGGGCTTTTTTTTGGTCCCTTTGTCATGGTCTGTCACCACCCTGGGGTGGTCGCACCCATTGCGGGTGGCTCAGCCCATAGCCTGCATCGGCACAGCCCTGTTGCAACACGCAGGGATGAGAGAGGAGGAGAGGAGAGGAGAGGAGAGGAGAGGAGAGGAGAGGAGAGGAGAGGAGAGAAGAGGAGAGGAGAGGAGAGGGAGAGGAGAGGAGAGGAGAGGAGAGGAGAGGAGAGGAGAGGAGAGAGGAGGCAGACGGGTGTACGGGGACAGAGAGACAGGTATGTGCAGCGATGGGGCAATACCATCGCATGCTGCTTCCACCACCTGAATCCGGCACATGGACAGGCTAAAGTGGAGCCATCAGGGCAACCAGGAACCCGGCTTTATCATCATATGTGATGTTTAGGATGTTTGAGGTGGTTTTTCTTCCAATAATGAATGTGAGATTTCATTTTGGGAAGCACATCTTTTCTTAGAAACACAACTGTGACTGACTTAGCACAACTGTGATTTTCTGCAAACACAACTGTGTTTGGGGTTGTTGCATGGGAATACTAGGGTAGGAGAAACAGTAATTCTGGATTAATGGAGAAAGCAAGAAAATAGACACCCTCAGAGGAAGCCCTGTGTTCACCACAGCTGCCATTTACTGGCAAAACTGAGGCCGTATCCCACAGGAAACATTTTAGTGTGGAGAACCTCCTTTTTGAAGAGAGCACACTGGGTGCCTGCCATAACACACACAAGTGAACCAAAGTGCTTGGGTTCACATATCAATACAGTATTTCTTCAGGAGCATGTGTGAAATAAATTGATATCCTCCCCCCCCCCCCCCCCCCCCCCAGCATTGCATAATTTGCTGTTTGGGAGTTCCCAAACTGGGGGGGTGGGGGGTGTGGAAATCCATGTAATTTTCTATTTCCAAATATTACCTTCTTCTCTGGAATAAAGAGATCCAGTCTTACTCTGCCCATGATTCTTCACATTTATATGTTGGCCCTTGTTTGCATCTCCTTGGCATTATCCTGGATTTGGGCTTTAACCTGATAAGAATCCAAAGAAATTATATGGGAATTGATGGGATCGCTATGAATTTCCAGGGGTGTGGGCTAGGGTAAACCATTGCCTAGTAATCGTGTGTTCTTGCTGCAAATAACAATCTGGATTTGGCCCAGTGAGAGTAAAACAAATTGAAATCATTCATAAAGGGAAGGAAATGGCTGTAAGGTGGAAGAATAACATATTGGTGGGTTGTCTCCAAGTATCCAGGGTTTAGAAGTACTGAAGTACGTACAAATCTTCAGTTTAACATGTTCTTAGCTGCCCCGCTGCGTGGGGCTGGCTGCTGAACCACAGCCATGTGCAGAAGACCTGCTTTCATGGAAGGATTCTATAAAAAAAGAATTAAAAACTGCAAGAAGGAGCAAAATGTTCAAGGGCAGCCAACCTGGAGGAAACCAATGCAATTTAGCTACAGGAAGTGTTTATAAATGCAGTTTATGAACACGTATGAAAGAGTCATTTTTTACTGTTCAGTCTGCAATGGTCACACAGAAAAGAAACAATTGTTTTGTCTTTCTCAGGGATTTTTAGGGAATACATCGCAGTTCAGTTATTTATTTGGACCTGTTTTTTCTCTTTTAATAGCTTCTTGTTTTCTTATTTCAGATTGAAATTTGTTGTGTGCTCCCCTGCATGTGATGGAGAAACCTCTACGTGGCTCATCCGAAAGTGGGAATCTATTTCCTATTTTGTTTAAAATTTCAGACTTTCTTTTCACACCCGTGGCTTACCCAGTTTGATCTGCAAACCTCCCTTTTTGTTTCTCTTACATCATCAGAGTAAATGTGAAATGGCACAGAATGCCTGGAATTGCAATAACGCAGTGTAGCAGAACTGACTATCAAGCTTCATATATAGATTAGATTAATGCATAAATCTTAATTTGATATTTCACATTACTGGGCTAATATTTTACAGATGTAATGCCAAGTTGTTAAGTAAATGAAAATCATGGAGAGTCCAATTCTGAAAGGATTACTCAGGCAAAAATCCCTGAAGTCAAAGGGAGTATTGCCTGAACGAAGTCTGCAAAATTAGAACTAGAGCCATATTCCCCAAACAGACAAGCAGATTATCTTAGAGATCTGCCCATGAGTTGAATTCTTGTAACAATGAAAGATATATAGGGAAAATGAACAAGTAGGTAACCTGAAATATAAGGAGAGACTGATAAGATCACACCAACCCTGAGCAAGCACTTGTGTGGTTGGTGATGTCAACAGGAGCCCAAGCTGGTTTAATAAACTTGTTCATAGCTGTCCTATATGGTGTTTTATATACTCAAGTACATAGATCACGTACGAGTTTAACAAGAAGAGGATTCATATTAAATTTGCACATAAAATACCTCCGTGAAATACGTGAAATGCTTTTCTTCTTTATATGATTCCAATAAAACATCGATCATAAAACTCTGCCCTCCCGCTTCTTTATATTCAGTTTCAGCTGTTGCTTTGTGTTTAAAGTTTGAATTCCTGACACTCAGCAGATACAATTTGGGGGCAGTTTTAATTGGTGAAGAAAGACCATTGCTCTGCTTGCTCGCTCAGGGGGTATAAATCAGGAGAAACCCCACCAGGACTGGTGAAATGTTGCATCTGTAGAAGAGCCTGTTGGGCCAGATGATATAAACGGTTGCAGCTCCTGTGAAATACTGTAGTATTGTGTCTGTTTATAGCTGCTCAGGATCTGGCCCACTGACTGGGATGGAGCTAAGCCAGGGATGATTTCTGCCCTTTATCATGAGGTTGCTCGGTGTTTTGCACTGTAAATTCTCCCAGCTTTTGCTGCCAAACTCAGCTCCCTTCTTCACAGTTTCATACTCTTAGTGTGAACTGGTGGAAATCCAAGGGTAAAAAAGTGGTGAGTATAAAGCACAAATCTGTAGCCTGGATCTGAGAGAACAGCTTGACCACAGAGGAAGTTATTTGCACAAAAAGTATTCAAACAGATATGCACGGTTTACATGTGTTTAGTAAATCTTGTCTGAAAACTAGAACCAGCTGTATAGTATATGGAGGCCCTGATCCCAGCTCCTTCTGAGCAGCGTTTCGTACATTTGGATGATACATTTCTAGTCACTTTTTCCATCTTTTAATTTGGGGGCTGCTAGGGATTGAAATAGGAGGAGAGTGATTTCTATTTCAGTTTGTAGTCATTGTCAGCATCCCCAGGTAACTGTTCACAGCTCTTTCCTGCTTGCTGAGACATTCCCATCACAACCCCTTTCCTCTTTACCTCCATCTGCAGTCTGGAAGCAGAGGTATGGCATAACGCCCCTATGGTAGCTCAGGGGCATGAAAGGAGCGTTTTATGCCAGGCTCATCCTTCCATGCTGGTCTCAGGGCAACAAGCAGGGACTAGCTGAACCCACAGCATTTGCCCTGCATGAGGACAGTGAAACCGACTGAGCCAGTGTTGGGTCGCTCTGAAATGAGAGGAAAACCAGGCCTGAAAGCTACATTTGCATGCAGAATTAAGAAAGTTGTAGATGCAAGCAAGATCTTTTTTCCCTCCCCCCCCTCCTTCTTTGTGTGTGTGTGTCTAACTATGCAACAAATTTTGTAGCTGAAATTTACATACTTCTTGATTCATGAAATTATGAGCAGCTGCTATTTTGCTACATTCTTAAATTGAAAAGGCAGCGAAGAAAAGAACAGACACATTAGGCAAACTCCATCTGCCCCTCATGTCTATCACTTTCCTTCACTCTCTCCTTTGCCAAACAGGATACAATGGCATAATCAGATGTCTTGGTTTGCTGGGGAGAGTCCCTACATTTGTATAGCTGTCGTCTAAGACGGGATTTTTGTTTTTAAGACAACTTCTTAACATGGTTTCTTGTTCCCCCTGAAACGTGTATACATATTTTCAGAGGAGACCACAGAACACAAAAGATCTCAGGAAGAGAATAACCTTCAAAATGGCTTACAGGCTTTGGGAGGTTCCTGGAAGTCTTCAGACGTCTATTCTGAGAGATCTTTGGATCACTGGGATTTAAGAAGCTTTCGTTTTTTTTTTTTTTTTTTTTTTTACCTTCCCTCTTTTTATTCACACTACGGAAGTGAAAAGATTTGGGGTGAGAGGGTAAAATACAGCATTCAGAATTAGGACAGATGGGTTTTTTCCTAGCTTTTGCAATGAATCGCTGAAAAATCCAGCCTACAGGTAGTTCCCTGCTTGGAGAAAAAGGTCGCTAAAGCTCTTTGGAGAAGAGAACTTCTGTCTCCTGCATCACTGAAAACAGCCTGTCCCTTTCTTTGTACTAAATGCCACTATACAAATACTAACACTACATTGCACCATGATATACATGTTTTAAGCTTCCATTTTTGAATGAAAAGATGGAATCTCAGAATTTTAGACCTACTTAACACCTCGTTGAACATTTACAAACTGGTAACAGCTAAGTGCACCCCTGGTAAGTGGAGTTTTTCTCTTTTTGTTGCCCCACTTAAGAAACATTGTCATTCAGCCCCATTAACATAAATAGGTTCCCTAGGAGATGTCCCATTAAAGTGGCCATCCCTATTAAGCATGTCCCAATTAAGTAGTGTTTATTGTATGGCAGGTTCCAGACCTCAAAGCAGAATAATTTTTAGTTCCTAGAGGGGAAAAGAATAAGTCAAAGAAATTACATATTTAAAAAAGGCTTAAATTGATACAAACTGATAACAGCCCCAAAATGAAAAATGAGGGCTGACACTTCATCCTTTTGTTTACCCTGCAATGCTGCTTTTCTGGTTTTGAGTTAAGAATGTAGCCTACACCCTAACTATGAATTTCTTGGCTTTGATTTGATTGTGTCATAACTTAATGTTTTATGACTTACAATCACATTAGTCATAGGAGTCACTCAAGTTTAGAGATGATGGAAAAGACATAAGGGATAGACAAATCCATACTCAGAGAGACTAATAATCTTGTGATTGAAACGGTGGGCTGGGACCCAGGACATCCAAGTTCAGTGTTCAGGCCTGTGCCAAATGTTTCTGCCTTACTTCGAGCAAAACACCAAGACTCTATTCACAGTGTTATTTAGATACCTGCACAGACATTTAAATATATTTTTGTATGCTTCCGTGCATACATAATCTACTCTGCTCTTTTCTCAATCAAGGTGGATTTAAATTGGGGTTTATTCAAGGTGCTAACAGACAAGCTCTGGAAAATCTTCCTATGTTGGCTTAAGATGATACAGCTCTCGGTTGTCTGCTGCCAAAGGCTACCCCTTATCCTCCAAATTACATTAGTGTCAGCCACTTCAGCATAAAATCTGGGTCTTTAGCACAAACCTGCCTTCAAAGAGGTGAAATGACTTGCACTGATTTTGTCTCACTGGTGCAGATGCAGGCAGGTATCTCCTGCCTATTATGCTTCTGTGGGAGGTAACCTCCAGCACAGAGACTGAGTGGAGGAGGAGTAATGCCGTCTTCAACAACTGAGGGGAGTTCATCACGCTTACACTTTCAGCCAGGGCATTTGCACCTCAGTGTTCACCCTGCAGAACCAAGACATTTCTTGTGTAGTTTTACTCCAAATTAGACAACCTGTCCTTCCTGTGAAGCAGCAGCTTGTACCTGGGTGGAGTTTTATAAATATAAGAAACATATTCTCGATCCAGGGACATAAACTGAAATCTCTTTATGGCAGGACCTCCAGAAGTTTCCTCACCACAGCTGAAAATGGGAAATACAACAGATTTCCAGTAAACAGAATTTTGACTTGTACACAGTAATGCCTTCTCTGCATCACTCTTTAGGTGTTTCTGACAAATAGACAGTTTGAGTCATCCCAACTTCTTTATTTCATAGGAACATAGAATCATTTAGGTTGACCTTTAAGACTGAGTCCAACCGTAAACCTAACACTGCCGAGTCCACCACTAAACCATGTCCCTATGCACCATGTCTGGAAGCTTCCATGCAAGCTTCCCTGAAAAGCAATATACATGTGTTAAATACTTAGTCTCAATAATCACTTTTGTTTTGGAAAAGGAATTATCCTTGGAGTACAGTTTCATATCAAAAGCAGTGATCTGCACAATAGTGCACAAGGGGTTCATGCATTTAATACACAGCCCATGGTCTGAAAAACCTTAAGATTCCTTGTTTTCACAAGAGGCGGAGTACTTCAAAGTGAGGCTTTGTGAGTAGGTGGTAATCTTTCTTCTGGGTCACTAAATAGCAACTGGGTGCTTTGAAACCATCTCCCAGGAGCCAGGTAATCTGTGGTTGAGTGATGCAGATGTCCTACTGTGGTCAAATCAGAAAGAAAGACTTCTTTCCTTAAGGCAGTGATTACACCTGGTATCCTTATATCTTACTTCCAGTAAACAGGTGGAGAATAATGTGGCTTTGTAGTGCCCATTAATAATATTAGTTGTTGGCAGCAAGAGCCTCAGGGTCTTTCTATGGTTTACTGAAACACGACATCACCATGTGCAGGAGAAATGGTTAATATTCAGAGTATCCAGGGGCTCATCTCAGAACCAAAATACCTGACTTTGCATAAACCTGGTATGTTTGTGTGACTGGGATGAGAATCTCAGCAGAGGAAGCTTGCTCTTGTTTCTTAGTATCTCTTGTTTGAAGATAGAGATTTTGCTTACAGCTATACCTGTCTGTATGCCTGTAGAAAGTGGAAAACCAAAACCCCAGCTCCAAAGAGCTGCTGCCCTTAAGAGAATTTCAAATCTGGATCCAGATTTGGCCTTGATGTTTAAGATCTCCAGTTAATCTGCTCTTTGTTAAACTGTAACAGTTAAGATCCAAGTAGATGCTGTGTCAGCGTTTCTGGTGTGAAACCATTTGTCTGGGGTTTAGAATTTGTCCAGGACATCCAAAGCAGGAGCCCACAGTACTGTATGAAGACTCAAATGGTTCCCAGTGTGGAAAGCAAAGTACAGCGATGTACCTGCATAGAGACTTGAGTATATTCTTTCAGCTCTGACACAAATCAACTGCAGGGCACTTTGACACATCCCAACCTTTCAGAGTGTATTTTTTGAGCTCTGCTCATTATCTGAGTCTCCATTCAGATGCTCTCAGCACAGATGCCTTCCTCATCAGCTCTGCACTAAAACATACAGTAAGTGAAATTCTGCCATATGTTAATACATATGTTTCAGTTTCAATAAGCATTTGATGCAGGGCTGTTTTTATTTTTTTTTCCCAGGCAGTAGGAATTACAGAGTTTATACTGTTCCCTCTCTACTTAAATATACTGGTGAGCTTAAATAAACTAATTACATTAAGGTTAGCTATGTGCAGCATAACCTGTCACAATGGCGGAAACGTGTATTGATTCTTAATGGTTCAGCATTTATCTGTTTGGTCCAAACCAGCTGGGGATGGCAGAGTCAAACTGTCTGAGACTCTCTGTGATGTTGTAAAATGATGGAGAGGCAGATAGCCTGGAGAAAAGGTGTAACCGGGATTTTCACTTCATCCCCACCTCAAATTTTCCCATCTGGCATATCACAACATAATGATGTGAATGATGTCATCAAACTGGGAAAGAGGATCTGAATGGAGTGGTTTTCTCCTGTACTGAACTTTGTAAGCTGCCCACAAATGGTAATTACCAAGTGCCTACAGTTTATATCTGGCAGAGGCTCAGTCCATTTTCCTCAGGCTGGAATCAGTCTGTTCAGCCATGATGCTGCTTTTTGTTTGTTTGTTTGCAAATAAACTCTTGGAAAGATACCGGGCACATTATGAGATTTACAGATCAGTTGCTATGCACAAGTATGCTGCTTTTACAGAGGCGCAATACCTCTGAGTAATGCCTTTGATTTAACTAGAGCTACTCTCGATTTGCACCATCGTAGGAGCCAGATTAGGCCCCGTAACTCTTGTGCACAGGCTTAAAAGCATCCAAGCCATTATGAATGAGAGCAGCATTTGAGATAGAACAAAGAAAAACAAGCCAAAAAAAAAAAGATATCCAACTTGCATCAGCCTTGCCTGATGGATTCTTTGCTTTACAACTACAGAAATACCTCAGCAGACCCTCAGCTAGCAGAAGCTGGCACAGCTTTGTTAAAAATCAGTGGAGCTTTGCTGATTTATATCAGCTGAGAATCACTATCTGCCCCAATGACAAAATGAGGCATTGAAACATAGTGGGAAGGCAATAGGGTTTATCTATGGTTACAGCATTAAAGCAGCACCATAAGATAAACCAGTTCTTGTCCAAAGCTTTCAGAAAAGGAGGTGTCTGTGGGAATAGAGCCCTGACTTTGCTTTCTCAGTGTTGGCTTCTGATCACTGTGCCAAGACTGGCATCTTCTCCTCCCTTAGCAAATCAGCACGGCTCCAGCAAGCTCTTCATTGACTGCCAATGCTGTGCTACCGATAATTTACTACTATTGAGAAACATCTCTGCTTTCAGTGTGCACAGGAGAGTTTGCTCCTGCATGCCTGGATTTGTTCGGTTACGTACTTTATGAACATTATTAAAAAGAATCAAAGGATTCTTTTGGGTTCATTTTTCATAAAATGTCTCAAGCATTTGATAAATAAATAATCTTCTACTGAAAATGGGCACGAATTCCATAAAGACTCGGAGGTGCAAGCAGGTATGTGCCAAGCCCAGCTCTCCTCCAGGGGGATGTATATATCTATATACCTGTAATTATAGGCTGATAATTATATAATTCACTGTACGTATATCATCATTTGTGAATAACTGGGTAAGTTGGCAACACAGAAGGGCGGGACTGTATCATAAGCTAATAAAAAAAAAGCAATTATATTTCTTTCTGATCCAGTTCTCACCTTCCCAGTGAGATTGGGGCATTGTGCAATAAGTGAGAAATGAGGAACCTCGGAACACTTGGAAGCAAGATAAGCATCCAAATGCCTGCTTCTGTCATTCAGAGCTCAGCTGAACTGTTTCAGTCAGGAAATTATGGGCTGCCATGGGAACAAAGGTCCCTTCCCAGATTACCAAAAGGAGTCTGAAGTGGGTCAGAAATGTTACAAGAATAGGCTTTCAAATGGCATTTTTATTATTTCCCAGGTTAATACAAGTTTGAATCTAAGCACTAAGGCTAATGTGAGAAATTTCATTTCAGCTTTACGCAACATCTCCTCGCTGTACATACAGTTCACCTCCAAAAACATTCCTAGAAGAAGGTATCTCTGCAGCCCTGCCTGCATCTGTCACATCTTGTTTTATACCAACTTTGCAAACTGCTTAAGTAGGGAACGTTTGTAATCTGTGTTGATGCTGCATCCTGCAGAAGGTGCTTTCGGAGCTGACAGGAATCTCAAAATTTTACATAAGCCTCAAAAATTTGATAAATTATGAAAAAGTGCCTTTGTTTCCTAATTCGCAGTGTTCTTGCAAGTCTCTAATTCCTTTCCAAGATGCATAGCAGAGTGTCCTCAATTGAACCAAAATGTTCACCCACTATCTTAACTTTTAATTCCTCAGGACTGCTCATACTCTCAAAAGCCTAGAGACAGTGCCCAGTATCAGGGTAGGATTGAGCCTCTAGTATGTAATATAGAACAGAACAAATCTGGGCATGCAGGAGATAATTTAGTTGTGCCGAATGAAAGCACAGAAGTTTCTCAATTCTGGTGAATTATTGGTAGCACAGCATTGGCAGTCGGTGCAGTGCTCGCCGAAATTGTGATGATTTGTTAAAGGAGAAAGAGAAGCCAATCCTGGCAACAGAATTCCAGGAAACAAAAAGCCAGCATTGTACTTACACACATAGGCTGTTCTTAGAGCTCTAAATGAAACATAATTTTTTTCAGAGGCTCAAATGCTGGAAGCACAGATCAGCCACATTCTCTCTACCATTTATTACAGTTTGCTGTCACTGTGTCGCTGGCTGTAAAGCAGGCAAAAGTGCTAAGCTGTTTTTCCTGTGTGAAATGAAAATGACTGGAGTGGGACAAATGTAGAGCCAAGCTCTCTGTTTGGAGCTGAGCTGGCTGTCTCACTCTCAAGGTCCTACTCAGCAGAAACCAAATCAGTATCATCAGACAGTTTATTTCGACTGGAGTCTCTGTGGCTATTGCAATATCCTAAGAGGTCTAAAGGATGTTTTTCCTACAATGTCACCATTAGCTCCTTTGCTATGAGGAAGATCATAAATGAAAAGTGGAACAATTCTAATGACACGCCTCTGGTTCAGCAAGGCACGGAAGCATATCCTGAATTTAAACATCCAAGTATGAGGAAGGATCCTCACCAACTCAAAGCTAAACAAGTGCTTTTTACTTTGCTCAGTCAAAAAACGTGATTCAAAGGCTGAATGAAGCTTGGGATAAAGTTTCAGGTTTGGGTGATCTGTCCTATACTTCAAGAAGCTACTGGGAGCGAGAAGGCATTTCAGAAGTATTGACTCCTTCCCATAGTCCCCAACAAACTGATAGGACTGATCACAGTTGTATCTGCAGCCAGGTACCATACTTTTCACTCACTGAATAGCTCTCTCTGAACTGAACTGATCGAGCTGTCCATGTTCAGTTTATATCTGTATTTGTGTGTTCATACTTATGTAGTCATGTATGTGAAATGGAACATTCTAGCCGTTTCTGAGTGTTGCAGAAGGGAAATTAATGCATTTTCCCCGTTTTTGATGAAAATTATTGCCATGCTTTTCTATACCACACAGATAATACATCAAAGAACTTTGAAACCAGAGAGTTGGCACATAAACAGCTCTCACTGAGGGGTATGTCCACAACCTCTATAGGAAAATAAGCCTTGTTTGGATAATATTAGAGTCTGAAGGGCTGAAAGTTGGCTGTTACATGCAACAGAATATTCCACTGACTTAGAAAAGTCTGTGTGATAACATCTAGAGAGAGTGGTGTACTGTCAATCCGGTACAAACACTGGTACTGGGGTAACTGTGATAGTTAATGAAGTAGTTTTATTTTAAGTTTTTTTTTCTCTCTTTGGGTTAATAAGCCCAACTTGCCCCAAAAGACCTAAGATCTTAAAATCTTTCAAAAGAATATGGTAGGTGTACTCCTAGTGCCCTCACAGGAGTCAATATGATATTCACATCACAGGAATTATATACTGGGCTAGACTGGGGCTGAGATGTTCTTGCTGCTGTTTGTGCTCTCCTCCATGTTCAGGGTGGTACAAAATGCTATGGCAGCTGAGAGCATTCTTAGATAACACTTGAACTTCTCTCATGTTTTGTGGTCAAGGACTCTAAATATCTTCATCTGCAGTAATGAATTTTGGCAAAAAGAACTCTTTAAAACAGGTTAGGAATTAATATGGCAGCTTAACACATAGAAAAAAAAATCTTCTTTTTAAAGAAAGTTTTCCATGAGTGTCCCAAGTTTTATTTATTTGCTCAAAGTAGATTAGATTAGTAGTAGTTGTAGTAGTTGGATTTTAAGAGATACCGAACAACCTAGAGCTCCTACAGAGCTTATACCATTAATGATTCCTAGAAAAATGTATATAGTCACCAAAAATATGGAGTTTCAATGTGCAATTCTACTCTTGGAATAAGACACATCCTCCCACCCTGAGGTCTGGGGGTTTGTCTGTATCGTTACCAAACACACTCAAATTTGGGTGCAAAAGTCAACTCTTGAAGAGCCACTGCAGCTCTGGAAAAGTGAGATGGCATTCACACGTCTCCTGTCTTGTGAGCAAAATTATTGCTGTGTTCTACTCAGATACATCTGTTGCTTTTTAGGCTTCAGCTGTCCAGCAGCCAGTTAACCAAGCCTGGCTTCATTCACCCGGTTATTAAATCATGTATTCAATGGAAGTGTTCTGAGAGGCCAAATGGACTCTGTATAGCACTAACAATTCAGCACTTTGAGCAGAAAATAAAAGGAGTAAGGAGTGAATACTTGGGAGGAATAATTGCGTTTTGTACAAACCTCTCCCTGCAACTCTCTCCTGTGATGGCAGGAGAGAATGATAGAAATCTATCTGTTCCCAAGGTGAATTGCTTGAGAATCTCATCTTAATAGGGTGGGGGCATTGCTAAATGGGGAAGGTAAGAAGTTTCTTGAATTTCTGAGGGCTAGTCTGGGCTAATTCCTTTGTGCTTGTCGGGAGGTATCAATTCCTGAAAAGGGAGTTTCCTTTCTCTTTCCTATGACTAGTCCGGATGGTGCCTACACACTTCACATATCTACATATGGGCTGACTTCCCCGCCCGCTTGGTGCCTACTGGCCCCACTCCCTTATCTAATCAAGGTTCAATCAAAGTTAATTAGGGATCTAGTTTTCTGTTCCTACATTAGGCGTAAAGCAAAAGAAGCTCCTGGGCATATCTGATCAAGAAGCTGATCTGTGTTACAACTATGTAATAACTGGCACAACTGTGTAATTACAATACAGCACTATCTAAGGTTACATCATTATCATTATGCTTAACACTAAAACAAAATGTGGTTATCATGATTGCTGTCAACACATTTGTGATATGCCACCCAGGAAGATGAGGCTATATACATGTCACCCAAGCTCTATTTGAACCTGGAAAATAGTTTGCTCCTGAAGATAGGGCATAAGAAGAAAAAGTAATACACAGAACTTTGACAATTTGGGGTTAAATCTACCCTTCGTTTTCACCCTTCTCTTCTTGTTGCTTTGTTAGCCAGACTCATCAGTGAGTGCATTGACTCAGGAGCCACTGATAATAAAAACGCAACCTACCTATGCATGTCTAGAGTCTGTTTCCACAGGGTAGAGAACTGCAAAGTTCCAAGAGCAGTGTTAACTCGAAGGCATTGCACAAATTACGTAGTTTTTAGGTTTGATTTTCTGCTTGCTTAAATAGGTAGTTTAATGAAGTAATATGTAGCTATAATAAATAGATGCCATGAGACATATTAGAACTGCAATTCATTTGAAGGGGGGACAATATTGAAAATACCATTTCTACATCTTCTACTTCTTGCTGGGTTTAGTTATATGAGGGAAAGGATATTGCACAGCTTTTAGTGACTAGTATGTATGTGCAGTCTTAAATATCAGCCTTTTTTTTTTTTAATGATAGGTCTGGATGTGATTTTTTAGCTAAAGACAGCTTCCTTAGCTTACCTCATATCACAGCATCTGGTATCTCTAATTGGAATCATTTTCATAATAACCATGAGCAATATACATTACCATCTAAATACGAAGGCTGACTACAATACAGACTTGTCTACAGCTCTTTAAGTATCCAGGATCCAGTCCAAAGCCCCTTAAACTCGAGGGAAAGACTCCTGCTGATGTTAGTCTTATCTAGCTTAGGTGCAATGTAACAAAAACCCCTCCCGAAACTCCATGTGAAAAAGCAGAGGTATATTCATTATTAATAACTTTCAGTGCAACTCTGTCAAGTCCCTCCAAAGGTGGTGCCCCTTTCTGTTACTAAATAACGCCTAATTCAGCCAGTATTTAGATACTTGCACAACTTGAAATGCCAGAGTAGTTTTGTGGATTTTTATGGAAGTTCAAGGCACACAGTAGCTTAGTCTACTCAGTACTTACTACTATGAATTCAGAATTTCACTGTTTCATTACTAGTAAAAGAAAATTAAATACTTCATAGAGAAACACATGCCCAATACTCTTTTTTTTTTATGGTATTATGAGCTTGTATTATTTCAGAAAAAACCTTGCTTCGCTACAACACTCATAAATTCCTCAGATATCCATAGCCAAAGTCTTCAGCTACTCATTGAGGAGTAGACATTGATGTTATGTTCAAAGTGTAACATTTTATATCCGTCACAATCAGCAGTTCTCTGTAAGATAAAAATCCATGAATTCATCTCAGCCTGCACAGTTTCTCCAAAATAAATCCTACTGTCAAATTGAAGGGAAAAGAAGGGATTAAATAGAGTTTCCTAACAACTGCATGCACAGGCTGAAATTTTACATAAAAAGGTGCGAATGCTTTTAAAAAGAACCATCCCAGATTGCATTTTCTTGCTCTCTCCCATATAATTGTAAACAGCTTTGATTTCAAAGGGAAAATCAGACAATTATTTTATAATGAGAGGTGTGGTCTAGTGATTCGAGCATCAGACTGGCAGCCAAAAACCACTGGAGTTTTAATCCTGGCTCTGCCACTGACACCATCTATTGCCTTAGGCTAATCAGTATGAGTTTGACTGAGATCTGCTCCTTGTGGGTGCAAGAGGTAGGGATAGCTGCAGAATTCCTGATTCAAAGCTACAGAAGTGGGCAAGAACCTTCCCTCCACTGCACCCAGCATGGCCCCAGAGTGAAGGACAGCATCCCTGACCAGAGGAAGACATTAAACCTACGCAATGTTCACCTTAGGCAAGCTGAGGTTCAGGAAAGCCGTAGTTGCTAAGGGCTGTCAATAAAAGCTTTAAAACCTCTTTGCATAAGCATATTTGAGTATGTCTCTGCTTTGAAGAAAGCCTGCTGCTTAGGTCGAGGGGTGAGTTAAGCCAGTCTTGCCTTTAGAACACTCCCGGCACCTGGGGAGGTTTTTATTTCCTTTAAGCACCTCGTAGTTAAATTTTTAGTCATTGTTTTCTTTCTTCCTGTGTGCACCCATCCCCCAGTGACCCCCAGCTTTCCCTCTGCTTCTCAGTACAATTCCTCCTGTCTCACTGAGTTGTCTGATTTCTTACCCTTGATTAATACAAACACAGACAAAACTCTCATCCTTGGGGATTTTAATTGGAAGGTTGATTGCCTTTTCTTCTTTGCTTGTACACTTTCCATCACTTCAGCTTCCTTGGGGTGCACAGACAGACTTTCAATCTCCCCCCTCACATTCACCATCATGTTCTTGATCTTTGTTTGCTCGGGGCTTGACTCCTTCTGATATAAATGTTAGGCATCCTGCCATTTCAGATGACAGATCAGCTCTTTGATGTGTCTAATTATGATGGAGAGGGGGCAGAGAAAGCAGGACCTCCTGAAGCCAGGATGAATTTGCTGCCCATATAAACTCTGTGCAGCAATGTGTCCCTCTGCTTCCCCTCTTGTATGTGACAGTACGCTAGACTCAAATCCTGCCCAACCCCAAACAGTTCAATGAATACCCCATCAAAGGGAAGGTTTGAACCTGTTTGTTTAATTTGAAAGGGGGAAGCTGGCAGAAACCAGGATGCCATTATGATAGGGAGGGGTAGCTGAATGGGGAATTCTACCTCAACTTTGCATGGCAAAAGCATAGGTGGCTGACTGAAAGCAATCTAGTGAGAGAATCTTGTTCCTCCACCTCACATAACTCTCTCTACCACTGAGTGACACTTAGTATTTATGTTAGTGCTTTGCAAAAGTCATCAAATTCAACCTCACAGCACCTTTCTACGCTGCAGTTTCAGTTCAGTTGTATGGATGCTGTTCAGGGAGAAAAGGCATGCTACTGTAAGAGCAAGAAGCTCAGGAGCACACCAGGCTTCAGTTGCTTCTCTTGCTCTTAAATAGTTTAGACATTTCGAGAGCATCCCATCCCAAGTCCTTGCTCTTTGATTAAGAACCAAACTTGTGGCAAAGCAGGAACTGGACTCATTCTGGAGTCTGTGACAATCAGACCTGTACTCAAACTCATAGCTATCTTCCAGAACTTCAGTAAACACCCCTCTCTGTCTATTTTTGGGGAGAAGTTGCCTTGCTTGGCAGGCGAATGAAGAGAAGACTGGATAGAGCATTTAGCACTGAAACCTATTTAAGGTGTGTACTGCTGAACTTGTACTGTTCCTCTTTGCACGTGTATGCCCACAGAATGGTTGCACAGTTCCTTCCTGTACTGTAGGAACATGTGGCTGCCCTGTTCAGTACCAGGGCTCTACTGAGTTGCATGCTTTATAAACACATGAAAGGCCATGGTCCTGGCCCTGAGGGACTTGAAGTCGTTAGCAAATCTCACAGACACTTCTTAATATGAATTTATTGCTGATCTGTCTGCCCCAGAGCTTGAAATTCTTTATTTATCTGCCAAACAGGCACAGCAGGAGTTTCAGCATTGCTTCCCCTTATAATACCCATCTAATATGCTTCAAGCCTGACCTACAATGATCACCTCCTGGGAAGAAAGGTTAGTTTAGTCTTCCTTCCATTCAGCATTCAACACTTGATCTTTCTACCAAAATGGGCAATCAGTACTAGTGAAATGAACACTGATCAACACCAACAAAACCTTTCACCTGGTTTCATGCAATAAGCTGGAGTTATATTTGTGCTGCTGTCCTTGAGCAGAACGTCTTGAGTGGAAAGTTTCCTACCATCTCTCTTACCTCTTCACTTTTCAGAGCAAATGCAGAATCCTGCTTTAAATTAAACAACCAAAAGGTGAAGGGAATAAATGTTCTAGTCTAGAGAGTGACAGCGTGAAAGGCAGTGGTGAAGGGGATCGCTGTGCAACAGAGGTAGAGGGAGTACAGGGAACATCTATCAATATTTACTGAGCAGCACTGCTTTTCCATTTCATGTTTCTCAGCCCTTCATCTTTACAGAGCCCTGCCCTGTAATAGCTTTGTGCTTATTCCTGTACATTGCCAAACAAGAAACCTAGTTTCTGGCTCTGATCTTTGTTGACAGGGATGAGGAAGATTGTGGAAGCCTTTCTCTCCATGGGTCTTCTCTAGCCACCCAAGGAGAGATTAATGGCTTCTGAAAGCATTTTCACCCTGCAGAAAGGTCACCATAGTCCTGGGGAAGATGAATAAACAGGGGTTCATAAGGACTCTGCAGTAACATGGGAAGGACCTCTTCCAGTAATAACATTGCCAAAAAAATCCTAACAGTGGCAATTTCAGCGTAGCAGGTGACACTGCAGGTTGTGGTTTCTCACACAGTGCAACACGCTCCAATCACTTCTACAGCTGTATTTTGGTTTAGCAGTTTTGTTTGAATCAAGTGTTTGTCATTGTGTGACTGTGATCTGCGGTGCTGGTTAAGGCTGTAAGAGAATATATCCCTGTCAACTTATTTTCTGTGTACAGTCAGCTGTCTCTTGGATTCACTTGGAGCTCTGAGTTAGGGTGGGATTTTGCTTTAGGTATTTTATGTCAACTCTATCATCTTAATATTGACTTCTCTGGCTCTGGACAGTAGACTTAACCTTGAATTAGCTTGTTAGATACTGTTGTGTATCTTCTTAATACTTCACACAACATTTGGGGCCTGATAGGCTGAGTACCTCAATCCAACATTATTTACTTCACTTTTAAAGCAGAAAACATCTAGCAGAAAAGCTAACAGGAGCCAGCAGAAGCTCAGCTGGATCAGTGAAAAAACCTTCCCTTTAGATTTTCTATTCACTGATTTAGGATGGGGGAGCTACATTGCTATGTGTTCACTCCCTAAATAAATTCCATACATGTGATGTATACACACGCACAGTGTAGTTCATTACCCTAAGTTGCACAATCAAGTTATGTATGCCTCATGTTCTTTTACAGACATAATGCTAAGTAATCATATCGCTGAGAAGAGAGGACAAAAATGTCTGAAATGGACTGATGCAATTTTGTCAGATTATCATAAACTACCAAACCTCAGCTACCAGAATAGATGATCCTGACAGATGCTTGCAGTTGGAGTGCCCACATAGGGAGAAGTCTGCTTATGTATCTGGTGGGAGGCATAAAGTTGATTTGCTTTATCCTGTCGATCTAAGGATTCACTTTGCAGGTCAGACTTTATCTACACACAGTGTTTATTTAGGCAATTAAACTATCAGTGTCATTCATAGAATCTAATACCCTAACAGAGATGTTTTTTTTTCTTAGTGTTTTTTGTTGTTGCTGGAGTATGTATTCCTGCCACAAAAGTCATTTATGGAAATAATATTTTGTTATAAGCACTATCATCATGTATTGTAATTATTATTTTGTTTTACCCTGCCCACACAGAAAACCGTTTGCATTATATTCCATTGAAAGATACATTTTAAGTTAGCTCTGCTAGTCATGAATAATGTAAATTGACAAGAACTATTATGGAGGGAGGTAGACAAAGAAGCAGAAAGTTAAGTGGTTTCCTTTCTTTTTATGGCAGAGTGACATTTACCTGTGAGTACATTTGATTTTAACACAATAGGATGAGTCTCTGCTGTGCTGGATTAGGATTGAGGCATGTGGAGGAGTTCAGACAAAGAGTGGGCACTGAGAAATGCCCTCGCCAGACCTCTCTAGGGAGGGTACTTCAGCAGCAATAGCATGTCAGAATGTCCTTTTTTTCAGTCCTTGTATCCAGCTGACAAGATCTTTCCTTGTTTCTCTATCTGTAATTCCAAGAGATCTCTCAGTGTTTCCACAGTTGTCTCACAGTCTAATCCTTACTGCTTGTCACATCACTTTCCAAGAAAGGGTCAGTGTCACTTTCCCACCCTGACAGACAGGGAAACCAAGAAAAACTGTTGGTGAATGAGGGTCACTTGGAGACCCAGGACCAGCTTTCCAGGTGTGTGTTCTCACGGCCCAGACTGGTACTGCCTCTCACATTCAAACTACAGATTTCAGCAGATCCCCTTTTCCACAGACTTGCCAGAACTGTGCTAGTTGGGTCTAACAACAGTTACACTGAGTTTAAATCAGAAATAACTTCAGTGGGTTAGATTCTCACTTTTGCAAACAAGAGTGCTCCCCCTGAAACCAGTAGGGCTCATTTTTAGGTCTGAAATGCTGTATTTGCTCTCATGTCTGAAAACACCCCACTGGCTGCTTTGTTTCTCTAGTGTGGCACATTTACTAATCCCTCTTATCCATCTTTTCCCAGCAGTACAACCTTCCATGTCCACAAGGTTACCCTGGGGAAGAGGGACAAAAGGGTCAACCCTTGTCTCTAGTGAGCAAATAAACAAAAACCGAAATAGGCCTTGCACTGTATCAAGAGATTCCCTTCCCCAGGGGAGCTGCAAGTCTGCAGGGGGAGAGCAAGCATCCCTCTGTTTCTGCAGTGCCCTGAGTACCAGTTTTAGCTGTCCATACTGCTTGTAGGAAAGCTTTGGAGAACATGGTCCAGACTGCCTTCCAGAACTTTTCCCAGGTCTCTCCTTTAAGTTTCTCTACAGGAGAAGGACAGGATCCAGCTGATTATAAATGACCTGTCCCACCGAGTTTCTGTTGCACACTATGGCAGTTCAGCTTTTGCAGTCCTGTTTTCTGGTGATGTAGTCCTGAGCGCACACACACACCAGAACTGTGTCTTGGGGCTTCAAATGCCTTTATCTATGTCACGCATTGGTTTGTACAGTTTGCTATGAATCACTGATGCCTGCTGGGAACACATACCCGCTTCTGGTTATTTTTGTTACAATGTTATAATGGGCACAAGGACACTTAAAAGTGGAACAACTGAGCATCTCTTGGTAGCCAGCACTGTGCAACACCCCTGGGATGCCTGAGAACACCAAGATCTGCTGTGGAACTGTCTTACTGTAGTGAAAAGAAACTAATTCTGAGGTCATGGCATAGTCTGTGTCCTGTGTAAGAGCTTTACTATGTGAATGATAGAAAAGTAGCTGTCTTAAACCCTGCAGTATGTGATCAGAGACCTCACTGTGCTGCAGGTTTCCTAGCTGAGGGTGCAGTAGTCATTTAGGCACCCTGATTACTTCTCAGCTGTGGGGCAATTGCTCTCTGTTACATGACCTTATGTCCTGGGATGTCTAGGGGCTAGGCTGGAAGGTTTCATGGCTCTTTTTTAGCCAGCATCTTCTGACAGGCATTTTGTGGTCTCCTGGTTTTCTCACCATCAGAAAATCAGTGAGCAGAGGCATGAGATCCGTGACAAGGAACTGAAACATAGCTTGGACAAACACCTGGACAGCATGTGAAGAAAAAGGGATTAATGGCATGCTGATGTTATTACACCATGTTGATGCTGTATGATGGTGCCAAGGATAAATACATGAACATCAGGAATTCAGTACTACGGTAAAAGTGAACATCTACAACTCCAATTAGTTAATAACTGCTTGCAGGGGGGTGAGGGTTTCAGCTTTGAAGGTCATAGTTTTTGAAGGACAAATATTTATTTCTGTTCCCAGATAGAGAAAGAGGGAACAAAGAAACTAAGCTGAGAAATGCAGCGTGGTCAGAGCTTCTGGTGTGAGTGCTCAGTGTTCCAAGTGCTTTCTGAAATGTTTGTTACGGATAGGGAGCATGTTAGAAAAACAAGAAGATACTTTGAGAAAACTGTTAGATACTGTTAGAGAAAACAGTAAAGGGAATGGTAGAAACAAACAATACTAGATATAAAAATACTAATCTTATCTGGAGTTGGTTTAGCTCTGGAGGTCTCAGAGTGGCCTTCTTTGTCACCTCCATTTTATGAAGAAGGTCAGACACAAGAGAGGAACTGATCTGCTCAAGGCACACAGCCAGCAAATGGTAGAATTGGGACTAGAATCCAAATCTTTTCACTCTCAGGAGGAAGTGAGAAGATAGGTTTACTGTCGTTTTGAAAGACACGGCTACAAGAGGATTCAAACTTGCTGAGGTTGCATTTCTAACTCCATTGTGTGGGCTTTGGTCTGCTCCTTTGGAGTCTGCTTTGTGCTTTAACTCTCCTGTGCCACTACACACAAAGTAACAGTCACTTTTACAGAAAAATATAATGCCCAAACTCTGCCTTTGGGTACAGAAAGAAATCACAGAGAAGAGGAGCCACCGAGTCCAGCTGCTTGGGATAGTGGCCATGTGCCAGACATCATCTTTTGTAGTAGTAACCCCTTTCCAATGGCAGCCTGAGCTATTTGCCTGTCATGATTTGTCTTTTTGTGCTTGGGGAATGCTGGCTGACCTTTGTCTTTGATGTTGCTAGGCCCTTTCCTTGCAATAGGGCAGTTCAGGAGGCCATGACCACATCTGCTTTGGCTGGTTCTGTTATCAATTAATTTGTCCTGCCACATCAAAGAACAGAGATAAAGCTGTAGCATTTCCTTACCACAGATTTTTATCTTCACTCCCCAGTTCACCTCACAACACACGCACCTTCCACCTCCACAGCAAGCAGAGAGAGAGACAGACAGAGAAAGAAACTGAAATGACATCCTAATAGCCTCCCTTGAGTGCTGATGGCACCTGGGTCTCTGTGTGCTGAGCCTTACACCCACTTCCAATCTGGCCTGGCCACAGCCAGGCGGTTGCTCACTCCCCCAACAAGTTATTTGTTTTTCTCTCTAGACAAATCAGTGATGTTAGAATGACAAATAACAGTTATAGCTTTGCACTTAGCTGAGTATAATTTCAGTCCATCAGTACCATCTGTCTCCCTTCTTGGGCTGCAGCTCCATTAAGCGACAGCCAGAGATCCTCAAGGACAAAAAGCCCAACTCCCATGGATAGATATTTTAGGGGTCAGAATTTATGACTCATTGCCCTTTGCAGTTAATTCCAATGGTGAGCTGGGGAAAATGAAGCTGGGACTTAAAACCTAGTTCAAGTTAAAACTTCCCAAGTGCTCTGCCATGCTAAGCCTTGACTCTCCTTGTTCAGGAGTTCTGCACTGACATTGGTAGTGATCACCATCCAAACACACCCAAAGACTTGCTCGGGTGATGATGTTTGTCTTGACTTTGAGACAGCATTCATTTTTTTTTCTAGGAGATTTTGTGCTCATTTACTACAAATCATAGAAAAGATGATGGAATTCTTAGGTGTAGTAGGGAACGTCAACATTGATACGTAACCTAGTCTATTGATGGTAATCCCACCTTGTTTTGTTGAAGTGCCTTTTGTCTCATGGCACTCACTAGGGAGAAAGATGCTTAACAAAACTTCCAGTCTCCATCAAATTTCAGGACAAGATGACTTCTATGCTGATTATGTCTTCCCCTCTCTCATGCAACCTCCTCCTCTTTTTCATCTATGACCTTTCAAAGATCCTTGTTCTCATTCTGTATGAAGTTCAAACTCCTCTTCCTCCTTTTGTTGATCATCTGTCCCTTTCCTTTCCCTTCCTTCCATTTAGAATCATAGAATAGTTAGGGTTGGAAAGGACCTTAAGATCATCTAGTTCCAACCCCCCTGCCGTGGGCAGGGACACCTTACGCTAAATCATATCACCCAAGGCCTCGTCCAACCTGGTCTTGAACACTGCCAGGGATGGAGCATTCACAACCTCCCTGGGCAACCCATTCCAGTGCCTCACCACCCTAACAGGAAAGAATTTCCTTCTTATATCCAACCTAAACTTCCCCTGTTTAAGTTTTAACCCGTTACCCCTTGTCCTGTCATTACAGTCTCTAATGAAGAGTCCCTCCCCAGCATCCCTATAGGACCCCTTCAGATACTGGAAGGCTGCTATGAGGTCTCCACACAGCCTTCTCTTCTCCAGGCTGAACAGCCCCAACTTCCTCAGCCTGTCTTCATACGGGAGGTGCTCCAGTCCCTGAGCGTCCTCGTGGCCCTTCTCTGGACTTGTTCCAACAGTTCCATGCCCTTTTTATGCTGAGGACACCAGAACTGCACACAATACTCCCTTTTGCCTCCCTTTCCCCTCCCCTCCCCTTCCCTTCCCTTTCCTCTTCCCTTCTTTTTTTTTTTCATTTATGTCATTTATGTTTTTTTCTGAGGACTACTTTGATCACATCACAAAACATGGGGAAAAAAGTTTGGGCACCATGTTGCATGTGCTGTGAAAAAGCCAGATCTCCTGCAGTGTGGCTCTGAATGTCCTTCCCTCTCATTGACTAAAGACCCTGTATACCTTGCAGGATCAGTTGCATTCAAAAACCTGTCCTTTCAAATTTGTTTAGGTAAAGTGCAGAGTGCAGATGATTCCCAGAATAACTCTTCTGGCTTCATTTGGAATGACAGCAAAAACAAATCTGGACCTAGCTTTTCATCTCAGTGGAAGGGCATACGAGAAGCAGTGAGAATATGTCATTGTTCGTAAAGGACAACATTACATGAAAGAGAGAGCACAGAAGAGAGGCAAAGAGAAAGAGATTTTTCCTATCTGCTAAATAATGGCCGTTTTGAGGTGTGTGAGGACAGCAGGGGTCAGCAAGTGCTGGAACTGACTCTGAACTTCTGGCAGAACCATCTCCTGGAACTAAACCCAAGAATACCTTCATCTTCAGCAACCTGCCGGGAGATGTTCCACAGCCAGCTTTCTCCACAAGAGCCAGGTTACAGTGTCTGTACATGACAGCAACTGAAGCAAAAGCTTTTGTCTTTTGAAACAGACTAGCTCACATACAGCACAGTAGACTCGAGCCTGAAACCATTTAATATCGGACACTGAGCAAGAATCCGTTTGTAACAGAGGAGCCATAAACCATGATATTAACGGGGAGATGGTGGGTGCAGATGTTCACACACCATGTCTAATTAGAACAGGAACAGATATGTTACAGAAATTAGAATTCCATCAGTAAGGATCTAGCTCTACACATTTGGTCTGTTTGAATTACCAGATACTTTACATGTCTCAGCTCCTTTTCACCAGGAAACCAATCTGTTTGGCAGATACTCCTTAAATCTCATTGCTCCCCTGTCATATGAGTGGAGTAAAGACTATTTTCCCCACTTGCCAGATAGGTGGTTTCACTGAACTTTCACGTTACTCGCCTCCACATACAGTCAGCATCAGAACTAGAAATCAAGCCCAGGATGCCTGATTCTTAGTCTTTTCCCATCAGCCACATTCTTCTGAGTTTGCTTTACCTGCATATCAGGAATTTTGTGGGCAACTACAGAGACAGAGAACAGCTTGCCCCCAGATGGTGTCTTCAATCACTCAACTTTTATCACTGAGAGACAGTAGCTTCCCTCCCTACCTCCTTGAAAAGCTTTTAAAATAAACACAGGTACATTAGAACAACAGCCTTTCAAAAGGGTCCCTTCCTCGCCCTCACCTTTCTTGCTCTCCTGTCATTAAGCAGAACAGAGCCATCCTTACATGTGACATTTCGACAGATTGACTTTAGCTATTTACTTTAAGCTTTTCTTCCTCCCATTCAGGATCACTTTCATTCATTTTCCAAGTGTCTCAAATTTTCTCCTGCTAAACCCATAGATCAGGTGATTCAGAATGAAGCTCCAGGACATGTGCCATTCTGATAAAAGCAGAGCCGTGAAGCCTCCCTACTCCTCCTGCAGCCCATTTCTGCTTATTCTTTAACTCACTAATTCTGCTGACAAAGGGAAAAATACACCAGGAGTGGTAAAGGAAATCTCACTTTTAAATGCCAATTTCATTTTCTTACCACAGAGGCCACTTCCCTGGTTAAACTATTCATTAATCGTCCTCTGGGCTTACAGTCAGTGGCTCAGATTCTGATCTTAATTATATCAGTAAAAACAACCACTCCAGGGCAACCTTTCATGAATATGCTTCCTTTTAAACCAATGTGCTTGCTTAGTTGAGGATGGCCTTTCTAAACCAAATCCTAACCCAGAATTACCACATTAGTGTCAGTGAAACTGACAGGTGACAGAGTTCAGACTCTGAACTCCAACACAAGGGTTTTCTCTTTCTCCCAGCAACAGAAAACTGAGCAGTTAGCACAATCCTTACGACTTACTTACACTCTCTGCTCAGCAGAAGCCCAGGAGCTTTGCTGGGTATGTTGAAGGTGCAGTGGCATAGGCGTATGTCTGAAGTGAGAGTGTGTCATGCTGCTGTGAATTAAATCTGTCTTAAAGCATTGCTGGCCAGAGCATGGTATTAAATTCAGACCAGGACTTACAGAAAATATAAACCAAAGAGAGACAAAAAACTCCTTGACTCTGCTGGGTACTTCTCATTCAGATACTGATAGGCTGTGGCCTTTAGAGTCTATTTGCAAAGGGTGAGGATGCTTTGTTGCAGGGGAGCAAAAGGAGGGTAAAAGGTGAACTGCTGAGAGGAGACAACTGGGCTTGTGTCTCTGGATTTGCTCTGCTATGATTTCCCTTCATTTTTATTACGTTTGACAGTAAATATGCAGGTCCTGCCTAAGCCAAAAGACAGCAATGGCTGGTAAACTCATATGAAAGTGGAAGTGACTTTCTGAAGGAGGGCGTCAAAACTCCTAAAGCTGCATTAGTTTCCTGGAGAAACCAATCCAGCATATTAAGCCCACTGCTTTGTGGTTAATGCTGGTTTCTTGTGCTTGTGTCTGTACTTGTAACACAGAAGAAATCAAGTGGACACAAGATGAACTATCTCTGCAGAACAGATGGATACAGGGAGACCCTTCATGCGACTTTTGAAAAAAAATAACAGCAGCAAAATGTCTACCTTTATCTTTTAAAAACAAGGGCACCCCTCAACCTGTCATGCAACAGAAAACAAACCCACTGTTTTCAAGTTCATTTGTGTTCATGTTGTCTCTCCCTGGTTACTGTGGTCTGTGATAGCTGTTCAGCTTCTCTTTTACCTGGGTGAAAATTGTGTTGTTCCCTTCTGCCAACCCAGGACACAAAGGAACCTGAGATTTTTCATAACCTTAAACCATACTGAGTCTGCAGATGCCTAGCAGGTAATTTCAATAGCTAATAAACCAAAGTAACAGCTACAGCTCCTAAACTACACTCAGAGCTTCTAATCCTAGAACCTAAGTCTTCCGAAATTTATGGGAAGTTGCAGGAATTGGAAAGCCTGCTACAGTGACACATCAAATCCTGGGGCCCTTTGATGGGAAACCATCTTTGTCAGAGATGGGCAGGGCCTGAGAATATTTTTCATTTTTCCAGCTGAATTTTTTTTCCCATGTGTATGCTGCTTTGATTCTCCCTTTTCACACAAACTTGCCAGCCTGTGTACTACCATGGCTTATATAAGTTATGGCAGCAGCTAGTGGTCCCAGTAGAGACCAGAACCCTGTTGTGGCAAGAGCTAACAAAGATCTGCTTATCATGAACTTTAACAAGCCATTCTTGCTCTCAGCCACTTTTTTTTTCTCTGATTCTTGATCTTTCTTACTTAACTGGAAGGTCTTGGGAGCTTCCTTAGGTTTTTGTATTAACTTCTTCTAGAGAAAATGTGGTCTAGGTCAGCTCTTTTCAGAGCACACAAAAAGGGGGATAGAGGAAAAGAGGGATGCAGGAGCAGCTGAGCGATGCTAAGCAATGTTTGTATTGCAGAACAGTCACATCGGTACATGGTTGTTGGGTAACAAGCTTTTGTTTGTTGCAGTCCTGGGACAACAACTCACTGTAAAGTTAAAGCTTTTTGTGCACATATAGAGTTTGAATTAGGGGAAATGCTCAAAATATATAAACAGGAACTAGCCTTGCAGGGAAGATAAGCTTTGGAGTGAGGGGGCTGTCTCTTCCAATGTGTATTTAGTGTCTACCGCAGTGGGGACTAATCTCATTTTGGGCCTCTAGATGCTGGGCCTCCCTTAATGTGTATACTGCTGTAATACACATAACTACTTCCTTCCATTGACTGCCTTTTTGTTGCATTGTTTTGTGTAATTGACTCCCTTTTTCATCCAGAGGCCAAAGAGTGATTATTGGAGATTGCAAGCTCCAGACCTGAATTGTTTCATTCAGGAAGTTAATTAAAATCAACCCACCTCTTTAGAAAACCCTTTCCAATATAGTGTGGATGCTCCTTTCATCTCAGCATTACTTCTTCTTTTTTTTTTTTTTTTTAATCAGTGCTCCTTAAATCATGGAAATAACTTGGCAAAGGAGCTGAATTACAAGAAAAATCAGTTAGGAACGTAGGTAAAGGCACATAATAGGTCTTTAGAGGAGAGGAATGAATTTAATTGAGTGAAAGCTCAGAAAACCCAAAAGTAAACTCAGGGTCATCAGCATACTTCTTTCACTTATCCCTCAGTTGCACTTCATAGATCCAGGCTTCCTTTTGCTCTGCTGTTATCACACTTTCCTTTTGCTGTGATTTATTAACTGTGGAACTGTCAAATTATGAAACTGAGGTTCTAGAAATACTTATTAATGTTTGAGAAATTCATTTCACACTTGAATACTTTTTCTAACACTTACTAATGTCCCTCATTTTGGTCATGTGGGTCTACAGGGCAAGAAAACAAGGTATCTTATTATATATTTAGCATGTGGAGATGGAAGGATGAAAAAAATGTACTTTAAAACCTCCTCAAACATTGCAGCAACTTCATGCATTTGCTCCTTGTGCTGCTCTATGTGGTGACTCTGTGTATGTGCATTAGCAGGGCAAAGTCTGTACGTTCAATGACACCATTCCAGCTTCCTTTCAGTCACTATTAAGAAAGTACTTCTAATCCCCTCTGAGAAGCTTGAACATAAAATTCCTTTCATGCCAGTTTTGTCCTCCTCAATTTGGCAAACACTGTCCTTCCCCCTGTGATTCCAATGGAACTTGTAATTCAAAAGACATTTCTATTTATTACCACCCTGTTAGTGTATGAGAATCATCAGGGGTGCCAGTACAGCAAAGGCAACAAGGTTACTTTCTGAGCTCGCTGTCGCAGTTTTGTACTGCACAACAAAAATGCAGCAGGCCATAGATAAATGATGATTACTTATTCACTATTTAATCAGAATAAGGAACCTAAAAAAAATTACTGAGTAATTACTTGCCTCAAGATCCTTGAGAGTGAGTTTGCCACATTTATTTCCCACGCAAGGTTTTCTGATGGAAATTCATTTAAAAAGCAGAAACAAAGACCGCCAATAATGTCAAAATTTATGAATTTGCTCTTATAGGACTGGAACATTTCTACTTCTTGACACTCAGTTTTGAAATGTGTTATGTTACAACAGTATCAAATTTAACAGTCTGAACTCTTGCTTAAAAGGAGGTTTTCCTTCAAAACATAATTTTGCACAGAATAGAGAGCTCTGTGTTTCCGTCAGCATTAATGAAGTCAGGTTTAGTATTTAACCTAATCTGCTCAAAAAAGTCCTATCACCCTGCACACTTAGAGCCACATCATCTGGTAGGAAATGGCTGCAATACCTCCAGCCTTCCTAAAATACTGACAGTTTCAACCGTTTCTTAAGAAATACTTACTCACTGGGGACTGCAGCTCTAAATAGATGCTTCTGCTTTAAAATATGATCACATTCTTTAGCTTAAATGGATGACTCCTCACAAATCAAGCAGTGGTAGTGCCGGCATAACACTGAAGGTCACCCAAAGAAATGAGTGGCCACGAGATATTTTAGCTTGAGGTATCTGCATAGTGCTTTTCTCTCTCTGATACCTCACTGTTACCATTTATGATTTCTGAAGGACCGTAACATTTTTTCTTCAGGCAAGTATTTCATGCCAGCATTGGGAACATCGTTTTTTTCAAAAGACAATTTCTGCTTTGAAACACCAGCAACCATTTACAGTTTTTCACATTTGATATGCTACCCCTGATGAAAACTGAGTGCATCAGAAATACCCTTCTACAATGCACAGGTGTCCACCGCACACTCAAAGCATCAGACTTTGTGATATGGGGGAAAAAAGAACCCTCTTTGGCAGAAGTAACATGGAAGACATCATGTATCTTTTTACCTGCTATGAGAGGTCTGAATTCCAGCCTTGTTTAATCCAGCACAGAAGCCAATGATGGGATGGGATGGAGTGTTTGCTCTGCTGACTCTTCTGGTTAAGCTGAGGACAAGACCAAAGTTAATATCACAGTGAATCCTTGCAGAGATCCTGCTTACAGCTGTGCCCCACAAATCTGCATGCCACTCAATGCCAGTGGTTTAAAATCTGCCAGTTTGTGTATATGCAAGTGATTAATTTTGGTATGTACGAAAATGCTCATGTGTCAGTGTAAAACCCCCAAATCCTGTACACACAAATACAGATCATTCAGATCAGCATGTGCCATTTGAACGATTGTCTTTCAACATCTGCCCTGTTGCTTTTTCTTTGCTCTTCAACTTTTCTTCCTGTAGACTTAAAAACTTGTGCCATGTGAAAGGGCCCTCATTCCATTAGCTAATTCTTGCTTCTTCCTTAAAACCATACACATCAGTTAGTATTCAGTTTGAAAATTGCTCTGGATTTGATAAATGCAACATTTTGTGTGGAACAAGTTTTGAAGGATTATCTCCACGCACATTTTTAAACTTAACATGTGAGTTCTACAATTTCTTCATTTGTTTTCATGTTACTTAGCATCCACGAAGCTAAAAAGCATTTAGTAGGTATCATTCACTGATCATTTCATTAATAATGATTTAGCTTGTTACTAATGCTTCCATTTCACAGAAGCAGAAAATGAGATGCAGGTATCTGAAAGAGTATCATTTTAGAAGGGTTAATGGTGCAGATTTGGCTTCTGATTTTTAGAACTCACCTTGCTGAGGGCTCAACTCTTCTAAAATGTCTCCCTACAAGGGTCAGAAAGAAACAATTAAAACATGTGACACCTGTTAATCTACTTTTAGGTACGTAGCTGTGAACTGAGCCCACAAAAATAAAATCTCTCATACCTGTGAGATCATGTACTAGAAAATCAGTCCCAGCACACCCCAAAAGTTGGCCCCACATTGCATTTCCTTACATAAATAGTAATAAAATACTTTTTTTTTTCCCCCCAAAAAAATATTTTATTTTAGGGAAATGCAACAGGAAAGAACAAAAGTAAAATCCCCATTTGAGAAAGCCCAGCATGTGCAACTTCACTGTAACAGCCAGCAGAAGGTCTAGGAACAAAAAAGGACTAGTGAGACCTGCACACAGAGAGATTCTCATAAATTAGCTCAGGAAAGCAAATGCAGAGCACTGCATGCTAGGGAAGGCTGGTATCATAAAATAGTTTTTAAATCCTTTAACAATATTAAAATTCTGCTCAGAAACAAGGGCTGTAATACAATTTTCCTCTCTCCTTGCCTGAAAATCAATTGTGCAGCTCTTTCCTTTGTTAAAATTTTTCAAAACTGTAAAAAAAATGGAATCAGTTCCCGCCCTGGAAAAATGAAGGAAAATGCTTAATCCATTGGTGTTGGTGCACAAAGTGCATTTGTTGTGCTGCTGACTGTAACACGATCTGAACCAAGGAAGGAGAACGAACGCTTTGCGGCCCCTGATGGATTTCAGATTTATTAGACACTGGAATGTTTTTTTTTCCCTCCTTGTCTATAAGAACATGGTGTGTAAGATGATAAAGGGCAGGAATAAAGCGAGCAGACACTGTAGCCCTTAAAATTAAAAGAACTGGTTTTAGATTTTGAAAGTGTCAATGCATGAAAAAGCAGCCTAAATGTAAGTGTTGCATTATTCAGTATGCTTTCCTCTTGGAAAGAAAAACATTTTGCAGCCACTGACAAAGCTACGGACATGTGACTAATACTACTTTTATTTTCCTATATGGAGAAAAACACCATCACAAAGCATAAATGGAATATTTGTCCTGTAAGATAATACACACATACCTGTAAATTATGAGTGCAAGATGTAATAATTCATCTTTAGTTTCATTACTCATGCAATATGGAGCTTTCAAGATTAGGGATAGATTTGTTATGCCACTACATTCCAGTATATATTTTCCCTTCCTTAACCCTCTCTCTCTTCTCTGGCACTCACAGCCTATACAGTAGGAGCAAGTTTCTTTGCACCAGCTCATACAGGCCGCATAAGCTACACAGAACTGGCAACTGGCATAATTTTCAAAGGACATATTCATGATCCATTTTATGATGTTAACCAGGCGGAAAAAAATTAGCTCAGGGTAAAGCCATACAATTTCAACTATACTTTGGGGAAAAGTTTCCTATTCAGAGTAGAGCTCCAAGGTGTAACATTAAAAAAAAACTGGTTTATTCTAATGTTACAGGATTGTCCTCTTGAGCTGCCAGGATGGGAAACGCAGTAGTCTGCTTGTAGTAGTGGTAGTTTTGTTCCAGTATCTATATGCTGCTTTGTGAAAGGGAATAACGAAAGTCTGGAACTAATTGCTTCAATAATTAGAATTCCTATGTAAATGTAAACAACAAAACTATTCACAAAACTGATGTTTAATATATATGCAGTGGAATAAACAAGCTCTGTTCTTCTATTTTTGACTCTGTATGTATTCTAAGTGTCTGAAAGAAAAGTACATATGACAGAGATGACAAGACCAAGGTGACAAGTCAGGCTAGTGTGCTTGGAAGCACTGGGACTCCAGACTCTGCTAGGGTCTGCCACTGAGTTATTGTGTAATCTTGGGTGAGTCATTTAAATTCTTTAGGTGCTGATTTCACCAGTCTGTAAAATAGGTGCAATCCTCCCCCATTTACCTCAGACAGCAAAAATATCTATAAAACATCTAGATGACATGTTATGTTCAGGCTTTTTTTTTTTTCTGTATGAGAAAAATTCTCGTACGAGAATTCTCTGTATGAGCTGTACTTGTCCACAGATCTTTTTGACCTGCAAATCACACACATACACAGTCATGTCAGTTCTGCCTGAAAGATGAGCTGAACATGCCTTTATGTAAAATCAAACCCACCTTTCTGCTCCTATAACTGCAGAAGAGAAATTACATTAACTATCAAACTTCAACTCTTTTCAAAGAGACTGCATAGGCCCAAATCTTGCTTGTCTAAATCAAGTGAGAAGTCCCAGTAAAAATCAGTAGGATGCTTCGAGCCATTAAGAAAAGAGGGATCTGGTCTCTTGTAGGGCATTGAGGCAAAACAGACACACTACTGCAGTTTGCATTGGACAGTTCTCAATTAGAATGTCAAGATTTATAGTGCATTTTATCTGGCTTTCATTCTTCGTTGTTCAGTTTAACTTCTGACCTATGGCTATTGGCAGAAGAGGTCTTGTCCCAGAGGGCCATTAGTCCCTTCCAGAGAGGCCTTCTAAGAAGTGCCAAAAAAGAGGGTGGGAAACAGGTCTCTTTGTAACAGGACACCACCCCACCCCCCCCCACCCCGAAATTCTCACACAATCAATGTGATAGTCAGGATACAAGAAAACAGGAGATTCTCTGGATTTTTCTGCAATGAGTAGTTAAGGTCATTCTGTCCTGCCCTGACAAGAGATCAGATGGAAATAAATCCTGTAGAAAGGGTCAACGCTAATTGTGTCCAAAACTCCTCATGGAGTTACAGCAAAAGAAAATGAAGCTTATAAAGAAGCTATGTTGAGACCCTAACAAGAGCCATAGTAAACTGTGACACCCAGGTGTTCTGCACAGGGCTGGAGTTCACAAAGCTCTCACCCGATATGGGACATAGCCTTAAAGTATGTGACAGAAGAACAGGAGTTGCAGATATATCCCCAAATTTGAAAATAAAATCTGCATGGGAATAATAGGTTTACTCAGATATTCCAGCCTAATGCATTCCCTTCAAAAAGGGAATGATAGGAGTGCTGAGGGGGAGCCTGCTGGCATGGAACTGGCAGTTTCTTGAGGCAATACCATGAGATTGCTGAAAACATCAAACAGGATGAATGATCCTGCCCTAGGACTGTGCTGATGACACAAATTAAGGGCAGGGCTGTAAACTGTGGAGGGCCAGAGTATTCCAGGGGAAGACACGTATATCCTGGGCATTACAGTGTTTGCAAAAAGATGGAATGCAATAGGATATCAGGCTGCGCAGTCTGAGATTAATAAGAATCATGCTCTGCGGTGAGCAAGATGTTCCTCAGATGGAGATGTCCTTACAGCAGTGAGGTTCTCCAAAGGCCTTCCCATGGACACAGAGGGACAAAAATAACCTGGGTAGCTTTAGGATAGAACCAGATTCATTTGCAAAAGGGATTATGTAACGTAGCTGCCTCTAACAACAAAGGACTCATCTGATGAACCAGAAGGCCCCTTCCAGTCCTATTGTTCCTGTTATTCCCAAAGTTAAATTAACACCAACCTTGCCTAGCAACATCATGTCTCCATGTGTGTAGAGATGGAGTTTGCCCTGGAGCTCTTGGGACGAGATGTCTCTTTTTAAATGGGAACTGAAAAGCCTCACAACAAAATGAATAACTAGAAGAGGTCCCAGGTTTATAATTAAAAAAAACAAACAAAGCAATGGATTTAAACTGTCCCAGTTTCAGGGGCAGAAAGACCTGTGATGATAAAGTGTGCTATAGGAGTCTCACCTTAAATTCCCCTCAGGAGTGGCTCGCAGCAGGCTGCATGGTATTCAGTCCTCTCAGAGCACCCGCTATCCTCTGGCAACCTGGAGCAACTGGGACAGAAATTCTGGGAAGACATTTCCCTAGAAAGCAGAGACCAGGCAAGTGTCTCCCATCTCCTTCCTCCCAGCATGGTTTCTCACTGCATTCCCTGCCTGTCAGGATGACAGAGCTCCATATCCGAGAGAGCTCCATACCCCACAGACCTTATCCCATGCAAACCCCAGTGCCTGGGAGCAATCTCTCCCACCTGCGTTATATATACAGATATATATATTTTAGTATGAAGTATGCGACATGGGGTGAAATCCAGCTCCTCTCCCGGCTGCATGGCTGCCGGGAGGCTGCGAGGGAGAAGAGGCAGGGCGCCTCACGAAGGCGCCATTTTGTCTCCTGAGGGGAGCCGTCGGGCAGCCCCGCAGTGCGCGGCCTTCCCTTGGCAGGGTGGTGTGAGGGGCGGCTCTGCCATTAGGGGAAACAAAGGGCGGTCAGCGAGTGTTACTGGAACTGGGAGTCCGGGGGTCTGTGCAGGTAACGGCAGCGCCTCTGTGCCTCCATCTGCATCTCTTCTGGGCAATCTCTTCAGGACTTCAGGTGCAGAGCTGCTGCCAAGCCTCAAGCTGAATGATAAAATGGAGGGAAAGCGCCTCCTGTGGCAGTGCCCGAAAGCTGACAGAGCCATGTTGGAGCACACAGCACACTGCAAAGGAGGGTGAGTGAAGTAACAGCAATTTAAAACGTGCAGGGATAGAAATTCCCCATCCAGAAGGTGGACCTCAATGGTGGAGACGGTGTTTTAGCCTGTGTGACCTCTTCTCCTGGAAAACCGTAATTAGAGAACCTTTAGAAATACTGCAGCTGGCACCACAGTTGGGGCTGTTCAGCATGGAGAAGAGAAGGCTGCGTGGAGACCTCATAGCAGCCTTCCAGTATCTGAAGGGGCTATAAGGGATGCTGGGGAGGGACTCTTCATTAGGGACTGTGGTGACAGGACAAGGGGTAACGGGTTAAAACTTAAACAGGGGAAGTTTAGATTGGGTATAAGGAAGAAATTCTTTCCTGTTAGGGTGGTGAGGCACTGGAATAGGTTGCCCAGGGAGGTTGTGAATGCTCCATCCCTGGCAGTGCTCATGGCCACGTTGGACGAAGCCTTGGGTGACATGGTTTAGTGTGAGGTGTCCCTGCCCATGGCAGGGGGGTTGGAACTGGATGATCTTAAGGTCCTTTCCAACCCAAACAATTCTATGATTCTGCCTCGGTTTCAGAGCAGCGCCTTGCTGGCATTCATCAGCTGGGACAGGTTTGGGTTGTGGGGCAGAATGGGTGAACCTCTCCATCTCCTCTCACCTCCAAAGCAGCAGCAGTAGCAAATGCTGCCTGGTCCTTGGAATGGAGCTGGAAGGGAGCAAGCTGAGGACATCCTCCTCCTGGGAGGAGCTGCCTCTGCCACCAGAAGGTGCCAGGCCCCAGCTTTCTGCTGAGATTGCCAGTGTGGTTTAGTAATGCAAGAATTTGCTCACAAGACACAGAGCAGAGCCCACCTATTTGTTCCTCTAACAGCCATCAGTCGATAATGACTTTCAGTCGACGGCCTAGCTTTGAACAGATGCCTAGAGGTGAAAGGATCTGTATTCCATTACTAGCCCCTTCAACTAGCCAGGGTCCCCTAGGTTAAATATTTTTAGCAACAGCTTGTTTACATGTCAAACTTGTCAATGAGCTTCTGGGGCACTGCTGCTGCAAAGCTGTGTTGGTGGCAGCCAGTGAGCTTTCTCTATGCACAGAACTAAAGCTTTCTGAAGGGCTTGTCAGATATATTCTTCCTACCGTGTCACACAAGCAAGACTAATTTCAAAGAAATGCTCTTTATTTCTACTTAAAACTGCTAAGGAAAATATCCAGCACTGTCTTTTTTCTTGTCATCTGTTTGACAAGTGTCTCATAAAACAAATTGAGAGGTTTAAATCTCCAAGACAAAAATCAATAAGAGGATAAGTAAAGAATAGGAGGAAGTCAGCAGGCTGAGATTTATTTCATTGGAAATGTTTTTTCAATGGATTTACTAATAAATCTAGAGTGGCTGGTGCAGCTGCCTTTGATATGCAGTATCCCCTTTACTTAGATGGAAGGTGCACATGAAAAGGAGCTTTGAATACTGCTTTTTACAAGGGTGTAAATCAGTGAAGCCCCACACGTTAAATATACCACCGGCATCTGCTTCAGGTAGAGGTTAAGAGAAAGGATTTGTTTGTGTGCCAGAGTTTTTCTCTGTACTTTTGCCATTTTTTGTTTAATATATTGCAGTAATTGTGATCAGGGCCTCGCTGTGGTGGATGCTGAATACTCCATTGTAATAAAATCATCTCTGTCCCAACAAGTTTATGGAGTTTCAAGGGCAGGAAGCTCCACTGAAATATGAAATATGGGCTGACCAGGGAGTGGTGTGTGTGATGGTGGAACCAAGCTGTAGTATCTTTTGAAAACCTGTGCCAGTGAGTATTTCCCTTGTGGTCATGGAAAACTGGGAAAAATTAAAATCAAACAGATGATTCAAACCAGACTTACAGATAAAGAAAATGAAATAAAGTCATGAAACAGACCAGAGAAGGTCAGCATGGACTGGTTACCCGTCATTTTTAGGTTGATCCCACAGCTGGCCTACGCTCTAGGAAGAAGGGATATTATCCTGAGCGACAACAATAATAGTTGTTACTGAAATGCATAGACTTTGATGTGGACATGTAGCAATGCCTGTCAGAATGCCTGTCCTCCCTGCTGCGCATTCCCAAAGACTCTGATCTTTTCCAAAAGCCCAGTAGATGAAGAGGAAACTATAATGATCTCCTTGTTGAGTAATATTAGTGGTTTACTCCAACTGGCACACATGACAGATGGCTGTGGGTAGGGAGCTTGTTGCTGGGGTCTGTGTATGTGCGTATGTGCTAGGAGGGGTTCCAGAATGGCATGGTTCACTATTCTATTTCAAATTAAACAAATAGTCTTGGATGCTTTTACAATGTCAGATGGGAAATCAGCCAGAAACTGGCTGATATCTTATTGTTCCTTGTTCTTCAATCGATTTTGCATTTTTCAAAAGATTTCCCTGCATCAAACATATCACAACATGGTTAAAATCCATCTTTACAGTTCACAAATTTGATGTTAGGAAGACACATCCAAAGTGAGAATAAATCAACAGAAATGGTCATTTTCATCCCCTTATATGGCTTTTCTCAAGTCAGTATGAGAAACATTTCACAGCTAAATGTGAAAACTGGCACCTCATTACCTACCTTATTATTTCTCATGACATATTAAGGATTATTATCTTCATTCCTTATCCTTCTTAACATTGCATACCATGACTATTGTATCGTGTTATTACTGGATAGTAGTAGCAAACCCTTACATTTAGGTCACTTAAGGAGCTTGTATTTAAAAATACCTATGGATATTAGTCTAAAGGGTGCAGCGAGTACTGTGATTTGCACAAGGCTTTGAAAATGGAAAGAGGAAAAATGTGGACTGAAAACTCTGTTATTATATTCAAAATGACTGTCATAAAGCCATCTGCACAGTGGGGCTGAACTGAAGTTACATGGCCCACCTGAAGTCTGTAATTTCCTTCATTTTTGAGCACTGCTCTCCAGAATCAAAATAACATTGCATTAACACAGTGTTTTTTAATGCAGTTATGCATATGTGCATTATACAAACTCACACACATGTATACAAATATATTACTGTAGTCAGGCAACCATAGTAGACAATACTACCACTGTTTTCCATAACACACACACACACATATTTAAATCTCCATAATTGAAAGAGGGATAATACTTTCCCTATGTCACAGAGCTTTAAGGGTAATTTATGTGGTTATATATGAGTTTCTCCATAAATTGTTAAATGTCATAAAGTGATGGGCATAATTTATACAACCCCCAACTCTCTACCACCCATTCAAAGAGGTCAGTACAGTTTGCAGAACAGCAGTTTGATTTCCATCTCTTTGAGGAGGATGTGGAGAATTGGCAAAGTCCATATGAATTCTCCATCCCTGGCGGTGTTCAAGGCCAGGTTGGACACAGTCTTGGGTGACATGGTTTCGTGTGAGATGTCCCTTCCCATAACAGGGGGGTTGGAGCTGGATGATCTTAAGGTCCTTTCCAACCCTAACTATTCTATGATTCTATATTATGGCTCAGCGCTACAGCTAAAATTTCTGTCCAAGCTTTAAGTATCAGCTTTTGCCAGAAACTGTTCAGTAGTCTTTCATGACGAAGACTGGCCAGACCTTCGTTTAACTTCCAAGTCAAGAGCAGGACCCTTCATGTTTCAGCAATAAGGCAGTATACATATCCACACATATTTTTCATATCTGATATCTGCATGCTGTGCTCCACACCTCACCACATCATCTCCACATCAGAATGGCCTGGCTGGGTTTTCATTCAAAATCTACCATCCATGTCCTTACCCTGTTTGATCTCCTACAAGATCAAAGTCTGAAGAAGTTGAAAGACACACAGTGACATGATTTATCCTCAGGGGAGCATGATGGCTTCTGAAACTTCTTACTCCCCGGGATGCCACACACTGTCCCCCTGCCCGTAAGATGGAAATACTGATTTTGTTTCTGATCTGGCTTGTCTAAATATATGTGGGAGAATAGCAAATGTCATTGCACAGGGACCAGGGCAAGATGTTGCAGAGAAGAGGGGGTTGTTAACTCTTCTGCTGTTTTAGATTTCCAGGCTGCAGTGTAATCCTACAAAATTAAATAATATGATCAGGATTTCCCCTTTTCCTCTTGACCGGACTTTTAAGCTAGGGCTAAGAATTGCAGCACATTTCTTTTCCCAAAGCAGAACACAATCCTGGATAAAAGTCAGTTTAGTTGAGAGGAAAAAAGTAAAACAAAAATAGATCTTTTCCATAAACAAAGCTGCTTTCCATTTTGCTAACGTAAACAGGCAAATGCATTAAGAGATCATGCCACCCAGGCCCTGGAAAAGAAGCAGGAAAATATATTTCTGAGTATTTTCTAAAGGTGCAAAGATGGCTGAGCTTAAGGCAGGCTCGTCAGAAGGACAAGGCTTTATAGACAGGGTTCACCCAAGACTCAGAACTATACTTCCAGCTTAGGTCAAATGCAGCATCCCCTCCTTCCCAGATGAATTACTCTGGTCACAGTAGGCACCAGTGCACTTTCAATCACCTTATATTCTCAGAAAAATACAGTGTTTTGCAGTAGTCCCTATGGCTATGCAAACAAAACTTCAGGTCTGTGAGCATGGACATGGATCTGGATGAGTAGTGACAAAACAGCCTTTCAGCAATGTGAGTGCTCACCTTTGCAGACTGAGAGGCTGCCACAATTGTCTATAGGATGGTGTTCAGGCTCTTGCTGTAGCAGCTCTGCAGTTCTCCCAGGAACCAGAAACAAGGAGATGAAACAAGAGAAGTAAGAAATGAGAGGTGTCCTAATTATGGACTGGCTTTTCTGACAACCAGGCTGAAGTCAGGCAACTGGGACAGACCCTGTTCTGTAGAGCCCACACGTCTTTACCACTTGAATAATTTCCTTGGTGGGAAATTCACCCCTTTCTACTGCAAGACCCACATACTACTTAAGCCATCAAAATAGTCTTCCTGTAATTGACTGGAGATGTCTGCAGTCTAGATTTCTACAGTCTGTAGGCATCTGTAGTTAAATGATGCTTTGCAATAAATCGCACCCGGGAGATGCTGCATTCTTCTGATACGTCTGGTTTGTGATACATTTCAGTCATGCATTTAATTAATGTGCTGTAGCACACAGCTCTTCCCAAGGTAACGTCCTCGCAGACCCCCTTTTGTTGTTTTTTGTTTTAAAAACATCTGTGGTTCTGTTACTCAAAGCAACCTACTAATACTAATCTCCCGCCTAGATACTGGAGGGCAAATTCTGCCTTCATGCATGTTGCATTAGTTTAAAACCTGTGTGTGAATATATACGTATATGTATGCATATAAAGCTGGGAAGAACAAAGCTTTTCCGGTACTTGATACCATATCTGAGTCCGATGAATTTAAAAGACAATTAATATGCCCAGTGCAAAAGTGTCTTCTTCCATTTTGGCTGATATTAGAAAGGAAGATTTGTCATTTAGTTTCAATATTTGGATTCAGCCTAAAGATACGCCCAGTGACTCAAATGCTACTTCTTCAAACTGTCTCTTTGGAAAACAGTCTTTAGGATCTCAGCAGAACAGGACAATTTCTGCTTTTTCTTGCTTCCTCTTGGGCCATAAATGCAGCAAGAAGGGCCTTTTGCAGAAGACTTTGACCCTCTATACAGGAAGTTCAAGTCTATGTGCAAATAAAGAATATTTTAGCCAATATTCTGTATTTATGGTTGTTTCACACCCCCACCCCCCCCGAGAAGAGGATCTGGTTCAAGTTATACTGGAGTTATATTTGGGGATATGTTTTCTTTGAGCTGGTTTTGATAATCTTCAGGTATGCCATCCCTCTCCCACTTGTCTTAAAAAATAAGTGCATGGAAAGAACTAGTTTAGATTAATGTATCCTTTTTGATCCTTTCTTCTCCTTTACTCCCCTGTTCCTTTTTCCTTCCTCTGTTCCTCTGCAGCTCCCATTAAGAACAAGTCAGTGAGTCATAAAGACACGTTTTCACTCATTCACTACATCACAGCCCTACATGCTCACCCACTACAGGGTTCTGTGACGCTTGATCTTTGCCACCAGGAGCATCCAATTCTGTGGCCAGCTTTAAGGCCAAAGGGAACTCTACAAACCAGTTATTCTCTGTTTCCCCCAGGAACAAAACTGTGGTGATGTTACTGCCCTCTAAAGATGTGTGGATCAGCATTAAAGTGCTGACCTGCTCAACACTTCTAGGACCCTTTGAACTGTAGATCTTTGAAGTGAAGGCTGTAACAAACTAGTGTATAATAAGCTGCTGCCCCATGCCAGGAAAGGCAGAGGTATCAGGGACTGATGGAAGCTTTTGAAGGCACAAAATGCTATTAAAAACTGTGAGGGACTAGAGAAAAAGAGCCAGTGGAAAAACAAACCTCTTTTCCAAGCGGTGATACATCTGACTTTGGCAAGTTAGAACTAGGGTCACTAAACCGGATTTGATGCTTACAAAATTCTGGGGTAGCTTGCTTAGGGTTTTGGCTTAGGTACACTCTTGCTGAAGTTGGGGTTTTACCAGAGACACTTAGTTCAGTTCAGGGCTTTCCTTACCTTTCTGCACCAATAAGTTGTTAGGGAGGGGAGAACCAGTCTGCATAGCAATAATTATTATCAATTGTATTGTGCTTTTTATCTTCAAAGTGCTTTACAGACACAAACTAATTATTTCTCTGCAACACCCCTGTGAAGAAGATGGTAAGTATCATTATCTCTGTTTTACCAATGGGGAGACTGAGCCAGAGCATTTAAGCGATTAGCCTGGGGCCACAGGGGCAGTTAGTGTCAGGGCTGGGAATGCAGGAGTGTCTCTGCTCCCAGTCAGCACCAGGCAACATATCTCTTTAGTAGGAACAAAAGGGAACCTTTCTCCAGACTTGGAACCTAAAAGCAGCTCATTTTTTTTGGCAAGGGATTATAAACTCTTTCTTTAAAATGTAATCATAATTGGAAAAAAGACTGTGGAGTAATGGCACTAGAGAGGGTTGGAAGTCAGCATGTCTGCTTTATGGGTAAACCTAGAATTTGGAAATTTGGGAAAATTCCTGGAAAATTTGTGCAGGGGCTGAAGAGTTCTATTTCAGTGCAAAGAAAAAAAAAGTGACATATTTGAAATTTCCCATGGAAGGGAAAGTAGATTATAATAATTTTTAAATATCAAAATGTTTCATTACAGACATTTCAAAATGAAACTGAACCTGAAAGTCTGTGCTCTGAAGTTCCCAGTTCAGACATGGCTTGAGGGCTTTTAAATTCCTGCATGCCTATCGGCTCTCAGTGAGGTTCTCAGGGCTTCCACAGGTATGTTAGCCCTTACCTCCTGCCTGAGCACAATGCGAGCTGTGGGGTGCCTCTACTCAACCTCAGTGAAGAAATCAAACTCATTTAAAACCACCAATAGCTTGGCATAAGTACCTGACATTTGCGCTGGAACAGAAAAGGAGCAGTCATGCAAAGAGGTCCAGGTGGGAAGCAAAGAACACACAAAAGGAGGAGATCACTTGCTGGGCCAAATCTGCAATGGGAACATTCGCACTGGAGCTGCTGTTGCCAGCTTCATAGCTCCCTGAGCAGTGTGATGTGGAGAGGCTGTCCCCACACTGTACATTCCAAAAAGCAGTGCTCCACAGTACCTTATTGAGCAGGCTATCCATAAGCCTGGTCAGGACTCTTTCAGAGTCTAACAGGCCAAAAAGGTTCTTGAATTTAATACAATCATAGAATCCTAGACTCATAATACAGACTCACAGGCTGGTTTGGGTTGGAAGGGACCTTAAAGCTCATCCAGCTCCAGCCCCTGCCATGGGCAGGGACACCTTCCACTAGAGCAGGTTGCTCCAAGCCCCGTCCAGCCTGGCCTTGAACACTGCCAGGGATGGGGCAGCCACAGCTTCTCTTGGTACCCTGTGCCAGCGCCTCACTGTCATTTTGTTGGCACAAATAATTTTCAGTTCCGAGTTTTCATCCAGCTGTGAGGAAGATCTCCTCCAACTGGGTTGTTCCTGCTGTGCATCAGACTCCAATCTGCTGATTTGAGAGACCAGAGTGGAGTTCTCTTGTTTTTCCTCTGTCCTCTTTCCCTTTAGCCCTGTAGTGCCAGCCCAGCTCAGAGGAAGTTGTACTGTTAGGTATCAGCTCATACTAAATGCCAAGAGTTTTGTCCTGCAAACATGCCAAGAAAACATAGTTTTTGACAGCCTGTCATATTTTCAAAGAGGTTTGATAGTTTTTGGCATGAGATAGGAGGTCCCCCTAGTCACCCCTCACAGCCAGTTGGTCCTTGGTACTCTACTGTGAGGTGGAGCAGTGTTGGAAGGCATGGAGCTTGAACAGATTGTCAGCAGCTGAGTTACAGCTACCTCCCCTGTGCCATCCAAAGCGTAATCTGGAGCAGCAGCCCTGAGTGATAACCCATCAGGTAGGATATGCTTGCCTCCCTCATGTGAAAATGAGCTATGTATTAGGGAAGGAACACACTCGGCTTGTGGTCCCTTTCCCATGAGATTTCCTTTGCTGGGCTATGATCCTTAGAGAACTGAAGAGCAGTCACCAACCATCGGCACTGCCTAAGGAGTGGTGCTGGAGAGAAGCTGAATTTCCAGGGCAGGACAACGGGAAAAAAGGCATCCTCTTTACTCTGAGCTTTGCATTTTTGTTTGGAATCATGAGCTGATGGAGAACACAACAGTTTTTTGCTCAACTTACGGTACCTAAGAGGGGTTAGTGCTTCTGACAAAATAAGAATACTCAACACCCAGTCAGGGTGACACTTTTCACATAACTCTGGTTCCCTTTCAGCCTGAAAAGCTGAGCCAGCTCCTCACATACTCAGAAGCTGCTATGAGGGCTGGATTTTCTAAGGAGCCGTGTAGCCTGCCAGCTTGGCACTGCTTAAAATCTAGATACTGATTTTGGTGCCTAAATGGGAGCTGAGCTTTTGCAAATCTGCATCTGATCGTGCATGCTGAGCTGTTCTGCAAATCCTGGCTATCATCACTCTGCATTCTTGTACTTCCTGGTTGTGAGCTGTGCTGGGAGCAAAACTATCAAAGCACCACAAGGAAACCACTCCTGCTATAATCAGGAAATACAAAAAATCTCAGGAGCCAAACTGTTCAGCCACCTATTACTGTTTGGGAGATGGTTGTACCTCTGGTACTGCTTTATCCTTAAACGGAACAGAGCTGTGCAGTGGCAGGTGCTATAAAACCCTCTAAAATAGAGACAATCCCAGCACTGAATAGTTTATAATCAAAATAGAAGACGAGGCAAAAAGTGTGTGCAACAGATGGATAGATTTGGCATAAGGAAACCATGGGGTAAGCGTTCTAGTGTCTCCAGCATAGTTTGCAGAGCAGAAAAGAGCAGTCAAGGATAAGCTTATAGTTGCTTACCTTACCTGACCCCCTAAACCTTTTGAGATTTGCCCACAACAATTAATTATTCCTTTGACTGGCCAAGATGACTCACAGCTGCTCATGCCATCCCAAAGCTCAAGATCTAAGTAAATTTATTGAAATTAGTGGTGGCTCCATTCCAGGAAACTTGCATTTAGTTTTGACTCAAAGAAGCTCCGCACCCTTCCCACCTCTTGTTTCTCCCCTCTGCTCTTCCAGCTCTCAGAAAATGCAAAGCTATACCCAGCTTCGATCTAATAGTGATTAACACTCAGGAATGGGAGTCATGAGATCTGAGTCCTATTCCTGTCTCTACTGCAGGGTGGTTTGGGGTGAGTCACTTCCCCTCTCTCTTCCTCAATAGCCTCGTTTGTAAAATGGGGTTAACAGCACTGACCCATCTCACTGAAAGGTTGTGAATTCGTTAGTATCTGTGAGCATTCGACTAGCTGACGTTCTGGAGACTCTCCCTGGCTTTAGTAGCTTTGTGTCTGGCACTAACCATGTGCATAGTGCAAAGAAAGTTCAGGGTGTTAATTACGGGACTGTTATGGATTGTTAGGGTTTTTTTCCTTCTGAATTGACTTACACCTCCTTAATAATTAATATTGCCAGGAGGGCAGACAAGAGGGAAATCAGATAAATGAAGTTAACCCAGTTCTCATTTGGGACAGAGTTTACCAGCTTCTTACAGAGTGAACTTACTGGTGTTTACCATTACAGTGCTCTCTGCAACTTCCCAAGGCACCTTTCTTTTTAATATCACCCTTTGGTTTCAGTAATAGGCCCACACTTGTGTCATCCCCAGACACGTGGGAGTCCTCCCTGTGATGACTTTCACTCATTTCACAAAGACCATTCACTGCCCTCCTTTGATACTTTAGCCTTTTAGGAGAACTCGAACCAGACCTGAGGGAGCTGAAAATGGACATTTCAGATATTCTTTTTGAAGCCCTGATCTCAGTTCCTCGTTCATAGGACGTGAACCCACAGCTTTAAGAGCCCAGTTCAGACTTCTTCTACCTCCAGCAAGGTCTGTCCCCGTAAAAGCTGACACTGCATCCTTTGCAGACTCCCTTAGTTGAGTGTTTTCACATTGGATCAGTGGACTGGACAGCTTTGCAGAGTCTTTTGTACAGAGAGCGTGGTGTTGGTGGGTTGTGAGAGCATGAGGATGGCTCAGTCAAGTGTCTGCCCAAGCGCTCCACCTGTAGGAAGGTGGAGGAAAGTCCTCAGAAGACTGAAACCGCTCCGTTTTTTTCCACGAAGGGCCCGTGGCTGTTGCACAGCTGGGCAGGCCCTTCTGTGCACTTCTCCTTTCTTCTGAATGATGCCATCCATCACGACTGGCTGGTAGCTGAAGCAGCTGCACCAACTGTCAGCTTGAGTGTCACCTCTTGATGGAGAGGTTTGTAGACTGCAAGGACAGGAAGGAGATGATACCTTCTACAGCAGCTGAAGCCACAGCTGCCCGCAAGACACTTAAGAGTGGAGGTTGGGAGGTATTTGACTTCCTGAAGCAACCTGCTGAAACTGTGGAAAGAAAGAAAAATCACAAGGAGGAAAGGCAGGCAGAGGAACTGGAACAGATGATTTGGGTCTCCCCCCAGCCCAAGAGAAACCATGATGCTTTTCTTCTGACAGTGCCTCCCTGTGCAGAATTGTGGTCTTGAAACAGTAATAGATACAACCTGGTATTTTGAAGCTGCATGCAAGAAGAAATAGGACGCACCCCTGATACAGTACAGCATGTGTGTGGTCCTTGTTGAAAAAGTGTATGAGGCAAAAATAGGGAAGGTGAGAAAATGAAACGGAATTGTTTCTTTGACTGGTTCTTGCTGGTTTTACCATCTTACGTCTAGACTTGCCAGATACTAAAACTTCTAATCTGCATTCCAGCTTCAAACTCAGGAACAGAATTGCAGCACCACTTCATCAAGCAGTAGAAGAGGGCTGTTCAGGGGGCTCCACATGCATGGCTGACCTTTTTCTTTCACTAGTGCAGTGAGACACATGAAGCCGTGCTGCAGTAATGTGCTTTTGGCACTGCTACTCTCACCTGATTACACCGTCCTTCCCCTCTGGTGTGACTGGCACTGTTCAAGCTTCTGTGCCTGAATTCACAGCTCCCACAAACTGGGCAAGTTTCCAGCCCATTATTAGTTACCTTATGTCTATATTCTTGAGATCAACTGCCCCACTCTTTCCTTATCTTTTTTCCTTTATCCTGTTATTTGGAATGCAAACTTCACATGAAGGATCATGTCTGTCTTACATTTGTTCATTGCATAGCGCATAAGAAACATTATTAATAACAGTATTGGAATCATCACAGTAAAACATGAGTTAATGTTCCTTAAGATCCTGTCAGCTTACTGAATTACAAGCAAACATATTTGGTACATGAACTAAAGGACTCATGTACTTGCCAGGACTCAAAGCCAGATCACAGGTTCATATTTCCCTTTCTAACACTGCTGCTCATTCTAGACCTCCCTACAGAAGTGGAGGGTGGCCGTTCTTTCCCTAGACCTGGAGCATGAGGTGCTAGCTAATAGAAGAAATGCACACAAACAAAGAGTAAAGCTAGAACATGGTTTAAAGGAGGCACTGGTTTTAAACAAGTTTTGAAGTGTGCCTATTTAATATTTTAAAGCTTGTCTTTGGGATGTCAGCATTTTGGAAATGTGGAAGGGAAATTCAGTTAATACTTCATCCACGCATAAATAGAAGGCTCTGCATTCTCAGGGAATCTCAAAGAATTTCTACTAGTATAAATTGCTATAGCTCTGCTGATTTGAAAGAGGAAGGAGACAAGAAGGGTGTCCTGACTGAGGGTAGGTTAATCCCCTGAGGTTGCTGAACTGATGTACTATTCCCTGTTTTGCTACAGATTTCTTGTGTGACCTTGGGCAAATCACTCTCCCTCTTGGTATCACAGTTTCCCATCTGTAAACTGGTGAGAGCAACAACCACCCTGCCCCAGAGCGGTGTTTGGAGGATAAATATGTTACAGAGGCTTGGAGCTGCAGGAGTACAATAGTGACAAGGTTCAGACAAATACTGAAGATGGATAGAAGCTGACAATCAGGCAGACTTCTATTAGCAGCTAATTCATTTTCTCTGGTTAATGCATATTTTTAGCAGGCTGTTGTTGACTAGACAGGCACACAAGTCTGTCAGTTAGCAGTGTTAGAATGAACTAAATCTCTGCACCCATAGCATTTGCGGGGTGAATTCAGAACTCCCCAACCCTGTGGCACAACACCTGCACTACTAATAAATTGTGAAGATTTTCCTGTAAGTGGAGGTACCATGTGCTGTGTGAAGCAAGTGCCCAAATGCAACTGGCGTTTCCAGCGTGGGGTTCTGAGCAGCTTTGGTGTGCGATACACTGACAATTAAGAAGTCTTAGGTGGCCATGGATTTATTACAATGTGTTCATAAAACCTTGTCAAGGCACCGTTTCAATACAATTCATGACCAGACATTCCAGTGACTGGTGCTTAGAGCCCCCTTGCAAGCTGCCCTGCAATACGATCAGGGAACACTGCTTAATTGTATTTCTTTTACAAAGTGATGACATGTCAAGCTCTGCTCCTGGCATGCTGGCTGGCACAGGAGGCTCAGCAAGTATGTGATTCTCGCACTGCAGCTGGACTCTAATGACATGAAAGGTGCTAATGCAATGCAACTGGAACCTTTAATTATCCGAGTGACTAATAGGAGATCTCTCAAAGGGTCCAGGAGAAAGAGCCCTATTCTTCACTGAGAGTTCCCTGAACTGTGCTTAGAAAAGGGGACAGACAAATGGCAAGTCTAAGAAGAGACCCTAGTGCCACAGCTGGAGTGTCTGAGAGGGTTTCTCTTTCCTTTGACAATTTGCTTGTCAGATATAGTAAGTGGAGAGGGAGAATATCACTGGGGCCATTACTGACTTACACTAGTTGGTACCTAACTTGTTCTGCATCCTGCAGGTAACTGGATAAACCTGCTGATGAAACAAAAAGATTTGGATTGACTTTGAATGTGTTTGCGTTCAAGGAAGAGAAAAAGTGACAGACAGACAGATGTCTCCCACTTGCTAATTGAATGGAGACTGTCAGATCTAAATGTATCTTGGGGATCATTTCTGTTTGATACAGAGTTTCAGACCCTGTTTATTTATTATTTTTTGGTCAAAAATCTTCTTTGCTGAGCCATCCAAACAGAAAACAATGCAGACCACATTGCCTGGATTCTGTGGAGCAAAGAACAGTGTATGTTGGGTTGTGTAGTTCATCACAGTACTCAGTGCTACTGCTGTTGCTGCCTGGTTTTCACATGGATGCAGATTCAGCCTTGTGTCACCATCCGCTACATCAGTTTTTATTTACTAATTATGGCAACCAAGGTTAGAAAGGGAACAAGGGCTAATATGACTTATGTGATATTACCTGGCAGCTCAGAGGTAGGAGCAGTCTGCAGACAGAAAAGAGCAAAATTTTGTCTATGTCTCTATTCCTCTTTTCTCTCAAGCCTTGACAAAACTTGGTAGTGTTAGATAATACAACATCTCTTACAGGGATTTGATAAACAGAATAGATCTTTCCTGAAGAAATGAAAAAATTAAATGTCATGATTCAAACCATGGTATTTAATCCAGTGATTTCTATCCCAAATGCTCCAGAAGTTAGGAAGCTGTTGAGCTGCTGAAGCGGCAGAGAGCATTAGGTGCTGAGAGCATTAGGGATCTAGGCAGAATCTCAGAAACCCAGATCAAACCTGGCCTCTCATGTCTTATTCCTGTGCCACAGCACATAACGGTGCCTACAGCAGTGCAGTGTGTGTGTGTGAGTGTGGATGTGTGTGCACATGTGTGTACTACTGCCCTCCACCCAGTAGCACTACACCAGTTTACAGCTGTGCCATACAAGGCATGGCCTTGGATTTCTCGTGTGCAAATGCTGGTGCACTGGCCTTAACCTAAACCAAATCAAACTAAGAAATTCCCTGCAAATTAGAAATCACCCACTACCAGCCAGTTCTAATTAGGAGTCCCCCAAAATGCAGAAGCAGCTCTATCAGTGCCTTTGAAGTATGTAAACACATTTGCTGCTGCCCCCATGCAAGCCCAGGCAATCCCAAATCTGTTACTTCTTTCTCTTCCTGCTTTTCTGGTTAAATGCACCTGGGACTATGTAATTGTTTATGTCATAAAACATTCATCATAAACAAAGGGGATGGGCAAGCCAGCTGAGCAAATGCTGGGGAAATGAGTGAAAAAACCCTGGGATTGGTACAGTTGGTAGTGCACTGCTTGTGAGTAGGATGAAAGATGCATATCAAGAGGGGACAGGCACTGTGTGTACCTGGAGAGAAAGAGCATTTCATGTGTAACTGTGGCTTGGCAAAGGAATGGGCACTGTTGTTAGAAACACACAGAACAGATCACTGGTGGAGCAGAGGAGTGATGTGATAAGAAATTTAAAGGCCTATTTTAAATCTCTTACAGTGATCTCTGATATACATCAGTGCAAACAAGGGCAGAGACATGGCCTAAGTCGGAGCTGTAGGCATTGTTCAAATGTCTCGGTTGTTTTGTTTTTGTTTTGTTTCCTCTATAGATAAAAGATAAAGAAAGCATATATTCTGTGTTAAATAATGCTCAGTGCTAAGGGACTTTCCAGGTCTTCAAGCTGAGGCTGAACAAGTTAGCTTACATGTGGAATTGCAGCTGATCCAAGAGCACAGAAAATAAACAGTGCATGTACCTTTATCCCTTGAACCCTGTGAGCTAGTTTTGTGGTTCTTGTTCGCTTTGGTATTGCCTTATCTCTTGCCATGTTTATACACTTCACCTTGTCTGCTGCCCTGAGTCTCCCTGCCAATCACAAAGCATCTACAAGTACACAGGGAGAGGTTGGTTAGAGTGCAACACTTGGGGTGGTGGATGTCATATTGATAGTGTCAAACAAAGTGGTGAGGAGACAACAAATATACATGTCAGTGTGCTGTGTAGACATCAGAAATAAACAGAGTTGTTAGCAGTATGCTGAGCGGGGGGGCGGGAATTACAGAGAGAGAGTATGTACATCGGAGAATCAGTAAGGTACCTGATACTCAGTGTTGCTGGTTTTTTTTTTCAGCCATAGTCAACTGCAGCATGATTAGATTTAGACCATTTCTTCTTTGTCGTTCCATTAGCAAGCAATAAAGCATGATGAATGGGTATGAAAGAAAATAGATCTCAGATCTAAAGCACCCAATCATCTGCAAAGCTAGACCCTTCCAGCCCAGATAAGAGACTTGAAACACTGCTTTGCTTTTTCTTGTATTTCCTGACTGGATCAGAGACAACTATTATTAGAGATGTTTGGTCTTTACACTGTGGAAGTGTTGCCCACTGATGGCAACTTCTTCCAGGCTGTTGGCCAATCTTACTCTGCTGTGATTCTGTCACATCTGTATTGGTCCCAAATGGATACATGGACATACCAAGATATAAACACATTTCTCAGCAATTAAGTGTCCTGGCTAGGAAACAACCCAGTGGCAATATTACAGGAACTCCAGTTGCCCAGGAGGCAATCCAATTTTCTTCTTTGGCTGCTTGTCATTTTTTAATTGAATGGCAAGAAGTTTGTGTCATTGCTGCATGTTACAGTTGTGTAACAATGAAGAGGCCGCCAAATAGCTGGAAGTCAAGAAGCACAAGGAGCCTAATCCTAGGAGCTACAAAGCCAGTCGATTCAAATGATATTTGCTAACCCTAAGATAGCTCTATGAAGTTAAAAGTGAGAAACATCTGCTAAGGTAGAAGTTTCTTCCTCTTCATTGTAGACAAAAGTGAAAATATTTTCCTGAATGTCTTTCTCCAAGTTGTTGAGTGTGCTTCATTTTGGGTTTCTAACAAAGACCATTCTAAAGCTATCTATCTTGAATCACTGCTCTGTTGCTCTTGTACACTACAGTGTTTTGATTTCTTTTGGATTGCAGCCTCTTGTGTTGTTTGGTAGGTGAGCCATTGAGCAGGAGTAATCAGCTGCAAATCTCCACTTTCCTGGGAAAAAAGTCCTTCAAAGGCTGCTGAAGTGCTTAAAACCATGGTTGCGATGCTTTCTCAAGGTTGCAAAACCCAGGGAAAATAAGCCAAAAAAACCACTTTAATTTGAACTGAAAATTATGATTTTTCCTCGGTCTCACGGGTTTTGGTGAGCCTGACGCACGATTTTGAATGGTTAAGCTTTGCTGTACCCCACGAGGGAGACACAACCTGTGCGGGACAGGTCCGAACAGCCCCTTGAAAAGTCATTTATTCGCTCTCCCTTCCTTTGTACTCCCTTTTGTTGGGTGCATTTAATTAATTAATTTTACATGTTCTTTCTGCCTGCCATTAAAAAGAATAAAATAATAAATTGTGTGGATTCAGGGCACCAATAAAAAACTCTTTTAATATAAAATTGAAGGATGAAACCCGGCACAATGAACTTGCCACTTCCTTCGAGTTCTGGTAACTTGGGTGTGATCCGATGGTACAGAATGATTCATGGGATAAAATTATAGACTTATGCAGGTGTGTACAAGAGCCTGGGTGGGGTGTCAGCAAACAGGGAATTTTATATGGCAGTAAACATGGGCATGTGGTATAAAGCAACTGTAGTGCCTTAAAAAAGTCTTTATTTAATTTTATTTTTATTTGAGAAAGACAAATTGAGTGACCTTTCTGGTCAAATACAGAGACATCGCTTTCCTCTTCTTCTGCCGGAGTCCCACAGATACACAGAGATAACTCTAGATACCTTTGAGTGGGTGGATCTCTTGACTGATTCTTCGAACCATGCAAACCCAGTGTGAAGCTTCTTCATAGATTCTCTTTATGTCTCTAGTCTGCCTTTATTGGAATGGGACAATATGGCAATATTTAAGCTCAGGTAAACCTTCTTCTGAAGAGAGTGGTTTTGGAGCTTTCTGCACAGCCTTTAACCCTGCATTCTGTCTCAGAGAGATGGTCAGCCTTTTCCAGTTCTGGGGGACTAAGTGAAAAAGCTCTGCCCCTCCAAACAGTGACTTACAGTCTCACACCTGAACATAGTGCCAGATACATTGAAGGTCAGAAGGCCAAAGGTTGAGAAATCTGGCTTGCAAAGCAAACAGAAATGTTTCTGTTTGCAGACAGAAATGCTGACTGTACATAGAGCCACAGGAACTTCCAAACCACAAGAATTGCCTCTCACTGCTTCCCTCTTCATCTTCTGTTCCTCCACCACCAAGCTTTTCTCTTTCTTGCCACTGTTGGCCTGAAATTCTTCTTGCCTGAAGCCCCTGCTGTCTGAGGCAGCCTACACACGTCTGCCTGAACACCTCGGCTGATTTCAGAGCTCGTCACAAGAGGGATGTTTTACAAAGAGAGGCTAACTTGGAAGCTGGCTGCAGTTGCACAGCTCTGCTGAGACCAGGGCACTTAGCAAAGAAGAATTTCTGAAATGTCAGGGACAGATGTTTTGCCTTTTTTTTTTAACTTTTCTCCTGCAGTTTCTCCCTCCCTCTGTGGTTTGTTATCATTCAGCCCTACAAGGCTTTGTTTAACTCTGGGAAAGGCCATAGGGGTTGGAATTAGATCCAGTTTTGTTTGCACAGGAGTGTGTGGCTAAGGCTGGGCCTTTGAAAAAGGGTGTATTATAAACTCTGGAGGTTTTGGAAGATCATCGTAACTATTGCTTGAGGGTCAGACTGTACCAGGCTCATTCACTTCTTATAATATCTTACTCCACAGACAAGTCCTACTTGCCAAAGTAAAGGACACAGTAAAATACTTCTGAAAAAAAGATAACTGTCACTTGTCATAAGGCAACTCTAAGAGAAGTGTGCTTTATGGGATGTATGGAGATCTCGCCCTTAGATGGATCTTGCAGAGGTACCATTATCAACCTAAATTCAACATTCCCCCAGTCATGACTAGAGCTGTACACTGGGTCTTGGGAGTTTATGGGCTCCTTAGCAAGGAGATGACAAAAAAAGGCTCCATTTTATACCAGCCAGGTGTAGTTTTTGGGCTTCTGATAAAGTCAACATAGGTGGTAGGATGTGTTTATCTACAGCAGCTGCTCAGCTCTTCCTGATACCTGGGCACCTTCTGCACGGAGGAGAGATGTCTTGAGGGAGGACACAAGTGGTAACATTTAGAAGCACAGATCTCTTATCATTTTACTGCTACCAGCTCAGCATAAACCCAGCCTATTCAAGTGAGCAGTAAAGCCACTCCAGACTGTCCAGAAAACAAAATCAGAATGCAGTGCTTTCTCTGCATAAATAACTAGTAATTCCTGAGAAAATGGGTCCCAGATTTCCCTATGAATTGGGGCCTTAAGTTCTGACATAGGGAGCTATTCATGGAGGAAATTCTAATTGAGTCAGGTTGTGCTTTTTCCACAAATTGTTTACCCTGTGTCTGGGTCTTTACTGGATTCCTGAAGGGACCTGTGTTGCACCCAGGTGCTGTGGTGGTTAGGCAGATTTAGGTGAGCACTCTTTGCATGCAGTAGTCAAATACTAAGGGTAAGAAACATGTCTACGGTCCATAAGAGGGACAGATCATATGGTCACCATCTGGGGCTCAATGATGGCTCTGTGCACTGAAATAGCAGTTGCTGTGCCTTGCTGTGTTTCCACAACAGCAACCAAAGATGGTGACATGGAGGAAATTCATGGCAACTCTCCACTCCTTTCCTGTTTCTTTGTAATACGTGTTTTTAAAAAGAGAGGCTGCAATGTAAGGAATCTGGAGTCTCGCCTCTGACAGGTATGAATTGAAGTGAGAGGAGTTATCCTGGTGTAATCCAGGTTAAAAAGAAGAAGCAGGCTCTGTGCTCTCTGCTGAAATTCCCTCATGAAACATTTCCCAGAAATATCAAAGAATATTAAAGTTCTTTGGGAGCAGGGACTCTCTCATGCTGTGTGTGAACGGTGTCCAACACAATGGGGCTTGCTTTTGGCAGAGACCTCTAGGAGCTCCAGCAATACATGTAATAACATCTAACTACACCTTCAAGACATGGTGTAGGGAAGTGCATTGTGTTAACTCAGTTGAGTGCCTGCCTAACCTGTGATTTAGAGGGGCCACTCCCTCCGTGTTCAAAGGAGGAAATGAAATCTTCCCCAGGGAAGAAGTATTCTGACCTTTCTGTGCATCTTGGCTCCAGAGGAGGAGCAGGAACTGGGACACTCAGAATCAGTTCCCCAGTTTGGCTACCTGGCCTTTGGCAAGTCAATTATTCTGGTTTACAACTGCCCAATTGTCATAATAATTCTTTGCTTTCCCATAGCAGGGTGGGGATGGACAGAAGGGAAGCAAATTCTTCCTACATTTATGATTAGAGAGTGCTTTAAGGTGCTCTGGTGAAAGGGCAAGGGGACAGTAACAGATCACATTTATCTCTGCTAGCTGGGACCTAAAAGCGTTTCCTTACGAGACTGAGGCTTGCTCTGTCTTCAGTGGTAACTCTTTAACGAAACTGTTGATTAAGGTAATATTTTCCAAAGCAGCCAAGAGAGTCTTCCAAATCCCTTTGAAAGGGAAGGAATCTCAGACATTACATTTCAAAAATACACCTGAACCCCCACCATGTTGGAAAACACCCGCATCAGTTTTTTCCCATGTGAAGAGTATGAAATTACAGAGCCATCAACTAACCCAAGGAATTTAACACTCAGTGAAATATAGAAAACAAATACCCTATAACTAGTATGTCACTAAGTGCAGAAGTTTTCCCTTTATTATAAAGATCCCCTTGGCAGACTTGCCTGATTCACTAGCCATGAAATCTTGGTCTCATCCTTTGATCTTTCTTCAGATACTACTTCATGTAAGAATAAGGCAGACTCCCTTGGCTTGCCTCCAGCAGGGAGAGACTTAAGAGTTTCAGTGCTTCTCTGGGCTAATTAGCCACTGCAGGACCCCAGAGAGATGTAATCCACAGTTTTCTTTCACTACATCCATTCCTGTAACAGCCTGGATCCTGGTCTTTACTTCCACACTGTGAACTGTGGGCTGACAGAGATTTCTAATCTCCAAATTTCTAATCTCCCATCAAGGCCCAGTTCGTATAAAAGAACTGTACTACTGAGAGAGGTAAGCAGTTTCTGATGAGGTTCGTAGACTCTGAGGTATTAGATGCTGGGGAGGTACAAAGTGTTAACTTCTTTCTTCCTCTTTTAATTGCACAGTCATTCCATAGACTGCACATGGATGTCTCAGGAATGGAAGAGGGAAAGGCAGAGAAACTGAGTGTGGGAAAAGCTGCATTCCATACCCTGAACCTCCACAACAGACAGTTTTTCCTGCCTCCCTCGAAGTTATTTTGCTTTCTATCTAACTCCCAAGGAAAAGACCTTGCTGACTTGGCCTGAATCCTTTTCTGTTGAGTCACCTTCTTCAGCTTCCAAACTGAAAGGCCAGTAATTGCCTGTATATGAAGATTTAGACAATTGCTGCTTTATAGCCTCAGCATGAGCTGTACATGGAATTTCTCCTGTTCTATGTGAAAAGACAAGCTTAAGTGAGATTGTAAGTTAGAGAGAAAACTGTTGGATGAGCTGTTCTTCTCTTCCCATGTGGAACCAGAGCTCCAGACATCCAGGTCCCCTACTACAATATAAACCCCGATGGAATGCTGCAGTCTGAACCAGAGACTGCTCAGGAAAGCTAAGATCTGATGCCAGGTCCCAGCTGCAGTTAAGAACAGGAATGTATCTAACATCAAGCAAAGGACAACCTGGCACTCTGCCATGATCTCTTTGCACCTCTCATCCTCCATCCAGTGGATGCTTAACCCATTTGCCTTTCTCATCTTCAAGTGCTAGAGCTACCCTAGTGCTATGTTGTAGCCCAACACAAGTCTGCTCCCCACTAGCAGCATCTGTATCCTCTGGTTGTCTTACTGGGTGATCTAACAGTGCTTTCCTTCCCAGGTCTCTGCCTTTCCTTCCCATGGTCTCAAGCCCCCTGTTGTGATCACTTCCTCCTGCTAAAGCCTGATTCCTCTCGATTCTGCTCTTGTCAGCCAAGATCTGTTATTTTCAAGGGACACTCATGTAGATTTTGAACGATTTCATATAACCGCTTGAATGTCTTCTGCTGCTGCCTTGCACTGGGGCAGGCAATACTGCCATCTCCAATATGAAGTAGGAGGAAGGACGTGCTTAAGACAGTGAACAAAGAAGAGTTCCAGTTTGAATATGTACCTGAACTTCTTTCTGCTGCATCTCCCTGGTCCTAATAAAATACATATGGCAGTTCTCTTCCTGCCCTTGGTGATATAGAAACAAGGGAGGGAGGCAGAGTGCTCTACTAGGATAATGTCAGAGTGCAGCAAGCACCAGCTGCACCAAAAGAGTCAGAGAGACAAAGGGGATAATGTGGCTGCAAGGCCAGTGTCCTCACCAACGAGGGGCTCTGTCCCACAGCCCTCAGGAGAGGCAAGCAGGGCAGGCCTGGGAGTGAGAGCCAGCTTCAACCAAGAGTCAGATAATCAGTCAATTCTGTGATGATGAGGCAGGTCCAGCCTCAAGCCAGGAAGTCCATCCACAGGTCAGGATCAGGTCTAGTGAGGCTAACCAGGGCCAGACACAACCCAGTGATCACCAGGCAGGTCCACAGTGAGGAGGCAGGTCTGAGGTCAAGCTAGGAAATTAGTCAAGGGGTCAACATCAACTAAGTTCCTGGTCAGGCACAGGCATGGCTGTGTGTGAGCTGGAGAAAGGTACTACTAACAGCTTTGCTCACATAGCGATTGAAGACCCAGGGCTGAGCTAAAGTGGGGATCCTGTGCCCATAGGTCTCTTGGAGACTTCAGGTGGGACTAGTTGGGGTCATTAAGATTTATTAGTGCTCTATAAATGCCTCTGGCTCTGATTTCCAGGTGAGCTTCAACAACTTCTCTCTTCTGTATTTCTCTATTTTATCTGAGCTTCAGTTGGAAGGTAGAGCCATACTGCCTTTTTCCTCTTAAGCTTCAAGTTAACAGAAAGGAGCAGTGAAAGCAGCATTATTTTTCAGCATGGTTGTAATTGCATGATGTGCACCTATTGTGAGGATGGGAATCACAGGAGCTCCTCCATATAAGAATCTCTTATTGTGCCTGTGAGTAGATTCTCATGCTTTCCTCTAACAAGCTTCTAAGTATTTCCTGCAGAATTCCTGTGAGATTAAACATCATATAAAATGCATTTGTCTCACACAAGATATGACTTGCTTTTGAACCAGCAGCAATTGCTGGGATACAAGTAGATTTTTGTAATTGTTATTACTCTTTTTCCACTTTGTGTCCTGGATCTTGTAAGATCCCAGTCCTATCACTCATTATGCTGACAAGGTCCTGAGGCTGATGTAGAGGCTCTGTTTTAATGCCACCCTTTCTGTTTACATCTCGAGTATTGGCATGTTTATTGTAGATGTCTGTTAAGAGACACTGTTTTTTTCCATGCTTATATGGAAAACAAGAGCAGGAGCCAGAGTTGGAGGGGAGTAGTACAAAATAACACAGGGAAATGAGAAAAAGCAATTATCTTTGCTCTATATGCATCTTCCTGACAAAGGGCCTGACATTTCCATGGGGCACAGAGGTTTGCTTCTAGCTTCTTATGGACACTTAACATTTGGCTTCATACAGCCTTTCCCCAAATACAGACCGAATACACTCATGAAAGAGTCTATTTCTGAGGGAGCAGGCACCCTGTTTGGAGAGTGGATAACTTTCCAGAGCTGATGTATGTATTAGTCATCCTTGCTGGTTCATTGCTGATCTGAAAGACAGAGGTTAAATAATTGCGAAAGCAAAGCTGATGTCATCATGGCGCCTGACTGGAGCTGCTCCTTGGGAACTGCTGAGAGATGCATCTGCTTTGCTCTTGCCCAGCAAAAGGGATCACCCTGAGCAGTGGTTCTCAACCTGTTCTCAGTCCAATGCACGATGTCTGTGTGGCTGAGTCACTCCCACCTTCCTGAGCTGCTCACTGATGAGCATCACGAAAAGGTGAACTGTGGACATTTTCCCCTTGCTGTCCTCCTTTCCCTGCTTCCCCCATATGTCTCCCAGTCTGAAGGGGTCCTGGAGGCTTTTACAAATCAGATGCATGCATGTACATTTACAAGGGCCTCCTTTATGCGCTGTGTCATGTGTGCATGCCCCAGCACACAAATCAGGATCTGTTTTGTTGTGTGTCTAAGTAGAGAGGTTTCTTGTACAGCCCTGTTTTACTGACCATACCATGTGTATGTCATATGTAAGTTAGGCATATATCATATAACCTTGTGTATGTGTATGGGGCTCTTCTACTTACTGTTAAACATTGAGAATATGACTTTGCTCTGTATAAGACATAAAAAATACAGACAGACTCTGCCCCAAAGAGTTTGTACTCTAAATGTCAGACGGAGAAAAGACAGCATGTGCTGTGGTGAGGAAGATTTCTGATGTGTTTGTAATTTAAATAGGAAAAAAACCTGAACTTGCTTCACAGGAAAAGTGTATGTGCCTGTTTGTTTGTAAGACGAATTTAGAAAATCAAAAAATAACAGTTTTATGACAGCTTGCTGGGGGAGAGGTTTCTCTTAACACCTGCACAGGGGCTCAGGAGAAGGAAATGGGTGTACATGCCTGTGTGGTCTACAGCGTCTATGCCTATTGTTCTTCTGTTCTTTGAGTGAAACTTAGCTCCAGTTTCTAAGAGCACAACTTGTAGCTGACATCAGGACTGGCTTTATTGGCACATGTGCGAATCCTTTTCACTCCTTGAGCTCTTCTCTGTGGCTCTGTTGCATTTGCCTGCCTCTGTCTAATCCCTATCTTGCGTTGTGTTTTATGCTTTTAATGAGAAGGGATAGACAGCAAAGCAAAACTTCCATTATAGATCATAGAAGAGGAGCTCTTTATTTCTGTGTTTCATGTGATGCCATGAAAACAGTCAGCAATCTTAGAGCTCTGAAGTATCCCCAGCACCTTTGCTGATGCCAGCTGACATTATATAGCACATACCCCTTGCATTGTTCTGCATCCTCACAGTGATGGGCAGGCTGTGGAATCAGAAGTTAGTGCAAGGGGCACAATTTATCCTGTTTTAGGTGCACTCCTTAAACCCTGACTAGAACTTGTCAACGTTTTTATTATACAAAAATACGTTTGTGTGTTAAAAAATGGAGTGTTGGGTGTGGGTATGTGCAAACACTAAACAGGAAACATAACCATATGAAGCTTCCTGAAGCCTTATATTAAAATACCAGAGGCATTTGACTCCAAAGCATTGGACTGAAGAGGTATGTGGAAAACCCTTGGTCCACCTTGCTGCTAAAGACAGAAACTTCTCAAGGGTTTATTTCAAAGTGGTCAAGCCCACAGAGGTAAGCAGGGAAGTTCTGTGGGTTACACCATCTTAATGAGAGACTGACAGAGCTGGAGAGTCCCTTGTGATATTGTAGGGCTATCATGCCACTCAGGTAGCAGTTTCAGGGTACTGGAGTCTGTTAGATGTTTGAATTCCCTTAATGGTGTCTGACTTGTCAACTCTAAACTTCAGAAGCCAGCTAAGCACCAGCTTGTCCAAACCATCTTCACCACCTGCATGCTCTGGTTTTACTGCAAAAGAGAGACATGGTTTCTCTGGCTGAAACTTATACCATGTCTCTAGTGGAAGTGTGAACACAACTAGGTCAGTTTCTGTGGCACAGCATCCTGAAGTCATGTATATATAATGACTCCAGACCAATTGTACCGGAAATTGAATAGTAATTACAGGAACAGCATCCTTGTCACATGGATGGGAGTAAAAATGTGTAGCGATAAAGCCAGAACACAAGGCAGGTCTCCTGACCCACTGATACTGGAATTCATCAAGGACTGTAGTGATAGGACAAGGGCTGAGGGGTTTGAACTTAAACAAGGGAAGCTCAGGTTAGATGTAAGGAAGAAGTTTCTCCCAGTGAGGGTGGCAAGGCACTGGAACAGGTTGTCCAAAGAAGTAGTAAATGCCCCATTCCTGGCATTGTTCAAGGCCAGGTTGGACAGAGCCTGTGGGAAGCTTATGGTTACAGTCCGTCTTCCATCTGCCTGGGACAGAGCAGTGGCTATAGAGGTGGAACTAAACCTTTCCCCAGTTTAACCTGGCAGTTGTACTTAAGTTGTTCACTCTCTGTTGATTACTGAGAATAACCCAAGTGGGCTTTGCAGCTGAGATTAGCTAGAGCACAGTGCTGCTCTGACCACTGCCTCTCTTCTGCCTCCAAAGCAGGATGATCACCTCTCTTGCAAATAACTATGTGATTAAGGGAAGGATGTCCTTTTTGAATGGGTAATTTAAAGGAATGCCATTTCCCTTAGCAAATCCTGTATTTTTTTCCTCCTCATGTTCACATCCACTACCTCTAAATATACAGTTCAGTCCTGTAAACTTCAATTTGTTACTGAAAATAGTACTTATGGTCAGTTTTGATAATTTTTCAATAAATTTTAAAAGCAAGTCATAATACTCTTTACATGAATAACTGAAATTAACCTTCACTTGGGCCTTAATTTGAAGTTCAAACTTTACATAATCAATATTTTGTGGTCTTCTGCAATCTGTTCAAGTCTGTTTATCCAAGGAAGTTATTTGTTCCCCTTCTGCATTTGAGGTAGAAATGGGCATAATTAATTCCACACACTATAAGAAATTGAAAGAATGAAGACTCTGAAGATAGAGGAATATGCCATGTCCAACTACACCACTTGTGAAGTACCTGCACACTCTACTTAATTTTTTAGTGTATAATACACTCTTTTCTCAGCAAACTCTCCATATTCAGCTTTTGGTAAAGTTTTACCTCTTTACAGCAATGGCTGTAAAGTCTGATTTGATTTTTTCCCTTGCTCAGCGACAGTGATTGTATAAGGTGAAGATAGTCATACTTGCTGAGATCTAATATGAGAGCAGATGTATGGGACTGAATAAAGTGCATTGGTTTTGTCATGATGTGTTTTTTGGATGAGCTACACTTACAACCAAGTAATTTGCTATCAATATTTCATTGTAATTTACTCTCTAAAGAATTCATCATGTCATAAACTTCAGTAGGTACAAGATCAGTTCATTCTAATTTTAAGATTGTATCATAAGAAACATTTAGCACGTTGTGAAATAAATTCAAGCAGCATTTAATCACCGCGAGTCTGTCATGCTCATCTTTGTCAACCTTAACAAACTTAGAAACTGCAACTGGGCAATTCTCAGCTAATGTAAAAAGTAACATCTAATAGCTTTCAACTGCAAGTCAGACAGATAATCGTCTTGTGGGGACATGCCTCAACATTTCTGTGCATTGAAGGTTGACAAAATGATAAAGCTTCCGCAATTCTGAAGCTCCTGGCAGCTGAGGAGAAGTGATTGAGAACTTTGGTTACACAACCCTGAAGATCAAATGATTATATGATCAAACACTTATTTATAAAATGCTGTGTTTTACAGAAGATGAGGATGCTCAGCTCATTTTGCTTCCAGCTAATTGCCCAGCTCATTTGCTTGTAATTTATAGACAGTGATGCTTCCAAAAGTTAACATCAGTCTTATTAGCTGAATGTGAATAACCAAGCTCAGACCACTGGACTCTTTTCATACTTCTTACATTCTCAGATATTCTCATACAGTTTCACTGTATTGCCTTGCAATAACAATAAACCAGACTTGCTCGTTACTGTTTGGCTGAGGGGGAAAATGACTATCAAGAACACTTCATTATTTCCATGGCTTAAAAGTTTGTACATGCAGAGTGATGCCAGCGCAAATCATCTAAAGTTATTCAAACTTATTTTTGCATGTTTAGTTGCTGTTTTTGTTTAAAATTTGTAATCAAATTTTTGTGGAAAACAGAAGTTCTTGTTTATGAGGGGATGGAATTTGATCTTGTACAAAGTGGGCTGAAGATATAAAACAGTCTGCTTCAAATATAGTTCCAGTGAAGTCAGTCAGCAGCATCCCTGTGGGAGTGAGTACCCACATTAAGTCTCCAAGTTTGTTCTCAGTTCTCTGCCTCGCTGTGGCAGAATCTCCAAGCAGTGAGCTCAGTGTAGGAGTTTGCTCCATTCTCCCTCAGTTCTCCTGTGAAATTATAATTAGATTTTTGTGCTAAACTCAAATGCAACCATTTCCCTTTTGGTTTCCACAATACACTTTGGATTCCACCTTTTAGAAGCTCAGCACACCAGCAATGCAGTATAGTTTTTAATGAGTAACAGATCAGTGGCTCTGCCAAGCTTGGATAGAAATTTCTAAAAAGGTCTGTGAAGACCTTTTTCTAGAAACTTCCCCCCATGCTCACTTCTGTTTCAAGGTTTTGTGCTATATGTAGCACTGTAACTTCGTTTTCCTTTGAGGAGGAGTTTGAACAAGGGATCCCTCAGGTCCCTTCTTACCCAAGTGCCATGATTCTTTTCACTGGTCTTGTGCAGTGAAAGCCATTAGTACCTGTACTTGGCTTAATGAAACTTCCTATCTCTTACAAGGGCTCTAGCTGAACAGAAAGTTGAGTCCTCAGTTTAGATTTCTCGTTTAGCTTGTTGCTTCCCAAGGGCTGAAGATAAAATTGAAGCCGAGTATGCAAGACTTCTGCCACTGCAGTGAGTTGGGCCAACAGCTTTCCTTCTGGTCATCTGTGGGGAAACTAAAATAAGACCCAGAGGGACCTTCACTTGTTCTTTGTCTACTGGATTTGGGTTGCTGGACTGGTTTGATTTTGCTCAGACTTCCGATCTTTTGGGAGAGCTGGATCTGGGTGAGCTCAGGTGCACAATCAGGTGTAGTGTTGTATCATGCACATCTAAGCATATATATGGGCTTGTGTGGTTTTTAGCTCTTGCAGCTGGTACAAATCAAAGGATAGTAACAGTAAACTGCAAACAGGCAGCTGTGTGAACCCAAAGTGTTTGAAATGGGGCAAACTGTGTGTGGGGAGAGACATATAAAATGGGGGGAAATGTAATTTTCAGAGCTGTGCAAGAGAGGCAGAGAAACCCCTTGGGGGCAGGGGTAAAGTCATCATTGCATTAAGCGAGTAGTCTGTTGTGATTGTTCTCTGATGTGAAATAGAGTGCAAAATGATGAGACTTTTTTTTCCTTTAATTTATTGGAAATGTGAATGACTCAGCCCTTGCTTTAACTTATTTTGTATCTGCTTTAGTTGGAGTGTGCTCAGAATAAACAGGGCTTTCTGTTTCCATACGCCGGTAGATTTTGCTTCTTGCCTCACTGTTTTTCCTTTTTCTGGAAGTAGAAGCTTGACTGAGAAGTAGCCATATAACATTTTTGGTATCAAGCATTCTAAATTCATTCCTTTTAAGCCAGGCATAATGAAACCCCAGAACTCTTGAGTCACTCAAAAGGTTCTGACTGTGAGAATTGTATCCAGGCTTTTCTTCCCAGCCCCCTCTTGGATGTTATCAGAAGGGCAACCTTGAACCCAAAACACCAAACCCACCATTCCCTCTTGCTAGCCTTCTGTCTGATTGCCCGCCAAAGGCCATAGCTGTTTGCAGGCTAACATCTGAAAGGGCTTGATTTGTGAATAAGCAGCGCATTGTGGTCAGCTGTGAGCCAGACTTCAGCATTCATGAAGGATGAGGAAGGTGGGTGACTCACGTGGTTCAGACAGATGGAAGGCGACCTCTGGGCCGGCCCTTGCTGTCCAGTTAAATGTAATCTTGAGGCTGAACAAGCTGAACAACTCCAGCAAGTCTGTGTCCAGTTCTGATTTTGGGGGTGAGAAATCAGATGACATGCAGCTTAAGGCTGAGTTTGTGTTTAATTAGGGGATTATCTCAAATCTGAAATGGAGCCGCTTTGAAGTGTGTGAACCAAAGCTAGATAAAGACTCCCACAAACCCCTACAAACTGGAAATTCATAGCTTTCACCCTGTATTTATTTGCTGTGGCTCAGTTGGAGGTGAAAGGTACAGCTCAGCTGCCACAGCTGGACTTCTTTCTGGTCCACATTTCTTCCCGTAGGCTGCTCTAATTTGTTTGTTGAGCCGATCATCTGAGATCAGATTGGCTGGAGCTGGAATGGCTCCGCTCCCTTAGCAAACATGCAGGGTCTGAGAGGTGTCTGGCTGCGTGTAATGAAATGAGCTGACTGGCACTTTAGCATTCCCCTGTGTAGGAGCGTCTTAGGAGTAAGACACTTAATTATTATTAACATTCTAATTGGGCTGTGTGAGCGCGGATGTGCGCGGGGCTGTGCTGCCTCGCTTGCAGTCAGTGAAGAGCCACATTACACACTTTCCAAACTGGCTCCCTCTGAATCAAGCAGAGCCCAGTGTCTTCTAAAATCCATATCTCAACCTTCAGCTGTTTTCAGTAGCAACCCCCAAAACAGTCTAAATGTGAAGGGGGGGGGGGAAGTAACTATTAAGGAAACAGTAACAGGACAAGAACAACTTGGCAAGGTTTGCAGATCAGAATGGTAAGAATTGTTCTCTCTAAGCAATATCTGCAGTACAACATGTCCTGGATGCTCTATGCCAGCATACAGAGATGTCTCTCTTAATGGGAGACATTAGGTGTTTAAATCAAGAACGTTTTTCCACAACGCAAATGCTGTCAGGTGACGGCTGAGGCTCTGCTCCCAGCACCTACTTCTTGTTGGAGGCTTGCCACCTAGTGCTGTAAATCGGAACTGCTCCTCGCTCGTCTCTGCCCCGACTCGGGGCTGGGAGAGCAGCTTGTTGAAGAGATTGTTTATTTAACGTAAGCAGCAGTTACTACATGCATCGACTGTTTAGCTCTTCGCTTTTGCAAAGAACAATATTTGCTTTGCCACAGCAGCAAGACTTGTTGTTCCAGTGAGACATGCTGCTCCCACTGACAAACGGCATCAGAACGGAGGGTTTGTTGTAATAACGTCCCTTCGCCTTGCCTCGGCGGCATGAAGCAGCCTGAAACTGAATGACTGCAGTTTATGGCACAGAACAAACACTCTTCTTGCAAAGTTGCACTTTGGAAAACCAGAAAAGAAATGGGCAGTTTAAAACAGCTTCCTTTGTGCTCAGACCATCTCTCTGAAAGACATAATCTGAATATTCAACTGTGTTTACTGCTCTTTCTGCTGAGTTGTAGTAAAAACAGAAGCAAGATTCTTAGCTTCCTGTATCTGCACTTAATTTAGCACTAACATTAAAATCATCTTATCCTTTCATGCTATAGGGATGATTGCTGCTACCTTTACCCTTAAGAACAGTATCTCACACTGAGTTGTTTCTACAGAAATTGGTGAGACTTAACTGTCCTTATAATCAAGTTTAGGGTGCCAGAGCCCAGCCTGAGCTTATCTTGCTACAGGAGTTATCTTTGCTTTGGCAGAGCCAATTTTCTCCCTATATATTGCACAAAATACTTGATCTCAGACTCTGAATGGTGCAGAGCAGCTGCAGTTCCCACCAAAGGCAGTGATTGAATATGCTCCATCAGTCCAGGGTCTGCTCATCATGTTTATTTGACAGGCAATAACCTTTTTATTGAACCCAGCACATTACACTGATGATCCACCCTTCTGCAAATATGATTGCAATAATCACTTGGTATTTATTTAACAGCCAATTGCAGTCTTTTGGGAAAGAGTCAATTGACATAGTTCCAAATTAAAATTAATACATTTTTGTAATGGTTATTTAATAAAGGCCAATGTAGGGGAGTTGCCTCCTGGAGAGAGGTGAGGATGGGAGACCAGGCATCTGTGTGTAATACTGGATTCTGCCACTGACTTACTTAATGACCTTGGGCAACTCACCCACTACATCTTTTTAGTTCTTCCCTTTTAAAATGGGTCTAATAGTATCCTGGTGCCACAGAGCTTAATTACTCTTTGTAAAGGATTTTGACCTCTCCAGCAAGGAACTGTATGAGTTATGCTATAGCCAGCCTGTTGACCCCGAATGAAGGAGGTATGCAGCTGTTTGTCTAGAGGAGTGTCTAGTTAGACGTACATTTTAGGCCAGTGAAGTATCTTTCATTTAAGATGAAAGAACACCTTCTTCCTCCTACGGTCTCTACCAAATGTCAGACCTTCCTATTGCTTTTAAGTGCAAAGTCTCATTTTCTCTGACTCTGTGTATCCAGGAGCCAGGCCAGCTCCCCTTGATATTGATTTCATTGGCCAATTGACGATGCATGTAGGGGTTTTTTCCTAATGCCTTGCTTGGGCTTTCCTCATGTGATAGTATCAGACTTTGACTCCTTCTCCTGTTCCTTTCCTCTCCCTCTCCCACTCCTGCTTAGGAATATAAAGCACTTCAGAAATGGGACTAGGTTTGTAATAAGTTACTTTAATTGGATTTTTCTTTTGGTATTGGTATGCACAGGTTATCTTTAAATGATTTACTGATGTACTGCCAAGCACTGCTCATTTAACTTCCTTCCTGCTCTCTTTGTGTATGGATTCCTCTAATGATACTGGCAAACAGTCTTTAAGAGAGTGCAATGCATTTCTGCACTGAAAATCCCAAATGGAAAGCTAGAAGACGCAGCCATTTTAGAGATGTCATGTCCCAGCCTTGTATGCTTTGGCACTCTGTCTCCAATGGCCTTTTTGGGGACTCAAGCACCTTGCAGGGTGAGGCACTCACCCCCCTCAAAAGTCTCAGAGCGGTAAAGGGGAGCTCTTGCTCCTTTCCATTTGCTTCTTTTCCCTTTTTTTTGGTCTTTTTTTTTTCCTGCTTGTGATCGTTGAGCCACTGCGACGTGAATTTATGTGTGTAATCATCTGTGTTGTAATTGGCAGCCTGGCATATGAGTCACTAACCAAATTAACTGAAGTTTCCTTTGGGGAAAAATGTAATCAGTTACTACACTCAGATACATTGCAACAAATTAACTCTTGCTGTTTGCATGGGTTTAAGCTTTGCTGGCTGATGGTGGCCTTCCCCAAAACAAATGGGGAATGGGGCCGGCAGCAGGGAAGGGTTAAAAGCCCAAGGGATGGAGATACCCTGAAGCGTCTTTCTCAATTGCTCCTGGAAAGTCACTTGCAATATGCTCTAGCCTAAGAGTTCAAAAATCAGTTCAAATGGTAAACAGGCAATATTATAAGATTGACTTTAAAATTGGTAAGATGGAAAAATACATGTTTTGCTTGTTTGGGACATTTAGCACTTTAGTGCTCCACCATGAGAGCTGGTGCTTGAACCCAAATGATTAGATCTCTACTCTCTGTGGGAAAGAGAGATGAGATATTCATAGAATCACATGATTCAAGAAGCTGGGGCTTTAAGAAAAAAATCCGCTATTGCAGAACTAAGAATTAACTGGTTGGAGTCAGCAGCACAACACTTGATTGTTGTTTTTCTGTACTGAAATTCAGAGCCCAAATCTAAGTGGCACTATGGAAATAATTGATAAGTTTTTGTTTTTCTGGCTGAATCAAAAGGTTAGTAAAAACTGTTTTAAGTAAAATTACATATTTTGAGCTAAAATGAAGCCCCTATTCTCAAACTCTTTTGCATTAGAAAAATTCAGAAGCTTTATTTTATGATACCTTCATCTCTGTAACTGTTTCTTCCCAAAGCCTGGTGAACAGTTCCAGTTGGGCTTGAGCTGCAATTGTCAGAAAACAAAATATTCTGCTAAACAAGTCACAATGACTGACCTGTGAGGTCCTAGTCCAGTGGAAGACTCAAGCCTTTTAAGTGATAGTTGCTGCTCAATAGTCTCAGGGGCTCAAAAATATTGGTGTCAGTCTCCTTAATTCTAATCTCTGAAGCTTTAGGATCTGGTATTTTTTGCCTTTTTTACTGCCTGAGGAGCATCACACTTCTGCTTCTTGCTGAAATGTTGGTAGGGGGTAGGTACCTTGATCAGTATGAAGTATGCAGCAATGCAACAAGAAAGGAGGTAAATGGTGGCCAAGGGATCAAGACAGGTTCTAGGAGGACCTCACAGCCTGTGTTGGGGGAAGTCCAACTGCAGCTTCCTGGACAACTAAAGTTTTGTGGTGTCTTTTGTGTAGAACTAAACTTGGTCAGTGAAAAATGCTGTATGGTGCCTAGTGGAAGAGAGAAGAGGAAGGCTGTTTGAAACAGATAACTATGGTCTATGTCGGGCACAATCTGTAATTGGGGCATAAAGCCACAGTGTTGATCAGAGAATGCACCGCAACTGCTGGAGGTCTCACCAGAACTAACAATTTTTGGTCCATTCTTTCTCCCACTGTAGTCAGCTGGTGCAGCACAGCTGAAGTTATGGCATCTGCTTTTAGTTTAACCCTAAACTGCCTCCAGAAAGACTCTGACAAGGTGTGGGGTTCCCCTCCCCCCCTTTTCTTTCCTTCTTCCTTGGTGCTTCTGCAAAAAATACAGCACAAATGTTTTAGTACCACTGTGATTCTTTGCATGACTCTGACTACACCACTATTTCCTTTCTCTCTTCATTTTTTTTTCTCCATATATTTATTTTAATAACTAGAACAATCTATTTTTGCAGTTGGAAGAATGCAAAATTCAATTTATCTCGCAGAACACCTAAAATTAATTCCTGCAGAAGGGGGGTGGTGGAAGATTTAGGTCCTGACTGTAAGCTTTTGACTGGAGTCATTTGTCATTTCGCTTCACGGACTGGAGCAATGAAGGTTTTATAGTGTGAGCCCTTAGAGTGACAAAGCTGCGTGTGATTTCACACTGCTGTGTTAGGGTTTCTTTTTCTAGGCGTATACAAATTCATGTCTGCTTAAGACTGATGGAGAGTGGAGTTGGATTGGACACAGTCCTACTGTTTTGGTTTATACTCGATGTGAAATTAGCTCTTCCATGCTGAGGATGAGCACGAGGAACCTGGATCACTTCTGGTCTGCCAGTGACTGTATGTGGATACAGTCATTGGACATACATGTGACGGTGTGTATGATGCTGGATTTGATGAAGCCAAACTGAGGATATATCACAATCTTTGAAGGTACTGTATGGGATCACATGCCTGAATAATCCTTTGACGGCATTAGGTTGCTCACTGCCTCTTACTGATCAGTTAAATGATCGGGGCAAAGAAACACCTGTAATGGAGTCTCTGAAGTCTGGCTTTAGTGATGAGGTGGAAACACAGGGCTGGGCATATCTTTAGGGTAGGTGCTACCTGAAATCCCCTCTTACAGAAACCTTGGAAGAACTAGGTATCATGGGCTAGTTGCCTATTTCAGCTGAAGCAAAACTTTCCTGAAATGCCTTTTCAATGGAAAATGACATGCAGAGAGCAGTGAAGGCTCTGATTGTGAGGATACTTTGTCCCTGCTGAAGGAGTGGAGGAAGCAAATTCCTGCTTGTCAACACCCCCTTTTTCAAGGTTATTTATCTTCCTGTCTGTTGCTGAGAGCTCTTGGATCCAAATGAACTGAATTAGTTCACACCTGCCATATAATACTGTAATAAGTGAGTGGGCTTCTCTACCAAGAACTATGTATTTCAGGGGGGATGCAAATCTGTGCTCTTCTGTCAGTGAAGAAGGCAGGGTAGCAGGGCTGGGTCAGGCCTACCTCCTGCCATACTTTGCAGAGTCAGAGCTCCAGGGTGTCTTCAGAGACACCTTTCTTCTATGTCCCTTCACAAAGTGCAGGGGAGACAGAACAGCAGCCAGGTTTGTGTCTTAACATCCCGCTGATGCATGCCTTTCCTCCAACAGTGGTTGTTGGTCTGGCCCTCATCACGTCACTGGAAAAACACGTAGCACCTAAACCCTCTCGCTTCAACTTAATGCAGTGAAAGGAATGGCGGAAGAGCTGAGAAGCAACAAGGAGATGTTTGGAAAATGCTCTTTTACAAACACAGCCTCTGCTGTGTTGCAGCTTTCAGCCTGCTATGGGTGCTTGCTTTTGTTAGGATGCATGTGATGCCTTGGAGTGTCAAGGGGAGAGGAATATGGCATTTGATCTTGCCCGAAGTGGCTGCAGTAGCTCTGGTTCCTCAGCCTCTCATTGCTGTGTTATTAATATTATGCTAGAGCTGCAGAAGGGTCTTTGAAACATGCATTATCATTGATGCAAGACTAAATTTGCACTTGGAGTGGTATAAATAGTGCATAAATATCCTTCTTGCTGTCTGCACTGAGGTAAGTTTTGTCTCCAGAGCTTCCACTGGCTTTATTGCCTTTTATTTTTCGCCTTCACAATACTAAATTGAGTGACTTAATCTTGGCACTTTCTGTGTCTTGCCAAAAGAACAAACTCAAAATAGCTTTCTGGGGTGCATTTTGGATGTTTTTTTTTTCTTTTTTTTTTTCTATGCCACTGAAGAGATTTTTTTTTTTTTAGAGAATGTGGTTTATTTTGCCCACTTTCATCCTGAGTTTATACATGGGCCATTAGCTGCCAGCTGAGTGGTAAACACATAAATAGTGGTGGTACTGCCTACATCTTAGATCCACTTTCACCCCTCCAAAAACTTTTCCCTTCTCCCTGGCTGTGGTTATGAGCTGCAAAACTCACTTAAGCCTTTTTCACCAGCAGAATTAACTTCCATTAATGCTATGAGTGCTCCAGGCAAAAGACCAGTAGTCTGTTACATCTCCTCTGAGATGCCGATTCCACGGTGTTGAACAGGTTGAATGGCAAAGCAGTCATTTAAAAACCTCTTTGAAGGTCATTTACCAAGAAAGGGGTGTTTTGTAGCCGAGCTGGTGAAGTAGAGAGTTTCATTTTGGATCCCAGGTGCTGAGGAGTCTTTTGGAATGAAGATGGAAAAAGCAATCTCTGGTTTTCCTCACCTACATCTCTTTTGGTAGGAACTTTTTCCTTCAGAAAAGGCTATTGGTGGGCTATGCTGGAGGCATGGCATGGAAAATGTAGCTCTTGATCTCCCTGAGCTCTAACCCTCTGTGAACGCAATGGGAGATAACACTACTTCCTTGTTATGCCCTTTGAGTGGGAGACCTGATTTCAAACAGGAGCATAAAGTATAATACAAATGTAAAATGTAAATAAGCCTCAGGGTCTTATAATCCCTTGTTCATGTAATTCCAGGTTAACTAGTATTGGTGAAGTGACTACAGTCTCGTACTCCGCTTTTGTAGGTCATGTTCATATGCAGGTCGCATTGAATTTCTGCATAGTTACTAGATCTTGAGGAATAGCCAGAGCCCATTTTACTTAGTAACAGTGCAGGTTGTGAACAGGTCTGTTGTTGAAGTCTTTATTGTTTTTCAACTTAAGTTATGGTTTCACATAAATAATATATGTAGCTAGTCAATGCTTGGGAAATGCATTCTTTTCCTTGTGAAATATTTATGGACGTCAGTGCCTACTAAGTACCCAGTCAATTTTGAGAACACAGCTCTAGTAAGAAGGTTTGGTTGCCTTTATAGTCTTGGCCAGAGACTGGCAGGGTGGGACAGACCTGTTAGCTGAAAGAGACTGGAAATCTGCCATTTTATCAATTGATTTCCTTCCTCCTTCCCCTCTGTATGTGGGATCTGTCCCACATGGATTTTGAAAATGGATTTTATGTTGATGCAGGTTTCTGTACTGACAGAAAATACAGTGGAATCCTCTACATCAGTGGGGACAGGTACAGTATGAACTGGTAAAAAAGGTAATTCATACTGCAACTGAAATCTGTTGGGATTTTCACTTGTCAATCAAAATTATCTGAGTATTTTGTGTAACACATTATAGCCTCCAAAATATTGTCACTATTCATATATGGTGCAATTTTGCCCAGTGTAGAATTCCTGTATTTGACTTCTGCATTTCTCAAGTCTTCGGGGTAGAAATGAGAATTAATCCAGCCCTGGGTTTACTGGCAGGATAATTCAATGTGGCATGCTCCCTTTGACTTTCATAGCCCAATAAGAGCTTTTCCTATGTAAGAACTGCTATGATTTAAGACAAAGAAATCATAAGCTCAGTCTTTACCTTAGATAATATTTCAGTCTTCAGAGTCACTGTTGGAAATCCTATCCGTTTTGTCACAGGGCTCTGTCCTGCTCTTTGCCTGGATGACAAGTTTTGAAATGAATGTGCACACCTGAATTATTTTCTCTTTAGGAATGCCGTTTGCTGAACTTGAAACAGCCGCTTTCTGCGCAGTGGTGGGTGAACATTTTGAGCCAGGCTTTACATAGGCAACCAGGCAGGAGTAGAGATGGCTGAAAATCATCCATGATGAAGTTCAAGCCTGAAGAGCCCACCCTGAATTCAAGAGCTTGCAAATCTCTTTGAACTGACTCAAGTCATCTTCATAATTTAAATAAGAATAGTAATTTTTTTGCCCAGTTCTGACTCCTACAGGCTGCAAAGAGACAGCACTTACATAGACTAATGCAAAGCTGCCTTTGTGGTGCTTACTGCAGCTTCCTGCTCTGGTGGCCTGTGAATGGATGGGTTTCTTTTTTGCTTAATAAACAGCCCTCAAGTATCTGTCTGAAACACACCATTAAAGCCTTAACTCAGCAATCTAAAATACTGGTTTTTTTTCCTCCTTACCTACATGTCAAATCATAAACATCAGCTTTAGTAATAAATATTTCTATTTTATATTTGTATCTTTATGCCTTTATCCCAGTTGAATTTTCAAGGCTAAGGGCTTCAGTATGAGATTCTTGCTGCATGTTTAACAAACACATAGTGAAAAATAAGATATTCTGATGTGGAGATTATTATACATAAATCATTGAAAAAATGCTCTTTTTTTAGAGAAGGGAATCACAAAAGGAGTCATTGACCTGAATAAAAGAAGCTCAGCTATACTCCAGAGAATTTGCCATTTTCAGTACATGTTAGTGCTTGCGAACAATTGTAATTTATTAATCCTGTTCTCTCTTCTTTTCCTCTCTACTTGCACATTTGCTTTTTATTGTAAGCAAGAATTGTATTTATTTTCTAAGGGTGTAAATTGATCTTGTGGTCACTGATAACCACTAAAAGCTACTTGATTGTCAGAAAACCCTCTCAAAAGACCCATAACTAAAGTAGGTAGAAAAGACCTCCTTGCTAGATCATTCAATTTTAATATTTCTAAGAGAAAAAACAGTATTTGCATCCTGAAACAGAGCCAAGGATATTCTGGCCTGATTTGCAGGTCATAACTCTCCTCATGGTTTGTTTGGAAACAGAAGCTCCCTGCCTAGTGCAAATTGATGTAGCTCTGCTGCTCCAAATGAAATACAGTTGGCTGTGCTGATAGATTCCAGGGTGCTCATAGGATTTTTCATGATTGTGCTATTTAAATGGGAGCTGAACTCTTGGAAATTGTGCTTCTCATGCAGAGAAACTAGAAACAGAGCTTAGAGAGCAGAAGTACATTACTATATGTTATCTTTCTGTTTACATCTTGAGTGTATCTGTTGGACAGAGGCTTTATTCGGTGAAGAACTTCTGCTCTCGGCATCCCAAAGCTTCCATCAGCATTTGGTGTTTGCCAAACATTCATAGCCATGTGCAGATAGATATATGTACATGCGCACCTACACTAACAGATGGGACTGTGTTTTTCCTCATGTCTCTCTTTTCCAAATGAAGATGTTCAGTGTATTATACCCCCAGCAACCAGAACTAAATTCTGCAAAGGAAGAGGCAAGAAACTAAATGGAGTCCAGGGTCTGGTAATCTTATCTCAGTAAATATCCAGTTCTAATTTGTAATCACCAGGTGTCTATCTGATGCATGAGTTTTCTCTCTCCCAACACTCCTTCCAGTTACCTGTGAAATTGCCTGGTTTCACTTTGAATTGAGCTGTAGGCTCAGCACCATGTTTTGCTTTATTTAACAAATGTTGACTTTTCTATAAGATCTGTTTTCTTCCTTTGTCAATGTACTCAGAATTTTTCACAGGAGTTTTTTGTGTCTTCCCTGTGGTGTGTTGTAAACTTACTAACAGAAAGAATCATTAGTGCTTGAGTTTCCCTTCAGCTGCAGCCATTCTGTTCTGAAGGTAGACTGATGTGCCTTCTGTCTGTACTGAAGTTGTAAATCTTACTCTTATTCAGTAGGTTCTGTGTGTGGCTTATCTCTTGTCAAGTTTGGAAACGATTTTTCCCCCCTTATGTTGGTAAGATGAGGTGCTTGCTTGCTAGAACACTAATTCTGCCCCCCCTCCCCAACATATTTGAAGACGGGGGGGAGATACAAAATAAACCTGTATGCAAGGAGAAATAACCAAGAAATATGTGGTATATTTGTGCTGTACATTTTACTAGTGTCTTAATGTGGACATCAGAGTGTCTGTCTTTGCAGATAAATTTCTGTATTCTGAGCAGTATTGACTCAGGAGTGTACCCATCCATTATGTGGTAGTAGTAGCAGGTCAGCCTTTCATGTGATGTATAGTTTCCTTTTCTTCTAGTAATGATAGAATAATATCATTATTCTTCAGCAGCTTTCAGGTAATATCCCTTTAGATTGTCACCCAGCCACCAGTTAATTGTGTGTAAATGCAGATCCTAATTCAGAAGAAGCATTACCTTATACTGTGAAAGGGTTGGAAAAGAGCTTCTTGCCAAATGGAAGCTGTTGGGATAGGTTGAAGAAACAATTGCCAGTATCATTCCTCCTATATACATGATTAGTTTCGGAAAGAGAGTTGTAATTATTGATCAAGGAATGCCATATGAAAGTCTATTTCACAATCCTGCTCTACATCCTGGGTACCTCTCTGGCCATGTGAGATAACCTGTCACTGCCTCCCTCAGTACCAGGAGGTCTCAGTGTTCCTCAGCACACTCACAGATCCTGCCTTCCTCCTTTTTCTCTCTTCTTTCACTACTTTCTGAATTTATTAACCATCTGTATTGGGGAAAATTTGACACTATGAGAAATCAGGTGTTAGTGATTTGAAACCTTTTCTGATGACATCTCATTTCTTGTTGCTTACCTGATACATCCTACGTTATTCTGCAATAATTAAGACCATAGTGAGAAACAGTCAGTAGCTGAAGGGAGTGGAAACCAGTTCTCCAGTAGCTACAGAGCTGTAACAAGGAGATGATCTGATTGTAGCTATGTAAGGATCTTGCATAATTCCTGCCAGTTTCTCTCTGAGGCTAGGAATAGAAAAATAAGACATTAAGAAACAGTAATGTACAGAAGACAGACCAGCAGAGCACTGACCTTTCCAATGTGGTCTCCTACTGTGCTTCCCTAAATGATGTTTTATTGTAAAGAACACATCTTTTATTTTCTATTATACAAACAAAGAAACCTCACAACACACTTTGGGGAATTGTCAAAGAATTTGGGGTCTGGTTCACAGCCTATTGAGGTAATAGAAATTGCTTCTCATTCTGTACTTCCTGGTCACTTTTTAGAAATGGTTACAATGGAAAACCTTAAGTTGGGCAGATGTTAACTGTCTGGTATGAGACCGAGGGATCCCTTGTATGAAATGCTGAGTAAAGCTGGCTGGAAAGCAAAACATCTGCTGTAGAACAAATGTGGATGGTTTAGAATTTTTGTCTCATCAAAATAAAAAGACCGTTTGTTAAAGAGAGAGCAAGTGAGCAGGACAGAGGTTGAGGTCACAATATGCCAAAGCCTGGTTCTGAGGTCCCATAAGAGCCAGAAGACCAGGTTCATGTTTATGTTCCACAACACCTTCTTGACTAGGCTCAATCTGTTTAGCACAATAACTCCTGTTGGATTGGTTCTGACTCCATAAAAATCCCATTCCTTGGGGCAGACACGAGACGATGGCTCAGAGGTTGGGGTATTTGCAATGACTGTGGGAAGACTATGTCAAATGCTTGCTCTGCTTTATTTGGACCCAACTCAATCTTTCCTCTATCCCATGGTATAAATCCACATCACTAGGGAATGTGCTAACCACTGTGCTGCTGGCTATGCTGGGATCCTTTCCCAATCAGGTTTTGTCCATCGGTCTCAAGCTGGGCTGGAAGATTCTTCCCAGCAAGTATTTATTAAAACTGATGTGTTTCCCACAAAAAGCTTTGGTTCTGAGATCAGCATTTGCTGTCTTCCCATTGCTCCACTCCCTCCCCAAAAAAAGGCCTGTTGGAAAATTCCTGCCTAGCACCAGCACGGAGCACTGATGAGGTCAATTGACCACTTGTCTCCTTCCAACATTTGTGTCTTTTTATTTCAAAACAGTTAGAGAGCTGCTCTTCAGGGCAGGAAATGGCAAAATAAGCCAAGGCTGAATTTAAATAGTGCATTTAAATAGTGCATTCAACTGCAGCTTGCAGTTTTGAAATAGTCTTTATACAGAAGATGTTGTCTCAACTACCTATTGAACACACTGAACATCCCACGTGTCTCATCTTCCTGCTTTGCACACACCAACATTTATCTCCTTAAATGTCAGAGCCAATACGGTAAGAAAGAGGCCTGGAATAGGAAACTTCAGTCATAAAACCCTAAGACTGTCCCAAAGGGAATTTTGATGTCAGATGAAGACTAACTGGGAATGTGTATGTTGAACGGAGGGGAAGAAGAGAGAAAGAGGTCAGAGAGGTCTAAGCAGCTCTTGCACGTGTTTGTCCCGAGCAGAAAGACAAAGAATGCTAAACAAAGATGTTATTTGCATTAGAAATGTGACCACTCTAGGCAGCATGTACTGCGGCAGCTTCCCTAGTGAGCAGATTGCTGTTTGTAGTCCTACCTCTGCTGCTGGTCTATTGAAGGGGTCTCAGACAAACAACTTTCCCCTTTGTGCTCCTGTTCCCCTCGCTGTAAAGTGGTGTCGGTGACATTTGTTGCCTTTGTAAAGCGCTTTGAGATCTGCAGGGAAAAGGGATGTGTTAGGGTGGTCGTTTGTTCAGAAAGGGAAACAGCTGTCAAGCTGAAGTTTGAAGTCATCCTTATCTTCCTGTGTCTCTTTCTTCTTGGGGATTTTCTTTCTCTGTTGGGAAGAAACTAGTGACTGTAAACCAGTGAACTTAGTAGTGGCCAAAAGTCTTGACCTCTGAGTTGAAAATGAAACCTTCCTGTAGGTTAGCTGTGGGATGCAGGTATTTGGAAAGTAATTTACAGGTGACAGATGGTGACAATTCTCTGGGTGTCCCATTGCAAAATGTGTTGAGCTAAAAGGAAAGCCAAGTCAGAGGCAAGTCAGTGGTGCTGACCTCAGAGTGAGCATCTTCCCCAGCTGGAACTCAGATCAGCAGTCTTGTGTTGGAACTGCCCTATTCCTGGTCATACAATTTATCCCGCCATGAGGGGTGTCTTGAGCTACATCTCAGCTACAAGGGCTTCAGGGCCCCAGGCTGGCCAGCGATGGGCACTACTCATGCTAGCCCCCTTTCAGGTTCTTAGTCACTGTGCTTGTTTACATGGTCACAACACTGAACTACTCCAGGATGCAGTGACTGTCATCAGAAGCTTCTAGTATGCATAGGCAGGGCAGGTGTGAACAAGTAATGTGTTTTGCTCATGAGTAGAACAAAACTGAAGCAAAGATAATGTGCATTAAATAGAAATCTTATAATGTTTTTTAAAAATTGTGCTGTTGCCACTTCCTATACATAAATTGCCTGAATTTGGGTCGCAATAAAGAATGTTTTAATGCCTTGGAGCCCTTATAACCTATTTCCATGGACCTCACAAGCAATCAATAATACAGCCAAAGCAGCTCTGTTTAAAGGCTTTGTTCTGCCATCTGATTCCTGAGCAGATTTTTCATGACCAAGATAGAGAGTGGAACAAATGGCTATTCAAGAAAGCTTGTTACAGAAAGAGATCCCACACTTCAGGCCCACAGCTTATTGTCAACATGGAATCCCAGTTCAGAAATCTGGGATTGCTTTATCAGCAAAGTTACAAGTATTTACTGCAGAACAGAAGTCAAATGGGAAGGACTGTCTAATCCAGCTATGCATGCGTATAACTGCCCTAACCATGAAAACAACTGTTGTCTCAATTTTTCTTGCTATATGGGTGGTCTCCAGTGTTACCCATAAATAATCTTCTTTTCCCTTTGTTTTATACTTTGTACAGGATAAAGAGGATAATAACCATACCAGCTTCACCAGCCCATGGAGAGAACAGCTGAAGAGAGCATGTGAAATTGCTGTGATGAATAGCAGAAGAGGAGGTTTCTTGCAGCGAGAGAGATCTAAGCAGCACTTCAGGCCAGAAGGCAAACGGAGAGAAAACTTTTTCGGATGAAACCAGGTAGGTTGCTAGGATCATTTTAGGAGTGGCATCTGATATTATAGATCAGAAAGCTGAGGGGTTCTCCATGCAAAAGAAAACCAAAGGAAAATGAATGCAGTAAAATGTGATTCAAACCTTATCTAAATTAAGGAAGGGAAACTAAAGTGCTATTCCAAAGAAAGAGCTTGAATTCAGTCAAAGAAAAGAGGTTCTGGAACAGTAATCTGTAGCTTAACATGGGCACAGCAATAAGCAGTTTACCTTGAAAAATTAATTGCAATTGCTGGAATAGTTTCCCTCTAGGTATATTCATAGTATTTACGATTCCAACCACTATTATAGTCCACTATGCCACACTGTCCGGTGTGCCAGCACTGTCTGCTGTTACTAGTTCCACATTCAGTCCACTCAAAGACCCATGAAACTAGCTCAAAAGAGTTCAGTCTTCTGACCATCATGCATCAGACTAGTACTGCAGGTGTAATACACAGCAGTCTTTCCTAAATTCCTGGTGGCTCTGAATCTTCTTTCCTTCATTAGGGTCACAGGAACTAGACTATTGTGAAACTGTTTCAAGAGAGAAGAGAACTTTCCTCTTCTTTAAAGACACAGAGAAAATAATGTGTACCTTTCTATTAAAAATGCCTCTTGCCAAGGAGGAGCAAGGCTTGACACCAGCATGTTTTAAAGATAACTCCACTGTGCTCCATAGTTAACTGCTTCAGCTCAGTATGCAGTGATAGGTAACTATTGTGGTGGTAGAGGACTTCTTGGGAGTTTGAAAAGCAGTGACCTACAAGCCTCTCTTCCAGAGGCAAGATCAAACCATGCTGTCTGTCAGAGAAACTGAGCAAATTCATAAGGTGTATGTGGGATACATGCAAACCACATCTATAGCATCCCAGACTCCCCACTGCCTTCAGTAGCTGCTAAAGAATCCAGATAGCTCAGACCAAGGAGGTGTAAGTTGATTGACCCCTTTAGCTCCAGATGCCTTTGGACTATCAGTAGGAGGACTTGCTAAGCTTTAATCTGGCTCTGGCCAGTCAACACACTTGTGAAGGCCTCAGGCTGGTTTGACTATTTCCTACCAGCAGCAATCCAAATGTTGAAGATCAGCACATTAGCTAAACATTAACAGAATTTGAGGCCAACAGTTCAGCAGTAAAATGCTGCCATGTGGTGTGGTTTTTTTTTTCCCTTATCTATAGCTGTCACTGATGTGAGTTTATACTAGTGGCCCTCTTCTCCATTTCACTAATGACAGCTGTAAACCTCCTCTATCAACAAGCTGGCTTAAGCTATGACATTATTGGCTTTGCCTGTCTCTCTGTACACTTGGCAACCTCTTCCTTCTTCTAAAAGTGTTTTGGAAGCTCATATACATCATAGTGGGACACTAAATCTATTGCTGGCTTAGTGATGAACAGATGTCAGGAAAAAAATGGTAACAGGAGAAAGACTGAAAAAACCCTACTCTTCCATGAGAGCCCTCCACCTAGGAGGGGTGGAAGTAAAACTGAATCCACAATGTTGCCTCCCTCTCAGAGGCAGGACTAAAACTTATGAGTGAGTATATTACAAGAAGTATCTGCACACCATTCACAAAAATAATTCTGCATTTCAGAAGATGGGAGGGTGGGGAGGGGGAATTATAGTTCTTGAATTCCCAAGTTCCTACATCACTTCTGAAAGTAAAATACTCTTCAGTCAGAAGCTTTTGAAAGTATTATCCTCTGTGGTTTTTAGTGGTGTTCTTCAAGCACTAAAGTGATTTTTAAAGGCACTGATCACCCATACATTGCTTCGAAGTTACTTACAGTTGTGAGTAGTCAGCACATTTGGAGAAGTTGAGGAGTTTGGTACCTCAGTTCATTTGCTTGTATTTTAAAACTGTGGCCTCTGCTTTTATTGACTTTTGAGACAGGTGAAGTTGATAAAGTGAATGGGTATTAAAAACCGAAGTGCAGCAGAGGATTAAAAAGCAGGGAAGATGATTAGAACAGAGATTGTGGCTGAGATTAAAAGGCAGGATTTCATTGGGATGTTTTCCTCATGTCAAGACCTCCTTTTTATTGCCTTTTTTTTCTGTAGATGGAGCAGCCCTGAAAAAGCTGCATCCTGACTCTCCCACATCCCTGTATTTTATCATAGTCAATGATGCACATCCTTGTAAAAAGCAGGTTAAATATTTTTGCGGTTAAATGTCACCTGGCTTGGTGGAAGCAGAAGCCTCACATATAGGGCTGGTAAGAATGAGTCATAAGTTATAGCGTCTGTTGCTCCCCCTTGTCTAGACCTGTTTTCATCTTAAACCTAGCAAAGCCCTGTCACTGAAGTCACTTAAAACCTGGAATGGAGACTTCATACTCCAGCATACTGTACTTGTACCCTGCCTGCAAGCAGCAGTTCTGAGCTGGGACTCTGTTCCCTGGCTTCAGTTCCTCATTCTCAGAGTCCTCTGAGGCTTTGTGGTAAGTTTCACATCTAATTCTGGAGGTCTGGTCAATTCTGCTGCTTGGATCTCCTCAGTGAAACAGAGTCTGACCTGGTTAGTTCTTGGATGGGGTGATCTCCAAGGAAAACACAGGTGTTAGCCTCAGGAAGTGTGGCTGAGATTCAGTAGGTGGCTTGCTTCCCTAAGAGTCAGGATTGAACTGGTAAGTCTTTGCAGGGCAGAGAGTGCAGTACTGGCAGAGACATCTTCCAAAGGTCAGGGCAGGATGGAAAATCGATGTCTTTATTTTGTTTGCAAGGGCTTGAGGAAAAGTTCCTGCCCTGCTAATGAGACACCTGTGATGTAATCAAAGAAGTCAACAAAACTTGCTTTAAAACTGGGAAATGACCCTTTGAAAAGGTCCCGCTCATGGTGTTCTAAGAGGCCACAAAACACCATTCCTGTAGTCTACAAAAGCCCAATTCTTCTATAGCCCTGCTACTACTGAATGAGAGGTCTTCTTGTAACATAAACCTTCCTACCTCTTTGGTTGCAATCATGTATATTACAATTATCTCAAAACTTCAGCTCTCTAAACAAGAAATGATGGTGTGGTTCATCCTATTAAAACTGGACAATGATCTTACTGACATCAAATGGACTCATATGAATTGCTTTTCTCAAATTAGTGTGAATGAATATGCCTTGTTAGAATAAAGTGCCTTAAGATGAAATCTACCTTTAGGATAGATTATTGCCTCATGAAGAGAGAACTTTTTCAGGACAATTATTGATATCCTTTACTTGCATTAAGTCTATTGATCATGAATTTATTGCATCTTTATTTGGGACAGTGCTGAATGCATGCTTAGTTATAAAGTATTGCTTCACTATTCATTACTGATTTATTGAAGCCTGTAATGGGAACAGAATGAAACTACTAAGCATTTTGAACGTAAAGTCAAGTGAATGTATCACATACCCTTAACATTAAGTGCCTGTTTAAATGTTATCCCCAAAAGAAGGATGGATTTCTCATCCTTAAATCATAGGGGTCAAAATTCTGGATCTGATTCACTGAATCAGTCAACTCAGTATAAACAAACTTCTTCTGGTCATCCAGTGATGGTACTTTCAGTGCAGAAACGCTCCTGGATGCTCCATCTTATCTGCTGCTTGTTTTGGTTAGTCCTGGAGTTCTTTAAGTATATTTTTGCCATTTGCAGCTGCAATTGCTGCTTATTGGGGGGGGGGGGCAAATACAATTCCTAGATTTTAGTGGGTTCAGGCATCTTCATGACAGCTTTACTGAGCTTGCTCACATTATGCTCTTCCTGGCATTTCCTCCTTTTGAAGTCATTAAAACCAATTTCATATCTCTAAATAAAATGTCCTAATGTACCTAATATTTGATGAGGTCTGGCTGCTGCTGCTTTTCTTTGTAATGTTTACACCAGGTGCCTCTTGCTATCAAGGAACTAAGTAATGAATAAATTTAACAGATACTTCTTTTAATTAGCCCCCAAAGAGCTTAGCAATGAAAAACATGATCAGAAACATTTTCCTGCTTTAGAAAATATAAGGCTTTTTCACAAAGCCACTACTCAGAATTACAGAACAGCAATAAAATCATCACTTGCATGCAGAAATAGATTGTTCACACAGGATCTTGTATGAGCTGTGCATTTACTGCTATTAACTTTTAATCATGCAAACACTTCCACACATGCATCTGAGTAGAGCTATTGAAATCAGTGGGACAACTATGCTGCCAAACATTAGGTGCATGCATTAAAGCTGGTAGGATTAGAGCTCCATTTGCGTATATCCCAAAGAGCTTTGCCCTCTCTTAGGAAGGAAGAGGAAAATTTATATTCCAGATTGGTGTAATTACTGTAGCACATACAATATTGGCAAACTGGATTCTCTGAATGTCTGCAACGTTTCAAAGCAGTTTAAGATACAGGCTAAAGGCTGACAGTTTCTTATTCTGACTTATATTCTACCCCCTCTGCTTTTGATTCTGCATTCAGAGCTGCCATAAGAATGTCAGCACTGCAATAAATATGCATTTATATAGCACCTTTTTTTTTGAGGTGTTCTAAACACTTTACAGACAACCCTTTCTCTTCATAGATCTCAAAGTATTTTAGAAAGCTCTGTTAGTATTGTTATTTCTCTTTTATTGAGGGAGAAATGGGGGTGTTTCAAGGGAAGCGACTGATCCAGGGACCACTGCTTCCAAATTAGATAAATCAGGGTTCTCCTATAAACACTTTCTCCAAAACGTCACAAGTGGCTCCGAGGGAAAACATAAAGGTTTGGTTTCCATGTTGCAGTTAGGTGATACAGGCAGGACTACACAAGGCTTAATAAACATCATGTGTGATGATAATCAGCCTAAAAAACTCCACTCCATAGCTAGGACATTGTGAATTAAAACCAAGCACCCTGACGCCAGAGTTTTGTTGTAGGGTTTAAGCCCCAGCTTTACTTGGAGCTTTAAGGGAGATCTAGCCTTGATCCAATAGCCCAATATAAATCCTGAAGGCCATATTTGTGTATGGTTTATCTGGCTTGCAGCTGAATTGTCCCTAAGATGTACAGATAATGCAGCCCTGCACTTGAAATACACCCAAAACCTGGAGCAGTGGCAGTGGAAAGCAAACATTGACCACACAGATCGGCAGAAACCAGCCTGAGCTGATGCAACCAGAGTTAGCATATCCTTTTGGTAGCTGATGCACTGCTATCAGGTGTGCCTGTGCTGTGGTCCCTGGCACATCCCATAGGATCCATAATGCTTCATTAAGGAGTCACAATCCCTAGCTAACAGAGTGTACAGGGTCATCCCATTGTATTGATCCAGTCCCTTAAGTAGTTAGTCGAGGGGAAACTAAATACTCTCTTAGCTCCCCCAGCTATGTGGAAGTTCCATATTTAGGGAACACTACAGAGCTACAGAAACAATCTCTGCCAGCAAAATATTTCTAATGATGTTGTATGGGAAATGTCTTAAAAGTGGCATCAGTTCTTCTTTGGAGTCATTAACAACCAAAAATGAATGCAGGAACGGTGTGAGAGGGCTGGAAATACGAGGAGGTTTAAAGTGTATCTCTTACATGTGCTCCAGCAGAGAGAAGGGAAGAGATCCAATTGCTTTCTTATCCTTGGAATTTCTCTGTTGATTTTAATAGTGTGATGCCCTAATGACAAACTCCACACACACTCTGGGGTATGTTCTCAACTTAATCCATGGGGGATACATGTCTGTAATACTCATTAATGTCAAGGAGTGTTAGGATGAACATAAATCTTTGCTCACTAAGATGTTACTCTGGACTCTGATGTACACCATGCAACATCAGTTGCTGACTGAAGAAAAAGAGGAATTCCAGCACCTAGAAAGTCTCTTTGAGAGTTCCTAGACTAAACAATCGATCCAGCCAAAAAAAATCAGGGATGAAATTTCTACTCCACACTTTGGTTCAAAAACACCAGCTGTGATAAAGAAAGATGCATACTCAATGGGCAGGCTCTGGCTCACACAGGAAGTCCATAAAATGCCTAGGAATCCCCACTTGGCTAGACAAACTAGTTCCACCAGAAACCTTGGAAAATAGATAAGCAATACATTTGTCAGTAAACCTCGAGTGCCATATAGCTAGGGAAAACATCACTCTCTGCATATACATAAAGAGGAATTTTGATGCCAAGAAATTGGAACTACTCTATAACAGACTTCTGATTTGTGATTTCTTTGGCACTGAGCCTAACAAAAATCACTGTGATTTCCAACTACAAATATTTTTGGAACCACCAGACTTGCTCCCATGTGTATGTTAAATGAAATGAATGTTCAAAACCCATAATAAAACTCCAGAGGGAAGACTCCGATCAGAATCTTAACATTAATCTTAGGAAGTCACTAGGAACCATTCAAACTATAGTAATAAATTGCAATAAAGAAGGAATATAAGGGCTTTTTTCTGCCTATCCAGTAAGCAGGTGTTACTGTGAACACTCTACACAGCACAGAATTGAAGTGGTTGCCCTTAAGTTTTCCAGTTGCATAAAATAAATAGATGACATTGCCATAATATGTACAGCAATCCCTCTTCTACTTGCTAAAGTGTAGTTTAGGGAATAGTGCAGATACCGAAATAACGTCATGCAGCTATCCAGGACAAGGCTGGAATGTTTTCAAAAGCAATCCTTCTATCACCAGTTTCAGAGTCCAAAGCAGGAGTCTGAGTTCGCTCTGGATTTATGTTTGGAGCCATTACCAGGCTACTTGTGCCTGGGTCCCTCCTCATTCAGCCTGGGAAGCCAAAGATGCCAGGGCATGATGCTACCATGTTGCTCCAGTACCAGAGCAATGGCTGAGCTGCAGTGTTCTGACCTGCCACCAAACTGAACTTTGCTTTTGTTTCTGTTTGGATCCAGACTGATGTGCCTAAGTTTCAGTATGTAAAATGGTAGCAAAGTGCCTTATCAACACTGGCTCAGTTTTCAAAACTAAGGATCGCTTTCAAAAGCAACTTTCTTTGACTCACAGCACTTAATCTGGACTGCTCAGGGCTGTCATCTTGATATATATGTTCCGTCTTAAACCATTGAGTTTAAATGCTTTGACCACAGTCTCCAACACTGAAGTAAACCCGCAGCTCTCTGTGTACAATATTTCTTGTAAAATGTAGCAAGAAGAATGATGAACTGAATCAAACCAAACCAAACCTGCCCTTTTAATGTGATTGGATTTTTTAATGTTTTGTCATTAATGTCATTACAAGGTAGCTTTCCTGTTCAGGCACTGATTCCCAATGGTGAACACAGTTCTGTTGTTACGGAGAAGTCATTTGTCACACCTGGCTATTTTGTGGTGTTCACAATATTTCTGATGTAACTCAGGTTCCAGGAAGCCTGGAATCTCCCACAGCAAAGCCAGCTCTGCAGAGAGCTGTAGCACAGCGGCAACCATGGGGTTGGAAGCTCATCCGCATTGAACTGTATCATTGAATCTTTTGGGATTCACTCCGAGTTTGTTGGGAAACTGAGAGGTTGTATGTCAAATCTTGAAATGCAAAGCATCAAGACACCTCCAGGAATTTTTTTGGTCACATGTACAATGTAATTCACAAAGAACTATCAAAACAGGTAGTGGTTTTAGTGTGTTTAGTGTGGCCCTATGGTGAGTTTTCTGTGTGCAGCCTCACAGAACAGCAAAATTGTCCTTCCAGGTATGAACAGTGCTCTATTATTAGTCTATTAAGTACTAGGAGCAAATGAAGGACACTTCAGATGACTCTTGAAGAATGAATGGGTAGCTACTCTGAAATTGGACCCCAAGTATGGAAACATACAATAGGATGTGTCTGTGGGAGATTATTTTGGGGCCATATGGTTTCTTACTCTGCTTCACCCTCCTTTTTGGGAAACTAGCATGTCTCAGCACCTTGTATTCATTTGAGATTAATATGGGCATGTTTCATGGGAACACTTTGTTGGGTACGAGGAATTGTGTTCTCTCAGAACAGAACTGCTCTGGTAATGCCTCCTGACCTGTCTTTGTGGAAAACACACAGGGAGAAGCTCTTAGGCACTAATTCTTGTCTTCATCCTACAAATAAGTTGCTGGTTTTTCTCTTTACCGCTCTGCTTTTATCTCTCCTCTATGCTATCTGACACATCTCTCCTGCTGACTGCTGGTGGAAGCCTGTGATTTGTATCAAGCAAACACATGTGCAGCATCCACCATTGCGTGGTCTCATGTTGTGAACTTACCTGTGGGTGTTTACTTTGGTGGCATGACCTGGTATTTTGTAGCACTGTATCTTTTTTTCTCCTTCCTTGGTGTTTTTTTCCCCTCAGCCATGATAACTCTTCGTCAGAAGCTGCTGCATTTCTGCTTTGATCATACAGAATGTACCGAATAGCCTCGGGTAACATGGCACTGCTTAATACAGATGAAATAGCTACAAACCCTCTTAGAAGTAGGGTTTAAAAAGGGATACCAGTGAAATCAGATCCCTCTAGCTGGACAGCAGTCTGATAGGAGAACAAGGGCTGTTGTGGTATTTGGCAGCCAGACAGTCTTTATTGTTATTAGATGAAACAAAGCTTGTGATCTTTAGTCCTTGACCTTAACTGCAGCAGCACACTCTTAATCAGACCTTAATTTAACACCTAACATGGTCACAGAAAGGATCGGACATGGGCTGCTGGTTTAATTACATGTAGCTGATATCATCCAAACCAATTTAACCTCATTGCTGTTGTTGGGCACTGGATGGGAATCGCCCTTTAGACAGAGAACAAAACAGTTTCCAACAGAAAAAAGAGCAATATGCCATTCAAAGTTTGTGCATTTCCTTAAAAAAATGTAACTACTCCTTTGGATGCTTTGCTGATGATGTTAGAACCTTTTCAGGAAGAACTGGAATCAGTATGATTACTAAATCTGTTTGCCCTTTATGCTGTCACTCTGGCATTTTAAGTATTCCTAGTATTTAAAGATTAAGAATCTTGCAGATGGGGTTCTCCCATCCACATTCATTGAACCTATTGTGTTGTAGCATCTGATGACTGAACTGGGCAACTGGGTAAAAAGCCGTATTTATGGGTAAAAAGTAATATTTATGTGTTTCATGATAAGATTCTCACATTTTGCAACTGCTTAATTTGTGCTCAGTTCTTCACAAACTGACACAATATTTATTTTTGACATTTAAATCTGAACAGTCGTATTTTTACATGTTTTGACACAAAATTTGATCTCTTTCTGAATTAGTCTGGAAATCCACAGTCTTCCTTCAGAAGCAGGATTGTTTTGATTCATCAGATTTCACTCAAACAAATGTTTTTCACTGAAAACACCATTAGCAAACCAAATCCACAAGCAGCATTGTAAATTTTCTGCAGGTTTTTAGTGAAATCACCCACTTTTGCATTAAATCCCAGTTAAATACAAAAAGATTGTTGTGAACATCATAGGTTTCCTTGAAAGAGATTGCCTTGAGTGTGCTAGAAGGAGAAGTCTACCTCTACCAGAGCACTTAGGCAAAAATACTAATGAATAAAAGTCATGTAAAATATTAGCAAGCAGCAAGGGCTTGATCTCTGGGACTGAGATGACAGGGATTCCACTGTCAGTGTTTGTCACTGGCTTGGTGAGACCTTGTGCACTTTACGTTGCTTCCACAGATGAACTGATTGCTGTTGCTGAAGTGGTTGGAGATGTTAACGTTCGATGTTGTCTGTCCTACCTGTCTGCAGGAGGTTATATGCCTGGTGGTAGGGATGGCAGAACAGGCCATGTGCCAGCACATTAGCTACTTGTGTTCACACTGTGGCATATTAACCTGTGTTACTGATGAAAGTGGATTTGCACTGAGACAACTTGTATAGTCATTGTGCACATGTAAAAGTGAATGTAGGGTACCTACCAGTATCAGTAGGAAGCTTCTTACTTCCACTCTGCCCAGATGTGACTTCACAAGCTGTAAGAATCAAGCCCAGTGTTTTTAGGTTGAAACAAATTTAGAAACAAAATAAATCCTAAACCTCTATGTGAAGCTCTGAATAAAATCTGTCTTTTCTTCTGTTGCCGTGTAAATGCTTTTGCACATTAAAGGCCACATCACTGAAAATCCTCCCTGGTGCTTTCAGTGTAGAGGCTGTTTGAATGGGAATTTCAACTGGACCGGCTAGAACACATTGTGTCCCCAAATGCAGGCTTTGGAAGTGGGAGTGAGCTACTGTACATTTGGTTCTTATTTTGAGTTTCTTCATGGCTGCTGTATTTATATTCTGGTTTGCTTTGCACAAACTTTCCATTGTAGAACCCTTATGCTGACTGAGCTTTGACTGAGACAAAAGAAACTCTTGTAGTATTAGAGCCGTGGTGGCGCAAGGTGTAATCTCTAGCTGAAGCTATACTTACACAAAATCAATATGAGCAGCAGGTTGTCACTGGGACTGGAAAGAGAAACTATGACAGGCTTGTGCCTGTTTTTAGTATTTCAGTTTTATCTTGTGCAGTTCTTTTGTACAGGTCATTCTTGCTGTTGGAGGGGGGCTGCTGAGATTTTCCCAGGCCTGGCTAGGGGATCAGTATTTGCTTTAAAACCTGTATAAACAGTTAACACGCCTTGGTAGCTTCAGATCCAGTAGCCGGAACAAATGGCATTTTGTATGAATTCTTCTAAATGAATTGCTCTGTGACCACTGCAGACATTCGAGTTTTTTGCATCGCGACAGCAGAATACTGTTAAGGCTGGAATACTGTTGAGGCTTTTTTGAAGAGCTCTGAAATGCCCTTCTTTCACTACCTAGATTGTTTCCAAAGTTAATGCAGTTAGCTCAAAGCCCGGTATGATTTCACATACTCCTGTGAGTTATGTTTTGACGTGGGGTTTGGACCTTTTAGTGATTGAATGTTTTTTTACAGGGCTCTTTGTGACCTCATGCTCAGGCAATCACTGTGTTGATTTGAAGGAATGTAGATGGGTCTGCAGAAATGTCAGGGTCTCCCATTAAGATGTCTCTTTCACCTCAGCAGGAGTACTCAGCATTACTGTGAGTGTCGTTACTGAGATGCCCTATGGTTAAGTAATACAGCATTAGAGCACAATTGCTCTGATGTATTCCAGTAACATGGTGCTAATGTGCCATTGCTTCGCTGTATTTCAGCACCAAGGCAGCACTTCTTTGGATTACAATAACATGGGCAAGTGGACTTCTGCTTTAAGAAAACAGAGTTAAGTCAGTCTATGCAGCAGGGTTATGCACTGGGACAGTGGGATGTAATCAGCAATTGTGCCTGAATGAAAACATGCTCTCAAGTGGCTTCTGAGTCCTGCAATGCCTTTTTCATACATTTACCTTTACACTCTGTGACTGTAATCCAAGGTGCAGTGGGAGTCAGTGGCACACTGTTTCATTGCTTCTGGATAGCTTTGGATCAAGCCAGGTCAGTACATTTCAAAGGGGCCCCTCTTTCACAGTATCTAACCATAAGCATTTACAGAACCAGAGCACAGCGTAATGGTAACTCATGTAATATGTTTTGACTAAAGTTGGTCTATTTGGTATGCTGGCATCTGTCTGTACCATCTAATGAGGATTTACTCTACAAAGGCACTCAGCAGGTAAAAAGGCAATTCTATTTTTCAGGAAGCTCTTGTTTTAGAAGTTCTCCTTACGAGAAGGTATTTGTTATGCTGAGGATTGAACTCTTGCAAAGAAAGCAAAGTCTGAACTTTCTTGATAAACAACACACCTTATTCATAGCTCTCCTGAGTTCTTTTTTATTCTTATCATGTTTAGTGTTCTTAAGTCTAGAGTCCCCAAAGCCAGATGATTAGAGAATCTTAGTTTGTGTGAAACTCAAAATAGGAGGTTTGGGCTTTCATTATTGTAGAGAAAAACTTGGTAATAAATGCACATGGAAAGCAAATACCAGAATGCTAAAAAAGAAACCCAAAGTCATAACCTAAACTGGTGCAATATTGTGGCACAGAGAATAATTTAGTCCCAGGTTCTCACTGAAAATTGCTGCTAATTAAACAAAATATTTTTAATTTTATTACCTTAAGGTTACTTAACCAAACATAGAATCATAGACTCATAGAATCACAGACTGGTTTGGGTTGGAAAGGACCTTAAGATCATCCAGTTCCAATCCCTGCCATGGGCAGGGATGCCTCACACTAGACCATGTTGCCAAAGGCTCTGTCTAATGTGGCCTTGAACACTGTCAGGGATGGGGCAGCCACAGCTTCTCTGGGCACCCTGTGCCAGCGCCTCAGCACCCTCACAGGGAAGAACTTGCTCCTTATATCTAACCTGAACTTTTCCTGTTTCAGTCTGAACCCATTCCCCCTTGTCCTATTGCTACAGTTCCTGGTGAAGAGTGAATTTGATACAAAATTAAACATCAGCCTTATTCAGAGGTACCTGGATATCCGTGTCGGTATATGTGTGTGAGTTTGTATCTATGCCTTCTTATTTGAAGTTAAAATTGGTATTTTTGTGCCTCATTCATGACTTTCAAACGCAGAGCTTGGCAGCACTGAACCCTTAGTTGTGGGTACGAAGCTTCTTTGAAATTCTAACCTAAATTTAAAATTTCTGCTATTAAAAAAAAAATAATCCTAGACCAGACAAGCCCCTTGCCAACTGCTGGGCTATAAATTACAGCCATTTCTTTTTATTACACTGTTATACCCTAAAAAAATAAACCCAAACCACCTAAACCCACAAATCTAATTACTCCAAATGTGCTCTTCATCCCAAGCCGAGCTGCTGAGCTTAGCCTCAGCTCCAAGTAGACTGTATGGTTTAGCTGCAAACTAACAGAAGCTGAAATGGTAACACAACAGTAAGTGTGTATTAGCCCTTTAGGGAAATATCTAAACAAGCAATAAAATTAATGGAATACTATTTATAGCCATTGTGTCATAAATGTATTATTTATAAATAAAAGCAAAGCAGGTTAGCCATAGTAAACTGAGACAGCTCTACTCACAGCTCTGCAAGGTCCTGCACCTCAGCCAGGGCAACCCCTTCCAATCCCAACCATTCTATGACTCTATGATTCTCTTGACTGTAAAGGTGATTTAAGCTAACAGTGGATCTGGCCCAGTCTTTTCCAGTATGGCTGTCACTGCAGTGTTGGAGGTAAATATGGGGAAAAGACATGCCTATAAAGTAGTGTGCTGTCTTTTTCACTTACAGCTTGGAGCATCCTCTCACGTCTGAGGCCTCAGCCTTGGTCAGCAATATCAGGGTGTGGGCACCATTACAACCAAAGCAGATTCAGAGTAACTCAGGTTTAGCAAACCCCTTTAAATTCCACACTTTCCCTGGACAATCTACTTGTCTATGCTTGCAGGCAGAAATTGTTCCTGGTACCCAATTTAAAATCTCCCATGTTGCAATCTGAGCCTATTACTTCCTATCTGTCATCACTAATCCCCATGGAATATAAGATAACTGTTCAGTGCTGGTTTTTGTCACAGAATTGTTACTGAGTTCTATCCTGATTTCTTTGGATTTTTTCTTGCTGCTTATGCTGCTAGACTTGCTCCCTTGGGACCTTGGCCATCCTCAGCAGAACTGCAGATTGACTTCATGGCGAATAAAACCACTTCTCCCATTTATACCCCTGAAATAGTCTTGCAGTGCTTGGGTGCAATTAAGTATTATTGGTCAGGACCAGTGACTTGGACATACATTTATGAATATTGAGAAGAAATGTTCCTATTCACTTAGGAGTTCCCTCAAACCTCAGAGAAGGGTTGTTCTATCAGATTTTGACTAAAGGTGAACAGGACCTACTGACTATTTTTTGATATCAGGTGTTATCAAAACACCTTTTGACATTGTTGCTATCAAAATATCTTTTGATATCAAAACACCTTTTGACATTGTTGCTAATGCAGATGTCTGGGAAAGCAGATCATGATACCAAGCGCTAGGCAGTCTTGAGTGTCTGTAGAGATGATCTCCTGTATAGGCTTAGTGTGGTTAAAGAGGAAGAGCATTGTCAGAGCAGTGACCTGGAGCAGGTTTTCTGAAATGTTGAGTAGAGAATCCATGTTGAGGCCTTCTAGGCAATACTGACCAGTTCTGTGCAGAAATACACCCAGAAACGTGCTTTCAGCTGTCAGCTGGCACTGAGTGACACACACGGCCTCTGCAAAAGCCAAGGGCCAGACACAAGACTTGTGCACCATGTAGGACAATGACTGCTTTGCCTTAATCACTGCTTGAAGGCAGAGAGAAGGGAATTTGACTTTTGTAGCTCAGGAAGATGCAGCTGTGCACATTTGCATGTGTTTGTGCATTTTCCTGTTAAATGTCCCTACATTTTGAAAAGTTCAGTCCAGGAAGTTACCTAAAAAAATCAGCTGCTATTAACTGTGTACTTAGTGTGTGAATCCTATTACAGAAGGCTTTGTAGAGGTGGTCATTTCAATGTATTTGCTTATTTTTGTTCATAGCATTAGGCAGAATTTGTGTCTCATCTACTGCCTATTGACCTGACATAGCCACAGGGTTAGTTTGCAAGACAGAGGAAAAAACAAAGGTGGAGGCATTAAATGTTCATTACAGCATGTGAAAAATTGTAACTAATCACGGCACAGCACTGCTGCTAATGCATCTGAAACCTCCCTCCACCACCCCAAACCGTATGGGGGTTTAAATGTAAATACAATTTGTAATTGAGAGCAGCATTTTATTACTTGCTTTTAAGAGGCACAGGACGCCTGTAACCCTCAATATGAAATTTCCGTTGGCTAGGAATAAATTCAGCTCTGTGTTTTGCTTTTATTCCCGCTGAGACGTGCGCATGAGAAAGGTAACGGCTGGTCTGCAAGCTTTCACCCTCTCACTCAGCGCTGAGGGGAGAAGTGGCTGGGAGCTGTGGTTTTCAGCCACACTACTGCCTTCCCCCCATTGCACGCTGGAGGCAAAAGCAAACATGCTGCAGAATAAATCCTCAGAGATGCTGAGAGCTGCTGAGCTACCACAGCCTGGGCTGGAGTCAATGTGAACTGCAGGTGCTCAGCCCTTCCCTGAATTTTGCTCTCATTTTCAGCAGTGTGCTGCCTGAAAGCAGCTTTTGCTGCTGACTGCAGTTAATTCTTTATCAGCCTTGCAATAGCACCTACAAAGTGTGGTCATGGGCTCAGATTCCATTGTACGAGGTGCTCTATAACTACAGAACAAGTAACAGCTCCTGCTGCAGTGCAAATATATGTGTAAGACAAGTGACAAGAAAAATATGCAGAAAAAGGAGTGTGGGACATTTTTGCTTCTTGTGTGATACAGGAGATGTCACAAGGATATATGATTTGTAGTTAGATCCTCTAGGGAACCAAATACTCAGGCTGTATTTGACTTAAAGAGTAACGCCTGAATGTAACCATAGCAGGATTCCACTTTAAACTTCAGGATTTCGGCTGCTCTGGGAATGCAAAGTTCCTTTGTGGCGTTGGAGGCCTTGGAGTGGCACACCAGAGAAGTTACTCATGCATACCTTTGTCAGCATGAAAATAATCCCCCTCACCCTTCCTGTCTTCCTTCTCTTCCTTTTCTGTCAGCTCTAGATCTGGGAAACAGCATGAAAAGGGATCCTCATAAACAGCACGACCATCCTGCCCTGCAGTCCTTGCAGGACACCAGTAGGGAAAGAAGAAAAAGAGTTACTCACGTTTTGGCTGGAAGGATTAGTGACCTTCACCTGTGGGGAAGTCAGGACTGTCTAGGAAATGAAAGAACAGTGAAAAGGCAGAGATTTAAAGAAAGCTAGAGATAGACCCCAGGATTTTAAGGTAAACCATTACCCCAGCTCATGTTCTGGTTGATCAGCATTAAAATGGACAGTTCAGGGCCAATTGGACAGTTCCAGCAGAATGGCAGGGGAAGGCTGAAAAAAATACCCACCATGTTCACACCTCTGCTAGAATTATTAGAGCTTATATTTCAAGACAATAAATCCTGTCACACAACTCTACAGAAATAGAGAAAATCATCAAAATAAAACTCAAAGTGAAAGACGTACTTTGTTGAATGGACTAGACTGGAATATTTGCCTTCAGTGCTGGTTTTAAGACCTTGTTATGTTCCTAGTGCCTCACAGGGTTTAACTCACCATATAATTCTTCATGGAGGAATCAGGAAAGTATTAACTGTAAGACTTGAAATGAAGGCAACCATGCCAATGCCTGCCACTTTAGTGAATAGAAATTCATTCTGCTACTTCAGGAGTTCTTGGCTGAATTAATGCATAGGGCATAATAATAGCCATGCTGAGAGTGAAATATTCCCTCTCTCATTAGAAACCACTTCTGTTCTTGTTGAGCTGTATCCTCCTACCTTCATCTGCTCTGGGTTCTATCCAACATTATTTACAATAATTGTATCCACCTTCGCTGTTGGATTTCTCAAAGGAATTGTGGCTAAGAGGGATAAAAGACGTCTGCACACTCAGTGGCTTTTTCCTCAAACAAATCAGGAAGTCAAGGATGGTTTACAAAGAGAAAGAACTACTTGAAGATCTCTGGGGTGGGTTTTTTTAGCCTCTTAACATTGCAGGACACCTAGACATCCTATCTTACCCATGAGAAACTTAAACTGTGCTTTCTGTCAAGTAGATAAGTGAATTGATTAAAACCCCCCTCTGAATATCCAAGAGCTCCTACTGAAATCTCAGGATACATAACACATTCCTTGACCTAAAGGCTGGAGTAGGGTAGCATAGGAGTAATCTACTTGCGGTTTGTCTTCAGGGAGCCCTTATCTTCCAAGGTGTGTCAGGTTACTGGTAAGAAGTAGGCAAACTGTTCAGGACTAAGCTGTAAGGGTGGAGTGATGACTGGATTTACCAAAGTTACTTCTCTCTGCACCTCTATCAGCCTTGAATATTTGTGTACTTCCTTACACAAAACATTTATAAATACTGTAAGTGGATCTCAGAATGACATGTAGCTGATGCCTTAATGCACGAGCTGTTTTCATGTCACACTGACAAATGCCAAATGTAAAGGGCCTCTGTTCACCAACCCACACCCGCCCACTCTACATGAGTTTCTGCACAGCTCACAACTACAATGGCTAAATAAGTGAAGAGGACTTGATCATATATAAACACGTTAAAGAACATCTGAAAATAGGGTCTGAACAGACTGTACATCTACCTGCCTCACTGAAGTAGGTGCTCAGTAGGGAAGAGTGGCTTAATGAGGTTAATTCCCCTCTGCCTGGCATATTTGAGAGAAAGCTTAGGCTGGGAGTTCACAGCAGAAACCTTCCTGAGGGACTTCGGTTTCTTCTGTGCTCTCTCTGACTGACACATACGTGTGAACTATGAGTCCTGAATGGCACCCTTATGTCTGAAATTGAACACTGGGAATTCTGAGGATTACCATGATTTTTTCCTCCTAATGCAGCATGAGTTCAATGCCTGTCACTGGTGAGGGAACATTACTGGCTCCCCAGAAGAAAATTAAATTAATAGAAAAAAGAGGCTATTCCTTAATTCCATTTTTTAGGAGCTTGTTAAGTTTTTTGGCTTGCTGTTGAAGGTCAAGGAAGCCCTACCTCTGCAGTCACTACTACTACTATCATTATTAATGCCATTTGTTCATGGAGGTTATGCTGAGGGCTGACTAGGAGCCACAATTTGTAATGATAAGTGTCTTCCAGTTTAGATGCCCAGTGTTTTTCCTTTCCCTATGGACTTTTTCCTCACAGCTTTGCTCTGTACTTTTCCAGTGAGGTGGTGCATGATGTCCACCTGCAGTTATGCTGAGCAGTATCACGGAAGTGCCTGATCCAAGTTCATTCTGAGCATAGCTGGTATGTTTATTTTCACCCCTTTGTAGTAACCTGGCTTGAACTGACATTACAGCTGCCTGACTTTCAGTGGAAGAGGTGAACCAACAGCAGTTCTCTCCTGGGAGCAGCTTTCATGCCTGCAGAGGGTACAACAGTCTGTAGAGCAGCATCAACATGTACATATTCTGACCTGCAACTAACTAGCAAAGAGGGTACCATGACCAGTTGCTATTCTTCCTTTCAGGAGAGATTTGGGCTTCTAGAAGCCTTTGTCTTGACTTGTTCTGAAGGGTACAGTGTGGGTCCAGTTTGTTTCTTACACAAGTTCAACTCTCTGTGCATTCACAGCATTTCAGTTTTGTCTGTTCTTATGGATTGATATCTGACGTTGTGCTTTAGGGAGTATCTTTGTATGGCCAAGATGCTGGGTTCATGGCCCAGATTTCTTTCCTTGATTTTTAAAGCAAAAAGCTCAAGTTAAAGACATTTCCTTCACAGACAAGGAAGGAAGATTGGTACCTCAGGGAGTAATTTAGCCCACCTGAGATGCAATTCTTACAGTTTATTATTATTTCTCAAACTTTGTGTCCTCTAAAACATGTCTTTTGGGGTGTTGAGTCATGCTTTTGGGATACTTGTATGGAGTATATTGGAATATGACAATACCTCTGAATGTGACATTTGCATTTCCTCCTGTTTGAGTGACTGTACTGTGGATTTTCAAACTGCCATGGGATTTTGTGTTGCATTTCTGAGTACATTGGGGTTGGCTCACATGCATACATAACTAATGTCTGTGTTTTGAAGTGCCAGGAATGTAAAATGGGTTAGATAGCTAACTGAGTTGAACAGCAGGTCGAGACATGTCACAACAGTATAATTCATCCAACAGAATGAGGATAGCTTGGGGGTCCTAAGTTAAAAGAACTTGATTAGTCTCAGCTCAGAGTAAAGATTACCACAGACTGGTAAAGACAGGAACAAAGACATTCAAACATGGCTTAGGGTCCTTATTCTGTAAGGTTCTATCCACAGACACCAGAATGTCTAAGAACTCAGCCCCAGATGAGTCAATCTGAAGATTCAAGTTGTTTAACCATCATTGTGAATGTGTTTGCTTGCTTTCAGGAGGTTGGTACTTGGGGTGCTCAGCTTGTCTCACAGGTGTCCACTACCTGAGTGTCAGGATGGGTCCACCCTTACGTCCTATGCTGGCAGGATGTGCTGTCACGTGCTATGAGAACTAACTGGGCCTTCTCTGTCAGCACAATCCATCCTCCTGCATGTGCAGCTCCTGGACTACAGTGGAACCACAGTTTCAGCATTATGGAGTAGATGACCTTCAAAGGTCCTTTCCAACCCAAAGCATGCTATAATTCTATGAGTGCTACAAAGGAAAATCTACATCAAGCCAGATTCTGCTCTCAGCCACATGATGGTCAATGCCAGATAATGCCACTCTCTCCAAGAGGTGACAGTGGATTTATGCCATTGTTTTGAGGTCAGAACATGGCAACTTTTTTTATGTGCTGGGCTTCTTTTCATAATGTTAAGCCAAGTTCATGAGTGTGAGTTTTCTTTAGTACAAACAGGAGAGTTTGTTACTATGCCATGTGATGATTCTCCCACAATGATCTTTTAGAAAAGTGCCAAAGGATTGAAATAGGAACTTGTGACATTTACAAAGAGTTGTTAAAAGCCTTTGTGGTTCCTAGCTTTTACAGCTACCGGGCTGGTGGAATACATCCCTATTACCACGTCCTACATTCAACTTCTACAAAGCAGTGCCAAGCTACTATACTCATAATTTCCAAAATGACTATTTCAGCTAGCATTTTCCACTGCACTTATACTCTTGAACTGCCCCTCATTTGGCAGTCCTTTTTCTAGTGCTCCTATGGATGGTGTAGCCTAAAACCTGTGCTGTACTCTGAGGTAGTATCACCAGCTATCTTATGTTCCCTTGTGTGTGTTGTAACCTGCTATGGAACGTAAGTGGCTCTAAACCTCACTATGATGTGGTCCAACATTTTCTGGTATTCATCTGCAGTTAAACCACAGATACCTAGCATGAATTTAGCCACTGGGTCAATATTCAGACATTATTTTCTGTAAACCAAGTGGGCTTTTGCTATGCTGGATTTTTGACAGAGAAGGTAGAACTGTATATTTTAGCATATCCTGATATAGTTAGATTGTAGATTCAGAGTTCCAATTGTTTATCCTGAATTTTTAGGAAGATCCATGCCATCCATATTCCAAACATTTTCAGAAATTATGCATGTAATTACAAATGCATCAGATTAATTTAGAAAGGTAGATTTTGTCCTAACAGAAGAAGACTGAATAGACCTCACCAAAAGCTAAACAAAAGATGGAAGCAGTCAGGCAAAATCTCTGACAATGAGAACCATTTGTCAAGTGATGGGCTGCTTGATCCACTCTTTGAAAATTTGAAGTGAAGATGTCCTGCCTTTCTGTGAAGCTGCTTGGCCAGAATGTTAGCAGATGTCTAATCCTCACCTGCTTTCCTAGAGCTTTTTAGGTGTTCTCCAGCCTCTCTCAGTTCCTGGCTTGTGCTTTGTTAAACCTGAACTTCTCAGCAGGGTATCTTGCTGCCAGAAAGAATGGGCATTGTCAGCAGAAATTAATTATTTCCTCATCACATTTTATCTTGCCACAAAAATGTTGTGATCTGTCCCATTGTTTCCAGTGCTCCCAAATCATTCATGTACAGCTGACACCTCCTGCGTGGCCAGCAGTGTGGAGGATATGCTAAACTGCAGGCCTGAGAAAGGGCGGAACAGTGAGGTCAAGTCCATTAACCAAACTTGCCCAAAGTCAATGGGTGCTGAATTCTGTCACTGGGAATGCCATGGCTTGAGTTGGCTTGGCCACCTTAGCAGCATGAGATAATAATAACAATAACAATAATGTCTAAAAACATGTTCTAGCCAACCAGAAGACCTGGGCTTCGTACAGCAACTGATAAAATGCTATGGCCTGTGTTAGAGGAAAGTAGCTAAAGATGTTTCTTCGATTGTGTCATCTGTAAAACACCAGTGGAAATTACCATAGATTTCATTTTAATCCATCAGCTTGATTATTCTGGTTACTGTTTGAGCTTCTGTTTTGGTTCTGCTGGATGGAGAACTAGGAAGAGCTGTTCACAGGGATTCATAACATCACCAGAACATTCTATCTTCATTATTACTGTTTGAGGTTTTCACAAGTAAGGCTGATACCTGCTTTTTCCACTGAGGATAGTGAAGTAGCCATTACACTGTAAAGTAGTTAAAGTAGCCATTTCTACTTTACACTGGGCAGTGTAAAGTAGCCAGGGGAAAAATGAAGAATGAAAGCAAAAGGCTGGGATTTTGCTGCCTTGCATTCTAGCCATGCCTATAATGGACTTCCCAGTGGGCCTGTCCTTCTGTTCTCTATGGAACAGGGAAGGAGAAACAGTGTGTTTCACCTTGTGGATATATGTTGGGAAGACAGACTCAGCCTTGGGTTTGAAACACACATATACCGCGGTAATTAGAACAATACAAAAGCAAATAAAAACAGGAAGAGGAAAAGTACCTAACCCACAAAAGGATTTAGTTGATGTGCAGCAAATGAGATACGGGACCACAGATTACGTGGTGAAGTTAAGAGAAATATTGAACAACTGCTTTGCTACACAGTTCTACGAAGTGAAATGACATCCTGCAGGAAAAATAGTACAGGCTCATTTACTACCCAAGAGGGCAGAGCTAAGGTTACAGGGACTATAACAGCGTTGTCATTTCCTTACTCCCAGGAGCTGCATTTTCCAACTTGATGGCTTTCCTAATGTAATTGCATTTTATGTGATGATTTTTTAGAGCCTGATTCTTGCTAAAGTAAATCAGGAGGAACCCCAGCAAAGCCAACAAAGAGATCTCAGTGAAATAATGATGGGAGGCACTGTTGAATCAGGCATGCTCAGTCCATAACCTTCTCCAAATTCTCTAACAAATGCCTCATGCTGGAATAGCAAGTAGGTATCAGATGAAAACACAAAACAATGACAACAGTGCATTTTTCAGTAGCCACATCATGTTATGTCATTGACGTCAGGTTGAGTTATATTAGTCTGCTTTTCATTATGTTGTGTTATGCCTTTTGACATAATGCAACACACTGTAAGTAACATAAAGTGACCTCCAAGTATAAAAAGGGACACAGTTTTTGGCAGATTAGATAGTGGCTGTGAATTCTCAGAGAGGGAGGGGTAAGTCAGAGCAAGAAAGAGGTTTGTATTCAGTGTCCTGAACAACAAATGCACAGAACTTAATTAACAGTTACAACAGCCCTGGCTGTTTCCAGCTAGGTGTATGTGCCTCCACTCAACAGAGAGAGAAGATTCTCAGTGGGATTTGCATACTTTAATATGTTTGAAATTCTGCAGAGGTATCTGTAATAGCTCTGTCATTTCTGTACCTGAACTGTTGGAGCTCCATTTACAGTGAATGTACTAACTTTCCTGAGACTTGCCTTGTTGCCAGGCTCCAAAATATGGCAGTCAGACCAGGCTTAACCAATGGTTTGAGCAGTACTGTCTAACCTGCCCTCTGGATGAAGAATTTAATCAGCTGTTAAAAAAACTACTGCAGGGGGAAAGGGAATCATCATGGCTCTGAAAAAAAGGGGAGCTCCTCATTAAGGTGATTAAGGAGAAGTGGGTGGTTCAAGGGAAGTTGCTGGTTTTCTCTGGAGGGCTTGAAATCCACCTCACCTTGGTAGTTCTTACTGGTGGCTTTGTTGGAACAACCTGGCATTCTCACTGTAGTGAGACCTGCTTGAGAGGCATTGTCTATACTCCTGATCCATGGTTTGACATGGGTTAGTGGTGGCCTTGGCAGTGCTGGGGAATGGTTGGACTTGATGATCTTAAAGGTCTTTCCCAACCTAGTAGATTCTATGATTCTATGCATTTTCTTTATCATTTCTCCATTTACAAATGTAGTATGAATTAATATCTACTTAATTTCCAGGCATGCACCATTTCTTTAAGATGTGTATGAGATGCTGCCCTTGTTTGTTAAGCTGTTAGGTAACAGAGAATTAGCAGTTACTTCTTCTGAGCAGTGTGCAATAAAGCAGCTCTGCTCTCCATCCTGCAAAGAGATCTGTGCAATCAGACCCCTGTGACACTGACATCCACAGTGCTCTGCATGACTGCAGAGATCTACCTTTAAGTATCATTTTGCAGCATCAGAGAGTCCAGAATTAAACATGAAGTGTCCTGACAGTACTGTTAAGTTCATAAAGAAAGCTGTTAGCCTATACTTGATAAGCTCATAAGGAAAGCTGTTACCCTTTGCAGGACAGCAGACCTTGCTTATGGCCAGACAAGACAGAGTCTCAACCCTGGAAAATCTCACTCTGATTTGGACCTCAGGAGACTTATTGTTATTATTTTCTTTACTAATAAATCATTATATTGTCTTCTTCACAGTACAGAGATTTCAAATAAACCTGTCCCTGGGACACTCTGATGCTCCGAACGAGTGTCCTGTTCCGTTGAGTCATGTGGGAGGAAAACACAAAGCAGTTGAAAGACAGGTCCAATAGGGGTAGCAGAAAGGGCCCTGGAGGCAGACTTAAGTTTGGTATTTAATATTTCAGGTAAAATATTCACTTAGCATCAATTATCTTGTTGGGTTCTTCTTTTTTTTTTCCAAATGAAATTGCCTCTGAATCAGCCACTCTCTAATTACCACACTGAATGATTGAAATTTTTAGGGCAATTAAATTCAAGCCTTTCTTTTTCAGTCCTTATGTTATCCCCCCCTTTTCTCCCTCCCCTCTCCAGTCTGGAGCCTTTCTATAATTTGGAGGCAGTTGCAGAAGCAAGCAGGCCTTTAAAGCCAAGATGTATGTCTCCCTTAATTCCTCTGTGGATTTGTTTTATAGACTAAGCAGAGAGGGTTCTGGTCTCTCAGGACATGTGCATTACAAACACACAGTGTCGTGTGGGTTTTATCCTAACATGTCATGTCATTTAAAAACAGCTTTGAAGAAGTCATTTAGTATAGAAATTTTGTGAAAAGACAAAGATCAAGGTAAAAAGTACATGCACTATGGAAAATGCCTGCAAAACTAAGGAGCAGATTGATGATAATAATGATGATTGATGAGATATTAGATAAGAGAAAACAAACTCCCAAAGAAACAGTACAAAGCATCTGTTAACAGAGCTGTTAGGATAATGGCTGGATGAAAACACAAGTATTCTTCCAAAAAAGGACACAAAATTCAGAGGGTGGAATCCTGGGCCCAGTGAACTCAGTGACAAAGCTGCTGCTCATTTGGCTGTCTTGTCAGGATTAGAGCCCTGATCCTGCAAAACAAGTAACTGTATTCTTAAATGTAAGTATGAGAGCTATTACCTTAATTTCAGTGGGACTGTAAAAGTCAAGTGGATGCCTAACAGCTTGGTTGAATCAGGATTTAACCCAGGGAACCTGGTAAGTCTTTATCACAATGAACCTTTGAAACTATGTAAGATTTACCTTGAAATCCTGACTTTGAGGTTTCCAGATGACCAAATTCAATCTAGTATATACAAACCTGGCTCTGCTCTCCAGCAGGCACATGGACTGAGAGATTTATTGTTATGCTGTGCTACACTAGATATTGGTATAATGTCACTGAAACAGATGGACACTAGGCTGACTTCCAACTTGTATCCACAACAATTTCACTAAAGCCAGGTGAATTGTATTATGCTTATTTATTACTTAATTATCCCTGTAGGTGTTTGAGGTACTTCGTAACAGCTGAAACAGTCCTTGCCCTGCAGAGCATGCACTCAAATCTAAGATTAGAGATGACAGCACTGCAAGGGGCTGGACCTGGAGGGAGAACAAGGTTCTTGTTCAGCTGCATACTTCAATGTATGTCTGTCTGTCTCAACGTTCAGTTGATTGGTGAAGCACTTTTGTGACTCAAGGTTAGTGTTACTGATGAAGGACAAGTATTTCAGATGCTAGTGTACATATGTTCCTGAAATACCTGTTGTTGCTGCTGGTTTAAATGGGTGTCCTTGTATAGATACTGTAACAGATACAGAGTAGACCTTTAGGAAATCTGATGTAATGTCATGGAATTATGCCATTCTGTACTAGGTTAATGTTTTGGCCCATTGTGATAATGCCAAACATGATTTATGAATCAATGGAATGTGTAGGTATTAATGTCCGTGAGCATTCCTCAGGAGACATAGCCCTTGTGGTTCCTATGTTGCCTCCCGTTTTCTTCTGCTCTCAACACCATATTCATTGCTATTCTTTTTTTGTGCTTAAAGTCCATGACTCTCCATCAATTTGCAGTAGTTTGACATCTGACCCCTGGACTTCAGGATGTGTGATAGACTCAGGGAAAACAGACTTGACTTGAGATACTTAACTGCCATCTGTAGAACAGTGCTTTTACCCATGGCTCCCCATTACAGCTGCACCTAGGCAGGACCTCAGGCATTGTTCTGGAGCTCTGAATGCAGGCACCAGGCTCTGGAGTGATCTCAGTGTCCCGAATTTATTGCTGCTTTCCTCTGCAGTTTTTCAAGGCGGGTGTTTCTCTTTCTGCTGTTTCAGGATGCCATGTCCACTTGAAATCTCTTTAGTGCATGCCCTGTGTTCATTATTTAGAAGTACGCAGGAAAGCCCCTTCAGCTCTAGCTTACTGTGAGTGCTGTACAATTGTATCCTAACTGCCTACTCTACTTATCTGCTGCATTATTCCTGTAAAGGTTAAAGCCCTGTACGGAACAGGTGCTTGGAATGGTATTGGGATTCAATTACTGCACTTTTCCAACCTTACATCTATTGTCTAAACTTGGAGCAGGCATATTTTTATTCCTTGGCGACACTATATAAAGAGACAACTGGCATTGTGTTTGCTGGCTGACTAGTTGGCAGAGAAGGGGTGGAAGGCACAGCAGCACTATGGTAGGTTTTATTCTTTCCCATGTCTGTCTGTTGATCTCTCTATTTCTTTCTGACTCTAACAAGTCAAACAGAGCAGTAATGACCACACCAGACTCCGTATAATCTCCTACTTAGGAGATTTTATTCACATCTAGAATGATTATATATATATTATATATATATACACATATATATATACACATTATATATATTCACATCTAGAATAAAGATCTATGTCAAAGAGCAAGCTGTGAACTTCCAAGGACTTTTCTGCATATGTTTAACAAATGAGTAAGGTAGGAACATAGATACATTTGCTGAGAGAAGAGCTCCTGCATCCCTTTCCAAGACTAATACCATTGGGCAGCAATGACTGGTGTGCAATTAGTGCTGAGGTCTACTATGGTGTGATGGGGAGTGAGGGAAAGGGGTATCTGTGTAACTGTTGCTCATGAGGCTGCGGGGAGAAATAGGAAGTAATGCAGAAATTTGTGTCTTGTCTCTGCCCTGCTCACTGCTGGCTTTTAGCTCTGGACTCCAACAGCCACACCTGCACCAAAGGTGTGCATGATGTGATTCCAAGTAGCAAAGAACTGCCTAGGGAGCGGTGTGGGCAGACTGGGCTTTATCTTTGTTTTCTGCAAATTCAGAGGAATGACAACAAGAAGATTAAAACCAAGAGCTGGTTATTTTCTCTTTCCTTGTGTTTCTCCTTTTTGCAGGTCCTTTTCAGGCTGTCTTAAAGTAATACTGCCCAGTGGCTCCCTGTGGCTATGGAATATTTGATTCTGGAAAATACCGGAGAGGGAATTGTGTATGAAAAGCATTCTCAAAACTTAGTTCGAACCTGATCCCATTTAAGCAGGTGATGAATGGGATCCAAGTGTTGTTCTGAGCAGGATAAAACCACTTTCAAAGCAGTTTCTAAAATCCACGACAAAACCAGGTTCCAGTTTCAGTCAGTGCAAGCCCAGTGTCAGTGGTTTCACACTGAGTGCACAAGTCGCTAACCACTGTTTCAGGACTGAGCAGTGCCTTGTACTTACTGTGCCTCTTCGGTTGTGAATTTACAGGTTTCCCTTTAATCAGCTTCACTGAAGTTGAATCCAGCCCTTTTGTGGGGTGGGGGGCAAGTGCTGGGGCTCAGGTTTTCTTTTTCCCCTCTTCTTTAGAACGTTATTTACCAGTTTTCTTCCCACCTATTTAGTTCAATGACACACCACAGTGCTTGATGTTTGAAGGTAGTTCAGGACATTCTGTGGTGAAATTGCTGAAGTGAGGAGATGTGAAAATATAGTGACAGACTAGTCTGGCTCCTTGCTCCTTGTTCAACCGATGATTCTCTGTGGTGGCTCTTTTCATTGTGCCTTTTGTTTTGGGAAAATGTCTTCTGAGGTACCTTCCTATACAGGGACACATGAAACGGATTTAAAATGGGAAGAGAAAAATAGCCTTAATGAAAGAAAGCTGAAGAATATCTTTACATAAGGAAGTGATCATTTTTTATTAATCAGAGGGAAATGTATATGTAATTATGCTAGATGAACTCTGTGGGGAGGTTTTTTTTCTCTCTTTATGATGTCTTAAGGGATTTATAAATATTACAGAGGTTTTATAGCATCATAATATTTCAGATGTGCAGTAAAGCTACTTTCAAAGGATTAGTGCAGACAAAGCAGCATAGTAAAAAATAATTACAAGTCAGGCAGTGCTACTAGGCTCTGACATCCAGGGCTGATGAGAGCGAGAGAGGCAGGGTTCAGGGAGATAATTTCTCTAACAAGAGCAGACCACACAAGTGCTGTGGAATGGAGTTCTGAGAACTGTCTGCAGCTCTCTGTTAATTCCAGGGCATTTCAGTGAAGTCGGGTCTGTGATGTCTCCCTGTGTGCTCTGTGCTGATGGAGAGAATGGAGGGAAGAAGAGAGGCGGGAGGAAGGAAAAGGAAGCCTTTTTCTTATTCCCAAAACATTCCCTGTTTATTCAGTTTGAGTGACACCTTGTAGCAAATTCTGTGTGCTGAGGGGAGCTGCACGCCCAAAAATAGATTGCATTCTGATCAAATGTGTTTGCAGGCTGCTTAACTGTCTGGAATGTACCACCTGTACTGAAACAAGCACTGACCTCAGTGGAGCAGTGCTGATTTCACCCACTGAAAATGTGGTGTGTTTGTGTATGCATATGCACATGCGTGTGCGTGTACATGTGTGTGTGAGCACAGAGGGCTCTGTATGTAGAGAGGGACCGTTCATCTGTTTATGTGAAGGAGGAAGACGTATATATGCCAGAGAAGAAAATGTGTTGGGTGGGGAAAGCAGCTGGCGAATTTTGGGTCATAGAGGTTGAGCAGTCTGTGACTGGAGAGGTTATCTGCTGTTCCAAGATGAGTCTGGGGAGATAATGCATTCCCTGTGTATATCTGAGCTGGAGAAAAAGGGAGACTGGTATTGGGAAGGGATTTTATGTGGGGCAAAGGAGAATGCTTGAGTGTATGGGAGTGTGAAGCAGGGAAGATGCAGTCCAACAGATTTTTGTATCTGGCAGGGATCAAAGGTGTGTGTGCCTGTGTGGGAATGTGGGAGGCTGGGGCTACGTATAAAATGGAGTGAGGATGAGAAGGGAGGAATCTGTTTGTGAGTGCAGAGTAGGTAATAAAAAGGTCTTCTGTTTCTCAGTTCTGATAATGTGGGGTTTTATTTGAATGATCTGAGGCTGCTGCCTGTTTGAAATGCAAATTGTGCCCTTAGAGCAGTTTATGTTGCTTACTCCTCTAGACTGTTCCCTCAAAGGCATGCACTTGGGTTGGCCTTATGCTACTCACCTGCCATCAAAAAGATCCAAACCACACTAAAAACAGTGGCTTGTCCATGGCTGGGATCTTTGGTGCAGATGCAGGGTAAATTATCTCAGCAGAACAAGCTGGTGAGACATTCATCAACAAAAATCCTGTCCAGTGCTGCACAAATCTGTTGGAGAGGCCTGAGATGGAGGTTTTGGTTCAGAAGCTGGATTCGATGATAACAAAAATTCAAAGACAGGAAATGTCAGCACTGAGATCCCAGAGTGGATGGAAAACAAGGAAAGAGTGTGATGGATGAAAAAGTAAGAGTAACTCAGAGTTAACATCATACTGTGGATCACAGTAGGGGCCAGAATCTGAGCAAGATGATGGATGATTCTGTCTTTCCTGTAGTCATGGACATAGTCGCAGAGGAAGAAAGTATAAAATGTGAAACAGTGCAATTTAAAGCTGGTAGTATCTTATGTCTAGTTTGCTCTGGGCTGAATACAGAAGGGTACAAGACAACCGAATCGGGCTCTTAATAATGTACTCTGCTGTTTTGTCTCTGAAGGACTCTCTCCCAGGAGACCTGCTCCTCCATTGGTGCCTCCTCTGGTAACACAATCACTTGCTGAGTGGGGAAGTGTTTCTGCTTGTCTTTTAACTCTGGCTGTCAGGAGCATCAAACTGTGTCACCTTTAGTTAGAGTATTTTCTGAGTGGTTTCTCTCAGGTTAGGTCCAAACAGGGAACTGACCTCCCCAAACTAAACCAAAACTGTGGCTTCTGGCAGAGTGCTGCCCGTTTTGCCTGGCTGCCCATGGGGACATTCTAGCTCTGCAGAAAATGCTAAGTAGAGGTTGATTACTTCGTACTTACTGAAGGGGGGAGTGTGCACCTGAGCAGTCAGTGTGGAGTAGTGCCAGTTATGGAGCAGTACCTTTGCTTATCTTGCAGGAACCTGCCTGTTTTACCACACTTTCCTCGGCTGTCTGAAAAATTCATTGAGGGATTAAGGTGATAAAGTTCTGCAATAATCCAGTGTCACTTCCTTTGTCTCTCTGGTGTCATGAACCTGCTCTAGCAGCAGCCTTTTATGAATTTACCAAGGTAAATAATGCCTCATGTTCTGAATGAGAACCAAGTATTTTCAGCTCCTTCTTCCTTTGCATACGGAGATACAAACTGATTCCCTGCCCCCTTTTCTTTTAGGTCACCCTGAAATAAGAGATTTCCTCACTCTGATTCACTTAAGCATACACTCCCCTCTTCAACATATAAAAGATGAATCCCTATATCCAGAGAGGCAAAGGTAGTGCACACACATTGTTCCTGCCTGCCTGTGTCACTGCACTATTCCTGTTCTCTCTGGCTCCCTGACACTGCCTGAGAGGAGAAATATAAGGAACCTCAGTGAGGGAGACTCGGCCCAAAGCAAATGCCTGCTTCAACAGAGTTTTCTTGGGACCAGATTTTAGCATGGTTCCATTTTTCCATTTAAATCTTCTAAAACAAACCAAAACCAACAACATAAAAAGCCTTTAAAATCGAGGCTAATTGAGAGAGTGCTAACACCAGTGAGACAAATGAGTGATATGCGTAAGCCTGTGGTTTCTCTTCTAAAGTGAAGTGTTGTTTTCTTCACAATGGGGTGATTAATACACTCAGGCAGGAATATTAATAGGCTTGTTCAGTTGTTGCAACATTCTTCCCACTGCTGTGCTATTGAGGCCTCGGAATCCAAGCCCAGGGGACCCTCAGCTCTTCAGTTTCTCATCTGGCACGTTTTGTATGTCAGTCTCAAAGCACATGTTGCAAAGACAGAGCAGCTATCTTTGCAAAGTGCAGCTCGGCACACTGCATTTTACAAAAGAGGAAAACAAGGCAGACAGAAGTGATGTGTCAGTCACACACTCCTCTGTAGGTCACCTACTAAATCCTTGACAGTTTAGAAACCATATGGTTGCTCAATTCTGTATTGCTCTTTTTACAATACCATTCTTTCAGGATACTCCAGAGTCAGAATCCTGATTCTGGTCACTAAAAGATTCTGTAGTGTTTGAAGTCATCAGCGAGAGCAGCACAGACCTATTTCTATTCTCTTAGAGCTGCCGTTTGCTTTGACTTGCCCACCAGAAAGACAGTGACAATGGGCTGTATTCTGTTTCTGCTCCGCCTACTTATTTCTCAGCCTTCCTCTTCATAGTGCCTGCCTCCCACCAGTCATGCAAAATCAAGGTGCAGTTTCTTTCTGTGATTATGAATTTCCGAGCCCTTCAGAGCAGATAAATTATGTTCCCAATACTGTGTATGAAAAAAACAAAGAGACTGATAATCCAAGATGCTCTCTGTGTTTGATGCCAGAAGACTTAGCTTAATACTGATGATGGAAAGCCATTTCCATTCAACAGCTCTTCCCCTGTGAAATGTAGTGGTGGTCTCAGTCCCATTCCACACATGAGCAGATCATAAATTGGATCCACACCCAGAGCTTCAGCAGAAAAACTAAAGGTAGATTGAGCGACATGGGCATGGATCTCCTTTATCATCCCTGGAGATAAAAAACCAGAGAGTAACACTGGACAAGTATTGTGCTAGGATGGATTTCTCCTAGTACAGGCATGGACTCTGGATAACTAGTTTTCAGTGTTTTTTGCCTTGATAGGACTTCACTAATGTAAAGAAACTTTTGGATATTTTTGTGTTGCCGGTCTGTTTCTAATAGATACTGAGCCACAACTTTTAGGTTTATCTGATCCTTTCTTACAGCTATAATCCTTGCTTAAAGCCATACGGCAGAGAGAACCCATTAAACTGAGACATAATGGAAGTATATTGCCAGTGTTCGGCATTTAGAGTTAATAAAACTTGGAGCTGGAGCTCACTGTCCTTCGTTGTGGTGCTGGCTTAAAAAGGTGCAGATTGTTAACATGGGGAATATTTACCCTGCTGGATATGGGTGCAGTACTTGGTCACAGCAGAGCAGAGCATCAGAATGGTAAAGGCCATTTTGTCTTCATGAAGAACAGCTACACAAGCACAAGAGAACCAGTTCTACTACCCCATCCGCAAACGTGCAGCCAGACTTGTGCCCTGTGGTCAGTTCCCCAGACAGTTTGCAATACATTCCACTGGGTAACATCTGCTTTCTTTTTACCTTGGGGAACAAATACATGTAAATACGTAGGATTGTCCTTTATATTTCCATTCAATCTGAAAGTGTTGAAAACCTCCACCAGGCACCTCACGTTACATGGAAGATTGCCCATTACTGCTCAAAATAACACTTATTTCATGTGTAGGAGGAGAAGAGAATATGTTTATTCCAAAATCAATATTTCTACATTCATTAAACATTCCACTTCTTCACTTTCTTTTCCATGCCTGTAGTGGCATTCTGTCCTGATTTTTATCCTCACTACAAAGACATTTTTCTTTCAATTTCCATTCCTATTTCCAGATTTTAGTGCTTTGCACTAACTAATGGGAGCTTGACAGGTCTGGAGTGTGGGGATGGGGGTAAGTGTCTACCATAGACCTCATTTGCAAGCTGGGATCTAAACCAGGGTGGCTGCATGTGGAGATCTGCCTGGCAGATTAAATTGATCAGACAATGTATACTTCAAACAGAGTCTAGTGGGAATATTTCCTTGAGCTGTTCTGCTCCTCAGGATGTTTGAAATCGGGATTGAATTTGAACTTCCATGGGCTTTTTTACTTTGATGAAAGGAGACAGTAGAAGTTGCCTTCTGTTTCATGCAGAGTAGCCCAAACTAAGTAAGACTAATTTTCCATGACATGAGAACAAGGTGGGACTATGATGATGGAGTTTAAAAGCAAAAATGATAAAGAAAAAAGCAGTCTGTCTGGAAGACAACTCAAAAGGCGAGGTAGGTCATTATCCTGCCCCAAGTCAGGATAATGCTGTGGTTAAAACATTTCTGTAATCCTTAGGCATCACAGATCTTATTTACTGCAGAACAAGAACTGTATTGTCTTAGGCAAGCTGGTTGGGCCCTTATTCAAAGATACGTAATGAAGTCTCGTTCTAACTGATTTTTAGTGAGCATTAGATTCTTAGATATCATTGTAGCTCTTTCCCCAAACTTTCTGTCTCGGTCTTCAGACTACATAATAGTGATAAAAGCAGTCCAGCCCTTCTATTTAAGATGACTATCTTGAATATTAAAATTATATGGGCTAGTAAGGCAATGTAACGTAGTATCATAGGTTGGTGCAAGAATATAGATTATTCTCCAAATAGAGAAGGCTCCTACATAGGAAGAATCTGTTCAGTCAGTGGTGGTCCAGACAGAGCAGGCTTCTTAATGTTTCTGTGTGAGTAGGAAATGATGTAATTTCCCTTTATAGCTCTTGAACTGAGTCTTCATGCAAGGCCTCATTTTGTGCCTCAATGCCTATCCCAGCATAGGCACTGGGAAGAAGGAATACCTGCAGCCACTTACCTGAATTGCTCACATCTCCAAGTGAGACTGTAAGCTTGTATCACTCCTCCTCTAGTACAGAGCTCTGAAAAGCCACTGCAGAAGGGGCAGTAATCTCCTGCATCAAATGGTCTGGCATAGGTGATTCTATCCAAGGAACAGGCAGTTCCCTGGGGAAAGAAGCAGTGGACCAGCTGTGATATTCAGAGAGCCACGCTTTGGGTCCCTTGGCTTTTTTAGGGCAGCACAGTGACAAGCTGTCCTTGTTTATCTGAGCTGCCAGCTTCCAGGCCAGAGCAAGGGAATGACAAAAAGCTTCAGAGATTCATCTGTTACTAAAGCAGCATTTTTTATCCCATATGTATATATTTATATATATACACATACACATATATATATATAGGACTGAATTAAAAAGCTTGTCATAATGAAACACAATCCTCTTGTATTACTTGACAGTATTTTCCTTCTGTTAAAGATGGAATTCGTTTTCATGGGTGTTTAACAGATAAAGTAATATGTATTTGATCTTCTTATATATGTTACAGGCTCCAAAAAAGGCAAAGAAGAAGATAGAAGGTGGTTCCAATGTATTCTCTATGTTTGAACAAACCCAGATCCAGGAGTTCAAAGAGGTTGGTCGCTATTCTGCTGTTCTCTGTAGTCTCCTGTCATCGCTAATGAGTAACATAGGTTTTGTTTGTAATCCTTATTCAATTCTCCATCTGCTTTAATAGAACACACAGTTGTTTTCTGAATCATCTCTGTGGTTTTGGCTGGTATATCGTTTTCCTTGTGTGTTTGTTTGTTCTTTCCTTCGTTCTTTCTTTCATTCTTTCTTTCCTTCCGTCTGTCTCTCCCTCGCTCTCCTGTCCCAAGCTCCAGACTTACTTGAAAAGCCCCCAAGCCCCTTCCCCAAAATCAAGTAAAATTATCATCTCATCCACTGTAGCCCTGATTCAGGAAAGCACTTGAGCACATGTTTAAAGTTAAGTTTAAGCGGTGTTTTCAATAAGAATAGTCTTCAGTTCACAAGTATTATACTGAATAGAGGTGCCTTATTGAACCAGGGCATTAATTAGTGCACTGTTCCACAATAGCAACAGAAAATATTCTTCTGTGCCCTTCTAATAATGCCCACAAACTAGAAAGAAAAATACCAAGAAGCCCTCAGCCAAGTTTTCCCATAAAACCAATGAAACAAAACAACATGTTGAGATTCACTAAGTAAGCATATTTAAGCTCCCAAAGAATTTGGTATTACCATGCATCTTTGACCTTTGAGGAGGTAAATCTAATGGGCTGGCATAAAAGCTGAAGGATATTAGAGACATAATTTGGTGAGTTTATGCTCTTTTTCTGTGTGGACATTCAGAATGCCTGTGAGGCCAGCACATTTTGCATTGGTTTGGCAGTTTAAAATATGAATTTTTTCTCTATTTTTGCTAACTTACACCTCCAAAGCAATTTCCAGTGTGATAAACAGCTACTGTTTCATTTTATTCATGTGGCTTTCAACTTGACTTTTTGTGAAGATTCCCACTAGTAAAGCTCAGTAGTGAATGAGACTAAAAACGCATGCAAAGGATTGTGAACATGGCCCAGGTAAATTAATTGAAACCTCTTCTCCACAGTTAATGGGAGCATTAACTTCTCCCACTTCTTTTCCATATCCTATGAACCCCAGTTGTATTTTCTCCAAGGTCTGCTGCTTGTGAACTGGTCAGAATACTATACTGGATCTGCTTTAAGTAAGATATTAACTTAATATCATTTCTGGGAGAATGGTGGCAGAATAATAGCAAAAGCATAAGGCAGGGGAGTTGTCCAGAGAAAACCAAGACCATGTTGTGTCTAAAACCAGCATAACTGGGACAAGGATTTCTGAAAAGCTGGTTTTGATCAGAACATTTTTATCTAGAGATTTCAACCAGAAGAAGTTTCAGCATTGCTGTGACTACGTTATTTTAAGTTCACCCATTACAACACATACCTAACACTTTTCCTGCCTTCTGTGAGCTTGCTGGGCTCTGCTTTGCTCTTTATATTTTCTTCTGGTTTGCATCCAAATTGTGGGGATCACCACTCAAAGCAAGCCTCCCCGCCAAGAGGAAGGAAAGCAGCTCTAAAGAGTTGGGCTTAGGTTTTTATAAGGTGACGGTTTGGCAGGTAAATGAAGGGTTATGAACATGCATGCTGCAAGTAACCACATGGGCAAACCAGAATGTGAGCAGTGGGGCTTTGTAAGAAACTGGAGGTAAAAGTACTTGAAGATATGTTGATATAATATGGTCATGGAAAGAAGTGCACCCTGTAGAGCAATAGACTTTAAAACTCTGCAAGTTCCTGCTGCAGTGGGCTGGCTGTATTCTCAGGAGAACATTGTCTTTCATACTAATGCTGAAATCAGAATAATTCCTGGTCATTGTAAAGATACACTCTCATATTGATGTGTATGTCAGACAGATAACCAGCTTCAGAGACAGGCCTGCTTCTACTAATACTCCCCATAGTACAACCAAGGGGATTTCAGGTCATTAAAATCTTTCAAAATCAATGAAATGTTAAAAGTGTGATGGCAGGGAATAGACAGACATGCAAATAGGTAAATAGATAGCTAGGCAGTTAGCTGGCTTAGTAAATAATGGGTATAGCACAGAAATCCTGTGTTGGCTGAAAATGGAGAGCTAACTGTGTTTTTTCTCTCAGAAGTTAATTTTTTCCTGACCAGAAGTATTTAAGGTCAGCACATCAAGGTCAGCCAGAGCACAGTGGACAGTCTGAAGGATACAATTTATTGGAAAGGGAAACAAACTTGGAATAAACAATACTGTGAAACCTACATTTCTCTGTACTTTTGAAAATCCAGCTATCTCTGTGTGATGGATCATTTTAAGGCCCACAAGAACTGACTGTAGCTTGATACCAGAGAGATATCTACAGTAATTAAATGTTTTACAGACTGTGAGAGCTGCACAAAGGAATGAGGAATGGGAAAGGTACAAAACACACAGAGTAAACTGACTAAATCCTCCCTAACTAAAGCCTCCCTAATTCAAGCTTTATGGGTTAAGGCCTGAATGGCTGAAGCTGCCAGCATTGGCTTCAGCCCAACTACACACTGCACTGAACATTAATTTAGTAAGAAGAACTTTGGGTGGGTTGAATTAAGCCCCTTGCCAAGCTACAGCAATGTGTTGAGAGTGAGGAAAGTGCAATGATGTGGCATGATGTGGATGCAGCAAAGGAAGTGATTCTTTTTCACAGCATAAATAGAATACCCCCCTGGACTGGTATTTGGGACTGTAGCATTGTCCGCTGCAACATAGCAATGGCAGTAAATATTCCTTTTTCTTCCAACAGGCTTTTACCATCATGGACCAGAACAGGGATGGCTTTATTGACAAAGCAGACTTGAGAGACACATTCGCTGCGCTAGGTAAACTGGTAGTAAGAATTCAGTACTTAAAAGAAACACAGTTTAAATTACAAGCACAGAAGAAAAGTTTGTGTTAGAATTACACTGGGAAAGTAATGAGATAACACAGGAGGCAAAAGGAAAACTGTTCAATTGGATTTTCCTCCTTTATGGTAGTTGCTATTTGACTACATAGCTCCAGCTGGAAAGTCTCCCGAGCAGCCTCTTTCAGAAGTAAAGTGAAGGTCTTCCTGGGACTCTCTGCTGGGTGCAGCAGAGCTGTGCAGCTCCAAAGGCACACCCCCTGCAGCTATGTCATACAAAGCCCACCCAAGCACGAGTCCATGCCAGGCATTTCTGATTTGCCTCTGAATCCAGGCTTCACAAGCTACACCTTTTTCATGTAGGAGCCATGCAATATCTACCAATTAACATTGTTGTCATGGACTAGCTGCCCCACTGCCCACACGAAAGTAGAAAGACTTCATGTGAGGTTCTGTGCTGTCGGGCTTTTATGTGAAGTGGAATGCGCATGTCATGAGATTAGGTATTGTCCGCTCCATGCACATCACAATCCTGATAATATCAAGCAGATGAAAGCAAATCTTCCCAAGGAAAGGAAAAATCAAAATTCTCATGATCCCAAACCTGGAGTTGTATCCTTGTTGCAGCATTTGAGGCTTGAGCAGTAATGTAGGCATTTGGACTTTTGCCATCTGGATCCTATTAAAAAGAGTTTGATAAGAATCTTTAGAGCTCCCTGGGGTGGAGTCAGACACCAGCAGAATCACTGCAAAGAGCAGAAGCTCCTGAACTCTTTATTGTGACAACGAAGTTTGCAAACTTTGGCCTGTAGCTACTGTTACCCTGAAATATTTACTTCTTAAGGCCAAGTTCTGCTTTCTTTCCTGTTCAGTGAAGTCTTTCAATGCCTATAAAGTACCGTCACAGCAAATTGCCACTCAGTTTGAGTAGAGCTGCCAGGGGCTAAGTTCTCATCAATAGGACTGTGCAAGGATAGGGAAGAGATGGGACTGTGCAAGGATGGGAAAGGGACAGGACTGCACAAGGGTGAGGAAGGGATCCAACTACTCAACTCATCTATCTGCTCTCTACTCTTAATATATAGGAGGGCAAAATCTGAGACCTTGGACTCGCTTCGGTCACTTTGAACTCTGTTACAGTAATATCAGTGGGGCCTGTATTTCACCTGAGGTAAAAAAAAAACCACCCAAAAATGAAAACCAGTTTATTTGGAAGTGCCCCTTCTTTCGTCCACTGCTGGCCATGTCTGTATTATTTATCCTTCTTACTCCTTCAGTCACCCTTTGATCTTGGAGCCAGCTCTGCCAATTTGTTTCACACCGGGGTATTCTGGAGTTGTGTTCTACCATGTTATTAGCGAAGTTGCACAGAGCCCTGAGCTCCCCAGTCGGAGGAGATGAATGGGAATCGTTTTTTGAAACACAATTTGTGATTTATTATGAAAAATGATCTCTGCTTCAGGTCGTCTGAATGTCAAGAATGAAGAGCTTGAAGCCATGGTGAAGGAGGCGCCAGGTCCTATTAACTTCACTGTCTTCCTTACTATGTTTGGGGAAAAGCTGAAAGGTAAGTACCTCTGGGGGGTTGGAGAGGTATCTGTCAAAGATCCTCAGCACTGAAGTATCTCGGCACCTTGCAAGTTATAATAACGTATCCACAGAAGATTGCTTAAAGGCAAGGAGTGATCTCCATTTTTGCAGACAGAGCTGAAGTATGAAAAGGCTATGGGACGGTCCAGAGGACAATTCAAAGGTGTTGATTTCAGCTTACATAAGCTAACATGAAAGTGGTAAGTTGAGGTCCAGAAAGTAATGAAATCACAGCAGCCTGGAGCACAGTGCAGATGAGTTACTCACTGTCAGTGGGTTCCTAGGCTGAATGAAGTCTATTGCTCATGCTATAGTGGTATCACTCCCAGTGTTAGCTGGTTTAAAAGTATTTTCAGTATTTCTAAAAGAAAAACCTTCTGCACACCTTTGGCTCAATAACAAGCACGACATCTGCATCATTCCTGCAGTTACAGTGCATGAAGGAGCAACATGGCCTTCCCTCATTTTCTGTAGGAGTTGTAACCCAGTGGCCCAGCCTTGGTTTCCCTTGAGGTCAACAGTAATTTTACCATTGGATATTTTGCTGAATAACTCTTAATAGAGGGGAGAAATTAAAATAATTTCAGTAGATTTACATTGATAAGGGAGAAGGATTTTGCCCAATGCCACGGAGTAGATAGGGATCACTGTAGGGAGTCCAGGAAATGTGGGTACTAAATTTGTTGCAGGAGCTAGTAATTTAGTTGCGTCTCTTATACTCTTAATGGCTAGAAAGGGCAAGAGAGGGAGTGGGAGAGGCCAAGAGAAACCTCTGGTCATTTTCCTATATGCATTAGAGGTAAGGGAAAGCCTTGACCTTCAAAGCAAGGTTGGCCTTAGCCAAGCACATTCCAGAAGTTTGATAAAATAATTAATGAGCAGAAAAGCAGAAAAATCTGATCCCATCTTCTCAAAAACATTCATTGTGTTGCTACTGGACTCTGTCTTTTTATTGCTGAGCACAGTTTCAGTGAAGGGCTTTCCACGCTTGGAATAGGAAACAGAGAGGTCTGAAAGAAAGAATTAATGTAGCTAGTTCTCCAAGAAATACATTATTGCTAAGGAGCAAGACATGTCTGGGAAGCATAAGAAGTGATGGCAAAGGCTGTAGACTGACACTGAAGAGAGGATTTTATGACCCAGACAACAATTTGACTTGTCACAGTGACTCCTCCACCTTTACATTCCAGATGTCAGCTTGCAGAATAGGTAGTGCCTTTTCCTCCCTAATCTTCCTCCTGGGATATGTGACTATTTCTTGTGGGGTGCCCTGCTTCCTATTCCTGTCTATTTGTAATGCTTACCACCACACAGAGCATAGAAATTTGTTCTTCTTCCTTTCCCCTCTTCCCTCTTGTGTCCTACGATGGCTGAAGCTGGCAAGGAGTCTGGCCCTGCCAATTGTGTGGCCTAAAAGCAGCGCCAGCACAGGAAGGTGAATGGTGAAGCATACCCCTCTTGTCTGCAGGTTTCCTGTTGGCTACCAGCAGAGGAGGAGGGTTTTTTTGATTTCCATTTGGTGAAGGGAAAATCACAGCTGTGCTTGTCATGCCCTTCTGGTTGGGTTTGTCATGCAAAGGAAGCAGAGCCAAAAGACTGCACATTCCCAATCAAAACTAATTGGGATGAAGAGCCTTTGTAGTGCAATTAGAAAGGGAGAAAGGGCTAGAGGAAGTGGATATGGCAATTTTGCAACACTCTTTATTAGCTAAGTACCACTCAGAGAATTTGGTGAAAGGTGCTTTCTAAGTAAAATTTGTTGTGCTATAATTGATTTCTGTCATAAAGGGGAAGCTGGGATTTTCAGGACGAGCTTTAGCTTTGTATATTGAGATTATGATGCCAGATGAACAGCTAACAAAACGAGGTTTATGTTAATGCCAACCACATGGAGCTGTTTCTACAGGGAGTCAGAATAATACAATTTGTACAGAAAACAGAGATGCCGCACATCAAAGAAACCACTTTATTTACCAGCTAATCAATAAAGAATGCCTGCTGCATTGCTTCTCTTCAAAGCCAAAGTCCAAGGATATGACAGAGTAGAAAATGTAAAACACAGAAGAAAAAAAAATCCCCCCCCACAGTGGTGACTACTTTAAATGCGACCTTTCCTCCGAGCTGGAAGACACTTCACTTCATGGGACAATCAAAATGCTCATTAAATGCCAGTGCTCTTTGTATGGATCACATATTCATTGCAGTTTGAATGCGTTGCCCATAGCATGGCAAAAGAATATACATGGTCAGTGCCATTAGGTTTATTCATTATTATATCCACTAAAGTACTACTAATAATCCTTATTAAACCTTTTAAACAAAGAAAACTAAGGCGGCATCGTGAGTGCATGTAATCATGAGAGCAGGGGACCTTGACTGGGTTCTGTTCTGGTTCTGTCTCTGCCAGACTTTGAAACTGCAGTTCTTCATGTTACTACTATGTTTTAACCACTCTTTCAACATTTCAGTATTCCAAGTAGCTTCGTTTGTCCGTGGGTCTGTCAATCTGCCTGTAAATTCGGTTTCCTACAGTTACAGTGATTTTTATTATATATACTACCATAATATTTTGTAACACTGGCAAAGTGACAGAGTATACAGTGTATCTTTGGTGTGGGTTGAAACTGACAGTGAGTGTACTCACAATCTGCAGTGTTATGGAATAGTCAGAAACCCCAGCCAAGATTCAGGCACTCTGAAAGCTAGTCCCTGACCCATTTTTTTTCCAGTCTAAATAGATGGGACAGATAAAGGATGGAAGAAAAGGAAGGCTATTACTATCATTTTACTGCTGGGAACAGAGGAGCAAGGAAATTAAAGTCATACCAACAGTCTGTGGCCCAGCTAAGAGCAAAAGCAAAATCTTGGAGCCATAGTCTAGTGCTTTAAGCCATCCTGTTTCTGTAAGTAACACTAATGAAGAGATCCTTCAGTGGAAGTGCACTGCAGAATGTAAGCAAGAGAGCACCATTTTACATTGATCGTGCTGTTTCCATTGCATTCCTTTGTCACTCTGATTTTAGGATGAACTCCATTTCCTTTAGTGAAGAAAATAACCCCTTCCCTATACAGTGAAGAACAAGTAACATCACAAAGTGTTTTTACAAGGAACGTCCAGTACAAGATTAAAGGAAGCCAGTGAGGGAAACAGTTTGTTATATTTTCATTTCTGAAAGCCACTAATCCTCTGGGTACTGATATTGGAGACCAGTTCCTGGAAGTTTTCTCTCCTGCAGACATAGAATAGATATGAGTTATTATTTTTAAGCTTCTGAGCATTGAACTATTCACCTCTATTGTTTATCTGACATGACAAATGCTGCCGACTGAAGGAACCTTTGTCTTCAAACCTACAACTGCAGAATTTTCCATTTTGCTCTGTTTTCGAGTGAATGCAATTACTTAGCAAGTATTCAGAAGCTATAGAAACACATCCAGGCTGCTAAATTATATTTCATTAATTTTAGGCACGGACCCAGAAGAAACCATTCTGAATGCTTTTAAGATTTTCGACCCAGAAGGAAAAGGCCACATAAAGGCAGACTAGTAAGTTTATTTCAAATCCTTTTAAAAGAATAATAGTAATAATAATAATTGCACAGGTTTAAAGAACAGCTTAAAAGCTATATATTATGCAGTATTTTAAGAGGCAGAAGAGCTGTCAGGCAGAGAAAACATTTAGCTTTGTAAGCCAGAGTTAAAAGACTGGACTATTGTATGAATGTATTTGTATACTAAAAAGAGATGTTATTGTCTTCAGACACTGCAAGAGGCAATGGAAATATAATCACATGTAGGCTATTAGATAGCCTTTTTTGAAGGTTTGGATATAAATCAACACATGAGTCTTTGTAGATTAACTCCATATGTAAAATGAAAATGAATGTCTGGTGCCTAACTGAGAGTGCTTGTCTAAAATGGGAAACCTAGCCCCCTTTTAACCAAAGTGATCAATTTAATTAACTCTGGGACATGGTTTTAGTGAGGACATTTTCCTTGTTACATGTTCACCATCAGAGCCTTCTGCTTCTAGACAATAATTTGCTGTAAAATTCCACTACATATGGTGGGAGCCAAAGCAAATAATACTGGTAATAAGATTACAATTATTGTCAATATGGCCATATTTTAAATAAGGAGGCAGGACCTCATTTGTATTCACAAACTGTTACACCACCAAAGCCAGGTAAAAGGACTTGAAGTGCTAATTGCACACATGTAAATCCTCATTGCACTGTCAGAGGGTGTAAGGAGACCCTCAGGTAAATGAGATAAATAGTATCAGATCAGGGCAGTGGATGAGGAGATCTGACCTGTGGTTCTAGTGAAATGCTTTATATGCCTAGATTTATCTATATACTTAAATTCCCTCAGAAATTTGGGGTCTACATTTCCACTACAGGTAGATTTTACAAAGCATAATATGTATAGGAAATTTATTAGGGATCCATGAGTTACAAAACTGTATTTGCACCAATTAATTCTGCTAATGTCATCATAAGGTAAATGAAAACTAAACCTTTGACCAGAACCTCAAAGGTGGAGTTTTCTATGACATTATCTGCGACTACCAATGTCTCACAAAAGTTAGTTGAAAAGGCAAAATTCACACAAAGTATTTCTATCCATTGCCAATATGCTTTTCTATGACAGTAAGCCAGTGGGTCCGAGAGTCCTATTCTGGTACACAGTATGTAAAAACAAAGCAACGAAACAGTCTTTTCACTAAACTTCCAAAGTAATTAAACCACAAGTGGATGTAGCAAACAGTCTGAAAGAATAGAGGGTTAACAGGCATCCCTATTGCTTTTGGGTTAACATTATCCAACCAGCTGGGGAAGAGCAGTCAGAGAAACACATCAGAAGTGACTCAAACAATGAGAATAAAAGGTAGCCTGTTGCCAAATAGGCCAGATCACACAGCAGTGAAATCACAAGCATGAAATACAACCCTCTGATAATACAAAGCCCATGAAATGTTGTATTTCCCGCCACTATCTGTAACAATATACTGCATACAAAATCTGCGGCTTGCCACCCTGTGTCCTGTTCTACATTCCTTGGATGCTGGAAGCCAGTTGTTGGAGTTTGGGGCAAATTAGGAATGCAGTATCACACTCCAAAATGAAGATGAGAGAGGAATACTTTTATTTTTCCTTGATGAAAAAGGTCAACCTTGTCCCTACCCCCACTGCACTGCTAACATTAGACAATTGTTTTAGTTCATCACCACAACAGAGCATAATGTTTACTTATTAGACCCGAGGGTAATGTTGATCATTACAGAACAAACCATTAAATCAATTCCGTGAATGTCTTTGAGGTTTAACTTCTATTCATATGCTTCCAAAACTTAGACATTGGAAGGTTTTGAAATAATCTTTCTGCTGGCTCAAACAGCCATTTCAAACGACAGTTAATGTTAATAAATAATATTTCTCCATATAAAAAAATCCTGGAATGTTTCTCTCTAAAAGCAGCCATACTGACCTTTTAATAAGAACTTCTTTTTATGTTCATGGGGTTAACCTCCTTGTGGGGATTTTTATGTCTCTTCCCTCTGCGTGTTTTCACCTCTAGTCTGGAAATGACTCACTTAGTCCATCTGATGGAAGCTGGGATGGAGTCTTCTAACCTTTCCAGAAGCTCCAGGAGTTTATAACTTACTTCCAAGTTCAATGACAGACTTTGTTTATCTGCATCATTATACCACACATCAAATCCTTCCTATAGCATGATGTTAAAAAGAGAAAATGCTTTTGGTCGCATTCTCAGCTGGTGTAAACTGGCATAGCATTCGGAAAGGTTGGATGATTCAGTCCTAAATGCCATCTGTGGGACAAAGTGAGTCAGGCCAACATCAACTGTGCCTCATCACCATGCAAAAAAAAGTGTTCAGATTTGTACCAGATGAAAATGGACCCAGGGAGCTGAGCTGCATCCGGACCTTTGGAGCTTAGTTTGGCTGAGCTAGTGATGTGTCTCATTGTAGCTATAGAGCACTGCTCATTTCAACTCACCTGTTTTCCTCCAAGCCAGCATTATAGAAAGGGCAAACCCAGTGGAAAACCAAGATGTCTCATAGATTTCACAGATAATTTAAAAACCCAAAGTATCTGTACTAGTAGAAAGAACTGATGCCAGGCAGGACAAGAGGTGACATTTAGACTCCTATGTCAAAGCAAATGGATATTCTCTTTTGCCCAGAAGACTTTGATTTTTTCTTTTTATTTGAGGAGCAAATAGTCTTCAAAAAAAGAAAACAAGATACACAAAGAAAAAAGTGTATAATCTGTAGCTTTGGAAACTGTGAATGTTTGTTTCCCTATAAAATAAATAATGGAAAATGTGCATAGATCCTTAACTCAGTCCTTCTTCCTTCTGAGAGTGCCAGAGCCTACTGGGCTGTGCATCAGAAGACTGTAATTAGATATTTGATCTTTTCTTTTCCCCTAAATACTTTAAGCATGTGAACAGAAGACACACAGTGCCCAGATCTCTTTAATTCAGTCCTGTTTGTGATGAAGTTTATTTGTGACTTCTAACAAAATTGCTGTAAGTGCTTCCTTCTATTCACCAAGCTCCTTCCTGTATCACACTTCCTATTTACATTTGCTAATGCTGTTTGCCCCTGTGCACATATATCCAATAATCAGCTCATGCTGATGAGGATGATCTCTCTACTCTTTCACCCACTGATCATTTGAGAATTCCACTTCAAAAAATGCAGGCACATAGCAAATGGCTGGGATAACAAAATAGAAAGAGCAATGTGAGAAAAAAGAGACGGGAAAAGGCTTTGCTAAATTAAAGAGAATGGTAAAGTCATGCAGGAAAAATATATACAATAGCTTAAGCTCTTTCTGCAACTTCAGAGTATTTCCTAGAACTTGAATAGATATCTTCACTTTTGTCGTTATGGTTAAGATCCTTACCCAGAACCTTCTTTTTTCAGTTTTCCCTTTCTGTCCTTCCAAATGAGCACTTCACATCAACAAGAAAGAGATTCAGAAGCGTATGTGCCTCTTATGCAAATTGGGCCATGTCTTTGTTGTAGCCTTTTACTGGAAAAAATATGTGTGTCAGAGATATGAAGAAGTTCAGTTGTAGCTTTGCCATCAGAACTACACTTTTATCTGTGTGACTTTCTTGACTCAAGATCCATGGTGTATGGGAGCAGAAAGGGAAGCTTTTCTGTTTTGCCAGAACATCTGCATCAGCAGTAGGTGAATTTTGCTCATATGGAAGTGTTCCTGTGCAGGCATGATTTCTATTAAAAATACTTAGTTTCAAATATTCACTTTAAAAAGCAGAAATAAGTATTCACATTAAAAAAAAAACCAAACAGAAAGGGCTGTTCCAGAAGAGCTCTTGCTCTCACTCCCCCACACAAATTCCTCCAAAAAGCAGCCTCTTTTCAAATCTACAAACAAAACCAGATTTTTATGCTTGTTTCAGCTTTTGGGTTTGTACAACAGACGGCTCATCTGTTATCACAGCTTTACAGTCTGCTTTACTGCTCTAGAAAGAGTACTGAAAATATGTGAGTACCTTTGGTAGTCAAAAAAGGAGCCACCTCTGCCTCTTCAGTGTGAATGCAAACTCTCTGAGATTAATATAGGTTTTCTGCAGGAAGGGGGAATTATTAGTGCAAGTGAAAGGGATGTTTACATAATATAACTGAGTTCATACTGGTGGAAGTTCTAGCACATTGGGCATGTCCTGTCCTCAGCACTGGGTGAAATATAAAGACATTTTATCTAAGGGGGTGAGGCTAAGAGCAGTGATCATTCTCCCTGGCTTTTCTATTCATTCACCTGTGAACTTAGGTAAAAAAATTACATGCTCGACTGATTTCCCACAATGGGTTTGAAAACAGAGGGTAAATCAGCTGAGAGTCTGTCCCCAGAATATTCTCTTTGATGTAATTGCATAAGATGCAGATTGTGTGTGGGATAAGCTCCTTGTTACAGTGCTGTAACTCCAGAACAAGACATTGTACCATGAAATACAACAGGTCTCATGCAGTTTCATGGTCTCCTCTGGGAATGACTGCATGCAAATAAAGGGATTCTCAGATGATGATTCGGAATAGCTGTTGGAGTTCTCTTTCAAGTCCTCTTTCTCATTTCATGCTCTGTTCCTTTCATCCTCAGATTTTACAGAAAATATTCTCTCTTTTGGTTTTGTGAAGTGATCCAAACTTTTAACAGCAAGTGAGAAAACCTACCGTTTTAGGTGAAGATAACCATAGCAAATTGCTGTATTTCAATTACAGTAATAACCTTAAACAATTTTAAACCTCTATAAAATGTCACAAAAGCAAAATAAGTCGGCAGAGCGAGGCATTGACACTGATGGGTGCCCACAGAACATCTTTTACAATATCATGTAAGGATTAACAGCTCTAATTTATGCGGTCACACAGATTTTCTTCCAGGCAACTTCAGGAGGGATCTTGCCATCTGAATTGTCATGTGCCATTATCACCCTTTAATCGGGTTATTTCGTTTTATTTGAACAGCATCAAAGAAATGCTTATGACACAGGCAGACCGGTTCAGTCAAGAAGAGGTAAGGACCATCTTTACTCAAATTAGGAATCTATTTTATTCAGCAAGAAGAATTTGCCCCTCTTTAAATGCATGAATTCAGCTGAAATCCAGCCTGAGAGAAGGATGGTGCCAGCTCTAGCAATTAGGAACAATTCACAGCATCTCCTCTGAATAGCTCCATGGCTAAATCAAAGTCAAACAGATTGTTTGGACTTCCATCCAAGTGTAAGCGTGGCCTATCTCTTGCTGTTCTTTCCTATGGTGAGATGGGCAACGGATTTACTAGAGTTTAAGTGGGTTTGGGTGGGGACTGTGATCTGGTTTCCATTTCTGTGAGAGTTATTTTGTTTGAAATCTGAAATGAGTTCTGAAACGAGGTACTGACTTTGTGGTTTGTGTGAGACTGAACATGGATTCTGCTGGCTGGGAAGAGTTTAGAGGGACTTCATTTTCACAAGAGGAGGTTGAGCGGAGTTGCTTCATGGCAAGAACAGTCCAAAGTGCAGTACTTGGCCAGGGCTTACCTGGATTTCAGGAATGCTCTTTTTGACAGGGTACTTGTTGGGATTCTGGCAGGGCTGTATTAACTGGTTGTGTCCTGATTCCTATTTCAGTTTTACTGAAGCGAAGCAATAATCTTCCATCGAGGTTAACAGATCAAGGCAGAAGGGAGCTGAACTGGTGGGGGGAACCGAAAACCAGTACATGTTGCTGTCCCACAGTCCTATGTTTGTAACACTTATCTCCTGTTTGCTTGGCAGATTAAACAGATGTTTGCTGCTTTCCCTCCAGATGTCTCTGGTAATCTTGACTATAAGAACCTCTGTTACGTTATCACCCATGGTGAGGAAAAAGACTAAGAGGAAAGAGATGAGCTTCTCCTGTGATGATGCACCGAGTTATTTCATAATGCTTTTGTGTGCAAGACAAAGGGCTAAACATTCAGTATGTGAAGCCATGTGGTCATCAGAAGAGAACCAATAAAACAATTGAAATTGGATTAAAGTCATTTAATGCTCCTGTTTTTATAAAATATGAAAATACCAATTTTGTGAGTTTTTTCCCAGCCTTTTTTTTCCTGTTAGTGGTTTGAAATGGAATTTTCTTGATGAACTGGTGCTTTTATGATTTATTGACATCCTAATGTTCACCAGATGGTCCACTGGGCACTGCAGTATTGCTTAACCTCTTGTCTTTTATACATAAGCTCCATGTATTAATTGAGAAATCCTTTAACTTATTGCACCAGGAATAGTATTTAGTAAATAGAATTCTGTTCCATTTCACAGCCCCTAGCAATGAAAATGTAAATAAAAGAATCTTAAGTTCTTATGAATATGCAACATGCCCTCTCTATCTTAGTAATGTGGCCAGTTTCTGAAGCCACTTGACTCATTTGCTTTGGTGCAAAAGAACAGAAACAGTAGGAGAGTGGCTGTTTTTCTCATGATATAATTTACCTAGGTGCATTTAGAAACCAGTAATAGCAAATTTCACCCTTCGTAGTTACCTTTATTATGTGTAGGAGGTTGTCTACGAAATAACAATAATGTCCAGTCTTTCACTCCCTGGTATTAGCCTTATTTTACAGGTGAGGCACACACCGGAAGGATTTGTTGCCAAAGGTCATCAGAAGTCTAGGGACAAAGACAAGAAAAGAACCCAGGCACAGTAGCCCAGGGTTACACATGAAAGCAGACTACTTCTCCCTTTCATAATCCAAGATCAGCGTGGTTTCTAAAACAGGCTACAGTTTCTTGTATTTGGACTTCTAGGAACTGGACGTATTCTGCCTATGTGGAATACTGCAGGAGTGCTTCTTGTGTGGGAGTCAGGAGGATGTTGCAGCCAAAGGAAAACAAGCGTCTGCTGTTTTAGCAACTAATGAAAAGGGTTTCCTTTTGCATCAGTGTTGTTGGCGCCACAGTCCCACAGACGCTGAGAGGAAGTAACAAGCCACTCATTTGCCGTTTCCATCTTAGTCTTTGTAGAAAGAAAACTGGAAGGCAAAGTGTCAAATTTGCCCTCATCAGGAGGGGCAGAAATTGCATGAAAAACCTCTGGGATGTGACATTCAGCCTCACCTGCATTTTTTGTTGTTCCAGCAAACCATACACTCAGTACAGTTTAAGTAATATAGAACAACTGGAAAGGGAAGGCTCTTAGCAGACACAAAGTTGATATAATAAATCTCATCTCTTGCCCTTATGTCCAGAAGCACTGTGTATATTCCTGTAACAGCAGTGTTTTTTCTGGTATAAGTAACAATTCCCAATTGTAGCTACCAGTAATTCTCTCTGTTAAAATATATTAGTAGGCAGAGCAAGAAGCAAAATTCATCCCTTTCTTCCATGTATCTTGCTGAAGATGTGCAGAGAGCTTTAGCACTCTTGCTGTGTGTTCCCATAACATCTGAAATAATTGTGTGGTCACCCAGACCTGTCCCTCCCAACAAGGTGTGCAGCTTGAGTGGGCTTTAGGGACTAGTAAATCTTCATCAATGCAAGAGGCTATATGACCTCTTTTTCCACCTCATGGCTCATTCAGCAGAAACTGAGCTCTCCTGCACAAGCACAGTTCTTACCTTTGTTTCACATGATAGCTCTTTTCGCCCCCGAATTTGTTTTTCTTCATAGGTATATGACCACTCTTTGTGGTGTAGATAGGCAGTGGGAGGTCATGGAGGTAGAAGATTTTCAGTGGCACATTAGAGAAGTTGATTTATGAACTTCTGCTTTAGGCTTTTATGCAGACCCGAACAAGTGACAGAACTCAGCAAAGAAAGGAGCTGCTTAGAGAAGAGGGCAGCAGAATGGGAGTTTCATTTACAAACTTCCTTTGTGAATTGCTTGAGTGGGTCTAGAAAATGCTCTTGTATGGCGCAAACACACATACAAAGTTTAATACTGCCTTGTATGATGAGCTCCAGAAAATCACATGCCCAACCAAATGAGTGCTGACTGGTCCACTAATATGAGCTGAAGTCACTCAGGCATTAGATGTCAGATGGTGCTTATCAGTTTTACACTCTAAAGATTTCAGAATGAGACTGAAGACCAGATAAAATGGAATACAGCTCACCTTTGGCCTTCAATCTAGAGAGGTTTATTTTTCCTCATGCAAGCTGGTAGGCAAAAACTTTGAGGATAAGCTCATGAAGGATCAGGTCACATTTTTCCATCAAAGCATGCACACTTTTTCATCTGTTACTGCCGAGTTACATGACTTCTTCAAGTGCAGCTCTGAGGCTGACGGAAGTCCAGTCGGAGCAGTCCCACATTCTCCCCATCCCCTGGTGTATTCCCTCCCTCAGGTGAGCACTAGAGCTTATACACAGACATGATATGACCAAGAAGAAACCCCTCCACTCTTCAGCCACATCAGCTCCCTAAGCTTTTCTGTCTGTCTGCAATTATCACAGCCCTGAGTGCACTAATAGGAATTAATGGCCATGGCAAGGCTCACCTGGAACCCCCAGACCTGCTGTCTGTGGGCCCAAGAGCCCCATTTATGCTCAGCCCAGAGCACTCAGGCTTTTCTTGAGCTGTACCCTTAGACCTACACTACTTCTTGGGCCTTGCATATCACGTGGACCTGCCTAGTGATCACTGAACTGTGTATGACTCTAATAACAGTTACTGGAGATAGCCCCGAACTGCAGCTTAACTTTTCAGCTTGATCTGGGACCTGCCACAGGATCGTGGACTTGCCTGGTGATCTGGACTCTGGAATCTGACTCCCATCTTTGGGCTTGCCTTGCTTGGATATTGGTGAGGCCACCTTCCTGCTAGCCACGTTACCATGCACTGCTACAGGCTCCTGGTTCCTTCGGGAGTGAGTGCTCCCTAACAGATGCAGATGGGAAAGAAGCATGGAGCTGTAGGAAAGATGAAAACTGGGACCACCTTAGTGCAGTTTAGGCTTAGCTAGGCTTTCTCAAGATGAGCAATTTGCTTTGGAGCAGTGCAGTTTTGAAGCAAATGATTTGATTGCCCAACCTAGGTAGCTCCTTTGGAGGAAGCTAAACCACAGGCTTTGCCTGAAATTCAGTCCAAATTCCCTCTGGTTCTTGATGGGGACAAACAAGGGTGCAGGCTGTGAAGTATTCCAGTAGCTGCCCAACATTCAGGCACCACCAGAGTGTTCTCAACTACTCAGAGCTCTTGTGATGCTCTGAAGTGGCTTGTGTGCAATTTAAAACCCAAATTCCATGTGACCCTACCTGTTTTCCTTCAGTTTTTCTTCAGTTCTGATGCTCCTTCCTTACTGGTGCACTTTTCTCTTTGTTTAAAATCCATTTCCCCCTCATTGTTCATGTCTGTTGCACCAGAATTACTGCGCTTCAAGGGCTGTGCATCAGGTGTCCGATTATAGACTGCTTGAAGATATCTTTGGGTTGGGCTATACCACAAAGCTTGTTGCTCGTTTGGACTTCTGCACCTTGGGATATCATGCAAGAGAATTTGGAGCTCTAACCTGCCCCTTCTATGAAGGGGAAGGACCCATGTTCAGACAAATATGAAAATATTAAGGATTCTTAGAACAAACCTGTATCGATTCCAATTTCATTTCAATCTCCAAGCATCATTAAAATGATCAGATGGGAACTGAACTTGCGTGAACCCTGCCTGTTGCTTTTTAGTGTCAGCCCTTTCACATACAATTACTATTTGGATGGGAAAAACCCAAAGAAACAGTGTAGAATTGATAATGTGTTTTATTAACTCTTAAACATTTAATCCTGTAAACCTTTCTGAAACTCTGTGAATGGGTAGAGCAGCCTTTGATATATATAGTCATAAAAGGCAGAGAAAGGTTCTCATGAGTTTCCCCAAGCTTATTGTTCTGCTTGGAGGCAGGATCGTTGTCTGAACTTTCTAGGTAGCCTCAAGTCCAAAATTAGCCTTATATTTATGCATTTTTCCCCTTACTATTTAACCTAAATCTTTCTGTCTGCAAATTAAGCCAATTTCATCCTTTACATCCTCTTTGTAATGAACATTAGCACACTGGAAGACTGTTTAGTTTTCTTTTTTCCACATTCTTTTCCCAGGTTTTCCTCTCAGCAATCTATTCTGCACTTCTAATTCTTCCTTCCCTCTATAGGATTACCTTAAATTTCTGCCTATTTTCTCTTAAAACATGGCATGCCAACTCGGACACAAAATTCCAGCACCAGCCAGACTGGAATAATTATTTCAGGGTTTGGTTGTCTGTGAAAAAACACAAACCAACCACCCCCCCGCCGTCGTTCAGCAGCAGTGAAGGACAGGTATGTTTCCAGACCTCTTTTTCTCAGTAATGGCTTGCTTCTGATCCCCCTGTAGCCTGTTCTAGTTGTCCCGGAGACTTTCTTAGATCTGATTCCCCTCCGCCTCCGTTACCTTGGTAATGAGCCAGCATGGGTTGTCTGGGGCCATACCTTGAAAAGGTATTAAAAAGGTGCAGATTGTCTGAAGTATGAGTTTTCTATGTGAAAATACAATGCCAACACTTTAGCATTTTCATTAATGATGTGGATGATGGGACTGAGTACAACAAATCCATACTGCTCCATATCCACTATGAATGGGGGAAAACAAATTTCAGCAAAGCTGGTTAATATGCAAGAGCAATTCCGCTTGGATTTTCTGGTTTGCACCGCAAAAGACTCCAACTCCCACAGCTCTGATTACATGGATGGGGTTCACGACTTGTGAAGGAACACTTCTGGGCATGTTGATGCTGTGCAGAACTGTCTCTGTAGATGCAGTCTGAGGTTCCTTGTCTTTCAGCATGCTGTTACGACCTTTTCTAAACTGAAGGCTTCAGAAGGCAGAAGAGGGGTTTCACACTGAAGGAGCCAGACTTTGAATCCTAGAAGCACGCATGGGCACAGTACCTGCAAGAATAGTTTTCTGACTTGCAAACCTGGAAATTTTCATTAGATTTATATAACAAGGGGTATTCTCACGTGTATTGACTTAACTTTGGCCACTTAAATCTACTATATATTCAAGAAGGCTTATCTCTGCAGGACTTCAGTGATTGAAGGGAGAGAGGTCCTTGAGTAACCATCTCAGGGCACTTAAGTTCATCTCTCCTCTGATTCAGCCGCTCCAAGCATCTGTCTGACTGCTGATTATAAAGCAGGGGCCTTGGAATGCTAGCTCAGGTATTTAAGGTCAAGCACAGCAATACCTCCTTGAGTCCTTATCTGGGGAAATGTTGCCATTTGTTACTGTCCCTTTCAGTTTAAATGATGGCTTAATGTGCCTTTTGACCCTAGAAACATACTTTTATTTGAAAAATACACTAGCAAGCTCTGTATTTCATCAGCTGCTTTAGCAGCATTACAGAGGCTCAGGATGCTAGGCCAGGCAGGCAGAGTTTGTTACAACAATTAAAAGGCAGCACCTGTGCTTTCATGGGGTAAGAGGACTTCTGTACACAAGTGAAGGGAGACCCAAACAGCCCCAGGACTGACAGAAAAAAGTAAGGTAAGAACCATTTTGGCTGAGGTCATAAGCGAGCAGCTGGAGAGTCAAGATCAACCATGTCTTCTGTTGACCAATATCTCTTGGCTATGGTGCTTTCCAGATGCTGATCCTGCAAAACTGTGCATGCGAGCTGACTCCCAACAAACCTTTAGATAGGCTTTCCAGTGCTTCTTGCAGGTGTTATGGCTTTTCTCTTTTGTATTACCAGCGAGCATCCAAAAAAGCCATCTCTGGAGAAGAAATGTGGTTATTTGGAGAGCTGTGAATGCTACTCACCAGGCTCAAGCACCAGGCAGTTTGTATATACCTATACAGCACAGGTAAACCGTATCCCACTCTGCAGTTGGGAAGGGGGGAAGCTGGTTCTTCACTTGCACAGTGTTACTGAAAGCCTTTTGATTCTTGTTCTATATATGCATTAAAATTACCCACACTGTACTGAAAACAAGTGTTGCTCAGTGTGTCACAGGCTCACATGGCTTAAAAAGAAGTTGTTTTACAGAAAACTGGAGAGGATGGCAGGTAACTTCACTTCTACCTTGTCCCTTTAAGTTTTGGAAGCTGCAAGTACCACTACAGTTGCGATGAGTACAAAGATCATTATCAGAGTTGAGGGGGGCTTCCTCTAATAGAAGAGAGAAATCTCCCTGAATTGCCTGGTAAGTTAGTGCCTTTAACCTCTTATATGTAAAATATATATATATATATATATATATATATATATATATCAGACAGAAAGTTATTTGTAGAACAGGAATTAGGTAGTTTCAGTAATGGCCTCTGCCCTCCCCAACTGGGCTGAGAGCGTAAAGGCTGTGACAGAATGTAATGCTTGGAAAAACAATAGCAGTGTAGATCAAGTGCTGAAGCAGTGCAAGTACCTGTATTTTGTCTGGAATTGTGAAAAGCCTTAAGGCAATATCAGTGATTTCTTTTTAAATTGGTATTAGAGTTCACCTTAGTTCATACAAACAGGAGCATGCAGGTGATGCTGAAATGCTGCATGCTGCCTTGGCTTTCCTGGGAAAGATGGAACAGCTTATCACAGAATAGCTTGGGTTGAAGGGACCTTAAAGCTCATCCAGTTCCACCTCCTGCCATGGGCAGGGACACCTTCCACTGGACCAGGATGCTCCAAGCCCCTGTGTCCAACCTGGCCTTGAACACTGCCAGGGATGGGGCAGCCACAGCTTCTCTGGGCAGTGTCTTGTCTTATTTTGCTCCTGTTAAACACATACACGCAGTGTGCTGGCTGCAGCAGGGCAACCCCCAAGCCCATAGAACCCAGCTGTGCAGCAGGACCCCAGCTTTCCCTCTCGTACCATGGTGGCTGCAGCAGACACCGGCTGCCTTGTGCCTCTCAACCCTGGCTGCTCAGCGCCCTTCCCCGATCATGGCCACCACCTGAAACCTTGCACACCTGTGTGGGGCTGGGAGGGCAGCTCCAGTGCCCCGCCAGCCCCACAGCTGTGTGGCATTAGTGCTAATGGGGCTGCTCTGCGCCTAAGGACCCGCCGCCAGAGGAGGGGCACTGGGCTCAGTCACAGCAGTGGCTCCATAGCCATGTGCAGTGCTGGCTCTCTTGTCCCTGCACACCCAACATGGAGGCAAGGTGTCATCGTGCCAAGGTGAGCCAGTGTTTCTTTTCCAAGCAATGGATTAATTAGGGTGTTTGGGGGCTCAGATCAGCCCTCGGTGTGTACCTGGGGAGCTGATCCTTTGGGGGAGGCAGGGCTGGAAGGTTGTTTTGTCTCACCTTAGAAGTGACTGACTTTCGGTGCCCTGTTTAGTCAGCTGTGTCTGATTACATACAGTAACCCCCTGGCTTTTCATATAACATAGAAAGCTTATCGCCTTTTTCCAGCCCCTACAACACAGCGTGCTCATTAAAGCACCCTCAGTCACTGAAAAAACAACCTGCTTTTAGTCTTAAAGATCTCTTGTGTTTGGTGTGTGCACGCATGGGGCTGGTACCGGTGAAGCCCCAGGGACCGAGGTGGAGGGCAGTGTGCTCTCTCTGGTGGGCCCCGGCCGTGTTCTCTGCCCACATACCTGGCTGAAGGAGCAAAAAAAGCCTTAATTTTGCTTTTCCAGATGGCTCCCTCTAGTTATGTGTTAATGGCAAGGTAAAAACAGCAGAGGAAAATGGAGTGAGTGCCTCAAAGCCCCTCAGTCGTTGATTCTCCATATTAGAACTGAGAGGAAAAATAAGAGGCCTTCTCCAGTTTAACTGCTGTGGGTGCTTGTGGTGTCTTGTGTGAAGCGAAGTGAGGAATAGAGGGTTTTGTGCTTTCTTTGTGGTCAGTGTAGTGAGGGATGGCCCAGAGGATGCTTCAGATCTCTTAAGTGAGGAGCCAGGTCTGAGCTAGCTTCTAACAGGGCCCCCCGCACTCTCATGACACTGTATTGTGTTAACTGGTGGCTAAAATCCCCAGTGGATTTGGGTAACCTGAATGCAGTCAATCAGTCAGAACTCTTTTGAATCCTTGCTCCTTGCAGGTACCAAGGTATATTTCTTTTACTTTGGGTTAAAAATAAACCCTGTGTGCTGTTGGACTCTCTATGAGCAAGCGTCAGTCAGCCTCCCTGTGGCCCACCAGAGCCCCGTTGTCTCCTCTTGGGCTGGAAAGGTGTATCTAGGAGTATGGGAACAGCTAATGGAGAAGCAGTTGAGGCTGAAGCAGAGCTTCAGCTGCCTTTTGTGAAGACAAGAGCAGATGTTCCAAATAAAACATTGACTCCTTAGATGTGGGTGCTTGGCTGATAACAAACAGTATGAGCGGGCCCTGTGCTATTAGACAAGTAATGAGGGCTGGTGTGGATTCTCTTATGTCTAATAAGCACTTTACTTCACTGGGGCTCTGAAGTGTATCTTCATCCTTTCACCAGCTGCCTATACGGTGAAACCCGCAGGAGCTTCATATCTTTGAAACCTCTCCCACTCTTTCAGGCTTGGCTGAAGTTTGCATGTGGTTATTAGAGCAGAGGACAGGCAAGCGCATGTTTTATTATTCCATATCCCCCTCAGTGTGCTTTTTAATGTTTGTGCGTATATGCTGCTGCTCCTGAATCAATTTCATGTTGAATCCCCAGTTTAGTTTAACTGGCAGAGATGGGAACTTGGAGGCTTTCATTTTTCTCCAGATTTGTTTCTGTCTACTGTTTTATGAATATTCCGTTGCTCAATAATGGGAGGTGGAAAATGAAATCCCAAGATCGTCTTTTAAAGGATGTTAATGACTGTGAATGTAACCAATATAGTTAATAGCAGTCCAGGCAGAGATGGAAGACCGTTCCCTTCTTTTGAATAAGGGCCAACATAGCTTTCTGATTATCCCTTCTAGAGAGGGATCTGGATATTAAGGGATAAGTCATGCTAAGTATTTCCTTCTTGGACTCCTTATTCATTTATCCCTACTGTTTTTTGTCATCTTTAAAGGTGTTGTTTAGCCTGGTTTGAATTACTTTAAAACAAATGAGTCTTTTAAAATCCAGCTCTTGAATTCATGGAGATGTTTACTAAATCCTTTTGATTAAAGGGATGAGGTTTTTCTTCTTGAAGAAACATTTGTTAACAAAAGTAAGAATTATTCTTAATTTGACGTGTGAAAGGGAGAAATGAGGTCTCCAGACTTCAGAAAGCTCTACTTAGTGGAAGGAGTTTCATGTATTCAGTTTTCTTGTACTTTTCTGAGTTAAACTTAGAAATTTGGAGCTTCAGCAATGAAGCACATTGTCACAGATCCCAACATGGAATTCCTAAGGGGAGGGGGGGAAATTGTTCCCTTACATAAACCCAAAAGCAGCAGGAAAAAAAAAAAACAGCATTTTATCCCTGGAGCAATAAGAAGATAAGGAAGTATTGGACAGAGAGAGAAGGAAAGCTCTCTAGGCTAATGAGCCTGTTGCCTCCAGGTTTATCTCTGCCCCACCTCTCTCCTTTGTCACTATACTCTTCAGTCTCCTCCTCCAGTCTAGCTGCCTCTTAACCTCGTTAATACTTTGCTTTGATGCTCTTAAGTTCTTGACAATTTATTCCAGATGTTTGCTACTTTGAGTGAAATAGATTTCCCAAATACCCTGTTTGTTCTTAATGGCTTTTGTCTTCTTCTTTGAAAGTGTGACAATTTTTTTAACCTCTTAGCAATCCAAACATGTTGGTTCACTCCCAGCATCTTCTAAAGTTTGGGGTGTTTTCTTTAGAGTGGATGTTCTTTTGTGCTGTCTTCTTGTGAGGTGATCTTGATTTCTTCCATCTTTGTAATTCTACACACATGAAATTCTAAGCTCTGAAGTCTTTTAGGTGTGTGTTTATTTCATGTTGTTTGTTTGGGGGGTTTGTTGTTTTTTTTCTTATTGGTGCACATGCATAAGATAGGGAAAAAATTATGGAGGTAAGGGAAAAATTGTACTTTTTGACACACTCGACAAAATGTTCTTCAAACATGTGTTTGCCCATGTTCCATTGGGTGTTTTCCATGGCTGAAGTAACTGGAGTGCTTTCAGTAGATGTGGTGGGCTGCCATCCCCTTGTTGAGCTGATCAAGGTGAAAAGCTGAGGCTGCTCTTAATGGCATTGATGCAAATCCCCACAGGGTGAGCACGGCTGGAGCAGTGTAACTGATCTGGGAATGGCTGAGCTGTTGGAAGTTCCCGTTATAGTAATAAAAACGTGTCCATTTTACACTGGTTGCATGGCTTTAATTATTCTGTTGCTTTCTTTAAAAATAAAGCCAAAAACAAAACAAACCTTTAAGTGAACCAGTTTTTCAAGTACAAAAGCTGTGCCTAGACCAGGCCTTAGGCCTCAATATTCCAAACACTTTCACAGGTGCTTAACTTCACCACTATGAGTAATCCTATTGATTTTCAACGGCACTACTTGGGCAATAAAGAGTGGATTTGTATGATCTGGGGCTTACTGGGGGGTATATCAGAAGTCACTCTTCTGAAATTAATGATTGCATGGGTGTAAGATGAGTGTCCAGCCAAGGATTTAGTTAAAATTAATAGTACTTTTGCTTCTAGGCTTCCTTTGAAGTATTTAGCTGTCTTGCCTGTTCTTTCTAGTGCTGTACCTTGAAGGCCTTTCAGTTTTTGACTGGTGGCTTTTGTTACAATATCCTGCAAAATGAATATTCGGGTAGTAGTTGGTGTACTGCGGCTTTCTATCTCGTGGCCAGTTATAACCTTCCAGTGAGGTTATTCCACATGTCAGTGTCTTTATAATGTCATTTTCTGTTGCCCAGTGCTCTGTGAACTCATGCTGCAGCTTTCCAGCCTCCAGATCTTCTTTTTTATCCAGTTGCCCTTTTCAATGAAACTCATAGCAGTGTGACAGCTCTGGAACTCCTGCCAGCTCATTCAAGAGTTATTAGAGATGCATGCTCATGCACACCATGATCATAGATGCATTATTTTTGAAGGAAATCGGGCAGAAAAACTAAAAAGTGATTTGATTAGAGATAGAAGCATTATAATGCTTCATGATCTTGAAAAAATTATTTTGCTGTATGGCTGCTCTTACAAATGTGTTTTACCCCAACTTATCTTCTCCCTCCTTCCCCTTGACAAAAACGGGCATAAGGCTACTATTTATGCAAAATGTAGAAGGACAAACTGTTTTGGGAGTTGCAGAAGGAAAATTGCCTCTCAGTATTTCAACAATACAAATAGGCTTGGCACTAGGGCTGAGAGGTCTGTGGCAGTTGCCAACATGGTGGGTGAGTCATTTCTGCTCAGGTGTTTGCTGGAGAAGGAAATCTTTGAGTTCTGCTTAGTTAGAGAAATACTTAGGGGAAACAGCCCTGTGTGTTAAAGCACCAGGAATCTGACATCACAGCCAGTTTTGTCCCAGCTGCCTGCGCAGCGGATCGTTAAAGGGAAAGGCTATTTCATTCATTCCAGCCTGTGTTCCCCTTTAAAAGGGCAAACCCTTACCTTTCAATTTTAAGGATTTCAAAATAGTTTTGTCAAAAAAGAAAACAAACCAGGTACTAAGATCAAGAAGAGAACATCCAGCTTCAGCTGGAACATGTGGAGACGGAATGTTTGATGTGAAAGAGTTTATGCCAGATGGCTGGAGTACCTGTGTGTCACACAGCATTATGTGTTACAATTCGACTCTTGAGTGGTGAGTGCTATTGCAGCTACGACACTCGTGTGGGAAATGTGACAGCTTTGGCTGGCAAGAACCTAAAGCACAAGTTTCACTGAAATTGTGGCAGGATTTCCATTGAGCCCTGTGGAGCTGGTCAGCACTGACCTTCCCAGTTGAGTTGTGCTGTCTGGCAGCGTGCTGCAAGGGTGCACTGAGGAGTCGAGGGTGGGGATGTAGGACACCAGGTGAAGATTGAGAAAGCCAAATTCTGTCACTGGCTTAATGAACTCTTCAACAAGTTGCTTTGTGCTTGCCCATCTCATTCTCTTTGGCTTAGTCCTGGTACTGTGTTAGGATGCTTGGCATTGTATGGGTTGGTGCTTTGCAGGAGTCTTCAAGAGCCTCCAGAGTTTCAAGGTAGATGATGATAACTTGCATATCTGTTATATTTTCTTGGGCTGTGTGGAATCGCCTCATTCAAACCCAGTTTGCATGTTTAGTTCACAAGACAAATGTCAAAAATCCAAGCTTTGAGAACAGGTTTAGGAAAGCAGCATCTATGCTGATGCTGTTTCTTTCCTGCTGTTTAACAGCGTGTACTGCCAGTCTCATTCTCTTGCCTCTGCTTTTAGCAAATCTGTGGTGCTTTGGAAGGAGATCAAGGTTACAGGTGGTTTTCCTCGCGCCTCCTGGTTGTAAGGCCAAACTTCTGGGTGCACCCACAAATCTTGCACTTTCCACAGTGAAAGAGATGGGGATCCTAGCTGTTGGACAGCCTGAGGGGGTGCTGCCACTGGCCTTACTCCTTCTAAGTATTGTTCTTGGGGTGCTGCCATGGCTCCTGCCAGAACTTGAGGCTCCAGCTCAGCTCCTGCTGATGCTGTTGCTGGCTCAAATGCCTTTTTTTCAGCTTTCTGGTTAGACAGTTGTTAGCTGCAAACCTGGGATGTGCGAGATTGGTCACTACTTGTCTTAATTGCCTTTCTCTTCTATTGTTATTCTCCATTTTGGGGGTCAGAATAAAGGGAAACATGCTGGGTAGAAATAATGTTACCTCTGGGAATGATTAAAAAGGCATTTTTTTGATCACAGTCTTTGATTAGATGGGGACCAAGTTGTGTTTCCATATGAGGTCAAACCAATGAATTTGGGTTTGAAGGCACCAAATCCTGTGAAGAGAGCCAGTGGAACCGGAGCTCAGGATAGAAGAATGTCTTTGTCAGGTTGTCAGAGCTATGGAGCTGTTCTAGATTTTCGCTCTTAGCCTACAAAGTAGTCCATCCCTTTTCCATCTCCTAGATGCCCCTCAGGTTCTGCCTGCAAGGAACAGCATCAGCCAACATCTTCCACGCAGGACTTTCCTCTATTTTGAGTCATTTGGCAAAACACCACAGTAGAATCTTTAATGAAGAAATGTTGGTTACGAAATACCCATAATGGGCATTTAAACACACTGAATTTGGTAATATTTTTCTTTATAACTCCTGTCTAGAAGCCCCAGCTGTGACCAGGGCCTTGTGTGAGATGTTATGCAAACGTGTATCTTGTACAAACAGGAAGATGCCATCACTTGGGGAACTTTGCAGTCAAAGCAGAAAAAGGGGAAGGAGGAAAGAAGAACACTTGGATGGCTTCTTCAGGGTCATGTGGTAGGTCACCGGCAAAGGCAGGAATAGCAGTGGGTCTGCTGGCTGCCAAGGCTGGTCCTTACCTGCCGTGATACCACCCTGTCTCTTCTAAATCACCTATGTGCTTTCCCAATGCTCCCTAGCCTCTCTTAAGCTCTGTTGCAGGGCTAGGACACCAAGTGGGTTCAGCTAATTCAGTTTAACCTTGGTTTGTCAAGCTGCTTTCATATCCAGAGCCATGTGGCTGTTCTGTGTTGCTGGGAACTGAGCTGGATTTGTTAGATTTCCAGAGAGGAAATGGAGCACACCAGAACTGCCCTTTGAGCTGAGCCAGGATGCCATAAACTGTGGATATGCCCTCCCAAGAACAACTTGTGGTCACAAACCAGGCTACCTGGTTTTAAATTGTGTCCAACTTTTTAAGCCAAGCAACTAAATATTTCTGAAGCTTATTAAATTAACCAGTTAGACCAAGGCAATATACAAAATATACAGGCCAAAGAAAGCATTATGGGTGTAGCTTTCTGAAGGAGAATTATAGTTGCTGCTGATTATGCTGTTACAGTCAGTGTTGTGTCAGTGTTCCCATTATCAGCCTCTTTCTTTTTCCCCCATCAATGAGTTGTTCTGGGGCTGTGTGAAAAGGTTTGGATCTCATGAAAAGGTTTTCATGTGCTGCAAAATGTAATGTGAAACTACTGAATCTCTGTTACCCAAAAGATCTGCCCTGTTTGTATAGGGAAGGAGCAACCTTCAAAACTGGGATCTGAACCTGATGCTCAGCACCCAGAATTTGGGAGGAGTTCAGCTCGCACTCAATTCTTCCTATTGTTAAAAGTATTCACTTTGGTCCTTGTTTAGCACTGAAGAGATGAGAAATCCTCAGGTCAGGTACCTTTCTGTGTTTAACTCTGCTAATACAGACAACTTTGCTATATTTGTGATTTGCTTTAGTTTACAATTTGAGCTACAGTGCTATGTAGGGACGCTGTGATTGAGGGTATGATGCTATGCAAGATGCCAGCCTTACCACAAAGACCTTCTGTTACTGAGTAAGCTCTGTGTCTCAGCCCACACAAACGTGCTGTACTTGAGTAATCATGTTCATTAGGGTTATATTTTCAAGCAACCAAGAGCAGGGCTGCCTCATGCTGGGCACTGTGCAGCTCCAGAGAACCAGCCTTTGTTTCCTGTGCAACGTGCCAACCTGTTTCTCCAGGCCACACCTGCTTTCCAATTCAGGTGACAAAACTGGTGAAGAACTGGTTTGCATCTTGCTCTTCCATCTGCCTGGGCATGTTTGGGAATCCCTCAGAATGATTGAATTCAGTGCTTTAAGCTTTTTTCTTTTTTCTTTTTTTTTATTGCATGCCTCCCACAGTAACTGCAGTAGCTTCATAATGGAAATGCTGACACGACACTATCGGCTCAGCCCCGGGAGTGTGTTCCACCTTCCATTGTTTGCCTTGGCCTCTGTATGTTGTGTACTGCTTCTCTTTAATTGGTTAATTTAATAAACTTCTGAAGTGCTGTATCAGTTGCTTAGCTTTTATCCACCAGCCTGATGAAAAAAGTATAAGTTTCAAAAGCTTTCCTGTATGAAGTTAATCAAATAAAAGGTATCTTCTACTGTACTCTGCATGTATGTCTTGGAAAGACTGCTTGAACTGACACATTTTTACAATTAAAGCATTTAAACCCCCCCCCCCCCCCAATCTTTATGCAGCTAATGTTCCAGACCTGACCTGCATAACAGCAGCTTCAGAAACAACAGAAAAGGGAGGAAATCTTAAACTTAAGGCTGTGCAATGCTTCAGTAGCCACATCTGAATTATATGGTAGGCTAAACCGTACTTTAGATGCACTCTTGGGGTTGGAAAGGGGGGAGAAATGTGGGGAAAACATAACAAAAATGATTTGAAGGTATTACGGAAGTCTTGCAATTCAGCCATGTGTGAGACTTGGGTGATTTGCACTGGAGCGCTGAGTCTTGGTCAAGCCCCACATAACCATGAGCATATCCTTTAACAACTCTCTGCTCCATTCCCCATTTGAAGATCTTTTTCACATGTTATGTGTTTCATTAATTCTGATTTTGAGATCTGGGAAGTGTGTGTCACAATGGGGCTTTTTATTGCATGAGCTGTAATAATAAAGAGTTGGAAAGATGGGTGGATCTCAGTGTGGATGCAGTAAATCCTCTTTCAGGCCAGTGCAGACAGCACCTAAGAGAGGCCCCAAGTGCCACACATGAGGGAATGTTTATCTGCGTTCAGCAGAGCCAGAGAGTGCAATGCACATGTAATATGAGTCCATCTTTATCTATCTTAATCTACAGCCTGAGCATCCCAAGATTTAAGGGTATTCACCTATCAGGAGTGATTTAGATATACTTGATCATGCCTCAGGGCAGGGGAACAGCCTAGGTTACTTCTTGATATCCCTTCCAGCCCTGTTTTTTTTTATGACTCTATTAGATCTGACAACAACAGAATCATACACTTTGTTCCAAAGGATTCGTCTATTAATGAGTACTTTGTGGTGCATAGCTCCTCTTCCCTTGAGGAGCTCCAAGAGGTTGACAAGTGCTAATTAAGTCTACAAGAACTGGTGTGTTGGGTAATTATTATTTTACAGGTAGAGAAACTGAGGTGCAAATGTAACCCACAGGAAGGTTTGGGGACAGAATCTCACTTCAGTGCTTAGCATTTTAGCTACTCATAAATCTCGCCAAGCTGTGCCTCTGGGCTGTTGTTGCCAATGGAGAACAAATGCTGGTGGTTCCTTCTTCCTGCCCACATCTGAGCTACTCAAGGTTGTCAGAGGCTCACCATCCATGTTTGGGCTGCATTAGCATCAGAGGGGGACTGCTAGCAAAGTTAATGTGGCCTGTGTGCCAAACATCAGTTTATTTTTTCTCTATTACCATGCTTCCTGGCCTTGCAGAGTTACAGTGACTTTAAAGGGGGAGCTGCCTCGGAGACCTGAATCAGGCCTTTTGTATTGGGAAGGAGGTAATGTCTTGCAGCCTACATTGTCAGAGTGTAGTTTTCAATCAAACATTTGGCAGTGTAATTAGGCCGCTCCAGTGCTCTGGGGTGGTGTGGAGTGACACAGCCAAGTGGTATTTGAGAACACTTTAAAAGGAAATGGGCTAATTGGTTTAGCTCTGGGTCAACAGTACCTCAGGAGCCATTGAGCCAGACCAGGCCTCTCTCTGGCTGGTGTTTAAACTTCTCTGTTTAGTCAGCAATCCATTGCTAAAGGAGGGTCTCTCGTGTGAGGACGAGGTGTGGCTGGAATGGCTTTTGTCCTCTAGCAGGGTTATTATTCACCTGTGTATTTCTGGGTATGGTGTTGTATCTGTACGTACTGTTTTTCCCATGCTGCTTTTCTTGTGTCTTCTGTGTCCCAGCTTACCTGTTTGCAAAGTTGGACTTTGTGTAGGATTCCAGGAAAACATGATAATATTTGTTATCCTCAGTCAAACTTCAGGGTCAGGTTGGACAGAGCCTTAGGTGTTATGGTCTAGTGTGAGATGTCCCTGCCCATGGCAGGGAGTTGGAACTGGATGATCTTAAGGTCCTTTCCAACCCTAACAATTTTATGTTTCTAAATTCTGTCCCAAATAGTGGAATCACTGTGTTACTTCCTTGGGCCCATGCAGACTGCGCCCAGGGATCCGAATTTGATCAGCTGGGGCTTCTGATGAAGCAAAACTCATTCCACCACACCAGTCCTGAAACCTCCCGTTTCCAAGTCTCCAGGTGAATTACCACCTTAGGTCGGTGCGTGCAAGCCAGGGTCAATTTTACAAGCCCTTTTCTGGCTCCACCTGAGACACACATGGAATGCTGGCAACCTGAGAGTGCAAACCCCAGGGTGGTAGTAGGTTTCTCCTCGATGTGATGCAGAGGGGCTGGTTAGACAAGTTAAACTCCAAGCTGCAGCTTTCGTGCGGTGGAAATTGTTGCCTTGTTGCCACTGTCCAGCTCTGTCACGCTGCTGCACGTCGGTTTCCTCCACTCTTCCAGGGTGTGTTCTCAATTAATGTTTGCACACTGTAATTTGTGATGTTGCTCAGTTTAACAGGACAGAATTTACCAGTCCAAACCATGTCTTGGTGAGAGGGTGAGGTGCCTATTATAATCGGGAGGTGTTTTTATTCATGTTTGCACGTGGTCTATTGTAATCCTACAAGCTAGGGCGTAGCGCAGCTTTGAGCGACAGCAGTGGCTGTGAGGTAATGGCTTGGATATAAGGGGGACAAGAGGAAGTGGTACGAATGAGCCCCAGAGATATTTCTTATGTAAGAATTTCTCTGTCTTGTTTTTGATCCCTGCTGAAGAGACTTTCTTTAGCAGATGAGATTTGCATGTCATCTTGTCCCAGACAGTACTGGACATGCAGGCATTGCTCTGGAATGCTCCTGCCAGGGTGATTATACCATAGCTGGTCTGAGATTATACCATAGCTGGTCTGATCACATCTGCCATGCTGCAAAATCTGTGTTGTAGTGGCTGGTTTTGGGGAGTACTCCCTCACATACCTTAAAGAAACCATTCATGGGGTTCTGAACATCTTTACATCTATGTCTGTATTCAGTGTTTCAGAAATGGGGCTTGTTTTCTTTCCATGGTGGTTGCTGCAGTATGCAGAAAGGGGACATGCGTCTCCCAGCTCTTTCCAAGAAAGCAATCCCAACTTGTTCTGCTGGAGAGGCAATAGCCAGGTAGAGGTACAGAGAAACACTGGGAGTAAATAATGCCCTGTGATTTTTCTCATGGGTTACAAGCAGAAAAGGCTTGTGAATGGACATAGCAGCCTATCCTCTCCCTCCTTGACTCATTGTGGACCAAACCTCCTCAAACACGTCCCCCTCTGTTGTGTATCCAAGTCTGGAGACTGTGCCAGCCAGGAGAGGCTACATTTTATGGCTGTGCAGGATAATGGGGCTACTAAGGGAAGGTTTGATATTCAAGTGCTGCAGTTGTGAGGGGAGGCCTGATTAAGGCAAAGAGCCCAGCTGAGCAGACTGGGCAGTCCCTTGCTGCTAAGAGAGCAAATCGCTGAGCAGAAACATCTCTGAGTATTGCTTGAAATGGCCAATGGATCCGTATTGTGCCATAGCTGAGAGCTGGGCATCTTCAGCCTGAGTGTTCATGTGAAATCAAAGTACTGTCAGGGGACAGCAGCTGATCAGTCCAGGGCATGTGGGGAGGGTATGTTAAACACTCCCTCTCAATGCAACAAGCCCCCCTGAGCACATTAGCATCCATCTGGAAGGTAATTAGGTAATCTCTAGTTGAAGAATCAGTGAAGGGATCCTTCCTCCCGCATCTCCTGGTAAAGTGCCTACTCTAATTTTTGTGACATCCAGCTGGAGGGTCTCTGTATCTGTCATTACAGACCATTAAACTCCTTCAGATCCATCTCTATATTTTAAGTAGTTTCTGACCCCTGGGTGACAATGGCCGAGGGGATCTGACTTTTTCTCTTTTTTTAAGACAAGGAACATTTTCTTGTATGGAATGAGTCAAAAAGTTCTTAGCTAAGGAGTGGGCATGTGTACAGGCTCCTGTCCTGGCAGGCTGGGCATGGGCAAAAACCACCTTCCACAACAGTGTTGTGTTACCCAGGCTTATAACCTGTGGGATTGTCCCTGATCTCACCAGCAAATAGGGGAGTGTTCTCTCCAGCAAGAATCCCTCTGGTTTCTAAATAGCACTATTCTAGATACTGGAAGGTGCAGATTGTCCTGGAAGGAGTTGAAAAGCTGCAGGGGACAAAACAACCTGAACAGTCTGCTCCAAAAGGCTGCAAGGAAAATGCTGCTTAAAGAAACCCAGAAAAGACCCCCAGATTCCAGAGAGGAGGATGAGTGAGAGGACCAAAAAAGGGAATTGGTTCAGGTTGAATGAAACCTGTTGTTTGACTCGATACATAATACTTCCTTTCATTAAAGTGCCTGTAATCTTTTCCTGTTAATTGAAATGAATTTATTAATTTCAGTCTAAAAATGTGTAAGCACTTTCAGGCTGATGACTTTTATTTTTTCAGCTGAAGTGACAAATCCAACATAAATTTGCACTGGTTGTGTTGACCCAAATATGCCTGTTTTCTTTGGGCAGGGATAAAAGTTTCAGCTGAGAACTGCCTGCTTCTAATCTGGACAACACCTTCTGCCTAAGGATACTTTCATTCATAAATAAAAAGGCAAATAGCTGGATGGAAACAAAACCCGTATATGTGCCCTGTATGGGTTGAGGATTTCACATAAACCAGCAAAATGTGAAACTGGAAGAAACTGGAGGGGATGGTGGTCCTTAAACCAGTTTGGCAAGGCAAATGTATGGGGTTATTTTCATAGAAAGCATTAGTGATAGCATGTGTTGAACAAATTGAGCTGTTTCGCTTGGTTTATCACTGTGAATAGTGTTATCATGACTTCTGTGATGGTAGCACATCTGACATGCCTATGAGAGTGGTGAATTCTGTAAGTTACCTGAGCTAGACTTGCACAGATAGTACATATTTAGAAATACTTGAGGCAGAAGAGTATGTAGGAGACCTGGTGTCTCAAAACCACCATTCCCAGGCTGCCTTCCCCCTTCATCTTCTAAGCAGCAGTAGAAATAATGTCTCAGTTTCCCAGTAACCAGTCTTCAAACTCAAAACAGCCTCTTTGTTTTGCTAAAAGAAAGGGTCCTTTATTGCCTGTGCATAACCAGAGATGAAAAGGTGACGTTTTCTTTAGTTGTTGTCAATAACAACGATATTTTCTCCTTGCAAAAGGACAACAGGAAAAGTTTACAACATTAATTGCCATTGGAAGCAATTTGCTAAAAGGGGGATCTGGTCTCAGCTGCTTAAATGTTTACTCACTGGTGCTTGATTAATAATAGCTAATTAGAGAAATATGATTTTCTGTCCTTTCTAAATCTGTGAAATCTGGTGTCGCTCAAGGATTGAGCCTGTAATTATTTACCATGGTGGGAACAGTTCTATTGAGAGCCTTGACTGATGTCCAAAGAAACAGCTGGCATGAGAGTGAACATGGGATTCATTGGAAAGGATGACTTACTGGGGGACTGTAGAATTTTTCCTCTAATGGATATTTAAAATGTATATAATAAGTGTAGCATATTAATATATAGTAGTTGAATGTAACTGTATAAATATGTATATATTACATATAATATTTTCAAAACTGGTGGGCTGAAACTTATATTTCTGTTTCCCAAACTACGTTTTCTTTTGTTAGAAACATGTACTGTTTGGGTCTCTTCTGAGAGAGATAGAACGTATTGTTGGAAGGCGTTTGGAACTCAATTTAGACAGCTAAATCCAAGCTGGATTATCAAACCGTGCATCGTGCTAAGTAGCAGTTAATAACTGGGAGACATTTCTGAAGGCTGCAGTTGTGAGGTAGCTGCAAAGCCAACTGCTGAGCAGTCAGCTCTGGTGCCATCATGAGTACATGAAGGGAAGCACCTCTCCCAAGGGCTCTTGGTGGAAGCCATGTTTTCAAGCTTCTCTCTTCTGAAACAAATTGTGTGGTAAAGCTAAAATGTGCATTTCTGTTACCCTTTAAGACACTTCCTTGTTTTTGGAAATCTGCCTTTAAGCCCCTAAAGGCAGAGTAATAAAAAAAATAATCGTGTAAAATCTGTTCACACAGAAGGGAAAGGGAAGGGCAGAGGAAATATCACTCTGTAGGAAATCAAAATGCACCAACCTTCTACAAATTCAGAGTAGATAACCTGTTTACCAGTGAGTACCTCGTTTGGGAGAGTGATGGTCTTATCGCCAAAGCCATTTTGAAACCTATTTCTAAATAAAAAAGCATTTTGTGCAGTTGCAGTAATTAATGGCTGCTCTCTTGCAATAGCCTGCAGAAAACTAACTCATGCGTTTGACAGCAAACATGAATATGCTTGTAAAACTGAAGGGAATCGTTAGGCTTGTGTGAGCTTGATCACTTAAAAACAAACCAAGAAGCTGAATGTGGAAGCATGTTACGACTTAGGGGCTTGATTGAAGTCAAGGGGAGTATGTCAGTATGAAATCCCATGGAAAGAAGGAAGGCCCAACTCATTTGTAGCCACAGCAGCTGTGGCACGGGGGTTAAAGTGGCACACTTGAGACCCCAAACAGCCCAAGCAGCAGGGATGTTCTGAAAGAGCAGGACAGTTATAACACTATTGCATACATGGTTGCCTTGGAAAACTGGACCTTGCTGTAGGCAGATGTGATGTTTTGAGATTGGGATGCGTACTTCTGTTTCCTTTTTGCTTCTGTCTTGCATGAGGGCAGCTTCTGTCCCATCCATAGAATTCCTGTAGGAGGAAATGTGATTTATTTCTGAGGGTGAAGAAGGGCAGTATTGTGACAAACTGTGCGAATACCACAGATTTCCAGAAAGCAAGTAAAAAGGTGATTCAGTTTGCTTCTCACGTTGCATGTGCTTACCCGGATTATTCCATCCAGTAAAGTTGCAGGCATGAATTTTCAGGAGCATTTATTGGAAAAACTTATAAAGGAACTTATAAGGAAATATGGCCAAGGTTGGGTGGAGAGTGAATTCTAAAACCTGTGCTGTGTTGCTGAAGCTGGTTCTTTCTTCTATGTCTGATCAAGGGACAGAGGCACCTTGTGACCACTCAAAGTTTCTGCTGGGGCAATTGGACTATTTTGGATTTGGTTTGTGCATTTGGAAGCCGCAAATCCCAAGTATTACTTTACAAATTAGTCTGAACTGTGTAAAAAGTCCTAAAATGAAAACTGAGGGGGAAAGGCCTACTTACTTGCTGTAAATCTGTTCACCCAAGTCTAAGATGACATTGTGACCTGCTGAAGATGAGGTGCGTGAAGTCTTCTGACAATTATCATTCATGCTATAGAACTTAAATATCTAATCTCTACCCGTTCTTCACTTGCATCATGGAGTGCAAAATGCAGGATTCTTAGAACCCAAATCGATCCAAGTATCTAAAACTTACTAATTAGTGGGAAAATTCAAATTTTCTATTTAAAGGGATGAGAGTTTCTCTCTTTTTCTGGAGGAGGAAGCAAGTTTTGCTCTTGCTTATGGTGAGGTTAATCATGAAGACCTCTGCTGTCTGTCAGATCTACCCATTTGGATAGAAAAGAGACCACGAGCTGTAAATGAATGCTTTTCTCTGTAGCAGGGCTTAACAAAAGCTGTTGGAACAGGAGTCATCCTCATTGTGTTTCTGCTCTCTAATGTTATTTCTTGTTGCTTTTTGGACTGTGTAGGTTGCTTAGTCCCTGGCATTACCTCACTTGTGAATTTGACAGTTTCCTGATAGATTGTTTATCAAAGAAAATATTATGTCAATAATATCTAAAAGCTGTAGCAATCCTGCTCCCAGCCCAGAGATGTAAATACTGTGTTATCTCATGGCACAGCCTTAAATGACGCCACACATCTTGAAATAACATGTCCAAATGTGTCAGAGGAAGAGATTGTTGAAGCGGTTGCCTTACGTTACCTGCCTGCTAGCAAATGGGTGGTGAGAGACCTACAGTTTGATTTTATTTTTTTTCTTTTTTCTTTTTCTTTTTTTTAATGTCTATTAAGCAGATCATGCAACTATCTAAACACAGCACTGGAAAACCTGTTTGCTAGCTTACTCACAGCCCCAAATGGCTTGGAGTTGCAATAGTGTGGTGCCTAACCCTTCAGGGGGAAAAGAAAAGCAGAGCAAACCCAACCCAGTGCACCTTCTAGAACAACATCTTCTGAATTTGTGAGGACTTGGGGGGGGAGGCAGGGAATGAGGGAGGGAGGGAGGGGAAAAATGGCCTGTGTGTGAAACCACGAATTATATTATGTCTGCCAAAGCCCTTTGAGAATTGGACCAACTGTCGGTTCAAATGATTTGTGCTTATCCAAACTTTACTCATCAAAGGTTTTTATGAGTTCACTTTGGCAATGGCTGTGTTTTTCCATGTGGTGAAATCATACACCTGGAAAACATGCAGCCAAAATGGTGTGGAGCTTGAATAACTCTCCTTGTTCTCCAAATGCTCTTGAGTTTTAAGCATCATGGCAGTTAAAGTGTTTGTGGTGCTATAAAATTTGTACAACTTTACTGTAAACCTGACTCTTGCATAACCCTCTTGGCCAGATGATTGGCAGCGTGGTTGCGATCTTGTATCACAAAAAGGAATAAATATTCACCTGAAGTTTTTACTGTACAGAGGGAAGAAATCTGAAAATCTGTGCCTTTGTACATGCTGTGCATGGTGGCGTGGAACACATCCCACAAAGCAGCAGCCCATGGATAATCCTATTTTATGATTTGCTTCACAGTGTACAGAGCCCTGCCCAAAACGAGCCTGTTCTGGGGTGGACAACAGCGGTGAAGGTGACTGTACTTCACAGAAGTGATGGGGAGAGGCTGACAGAAGATACTGGCACAAAAAATCAAGAGAAAAGGTATGTCTGCAGCAGTACTTGATGTTGACCTTGAAGTTACCTTAACCAGTCTGTGTTGTTTCTGGCAGCCTGCAGCAAAGCCAGTTATATTGCCCTCCTAATTTGCAAGTTGGGCCCTCTTAGGACTTGTTTTGAGGCCAGCTTGCCTTTCCCTGTGGGCAGTAGAGAGAAGCAGAGCAGGGGAGGAGTGGTGAGAAGTGGGAACGTTGGGATTGTTGTGGATTGGCTTCTGTGCCCTGATCCTGTACTGGCTCCACACACGGTTCAGGAGAGCACAGGGTTGGAGGACTGGCAGTAGTGGGAAGTTCTGTCATCTGTGATTGAGCAAAGGTCCCAGGATCGTGGTGGGACCAGTGGTGAATTACGGCTTTTGCAAGCTCAAGGTTAATCCCAATGCCATTCTGGGTATTGGGTGGGTCTTTGAGCATGGCTCAAGACATGCAACATTTTCTATTTAACTGAAGAGAGTCCTTCCCATGTGCAGTGTATTGTCTTATTTTCCAACTGCAATTAAGATGGAGTTGTCTAGGAAAAAGGCTGCAGCATAATGGTACCATGACATGAAAGATACATAAAAGTAGTATAACAAAACTGGAGAAATTGTGAAGGATTCAGGTCATAATGAAGATCAGTTTCTTGACTGCAGTGTTTGGTCACTTGTCTTTCTGTTTACACAACAAAATAGCCTGCAGAGAGTTAATATGTTTAGAAAACTACACTTGCATGTGTTTCTAATGGGAGAGGAAACTCAACAAATTGATGTGACTCAACAAATTGAGTATGCAGAGCAGATCACAGCTCTGATTAGGCCATTTGCAGATTGGTTTGAAGAGCCCTGGCCTCTGGCCAGTGAGCTACTTCTTACTTGCAAGGAGCACAGACAAACAACAAGGGCACTGAGCTAATGCTACACTAGGCTTTGTCTCAAGGAATGATGATATTGTACTTGGAACATATGCTTAGGGCTGGCTGCTTAGCATAATGGAGCAGTCCTGCACCACACACCTCTGTGGCCACACTACAGAGGCTTCACCACAGCCTAACTGCAGACGTCTTCCACTAAGGTCTTATAAATGGCACAGAGTACAAATATTATGGGTAACATAAAGTGGAGTTTAAAAGAATATGGATGCTTAATATAAAAGTAATGAATAATGCTGTGTAAAATGCCTGAGCTATTAGTTCACTTATAAGCAGTGTACCTGTGCACAAGTCTGTATGCTAGGTTTGCATACTGTAATATAAATGGTCTTCTTGCCTTTAAGTAATAACACCCCACCTAATATCTAGGCACCCTTGTGTATATTTTATGCATACATCTAACTTAGCTGTTAAATATTGCTCCAAAACTCACACATACACCAAAAGAACCATACATTGTCAAACTGGTTTGAAATCTATAAAGAAGCAGTGCTTGGGAAGGGTTGAAAGCTGAAGAATTAAAGAGCACTCCTTTTAATTCAATGGCCTTGTAATATGCCACTGAGTAGGAGGAGAAAAGAATGAGTCTGGTGGCTGGATTGGGTCTGCCTTTCCTGTGTTGACATGGGATGGGTGGAGCAGGATGGTAATGGTGTCCCCAGCCCTGGAAGGAAGAAACAATCAATTGCTCTTGATGTGGAGTGACTCTTGGGGTTTAACTCTGGGACAAATTTGTTAGGTTTGCTGGATTTCTTCCTTTTAAATACGTGTCAGTGCTCTTTCTCCTTATATTGTAATCTCGTACTTCTGAGGAAACCACTTCTTGGTGGGTCTCGCTTCTGTGAGGCGTGGGACCCCTCCTGGGTCTGTTTTGTCCTGAAGCTGTGGTGAGGCTGTGAGTGCCCAGGAACCCGGGGGCAAGCCAGGGAGAGGGTAGAAGCAGCTGTGAATGACCAAGGAATCTTAACAAAGCCGAAACACTCCTCAGAAACCCCAGCAATGTTCATGAATGTTAATGTTGGTCTGATCATTATTGTTCTTTTCTTCCTTGGTGCCTGCTATTATATGAGGGCAAGAATCTGCAGAAGACCAAAGGCCCAACCCTAAGGAGCCTGTAAACAAAGATAAACAGTTAACACATGAGCCTGACCCGAAAGAGAAGGGAAGGGGAAGATGTTTTTCATTGTGTGATGAGTTGCTAACTGGGAGTCAGTTTGCCATCTGCTTGTGGGAAAGCCCTAGGAGAAGACTTTGACGTACAGCCCATGGAGTTCCCCACTGCTCCCCTTCTATGTTCTTCAGCATGGAAAGCTGATCCTGCTGTGAAAGCACTCCATGCTGGAAGTCTGCCACCCATACTGGTGAAGGCTGAGGCAAGATGCAGAGTCTGTGCGCCCTAGGTCCCTCTCTGCACAGCATGAGCAGACAGTGCTTCCCTGTGGCACAGGGGCTTTGCAGGGGCAATACTCATTATTATTTCCTAGGTGTTTGGGATGCTGGAGTGGTGGGAGAACATGACCAAATCTAGAGTGATGGGTAAAGTGGGAGTTCTTCCCCAGTGACAAGGGGTTTTTCTGCATGCTGTGGGGATATTTATAAACTTAGCAGTTGTGTGTGTGACCACCCATAGGTAGGTTTATCTGCTGGCTGCAGTTGTGCCCCATTCCTCTCCTCTGCATCCCTTCTCTGTCCAGCCAGTTCCCCAAAGAGGATCTCCCAGAGGCTGCAGAATAGTTACTCTGCAGCATCAGTTCTCAGGTGCCCATTACAGAAACCTTAAATACATGAATTAAAAACATCCTCCCTACTTCTGTCCTCCCCCACGTTGTCTGGAGCACCCATCACCTGACCTCCTGCTTGGCAGAGCTGATGATGCAAGGATGGAGATTATTCCTGCTTGGAAGGCTTGCGTGGCAGTTCCACACGTATTGTAATTTTGGTGCCGGTTGGCGCCAACTGAGTAATGTCTGTGATAGCCTTAGGAGCAGCTTTGCCATGAGATCTCAGGAGTGATACTGAATTAAACAAGTATTTGCACATTTTCATGACCGTGGAATTCCATTCCCTGAACAAAACTGGGGAATTTTCTTGACTCTATGGAAATCAGATCTAGAGAAGAACTCTGTGGTTAAACAGTGACTCTGCCCTTTAAAATACCCTGCCCCCCTGTTATTCTGATTCCTTTGGGACTGAGAATTGTTCTAAAAACTCTGGCATTACGGTTCAATATGTTTTATATCACAGAGGGGAAAGAATCTCTAAATCTTTTATTATCAACCCAGGAATTTTGCTCTGTAGCTTTCCAAAGGTGAGCACCTGCCCCCTCATTTTATTGAGTGTAGGAGATGAAGTTTATTAAGTCTGTCTTGTTGTTGACTTCATTGCTTTGATGTCCTCCAGATTACCAAATTCTCTTTGCAATAACATATGTTAATTTCTACCTGTATTGATAGACAATTATATATGCAAGTGCACTATATCACATGATACTAAAGTGATTCATCCTTTGTTCCTTGTGAATCTCAAAACTGGGTCTCCTGCGTTCCCAGACTGACTCTAATTGAGAGGCTAGAAGCTTAAGGCATCAAAATCTGCTGTGCTGTAGGTATAGTTTGTTACATGGAAATTGATTCTGCACCCAGTTACCCCAGTGAGGGGAAGACAGCCTCTCTCAAACCTGTAGCTACACTTGGGGAGGTGCAGAGGCTGAGTCCTCCTGTACCTTTGGCTCCTATGAGGATAGTGGGTATGTTGTTCTATTTAATGTATATTTAGAGCAGCGTTACCTTAAGATCAAAAGAATTACCCTGGATTTATACCAGGGTAGCTAAACATGGAATCATACATAATTCCCAAGCACATTTGTCTTGCAAGAACCACACCTGATCTGCCTCCCAGCTCTTATTTACATAAGACATCCTCACTGTGTTGAGAACATCTGCAGTGGGGTTGCTTGCTGCCAGCATGGGCAGCCGTCACTGCTGTGAAAGCCTGAGTCCTACCTCCTCTGTAACCATAGATCCTGACCGCTCACAACCCTTCCTCAGGCAGCAGGAACATCTCTCTCTGCTGGCTTTGTGCATTGCTGTGGTCTTAACACTAACCTATTTTATCCCTGAACACAATGGGATGAAATCCTACAGCAGAAAGACATATCTCAAATGTTTCCAGGATGTGTCCATCAGTGGTGCATGTGTAGTTTCTAGCACAGAGAGGATTAGAATAAATGCATTCTCTGTAGATGCTGTTTTAATCTTTCAAGCTAAACTTAGATCTCAGACACCTGTCTCTGCAGCAGTCTGTCTCTTGAGCTCATGAATTTTGTGCACAGCTGTCAGTGCTCTATGTGGGGTTCTCTCTTTTCAGCTGGCTCTATTCCCAGTTGGCTGAAAAGTAGGAGCCTGTCTTAGAATTTCCACTCCTGCATACTTTGATGGAAACAAGAAGATATAAAACAAGATTTAATGACCCAGGTTTTTTTTTGGTTTTTTTTTTATGAACCATTTATTAGCTGTTCTGTACATACTCAGTCTCTGGAGATCTAAGTTACATATTGTGGTAAGTATAGAGTGCCTGTTCCCTATGGACTTTATTTCATGATTTATGTGGATAAAATAAAGCATATAAACCAAATAAATTACCTTGGATAGCTTACTTTGAAATAGGACTCCAGGAAGTGCCACGAGGTGGCCAGATGAAATGCTGACCTGAATCAGTGGTGCTAAAATGCATATACCATCTCCTGCCTCTGCCAGGCCCTTTCTTTAACTCTGAGATTGTGGATTACAAAAGGAGGAAAACGAAAAACATCCACCTATGTCTTCTTCATTCCTTTGGGACTGATTAGATGGGGGATGTGTCACAAATTGAATGGCTTCACCATAAGCTGAGTGGTGCCTGCAGTTTTGCACTGTAGACATCTGCAGCCTTTTTATTCTAAGAAATGGCCATCTGAGGCTGTGGACCCCACCATGCTCTCACTCTCTTGGAATGGGTATAAAAGCAAAGCTGCTCAAAATGAAGGGTTGCCTGCTAGGATCTGCAGTTTGTATGGGCCTTGCCCTTGTCCAACTTGTGTATCTTTAATCTTCTAGTCTTGGTCAGTTTAGGTGTGGTTGTTCAGCTCCAGACAAACCTCTAATTCTTTCTTCTCAGAAAGAGTAACAGTTGGGTATTGCTGCTCAGAGAAACCTTTTCCCCAAATTGTCTGCAAAGAGTTTAAGAAGCCTGGTGCTATATGAGGGAAGCATAAAAGTGAAGTCTTGTCCTTTGTGAGCAGCAACAAGTACATGTTTCCAGAGGAAGGCACATCCTTTTGCCTAGGGCAAGGGAGAGGGTACATGTGGAGATCAGGTTTGCAGAGGTGCAATAACTGAGATTGTTACCAGCAAGTCATCCCATGAGTAGTAACAATGAGGTGGAAAAGGAGCCCAAAAGTTCTAGTGGCACTTTCTGCACAACATGCGTGTAGCTTATGGGATGCAATCGTTTTAGCTGTGTCTGCCTGCCCCTGTGCTGTGCCACTCGGAGGAGCTAACCCTTTTGCTTGGTTTTGCAAGTTTTCTGCGCTAACGCTGTGGGCAAAGTGGCTCCTCTGTATTTAGTAGCAAAAAGCATCGCCTCCCTTGGGTGAACATGAGCCACCCTCTGTGAGAGATGCTGCTGCTGAAGCCACCAGTTGTGCGCTGCGGGGGGAAGGAGCCTGCTGGAGCCTCGTATCCTCTCTAGAAAAGAGAAGCAGTAACTGAAGGAATTTGGCTCGTGGTAGATGATACACCTACACTACCAGATAATGATTTGATCAATCGGCAAGCTTGTCAGATCGGACCCCAGATAGGATGGCAGCTTGCCAGGTGTTGGATCACAGAGACTTTGTTTGATGTTATCAGAGTACAATTAGGTTACATGCATTGCTTCATGGCAGAGGCCAAGTGCAGGCAATCGGGAGGTGCATTCTGCAGCCACCGGAGGTCCTGGTTGTGCCTGGCACCTCTGGTCACCCACTGTAGTGGCTGGGGAGGTGGTGGGAGGGCACCAGGTAACCAACCGCTGGCTTTGGTTACCCTCAAACTCCTGTCAGCCAGCAGATGAGAGAACAAGTAGATTCAGTTTCGGGAGACCTCGGGGCTTAGTAAAAAAGAAAGCTCAAAGGAATTACTCTGTAGAAGAGTAAAATACCAGGTGTAACATGCAGCTAATTATGCCACTGGTTTACAGGAGGGATTTTAAATGTTTCTTTCTGAAAAGCCTGAAAGGAAAAAAAAAAAAAAAATCAAAGGGGAAAGATTGAAAAACAAGTATGAGAAGATATAAAACAAGATTTATATCTAAATAATTTCCTCTAATTGCTGTTAGAAGACATTAATTTTCCTTTTGATGCTCCACTTTACCTTAGGCTTTGCTGTACCTGCCAGGATGGCAGGGAGTCAAAGAGGATTAGCTCAGCAGCTCTCTGCCTTAGTAGCCTCTGTAAAAGATTTAGCAATGGGAAGAACGTACAGGTTGGAAAGAAAAAAAAAAGGTCCTAATTTAAACAGGCCAACTTCAACCTCTTTCTCCTGTGCAATCCTGATGACTTCACCAGCATCCCATGGGTACAGATGAGGTAGGATTGGGGCTCAGAGTGCCAAGTGAGCGTGTGTGTTGCCTTTTAAAGATTCAGAAGTACCTGGTGTATCTGTGGCTGGATAGGTGTCAGTAGTGGTTTCAAAACCATTTCAAGTGGAAAACATTTTGTCCATGCAGCCAGCCAGCCTCAAGCCCATGCACCAATTAAGCTTGCTTAAATCTTGGTCTGGAAAAGACTTAATGCTCAGTGGAGAGGTGTCTGTTTGCCAAGGGGGCACTTGGCCTGGGGCAAATCTAGACAGAAGCAATATGATAATATTTAATTAGCCTGGAGTTTGTAATAAGCTTCCGTTCTGGCTTGCATGTGTGGGACATATCTCTGTGGCAGCGTTTGGGCTGCAATTCCACTGCTGTCCATTTTTCTGTCTCCTTCACCTGAAGATTTTCTTGCCTGAGACTGGGAAGCACAGAGATTGCAATTCCCTGTGCTTCAACAGCAAAGCCAGGGAGTTTGTTCGCTGAGATGTGATGCCAGCTGGATAGGTCAAATTTCTTTTGTTTCACCTTTTTCTCCATCAGGATTTTTCAGTTTAAGATCAGTTCTTGATCTCTGATTGCACCTGAAATCCAGAATTGCTTTTGGTGGTTGTGGCAGGCGCTTCCCAGCTTGACTCAGAGGTACAGATACCAATTCAGTTCATCAGGAGTGGGAAAGTCCACATTCCTCAGGCTGCGCTGAATATCTCAGCCTGGAAGTGTTGTTTATCAAAACTTCTCTTAGATGAACCTTGCGGTAATTCTCCATTAATTTATTTCCTCCAGTTATTACAATGAGTTCTGCTCAGGGGTATCCTAGAAAACCACTTGGAAGCAGCAGTGGAGTAAAATGAAGTGCGGTTGGCTGGAAGGAGCACCCTGTGCCACATCACAAGACTTGATCTCTTATTTTCCCACTGCTTTAATCTATTCTGTTCTCTGTGTAGGGCTTAAACAAAAGTAACTTAAGAAGATCCTGTCTCTTTGTTTTTGTCCTGCATATCATTTTGTACTAGGCAGTCATCTTTAAACGCAGCTCATAGCTCAACAGTCATGTAGACAGGCCTTCTGGGTGAACAATAAAACAGATGCAGGAATAATGAGAATCAAAAGCTGCTTTTAAATTGTAGGTTGAAGTTAGGAACAAGTTCCTTCCTTCAGGTGGAAATACAGGGAGGTATAGTATCTTCTAACTGTCCAGTTCACGGAGGTCACAGTTTTCATAAGAGTTGTTCTCATTTAAGCACTAAATACCCGGGCTGTCTGAAGAAGTTAGTGTGTTGAAGACATATGCTGGTTGCGGAGCTCTTCTAAAAATCTGGTCCCACTAAATCAGTAGCAGACAGTCTCTCTCATTCATCTCCTTGTCTGGTGGTGGTTAAACAAATGCTTTTGAGTCTGAGGAACATTAAAATTCTGCAGCTTCCATAAATGACTTTGATTTCAAGATGAACAACGAGATGTTACAATCAAAACCAAAACCGCTGCAGAATGTAGCATTGAAGGAAGCTCTGCTAATTTCTTCAGAAACAAATGGAGAAGTTAGTAACGTGAACCAGCTGACCACGAGCCAGATGCTGCAAAGTGATAGCAAGTAGTTCAGGAAGCCCCCAGTAGCTTTGCCTTTCAAACTTTAAGATCCATATGTATAACTTTAGGGGTAAAACTACTTTGCTAAATGCAACAGTGCTCAAGGAACAGGCAATACTTGCAACCCCCAGTGAGCACCTCTTCAAGGGGGGAGACTAGTGGCTTTGTCCTTTCAAATATCAAGTTAAGAATTAAGTTATTTTGCACAAGAAGCAGCTATGAAGCAGAATCAATAACAACCAAAAGACTTTTATCTGCTTTATTATGTTTGATGAAGTCCTATTGCTATTACAAGAAGCTTACAGCCATTCCAACATTAGGAGTAGATTACAAACCAGCTACTCAAGAAAACAAAGATTGTTTTCAGTTCTTCATTCCTACTCGAAAAACTGTTCAGTGCCTCCAAATGTGACTGTGCCTTCTATTAAATCCATTACATATTGCCTGTATTCTGACCCTCTTTGGTCACACTTTGACCAAATTTAGCACACTTGTTCTATTTTGTACAACATCCTGAGTAACGGAGCAGACTGATCTAAGCAACACTGTTCTGAATCTTGGGCAATTCAGAAGTTACTGCGACTTTCTAGTATTAGGCATATTCTTAAAAGGACGTCCTGTTCTGCTGTCAGGGTTTTCATTTTCTAAACAATAATGAGTGTTTGGGAGGGAAAGAAAGCTAGTCTCCTACAGGAGACAAGATCTGATATAGAGGCCTTGGAAAGAAAAACACAGCCAAATTTATGGTTGTTGGAGTGGCTGCTCTGTCTTATGTATCATTTCTTACATTCATCTGAATGTATATTTATTGCTTCTCAAACAATTTTGTGTCGCTAAAGAAGTTTTTTCCAGTGAATTCAGGGAACGATTTAAAGAGTATAAGAAATGGATGTAATCTCGTAGTCTCCTACCTGAAATGTTCTCTGTTGGAGCAACCACATGAGTTAGTGATTGCTCATATTGAGGTTTCTTTGTACTGAAGGGTGATGGGTACAAACCCTTACCAAGTGCCTCTCTCAGGATCAGGGCCTCACAATGCTTCTTGCTGTACAAAGCAAAAAAAGTCATATCTGCATACCCGTCAGCATTGTTTTGTCATGTGTCGTGCCTAGGATCATGTGCAAAGACCATGGGAGGGCAAAGAGCAGAAATTCACCATTTTCTAGGGCTGCTTCTCTGTTATATCCATCAGGATGATGCATGAACAATGTTGGAGGGGCCTCCAGTCATTGCCTTTGCCGACATCATGTGTGTGAGTCCTCAGCTGAGGGAGAGAGGAAGGGAGGGATGCTGGCTGTGAGCACCAAAAGACATCACGTTCCAGCAGAAAGGAATTTGCCAACGTCATGTGTTCTTCTAATCACTTTTGAAAGAGGAAGGCAGTGGCCAGTCTTTCTAAAAGCAAAATTCCCTAGCTGTCAGTCAGGGACTGTGGCATTGGTCTTGCTTCCAGTTTGAGCATCCTAGCTGTCATTCACACTTGCGTAACAATGCTAAGGCTGAAGTTCCCAGTCTCTGTTTCAGGATGCGGTGCTTTTCAATCTGAATTCATCCTGCTGTGTGGGTCTTTTCTCGTGGTTTTATATCACACAAAGTGCTCTGGTATCTTAATACCTTTGAGTCCTTCTCTTTCATAAATTTACTTCAGCTCCCCTCAACTAGTGACTTTGACAACAGCCGTGAGCACTCGTGACCTCTGAAAGTCAGTCCCAGGCTCTCTGAGTGACACAACCAAATTAGGGAGGGATTTTCTTTTATGTTATTTTAAAGTGAGGGGTTTATTTACTCACCTGGGAGCCTAGGGCATAGTCAAAGAAAGACCTGAAGGTGTTCACAGCCCTGGTTCATGCCAGCTGTGCTAGACAGTGCTGCTGCCTTATATTAGAAAGACTTGATGATTAAAAAGAAACAGCTAGATATATCTAATTTAACAAGATACAACCCATGCGGATCATAAAAGGGAGATCATAGCTGATTAAAACTGCATGAATTGTTTTAAGTGCATTCCTCAATTTTTAGACTAGAACAAAGGATATGACCTGATTTATCCTGGAATATGGAGATAGATAAGAGCAACTACCTTGACTAGACTTCTCCCCTGCCAACTCAGGATTGTATATTTAAAAACTAGTCTGGACAAACACTAGCTGTGTGCCAAACAGCAATGTTTCCATCGCTTCCCTTGGAAGATTATTCCATACGCTAATAGATCTTGTTGTCGGGAGGCTTTTTCTTACAGCTTAAATCATTCACCTCAAAACATGAAGGAACTGAGACAAGAGTCTAATGGGGTGGGTTTTTTTTCCCTTGTGACTTGCTGCTCTCCAGTGTCTCTAGGCTGTAGCCATGTTACGTGGGGCTGCTGCTGAGCCAGATTATCAAGTGTTTGGGAAGACTTTGTATGAAATAGATTCTGAAAAACCAGGGTAGAGACTAGCTAAAAATTGGCTTTTGGATGGAAAATAGAGGATGTCACAGCCAGGAAGCAGTTCAGAGTGGGGAGGTGTGGCAAAGGGTCACTTTTAGCTACACTTCTTTTTCCCTTATACATAAAAATGGTCTTCACCCATTCTGGGCTTGAAACAAATTGCTTTTGAGGCAAAAAGAGACCCAAGGGAGAAAGTTGTTTATTTTTTCACTCATACCAGAGCAGTGCTTGGCTGTGGTGTGATGGTGAATTGAGCTAATGTGTCTGTCCTTATCCCTTGTCAGTCAGCCTGTGCTCTGTGGGCTTTGTGGTGCAGGACCACCATCCTTATATGCTGTGGGTTATCCGTAAATAAATAAAAACAAAGCAGAAGCAGTTTAAATAAGCTGCCTTAATGTACTGGTCTGATAACTGATTTATGGGACTCTTTCCACTCATGTGAATTGGCATAGCTCCACTGGCCGAATTAGGGCTGTGCAGATTTACACCAGCTGAGGATGTGGCTCGTTGCATTTAATATACCAGGAACTCTCAGGCCAAAAATAGCCATAGATACCTTGAAAGGAAATGCCATGTGAAATGCTGACCGAGAGCAGGACTGTTGGGAGGAGGAGGAGGAGGGGAGTGGTTGTAGTGACAAATACACCATGGCCATCTGCACAAATTGGCAGCTGTAAAGTAAAAGCAACAAGGTTATTGCCCTATATATATATATGTTGAAGCATTAAGTGTAAAGCGTGTGGATATACTGTATGGAAGCATTCAGCATTAATCAGTGGGGAACATGAAATAAAACACGTAGGCCATTGTGTGCAGGTTTAGTTACCTTATTATGGGAAGCGTGTCACACATTTGAGAATGCAGAAGGGGCAGCGTAGGGCAACCAGAGTTATTCAGGGATTTGGGGAATGAATTATAAAGGAAGATTAGCTAGGCTTGGCCTCTATAACTTTGAAACATGGATTGTTGAGTTGAGCAGCTTGCTTAGGCATGGGGATACTGAATTGGAAGCTCAGGAAAATAACACCATAGCCAAGCTCTTTGACAGACTGGCTGGAAAAAGCACCATGAAAGATTTGGAGAGTGAAGCTCTGTCTCAGTGTGCTGAGTCTGACCCCGACCCCGAATCCCCATATGGGATTTCAGTGCAGGGGTAGGTGAGAACACAAGGAGTTTAGATGCCTAAATTTCATTCCACTTTTGAAGTTGGAGGATTCTTTTGTGGTGAGGGAGCAGAGAGAAGGTGAGACCATGACTCTGCTGAGGCACCAGTGGTGCTTGGCTTTCGCCAAGGCATTCCAGATTTTGTGTTTTGAAGTCTGCCACTGCCTTCTCAGGGTTTAAAAAGGATGACCAGCAAGCCTGGCATCAGGTGTGGTGTTATTTTCCACATGTTTTAGCTTTAATTGTGGTATTTCTAGCCAGCTTTTATGGAAGGCTTTTTAGAAAACCCATCCTGTTTTAGCTTTTTTGTACTGAGGGCCTATTTTCAACCTACTTTAGTATCACCGAGAATTAAACCAGCATTATTTCACCTATCTATGGCATCTCGTATCACCTCTCCATACATGAAGAGCAAAGATGAGTTTGCAGTACCTTGGTGATCTGGATATTTGTGACCATCTCCACGTGTGTGGAATTTGTGGCTTAATGAATGTCTGGAAAGGGATTCGAGGTCTTGGGTTAAAGGCCCATATCCTGTAAAACACCACATTATGATTATTATATTCCTCCTCATTGATCAGCTGTCAGGGAGACAGACTCCAGCACCACTTCACTGATGAAATGGCAGCAATACAAATACCAGTGCTGCTCCATAGAGCAGCTTGCAGTAATACTGCCGAGTGCAGCTCCAGTAATTGCCTGGCAGTGATACAGGGGGTAGTGCAGCTCCATTGATCAGAGGCTCCAGCGATGCTCTGCCGATCGCTCGGCACCACTGTGGGCTCCAAAGCTGCTTTGCAGACCCGGCAGCACAGGAGACTCCAGGAGATCCTCATGTACCCTGGTGGAAAACCTGCCCTAGGAGCCACGTTCAGGATGTGCAGACAGGGCCTTGATGATTTGTTTGGTTTCCCAACTGATTTCCTTCTCAGCCTTGATGGAAAATGCTGCGCTAATGTAAAGCTGCTCTACTTGAAAACCCAAGACTCTCAGCTTGTTATTCTGAGTAACTGCCACAGTCCTCAGCCCTCTGCTCTCCCATCCAGTCCTTGTGCCTCCCAGTAGAGGCATCTCTTGCAGTGTGTGGGTGTCTTGGAGTGTGTGTGTTCTTGCAGTAGTTCCTGTACCACTCCATGGGCAGATGGGAGTAAGTGTTTAGTAAAATGGAAATACAACCAGTGTTTGCAAGTGAATCATTCCTTAGTGTTTCAAAGGCTGGGTGTGAAAGGTGGAAAGGAAGTTGATCTGAAATGCAGCCAGAACACGCTGTTGGTATTTTAGCAGGGGACTCCCTAAAAAATGTGCTCCTTTCACCTGACTGACTGCTCCCAAGGAGCAGGAAGTGTACTGCCAAGAGAGGCAGGCAGTGAGAGAGCTGAGCACGAGACATGGGTTGGCACAAGCTAGTGTTCATGGAGTGCCACTGCCAGAGAATAGTTGAAGGTGTTGCTCTGCTGTATCCTGCAGTAGCTGGTCCTGCTCATCCCTGCCGGCCCCCTCAGGATGTGTCTCTTGTTTTGTATGCGGAGGGGATGGGGACTACCCACATTAAGGTTCCTAGTTTTGTTCTTTGTTATTGCTCTTTATGCAGGAACGACTGTTTCAGAGTTCAGGAAAGCTTGTATGTAATAAAGGGAAGCCCAGACTTTTACTGTGAGGGACATCCACCAAACTCAGCCCTTTATCTTCCCCTGGGGTTAACACTGCTGAACGTACTTCATGGTTACCTTCAGGTGTATGGTCTTCACTTGAGGTTTTATTCTGGTTTGGTTTTATCCCTCTTTTTGTTTGCTTGTTCTTTTTTCTTTAACCCCAGGACAGTTCAAATGTGTTCATTACTCAGAGGTAAAGTAGACATCTTTTCATGTGAAGGCTACCCCTGCATATGTGAAATATTTAACACTTGGTATGCTGAGACTTGCTCTTCAAAGTAGTTTTGTTAGCTTGAGGGGTAAATAATGCTTGGCAAGGATGATTGAGCAGACACCAGGGAGAGGGTGCCTTCGCACAAGGAAATCACCCAAACACCCCTCCAGTTCACAAGCTAATTTTAATATACCCTGTGCATCTTGTTCTGCTGCGCTCCTGAAGCAGGGGAAGTGCAAAGTGGGGGCAGACACTGTTCTCCATGGGAAGAATCTCATTTTATACTGTCAATTTTATTAGCATCCTTTAATATGTAGCAAATCTTCTATTGGCATTTAGAGAAAGAACACCGGTTGATGAGATTGTAGGTGTGCATATGGTTAAATCCCTGATGTTTTCTTTACAAAGTAATTCCTGGCCAGTTTGGTGATGTGAGGCAAAGCCTTAGATGATGGCTTCTCAGCATTGAAGCTTGGTGGAAAACTTTAGCCTACTTGATGAAAGGCTGTATCCACAGCACAGAGGTCTTCTAAACCTTGGTACAGCTGCAATGCTGAACAGTTTGTCCCTTTCAAAAAGGGAAAGCTAGAATTAGTGCATTAATACAGCAGACAATGCAAATGAAAGCTAAAAGGAAATCCATTTCAGGGGGATGATTCAGATCTACAGTTCCCAAGAAAATCAATAATGTAAATACTGAAAAACTCAGGGGTTTGGCCAAAATACTTTTGTTTTTAGGCATTCAGTTTTTCAGGAAAAATAAGGCAAAAATTTCCACCCAAACCAACACTTTTCACAGCCTCTCAAGTTTCCTTGGAAATTTTCCTTCTAATTTGTTTCTGTTGGAGAACTTGGGCTCCATTCCCTCAGGGTAGGATCCACAGCCTACCTGCCTGGAGTCCTTAAGAGCAGGCTAGTACAAAGTTACTAGAGTGCAGTTCTGTGGGTGGAGAAGGGTTATCCTTAGTACAAGTGTGTCATGGATATTCCTGTGCACCCTTAACCCTTCTTTTCCAAAGCCTTTGCTTTAGCATGCACCTAGTTACCACTTCACAGCTTCCAAATGATGGTGACTGGGGATATCTGCGGAGTGCTGTGCATGGCTTGTTCTGCATCAAACCATGGACAGGAGAATGTCATGGCTTCTGCTAGAAGACCTGCTCTTCAGTTAGCTCAGGCTTGTACCTCAGGGGTTCCCAGTGAGCCACTGAAACTGGTGTTTCTCTTAGCTGAGTGCCACCAGGCAAGGCTGGCTCAGTCAGTGAGGAGTGATAGAGGATTTGTATTCTCAAAATGGTAGCCTTGCATTTCTGGAAGCTGGAGGTAAAGGAGGAGTCAGGAAGGAGTGTAGAGAAAAAAAGAGGATTGCTTTTCTGCTGGGGAAAGTTATTTTGCAGGCAGAAGATGGAGACAGTCCCCAAAAGCTTTAAATCTGTGGTTTTCCTAGAGGAGTTCAGGCTCCAAGGAGTTTCTGCTTTTAGTTGCAAGGTAAAGAAAGCAGTGCTATGGAGATCTGCAGAAGGCACTCTGTCCCCTTGTGATTTCAGTTACTGAAGTAGAGCTGGGGGGGCGTTCCCTGGTGTGGATTGAGCTGGGAGCAGAAGAGGCAGCATGCCTCTCATCCTCTGCTGGTGCAGAACTGACCATGTGCTTACAAGTGGCCCTCTTTCCCTGCCACCATCCTTACTACAGCTATGCCTGGCACTGAATGCTGAGGTTGCGGTGCCTGGATTCCCTCTATGCTCCTTCGGCTTTATTGTGTTAGGCTCCAGTTTCCAAAGTGTATTTGGATGTTTGTCAAAAAGCACCAAGATGCCCTATTTTCACAGAAAATCAATGGGCTTTTGCTATTAAGTGCTTTCACCTGAGTCTTTTGAAAATATCCCCCATAAATAACAAACCTAAAGCAAAAAACCTTGTGTGAGAGCCAAGGGTTTGCAGACTGGCTTCGACCGTAAGACTAGCACCAAGAAGTCAGAAGGTGCATAAGGACACATCTTACAGCAATAAGCTGCATGAGCGGGTGTAAGGGATTATCTTTGAGCTGTAATTTCCACAGAGAAAAGTTCACACTGGTCTTAAAACGTTTATTCTCACCAAGTGAGTGTGCTGCAGAAGCAAAACACTCAGCCTTTTAATGTCTTGTATAATTAAGGACCACTTTATTTTCTCTTTTTATTAATGACTTACCTTTAATGTTAGCCCGATGACACAGTTCTGTAATTTAATGTGAAATGTATTATTCAGCTAGCTGCCGCCTTACAGAAAGGTTTTGACAGGCTGGAATGGGTTTGGTTTCAGGACAATAAACCATCTTTTTTATAAATGCTGGGAAGAAACTTGCAGGAAGTGAGGTGGCTCTTTTAGTGGTTTGATGGGATTAATTTTTATGAAAGAAAGTGTAACTGAAGGAAAGAAAAATACAGTAAGGGACTTATCATAGCAAAGGCAAATGGGTTGTTCAGTCCCCAGTTCAGAGGGAGCATTTAGGCATATGCTTAAGTCTCACTGGACACTTGCCTCGATGAAGCTTGTGCTCTCTTGGCTAAAGACTGAGTTTAAGCAATTATTTAACCTTTGCATAGTGAAAAATGTAGAAAGAGATAAAGCATCTTTTATGAAACCAGCGTGTTGTAAGGCACATCTGCATGTCCTTTGGTTTATGAAATGCCAGTTGGAGCCAGTTGAAAATTGGCAGTCCCTTTAAGTGAAATTGAGGACCATTCCCATGATTTTGCTGAACTGGGGGGCAGAGATATTAAGAATTAAATGGGCTACATGAAGAGGTTTCCTATGGGAGCAAACAATTTGATTCAGTGACCTAGTCCTAAATTCCATTGATTGAAGCAAAAATATCATAAAGGGGAAAAAATGAGAGAAAGTTTGTTGCAGTTCTGAGCTTTTATACTTTCTTCCAACTGAGTGAAAACGTGGAGTCTTTTTTTAGTGCCATTTAGTGCAGTCAGCCTGTGGTGCTCCATGACTTGGGATCTGATGGCTGGTTTCAAACTGGATGGAGGTTTCAGAAGGACAGCTCTTGTGAGATGAGGTGCCTGGTCAGAGATGACTACCCAGACCCAGGTCAGTGTCCTCCATGGGAACCTCAACACCCAGGCACTAGAGCATCCACAGGGGAGTAGACCAGAGGGATATCTAAACTACAGTGAAAACATGGTAGGAAATAGCACTCAGGCCAGAGGCCACAGGTCTCCTTTTTTGCAGGGGCTCTCCTAGTTTATTTCACTAGCTTTCAAGCTGGCTCTCCTATGCACTTAGTCACTGACATTGATCTGATTTTTGTACAGGCAAGAGACTTACTCTGTGCTTATGCAAAATCAGATGATTATGTGTATCTCTGCCTGCCTGACAGGGACAAATACCCAAAAGAGAGTGCTTAGAAGCAACACTTGCCATCAAGCAGCTGAAGAGCACAGATTGCCTTTTCAAAATCCAAGTCTTTGGCACCGCATGTGGCTTTTCCACAGCACCTCAGCCCTCATGATGGTAATTTGTTTTCCCTAAAAACCTGGTCCCTAGAGTACCCAACCATCCCTGCAGTACTGCCTACCTATGTTCAGCAGCCTTACCCAACAGGGGGAATGTGTTATTCCTCTTATGGTCAGACTAAAGTAGAGTGAACAAAGGTGCATAGAGATACCAGCTGAACACAGACATCCCTAGCACAGGGCTAATGCTTAAACCAAGAGGGTTTTCTTCCCTTCCTTCCTGCAAACAGCAAATAATTTGGAGGCAAGCATGTAAAGGAGGGAAAGAGAAGTCTGCACTGAAGACAGTGGTGTTTGTTCCCTGTCCTGCAGGTGATCTCAGCAGCCTTTCCAGAGCCTTGTGAGTCTTTCCATAGCCAGAAAACAGGTACAGGGGGAGGCTGTGGAGAGTTTGTTTCATGTCCCATCTACATTAGGCAGCACTGATATGCTTAAATTATGATCTTGCAATTAAAAAGTGTATTAAAATCTTGAGCTGGTTCTGGAGTGGGAAGCTGTAGTAAATCAGATAGCTACATGGAGACTCTTAGACAAGTTACAAATTATTCATAACCAATTATGTAAATGCCTCTGGAGCTGTAATAGTAAAAAATGTCCCAGAGCCCTGTACAAAAAGTGGGTTCGTTTGGTTACCCCCAGAGAAGAAGCACTATTATTGTTTAAGTCTAGTCTGTAAACGTGTTAATGGATCCACTCTGAAGTATCTGAGGGGAGAAAGAACAGACGCAACCTATTAACTGCCCATGTCCCAGTAATCATCGAATAAATTGACTTTTATTGTATCCAAAAGTAAGAAATCTTCTGGGATAAAAACGCTTTTGCTACTTGGCTGCTGATAATTGGAATCAACAACTCAAGGAATTAAGGAGGCCAGATCAGCTACATGCTTTTAAAATGATTTGTAGCTGACGTATTGCCAGTTATGCACTCTATGGGCTAATCTCTAATTGTATTTTCATGTATGGTTCTGGACTGACTGGATGATTTATTTGACATATCATTTGACCTACTCATTGTCAGCCCTTAATAGACAGGATTTGCCATTCCAAATTGAGCTCTTTGTCCAATAAGTCCAATCCTCCACCTTCGGTAGTGCTTAGAATCATGCTTGAACAGAAGCGCCCTTTGCTGCAGTGGACAAGTAGGCAGAGGGGTTGCTTGTGGCTGAACAGGGTGATTGCCGGTCTGGTTCTGGGTGTCACCATAGCTGTTTTGACTGTTGAGCTTCAGACACCCCTGCTTTAGGCCTGACCTCTCTGTAAGCAGTGGAGACTGGGGGCACATTCCAAGGCCTCTTCAGAGCCGTGAAGTTGTTGCCTTTGTCAACTGCTTGGAAGCCTCCAGGCAGAAGCCAATAGACAGTACGAAGACCCTCATGTTTTGAGGGAATCAGTGTGGGTTAGGCACGAGTTCAGAGGCCAGGAAGCTGTTAGCTAGCTTTGCTTTGGGAGATGCTGCATCAGTTACTCTATCTCTCTGAACTTGTTTCCACCCACTCCTTCTCTTGCATAATTGGACTGTATAAGCTCTTCAGGGCAGGGACCATCTTTTTTACGATGTGTTTTGTGTAACACCTAGCACAATGGGGTGCCAGTCTCACCTGAGGCCTGCAGGCACTGCTCTCTCACAGATAATTAGTATTTTTTTTAGGCACCACTGTAGTACAAATAACCAGGGTGTTTTGTTGTTGTTTATTCGTGGCTAAATCCTGCTTGCAAGCTGAAGGCATGCGGCAAGCAAAGGTGCATATGCGTGGCGGACAAAGAGCAAATACGTGGGCTTGTGGGGAAGATGGAAAGACCCCACAGACCTGTGCTTTATTGCTCGTTCCCAAGCTGCTTTTAGCTAGCCACTTCATTACTCTTCACCAGAGTTTCCTTTCTCTGGAAAGTGTAATTAACCAGCTCCTTTAGAAAGGGCTTTGATAGGTTTGACTGGAGACCATGAGCTTCAGCAGAAATAGTAAGAGACCAGATACAGCAAATTCTCTTCAATTCCTCCTTACACTTGCATAGACGAGAGGATGTTCTTAGGACACTTCTGTAGCATGCTATGCTCTGGATAGGGAAAACTAGGGAGAAACGATGGAAGTTTAAGTACCAAAGTGTGTGTATGTTCGTCTGACCAGCCCTGTGTGCATATGCTCACACGCATGAGAAATGCCTTTTTTGTTGTTTATTCACAGAACTCCTCTTTGTTTCCTTAATCTCACCGTAGATGGTTTCCTTTTTGCATGCCCATTCTCTAATTCCCTCAGTAGACATCTGTCAGGAATATACAAAAACTAGCACAGCTTTGATGCAACAACAGAATTCTGGAAACTAATCAAGAAAAAAAAATGCCCTTGTAAAACTGGGTCTGTAATTATTATGGGAGCCAAGATATCGAGATAATAAGGAGACAGCCCTAAATAACTTGGGGGAATTACAGAAGGTAATAATGTACTGCACCACTGCCAGACAGAGTTAGACAGACAGAGTGGCTATGGGTTTTGGCCTGGGTTCTGCATTGTGTTAGGGCTGCTCCATCGCTGCCAGACGGAGGATGGAGTGTGAAGAGAGGGGTTGTGCAGTACCTCATGCCTTTGGCTGTGCCTTCCTGGGCAGCACTGGTAGATCTAGCCCTGCAGCATGGTAGGGCTTCAGTGCTGCCTCTTACCTGAGAGCTCAAAGGGCTGTTGTAGACTGGCCTAAACGTATTGTGATTTCAGGGATCAGCTTTTCCTTCTTATGTCTGCTTAGCCATGATATCTTGTAGGAGATGATCCATTCCATGCCAACAAACCTGCCTCAGCTGCAGAGATCCCAGTAGTTGCCCCTGTGCCGCAATACCAGTGTGGTACCCAGCAATGCAAAATAGGCAAAGGGTTACCAAGAAAAAAAAGCAAAACTGTTGCTGTCTCTGAGGGAGGGAGTGTCAGCTCGGCTTTGCTGGTATAGTAAACTGTTGTACACAAGCTCATATCCTCAAACAGGCATTTCTGTGCCAGAAAGTCCATGTAGCCTTGGAAAACAGATGGTGTGGGAGCGAGCTAATCAGGAGTGGTTGCCTTGTTGCATTTGTGTGTTGCCAGAAGAGTCAAGCCAAGATCACGTTGCTTTCTTTCGCAGCCACCTTCAGCCGGGTAAATTAGCCTGCAGAGGAAATGTACTGGGTGCTGCTGCAGCATTTCCAGTACCAGAGTGAGCTTGTTGAAAGCTGGCATGGGCATCTCAGCGCTGCGGTGTAGACATATCCTTTGGGTGTAATAACAATAGAAAGATGAGATATGTAGTTTTCAGAGGTTTTGCAGCAATAGAGTGTCAAGATAATACAAGCAATCAAGCTCAAAATATATCTGGTGGTGGTTTCTAACCCTACTGGAATTTCTCCTCAGGGTTCGGTGTGTTAGAAGAGACCAAGGGCATGTTTTAAAGTATGTAGAACCCACAACCAGGAGTAAAGATTTCCAAGGACCTTAGCACTCATTTAGTCAAACGAAATCAGTCTGTGGTACAAAGCTGCTCTGCAAACAGGGGCTGAACTCATTTAGAAATTCAGCTTTTAAGTGCTGTCGATTTACTGTTTAGCAAGACAAGATCTTTGCATCCTTTTCAACAAAGCAAATGCTATTTAAAGACACAAATGCGCACTTATATTATTACACTTAATGTTTCTGTTTTGCAAGGGTGTTCTCACTCCAGGATGGGGACTTAGAGCTGTTATCCCTACAGGCTGACTTTGGTCCTCAAAACTGAATCTTAAACAGCAACCTCTTCACTTTTCCACTTGATCTTGGAGATGCACTAAAATACTCTGTGCCATCCTTAAATAGAAGAAAAAACATGAGTTTCAGATGTGTAAGCACTGAAAATCTCAGTAAAGCTGAAGAGTCACCCTGTATAGCTGCACTTTCCAGGGGCACTTATTACCTCTCCTCTAATGTCCTAGTACTCAGTAATTGTAGGAGCATAGCATGCTACTGCTAAGTGTTTTTAAATTAGGACTTTAAAACTTCTCCTGTGGCTACCCCTGTTGATTATGAATATGGGTTTTTTTCCCTACCAAGACCCAGAGTTTTGGCTCCAGCACCCTCATCAGTTGTAATTACTGTGCCCTTTTACATGGAAAATGTGATCAACTTCAGCTTGTCTGAGCTGCTTCATCCATCTGCACCTGTGGCTATGGAGGAAGCGGCTCATGCTGGAAATTCTGACTCTATCAGAATGGCAATTATTAATCTTAGGAACTGCATTAAAAAATATCTCCCTTTTTATTACTACTATTAAAAGAAGCCTTATTCTTGACAATCTGCTAATCACTTGCTGTGTTAATTCCAATGCAAAGTAAAAGCCCCTGCTTTAGTTTGAATCAAAATCATGTGGTTTTAAAGATACAGGAATATAGTTGATGAATGAATGAATGAATGTGGTTGACTGAGAGTAAATATGGTCAGAGTAAGTCCTTTCACTCCTGCTCTCTTTGAATCCTGTTTAATTCACACAGAAAAATGGCAATACAGTATCCTTACGTGCTTTTGATTTCACTGGGCCTTCTGATTGTGCTAAGCACAAATGCCCTTAGCAATACAAGAGTGCAAGGTGAGCTTGATGGTGTGCTATGTAGCTGTCAGGAACATCATCTAACTCTGGGTATGTCTTGTGTCTTGCTGCACTTCACACCAAGGTCTGGATTCTTCTGTGGCTTCAATTTCAACAAAAATTGTTCTTGAAACCATGTAGACAAGGCCCTCAGTGACATGGTTTAGTCCTGGACTTGTAGTGCTAGGGAACGGTTGGACTTGATGATCTTAAAGGTCTTTTCCAACCTAATTAGTGCTGCGAGTCTGTGATCGGGCCAGGAGGAGCAACTCTGAAGGTTTGCTCTTTTAAATGATCGTTTGATACTTCAGATAAATGGAGGGGAAAAAAGACAAAAGTTGACAGTCTCTATGCACAAACACAGGGAGAGAGAGACCTGCAGCAGCCCTTGAAGGCACTAAATGTCTCCTCCTGCTTCCTCTGCAGCACGTGTCCACTGCTCAGATTAAACCTGGCCAAGGAGCTGGGATGTCCGCATGCAGCTTGCATTGCTGGACCTTGTTTCGGTTCCCACTGCCCTATGCCATCCCAGAGCCCTGCAAACATCCCGTGTCTGCAGGCCTCAAAGGTCTGCTCACACAGAGCTGGGGCACACGCTCTCCTTTAGCAACAAGCAGCTTGTCTTTCCACCGATTCTGCATGGGTGGCACCACAGCAACCACAAGGCTCTCATCATTAGCAGCAATTGGTGGGTCCCAGATTTAGCTCTGCCACCACAAACCGTCTTTTGCTCCAGCGGGCTCCAGCTTTAGCAAGTGGCAACTCCCTTAATTATACATTATCTCCTCCACCCCAGCTACTGCACTTGGGGCCGGGAAAGGGAGGAAAGAGTGAAAAGAAGGAATCAAAGGGGGAAAGAATGCAAGTGCCTGCGCGCAGGGAGCACTGAAGTCCATTCTACTGGCTCTCGTAAATGTACAGCATGATTTTAGGAGGAGCTCTGGCCAAGTGATCTTTCCTTCCTATTGGGCCATAGCTTAGGGCTGTATTTTCAGGCTTCCCATCACTCTCAGCCTTTTTTTTTCAGCTCGGGAAAGCTTATTGTGCGACTCTCCTTCTCCAGCCTGGCTTGGGGTGTACCCAGCTTTGTCCTAAGCCCATCACCGTCTCCTTGGGCCTCCTCCTGCCCCAGCCAAGGGCTTTCCAGGTCCCTCGTACTCCCCTGCTCGTCTTTCTTTTTCCTTTGCTGCCCTCTATCCCTCAGCCTTGCTCTGCTGCCTTGCACATCAAACCCTAATTTGCTGCATAGGCATAAAATACTGTGAACTGCTGCACCTTTTGCACATGGATAGGTCAAAAAGAAGTGTAGCAATTTGCTTGAACATGTGCACGGGCAATATTAATGCAGATCAGTTGCAAGAAATAACGTAATACAGATTTGCCAACGTATGTATTGCATAAATGCTGACAGGTGCTGACAGAAGTGTGTGCGTAAACATTTAATAGCACTGTTAATTCATAGCACAACAGTTGCTGTTGGCATGGTTTGGAATTTATTATATTTTGCTATTTATTCCTAGTCAGCTTGTTGTCCATCATCCTCCCAGATGGCATGTCTACCGCGATTCCTTCCTCCTCACATTTGCATGATGCTTTTCCTGGGAGGAAGGCAGGGTGGCTGATAGCTCAAGTTGTGCATGCAGATTCCAGAGCTTCCTTTCTTGTTCAGTGTAAGCCCACTTCGTGTCTGTGAGGAACTCCCTGAATCTTTTTACATCTTAATTGCTCTTTGTGAATAGGGGGAAATAAATATTTCATTCCCTTATAGATGTGTTTCCCTTTTCTGTTTTTCTTTCCTAATCTAGTCAGATTGCCATGGTGAAAACATGAAGGCGAAGGTGAAACCACCACTGATTTCAGTTCAACAAAGAATCACCTTAACTGACTGTGCCTAAAAGTTAGGTGTCTAGTCCAACATAATCATCTAGGCTCCTTTTATAGTCCCTGTCGAAAGGTACTGGCACCTCCAGCATCAATTCACCCTACCCATCTCAGATAGCTATCTTGGGATGGGATGAATAGCCCTCTATAGGTGCCAACTTCTCTCTCCACTGACTGCAGAGGAGGCTGGAACTTTGAGCTTTAACTTTTAGGTGGCTGGTTTTCAGCTGTGAGTGACAGGGATGACTTCTTGCATTGTGGTGGCACCCCTCTCTCCCTGCCTGACATGGGGGCTCCAGTGGGATGTTGACCTGATGCAGCACTGCAAATATTTATAGCTGGGTCAAAACTCCTGTGTGTTTTCTGCCATAGCCTCGGGTACTCCCTTGGGAATGACTCTCAGGTGGTCTTGAGTTGTGCCCTGCTCTGGCTGCCTGCTAGCATCACTGTGTCAACCCATGACACATTTCAAGAGGTGTATATCTATGCTGAGCAGTGTTTTGCTGGGTTTTGCCAAGGGAAAAACTGAACCATTGTGTAGGTTTCAGGTTTTGGTTTTCTTAGTGGAAAAACTGGACACTATCAAATGACATGAACACCTTTCCAAAAACATTTTCCTTCCAGCAGTGAGTGTGAGAGGAGTGTTTGCACTATTAATCTCTATAGGTACACAGTAATCAGTCATGTTTTGGGTATGAGGGACTGTAAGTATCTGCTTGGGGGTCTCAGTCTGTGTTTACTCATGCTGGTCATCAGAAGTATGGGAGTTCTGACTGAATGAGCATACGTGATAGCCTCCAAGACATGTTCCTGACTGTTTTCCCTCCAAAATGAAGTATACTGGATAGGAGGTGCCACTAACAAGGACAGTGTCTGAGGAGGTTATTGCCTAATGGGATTCACTCCTTTAATTTCACCAGGAGGGACCCAGGAATTGCAGTGCGGGCTCCTGGTTGTGGCAGGGGGGGTTATTGCCAGGCTGGGGTGGCCGTACCTGCTGAATTAGAGCCCTGGAAACTGCTGGGATGGCCTCTGACAAATGAGAGGGAGAGAAGGCTCTTGGCTTTAACAGTCATCACAAAGAACAGGTCAACCTGGAGAAGAAAATCAAACCTTTGCTTCTCAGAACTGTGCAAATTACATCTTCTGTGGGTGTAAATTGATGGGGTATTCTGATTTATCAGGTAAGGATCTGGTCTAACGTGTGGTAAAAGCTTCAAGTTTTGGCTGTAACTCAGGGCTTAGTCCTTTAGTTAGTCACATAGGAGGTTTTGCAAGGGGATCAGAAGGTAGGGCTCTTGGGAACCCCAGGAAAAATAAACATAGGCCAGAAAGCTGTGAGAGATTGTGTGACAGCCTCTGGTGAATGAAAAGTGACTGAACACCAGGTTTTTCTCTTTCACAGCCATAAAAACCAGCCTAAGGAGGCTGTCCATTACATCTCTTCTATGGTATCACTCCCCGTGTTTGACACAGCTCACATGAGCTACGAACTGGGGCCTGGTTTTGATTTAGCACTGTTTATTAACCTAACAGTGCTGACATATTTTAGTGCAACGTATAAAATCTAAGGCTTTTTCTTAAGCTGAGGAAATGAGGTTATGTGACATTGATCCAAAATGGAGGGGAGTTTCACTTTAACAGACAAGGGAAATGTGGTCTTTCTCCTGTCCTCCCTGCTTAGACCTCTGCGAGTGGGGCAGAAACACCAGGATTCGGTAAAGTCCAGTGTGTGTTTAAAACCAGTTGTAAATGGCTTTTGATCATTTTGTTGTGTGTGTGAAAGATTGAGTTTAAAATCTTAATTAAGGCAGTAAGAAAATCAAACTAACAGGTCTGCTTGAGTTACTCAACTCAATTCCAGGTCTAAAAAGAGGCAGACACGAATGTCCTGTGGCTCCATGGAGATACAAGACCTTGTACCCATTATATGGAAAAGTAAACTGAGGCCAGAGGGTGAGGGAATAGTGAGTCTGATATTATAGTGATTCAGTGGGTATAAAAGAGATTGGTCTGCCTCATTATAGGACATTACGGAATCCCACCAGTGCTCGAAATGTCAGTTAAGGATAACTGATTAAGGAAATCTAGAGCTTACTGGCACAAAACAGTGATCTGCAGACAGGCAATGACAAGCCATTAATAGACCTAGTAATATGGATTTGCATTAACTGTTTCGAGGTATTTTGTAAGCCCCTTGGCTGCATGTCAAATCACTGAGTTGATACCTCGTTCCAGCACTGGGGTTGCTGTTGTTGGTGTGGGTCCAGGGTGGTTGTGCAATACTACCAAGTCTGCCTTGCTTTTCTCCTGGTTACCTTTTGAATGGAAGTCCTTTCCTTGATTTTGATAACAGGTATTACATTTGCCTGCACTCACTCAGCATTGCTGGGCTTCTCGGAAATAGGGCAGTGGTTGTGTAACTTCCATTCATCCGTCCATGCAGAGCACTTAATTTCCATTATTGAGGTTTCCCAACATCATAACAGAGTTGCATTAATGTGGCTTATCTGTGATAACCAGTGCAAACTAGTGCAGGAAAATCTGTGAGCAGAGCCAGTCCTGTTTAATGCAGTCTGGTGAGTGAACATTACACCATTACACTCCATCAGCTGCACCACCTCTCAGCTTCCTGCTCCTTCCCAGACCATTCCTCTCCTGACCCCATGCTGTGGTGCTCACTCTCTGCTTGGATGCCTACTGGCTGTATTTTGACCCTTAATCTACTAGAATGGCCTGTAACAAGTTACCATGATCAGTTATTCTGTGATCTGAGCAAGCTGGCTGTGATTTCACCAGATTCCCTCTATTCCCACCATGGTTCTGTGGTTGGTTGTTGTTCTTTTCCTCTAGCCAGCCCAGAAGCCCACCCATGCATCTTTCCTTTCCCATCACTCCAGCCACCCCATGAAGGAGGGCTGAACGAGCTCACGCGTTGCTCCATGTAAGCTTGCTGCTAGCTGACGTTTCTCCTCCTCCTCCTCTCATTTATCCCAAATCCCTTCCTTTTCAGATCCCTTCATTTCCTCCTGCTCTCGGTCTTTAAGCCTTCTCTTATGTGACTTACTGTCTAGAACAGCTTTCCTCTGTACTTCTCTCCCCTTTCAAATCCTTCCTTAAACCACAGCCACTTCAGCAAGTCCTCCTTTTCAGAGGCAGTAATCCCTATTTATGCCATAGCCCACAAACATTATCTGGTGTCATGTCAAGCATGTGTACGGCCTCTGAGGTAGTCGGGTGAGGTTTCTGAGAGAGAGCATAGTTTCTAAATCCCTTTGAAATGTAACAGAAATCAGGCACCTAATTCTCTTTGGTTTAAAAATCCCAGTTGTTCTCCTGGGGCAAGGCGTGTGTATTGATCTAGGTGATGTGCTACAGTACCACTGTACAATGATGCGGGTTTCATATCGAACCATTAATCATTTGAATGCACAGCAACGCGTGAGTTAAGAGCATGTGCCCAATATTAAGATGGGCTGATTTAGATGTCTCGTGGGGCTGGTTCTTGCTCAATTGCTCATTTCCAGATGTGAATTTCGAGAAAGGCAGAGCTGGAAAGTGCTGTGTCTGTCTTCTGTTAAGGATCCCCCATAGCGAGTACCTATCTCTGTGTAAGTGAAGTGGGATTACTCCCAGTGGTAGCTGCAGGACTGTAGATGCTTTGCTCCTTGGCTACTTGCTGTGAAACAGGTTTGCTATCAGCTGGATCTGCCAAGCAGGTGAATTCCCTCTGTTCCCAGTGCAGCTGTTGCTGTGAGAGCCCTGTACAAAAGGTGACTTTGAGCAGCATGGAAGCATCGGGAATATTTAGCTCACTGTGTTTCTCAAAGGAGATTGGAGCTGGGATTAAGAGGAGGGTGCTACGATCATAAAGGATTAGGCCTAGACATGAGTGTGACTGTAGGATAGTCATGTGGGTTGTTGTCTGGTGGGCAGAGCGGAGAGAAGTAATTTGGGTGATGATGGGTCTGCTTTCACATCCCCTAGAGACAGTCACGTAGAGGCTCCCAGTGGTCCTACCCTTGGCTCACTTCTGCTTTTATTAAACTCAGTGTTGTAATTTCTGTGGGGAGCTGGTCAGCTCCTAAGTCCTAAGCACTTCTGAGAACTTGGAGTACCCAGTTTTTGACCCATAATATTTGTTCCTCATCTTGTGATTTAATTCCCTGTAGCATCATCAGGAGTAGTCTATGGATAGATGAGACTCTTGTGTCTCTTCCCAGTGCAGCTCCTAAGTGACTTTGCCTGATAAAAACTGCTACCCAAGTAAATGTAAACTGTCAGTCATGGTCAATCCTTAATGATGGCTGTGCTAGATTCAGCACAATTAGAAACCCACTTTGAGGAGGAAAAAAACCCTTACTGTGTCAGTGTTTATCCAGTAGAGAAAAACACCAGTGCCCTGGGAAGGAGCTGTGGTCTGCAGACTCACACTGGGCTCAGCTCTCCCCTAAGGAATGGCTGACAGCAGATCTGACGCAGCACGTCTGCGGGATGCGTTCTCCTCCACTAAAAAGATGAAAGGTAGGAGAAGAAGAGGAGCCCAATTCTGATCAATTGCCAAAATCATAAAATGTGGAAAGAGAGGAAGAAACCTTCTGTAAGTTACCCAGTGAGTCCGTGCTGGAGCTGGCGATTAAACCCAGGTCTGCAAAATTCCACTCAATTACTGCATGAGGCCACTTGCATCTGCTGACTCCCCGCTCCGGGTTCTCCTCTTCCGAAGCAGCAAAGCTGCTTGCAAAGTGTGAAAGTGGCAAAATTTGGGCTAGTCAGCAATGCTTTTCTAAGCAATGCAATTCACGTGAGCCCTTGAGTAACTATGGGATGGCAGAACACGTACCCTCCTGCTGCATGGCACGCTGGAGCCATTAAGAAATCCCTCAGCCTTGCGAGCTCCCGAGGAGAATTACTGCACTTGGTTAGGCTGAGTGGGCTTCACTGGCTGTAGTTTATGCAAGCAGGGTCATGAATGAGTGACTGGAGAGGAGGAACAGCAAGAGAGGACAGGCTTTCCATTACAGAAGATCTGGATTTATTTCCATTCATTCATTGCAAGTCAGAATCCATTCTCTTCATTTTTATTCTTCCATGCTGCGACACCTTTAAAATCCATGGTACATTTAACTTTTGATTTTCATTTAATGCCTTTTAAAGTGATCTAATGCAGACAGATTACAGACAGTAAGGGTTACTGTCCTTTGGTGGAAATACCCTATTTAATAAAATATTGTAAGACAGATTGGCCACTCCATGCATTAGAAAAAGAAAGATATATTAACTTTAGATGCAGTAAAACTTCATAGGCTTATCAATTCCAGACAGTCATACTCTCCTGAAGTTTTCAAATCACTCTGCAGAGGTAGCTGGCTACCCTAGTTTGGAAATCAGAAGGAGTTGTTATTGCAGTTTGCAATACTTAATGCAGATCTATGTAAATTGCTAGGGGAGGGGGGAGAGAACAGTTTGATCTTAAAATGTAATTTGGACTGTTCTCATCTTTTCTCGTAAAGGCTGTTTTCATCAGTTGTTGCCACCTCCCAGTGTTCAAACATCTCAAGTCTCTCAAAAAGTTCTGATACTTTTCAAGATAAGGATCAAGTTTTATGTATTTTTGTCTCTCAGTTCTCATGCCTTTGACATGCAGGTTTGCAAACTTCTTCCCCTATCAAAGGGCTTTAACATCTTTCCTTTTTTAGTTTTAAATGAAAATTGACATTCTCATTTGATAATGTGACTCCAGGAGCCAAGACTTTTAAGAAAAACGCCAAATACCACAATACCTATGGGAATTTGCAACCTTATTATTAATAATGGGCGCCTCTCACTGCTCTTCAAACCTCCTAAGATTTTGATGTTTCATCTAAATCCGTCCAGATTCTTGTGATCTTTCAAGGTGGGGAGACAGTGGAAAAGTACTTCCTCAGGAGAAGAACTCATTACAAAGCATGGATCCAGTCTCCAGTTTGAACCTCTTTAAACATCAAAACTCTTCAGGTCTAAGGTTTGCTTGCCTGCAATCTTGTTTTTTCCCCCACTCCTTTTTGCTTTTCTGGTAGAATAAAGCATTTGATTTAAAGTTATATGCCTGGAAAAATAAAGCATTTAATTTACGTTTTACAAGGCAGTTATTGCAGGTTAATTAAATATCAATTGAGTGTTATAGGCCATATTAAGATTTATTAATAACTCAGCAGATAAATCTCCTTGGAATTCAATTAAATGAAAATCACATAAAAATATATGTGAAATTTTATTCATGTAATACATAAAAGTTGTGAATTATAGTGCACCATTGTACAGTAAGTTGATTAATGGGAATTAATTGCTGAAATAGAGAAAAATCAGTTTAAACTGGCTGTAGCAGATCCAAGAAGCCAGGTACACTTTTCCCATACCCTTGGAAAGCTGAGTTGGTGTCTGCACTTAAACTGTCTCACTCTGTACTGTAAATGCCTCTTGGACATAAATGGGCTTCCTCTCCTTTCACCTGCTTTAGCTCAGCCTTTTAGGCTTGGGGAAAAGAATGACTCTGTACTGCCAGTATGGGCCACTGAGTTAACTGCATGACTGAAGGCTTTAGAGATTAAAGCAGCAGCAGAGTGGTGGGTACCCCTGACACCAAAAGTGTACATTGGGCTCTCTTGTGTCCCAGGCAAGTTCTCTGTAAGGGAAAGGATCACGTGTATTCAGAGGTTTGGGAGCGTTTGTATCAATGGATGTTGGACACTTGTGCCCTTGATGCTTTTCAGATCTCTCTGGAAGTGTTTGTTGGGGGGTTATCAACGGAAGCCCTGCTAGCCAGTGTCTGCACTCAGGAGCATATGGGTGTGTTGGGCTTTAACCAGAAATACTGACTGGATCTAGGCCCGTTTTGGGAAGCAAAGCTTCCAACATCAGAGATGAGGTTCAGGAGCTGGACTTGGAAAATCACTTTCCAATATTTGCAGAAGGATGGAGGCCTGGCATGCTGCCATGTGTTCCTGTGCATCCTGTGTTAAATACTGTCAATATGAGATTATGTTCCAATTACAGGACCAGACTGACTGGTTTAACTCCTACCATGAATCTGTTTTCCTTTATTACTATGTACTAACTGTGTGACTGATGTACCAGACACCAAAAGAGATGGTCTCTGCCCAGAGGGCTTTGTCTAAAAGAAACATGCCGGGAGAAGGCAGAACGCAACAGAAAATGCAGATGAATGAGTAACTCAGTTGAGATTTTCTTTTTAATTTGGGGATTCTTTGCTTGTTTGTGTGTTTGGCTTGAGTTTTAATATTGCTAAACTTGCTTCCTTCAGACGTTGCACAAGAACAGAGACTTCCATAGAAACTCAAACAGGGTTAGGCGTGTGACTCTTTGAAGTGTGGGTTGGGGGGTTTGAATGCTCAATGCACACAAGGGAACATTGGAGGGTAGAAAACGAAGGGAGAACCATGTTCCAGCTCAGATGACAACTCCAGCAGACACCACAGCTCATGCTGGGGAAGTTTAAAATATAGCAGGTTGTCTTTCTGTCAATGCTCTCCTTGCTCATCCTCCCTGCTCCTCCAGTAGAGAATGATGTGTCTGTCTCCTCTGTGCTTCATCTCTGCTTCTCCCTGCAATAGTTGTCAGGGATATTAGCATTAAATACTTACTGCCTGGCTTAACTAAGGGGTAAGATAGGATTTAATTTGTATGGCTGAAATCCAATTATATAATGGAGCCCCTGGGGGAAGCAGTTATACCTGCTGAATCTCTTGGATGAGTAATTGTGCACAAAGGCTTCTCTCCAGATCTAGAAACAGAGCTGAAATATTTTCTTTTCCCTTTCTTTTTTGCTTCTGCTGCTGTTATATAATATGGCTGAGACCCTGCAAAGAAAAACCAATGACAACCCCGGCCAGTAGAAAGAATGAAAGCATTGCCAGGAGAAAACAAGTTATAATCTGATAAAATCAAAGATCTAACAGGAAGTCTGCAGCAGCATTAGCTTGGAGGAGCCAAAATGCAGGGCAGCCAAAGGAAGCTTACTCATCTTTTTGGAGAACAGCACAGAGGCTTTGCTGTCTAACTTTTTTTTCCCCATTTCTACCATGAGCAGGGAAAAGGGAATCCTCCACTTGCTTTTGTCAGGTATATAAAAAGCTAAGCAGCTTTTCACATAAAGCACTAATTCACACACTTGTGAAAGATCCAGCACTTAACTCCCGTTAAAAATCCCTGCTCCTTATCCTGCATGTCATCTGTACTCTGATAAGCATCAGAATCACAGGTGATGATGAGCAGGACAGGAACAAAAGCATGATGAGGTTCCCAGCAAGGTTTCTAAAAGCAGGCAAGCTTGTAAAGCATTGATCTCTGGGATAGTACTGGGCTTGACAACTGTCCCATCTGATAGCTTCAGCAGCTCCAAATCCCACAAAGGAATAGACCACCGGCGCTGAATGGGTTGAAAGCATCAGCTCGTTATACTTAGGCATGTTTTTCCAAAGGTAGAGAGCCATATTAAATATATTTTAAAAACCAGAAAGCAAACTTTTATTCTTTTCTAATGAGTTCTGAGTGGAAAAAGCGTTTCTTCAGTCTCTGATTGTGTGATGACATGAAGATAAAACCATGACTGCATCTAGCTAGAACACCAAAAGCCGCAGGCTGAGGCCAAACCTGGATGGTCAGATACTCCCACCACATCCATTAGCCTCGTTGTTCTTAAGACCAGCTAAAGCAAAAGCAGTTGCAGCCCTTGAACTCATGAGGAGACGGTACCTGTCTCACAGCCTCGCAGCTCCACCCAGTGGCTCTTTTTTGGCAAGATAAAAGCAAGGTTCCAGCAGCAGTAAAACCTGTTCAGGTCACCGTTGTTGTTCTGTGGAGATGCTCCGGCAATGTGCATGGGAAACTGGGGGTATATTTCTTTGTGAAATTCTTGGCAAGCTGTCACCTGCCATTTGAATAATGGCACAAACCGCAATGGGAATTTTTAGTGAGATAGAAAACCCAGCAATCCCATTGCTCCCTTTCTTAAAACCCTCCCAGCGCAAATGGTAGAGGAAAAAACAGTAGTGAGCCAGTAACTCGCACACTTCACCTTCCCAAATGCTCTATGAGTAGATTGCAGTAGTTACCCCAAACTTATTCGTTATATGAAATTATTAACGAATTACTGGAGGAAATGATTTCTGTGTTGTAAGCTCATTTTGCAAAGAGTTGTCTTGTGAGGGTGAATGTCTGTGAGGTTCACTTGGCAGCTCACCCCGCATTGCTCTGCTTCCCTTCCTGGGTAATTGCTGTGACTAACAAGGAGCAAATTTTCATCATTTCTATCAAGGATGCCACTCTGAAACTTGCATTTTTCCAGGAGTAATGGGCCGCTTGTCATTAAAAGAAGCTTTTCTTTGTGCACACACACACTTTTACGGTAGGAAAACTCCATGTGTGTATTCACAGAAGTGTGAGACCAGCACAGTTCATTTCAGATTTGAACCATTCCTCCAAGCTCAAGTGAAAACCAAAGTCTGTTGTGCTTAATGTAGGTTTCCCAGTGCCTCCATGTGTCTTAAAAAGAGAAGCTGATAAACTGATGCAAAAAGCAGGTTTTGTTGAGAATCTTCTGGAAGTGCTTGCCCCATCTGTGTTAAGAAGATCTCATCTGTGAAATATTGCTCGCAGACAGCCTGTGTAGCTTCAGTGCCATGGAATGAGTTGAAATGACCTCTTCGTGCTGAAGTTCAGATGTTATTTAGCATAAATGCAGCCCCTAAGGCCCTCGCTTGAAGTTGCTGTCTGCCAGTGAGGCAGCTGAATATGGGCTTTCATCTGTTTTGCTTTGCTGCTGGAGTTGTGAGGTGAGAGACTTTGAATTACAAACTATGTGAATCCCCTCTCTAAGCTTGTTATCAGTTACCCATCCATACAATTAGAAAGTGAGCAGAGACATGGTTAGCACAAGACATTGGAAGCTTCTTTCTATAGGGATGTTTCAAACCAAATATAATATTCCATATGTTAAGAATAACAAGAATCATCTTGAAAAGGGGAATTCTTTATTCATTATATGAAACCCTAAAACAGAGCAAGAACTTGCTGGGCTTTCCTTGTTCTCCCTAAAATTATCACTGAATACCCATTATGTGTATGAGCCATGGCAAGGGAGAGATCCATTTGCTGAGTATGGAAAGAGATGGAGGCTGTGGAATGAAACTGGTTAAGTGTGTTTGCTGAGCACCATCTCCCAGCTGAATCCATCTCGCATTCCCATAAGTGATCTCCATGCAGCAGTGTCACCATGAGAAGGGGTGAGGCCAGCCAGGCGTTTGCCTGTGTGCACGTAGCTGCAAGAGGATGCCTTCAAATGCACACAGTGTTTTATAAGACATTTAAAACGGCTGAGTTGTTGCCATGACAAGGGTACATACTTGCAGCCTGAGAGTTGCTCCTTCTCTGTCTCTGTACCAGGATTTTCAGTGTTTGCAAAATTCCTGCCAAAGATGAATGCATGTTGAGCAGTTCAGATGAAACTTGCTGGTGTGATAAGCTCTCTCCTTACCCCAGACATGCTGTTTAGTTGTTCTTTTCATGAAGCTGGGGGGGTTCCAGGTTCCTTGCAGCTGCTTTCAACTGCTGTGCTGTTCTGTGCTTGCTCTCTTCCCAGGTGAAGAGGGGTTTGTACGTAAGATGCCTGGAGGCTTTGTCTGTCTCACAGGAGAAGGTGGTGACTATCATATTCAGTAAAGGCAAGGTCAGGAAAGGCTGTGGCTTCCAGAAAGGGTACAGGATGACCTTGATTATCCTGTGCACTTGTGTCATTAACCATGTCTTCCAGTCAGGAATGTGGCAGCCTAGTCTCACTGAGGGGTCCATGGAGGACAACAGATGTCTGATCAGAAGACTTTTTTGTGTTGGAGTGTCAGCATAGGCATATTACACTTGTCCTGCGAGTAAGTCTGGTTTCAGCCGCAAGTTCCTTGCGGCAAGAACATGCATCTGTGCCACGTTCCCTGGAGAAATAAGAGGTGGAGAGAAACAGGTATTCAGGAGGAGCTAATTTTCCTGTTTACTGTAGAATGAGTACATTGGATCTGCTGGATTCAGTGCTGTGAAGTAGGGAAAGCACTCATGGTGTTACTCAGCTCTACTGTGGAGAGACTGAGTAGTTAATCCGGACCTCCAAGATCCCTTAAACCTTTGGGTCTCCCCTTTGAGCTGGACAATTAATGTGCCTTGTGATAGTGGTTCATGTGAAGCGAAAGGGCAGTGTTTTGTAGTGAGAGCAGGATGAATGGGAGGCAGTGCTCGAGGGTTTTATTCCTGGCTCTGCTGTGAGCCTTTGAAGCAGTCACTTGATTTATCTAGGCCTGATTCTTCTCTAACAGCATTTTCAAACTCCTGTTTTCTGTGCTTTTGGAAAAAGCCATGTAAGTTACACTTATGTGTTACACAGGAGTAACTGAAACTCTGCACAATTTAATGGCGAGTTATACACCCCTGAAGTGTGTTCAGCACAATGGATTCTTTCTATAGGTTTTGCTTAGTTTCTCGTGCTTTCTAAAATCAATTCTATAGAATAGCTTTTGCAAGGAACTTTACAAGCAGTGTTAGTTCAATTTCTTCCAGTGAAGTAGAAATGAAGTGTCTTTTCAAACCAAAACCATTTTAGAAGTATTGCCTGAATTTCTGTCTCTTTGCCCCATGAAGTGGTTCCCTACAAAATGAAACATTAAATCTCTATCCTTTCTTCCACTGACTTTGTTCTTTTTTAATTTTCTAAACATTTTCTCTATATTGAGGAGAAGAAACAAATAGAAAACCCTCCCCAGGTAAACCAGTAGGAATTAAACAAGCGTTTTCAAAATTCATTGAGCCAGGCTAAGATTTCAGGTTATAAAAATCCCCTGTGCTCATTCACCATACTCATCTCTCTGTCTTGGAAGATTAGGGTTAAGCTGAGGTGTAAAATCCCCTGTGACTAAGCCAGGCTGGTAACCCCCTGTGCAAAGAGATCCATCACTCACCCACATATGTGTAATTCTGCTCTGTGTTTTCAGGCCCCAGGTAGTTCAAGACGCTGTTCCTGGCTTTGCTGAGCAAATACAGCTCTTGAAGAAACATTGCTTTCTTCCCATACATGGTGTTTGCAGGGATGATGCAGGTTGTGAGTTTACCACCGTTGCTCAGCTGTAAATCAGGGAGGGATGTTAGTGACTTACAGATTCAGAGATGAAATCTTCCACAGTGCTACTGGGTTTGCCAGGTAAAACCAAAAGCTGGGAATATCGGGCTAGAGGAGCCCACATTTGCTGAGGTGCTCTGGACACTTAAGGCCTGATTTGTGTCCCTAAAAAATGCAAGGAGGTGCCCAGTTTGATATCTTTTAATATCTTCTTTCATAGCACACCTGCACCCATGTGGTGCTCACTGGGAGATGTTGGATGAAGGCTGTTAGTGGCGTTAACTCTTCTGCAGTTGTGATGTACAAAAGGAGTATTTGCAACAAGCAAAATCAGGTACCAGAGGAAGGCAGCTAAGCTGGCTGCCCTCTACTGTAACAGGGAAAGAGAGATGCTCCGGGCAGTGATTTAGGACACAAGTCTCATTTTTACATTCTGCTTCACCCTCCAGAGGAACTCATCTGTTTGCTGACTGAATGGGAGCCTGAAGCCTAGCCAGCTAGCTTAGGTGGCTTACTCTTGATACACTAGTATTTTTGATTCTGAAATCATGCAGGCGTGTCTGAAAGTAACCCCTGTGTGCAGTATGAGCTAGGTTCTGTGATTTTAAGTGAACCTAGTGTCTTAGGCTGTAATTAACACAGCTCTTTCTGAGGTCCCACTCCTGCTGGAGTTCAAGCACAGGCTTAAAAGTGCACCTTATGAGATTCCCTGATGATATGGAATACCAGGCTTTAGTAAGCTTAGGGCAGTGTGGTTTATGCATCGAGTCAAGGCAGTGGTTCAATACACACAGATGTGAGTTGTGGGGTCTTTCTACCCATCTTCTCCTTCCATCCATCCTGTGCTGTAATACCAGGGGTGCTACCATTGCCTCTTGTAGCTTTTTTCCATTGCCTTCAAATACAAGTTTTTCTGCTGTGGCTTTTGTCTTCCCAAAAGACAGCTCCACTTCCCCACTGTATTTGGTGTCCTCATTCCCTCTGAAATAGATTGTGAGACATGGTGAGTGACCGTGGAGTAGAGCAGAGGACTTGGAAGCAGTTGTCACAGAGTGATTTATTCTGCAATCTCTGCTCTCCAGGGACTTAACCACTGGCTGTGAGTTACATGAAGCTGAGATCCTTGCTGCAGCTGGGAAATAAAGCTTTCAGAAATACTAGTTGGTTCTGGGTGTTCATAGGCAGGTTTGTATGAGGGAAGCGGTTTGATTTCTGAGAGCTGGATTTGTCTGTGTCTCTAATAGTGTGATTGAAGCAAGTAACATTCTGGCAGGCAAGTTAGAAGGCAGTGGAGGTACCTTTTTAAGCAGCTCACAAGTGGCTGAGCAAGGTGGAAAGAGGGCAGGAAAATGAGAGCAATCCTACTTCATTTTTTCATTAGAGGTAGAGGAAAGCTTCTCATGAGCCATAAACTAAAAGGAGAAGCTGCTGCTTAATTCTCTCAGAGTTGATTAGAGTATGAAGACATTTGCTGGTGATGTGACAGAGCTGCTGGTGATCTATTTCAGAGGAAGACATGCAATCAGTGGGTTTGTGCTGGGATTAATCCTTCATCTCCCCTAGCAAATTACATCTGAGGGGAAGAGCAAAGAAGTGGACTTGATACAGGGTTAACCAATGTACAAGGGGGTTGTACAAGGGGGTTAGAGGAATTCACTTGCTTAAACAAAAGTATTGTCTGTACCTGTTATGCCTACTAAGCAGAACAAAGGCACTAACTATTGATAAGGAAAAGCAGACACCTGGTTCTGCTGACACAGAAAAGCAGACGCCTGATTCTACTGATAAGCAGCTATTGATAAGGAAAAGCAGATGCCTGAAGGGGGAGAAGCAGATGGTTTATGGCTGGGACACCGACCAAACCCTAAGGCCATACGTGAAGACTAAAAGGTGAAAAGTTCAAGAAGAGGAAGACTCACTTACTTCATCTTGAAGACCCCTACCCACAGGAGGAAGACTCAGTTACTTCATCTTGAGACTCCTGCCCATGGAATCTAACATGTAACTTGGCCTGACAGGCCCTGAAATGATTCCAAGGAGAAACAAGAAAGCAGCTCGATTCCCCTCCATGGTGCTGGTGTTCTGTCCCAGTGGTTGTAGATCAACATTAGTCCATCTCAGGACTTGGTTAAGCAGATTCGGTGGGCTCTGGAGGAGCCCTAGAGTGAAGAAACCTTGTTTGAAGCGTTGAGAAGGACCATTGATTAATAATACCATGTGGTCCTTTGCTCCCCTGCTGCCATGACTAGCATGGGGGGGCTCTCCTTTCCTCCCTCTGTGTGCTGCAGGAGACTGTCTCATTTCCTCTCTGTTTTGCTCTCCTAGGGGATTTCACCCTAGGCAAACCCAGACTATGCCCGGCATAGGGTACCCCCACACAAAGCAACGGTGCTTTATTAAGCTCCTTTTGCAGATGAGGCTCCCTCTTGGGAGGGTTAAGTGGCCTGTGACAGTTCATGCAGCAGATCTGCAGCAGAGGTCTTCCTGTCAAACACTGGGCCTCGGGGGAGCAGGCTCTGACTCAGGCTTCCCAGCTGACCTTGGCCAACTTGCTTACCCTTTTCTATGCTCCCTGTGTAAAATGTGGATAATGCTGCTGCCCCTCTCCTGCCTGTTTGGCAGTCTGGTTGTGTCTCAGATACCCCAGCTGAGAGCAGGGCCTTCCTGTGCTACAGCAACAGAAATACATGAGGAGCATCAGCATACAGCCTCCTCACCTTGGGGCTTTTAGCACAAAACCCTCCTCACCTTCCCTGTGTTTACGGTGATGAGCAAGAGACAAACCAGAAACCAAGCAAGACAAAAGATGGATTGTGCCTGGTTTGGTGCAAGCCCAGGAGAGGCTCAAGACAATCAGGGGTTATCTGGAAGTTCTGGGTTTAATTGCTTTCTTTTTCTTGCCTTGCAAAGCTTTTGAAAAGCAGCTTCACAAAGGGCTAAACCTGCCTGCTGCTCCTGGGCTGCAGAGCACTGCTCCTGTTTGCCTTCCCCCACCCCTTGTGAAGCTGGGTAGTAACAAAGAGCTCAGCATAATGCTTTTGCTTTTCAAAACGATCACAGATAAGCGAACACTAATAAGACTGGAGCAGCATTGTCAGAAGGTATCTCAGCAGTGGCTGTCTCGGAGGGATTGAGACTGACAGAGGCATTTTCTATTATTGTCGGATGCTGAGGTGTGAGCATTATCCCTGCACCCATCACCCTGTCCAGAGACTAATCATGCTTTGTCTGGGTCCGTTCCCAAACACATAAAAGTGAGTTAACTAAATTATATGAGGAATGATGGAGAAAGGGGATAGAGAAAAAGAAATAGGCAGGCAGGCAGGATTGTGGACCGGGAGGGGAAGAGCAGAGCAGATTGGGTGGGGATGGGGGAGGTGAGATGAGGAGGAAGGGGAATGCTGCATCACCTGTGCTTTCAGTCTGGAACACACTGCCATATTATGTTGCCTTCCAGCCATCCCTGGGCTCCCTACTGAGACAGGGGGTGGAATTTTTGACTGTGGGGCTGAGCCTTCTCTCATTTTGCAGTATATAATTCCCTTAGTTTAAAATCAGAATCACTGGAGAACAAAGATCACTCTCTCAGGCTTTTTTCAGCATCATGGGAGAGCCCAAGTGAGTTCCGCAAGATGAGTTAAAGGTGCTAGGTGCTGGTTTTATTTGCATTTATGATGGGAAAGCACTGGGAGTTGGAGGGCAGGTGGTGTGCATGTGTAGCTCTGTGAGCATCAGACTAATTGGGTTTTTGCTTGTACCTGTTGATGCCGTCCTTGCAAGCCAAAGGACTGGCTTCTTAGGCAAGATTTGGGATAGATTTTTTTAAGCCATCTATTCACATCCATCTTTTAAGTTACAGGACTGAAATACTAACAAGTATGTGCCCTTGTTAATACTTCATTTCATCTTTAGAAATGATTTAAGTATGTTAATGACCAAATTCCACAACTTTTCAGTGACACGCAGCCTCCAGCGCTTATGATCCAAGTGGGTTGATGTTTGTTGTTCTCATGACTTTTCATAAGCCAGACATTTGTTCTACAGCTTTAGGTGCTTAAACCCTTTTCAGAGCAACTAGGCTATGCCTTAACTTACTTGCAAGTATGAAAATTAGGCTTCTGGGGCATTTTAAGTTGTGTCTTAAGCAGACTTTTTAGCTGGGCACAGATTCCTAGAGCCAAATGACTGAAGCCAGCTGTGTCTTGCCCCATGAATGCAAGAGGTATTCAGACGTCAAGTCCTGAGCAGGAGTGTCAGCTGAATGTGAAGGTCACTTCTATCTCGGGTATCAAAGATCTATAAGCAAAAACCCCTCCAAATCCGAATTTTGACCACTGTCTCTGTATTGCTCCAAATCCTTTGCTGAGGGAGTTTTTCTCAAACTGCTGCTTCTGGGGCTGAGGGTCAGTCTCCTAAGAGCCACGTACAGAAGAGGTGGGTTGAGCATCATGCCCAAGAGTGTAAGTCCAGGAATTAGCCCTTTGTAAGCAAACTGCCATGAAAAAGGATTTTGAGGGATAGAAAGGTGCAATTTATAGGTCAGATCCAGGTCACAGAAGAGTGTGTGAATACTGAAGGGCAACTTCCCACCAAATGCATCTGTCCCCTAAGACTGTGTGGCCAAGTAACTTCCTTCTGAGATAGTGCTAAAAGTCTCTATACGTTTGAACACATCTGATAACAGAAGCTAGGTACAGGCTGGCTAACAATTCACTATGGAGCTGAAAAGAGGAGGGAGAGTGCTCTTTGGATTGACTCAGGGTGAGGAGAGAGCAAAACTCTGCCCACATAGTGGGATACAACTTGACCATATCCCAAACTTCAAGCATCTCAGACCTTTATTGAAACTGATTTTCTGGCTTAGGGGAGCAGGGCTGTGCATACAGAGGACAGCCTGGAGGTGCAGTTAGGTCCTACATCTCTCAACCAAATGCTCAAGTTTATGTTGGGAAGAGCTGTGGCTTCTGAAAGTGAAGAGCAGCAAAGAAGGATTTCCAAGCAAGAGAAGAGTAGACAGGAAGGGGAATGTGTATTTTCTCCTTTGCAGCCATGGCAGAAATTTCTACCTGATTGCAGTTTCACTGCTGTTTCACCAGAAATCCACAGTGGAGATTTGCTGACCGTTGCCTGAGCTCACAGGATGTATTGGGTCCCACTGCAGCAATGGAGCTCGTATAGACAACATATGGGATGTTCAGGACACAGCAGGCCCTTAACACATTTTCAGTACCTGGGGTCAGGAAGGACAAACATTATCAATCTTGCCTTCATTCCTGTTGTGCAAATCAAAAGAGATTTCCAGGTTTGGGATTCTGACTTGGAACAGATCTATCTTTTTTATGGCTGAATAGATGTAAAGCTACAGGTTAAGGCTGCAGCTCCTTAGGCATATTTGCATAGGAATGGATGGTTTATAACATGAGAGCTGCAGTTACATCTGTAGCTATAATGTGGCTTAATGTCTGTGCCTGTTGACAACTGACTTAACTTGGACTTAATAGCTGCTAGTAAAAAGGAGCCAAGCTAAAATCCATTCAGCTTAACAAAAAGCAGATTAAAAAGTCTTTAAGTGACTAGATGGAAAAAAATAACTCTCGTAGAAGAGGACTCTTGAATCTAGTCAACAAGTCTGTAACAGGATTCAGCAACCAGTGGTTGAAAGAGAGGGAATCAAAGCAGAAGATGTAAATTTTGGCCAGAAATGCTGATTAACCATAGCCACACTAATGCTCTTCAGCATTGTTACGGCTTGCTGAAAGACATGATAGATAGCCCATTAGTTGCATTCTAGGCAAGGAGTCTTTTGAAAAGGCAGAGTCCAATTTAGCCACAAATTGTTGGGCTTAAGGCAGTAATTGGGTGAATTTCTGTGGCCTGAGTTGCACACTAGAGGATTACACAGTTGACCTGTCCTGACCCTATTTGTTTTCCATGAAGCCTACAGCAGCTATCAAACACAATTCATTTGTATTCTTTTACCTGCTAGGATTTGAACAGAAACCTTTAGCCTGATCCCTCTCTAGACTGAGCAGAGCATTTTAGGGAGGTCTACATGAAGCCATCCAAGGGCAGGCAGAACTGCAGAAGAGTTTGCCTGACAGTAAGTCTCCTGTTAAGACACCTCAAACTGTGCTCCTCAGAGGCACTCAGTCACACGGGAATAAACTTTGGGTGTGTGGTTTTCTGGGAATGTCGCAAGCATCTGCAAGAGGTTTGGTTTGCTGAATAGGGGAGTTGCCCAACGGTTACTGCTATCTGTAAAAACCTCACTCCACTGAAGTACCTTGCTCATAGCAAGCAGACAATGAAGGGGAAGATCTCACAAAGACATTAAAAGGCAGCAGGAGCCCTCAGGCTCTGAATATTCTCAGTACACATGCACAGTACAGGCTCTTAAAAGCATCTGGTTTTGAAAAGAACTACAGCAATGAAAAGAAGAATGGGATTTAAATGTTGCCCTTGAATGTATCAGCAAATAGGAGAAGCCCTAAGCAGTAACTGAGTTTGAGATATATATATATACACACACACATAAAAATACAAAAATCCTTCCTTGCGGTTAACAACTGTTTTAGTAGCTAACAGCCTGAGGTGCCATTGGAATTGCTGCTGTAATGGGGATTTCATTAGTTTTATAGCCTGTGCTTATTTCCTAGATTTATGAACAAATTTTCTTTAAGCAGACCTTGCACCTAACATGAAGTCAGTGCTTGGTGGTAGAGAGAAAATTCTGTGAGCTCTTGGTTATGCGTGGCTTGTGGATACATAATAGTTGTGAGCTCTGACTACAGTTAAAGTAACATCCCTCCCTCACAGTGGATGCAGTTCAACTGGTGGAGCCTTGTGCTGGTGTACATTGTAGGGCTTTTCTCCTGGGGAAAGCTATGAGCTGTTTAGAACAGGCGTTAACTTCTAATTGTTGTCCTTGTCTCATACTGAACAGTTTCTTACCACTATAGACGTGTGCTGAGTCACCTCGGTACTATTAGTTATAGCTTTGACCAGAATAACTGTGTAATAACTGGGTACAGATTTGATTTTCTAAGATGAAGGTTTAGCACTGGAGAGGAACGGCACATCCTGCCATGAGCAAGGACAGGGGGGCAAAAGCAGAAACTTCCCCACTAGAAATGAATGGTCCTGGGCACCTTCCTGCCCCCATAGCAGACCAGTGTGTGTGTGTGAAATTCAGGGGACAAAGGAGCACTAAATCAGTGCAGCTATGTTTGTCATAGCCTCTTGTCTGACTCCACCAAGGTGTGTGAATTGAAGGCTGTATTTAATTGCTTGTTTTAAAGAGCTTACCCCCAACGCTGACAGCTCTCATTTCCCAAAAGGGCACAGTGTTTCTGTAGTCCACAACAGCCACTGTGTGAACAACCACGTGAGCTGCCCGCATGGCAGCAAGGAGCAGATTGTACCCTCAAATGTCTCCTTTCATCACTGTCACGAGTGGTAGCTGGAGGAAAAGAACATAACCATAGACGCAAGGGGGGAAAAGTACAAACCAGCATCCTCACCTTCTTGCACAGGATCCGTCTTGGAAATCATCTCTGCAGGGCAAGCTGAGGCTGTTGGCCCAGAGCTGCAGTTGGTTATGGGACTTGCTGCAGTGTATGTGAATGGGAGATGTGCTGGGCAGTTTCCTTGAGGCAGTTTTAGAGCTTGCTGGGAGTAACACCGGGCAAGTTAAAGGGACATTGCACACAGCTTGATTTAAGGGTAAATGCTATAGATGGGAAGGGAAAATAATGTAACAGGTTAAAAAGTTTCATAGGAAATTCTTCCTTTTGAGACATTCCGAAGGGTTTCCCCATCTCCTTCTTCTTCCCCTCCTCCTACCTCAAAATAGCTGTTCCATACATGGCTACTGTTGGCAGCTGCTGCTGATTTTCTTGCTTTGAGCCAGTGTTGCAATATTTAAGTAGGATTTTTCCCTTTTTCCTTTTCTGTAATTGGGACTAGGCCAGCAAGAGGCTGGGGTTAGGAAGCTGTGCTCCCTGGGGATTTTGCAATAAGCTAGAGAGCAGTAGCAGCCACATGATTGCCTTAGGAAGGAGACATCTCCTCTGCCCTGGGCTGGCAGCTTCCTGGAGAGCCCCATGCAGCCAGGGATCAGCGCAGTGACTCCTGAAGGATCATACATGAGCAGCTCAGGGAAGCAGATGAGGATGTTCCTGTTGAAGGTCTCTGCCAGCACTGAAAGGTGGAGCAGGATGGCAGCAGCCTCATGGGAGAAGGGTTTTGCTTCTATTTAGTGCTGAAAGGAAGCTTGTAACATTCAGGCTGAAGTCTTAAATAGCTCTTTGCATCTCTGTCTTAATGCAGCTGGTGTAGTTAAGACCAGCAAGGGAATGACGAGGAGCTTAGGCAAAACCAGGGAGGATGCAGGCAACCATGAGCCATTTTCACATTGATAAGGCCTGATGAGCTTTATGCCGGGCTGCTGAAGAGGTGGAGGATGTAACTGCAGCTTTACTGCCTTATCAGCTACTTTGGAGAACTTTTGGAGGCACTGGAAGAATGGAATAGAGCAAATGAAACAGCAGTGCTTAGAAAGGAGGTAAAGAGCCAGGAAATTACAGAACAGCTTAATTTCAACCCCAGGAAGTTCAGGAACACACATTTGAATGTGTGTGAACACCTGGGGGATGCTGTGGAGAACAGAAGCAGCTGACAGGGAGTTGTCAAGAACAAATCAAGTCAGATAAATCTCCTTTGTTCTTATGACAAGTTAACAGGCTGTATGGATATCACGGAACAGGTCGATGTCATCTCTCTTGATTTTAGAAGGGCTTTGGAAGCTCTGTGTCACTCTCACAGTCAGTAAAACATGGTCTCAGCCAGCCACATTAGGGTGAGCGCAAGGCCGGCTGAAGTACAGCTCCCAGGGAATTGCCAGCTGTGGTAGGTGGCTGCCCTGGGGCTCTCCAGGGCTTATTGCTCTATTGGAGTCTTCTTTTATTGTTTTCATCAAGAATCTGGCAGATTTGTTCATTAAACCAGCTGATAACATGAGGCTGGGAGGGACTCGAGGTGCACCGGGGGATTAGAGTGAGAGCTGAACGTAACCCACAGAGCCTGGAACAGAAAAGGTGAAATTTGATAGGGACAAAGAAGGTGGTTGGGGTTAGTAGGGGAAAGGCAGCGGGCCTTATGAAGGAATTAAATTGGAGCAGGGCAGCTCAGGAGCTATTGCCTGGTGTCAGGGTCTTGCAGCTGTGAAAGAGGTGTAATTGTACTGACAGGTATGAATAGAAGAGTTTGCAGACGGACAAAATAAATCCATCAGCTCTTCTGAGTGGTGGAAGGGCTGCAGCCGGCCTCTCTGCCCTAGCCTGAGTGTCCTCTTCCCGAAGAGAGCAATACCAGTGCTCAGAGACCCACAGAGTGTGAGCTGGGGAGGAGGAAACAGAATGCGAGAGCTGGTTTAGCCTACAGGAGACAGTTGTACGGAGCAGAAGGAGTGTTTTTCAAACCATGAAGATTGTTGTAATAAATGACAGCATGAACCTATCCTACCTGTAAGGTTAAGATGAGGAATCAAGGACTGAAGTTGCAGGTTAGACTGTACCACCGGTAACGGACTGATGGTGCCGAAATCAGCCTAGGGCCAGGACAGAGAAACATCTGTTGGGAATGTTGTGGTGGATGGAGGTTTGGACAGCCCCTCAGGGCTGCTTCTCCCTCATTTTTCTGGGATCTGCTGTGATGTTAGGCCACAGAGCTCTCTTGGAGTGTGGGTTCTAGCACCTCCTGAAGAGGTAAACATTTATCCTTCAGTTATGGGTGCTCTTAAGGCTTCTGATAGTGATATTTCCCTGGGAGTCTTTAACTTGCTTTAAGCGTATCTCCTCTCTATTGGTACCTCCTGAAAGATTGGATCTCCCCCATCAGTTTTGCTCTCTCCTTGGAAGCAGGCTGAAGTCTGAGTAGCCAGGGGTGGGCGGGGAGAAAGCCCACCATGGACGGTGCAGAGCACCATGAGCAGCATTGGCTTGTTTTGCATGGGGATTCCCTAATCCCGTAACCCAGGTTGTTTTCCCCCAGCATATATCACTGAACCAAGCCTGGCTGAAGGCAGCTCTCAGAATATGATCAAATGGATTAATTCAGTATTTCTGAGCATGTTTACTGAGGCTCTTCCTTTTCTATGCACAGAGCAGTCAGGCTGCTATAGGTTTCTCCCAGTTGTTTCAGTAGTGTATTTCACCGTATCTGCAGCAGATGCTGACCTTGATTCTGTTATTGGCAGGGCTTTGTTGGTTGTTTTTCTCAGAGTTGGAAGCTGGTTGGAGCAGTTCAGAACATGGGGGTTTGTCCCTTTGCTGTTAGACTGGTTGAGCAGAAGTAAGCGGGTAGCTAAGTTCCCATGTCAGGTACTTGGTGTGCACATTGCTCCTTACAACTGGTAAGTGGTACTTGGATCCTCCTAGTGATCTATCTCTTGGGGTTACACGCTGTGGATCTTTCTGCTTTGATTTAGTCCTATGCTAAAAAACCTTCTCTGAGCTGAAAGTTATTCTTCATCCAGGCTGTTTAATCCAGGTTCCTACCCCATGCCTGTAACCTTGGCATCCCCAACATAATACCAGCTGCTCTGAAAAGTGAGGATTATGGCTGCTTAATAGAAGCTGATGCCCTTTCCTTACCTGTGGTGAATTTTTCTACTTCTTCTCTTGCTACTGAATCAAAAGCTCTGACTCCTTTGATGTAGTCTTGCTGAGACAGGAGCTCTACAATCTTCTCCCCAATAAAACCACATCCTCCTGTCACCAGGTAGACTCTGTCCATTTCTGAAGGTGGTTTTGTGGTTGAGGAATAGAGAGAAGGTTGCTGCCAGGATCTTATTGTGCACCGTTAATCTCTCAGCCAGTCTGTTTTCTGAGCTAAGTCTGAAGTTTAGCTGTCACATAACGTTACTGGCTGAACATTAACTCCATCCAGTCATATATAAATCAGGTTTTCATTGGCACAGTCACACAAGTGCTGCCACAACCATACCAGTGCTGTGTACTGGCCAGGTCTGGGTTCTCTGACTCAGCCTTTCCCTTCTAACCCAGCAGCAGCAGGGCACCTCCGGCCCAGGCCAGAAGTTTGATGCCAGAAGTTTTCCATCCTGGAAAGCCCTTTCCCACAGCTGGGTTGTCAGCTGTCACAGCAGCCTGCATCTCTCTGGGTGCTGCACACAGACGGGGTGCCCCAGAGCTGTGCTTAGGGCAGAAATGTTTTAGTGTGATGCTACAATGATCCGGTTCCCATGAATTTAGCTGGTGATCAGCAGCAGCTCTCACCAGCACTGAGTGTATTGTGCATGGTACAGGCAGGGGAAGTTAAGGAAGGGTCATTTGTAACTGTATGCTCACGGCTCTACCAGTTTCATTATCTAGTCTGGCTCTTCTGAATGAATTCTTTGAGTCAGAATATATTTATACACACACACACACACACACACACACAGACTCGCTCTCATCTATTTAGGATGAGAAAGTGCTCCCTTCATTTGAAAACTGTCTAGGTGTAAAAGCTGTACTGAAGCCTTTGGCAAGTTGTTACAGTGGTTAATTATCATCATCATTAAACCAGCGCACTGTTGTGCTTTATCTGCCAGCCAGGGGCTGATACACCTTTTCCTTGCTAGGCTGTAAAGAATGTGTTTGTCATTTGGAGAAAGGAAAAAGATGGCATCAGCTTTGTCTAAGGGTGCTTGAGCCTGTCCTAAGATTGGGATGGGAGGTGGGACAGTCTGCCTCCTGGCAGGGCTGTTTCTGCCTCTCTCATGCAGTCTCACAGGCCCGACCAGCCATCAGGCTCTCTTGGATGCCAAGCAAACTAGTTCCAATCCACCTCTGAACCAACTTGTCACTGTTTTGGTGAACACACTGTCCTAAGAGAGGTTGCAGTGGTACATACATAGGGTAATATAATCCCTGGTTACTTTTCCTTCATAATGTGCACAGTGCAGTACTTGCCTTTCTGGCCACGGTGTTGCTTGGGAAGCTTAGGATGATCTCGTGTTGGGATCCCCGCTTTCCCCTTCCCCAGGCTGAGTGTGCGTTACAGCTGCTCAGTCAGGCTGTGTTGGGGTGGGGGTAACCCTGGTAGCCCTTCCCTGGTCACATACAACAGGCTGAAACATGAGGAAGGAATTCCAGCTGTGGGAACGTAGAAAACAACATTGTTGGAGCTGTTCTTACTATAGCGTTAATGCTTGTCTGTCTTTCTTTCCAAGGTAAGCTGTATAGCAAGTTGCTGCTGAGCATGTGGCTAATGAAGAGTTAAGGCAGTGTAGTTAAAGAGTAACTGCTTCATTTATGAATATATGGTTTTCTTTTAATCAGCTCCTGTGAGAAGTTCAATCTGTTCAACTCTGCCATTGATTTCTGTTGCGCTGTGTTGAGCGTTAGGAAAAGCCCCGTTTCCCCTCGCTGTGATTACAATCAGTGGCCATAATGGCCCAGAGACCAACAAGGGCCTGATGCTAATTTGGAGCCAGCACAGCCACAAATGTCCCGAGAAATTAATTTTGCCTTTTATCCAGCACCCCCCATCTGTGCAATAGTGATTAACAGAACTGCTTTCCCTCAGAGGGCTCTCTGCAAGGACAAATGTTCCAGAGGTGGAGGAGTTAGGACACAAAAACCAAGATAAATACACCCGGAGAGACCCAGAGAAGTGCTGCATGGGAATGTTTGGCATCAAGTAACCTTGAGTATGTCCTCATCAGTGATGCAAAAAGCTGTATGAAGCAGAGGCCTTGTGGATGGTCTCAGTGTTTACAGGATTTAGCCTTTGCTACAATATTGGTATCTGCATATCTGCAACATAATCTGATCAGTAGGGAGACAAAATTGGCTGTGATTTACGTATCTCTTTTGCTAGGATGTGAAAAACAAGTTCAGGAACCAGAACTGTCACATCTCTGACAGAAACAGCCCAGGTCCTCCTCTGCAGCCAACAGAGGCAGAGCAGAGCCTCCCTTTGCAAACAAACAGGTAGTTAATTCTAAATGGGTAGCTGTTCCCACCATAGGAAGGTTAAACCCCACACAGGTCCCCAAACACATCCTCTTATAACAGCTTGAATGGTCACAAGAGATGATGGCGACTCTGGGGGTCTCTGTAAGCCCAGAGGCAAACCCAGAGAAGGCACAAGTGGGCACACGCAGCCACTCCTGGAGGAGGCAGACACTCAGGAGGTACCAGGGGACTGCAGGAAGGGAACCTGGGTGGCTGCCGCGGTCCTAGACCAGCCAACGCGCCCTCCTTGAGCTGCAAGGAAACCCGAGGCACTGAGACAAGCTGAAGAGAACAGATTTTAAGGTACTCTTAAGCAGTGCAGAATTGCCTGTGGCTTGTTCCCAGAGCGCCCTTGCTCAGCTGAGGGCAAGCTGCGATCCCTGGCTCTGTACTGACATAAAACTCCTGCAGGTATAGCTGCACATTTCCTGCAGGAAGAGTTTGCCGTATCCCAGTACTGCCTCACTCTGCAATGCAAAGCAAGGTGCTCAAAGCTGACAGTGCTCAAAGGCTTATCCAGGCTGCTTGAGGAATTAGGGAACCATGAAGAGATATGGGCCTGTATTCCAATAGCGTGGCTGGGAATGCAGTGTAGTGCCTAAATGTGTCCCAGAGACCAATCTCAAACCTCCGAGCTGGCAGCCATGGCAGTATCTGCAGAACAGTCAAATCCCATCATAGGTAAGGGAACTGCCAGACTTGGCTTTAGCTGGTGAAAGCCTTTTCTGTCCCTGAGCTTTGTAAATACGGACACCTGACATCATATTCCTTTACAGTATGTTTATTTCTCAGTGCATTACATGAAAGGTCTTTGGTATTTGTGGGTTCTTGAATACTTTCCCCACTCTGCTCTGTAAGAAAATGCTGAATACAAAACATTCCATATACAGTAACAAACCCCATAGCGAATAAAGAGAAATAGCTATTTTGAACAATAACATAGCGATATGAAAACAGGTACGTAACCATGCAAGAGGTGGAACAAACAGGTTGTGTTTACAACAAACATTAGAGCCTGCCATAAGGGAGTTTATCATGTCAGATGAGATCTAGTCTTGCTCTAAGTTAAGAAACTGCACATGATTGCAAGATACTGCGTATGGCTGCCCTGCGAAAGACCAAAGGGCTGTAAAGCTTATTACAATGAGGGGAGCCAGGACCATTTGCACACGTACAAAACACACTGATATAAATAAAAAAATACTGTGTAAAATAACTAGTGAAAAAGTTAACATTGCCTCAGATGGATGGGAACGTGCCTTGGGAACAGTTATAGCACCTTTGAATTGCTTGGTTCCAATGCAGTTGCAGACACTGCGAGTACTTTAATCCCCTGGACCACCAAGCACCGGAATGGAATGTAATCTTGACTTAGACAAGCTGTAAACGTGGAAGAGAATGGATTTCCAATAAATTGTATTGGGCAGTAATTCCAGAAGCTGACTGATTGTCTTTTAGAAGCCTTTGTCACAGTGGTCAGGTTCCTACATTAAAATAGTTCCATGAAGAGACTGGGAGTGAACCCCCAGCCCAGAGCTGAGCCCTCAGCAAGCTGCTGATGTGCCCTCTGCTTGGCTGCACTGAACAGCACCAGCCCATGCTAGCTTGAGAACTGGACCTGATTGATTTTTAGGGCCTGTTTCTTTGAAAGTTGATGGCACAATTACTGTGGAGTTTGGTGGGAGCAGGCGAGGGCTCTTCTCTCTAATTTACTCCTATTTCCCTGGGTTGTTATCAATTCTTTATGGTAAGTGCAAGTTAGATACTCTGGAGAGAAGCATTCTCCTCCTCCCAGGAGTACCAGATTGCTGGTGAACACGAGGGTGCATGAATTACAAAGATTTGTGGTTGTGCAATGTGCTGCTGCTGCTGCTTCTGGTTAGCTCAAGGCAAGGAAAACGTGTTACTACAACCAGAACCAATCCAAGTCAAATCCACATTGGAGCTCAGAGAAACATTAAGAATTTCAACAAAGTCTTAGGAAAAGAAAAGGAAACGCACACACTATGGAATTGCACAGTGGGTAAGAGAAAGCACTAAACATTTCCATTAAAGTATATTTCTAAATGAGCACGCATTCAAAATAAATCCACTCTCTAAGTTACAGACATGGCAAGATGCATTATATGCCCTGGCTAAAATGAACCTCAGTTCCTGCCTAAGATGGAAGATGTAGTTGGAGTGGTTTGCCTAGTGATAAATATCATCAATGTCAGGGTGTGAGGCTGTGTTCACCTTTAAAACATAATTAAACTGGGACTGCACAACAGCATGGTCTGACCCTTATGTAAGTAGAGAGGAATGAAATCCCAGCTGAGAAAAGAGAGTCCAGTTGGTACAATCCTACTGCCACCCAAGTTACAGATACAGTACCACATCAGAGAGATGTAGCTGAATAAATCAAAGCATGGGGAGAAAAAGAACCACATAGCTCATACAGAAATGTGGGAAAGTCAGTAATGAAGACAGTTGCAACCCAAATCTAACCAGTCTTGACAATTGACTTGGCAGGATTCATTGCAAACAACTTCCATTCTGTTTCCATTCATCTTGCCAGTAATTTGCTTTAAATCATTTAAAATCCCAAATCCTGGTTAATATGAATGACTTGAGGAGAGTCCTCATAAATCTAATGCAATAGTTTTGAATTCAGGATGACAAACTCGAAGGCTCCAAAGTGCCAGGGAAGTGAAAATGGCCTCACCGTACTCCCTGTTCCCCAAATTCAACCCCAGAGCGACAGGACCAGTGCAATGGAACTTTGCTGTTTCCCTTTTTAAGGGTTGGTTCCTGGAGCTGCCATGAGGACACTCTCTCCATGTGGCAGGCGACTACAGCCACCACCAACCCACCCAGTGCCCACCATTGGACTGAACTGGGATTTTGCCTGTCTTCGGGGCCTGATCATCTAACACCTACTGGTAAGTGCAAGGGGTTTTCCCTGGAAGCCACCGGCCGTTTGCTGTGGTGTCTACGTGATCAGGACAGAGAGGTGATCAAGTACTTCTCAATCCCTGCACTGAAACCAGCCTGTAAATGGAGAAACATCTTTTCACTAGTTTCACATAGTGAATTCAGTCATCCCAATGGAACCTGCTCCTTTCTGAGGACTTCTGAGCTCTTCAGAGGAAAGAGCTGTGTGTTCTGAGCTCTCTGTAGGTCCACCCTGTTTACCACGTATATGGAAAGTTAATTTAATGTGTGGCTAAGGATGGGCTGGCAGAGCTCCTTCATTTTAAGCTTCATTTGCAATGTACCCCATGCTGCTGGTTTTGCCTTAGGGAGGTAACTGGGTACAAGGGGTTGCTGAATACACAGACCCTACAGTTGCTGGTCTTTGCAACAGCTTTTGAGGGAAATACTGTAGCAGTGCTGTGCTGTTTGCCTTTGTCAGGTAGCTCTATCTTGCACTAGGAACCAAATAGGATGTGACCCATTTACCTGACTTACACTATAAAATCACAAACTCAATTTGCTCATTTTCATCCGGGGCTGAATCTGGAAACTGATTTAGGCATGGGGTGTGTTAAAAAAAGGGTGAAAAAATGGTACCACTCATTAGTCTCACCCTTTGTACTCACTGTCAACATGAATGGCATCAACTTGTCCAATGTGGTTTGCACAGCAGGTGCAGTGATTCATGTATCACTGAAGGGCAGGTTCAACTTCCTAACCCTGGAAGCTGGGAATTCCCCCAAAATAACAAGTTATTGCAGAAAGTAAAGTGATTTTGTATTTAACTCCCAGTGCAAGGTAAGCTCTTGACAAGACTAATTCCTTAGGCTGTGGTTTGCTAGTACACCGTCTCCAGATTCAAGCGGCGAGGGTTTATTCACAAGAGAAAAATGAAACAGTGTGAAAACGTTTTTCCTTATTGATGCAGGATTAAGAAACTATTGCAAAATATCCTCTTCTGTGACTAGCTGCTGCTGCTGCTTACATTAATTACCCCTGGATGTATGCACGAGCTGAACACGGTATGGGAAAACTTGCACAATTCCGTCGTACCTCATACAAACTGCTCTATGTTTTCACAGAAACAATCTAATACCACTGAGTATAGCTAGAAAGTCTGCTGCCATGAACATTTGCATCTAAAGTCCTTGCTTAGCCAACCACAAATAGAACTAACGCTGCTCACATGCAATTAGCAACACGAAAAGCCAAGTTTTTGATGCTAAAATCCAAAGAGTTACCTGAACTTTCAAAGTAACAGTTTTAATTGCTCTTTCCTTAAAAGAAATCCTTGCAGGTCATGCTTTAATGGCCTGTGGAAGTGGCATCTTCACCTGAAAGTAAGCATGACACCACTGCGTAAAAGAGTGGATGCCATCCACTGTACCAATGGACAAGGGTAAGGCTTGACTTTGAGTCTAGATGGGATTGATTGTCTCGGCCAGTTAAGCAGTTCTGTAACTGAGTAACTCTGAAGGGCAGTGAGAAAACAAAGGGAGGATTAAACTGCAGAGACACAGTCAGGAGGTGTCATTTCTGTAGACAGCTTCTAAGGATACCTGCCATCTGCTGTTCCAAAGGCAAACCAACAAAATCAAGACAAATGTTCATCAGACCCTCTTTGAGCTATTTGTTAAGGATAAGACATTTCCTGCAACGAGGGCGTAGTATTGGCCAGGTAAGGAAACCTCATTGCCAACACTGCAGCCTCCTACTGACTCCATTTGCACTTTGCAATTAAGCACTGGGATACTGTATCTTTAATTGGTGAACAGACATGAAGAACACATAGATGCTCCTACTTCATCCGATTGCTTCTCCTTTTGGCTTCACTGTCATCCAGCAGTGAAGAGAGGATCTGGTAGGCCTGCAGCTGCTGCGGTCCTCCACGTTTGATCTTGATGCTGGTTCGCAGAGGGGAGCCCGGGATCACATCCTGTCCAGAGCCTGGCTCAATGGAAGATAAAGAGTCTGTAAGGAAAGAAAGTCACGGGAGAGCGCTATTTAAAAGGGGAGGCTAAGGAAAGAATAAATGGGCCTTCTGGATGGTACCTCTCCTGGAAGAAGTGTCGTCCCTCCTGTTGTATCTCTGTCCAGTAAGCGATTGTGGAGCTACACATCTCCCTGCTCCTAGATTAGGTCTTTTCCCTCTGCTCTGTCTAAGCCCTAGGCTAAGTGCACTTCCTGCATGAGGCCCAGCAGGTCACAGAATCATAGAATGATTGATAGAATTATAGAATGGTTTGGGTTGGAAAGGACTTAAGATCATCGAGTCCCAGCCCTCTGCCACGGGCAGGGCCACCTCACACTAGACCATGTCATCCAAGGCTCTGTCCAACCTGGCCTTGAACACTGCCAGGGATGGAGCATTTACCATTTCTCTGGGCACTCTGTGCCAGTGCCTCACCACCCTCACAGGGAAGAAAAAAGGTCCTGTTCTCATTTGTAACTCCATTTATAAAGCACTGTTCTTCTATTGATTATAATTTGCTTGGGGTGTAGCTGCTAGTCAGCACTGCCCACAGCCTCCTGCTATTGAAGGATGGGGCTAAGTGGTCATCACTGGGAAGTGATGCTCCTGGGGGTGTAAGTACTATTTCACTCCTTGTAAAGGAGGATGTTTTGAGGCACTGAAAAGATTGAACAAAAGGATTGATCCACCCTAAGACAGAGCCAAAATTAGCAATAAAGCTGGGAATAAATCTTAGCTGCCCAGTCTCCCAGTGTGTCCCACAGAAACACACACCTCCTCTTCCTAAAGCATCCTGCCCCATGAAGCTAAATACACATTTGACTACGGCCACTCTTCTGTTTTCCCAGCAGTCAGCAACAGATGCTGATAAGTCAGTGCTGCCTCGTCATTTTCAATGCCCCAGCTGCTTCTTCCTTTTGCCTTCAGATGTGGACCTTTGCTTGTTTCCCTGCCAAGAACCCAACCTCCCAAGCCAGACACCCAGCCGTGGTTCGGCCCCATGAGGCAGCATTTGTTTCAAGTGAGGATCTGGCTGCTGTGTTCACTGGAACTAACACTGCCAAACAATTTGGGCTTTTGGGTGTCCTGCTGGGCTGCTCTCTGCAGTTTGCTGGGCCAGACAATCTCCACGTGCCCTCCCGTTGCAGGGAAGAGGTTTGTTTGCTGGTATGTTTTGCCTTGTTGCTTGGGTGGCTGCGGCTTTTGAAACCACACTGGATTGGGAACTTCCTTGGGAAAATGAGAGCATGCGATTGGCATTTCTGCATGGGGCTGTAAAGCTGGGCTGAGTTGGGCTGCCCAGGAACCCATGGTCAAACTGGTAACACCTACGGTGGGAGCATCACCAGATAGTTGGTGCTGGGTGATTTAAACCTGTGTGGGGAGGTCTGTGCTCAAGGAAATCCTATTTTGTTATTTTACGTCTTTTTCTGTTTAACCATATACATACACAGGGATGAACATAACTGCACAAGATAAAAATACCTTATTTTCCAAGTTCTCTTTCTAAACAGTACTTTTGTAGGGCCTAAAATATGTCACTATTAAAGAATGGAACTGTCTCACAGACTAAAAATATCTCTTGCTTAGTAATAATCTATAGTTATTGGATAAAAAGGAACTATTTAAAGTCACACAATATAGGTGCTTAAACATGGCCTTAACTACACTGTACAAATAAAAAGCCACTTAGTTTTGCTGGTGCAGTTACACCCATATAGAAACATACCTGGGTATAAATAACTCATCTCCATCCCAAGCAGTAGCAGTGTCAGTATAAATAGTTTGCCAAAATGCCTGTTTCAAAATAAACAGCAGCATTTGCCTTGTTGCTGCTCTATTGCCAAATAAATTGTAAAAGAAAGGTAAACCAGGCAGTTCTGCAGGGGTACAGTTGGGTGAATGCCCCAGTCCAAGCCCCAGTGGCTACAAAAGCTTCCTTTTTGCTTTATACTAGTATAAATGGATGTACAAAGTAAAAGACAATGGAAAGCTAGGCCTTGGGTCCTGTGAACAGGCTGCACTGTCCTTATGGACTGGGTTCCCCTTCCCCTCTTGCCTGGCTGGCCATGGACTGCTGCTGGTGAGCTAGTGGGCATGTTCCTGGTACCTCCACCATTTCAGAGCAAAGCAGCATAAAACCATCTTTTCCTGCTCTCGATGTATAAAATCCAATGAAAATATGAATCAAACTGGGATTAATGCAGAGGTAAGGTCAGGGTGACTGTGGTTAAATCATGTGTTTGTGATTCGTGGTTTCCCAAAAAGCTTAAGCCGTTGCTGACTATTGCTTTTGAAAATAGTACTTTGGGCCTCTACAAGACACGTGGCTATTGAACGATGAAGAGCAGTGCAGACACCCAAGACAGCTCAGCTGTACAACAGCCCCACACACCAACACTGTTTGGGCTTTGAAGTGCCTAATAGCATTTGCATTTTAGTGCTGTGCTGGCTCCAGGAGGGGCCTGTGGGCTCTCAAGCAGGAGCTGTACTGCATGGTAATAGATGCACTTTAAGTCACTTGCTTAGCAACTACCGGATATTTCAGCTCTTTAGCATTTTCACAGGTTAAATCAATATCCAAAGGCCATTTCATAATAAAAGAGGATGTTGATCTGAAGGAAGGTGTGAGCAGCTCTGTTTACAAGTGAGGCCAGGAATGAGGTTCCATGTGTCAGGGAGAGGATAAAAAAGAAAATACTATGGGACTTGGTCAATGCCAAGGAACAGTAACTGAGGCTTGTGTCTCACAGGCTGGGGTAGTAAGTGTGTGTCTGAGGCGACAGAAATTACTGTAGTGACAGGACAAGGGGTAACGGGTTAAAACTTAAACAGGGGAAGTTTAGGTTGGATATAAGGAGGAAATTCTTTCCTGTTAGGGTGGTGAGGAACTGGAATGGGTTCCCCAGGGAGGTTGTGAATGCTCCATCCCTGGCGGTGTTCAAGGCCAGGTTGGAAAGGGCCTTGGGTGATATGGTTTAGTGTGAGGTGTCCCTGCCCATGCAGGGGGTTGGAACTGGATGATCTTAAGGTCCTTTCCAACCTGAACTATTCTATGATTCTATGAAATTGGCACAGTAACTTTTGGCAGCTGTGAATTGATCCTCAAGTACCCCAGAGGGAGAACCTTGATCTGCAACAATCACATCAGCCCATATACTGGTTAAGGGAAGGAAACACTTGTTAAGGGATGATGTCCCACACTGTACCAGCGATGGCAGAGCAAACAGCCTCAGCAGAAGACTTAAAATCTATCTGAATGAAGAACACGTGAGGCTTTGCTTAAATCTAACTTTGAAAATAGGTTTTATGTACGTTATAATCACAAGACGTTCAGGGATCACTGGTTTCAGGGAACACGGTAGCAGTGTTTGGGCTTTCTCTGTAAAATAAAACAAGGGCCTCGCTGGTGTTAAAAGTCACTTGGAAGACACTGTTAACAGGATGAAATGATCTGGCCTAAAGACTCGAACAAGTAGCTCCCTGGGAAGCTGGTAGATGATCTGTGCCACATGGCCTGAGCTGCTGCTTGTGACTTGGCTCTCTGACTTGTAATGAAAAATCACTGGGATGGGGTGGAGGGGAAATCAAGCATCCTTTAAGTCATGCTGGGTACCTGGCTTTGAAAACCCACCTTAAATAGATACTAGAGAGACAGGAGACTGGGGGGATGTTTAACCGTCAGGCAGGTGCCTGAACAAGCCCTCAGTTGTCTACAAATGAACACCTCAGCCACACTTACTTACCATGAATTCCTATCATGTGCTCAAGAATCAACACCCTCTCGGCTAAAATCTTCAGAGCTTCTCGAAGCTGTTGAACACCTTCCCCCTGCCAAAAGGGAATGAAAACTGACATTGGAATATGATGCAGAATAGGCTGCTTGTTCAATGTAGCCTCCATAACACCAAACTATGCAGTGTAGACATTTATAAATGGTAACCTACAGGGGTTAAGTAGGAATGCAGGAGAGGTCCCTACTTAAACAACTCTGCAGAGTTTGCAGAGTCTTCGGCCCAAAGCCATCCCCTTCAGACTGGTTCTTAATTCTGCAGTGGGCCAAACCCAGGGTGTAAATTCCTGTCACAGAATTCCAGACTGGTTTGGGTTGGAAGGGACTTTAAAGCTCATCCAGTTCCAAACCCCTGCTATGGGCAGGGACACCTTCCACTAGAGCAGGTTGCTCATACTGCCTCTCAAAGAGCTCCCATGCTGCCTGAAGCCTGCCCACATATGTCCACATAAACTCAGGCTGTAGTTTGTTGCCCAGAGAACACGGTGAGAAGGACAGCTGATAATGTGGCCAAGGAAACCTCAGAGACCAGGATTTCTAGCATGTATTCAGTTCAGACGTAAGGTTCACATCATTGCTTGCTCTGCGCTTAACTGTGGACACAACCCTTGCCCCACAAACCAGTCTATGAAAGGGAATATGGGTGAAGGATAATGAAGAGGCAAAAAGGAAAGTAAAATAGCAGTAGGGATGCACACTTACATCAGCACCTTTGTCACCTTCCTCACCCTTCTTGCCTGGTTCACCCTAAAACAAGAAAGAGATGTTTGTTTTCATGGGACTCAGGACCTGTCCCAGACCACCTGCAACCCTTCCCTCCAATGGATCAGATTAAAGGCAAAAGTGTTTCACCAGCAGAAAACAAACTGACTCTGGTGCTTCGTGCCAAGGGCCAAAGTGCTCTCATGAGCTCTGTCCTGGCTCCCATCAGCTTCCCAGGAGGTCGTCACCATTTCTGACACTGAGGCACTTGGCCAGGAGTGGCCAAGCTGCAGGAAGGGCTGGCTGACATGGCCTGGGCCCATAACAAGATATATACATCTCATGAAGCTCTCAATGAGCGATGCTTTAGGCTAAAGCACTGAGATAAAAACACTGCTTCCTTCCCCCAGACATGCACACGTTCATCTTTGCTTTAGAACATAAACCCCCCTGTTCTGCTTCCATTAGTCACATCACCTTCTGCCTCTGAAGATGCTCATTAAGCTTTTCTTGAGCAAAGATCCCAATGTGCTATTGGTCTGCTGTTCCACCCCCTGACCAGGAAGTTCATGCATTTCCAAAGGACAGATGACATGGAGAGATTAAACCACAAGCTAAACATGTATTCCTGGGCTCCTCAAACTTGTTGGACATCCCTGAGATACTTGCAAAGCAGGGTGGGTACGGGAGGAAAGACTCAAGAAAAGGTTGTGTACATCATACAAAATGATGAGGTGGAATTAAGGAAAAGAGAAAAGAAACCACACAGAGCACAGAGCATCCCTCTCTGGATGCTGCCAGCCAAAACCCCAGCTTGCTCCACTAACTCACTTTCAGCCAACCTTCGTGTCCACAGGTTTGTTTGTACCCTAGCTATATGTGCCAGTGCAGGCATCTCCTATGTGCAACTGCTCAGGTATTGTCTCATTTGGAGCTATCTCTTAATGTCATTAAAGGGTTTCCAGCTCAGCTTGGCAGACCAAGGTGCAAGAGGGCGTTAGAGCAGGTGATGTATTTTGAGTTGTTTCACAGTGCCCACCTTTGGGCTCCGGAAGTGCCAGGAACCTCCTGAGGCCTGGGGAGGGCTTCTGGCTGCCAAGGTTTGGCCGGAGGGGATCTCCAAGCAAAACACATCTCCTCTGTTGGCATGATGCCTTCCTGAGCACGGCATTCCAGCACTGTGCTTAGGAGGCAGGGAGACTGTGGTTCATTTGTAAAGGAATATGTTAAGGTGAGCTCTCCTATTGAACAAATGTCTAAGCTGGAGACACCTGACCTAAGCATTGCATCTGAGAGAGCTGGTGGGACCAGCTGCAGTTCAGCTTGGTGGTATCTGTGGTGCCAGGCAGGCACCAAACCCATCTGAGTCTTGCACACACCCGCAAGTACATCACTTACAGGAAATCCCTTAATGCCCCTCTCTCCAGCCAGACCTGCTTGTCCCTGTTGGAAATAAAGTAAGTGTCATTAGGAGATAGTTTTCCATTTGACAAGAACATTGTGTCATTTTTACTAGTGGAATTAAGATGTCTTTATGAAAAAGAAAAATCCTCTCCCTTGACATTATCACTAAGACAGCAAAAGGGGGTTACGGTTTTCTGTCAAGTATCAGCTCCAAATCCCATCACGCCCTCGAGAAGTTTGGTTCAATACAGAGCTCCTCAGCTCAGTACCTCTTGTAAGACGATTAGCAAATATCTGAAATTTACAGCAGTCCTTACATTACACCAGGAAGGAATTTGGCTGGAGATTTGTGTCTTACAAAGATACCACATCCTTCTTGCTAGTAAAACTGATGGGCTGATGCTGCCCCAGACAGCAAACGGAGCCCAGGACTCCCACAGAGCGCTGATTTAATCTGCCTCCTGCTCCACACACACATCACTGCCTTAACCCCAACAGCTACTGATGAAAACACACCTACAGTATTTTGCTTGCTTTGTTTCTTTTTCCTGCTGTGCTAATTTTCATGTTGTTTTCAGTGTGGGGCTTTTTGATCCTTTTGAAATGATCTGTGTTGGTTTGGGGTGGAATGTAACGTGCCATCCAACTGAGCATCTTTCTTCCCCCTACCTTCCTTCCCAGTGTTGGCCTCCCACCCTGGAGCACACTGGGGCAGGGCAGAATCCCTGACCAGGAGAACAGCTATGGATTATTTAATGTGAAAGCAGGAGCTTGGGAAGAGGAACCAAAATGTAAAAGCATCTTTAGAAATCCACTGATGACAGTCACATACTTAACCTGGCTCTTCTCCCCTAGGCACACAGAAACAAACTCATCCTTTTGTCCCCTCACAAACTACCTAGCTGGTGGCAGCTTTTTGTAGTGTCTGCCAGAAAGGAAGAGCTGCTTTGTATAAACTCAATGGGCCCAGAGCATCTACAAAACATTACTATGGAGAGCTGCACAGTGCTCGGTGAGCAGCTTAAGTCAGCACTAAGCAAAGGCCCATTGGGACATAAAGAGCACTGGCAGGAAGGCCCAGCTCGTCAGGTGCTCTGAGCATCTTCAAAGGGAAATACTTGGATTCTGCACAGGAGGGAGTAAGGCCTGTGAAAAAGCACAGGCAAGAGACAAATCACAGAGAGGAGACATAACAACGCACTCAAAATACATAAACAGACTGTTCTCTATGGCTAGGGGGAACAGAAAGGATGTTATCAGCTTAAAGGGGATCAAAGGATATTTAGGCTGGATGTTAGAAATGTCTTTTATCCCAGGCCCTCACTAGCTGTACCTCTGAAGACTGCCTGGAGATGATGTGGTGTATCCCTCCCTGGCACTGTGTAAGAATAAGATGAAGAGAGGCTGATGTGAGCAGCACACGTACAGATGTGCCATCCAGGGGACGCGCTCAGACTGCTTCAGGTCTCTTCTACATCTGTTCTCTCTGAGATTAAGCAGGAAGAATGTATAATAACATTTTCTCAAATCTCAATAGATACTGTAAACCCTCCTCTGCTTTTCTCTGCAGCTGCACAGCTCCTCCGCTCTGTGTAAAGCTAGCCCTAATTTGTATCCACCAAACCCAAAATTGCAGCGTGTAGTTGTCAAAACCAGCATTCAAATTCACACTCACAGAAGACAAAAAGCACACAAAGCATCCTACAGAAATCCTGCCAGAAAAAGCTACTGGCTTCACTTTCCATGTTAAGAGAGCCAGGACAGGAAGCCTCATTTATTTGTTATATTTAGCAAGATATTTTGATATTTGAAAAATCTCATTAGTCCCCAGCCTAGAAGGAGAGTCACAAATCTGAGTATCTACCATGGAGGGAAGAAAGGCAAAGCCTAAAGGGTTTGTCTGTACTGAATGGACACAGTCCAACAAAGCTTTTGTTTCAAAGTAAGTGTAGCCTTAGCAATATGGTCAACCACAAACTAAAGCAAAATGGTAACTGAATCATTGAGGAAGAGCTCTTATCAGTTTCCTGGATGGAAACTTGACACTTTGCCATAGACCAAGCCTTTTCTTCTTAACTGAAAATCAACATTTAATGGCAATGAGCTGCAGGCAGTAACCTGTGCTGAAACCTCATCAGTTATGCTTTTGCTATCTCTATATATATTTATATTCTAGTCCCATCAGCCTGCAGTCTATTTGTAAAGCCAATACATGCCCAAAGTGGCTGCTCTGCACAAGGAAACTGTTATTAAGAAATTACTAACAGTCACTTAAAATGTTCTCTGTCTTCCAGGGAGCTGCAAGTCATTTTGTACAGAAGACCAGGGACCAGGCACCCAAACCAATGTGCAAAGGTACTAAAGTAAAACAGAGCTTTTTAAAAGCATGTGTACTCCATCCTCGGATATCTGCTGCTCCTCGACACGAGGTGCTTCAGGAGGGAATGAAACAAGGACTTGCTCTCCTTGCACAGAGTCTGCACAGAGGAGCACAGTTTAAGTCTGTTGCTGGTTATTCGCCTGAACTTGGGAAGCCATCAAATTGGATTTGTCCGTCTTACCTCTTGCAGACTTCCCTGTGTCATTTGGATTGGAAGAGTGAGCAGAGATGAAGAAAAGGAGACGCTGCCATAGGGGAAAAGTGTGTAATCTACAGCCACCCATTTACAGGTGGTGACGTCCTTGTTCACCTCCAGCTATGAGACAGTGAAAGTGGCCCTGGAAAAGGGAACTATTTTCCTACAGCTGTGGCACAAGGTTGTGTCAGCGCAGCCACCACAGAGACAGCCATCATTTTAGAGGTACTAACCAGTATTTTACACCTTATCTTTCTTCCTTTGACTCTTCTACGCACTAGGGTCTTGGTGATTGCCACAGTCCATCTGTGCCCAATTTTACATTGCTGAACAATCCTCCACTAGGTACTACATTCTTAAATGATTTTATGCTCCTAGTGTCATTCAGAGGAGATCTCAAAGACCATGGCCTTTTGGAGAGCAAGCTGACCAGAAGCAGCTGGAAGTCCAAATGCCATTTTGAAACACCGCCGGTGCTGGACTGGGAAGCTGACACATATACACATTTGTTAGATTTTGATCTGGTGTTTCCTAAACTTCACTAGTTTGGAAATAACATTCAAACAGCCTTTTTTTATATGCTTAGTTATTAGCACTTGACAACCCATCAAGAACTCAGGTATAACACATAAAGATATTAACAACATGAATTCAATATTCCAAATGTATTAAGAACATCATTTGACCTGGGGAATGGCTTTGGTTCAGGAAAAGTCTGATGAGCATTTTATGCCTTACTGCCCCAGAAAAAAAGAGTTCAGTTAGACCACTCAAAATACTCCACAGTAAAAGAGCTGTGGTTGGTAGAACAAAGTTGGTCTGCACAAGCCTTTAAATACCAGGTATTTGGTACCTGAATCTCTTTAGAGAACACCAGACTTTACAAGCAATTCAACCCTTTATCTGTACAGTAAACCCTCATCTTCTTTCTTGCAGAAGACCTAGAAACTCTACTATCTATCATTCATGGCTGCAGTCCCACAGAATCTGAAAGACCTCTGTTGAATATAACCTGATATATTATAACATCACCCCAGATGTGGCTGGGAACGTCTCTGTGTCTGTAAAACCTTACTCTCTCTCCTCGGTCTCCTTTGGAGCCCTTTGGTCCAGGTTGTCCTGGAGAGCCTGGTAAGCCCTAGAAGAGATGCAGAACAAGAAGGAATTACTTTCTACTGTGTATCCTTTGAGTAGGTGTAGTGAAGACATTTCACAGTGATCCTCACCTCCTGCAAATCTCAGACACCCATTAAGCAATTGGGCTGGATTCTCTTTTACCCTCAAGCAAAACCAGTGGAAGCTCTGTTCACAGATAGCCTGAGCCCTGTAGTTCCTGCATATCCCTCTGTTTGAGGCTTTGAATGCACTGCAGGCTACTGATGGAACATATTTTAGGGATCAGTATGACAGGATAGTTCCTGTTCTCAGTTACCAAGAAGAAATGAATACACAGCTAGTACGGTTAGCTTAAAAATCCCCACTACTTTCCCCCTCTTCATAATCACCTCAGTGGGTAGCATGCACAGGCACACATACCTGGAAAGTAATTGGATTGTGCAGTGAAAATTATTTTGAAGCTGTTCACTCACCCTAATAAACAATTTTCAAATTAAGCCCAATCTCTACTAATAATTTTGCTCCCTGGGTTGAACAAATCTATACCCCAGCCACCAGTGGGGAACAAGGGCACAGTCTCCAGATTTCTACTGATTGAACTGCTTTGCAGAAATCGATCCAACTTCTTAACTTATCCACCCGCTGTAAACCAGCCAGGGAGAGAACAATATTGTTTGTTTATATCCAGCACATCAGCTCCCCACGACCGCAGGCAAGATGTGACTTGCACATTACCTTGGAGGCTGCAGCAATGAGACCGCTGCTCTGCTCCAGAGCACTGGTGATTTGAGCCAACCTGCTTAACAGCCCCCCGAAACCCCCACCTCCGAAGAAATGGGCTTTCTAGGCAGAGCCACGAGGAGCCTCGACATCTGGTAAGTGGCCCAACAGGGTTGGACAGAAGTGTTTTACAGGTCTAAAGGAGAGCATTCTCCCAGTTTCAGCTGCTCACCATTACCATGCTGCTCCTTGCCTCAGCTCCACCACCAAGCTGCAAAGTGACCTGGCCTCCAGCTTCACTACATCTCCCCTGGGACCACAACAAATTCAGGAACTCAGGCCTGGTTTAGGAAGTTAATGAGGACTGCTACATGAGGTAGGGCACAAACCAGACTTAGCTCTATGTCAAACATGCAGCATGAACAGAGCTTAAGTGTCCATAAGCATCCTTTGCTCTTGGCAGCTCTCAGCAGTGACTTTCAGGGCCACTCAAGAAGACTGAATTCCACATGCTGAATTGTAAAATATAAAAGATTTAGAATGTGTGCTGCATGTGCAACAGCCAGACTCTACTGGAGAACCTATTTATGGATTGTGAATTACCTTCTATTTAATCACGTCAAACTGCATCTGTCATTTTGCTGCCAAATTTCCCACTGTGTTCATCTCTATCTGGAGTTTCTCATCGTTCTCCAGAGCATTCCCTAACTGAAATGGTTCTGCTACACTGGCAAACTTTCACTAACCTGTTCGCTGTTGCTTCTTCAAAATGATTAATAAATACCTAGTACAAATCTCCTTTCTCTATTTTCAGCAATTCCAACCCCCTTCTTACCGGGATCTAAGTCACATCCCTCTGCTAAGTTACTTAAGCTCTTCACTTTTCTCTCCTTAGTCATGTTAGATTCCTTTGAAATACTTGATGTAACTGGTTTACCTCCACAATAAGTAACACTCTTCCCAAAACTGGAGTCCTTTTGTATCAGCCAACCACAGCTTGGAGTAGCTTGGCAGTTCCTTTCCATTTAACCAGCTTTTTCCCTTTGCCCTTCTACCATGAATTCTTTTGAGTGAGTTTAGCACCCTCCATTATTATCTCCCCTCTCCACAATTTTTGTATTGATAAATAATCAAACTGAGGGGAATTTGTGATATTTTTCTTGAAAAGAAAGTGCTATTTCTGAAAAAGGAGGCTCAACAGATTCACTTTGGTGAATTCCCATTGATGCATTTTTGCTCCCTCTCTGTATTCCACAGGAAATGCAGTATGTTTCTATCACTGTGTTAGTAAAGCCCATGTCAGATCCTTTGCATCAACTCAGGCCACAGTGAAATGGTTTGACACAGAAACAGTAATATGTGTTGTTATGATCAAGGGAGCATCTAAGCATCTAGAAAGTGCAACCATTTCAACCTCTCAACACAATTCAGAATAGAAAAAAGGTATTAAAATAACAGAATTTCATGGGGAAAAAACATCAGATCTAAGACTTATAACCTACTCTCTCTCCCTTTGTACAATGAGATGTTTTTCACCCAGCCCCTGACTTCTGCCCCTTCAGCCACTCTGTCCCAAAGCGCTAAAGCACCTTACTTGTGATCCAGGGGCTCCGACAGGTCCTGGTGGCCCTTTGGGTCCTGATGCTCCTGGTGGCCCTGGTGGGAATCATAATTTGAGACAATTTTAAGGAGACTTAGAAGGAAGGACTTTAAATTCCAAACAGATGCACTTCCTTTCATTGTTCTGCTTCATCTCTCAATGGGCAAGAGCCATTCATCGATTACACGATTACAGCATTCACACACTGGATTGTTAGATACCCACATCCTGATACAACATACCCCTGTGCCCTAGGGAAGACATTAGAGCTCTGGGAGGCAAAAAGGGTGAAAACAGGAAGGATGTTTGTAACACGCTTCATTTTCATTGTTTAAAATGACAGCTTTTAAACTAGGTGCATGAAACAGCTACATCAGAGCAAGATACTGAAGCTGGTGTTTCTGGAACAGCCTTGTAGGTGGCACGGGAAGTCCACAAGCCTGCTCTGGTCTGTCTCTCTGGTAGTGTCAGAAAGCTGATGATGACCATGAAAGGGACAGCATGAGAGGCTGACTGTGGCAAAGCCAAGCTCTCTTTTATTCTTTGCTCACTCCACTGGCCACAAATCCTTTTCAGGTCTGCACCACAGAAAAGCCTGTTTCTAGGGTGAGTTAAACGCTGTCTAAACCAGGTCAAGTTGTTCTGCACAGTCACTTAACAGATCCATCCTGTTAGAATTCTGAAAAATAATTATATCTCCACAGTAGCTGTTAAATTACACCTGCAAGACAGGGTATTTGCTTAGTCTGAACTTAGCAATAGTCCTCTCTGCTTTAGTTGTCACAACCCTTGAGATGAAACAATGTGGACATTACACACAAAGTGCAGCTGAATCAGCCTCGATCCTTAATGCACCATACAAATGCTTAAGTCAAAGAATAAAAGAATTGCAGGATAAATTAAAGGCCCTCAGAATGAAAGGAAAAGCCTTTTCTGCAACTAATGGGAGTTCACTCCTAAATATGCATCATACAGGGAAGTGCTGATGTCTGCAGGAATACTATCATTTAAGCCACCCATCAGCACAGAGAAACAGACTTGCCACTGAATTTTCATCCCAGATTCTGATTCTCTTATACTGGTGAAAATCTGGAGTAGCTCAAACCAGCTCCAGAGTTCTGCACACACATCACAGCAGCTGGGCAGATCCTGCTCAGTGGAGCTCTACAGCAACAGGACAGGATTGCAGCAGTGGTGAGAACTCTGCTCTCATAAAGGAATTCACAGGACAGCCCATTCTTAAAGACAGTCTTTAATTATTCCCTTCTCAGGGTATCTCCTGCTAAAGGTAGAACTATCTGCCACTATCAGCAGATAAGAAACCTGCTTACTTCTTGCCACCCTTCCCAGTCCTGGACCCACTGCTCTCCTGTCCTTCAAGTGGGGACCACTTGATTTCCCTGCAGGCATCCCACAGACCTCTCAGTTTCTTTTGCTCATCTTCCCCATCATTACAGCCTTGCAGCTCAATTGAGTTTATTACCTGGTGGCCCAACAGGGCCTGGGGCTCCCCGTGGTCCTGGCAGGCCAGCCATGATGGTGTCGATGACGGTGGAGGCCAGCTGGGGTTCTCCATCTGTGTCAAAGAGCAGCGCAGTGAGTGTTGAGCTGCCCAGTCACAGCAGGCAGGACTTCTCTCCAAAATCCTTTGGCGCCTGTTGCTGGCCAAGGGCAGGCAGTGCAAAATCAGGGCTCTGGAGCAATCGCCTTTTGCTTTCTAAGGCTGTGTCCCCTGGACCTGCAGAGATGCTCATCTCACCTCTGATAACCCCAAGGAAGTCCTTTCTGTTAAAAAAAATGGTGTTCCTGCACACCTATATCATCCTACCTTTGAAATGCCAAAGCACATCTGGCTCCCCGAGCAAACATGGACCTGGAGCTCTCTCTTGCCTGGCATCAGTGAATTGCTGAGCCAAGCTGGCCAGTCCAGCACATCCCCACCAACCCAGCGAGCTCACCCTCGGGATGGAAGGTATCGTGAGGTGCAAGGATGCAGGAAAGCCTGGGCAGAGGGACAGCCCGGGCAGAGGGTGTGCTCTGCTCCCTCCACACACTCAGGGAACTCTCCTGCCATTGAGGATTATTTCAGGTGTTCAACTGGCCAGCTTGTGCAGAACCCCTGATTTCTGGGGAACGGATGGAAATGGGAGTGGAGCAGCGAAGGGGAAGCCATCAGCAGGAATTGGAGGAATTCTGTGCTTTTACACATCTTTCTCAGTCCTCTCCAGCTGCAATGAAAAATCAGCATCCTGTAGCTGTCCTCATCTTCCCTCATCTTTAACCCAACAGGCTTACCTCTTCAGCTGGGAACTGAATAGAAAAAAAACACAACTATGTATAAAAAAGCAAACCTTATCAGTCACTGCAATTCCAAAACCATATTCAACAACCCCATTCCCTATGGACCTGTACTATACCATACTAGTTAGCAATCTGTGGGGGCACCTGCATGGCAGCATCTTTCATTTGAACATCCCACAACACTATTGACAGCTGTGAAAACGTGGGGGCAAAAATTCCATGACCAAAGACAACAATATCACAAAGCAGGGAAGGCAACCCCCATGTCCTAGTGTTACTAAGGCATGCAATCCACTGTCCTGACCAGTGCTGTAGGACCAACAACATATTCCCTGTTGCATTTAACGTGGATGAAGATGTTGGCTCCTTGTCACTGGCACACCAAACCCTCTGAAAAGTCAATTTTCCATAGCTGGAGGCCACAATGCAGGAAGAATTACTCTGCAGAGTTCAGCCCAAAGGACATAAGGTAAAACCTCTGGAAATGTTAGCAGACACATTATGAAGCCTCTTCAACTTCTGGAGTGTTGGCAGTGATGGAGAGGACTTTCAAGCTCGTTGTTTGAAAGCAGATCCTAGGCAAAACTGAGAAATCTCTTTAACTGCCAAGGATGACAGTACATCTCTGGGATGCCTTCCCGGCAGCAGAACAGCACAAGACCTAACCCAGATCCCTCCGAGAACCAAAGCCTGAATGTGAACAGGTCTTTATTTGAGTATTGCTTCTAACCCCATCCATCTTCCCTTCTTCACAGCCCTGAAACTAAACAACTGAGGCTGTTTTTATGTTCAGAAGGAAAGGTACCCAAGTGAAGTGTGTAATCTAATTAATGTTTTATTTGACCATGTCAAAATCCATCACAGCTGGGGAGCAAGATGAAATTGGGAAATGAGCATCAAACAGCAGTGAAGGCATTAACAGTTGCAGAGCCTTTTGTTTTTAGAGAAAAAGTGGTCAACAAAATCAAACGCACATTCACTGATGGGGGGAGAGGATGTGCTGCAGATAACCAGGATTTCATTACTGCTGGAGGTAAGTCAGGGATAAAGACTGGGGTTACAAAACATTCCAGCTAAGTGGGACGTTATTGCAACGACAGTCACACCCACAAACCCACCCATCCTGACATTTGTCTTTAGTTATTTATGGAAGGTGATTCCATAACTGTGACACAGAGGAGAGCTCTGCTCAACAGCCCTTGAGCTCAGTAGCTCCTGATTTGGCCTCTGCAGCACCAGGAGTACGGACATGCAGGATACCTACAGCAGCTCCTTTCTCGCCTGCCTGGGCAGGCAACGCTCAGATCACGATTACCTTCCCTGATGGGCTCTGAATGAAACATACTGTGAATGAAAAGGGATTGAAGTGTGTTAAAACACAACCCTCATGTTTTTTAAGGAGCTTTCTCCATAATCCTATAAAGCAGCAGGAAGAACCTGTATTTCCTTATAAACTCCCCTCTCCTTATAAACAGGAGGACACTCTGAGGCTCTCTGCAGGTGGAGGCTTTACAGCAGCCACAAAATAGCTCCAGAAAACAAATGGTAGCAGGAGTCTTCCCTTGTCAACCATCTCCTGCTGACTCGGGCTCAAACACTAGATTTTGTTTCAGTGCTTCTGGAGGTACCAAAGCAGGAGGCAGACAAGTGCCTGCCTCATTTGGGAAGCCCCTGATGTGCCATTTGCTCCAGGAGCTTTCCAACTCCTAGCCAAGAGGAAGCACACAGCCAGTCTGACCTGGTCAGACACTAGCACCGGCTTTCTCTGGGAAAGGGCATAAACATCCTGCAAAGGGGAAGCCTGAAACAGCACAGAAATGCCTTGAATGATGCAGTGAAACCTGCCCAGAGTGTCAAGGCATTGCAGAGGCATGAACATAAACAGCTTTGAAAGCAGTGGGTATGGTTTTCCAAATCAAGTACCTTTCACTTCATCCTCTCCTTTGCCTTTGCTTCCTCTGCTCTATTCATCCTTCCTCAGGAAGGACTACGCATGGCAGCGGGCACTGGGATGTCACTGCACAACCTCTGTTCAACACCCCTTTCACCAATGACCTGCTGGGCACACAGGCAAGCCTGCTGTGACTTGGTTCCCCCTGCTCTCCCTGCAAAACAGGCTAATGTTATCTCGCATGCCCTTTGCAAACTGAAATCTTTTGAGATGTAAGAAAATGTGGCCCTCAGAGTGAAAGTTGTGTTCTTTTCTTTTACTTTTCCCTAAATACCCTTAGTTTTAGCACAAGAAAGAGCACTCTACACCACACACCTGATCCATGCATTTTGAAGTGGCAGCAAGTGATCTTCGTAGCAGCAGCCTCAGCAACGGCATGTGGCAGTTTAGCTTCTGGCCTATGTTTGATGTTTCTGACTAAGGGATAAATCCCCTGTTACAGGCTTGATTTGTTGGGACAGGATGGAAATGAAGTAATCCTGTCTTCATTTCTTTCTGCTACCTGATCTGGAGGGAGACAACTGGGACCAATTCCTTTACCACAGCACAGTGAAACTGTGAGAAAATATGATCTGTCTTCCTGCTTTTGGCTTCTGGCTGCTGGTAAACACTGCCAACAGGAGCTTGCGATTAATAAAGGCACATGCAATAACCATGTTCAGGCAGAACCAAACACTGTACTACTAATAATGTGATACAGCTTTCTCACATCTCCATGAGTGCACATGCCCGTTACCAGGAATATGCTTCCCTCTGCTGTCAGCAGCTGGAATCTTGTGTTTATAGTTTTCAGATGTGCTCCATTCAAAATAAATAAATACATTTAAGAAAATCCTGCCCAGAATTTACAAGGCTCTTTATGGGTTGGAGGGATCAGCTTTCCACCAGCCTGCAGCAGGCAGAATCAGCCAACACAAGCAAAACGGTACATTTTGTAAGAAAATGGTCTTGATACTGCTGTAACTTTACCATGACCACACAGGTAACTTACACTTGCACTGAGATTTGGACTAAGAAAAGCTTTTAAACAAGAAAAATTGTTAGGAAGTTTTTGGGCTCCTTCTGCAAACTAAGAAATCCACCACAGCTATGGAGGAGAAGTACAGGGCTGCCCAGCGATGGAACAGTCACCATCTACTCACTGTCCTCAGGTCCATGTGGGAGCCTGCTGCTGCCCAGCACTGGCAGAGTTAATACAGATATTTATCCACTTCCCATTTGGGGACAATACAGAGTTGACCCTTGTCACACATCAGCTGCTGATCAATGCCTTTTACGCTTTAATTTATCCACTACTTTGCAAGAAAGAGTTTAATTTAAAGGGTGGCTGGAGGGAGAGGGCAGCAGCAATACCCAAACCATCCTTAAGGATCCTTTGGAATTAAAGGTAGGATGCAGAATGGCACTACTTGATACGATCCTGTAAGGCAGTGAGGTGACAACTTCCTTGTCACAAGGCGTGAGCGCAGCAGATCAATCTACATTTTGTTAAAACCTTAGTACTGAACCACAATTCATTTCATCCTGCCCCAGGAACTGAATGTGAAATGGAGCTGTTAAAATCCTTCCCAAATTAAAAATACATCTGTTCACTTTCGGGAAAAGGAGCCTGGAAAGCAGAGTGGGAGGAAGGGAAAGGAGAGCCCTAGAAAACTGTCAGATATAGGGAGACTTCCTGATCCTTGGCTGTTACTAATACAGCTGAGCTTTGAAGCTGGACATGAGCAGAAGAGCTGGGAAAGAGGCACAGCTGAAGTCTGGGGAAGTTGGGATGGGAGACCCAACTGAGTTGGGGTTCCAGGAGTTTACAAGCCAAGGGGAGACACAGCTGAGCTCTGCTTTACCACATTATTAGATCCCAGCTACACAACACTGGACCAGAAGAATCCAGCCCAAATCTGAGAGCATTCAGATAAAAGTGCACAATGTGCCTCTTCTAGAAAGCCTTTTCCTGCCATGCACAACCCAAGTTAAATAAATAAACAAGTTAAATCCCCATAGGCTGCAAGAAACCCTCACACTCCAGTGACAGGGAAGGGATAGATCACCATCTTTCAAGGGCTTTCGAGTCTATAACTCTGTGGTTTGTGTGATGTGGGATAACACCAATGAACCAGAAATGCAGGTGGAAGACACATCTGTGGGGCAAAGAAACTGCCATTTCACTGAACCAGCACCTAACTGGCCAGACTGTCCTCTACCCATTTGTGTCTCACATCATGCTACCTGAGCTGTCAGTTCACTAGAGACCCTCTGCACAGCAGCTACGCATGATGGAAGCTTAAAGGACACCAAGTCACCTGCTCAAAGGTATGATGAACCCAGAAAACCAGGCACAGGGAACTGGTTTTAGAAGAGCAGTGACTCAGTTCCTTGTTCTGGAGAGGTGAATTCCTCCAGCTTCTAAGTCTTACGTGTTCCATCTTGAACATGAACTTCCAAGAGTGCCACGCCATGGTGGGAGACTGTTGAGGGCAGTCTCCTGGGAGGAAGGTGGGAGGAAGAGCTGAGCCTTCAGGAGGAAGTGCCTGCCCCCTCTGCTGGTGTACCAGGAAAAAAAAGGAATTGAGAAGACTTACTTTCTTTTTCAGCTGTGGGCTGGAGCGAGTAGAGAACTCCTTGTTGGAAGGTAAGAGGGAGGCTTGGGGTGGCTGGTGGCCCCGGAGGACCGGGGGGACCTGGGATCCCTGTTTCTCCTGGCAGTCCTCTCGGTCCTTGAGGTCCCAACAGCCCTGTGCAGAGGCAGGAGAGGATGTGTTAGTGCATTTCAAAATGTGATGATGATGCTACCACATAAAAAGGCAGTAAGACAACGGATTTCTGTCCTGAACTGTAACTGTGGGAGTTAGGGGATGTGGGGGGAAAGAGGAACAGCCTCCCAGTTTTCCATTGCTTGCCTTTAGCATCTTCCTCTGCAAAGCAGATTAGCTTTACTTGGCTTAAAGGTGCTGCAGAGCTCAACTCCTGAAAGGGCAGAATCTCCCCCCTCCCTTAGGCTGAGAAAGAAGCTAAAGGCAGTGAGGAGTAAAATCAAGCGCCGCTCTTTCCCTTCGCCTCCAGTACACCTGTGTGTCACCTCACTGCCAGGAAAGCACAGGGAGAACAATGGAAACCCCGTCAGCCCAGCAGCAGGCTGGTTCTGCTTCCTGTGGGGCTGGAAGGCTCTCGCTGCAAACTGAGAAACCAAAAGGCAGACACATCCTTGGCCAGACTTTACCCGTTGACAGGTTGCCAGAAAACACCAAAAAGCATTCAGGGCCACGCTCACATTGAAGGCGTGCTCCAAGGTTCAGAGCTTTCCTGAGCTCAGATGTACAAGACACAGCCTTTCAGACACACAGAAAGCACAGAGCCTGAGCTCTGGCACCTATTGTGTAGTATCACCCTCAGCAATAGGTTTAGGCACATTTTGGGGGTGAAGGAAGTCTCCCAGCTTGGCCTTGTAACCTTTTTCCTTAACATACAAAAGCATCATTCGACATCCTGGCATCTGCCAGCTTGACACAAATAGTGGAGAAAAAGGGAGTTCAAACAGGCACACAGTGACAAAGTTAAACAGGGAATGCTCTTCAAAGATCAGAGACTGGTTTTTATGGGGAAACATGATCCTGGCTCTGCAGCTTTTGGGACAAGCTCTCTCCAGCTCCACAGGAAACCCCAGGGACTGTCATTGCTCTTGCAGGTGGTTGCCCACTCTGAGAGCTGCTGGTTAATTTCAGTACCCAGGGGACTCCTTGGAAGGGATTCAATACCAACTGGAGATGTTCAACACCTTGTGTGTCCAGCCTTGTATACCTCTTGTCACAGGTAACGTGTATAAAGTGAAACATCTCTCATCATGGCAGCACTGTCCCCTCCTCCAGGACTTACCTGGTGGCCCTGCTGGGCCCCTCTCACCAGGTTGTCCCTTCTCTCCTTTTGGTCCTGGTGGTCCTGGAAGACCAGTTGGTCCAACTGGGCCTGGAGGTCCAACCTGTCCCGGCAGCCCTGAACGCATTCACAAAGGAAATTAGTTGGAGGTTAGGACACTGCTGAGCTCAGAAGGTCTTCAGCAACCTCGAAACCAGAGAGACTCAAAGACGCAAGGGTGAGAAATGCAGCTTTGCACAGACAAGGGGGTGCTGTTGACAAGTGCTGGCTGGTGCGTAGGGTAGAAGAGCCAGGCTGGACCTTGCTTCTCCTCTTCTTCCTCCAGTCTTTAATGAAACAAGCAGGTCCCCACACACAAGGCCCACCCCAAACAGCCAGCAGGATGTGGCACATCCAGCTTGGATGGGCTGCTCAAAGCTAAACTGAGCCACACTGTCCCCTTCCCAAGGTCAGGGTGGCTCTGGACAGGGTCTGGCTGGTCCCTCAAGCGCTCCTTTGCGAGCTTCCTCCAGCTCCACGTGTCAGCTCCACAGGAGTGCCAATGCAGTTAAATACACAAAACATCTTTGCAAAAGGAAATCAAACCCCTTCTCCCCCTCGCTCCATACAAACCACCCAGAGATTCTGCATCAAAGACGTTTCCCTGTTTTCAGCTGATTTCATTCATCTAACAAGTGCACCATGCTGTGCACAAGCATTTTTTGTTCCACACTAACATTAATGCACCCACACTACTGAACTAACTAGATGTTATTAATTTATATCAAAGAATAGGGTGCTGAGCAGCCCCATCTGGAAGTACCAGTAACAATAATTACAGCCCAGCAGGATGCTTCTTGGCAAGTCCACTCAGTCCCCCAGTAAGGTGCAGGCAGTGTTTGTAATAGAAAAGTGACTATTTCTAATGACATGAAATAAAATCTTCCTGTTGGTTTCTTTAGACCAGCAAAATAATAACAACACTTGGCAATTTGGAGAGTGTTTTTCAGAAAACCACTGAGTCCTTGGCTCACAAAAGTAGTAGCTGCTTTGGAAGATAAACACTGCAAACATTAGGGAAGCCTTTAATACCTTAGAGAGGTGGGCGAGTTAGCCTGTCTACTCAGATTAAGTAGTTAATGGTTACAATAAAGGCATTATATATATACTGTCAGAGCCAAGAGAGTCAGAGGTTCCTGGTTTCTGGGCTACCAAAGGACTTTGAGAGCATGGGCAGATGTAAGCTACAAAGCCCGAGGGAAATCTGTCTGAGTGCAGTTCAGTGCACTCAGGTTTCCAGTTTTAGTCTGTACATCACACATAAGCATAACCCAGCAGAGTGCAAGTTAAGGTTTAATAACTCTTAAGCAAAGTCCTTCCCCTTCCCTCGTATCAAAAGAGGTTCTGGACTCTCCAAACACAGCAGCAGGAGAACCTGCTGCATGTAGGGGGTAAAGACTGGACAGGAATAGAGGAAGAGAAGGTCAACTGACCCCTTCACAGCTGGAACCAAAGCAACCAGGGTGACATAACAAAAATCGAGGCTCACAGGGTTTGCAACTCCAGCATTTAGATCCAGTTCCACTGTAGGTGTGGGACAGCCCCATGGGCACAAACCCTGTCCCTCCAGATTATCCATCCAAACTCTCTGCATGTCTCAGAACACAGCAGTAACCCCCAGTAACAGATGAAAGATTCTACTTCTCTCTTTCTTTCTTTTGCTGTTCTGGAGAGATATCCAAACTATTTTTGCTTACACAAATGAAATCCATCCATCTCTAAGCCATGGTGGAACTGGGCAGAGTGAAGAAATGGAACTTTCCAAAGGCTTTGCGTGGAAGCATGTGTCTGTACTTTTGTTTCATTGAGCCATCAGTAAAGATGTGATCTGGGTACTGAACAAGGAATTAAGGTAAGGTTTTAATTTGGATCAATTTGCTTATCCACAGGAGACAAACTGCAGACTTGCCTGTGAATAGATGGGCTCCTATAATGGATATCACCTGACAGCGGATGCTGCGCTTGGCAAGCTCAGGCAGATGATCAGGAGCCCATTTCAGAGAGCAAGAGCATTGCAAACAGCTCCCCCCCCCGCCCAAAGCTCCCTACAACACATCTGAAGCTTTACTGCAGCAAGTCCTTTCCAGCATGGATGAAAGAATAGCAGAAACACTGTCCTGCAACCACACACCGTCCTGCTCAGTGTGGCTCAAAACATCTCCTTGCTTGTATAAATCAGCCTCAATCCTTCAGTTCAAGCGTTGTAACTCAGCGCTCAGAACTTCTGCAGACCAAGAGCAATCACTTGCTGCCAGCATCCTCAATCACGCTGCTGCAGTGGAGCTTTAAAGAAACTGGCACTTGCTTCCCTGAAGGTGGAAAGTGCTCAAGGAAAGGCTGGGAGAAGCAGCACCGAGTAATGTGTCAGGCAAATGATCATACTGGTGACAAACGGTGTTACCAGCATCAAAGAGACAAGTGCAAAAGGAAGAAGAAAGAGAGGATTCACAGGGAAGAGGGGAGGGAAATGAACAGGCCAAATCTTCAGCTGCCATAGATCAGCTCTGCTGCAGTGACATCGTTCTCAGAGCGCTGATGCCCATGGCATGTATTTACCTTCCAAAAATATGAAGCAAAAGGCCACAGGAAAAATAAATAACCCCCAAAAGGTAAAGGGCCAGTATTCTACTGCTGGAGACCAAATGTGACATGAAGGGACCCGATTTTCTTCCTGGCCTTCATTAACCTGCAACACACCATCTGTTCCCTTTCCTTCCCCGAGGTTTTCCGTGTACAGGAGCAGGGTATTCTCTGTTTCTATGGAGCTTGGCAAAACGATGCCCTGACTGTCACCAGCAGCAAATGGTGCCCCGGCAGGCAGCACCAGCATGATAACAACAGTGGTAGTGTCTCCCATCACTCAGCACATGCTCTGATCGCTCTCGCCACGTGCCCTCCAGTGAACTGCCCCTCACCAGGCAGCACTTCCCATACCCGGTGTGCTGGGGGAACTCCATGTCTCCAAGATGCTCAAGCTGGCATTTCACCCCTTCAACCAGAGCAGCCCATGAGCAGATAAACCCCAAAGAATAAACCCAGCCCCTCTGCATCCATGAGGCTCCGAATCATGGAGGACTCCTGGCCACAGGATCTCTCTGCTTTCTGGAACAACTCACGTACAGGACTGGGCATTAGGAACGCTTTGTGTTTTGAAAGGTGAAAGAGCAGAGCCCATTTACTTACCCTGTGGTATTAGCTGCTCCTGTGCACCTCTGTGTCCTTTAGGCTCTAGTTAAAAAGATCAGGGTAAAAAAAAACAACAACAAACAAAACAGATATGAAAAATTAGTTCTCTCGCTGCCAACTGGCTCAGCCACAGTGTGTATATAAATGTATGTGTATTTGCTTAATACTCAGTAGAATGTATCCTGTTGATTAACAAGCTGGTCAGAAAGTCCAGTGGTGCAGCTGTCTCAACAGCTCTGATTGCTTTTAAATGATTGTCTGTTCTCAGCCCTGTCATTCACAGAAGAAATCACTGCCCTAATAAGCAGTAGCAAGTTTTCCTGGAGCTCAGCCTGGAGAGGCAAGAGCCAACCCCGAGCTATAAGGTCATCCAGAAACACTCCCGCCATTTAAAGCATCTCAGTCTGTATCACCCATCTTTGTGTTAGGCACTTTATTTCCTCCAGTTGAGGAGCTCTGTGGCACACAAGCTAGGATTTGGATTTGCTTTGGCTGAAAAACTAGCAACAGGGCAAAAAAAGTGATACTTCACAACAAACCTGTGGGAAGGGGATGCGAGGGACCAAGTTTTAGCTTTCCACAGCCCCAAATCACACGGGACACTCTGGTTTGATTTCCACCTACTCTAATATCAACTTGTTGAAAGATGTGAGATCTGCAGCCTTGGTAAGTGAACCTGGGAGCAGCTCTGAGCAACATGTCACAGCACAGTGTTGAAATGATGCAAAACGGGCAGGGCCCCACCATCCTAAACCAACTGTGTGGAATTCCCTACATGTCAGCAAAACCCGCAGTACATTTTTTTGGCTATAAATATAAACTGGTGTGAGGAGGGAAAGAAGCCAAATGTGGCCCCCAATCCATGCAACATCCCCACAGCTCCTTAGCACAGCAAGCATTTGAAGTCCACAGAACTTGTGTAGGGGCTGCAGTAGCCCATCATGTCAATGAGCAACTTAACTGATTACTTCTAATTGCTGAGAGACACTGTCCTGACTTGAAACGGTCCAGTGCATTCCTGATTCCCAGTTATTACACCAGAATTGTTATCCCACACTAGGTTAAACAAATCAAGGCTAGAAAAACAAAAGGTACAGTGAGCAAGGACTACACCGGGCACATGGGCACAGCCTGGAAGTCTGGCTGACAGGACACTCATGTACAGCATCTTCATCTCCTGCTTTCTGGAGGGGATCACCTCACTGCAGGGTTGGAGGGTGCTGATAGCAGGCTATGGAGTCAGCCTGATGCAAGTGCTGCAGGAGGTCACTTCTGGTCTGCAGCATTGCCAAAAGCCTGGGTGAGCAGCATCCACTGCTCCTTGCTGAGCAGGAGGAGAGTATCATGTGTACAGAGCCTCTGAGAGGAGAGGGCTTTGAGTGGGACAGAGTCATCAGTGCTTTTGCTGGACTGACTTCAGTACAATCAAGTGCAGGTGCAGAGATACTGCGACAGCAAAAATAAATGACATGGAGAAGGCAGAATGAGCATATAATGGACACTGGGGAAACTGCTTTAATTCAGCTCCTGGCAGCTACCACTGTGGTTCTGAAAATACTCTGCAGAACATATTGTTAGTGAACCTCCCTCCATGTTGTGGCATCCTGTCAAATTATAAACATGGACCACATCTGGTCTATGTTGGTTGCTCCAAGTCTGCTGCAGTCATGAAGGGCTGCCATAATAAACTGCTAGGACTAAGAAAAGGAAGAAAAAAGCAAAGTAGGCCCTACAGAGGATAAAGAGCTAAAGAACTGCTCTGGGAGCAAGCACAGCAACTGACAGACAGGGCTTTGGAAGCAGAGAGCAGGGATCTTGCAAAGAGAATGCCACAGTCAAGGAAATTTGATGTGTGGGGATCTGTCTAGCCAAGTGGGCTCAGAGGGAGATTTGCTTCTAAGTGTATTTTTTTGTCATGCCACAAGAGGGATCATAAAACAGCCCATTGTTTTTATGGCAAATGTGAAAAATAGAACGCAGGCTGCAAGTGATGCTGCTATTCATGGGAATGATTCTTGTCCCAGTAAAAGCAAGAATTACCCCCACACCACTCCCAGACAGGGACACGCTGCATTCGGTGCTTGGTAGGTGACTATAAATCCTCCCCCGTGATCCTGATAGCTGTCTGGAGTTTGCTCAGGAATGTTTCTGTCTATCCAGACCTCAAAATCCACAGTTTTTGGGCTTAGAAACATGTACACTGAAACACACAGGCAGGCACAGTGGCCCTACTGAGGTTACCAGAAATCTGACTTTCTGGAGACCAGAACTGAGCTCTCAGTAGATGCTTGTGCCAACAGAAACTGAGGTTAGCGACAGGTTGTTAAAGTTGGCAAAATGGAGTTTAACATGTTAGTTTCTGAGCTTAGCTGCTTTCTTCCAGGAACTCTGTTGCTGCCTTAACTCAAGAAGGGGCAAGAGACACAGACAGAAAAGCACAAAGACCCTCTCCTCTCAAAGGATCCTCACTCCTGCAAGCAGCGGGAAGGGGCCCTAAGGACATCACATCCAGTTTGCTGCAGCTGGAAGGATGGTTCAAGGTGGGATATGGTTCAAGGTGGGATCAGAGGGCACTGAAATCCTCCCTTGTCCACGAGTCCACATAGGTGTTGGTGTGGGACTGCCTCTGCATTCACAGCTTGGCAGAGAAGAAGAGACAAGAAGCAATGAGAGGTGGAACTGGATGAGCTTTAAGGTCCCTTTCAACCCAAACCAGTCTGTGACTGTGACAGTGCAGAGGTAAGGAGCTGCCAGTGCTTCCCTCTAACTCCTCTCCCCCTGTGGCTTCCAATACTACAGCAGACTGACATGGCCTCCTTTCAGTTACCCTACAGGAATCATGTACGTAGGGTGGGTGATGCGGTGAAGAGCAGGTTAGGCTTACCAACAGATCCCACTGTTTTTCTCAGGACAGCCCCAGGATTCAGCAGGGGAAAGGCATCTGGTAGCAAATCATCATACCATGTGGCTGTCGTCCCAGTGATGGGCAGGTTGTTTTCCAATGGTGGGCTTCGCTCCACAGCCTCGAGCAGAAGGATCTATATTGGGGACATAGAGAAGGCAAACAAGGTCAGTGGGATGGATGGTTTCATACACGGTCTTACTCCTGAAGAGGTCTTGAAACTCCTCCCCTTGCCAGCAGGAGCTGTGAGCAACTGCGTCATGGACAGGGATTTGGTGTTAAAGCTTTACTGGTTTTCCAGAAAGCGGCAGTGATCAGGGTAGGAAGCTGCTGTGTTCAGTTGCAAGAGGATCCCACACACCCCCTCCTTGGAGAGGGCTTCACTGCTTCCAGATTCATCCTCGTGTGGGACTGGGCACTGTCCCTCTGACTGTCTCTCAGCACTTCACTGCTGGGTTATGTGTTCAAATCCAGAGTCATAAACTACTGAGAGCTGGTGCAAGGTGAAGGGCTGTGCCCTGGATATCCAGGTGCCTCAGAACAAGTACTGCTTGCAAGTCAAAGCACAAGTGCTGACCAAATTAAAGATGATGGAGAATATGAAGCTTTTAAAGATCTTGGGTGCTTTAACTTTGGGTTAAACAAACAAAAAGGCAGCTAATTCCCTCAAACAGCTCTACTTAGATATAACAGGATTTTATTAAACCTCACAATGGTTTCTGTACTTTGTAAACACACTACCTTCAAATAAATCCACAGCCCAGTGTGCATCCCTGAGCTATCCGGGCCATTTTCAACCCAAGCTCCTTGGCAAAGTAACCCCATTACATTACATTTACTGCTGTCCCTCAGGCTGCACTGCCGCGGGCACCGGTGGCCTGTATGAAACTGGAAGTTAGTCTTTAACATGGCTGCAAAAAACCTAAATGCCCACAAGAAGCAGAGGGCTGGGGAAGTGAAGCGCAGGGGAACGCTCACTGCGCTTTATACACAACATTGCTGGTTAAAGCTCTCACCAAATTAGGACTTTTAAAAGAAAGAGATACTTTCTCTTATAATCTAAATGCTTCATTTCTCTGCCTTCCCAGCCACTAAGCATGGGTGGCAAAACAAAGTGGTCCACAGAGTTCTTTCAAAAAGCCTAACCCATCGGAGCACTGATGGAATGCCAAGCCCATGTGCTCTGTTGCACAGGGGTTTTACCCCAATTGCTAGACAGAAGCCAGAGACTAAGGGCAGCACCCACTATGCCAGTGGCAGCAGCCGTGCCCGAGAAGCAGCAGCAACCCTGCCACTTACCTGGCAGCTGGCTCAATCCCTAGCAAAGCTGCTTGCTCAGGATGGCTGCAGGATGCCCATCAGGCAGAAGCAGGGCCGAGGTTTCCAGAACAAGAGTTTTGATCCAGGCATCCAGCATCTCCTGCAAAATCTGCTTTCTAAGCACAAAGGTACAGGGGGGGAAATTGAGGCGTGCAGCACTGTGGTTTGTTACAGCACTGTCTCTTCCTGTTTTGAAACCACCTAAGCAAATACTGATTTAGGGATAAGGGAAATAAAAGAGAATGTGGCTCAAACTTTCCACTAAATCCCTAGAAGTTTCAGCTTTTACATGCTGTGTTGTCTTTACATAATGAAGTCACATTGCAATTATAAGTGAGAGTGACTTGGCTCTGCTTGTTTGTTTTTTAACTTGCAATTATTACAAGGTTTATCACTTATTTATTACAAGAAATGGTGAGAGCCAGCATTGCAGCAGCGCCAGAAATGATCAACTTCCTGCAGAATGTACTGGCCTGACAGGGGTGAATCAGAAACTAATTAAACTGGGAGCTGGGTTAAGTGCGAGGGAACTGAACCTCAGCTGTTGCAAGCAAGCAAAGTTCTTCCTTTATTACAAGGATCTTTATTGATGGACCCAGAGCTTTGCTTTCAGAATAATAAGAAAGGAAAAAGGAATCAGGTCACAATGCTTTTATTCAATGGGCTTCCCTGATGCCAGGCAAGGAAGGAATGGGTTCAGTCTGGCTCGTGCACTTCTGTGCTTCTACCCAATGATTTATTTGTCAGACTTCCAAGGAATATGCCATCAGTTCAACAAACACTTAAGCGCGTGCCTTACCATAATCGTGCTCAATTCCCATTGACATGGGACTCAAGTGTGCATTGAAGACCTTTTCTGAATCGCTTTACACTGTTATATTATCCCCTTGCTTCCCCAGCAAAACATGTGGCTGTTGCCAAAGTATATTCAGCAAAGGAGGTAAAACTAATCCTGGAGGTGGCAAATTGGAGGAGCTAAAGCCAGAGCAGGGTTAGGATGCTCCTTCTGCAACGAAGGGACCGACAAGGGCTGTCCTGGACAGTGTTCTGCTGCAGCCCAGCAGCGTTGTGGGAAGAGGTGATATTAAATCCATAGCAGCAGTGGTCAGAGAGCAGCAAACCGCAGGGGTCCATGGCCCTCCCGGGTGGTGCAAGTGGCTCGAGCACAGCTCTGAAGGTTGCATCTGGGGTGGAACAGCTCCAAATCATTTTTATGGGCGATAATAAAAACGTGTTACCACATAATCAACACAAAACAGTGGCAACGGTTTCCTTTTCATTAAAACAACATGTTTTAAACGAGAGCTCTGCTGATAAAGGCTGTAAAAGATTTAAAGGCATGCATGGAATAACCCAGGATGCTTTTTCCTAAATGGACTATATATACTTAGGAGTCATTAAGGCTCAAACCATAGCAACAAGTTTATTTTCCCTGGGCACAAAATGATAGAGGTCAGGAAGTCTCAGACTTGAAATTGCTGAGAAATTCTAGTTATGATTAGGACTGAAGAGGTGCCCAAAAGAAATAAAGCAGAAAGAAGAGAGCTCTCATGTCCTTGAGCTCCACAGAGCCAAACTAAAGAAGGAAAAGCACAAAGGATTTAGTCCCATTCAGAATCTCAAACTCTTTCAACAAGAGTGTCCTCTCCTAAGCCTGCCCTGCACAAAGCACAGACGGAGTCCTTCCACGTTACTGCAATAGCACTGGAGCCATTCATCTACTTTGTCACGTTCTGTTTTTCTTAAGGCTGCCATTGCTGGAGTCAAGGGACTCGAGGAGAATTCCCACTTTCGTTAAACAAAAAAAGAAAATCTTTGGCCCTCTGAGTAAACTGCTGGAAAATGATCCCACAGAGGCTCACAGCCAGGAAGCAAATTAGCAAAACGTGCAACGTATTAAAGGCTCAGCCTTGGTAAATTCTAGTCAATAAGGTTGAGGTAGAGAGAGGGACAACACCAAGTGAAGAGGAACGTATGCTTTTGATTGGAAATCCTCATTGCAAGCAGTGCCCACCTCTGCTGCTATGACCACTTCCAATGCAAAAGTCATGCCTCCGGGAAGGATGGAGGCAGAAAACATCCTGACACCATCAGATAGATGAAGTATGTCTTCACGCCATGGGCAATGTCGGTCATGCCAGCAACCACAGCAGGTTCAGAGAGCTAGCTGGAGGGCAGATCTCTGCAGAAGACATGGAGACCTTCCCTCCGCAGCTTGTGCTGTGCTGCACAAGGTGAAAGATGGCCTCAACTCAGCGAAACACTCAGGCTTTTGTCTTTTTGCACATATGGAAGCATAAAGTCAAATCTGAGCCTAAATGGACATGCTGAACTAGAGCCTCTGGCAACAGAGGTCCCGCCGGCATGAGGGCTTGTCTCTGGTTTCCAGACCCCACCTCTCAGACGCAGCTGAACCGGGTCAGAAAGCTGGAAAGGACTGAAATGGGGCCACATCTCCTGCCAACACCGCAGCGGGAGACGGGCCCAGGGTAGGAGATGGCGTGTGAAGGCGAAGGGAAGGCGGGAGGGATGATGCACTGCCCTGGCCAAGGAGCTCGCAGGCCAGCGCCAGCGGTCACTGCCTGCACAACTCAGCCCGGGGCCCGCCGAGAGCCGCGCTCACCTCTGTACAGGGTCTGGCGCTTGCTCTTCTCCCGTGGCTCCAAGCCTGGCTCTTCACTGTGGGGCCCGCTCACGCGCAGGGCCCTCAGCAGGGACATTAGTGTTATGTGCCTGAAGCTCGGTCCCAGCTTACTCAACCCACCTCCCCCTTTTCTATTTGCCAGCATAAACTTTCTGAACTTCAGACACATACCACATTTCTTATGTCAGATCAAAAGCTCAGGCCAGGGACGATGGAAACAGGAGGAAGGTTTTCATCTTCTTGAGATGTTCAGTGTCAGAGGACTTTTTTTGGCTTGTAGTGGCTTTCAAGAACCCTATTTTGGTTGTTCCCACACATCAAAAGAAGATTTCACAAACACAGCCTCCTCCCATCATCTGTCCTCTGCTCACATTCCTGATGTCCTGTAACTAGTAGGTGCTAGAAACAAGGAAAGAACAGCCAGGCTTCCAAAGATTTCAAAACTGATAGAACAGGGTTCAGAATGCTTTTTCGTTGGATAAAAATCCATGGAAATGCAGGGGGAATCATTTGACACAATCCAGATGGATATTATTAATTAATAAACAGGGGATATCTGGTCTCTTGAAGCATTGATGGAATTAACTTCCTTCCATCCTTTTCTAAAGAGGAGGGAAAGAAACTGCATGAACCCAGCTCATCAGCTAAAAATTCCAGTGTAAAATAAGATTCCTTCAATCCTGTAAAGACGTAAGCTGATTAATAATGGTAATTGCATAACTTGTTGGACATATCTTTCTTTATAGCAAATTATTTGGCAAAATACAAGTTTTTAAATCATTCATCAAGACACAGCTAAACAGGGAGTTTCACAAAACCTGATGGAGAATGGTATCTCTCTTGTAGCAACATGAAACCTGTGAACCCAAGGCTCCAACGCAGATGCAATTGCTTGGTTTCAAAAGCCAAAATACATTCAGTAAGTGTCCACTAAAATCCGATGAACTGGGTGCCCAGAGAGAACCTCGGTGACTTCATCCTTACAACACCTTAGACGTTTGGCCAAAGGGGACAAGATAATTAGTGCATGGAGGAGTTTTGGCTATACTGATAAATGATGGAGGGAGCAATAGCTGATCTCATTGTAGTGACCCAATTTAGACCAAAAGGTAAGGTTTATGTCACCAGTTATTGCAAGGAAGACAGAAATGTGGACCAAAGGCTTCTACAAGTCCACAGGTTGCACAGTTCAAGCTCTTTCTGCAAAGGTATTTGGGGTTTTGTACAGTTTTATGGGATTTCCAAACTGGATGATGCAAAAAGTGCCCGTTTCATCAGCAGGTACCTTCTGGAGGGGAGTCAGAGCAGAGAAGACACAAAAGCACAGGCTAGCCTTCTAGTGCAGATAAACACAGGCAACACTGAGCAGATCATCAGCCCATGGAGGCTTTGCTTGAGAGCAGCAGTGAGGGACAGGCTGGCAGTGGTCCTACTGGGTCAACTGCATCCTGAGGCACCTGGGGAGCCTCTTGTATTGGTACACATTGGAGATTTACCTCTGCTGCTGTGAGCCCCCTGCAGCCTGCCATCACTGGCACCCCGAAGTGTTACAGCCAGGGAAAGAACCTAGATGTGGAAAGGATCCAGCAATCCTTCGATGCTGTGCTAAGAGCTCAAAGCAGCTCAGAGTGAAATCAGATTCCTCATCATTATTTTAAAACACCTGATAAAAATACATTGGGGTATAAGCTTCCACCATCAAAATCACATCATTTTTCTCTGCCCCATTTATTGCTTGTTACCTGCTGGGGTTGTAGCAGTGCTATGGACATGGAGCCATGCCAGACCAAGATGAACTCAGTCTGGACAAAGTAACATCTGTTCTCAGCAATGGTGTTGAGATCAGCTCTCTGCTTCTCACCAGGTGAGGAGCCCTCAGTTCTGGCTGATGTGCACGCCAGCCAGCTCAAACAGGCTGAGATGCCTTGTGTGCTCTCCTTCTTGCTGGGCTCCAAATGAAAAGCTGCAAGAAGAGAGGGGCGCAACTGAAAAGATAAGGGGCTTGGTTCCTTCCTGCTTCACCTTAGTATAAGCAAAAGTACTTTCCTGATGAAGCTCTACTGCTATTTCTCATTGATGATCAAGAAGAGGTTTGCATGTTTGGGCTTCAAACTGACAGAGGAGAGATTGAGATGAGCTCTTAGGCAGAAGCTCTTCCCTGTGAGGGTGCTGAGGCGCTGGCACAGGGTGCCCAGAGAAGCTGTGGCTGCCCCATCCCTGGCAGTGTTCAAGGCCAGGTTGGACACAGGGGCTTGGAGCAAGCTGCTCTAGTGGAAGGTGTCCCTGCCCGGGGCAGGGGTTGGAACTGGATGAGCTTTAAGGTCCCTTCCAACACAAACCAGGCTGGGATTCTATGAAAATTATTTCACTAAAAAACAAAGCTTGTAAACGATGTCCCCAGGTATTAAACACACCAGAAGCAGCTCCTAATGCAGACATAGGATTTGCTTGGCAAATTAAGTTGCATGCTACAGGAAAAGAGAATCTTTCAAAGTGATTTTACTAAAATATGAAATTTTTTAACCTAAAAATGCCAAACTTGTAACTAAAAAACTTTGCAGGAGGGGATAGAGCAGGAGGGGGTCTTTGAAGCCTTTCTGTGGTTCTGGCAAATGATTTACAGCATTGGCCAAACACATGGAACAGCGTCAGGGGACAGATTGCTCCTTCAATCCAACAGTGATAAAAAATAAGATCCAAAAATGACTAGGTTTGAGAGTGCAAGGATTTTATCTGTCATTCTGAAAGCATGCCCAAACGAGAGAAAGGCCAGTACCCAACCTGCCCCATGTGTCCTAATCATCAGCATGATTATCGCTGATTAGAAACAGGCCAATGAGACAGATGCAAAGTTCAGATATCAACACTAACACAAAATCTGATTTGACCATATGCTATCGGTTCATGGATCCCCCTTGTAAAAATCAGGTAGAAAGCTGCATTTTATTCTTGGGAACATCTGTTCTATTAACTGACCTACAGAAACTCAGTATTAAACTAAATTTTACAGGGCTTAAGTTGTTATTGCTACTAGAAACCAGTTATTATAGAGCTGCCTGTGAAATAGCCCAAATACCCCTTAAACTGAACGCATTACTGGGGCTGGAGAAGCAGATTCTGCACAGGGTCATTAGGAAGCCTTAGAGATTGGACAGGTCACCTTCCTGTTCAGAACAGAAAAGAAACAGGTAACTGCTAGTGGCAATCACATGCACACCATGGAAAATCTGTCAAAGTCCTTGAAATACCAAGCAACTGCTAAGGTCCACTCGGCAGGACCAGCAGCAGCCTCTCAGCCAAGCAATGGGGGTTTCCCTCCCCATCCCTCAGCCATGTCACAGTACCATGAAACATTTTCTCTTTTCCAAATAATTTCCCACTCCAGCAGGGAATTCTCTTATTGTCTACCAGAGAAAGAAAATACAAACCCCATAAAACATCCTCGACAGCTGCCAGTATCTCATGGAGCTGCTTGGAAGAAGGGGAAGACAGAGGAACATTTCAGATAGTGATTACATTAAAACTCCAAGCCCTGGTGCTTCAGAATGAAAAAGTACAGGGTGAAGGTGCTGTGGGGCAATCTGTCCTAAACAAATGGGGTGATTTCATATAAATAGCAATGTATTGATCAAACTCTGTGCACAGTACAAAGATTTTCTTTAAAACCTCTCAGAATCTTCTGTGTGGGGAATCGCATTACAAGGGCTGTTTTCATGCAAAAAATATGCATGTCATTTATCAATCACACAATGAATCCATCAGACACTAGATATGTAATGTTATCTCCCTGCCTTAAAGCTGGAAGTGAGATGCCATAAACTTCTCAAAAGTGGTGGCAAGAGATAAGACTGGGTTGTATCAACTCGGATCAAATGCTTCACACTCAAGCCCCAACCAAAAGCTGGGATTAATACTGCACTGCCCGTAGCTCCGTGGTGGAGTTTGTTACAATAAGAAGGCATTTCCATGTGGGTGCCTGCTTTCCTGCTGCAGCAGCAGCTCTCTCCTGACACTGCAGCTCTCCTGAGTTTGTCTGGAATCACTCCTGTGACACAGGAGGGCAGCAGCAGGCTCAGGAAATTCAGAAAGGAAGGGTTGTGCTGGCCCAAGGAGAAAGCTTGACATGAAATGAAAGCAGGGTTCATTCTGCCCTCCCAACACTAGGGCTCCCTGCAGGGTCAGCGAGTGCTGTAGCGATGTCAATGCCAAGTAAGATGCTCATCAAAGAAGTAAGGTTTGGTGTGTTGGGGCCAGGGGAAGGGGTAGTTTCTTCTGGGCTGCACACTTTCTTGCCCTTGACCCCAGGGTCAACACAATCCTCTCTAATGTAGATTCCCATGGCCTGGAGATTTCAAGCTCAAAACCATCAGTCAAAGCTTTCAAATCTCTGGCACCCAAATGGGTCTGGTATCCAGCAAATGGAACAGGCCAACTCCACCCTGGGGAGATGACAGGGTAACTTGAAACAGGGGAGATGAGGATGGAACCTGATTCCATCTCCCTTCACCTCCTTTCCTGCAGAAAGATCTCCTACAGCCACAAGGACAACCTAGAGCAGTGTTAAAGCAAGCACAAGACACGTGGAGAGTTTGTTCTGCTGCACAGTTCAGCCATGTCTCAGTCTCTCCTCTCCAAGGGCTATACAAGCACTGGTCCCTAATGAGTCAGTTTTCATTCCACTTGCTCTGTGTTTATTCTTGCTTCCTGCTTTCTGATCCAACTCTCATATTACAAAAATCAGAGGGTTACTTTTATTACCTCATTTGGACACTGATCTTACAAGTTGGATGAACCACCTCATCCTTGTAGTAAGAAAGATGAGACCATTTCTGGTTAGATCCCCATTTTTGGGGGGGACACCTATAAAAGTCTGCAGAAGAGGAGGTACAGAAGGAAGAAATCACCCTTCCAGCCTCTTCTTCCACAAGTGAGTCTACATTTCTTTAACTTGCGCTTTACAGCCACTGGAGGACACACATGCATTTTACATACCCTCACACATAACCAAGAAAAGCTCTGGGCCCCTTGTCCCTATTGCAGAGGTCTCAGAAAGAGATTGGTTTTCACTTGTCCCTAGCCTGCTCTATTAAAGCAAACCCCCTCACCCAGCACCTACCTGCCCAGGTCCAAGGTGCCTTCAGAGGCAGCTTTCCACACATCTGCTCTCACCCTTAAGCCTTGCAGTATTTACAAGTCTGTCCAAGGTCCACGTGCCTCAAAGCCCTTATGGCAAGTGCCAATGACCTCACCTGCCTGAAGCTGACTGGCTATGCTGAGCTGGCTGATCTTACCCACTGCCATTCCCCAAGCTCACCATGGTCATGTTGGGCTGAAATTCAAGAGAGCAGGGGCAGCAAAACTCCTCAACTTCAGCTGTCTCTAGAAGGAGTGGGACCGTGCCAGAAAACTCTGTCTCTGCTCATAGGAAGGATGAACTTCCGCATCTGCCTTTGCACAAGATGACAGCGAATTTAGAGGGGGGCCAGGCTCCACACTTGTGTGTGCCCATCCAATCACTCCTGCCTTCCTCTGAACAGCTTCAGGCTGTTGTGATGAACTGAGACATTACAAGAAGACAGTTTGGAGAACTGAGAGACAGCTTCATATCCAGATCACCCAGCAAAATAGAGATCTTCCCACAAAATCTAGAGTAGGAATGCAGACAATACTAAACAAACGCAAGAACCTTTTAAATGGTGCTGGCTATTACTGAGTAACAACTGAGGTCATGGCTACACAGATCGAACTGAACTTAACCCTGAAAAAGAATCAGTGGATTTCTTGTGTACAGCACCAGCTGTGTGATGTTTCTTCACTTTCCATTTAATTGCTACAGTCAATTTTTGCACAGCATCCACAACTTTTCAAACAAAGTGGAAGCCACAAGATTGATAATGACACTGCTGGGCTGCAGAAGGCACCCTTACAGAGACACAGCCTTTAGTACTTCACTAGAGAAGTAATTCATTCCCCTCTGTAAAAGTAAACCCTTTGATGAGCTTTGCTGCACAACAAGTGTCCTAGGTTAGAGTAGGAGACAATGTGCCACAAAGGCAAGTGGGCAGCACTCCCCAAATACCATAAGCAGCTGATGCCAACATCAGGGAGCAGGTTGCTTTCAGGTCATGGGAGCATCACCCGATTTAAACCAGCTTCCTATCTGTAAGACAAACCCATTGACCTCAGTGCAGTTTCACTCTGGGCTAAGACTTCTCTAGTATACAGACAGGACCTCCTTCCTCTTCCATGAAGCCCCACCAGAGCCCTGGCTGAGGCTGCCATCAGCTTCTCAAACACTGTTGCCTGACACAAGTGCTGAGCAGCACAAGCCACAGAACTTGGGCGTTCTCGTGTCAGGACACTCTTTGGCTATCATTTTCCAGTGAGCCAGATATAGAAAATCCTGGAAAGTGAAGGAAGGTACAGCTGAGCATGGGAGGGCTGATTTACATCTCTCTGAGGCTGGTCTCATGTCTGTCTTGGATTCAGGACTGCACACGCAGAGGTCAGTCACCAGGCCCTGTCTCCTCTCCAAACGCCTCCAGCTCCTCGCTGCCAAAAGACACCAACCTGCCAGGTCCCAGTGTTCAGAAAAACAATCCAGCTCATCTTTGTCCTTTGCACTACAACAGTTGTTTTCACTTGAACAATTCTGCTCCCCAGAACTTCACTCCCCCCACCCCTTCCTTTTCCCGTAGTGAAATATAACTGCGAAGGCTTTGAGGAAGTTCCAGACAACATTGCTCACTCCATTTCAGCACAGACAATTCCCAAATTACCATAATATCATGCACTGGCCTCAAAACCACCCCCCCTCCATCCCAAAGGTTTCTCCCCAAATTCTTTTATGTCACTGATAACCATCAGTTAATGAATAATAACAGCAGCACATGCCTTAAAGGAACCAATGCAGTATATCTAACAGCCAGGATTGGGCTGTCACAGGAGGGACCACAGATCAAAGGGGAATGACTGACTCAGCTGCTTTGTTGCTGGACTGGAACAATTTATCTGAATCCCAGTAGGTAGAAATTAAAACAATTTGCAGGGAAAAAAAACCCCACAACGTGAAGGTCTCCCCTTAACACTTGTCTCCACTAAGCTGTGCGTGAAAGCCTCCCATCTTTCAGCAGAGGGATAAAAAAGCAGGACTGGATAAGCACTTGAAGAGCAGGCTAATAAGCAACTGTTCTTACAAAAATCTACGTACCCTTACTCCTCTGTGTTACAGTCTACACTGGTAAGGCTGCTACGAGGAATTTTTAGTGAGAGAGACAAGAATCAGACTGCTTCTTCCCCAGGCCAGGGCAGTCACTGCTTTATATCCCCATGTTATCAACCAGCAAGAAGGCAAGATATTTTTCATACAGCTCTCTCTGCCCTCTGTCTCTGAAGCAAAACCTGAGCTAACATGTCCCAGTTGAGAGCAATGAGCTATTTATTGTTTAGTAGCAGCTGCACGCTTGTGACAGTGGTGAGCATAGCCCCAACACAGCACTACATGGGAGCCAGTGAGCCCATCATAAGGGGCTTGTAGTAGGCAAGCACAGCAATGGGAATAATGGCAACATAGGGCATGTTATTTCTGAGCTCTGAGCATTATCTGGGAGGAGCTGAGCTGAGCTGAGCAGCCAGAGAGAAGAAAGGAGGCAGAGATGCAGCTGCATGGGAAGTGGAAGGAGCCAGGTTAGAGGTGAGCGATGCCTGTGTGCACAGCAGAAGGGTTCCTGGTACAGAGCCACCACCACAGCGTGTTCCTCGCTCTGCATGGAAGGACAGACACCAGATCTCTGCAGGGCTGCCAACTCCCCATCTTTTTCACCAGCAACACAGAGATTTTTGCCCAACAGAAGAATAAAGGCAGGTCCTTACCTTGGCCTCGAGCGTGTTTAGCCTCTCGGTCATATCCGCTAGTCTCGTGCAGTTCATGCATTCTAGAAAGAGCAAAACAAACCAATGTAAAATTCCTACAGACCTTGTATTTTACCCCATGGCTTTCAGCCTGCGGACCCTGATCCCTGTGTGATCTAAGGCACGCAGGATTCAAGATCAGTTATGGGATAGAAATGAGTATTCAAATCCACTGCACAGGTAAGCAGCCATAGCCGCATTACATGAACCTTGTGCGGGGATATTTAGTGGGGCAGAGTGTGGAACCTAGCTCCTTATAGGTAGAAGGCAGATGAAATAAAACATTAGTTGTCATGGTGCCAACCAGCATTACCTGTTGTCACCAGCAGAGACACTGCTACTGGTGTAAGCTGGTGCGGCACATGCTCCCACCTCACAGGACGCGAGGCTGCACAACCACTACTCCATTTAGCTCTGTGCTGCATCCTCTCCTACACTACATTGTGATCAAACACGAAGGAAAGCAATGAATATACAAAATGCCTGTCTCTGTGGAGTCCTGCTCCATCCCTGCGCTCCCAGGCCCTGTTACCATTCCCACAACAAATCATCTGTCTCAGTGACAGCAACAAAATCTAAGACAGACCCCAGGGCTTATGCAGACCGGAGCTGCAGCATGAAGTGGTTTCCATCTCACTTTGCTGCATAGAAGTAACAGTTAGGCAGCAACCACCAAAGGGGTCTTGACAGGGTGCCTTAGCAAGAACAAACATTAACATAACGGGTTCTGAGTGCAGTTTAAAACGATTGCTTGATCCAAAGACCATCACTTCTCTAAGCAGAAGGCCTGCTGCTCTGCCTCTGTTTGCATTTCAGCAATTTTAAAGCAAGTGAGGGATGATGAAGCCCTGAATAAAGATTTAATCAACAAGGCACTTTCCCAGCACTTTGCAGGAGTGTTGAACTGCCTGTTCCCAGCTCTCAGAGCAGCTTTCCAGGCTGGACACTCAAGTACCATGACTTCTCAAGCACAGAGGATTCAAAAAAGGGAAAACGACTTGCAGCATGAAATGTTTCAGAGAGTAAACCATCCATAGTCAGGTGATGAATCACTGCCATCTCATGTGCCACAGAGGAGAAATACATCTGTGTGTGTGTTTCTGGGCTCCTTAAGGGCCAGGGCCAGTTTTCATTGACCACAGAAAAGGTATTTAACCCTGGTATTTCCAAAGTGCTGGGGATGCTGACTTGTAATTCTTAAGCCCCTTAATAGACCATTCAGGTGTAGCTCAGGCTGAGGTTGTAGCAATGCAGGGGATGATGAGTAAACTCAGTGCCTACCTATGAATAGGAATAGGTGAACATGGGTTTTGACCTGACCAAACATCACCCTGAATCCTAGGACTTAGTTGTTCCCCCTAACAAGCTTTGTCTCCTTTTGCACAAGGAGCCCCAAGGAATCTCTCCAGGCTTCACCCACAAATACTTCCCAGTTTTATGAGGCTCGTGGTATGTAGTGATGGCTCTCAGCCATGCAAAGAGTTTAGCACATTGGCTCGGAGGGCCAGGAAGCTTGGCTGTTCCACGTTAGTGATTTACAGTCTAAGAAGATTGCTTAAGTGCTAACAGCAACCAATCACCCACTGCACAAACCTTCCCAAAAAATTCTCTCACTGACCCTCTATGAGGAGCTGTGTGGCTTCCCAAAGGAGCTAGACATAGAGTTTCCACCTCTTGATACCCAACATTTTGCAGACAGAGCATCTGATGGTTCAGGAGCACTTAGATTGAGGGGTTTCCTTACAGGTCAATACTGACATTGACTTTCTTTTATCCAACAGGAAATAACATTTATTTTTGCTCTCTACAAGATATCTTGGGCAATATTTTTTGGCTTTAATTGGCTCATGAAGTGAGCAAGTGCCATAAGTACATTGTCCCACAGGGAAGGAAATGGGTGAGGCTTGTTTGGTCTAGATCTGCTTGTAGTGTGTAAAACAGGGAATTACATCCTGCATGTAACCCACTTCATGCTTTTGATCTTGCTCATCCTTGTAGAAAGATAAGGCTGTATAAATCCAGTGGTCCCAAGAGCCAGAAGGAGTACCAGATGTGTTACAGAGCAAATAAAATATGGGGTCCCATTCTCCCTTCTGCTGGCTTGCACATATTAATAACTCCCATAGGTTTAGAGAGACTGACTTGACTTGTCTGAAAACCATCTCTGTGCGTAACTTGTGATGGATTGATCATTTAAGCCCTCTCTGGAGAGCTCAGCTCATAAAAAAGGGCTCATACTACCCAGGGGTGAATCAACCTGCATCCTGGGGAGGATACTCTTGTCTCTGCCAGACAGTGTAGGAACAACATAGTCCAGCAGCTCTCTGTTCCTAAATAGCTCTTGAAGAGCCCTTTCAGGTGCATTTGCAGCACTTGATCTGAATGAACAAAATGACATAAGGGGGGAGGAAGCAGCAGTGCCACTGGATGGTGAGATTTGTACCAATATCATCTTCATGTCAGTGATGCCTGCTGAAACATACGGAAAACACAGCCCAGGTCAGAAAGAGAACTGCTTAAGCTCAAGTTGGATTTGAACTCCATCCTTTCCTCTCTGAAATACCTGGAAACCCAGATCCACACCCAAGGTACTTAGCCTGGACCCAAAACACATTTAACTAATCCAGCAAGTAGACATCCTAATGAAAAAAAGATCTTCTTGCTAAGGCAAGCCTCCTGCCAACAAATCCTTGTGACATTGCTTGGACGGCTAACCAGCAGCTGGACCATGCCTTCAAACAGAGATGAACGCTCAGTACTGCAGCTACAGAAACTGCATTCAAAGCTTGCTCACAACACACTGGGGATCAGGCTGCTTTGAAGGCTGGGATTGGTATCTGTCCTTGCAGAAAGCCTCACAATGGTGGTGACAAAACAAGCCAATAAATATCTTCCCTGACTACTAAATAGTATCTAATCCTGATAGCTGGAGGTTTCAAGACCTGAAACTGTGAAGCTGAATTTTCTGAACAGGGTGAAAGCAGTTTATTAAACAAGCTTGAGATTCTCACATCATTATTCCACATGCAACGAATAGAACACTGGGACAAATACACATACTCTCTGACCTAGAACTCCAGAGCAGACACTCTTCATATCTGCAGAAATCCATCACTTGTTGCTACACAGAACCACAGTTTATTTCCCTAGTTGGCAGATTTGTATTTTTGTAGCTAAACTCCAAGAAAGGAGTTGTGATTTCATTCTGTGAAGCCCAACCTCAAAACACATGGTAGGATTTGTTTTAGAAATATTCCAGCAGGGAGGATAATTGAGATAATGAACATGAGCCTGTACCAGCATATTGCATGATACCCAGTCTGTCTCCACGATGTCTCTGTTACTGTCCTAGCACACCTCTCCCTTCCCACCCTCCTATTCCCCCTCTCCAGCTGCACAGGTAAAGCAATGCAACTGCAGGAAAAGAAAAGTCTACCATATCAGAGATGTGGTGGACTCCATGTGCTGTAAAATAACAAGTCATGTACTCTGTGACCCACTTAACCCTGATCCAAAGATTGCCACCTATGACCCCTCTTTGAGTAAAGGCCGAGCCAGCGCCTCCAACATTGCAGCTTTGCACTTGGCTCTAAGCCTGCAGCTTCCACTCTGGATCCACTCCTACAAGCAGTGACTACCAGTGGGAATGCCTGACTTCAGGTGCCTTGCTAGCTTGGCATTCCCACATTGCAGCATTTGCATAACTTCATCATTAAATAGCTGCACACTTCAGCTGCTCAAGGGTGAAAGCCCTCAAAGTCCTCACTTGACTTGAGATAACAAGCAAGGCATGATAACAGCTTTATAGCAAGGGGGCTCTAATGATGCCAGCACAGTTACTGCAGCGGCACTGAGGGCAGTAAAAAAACCCAACCCCAAGCCAACGTCACCATGCGGCCACAGGTCAGAGTTTTGTGCAAAACGGCAAAGAAACCTCTTGGCATCTCTGCCCCATTTCTCAGCTCTGACAGCCCACGCTCATTTGTATACCCAGAGTCTCTGCAGAATATTAAAAGGGCTTTTGGTTTCCCTGCAGCCAGATGCTCAGTAGATATAAATTGCACAGCTCAACTGAAGTCAAGGGATCAAGGCTCTGTCTGTCTTTTTCTTGATGGATTACTCCAAAATTCATATTTCAGAGGGGAGGCGGAGGAGGTGGTTTATAGCATATGAAAGGGGAGAGAATTCTGGAATCACAAAGCCTTTGTTTAAACAAATAAAATCTTTGCAGCCAGTTTTTCCAAGACCATATTCTGCCATTACAAGAAACTTCAACCTTGCAGTGCAGTGGGGCGTAGCACACAGTCAGGCTTTGGGACATGAGAACTGCATTTGCAACTCATGCTTCAACCTGCCTGGGACACTAAACAATGTACTTTCCTTATCCAAGTCTCGCTGTCCTTTCATCCGTTGTTAGTGTAATGTTTCTTCTGTAAAGGACCAAAGGTTAGATGATGAAAAAGGACCTAGTGTTACATAGACAGAAATAGGCAAGTGTGCACAACCTGCCTAGCAGTTCTTCTCTCTCCGTCTAGTGAAGTCCACTACTTCCATTGTACTTTTCAGAAATGGCATACACAAAGAGGACAAACTCTGTTATCCCCAGGGCTGGGGGAACAAACCAGAGCTGCCTCAAGCTACGCCAACAGCCCACATTTAGAGCACTAGGAACACAACAGCAGCTCCATGAAACACAACACAATAGCTTTAACTCTGCGAGAGCAGGGACACAGTCAGGGTTACTCCAAGCAGGTCTCACGGGCGCACTTACACATCAGTAACACGCAACTTGAGCAGGGCCAGTTTGAAGAATATCTTGTTTTCCAAAGGAAGCAGGAGTCCAGCTTTCCTCAGTTAGAAGATACCTTTCTCCAGGAGAAGTTCAGAGCAGTCTCTGAACAAATCTGGAAGACCATGGATGAAGTCAGCTAAATTAGTCCAGGCAACCACGTTCCTTTGCAAGGAGAAGCTCAAAACAACCAAGGGAAGTAGGAAGCACAGCTAACTTCTACTGTCAACTTAGTGAGTGCCCCAGATGTTGTATTTGGACACTTGGGAGATAAACCACCAGACCACTGATCCCTCTACCCACTTACTGCCACACACATACACGTTTTTGACAGCTAAAACCCAGTAACACTTTCAAACTCCAGCACAGAAGAAACTTCAAGTCAAATTCCACAGCATAAATAGGAACGTGGATATCTCATGCCTACCCAGGTGGCCCTCAGTAGGGGACAGCAAGCCTGGGCTTGCATCTCCACCCCTCTGTAATTTGTCTGATTTGACCCTTCCAGCCTTTTTACATGGATACTGAGTTTCCCTAAGTAGTTTATGTTCTGGCCCTTCGCAAAAGCTTTCGCCAGTGCTTGTGAAGGATAGCAGGCCCAAGCCATAAATCACAGCCAACCTGGGATCTATTTTTTCAACACGTTTCCTCTAATGAGAGTCAGATGTTGGCTAGATATATTAATTGTACTTGTTTAGAATCAGTCATGTCTGTAGCTCTGGAGCAGGGTTTGAGCATGTGAAAGGCAAAGGGCTGACAGCAACTGTGGAGAGGAAGAACACTTGTGCTGCCCGGTAGCCTCTGGTCTGAAGAGCAAACGGGAATCAAAGCCCTGGAGAGCAGCAGGAGGGAAGGGCTCCCACTGGCACTTCATATGCCGTGGCCACAGCTCAGGTCCCAGTGAGCTGGACCAAGAACTGGTTCCCTGCAAGGGGAAGCTCTCCATTTCGGTTGCGTAGGATCATTGGACTCAGCTCTAGGAGTCTGTTTGCTGCCACAGGATTTACTCATTGTATGCATAGGGCCCCGGAAGGCCAGGGTCAACCAGAGCAGCGATGCTGGGACTGTCCAAGGCACCTAGCTGAAAACAGAAGAGCTCAATAGGTCCTTCCTCTCCCCAAATTTCAGTGTGTTCAGCTGAAGGGGAAATCTGTGGTCTTGCTGAACTGCAATCACTGCATGCTCTAACCTACGTGCAGAGGACACCAACCAAAAGCCTGTATTGACACAGCATGCTCCTTCTGCTCCCAGGGCACAGGAGCACTGAGCAAGGCTGGGTCTCCCCATGGGGAAAGGCAGGAAGAACTGAGACCATCTTCCTTTTTGCCCCCTTTCTGACTCAAACTACCACTGCAGACCATAGGCTACTCACTTTCAATTCCCAAGTTCAAAACCAGCACTGACACAACCCCACAACATTTCTGCTTAGCATGACCAAGAGCATAATTCAAGTATCCTACAGATAAGGAACTGGAGGCTCAGAGAAGTTTGGTCTCATTGACCAGCAGGTTTGCTCTCTCCCACAGTTTCCACATCAGGATTCTGCAGGATAGAAAGTTTTCTTTTCACCTGTAAATTGTGAGTTATTAGGTGGCCTATCGATATGAAACAGAACACCTAGAGAATATTTCTCTCTTTTTACTATCATTACAGATAATTCACCATCTCTGCTAGGAGACCCTGTTCACTGCCAAAATGTCTCTATTTGTAATCTGTTTCTCTTATATCTCTATTGTAATAACCCTTACCCTTAACTTTACTGGCTATCTCCAAATAGCAGCTCAAATTTCCTTTCTTATGAGAACTGCCATCCGATCTTTTCCCTCCTGCAAGATATGCATGTTTCATTTTCATGTCTACTTTCTTCTACCTTCTTAAACAGTAAAAAGAAGTTGGGTGTTTTTTTCTTGAATAAGCAATAAATATTTTTGTTATCATGATATTCTGTGATTTTGAAGTGTTTGCAGCAACAAACCTCAGCAAAACTGAGTGAAAGGGAAGCTTACCACAAAATGCACTTTTGGAGTACCAACTACTATTTAGGAAGCCGCATAAAATCTGATACATAGCTTCAAGCGAAAAGAAATGGGGGGCAATGTTTAAGATTTTGCAATATTCTCTCTAGATGTTTTGTTTTCAATGATTCTCATTGTTATTTAATGACATATTTCAGCCTTTCAGTTTTGAAATAGCTCTTCTTTCAAACCTCACCTAAATTAAAATTGAAATGAAGGAAATTGTCTTAAGTGAAACTAAACAGTTCATTCGGGGTCAAATGAAATAACTGGGGTTGACCCAAAGCCATATTTTAGTTATTACATTGTGTCAAAACCTTAAAAATTTCCATTTCAGTTTCTCCTGAATCATTTTTCTTTCCAATTCTTTGGTTTGGCAAACGAAGCCCAAACCCCTCAGTTATTCACCCAGGTCTATTCTTCAGCAGCTCGCATCACTCACATTGTTTTATTTAAGATTTCACACATGCACACTCCCACACCACTAACTAATTTTATACATAATTGCTCTCAGCCTGGGGATTTGTGCTCTTTCCCAGCGCCAACAATCTCTTTTGCTGGTTAGGCCTGTGCTCTGCTAACATATGGAATTAGATCATGATCATTTATTCACAGGCAACCACGAGTTGTGAGATCCACGTTCAATCCATCTTTATCTGTCAGAGTAAGGGTTAGCAGAGAATGGCTGGATTTTGAAGAGACACTTTTTTCTAGAAACATTCTTATCTATTATTTTTGGATGACACCAAGGGCATTTTACTAATGTAGCCCAGTATAGTTGCCTGAAGACTGAAATGACCCTGATAATAAAGAATTTGTCTATCCAGCATGAGTTTGTTAAAGCCTTGCTGACTACAGAGCTGCTGAACATAGTGCTCCCAAGTGATGCTGGTGGTACTGTGGGTGCCTAGTACTTCTGATACTTAAAACACCCATCCTGGGAGTCCTTCCCTCTCCTGTTTCACCGTTACACCACTGCATGGTAGTACAGCACACTGAAGAAAATCAAAAGGCAGAAAATAAAGACATGATATGTGTATACAAACCTCTCACAGCAAGATAAGGCTATATGCAAGCGAGTTTATGAGTCCCCAGACTAACAGGAGGGAGCTCACATGCCTTCCTGCCAAGGAAGCCAAGGGCACAGAGCCCTCCTACAGCTGGTTCAGACCTCACTGTGCCGAAATCCAGTGTCTGATACCCACCATCACTGAACCAGACTCACTATCACTTCCTGATCTATGACATAGAGTGATACTTAATGGGACCTGACCCCAGTCCCAACATGGGAAGCCTGCTATGCTTGAAAGTTCATCTCGCATTGAAATGGTCTCACATCCCTTCCAGAAGAGACTGTTTTCCCCTGCTGGGAGAAGCAATCAGGGGAAAAATGCAGTCAAAATATGGCATAATGTAACATGAAATAAGGAAGCAGACAGGACAAAAGGAAACATGCAAATCGAAGCTCACCATAAAGTCTGGAGGGAGTCTTATAATACTGGTTCTGCACCTGTGTATTCCAGGTCAGAGAATCTCTCACAGTCCTGAGCCAAACAACGTGTGCTTAACTGGAATATGTCTTTCAGAAAGACACTCCAGAGCCAGACAACCCAGATTTCTTTAGTGAACTGCATCCAAAGTTAACCATTGTATAGAAAATATGCATCTTGTTTCCAGTTTGGACTTCTGACATTAAATTCTATCCCTGCATTGAGTTTTATTACACTTCAGCCTACAAGGCTGCAAGACACCTCTAGGATTAGATGCCTCCTCTCTGTACAGACCCTATAACCCATAAACATATTACATTTAGGATGCTCAGTCAAGCATTAGTGGTTCCTCATGCAGAACATTCAGCACTGGCTGCCTTTAGCCAAGACAAAAATTAGCTGAGAAAACAATATGGAAAACAATTGTTTCAGCAACTGAAAAGGAATGTCTGAATTCAGAAGAATTTGGCTCCCCGAACACCAAAATACTGTATCTGCCCATGCTTTCTACAACACCCATGCTTTCCACAGCAAATACACTGATTACTATTATTACTACTACTACTATTACTATTGCCAGAAGTGCTTTTGCAAAGCTTTAATTTCCCACGTCAACATTTCAGGTTCAACCCACCCTGGTTTGGCCATTCTCCCACACTTCTCTCCTCCCTGGGGGTCTGCACAACACCCCACAGTCCTTGTTCAACGCCCCATGTCTCTGCACAAGGCAAAAGACTGTCACTCAGCACTTGGGAGCTGGAGTGAAATGGTTCAAGGATACAAGGTAGTCTCTTGAGGACCATTTCTCTGTCTAATTACCCTTTGCTGGCTTTATCTAAATTCACCCTTTGCTGGCTATATCCAAGTCCCTGAGCTCTCCAATGGTCCTCACAGATCTGAGCCAGCAGAAAGAGAAAGCTCTTCCTTATTTCTCTGCAGCTGGGTTTTGTTCTTTGAGACACCCAGGGACACTGGGGAGCCAGGAGACCCAGCAAACCCCTCATATCATCTGGTCCCCATAATGTGAGGAACAAGGTAACATTTGCATCAGATTAGTGGATAGAACAAGCACCTTTTGTTTTGGTTTTGTTGTTTCCTTGTTAACTTCTGGGTGAAGAAACATTAGTAAAGGGAATACCCACTTGGGGTTAGGCAGGCACTTTCCAGTTTCAGGTTTGTAACTCTTCAAATTAGCTACACCAGGATACTCTAACTTGCTTTAGAATGAAAAATCAGAGGATAGCCAGAATCAAAATGCTCTCCAGAATTCCCACATCTTGTTATTTTAACCCAAAACTCCCCAAATGCCTCCCAAATTTGGGGATCCATTTACTTCCTGATGGGACGGAGCCCATATTCACAGTTTGCCTCCTAGTACTTTCTCTGGTTTGATATCTACACAACATGGAGCACCATATTATAAAGCATCCCCTAAGAGACATCATGCTGGTGGTAGTTTGAGGAGGTTCATTTTAAGATTCTAGCTGCCTCCACCTTGAAACGTTCCTTAAAAATGCCTTAATGGCAAGTTTAGACCCATGAATGAAGTTCCAGCATCCAGGGAGATTTCTCCTGGAACATGGCAAGCATTGGGTAAGGCTGGGTGTAAGCCAACCTTCTCTCCCACGCCTGTCACCCCATGCACTCAGCCTCAATATTATGTTACTCCTACAGCTGTGGAGAATCTGACACTGAATTTTGACCCTCCCTCTAAGCACTGGTGAGGAACGGGGAGAACAGCCAGGAAGTCCAACCTGGACAAAGGCGGAATGGAGCAATTTGTCTGCAATACATCAAGAAGGAACCTGATATCTCCAGAGATACTTTCATGTCCCCAACCCCACACCTTCTTCTCACAACAGCTCAGCATCACTAACCACTCCAGAGCACCAGGCAACAATACACTGGCAAATAAGCTCAGACCAAGGCTTTAAAATAACACAGCTAAAGGATAGGGGCTCAATGTACACTCACTGTTTCCTGCTGCCACACAATACTGCTGGCAATAGGGATGATGTTGGCACTTTCAAACCAGAACAGAGCCAGACTGCAACTGGAAGGAACAACCATAATTCTCTTGCAGTCAAAGCAGCTCCTTGGTTTCCTACCCACTGAGAGTTTAGCCCCAACAGCACAATCGGGATATTTAAGGGCAGTTCATCAAATCAAATCAAATCTGTTAACTGTTTAAGCTCATCTTTCTCCATGAAATGCGCCTAGAAGACACCCTCAAGCACTTCACTGAAGTTAATTGCCCAAACCCAAACCATCACAGCCCACAAATCCTTTTAACTTTGAGAACTGACTTAATGCTGAGCAGCTGCCAGGCACTCACTAGCTTGCAGCCACAGGAACAGCTTTCTTATCAATAAAGGAGGATTCCTGCAGACGCAACACCCAGTAATGGCAATGGAAACGACTCAAATGCCTCTGCTTTGAGATTAGGATATGCCCAAAAGGTTGCAGGCAGCAAAAAACAGTGCTAAGTGCAGCTACAGGCCAAGCAAGATGCACATTCAACATAAACAAAGGAGCAGTCCCCTTCCAGAAGCGTGAGGACAGCCAGCATGGGGATGCTATAAAAACATCAACGTTTGCTATAAATTGCTGTGCTTCAAAACCCAAGGCACTACACTTTTCCTCAATAGGAAATAACTGGGCTATCTCCAAAAGCTGTTGGTAAATGAGGACTTGAATGGTGACAATTGCATCAGTACAAAAGCAATCTCCTATTTTAGCCCAATTAGTGCTATGCTAAATCATCAACCCAGGCATTGCCTTTTGCAGTTGAAAGACACGCATCTGTGAGGCTCTTCTGTTGCATGTGGTTTATATTACACTCTAGCACAATATGCATAAACTAATGCTATTCTACACTTACACAGCACCTCATCTGGAAATCTGAAAGCCATTTATGAATGGTGGGCATCTGTGACATTTTACAGATGGAAATTGAGGCACAGAGGGATTCAGTAATTAGCCCCAGACTTGCACAACGAGTCAGCTGCAGAGCAGAGCCCATTATTTGTTGTGTAGTAACATCTAGTGTCCAAACACTGAGGGAGAGACAAGACTTTCCCCCCCTAAAAGTGTACAAGCATACCCCAAAATGCCACCCATGTCTGCGTCCAGATGAAGACCACTGAGGAATAGTTGGTGTAGTAGCATATGCTGCAGTCCAGCCTCCCCTGGCAAACAGATCCCTTGCTCTTGTAATCCAAACACCAGCCAGGAGAAGGGTTAATATGTCTGAAAGTTCATCTGCTTTTTCCACATCAGTTGATCTAATAAAGAAGATTGATTCTCCCCACAAATCTGGCCTCACTTTAACAAATCATTTGATTTGACACAAAGAACTATATTCAGATAGTTTAAATTCCACTTTAGTCCCTGAAACTGAAGTTTCTGATGGGCTGAATGCTGAGGAACAGCCAATAGGAAGGACCAGGCAGAGACACCCACCTCGGGTAGGGTCGAAAGTGCCTGAGTGTGGCCAGAAGCCTCTGCAGAGCTCTCACTGCTGTAGCGCTTATGAGCCTACAAGGAACAGAAAACAGACAGCTTTTCTATACCTTTATAAACACAGCAGCAACTCACGCTTCTGAAGCGCTTCCAGTACCTAAACGTAACACAGTATTACCTTCCCACCTTGCCCAAGCCAGTGGGATGGATGCCTGGAATCACATTCCCAAGGTATTGGGATGCAGGTCACCAAGGGGCAGAAAAAGCCCAAGACAAAATTCAAGTAATCCATGCACTCACATTAGAAAATTTTCCGATTATGTAAGCTTGAAAAGATAGAAAAGCATCTGCAGTCAGATCTCTACTGCAACTTAAACCAGAGCTCATTGTTAGCTCTCTCTTATTCCATCTTGGTCATGCCTATATCAGAGTTAATGAACGCTGAAGTGGGAAGGAGCTGATTTTACAGTGCCCTCAGCCTACCTGTTTCTATTTACGTGGCATATTTCCTCCTGCCATGCACACCCTACACTGCGTAATTTTTCTCTAGTCCCCAGGGAAGTTGTGGAATCCTTCATTTCATTGTTCATTTCTGAATAGTCATCTCCCCTCCCAGACCTCAGAGAGCAAGTCCCAACTCTATGAGGAGCAATACATCTCTGCATTGCTGCCTGGCTCCATACTTCCAGAGTTGAGCCTACATCCTAAAAAACAGAGTTATCATTTGGAAGTTAAATGATTTAAGAGCAAACCACAGAAGGAAACATCTTCAAACACAGGACAACCAGTGGAATCCTAAGCCAAATTGCTGATATGGCAAACTCCTTGCACAGTCAAAAAACCCCAGCTGACATCCTCTAACCCCCACTGTCAGGTTAGCAGAAGAAGAGCAGCATCAGATAGATTTTGCATGGATGAAGCCTTAAAGGTGCACAGAAGAAACCACAAAATAATCTACTATCTTGTCTCCTCAGAAGGCAGTGCATGGTGTGCAGGTGGCAGAGCTACCCCTGCCCTTTACAGACACAGAACAGGGCAGCTATTGAAAAGGGCACAGCCACCAAGGGAGAAACTGAAGCACAAAGTGGAGAGAGACCAAGGAAACAAATCACCGCTTTAAAACGACAACCCAGAAACCAGACTGGCCTGTGGTGGGACTGATAATAAGAACTGCAGAACATTTAGATGCAAGTCCTGCTGACACAATACTTTCCCACATGTTCTTGGACACATCATTTAGTTCCTCTGCATGGCGGTTCCAATACAAGGGTCAGTGTGGTAAGAAGTGCATTTGTGTGCCAGGACATGCCCAAGGAAAAGAGAGGAATAAGCAACAGCATCCCCAACCATGGAAGAGAACATGAAAGAGAAAAAGGATACAAATAAGTACTGAGGGGTCCTTCCCTCCCAGAGGATTGGGACTGACTTCTGTATCTGGATACTGATTTTCTCCCTGATACAGTAAGAACTAAGAATTGCAAGGAAGGACCTGAAGTCATTACACACTCCCAATGCCCTCTGGTCTCCGCAGTGAGCGCTGGGAATAGGGGTTGGGCATCTTCAGTTCCAGGCTCCCACCCAAGGGATGCAGCACTGCAGACCCCAGCCAGGCTGCCAACTCTGTTTGCTTGGCTATCGCCCACTCTACCTGGGATGAACAACCAGTTCTATGCTGAACAACTGTTTTTAATGAGGAATCAGAAGCAGGGTCTGCAACATCCACGGGCTGAGCACACAGATATGAACTGCAGCTAGAACATGAAGCACGTCTCCAATAGAGGGTGGGGCAGACAGATGCTCATTCTAATTTAAGGCTTCGTAAGAGCTTTTGGGCTATGGGATGCTCATTTTCCTGCTGAGTGTTTGTTCAGCAAGGAGAGCAAAGATGCAGATCACAGTGAGCTCTTCATGCCCTTGCATACCACTGCTTGCCTTTCAGAGTAACTTGTCTGCTCAGCACATGTGCTGCTGCTCCAAAGGTCCCACGATTTTCCTCTTCCACTAAACCTGCACATGGCTATCAGGTACAAAGACTCCAATGTAAATTCCTGCTTCTTCTTGATTACCATCACTGGAGATATATGGTTGAATTGAAAAACTTGCTTGAGCTTTTCCACATGCACCCTAGCACTTGCAAGCCACTTTTACCATCGGTTTGGAGACATACTGTTCATGCACTAGCAGGCAGTAAATAAGCTCCCATTCACTCTCAACTTTTAAAGCCATTTGAGTTTCCCAGGGGAGGTTGTTCAGAGACACAACACTAGCATCACAGAAACACTCAGATATGAGGAGACACCAGGCTGCGAATGTCAAGGGCTGATGAACCTCTCTGCTCACAGGCAGCCTGCAATTGCAACGGGGTCACAGCCACCTTCCCTCTGAGCGCTCTGCAGCACTCTCCTCATCGAGCTGATCCCCTTTCTGGCTCTTCTCAACAACAGCACCCCCAAAGATTGAAGAGGAGCATGAGCAGGTCGGGAAAAACAGGGGGGTGGGTTTTATTTGCACGAAGGAGAGCACAACAGGCGCTGTGGGACAGACCCAGGGTCTGTGGGGCCTGGTGTCCCCTCTCAGACACTGACCCAAGGGAAAACAAGGAAAGTGGAAGCAGAATAGCCCTTCCCAGGTGTTCATCAGGTGCTGCCTGGGCAATTCCCTGAGCCTGAAAGGAGCAGGGCATTTCCAGCTCCTCTTTTCCTTGCCCTCTGGGTAGTGGAGGGAAGCAGAGGCGAAAAGCAGAGACTCGCAGACCCCCTCCCATATGCTTTCCCCCATAAGCAAAGGGCATCCCAAGCCGCCATGGCCCCCCACCCAGGAGCACATCCCTCTTTGGGGAGGCTCTGCTTTTCCATGACATTCAATGTTGCCCACTTACGGTCCTGGTTGGGAAAGGAGCCGTGCTGGCGGCCAGATGAACCTGTGGGGGGGAGACAAGGCAATTATCACTGGGAACGTGTCAAACCCTCGCCTGCACAGCACTGCTTCAGCAGAGAAAACGTTTACTCAGCTTGTGGAGCAAAACGTGGTAAGGAATGAAAGCGCCTTTGCTCTCCCTGCTCAACTCGTCTGCACTCTGCCAGCACTTCTCCCTTCCCACCCACAGCAGTCCTGCAGGCACAGACGCACACACTCGTGCTCTAAGTGCTGAAATAAGCCTGTAAAAGAGCCCCGTGCCGCTATTGGACATGATGCTTCCAAGAAATACAATCACAGAAAAACCTACCGAATGGAACAGGTTGCAGCAATCCGTTCTGGTTGAATGGAAAAGAGGTTTGGGGTGGGTTTGGAGGGGGTTTTGGATAATGGCTCTCACTGCATCAGTTGCATGCTATGGGGAAAAAAGTGGTCCCAGGTTGAAGGAGGGAGAGCAGCTGCTGTCGTTTTGGTTGAGCCATGGGAAGAAGAACCCAGCACCCTCCCAGTGGCTGGTGCATAGGTTTGTGATAAGGAGAAGGAATCAAGGGGAGGGGCAAGCCCTTTAGCAGCATCTTCTAATGTTCAGAACAGCAGAGTACACTTTAGCCTGTGAGGTGGGCTGGTTACCTTGCCTCTGCAGATTTTTCTATCTCCAAGTATAAAACCAGAGATGACGGCTCCAACTGCCTTTGCAAACCAGTCTGAGGTCTGTGAAGACCTAATTATTTAAGTCTGTGAACCACAAAACACTTTCATGTGGGAAGCACAGTCTATGAGCAAATCAGCATCTGTTTTCTTGCAGAAAAGGGTAAAAAGGAAAAATGCTAAGAAAGCTGAGGAAATAACTGTCTTAGTACCAAAAGTTTCCCACAGCACTGGAGGATGACGGTCACATGGGAGTGATGCATTAGTCATGATCTGCACATATAAAACCATCTTGAAGATACTAACTACAAACAACTGTTACAAGATTTTACAAGAGCGCGTTTGTTGTACTAGTGTCGAGAAACATCACATTAAAAACAAACAAACAAGATCAGATAATTGCTTTGGATATGGTTTGTGTTAGTTTGGGGTCCTGGGTGGTTTTGCACATATGCCTAGAAAGCTCAGCAGCAGGCTTAGTTCATTGTCCTCCTATTCATCTTCACTGGAACAGCGGATGTTGGTGCAATTACACCAGTGCTAATCTGGACAAGGCCTGGAGTCCCTTAAGACCCTCAAATACTCACTAAACTCCACAGGAGTGATATTTTAATATTGCTCCAGCTCTTCTGTGCCACCTCCAGCTTTGGAGGAAAGCTCTGGTCCATTGGGGGAAGTAAATAGAGACTTGGCTGCTGGTGTGACTCCCAGCAGATGTTTTCATAATACTGGGCAAGCATGGGACATGTGGATGAACAGAAAACTGCCCTGAGTGGACACCAAGCCTATCTTACTGCTTTTTCCTACAGCAATTGCATCTCAGAGGCACTTGCCCCAAGCTCCTCAAAGGACTGCCAATGTGAGGAATCTTTTCAGCTGGCAAGGACAGGGTAAATCAGATCAGGGACCCAAGGGGATGTTCCCATAAACTCCCACCATGGCTTTGCTCTGATGAGCAACCATAGAAAGTGTTCTCCTGATGCATCACCCCCTCTTAACTGAGATATTCATTGCAGCCAGGACCCCAGAGAGCTGCACTGATGTGACAGCACTCTGAAAGAGAGGAACTTATCTGGAAGGGAATTAACCCAGATTTTCAGTGCCTTACCAGGTTTGAAGACTTAACATAAGAGCAACCAAGTGCATCCTGCCTGAGGTTTCTGGGAATGGGTGGTCACAGAAAACGGGTAGGAGATACAAGTCACAAGAGAGTGCAACAAGTTTGGTGCTGAAAGCCTTTTGCCTCACTACAGAGCATTCAAACTAACTGCAAGCCATAGCAAAATTCTCAGAACCACAGTTTTGCACTATTAACAAATAATATAATAGCCGCTATGCAATACATTTTCTTCCACTATTCCACCATTAACAGTGGCTACCAACCACTAAGTTTTCTTCTCCTCTGAGAAACAAATAAAGATTCCAGTTTAGTCCTTCCCAGTTAGAATTAGATAAATGCTTTATGCCTCCTGCAAGAACTGCAGAGTCAGCAGAAACACCAAGCACCAAATCCAGAGGGATTACTACCTCAAGAGCCATCTAGAGTTGAAGAGCATCCACAGTGCAGCACAGGAAGGTTTTCCCTTTGCACAACAGTGCCGGGGGAGATCAATGGCATTAAAAAAAATGTTTACAAGGGCTTTTCTGAAACAGCAACAAGAAAGAAAAAGAAACCCCTAAATCATAAGAGTTGTAGAAGAAAGGCCAAAGTCAAAGGTAGAAATGTATTCCACAGCTCTGTGCAGGGAATCCATTCCTGGACAGCTGCCTAAAGCTCTGCATCCGCCTTGTGCTGGCTCAACCCCCACTGCTCTTGGCAGGTGAGACAGAAAATTGGTTCTAAAATGAGCCCTATATTTTATAAGTTTCATAAACATTTTTTTCATAAAAACTCAAATATGAGGTATTCTGCGAGAGCCTGTGCCAGAGAGTAATGTGGGCTAACTTGGAAACACAGTTACCACCTGCTCATGGCAACTACTCTTTTAATCTTCCTTTCTGTTTTATGAGCTGACCCACACTATTTTATTAGCTGACAATTAGTTTAGGTTGATTTAATTAAACAAAATTGATTACAATCCCTCTTTCTTCCAGGGCAAACTTTCTGCAGGACTAAGGGGGTTGAACAACTTGGGCCCTGTGTCAATATACAATACATCAAGCTACAGAGGTCTTTTCCAACCTAAATGATTCTATATTCCAGATCTTTTATCCAAAACTATCAGACAACAGTGCAGGTAAATAACATGGGATGTTGTATGTATTAAGAAGAAAAAGGCACGATCCAGCTTTCTGGTTAAAACCATGGGTGATAGTTTGACATCAGGTAGCACTACTTAAGCTTAACTGGTTTAGGAAGTTGTCGCCTTTGTTTTGAAAATGAGTGTGTCTTCATGTCACAGACGGATAATGGACCAGATCAGAGAGGGACAGCTGAAAAATAACCCAATCTGAATAAAAATCATATTCTTTTTCAGGGAGAGCAACTCCTTAAACCATGTGGCTGCAGAGATAAGCAGCCACAGTGGAACAGAACGGGTTGGGAGGAATAGCAGGAACGGCAAAAGCAGAATTTAACTGCCACAGGACGTTTAGCTGAATGGTTCAAAGGTGAACACACTCTTTGCGTTAGTACTTGCTCTAAAGCTTGAAGTGGATGACAAAAACCTGTTGACATCAACAGGCCAACAGAAGGTCATCTGCAGCTTGAAGACATGCCTCTGAAATAGAGGCTGTACACTAGGCAAGGAAAGCTTTTCTGCAAGTGTTTGCTCTTCTGTCAGCACAGTCACTCGCACCCCAGCATTCAGGCTTAGGTACCGTGTGTTGGCAACATACTGGTCCACAGTGAAGAAGACAGCATGGATAGCTAGCTAGCTTTATTATGTCTTTAAATTCATTTTCATTTGTTGTTGTAACTGGTTTTGGGGTTTACACACACACACCTTTAATATATATCTATATTAATTTAATGTTTATTTTTCACTTCAGAGCTGTACCAAGAAGCAAGCCCTGACTGAGCAAAAGGTCTCAAGTGCAGTACGTACTCAACACGACACACACAGGTAGGTGGTGCTTTAACTGTAAGCTATCAGACTGGGAAGAGATAGTATTCTATCAGCACAGATAGTTATGTTTGGCTCATTTTAAACATTCAAAGCAATAACTGACCAAGATCAGCAGTGTTAACAGCCTTCTGGGTACTGGTCCTCACCCAGCTAAGCTTGAGTGAAACATTCCTGTCCCTGCCCATGGCAAGGGCGTTGAAAACATGATCTTTAAGGTCCCTTCCAACCCAAACCATTATAGGATTCAAGGATGAACTTTCTCATGTCACAATTTCATAAGTCTCATTTTGCAACAAGGCAGAACCCAGTAGTTAATGATATCTGCAGAGGCTGTGGCAACATCTCAGCCCTGGAGGATGGATAAAAATGACTGTAACAGTAGTAGACATGTGGGTGCAGTTAAGTATAGACAATGTTGTAGTCAAATGGCTATTCTAGAAGATATATGTTGCCTTTGACACTTGCAGGGCCTTGAAAAGTGAACCACCACCATTAGTTATAACTCCCTGGCAACAAAAGCTCTAATAATTCTGACTAATTGCCCTGGAAAGTTACCCTGACTGCAAATTTTACAGTTATAAAAATCCAATTTTGGAATTCCACACAGGCCAGGAACATAATTAGGCTCTACATTTTAACACCGTCTTGATCAATGGTGGGGTAATGGAGACCCTTCCAAGAGCTTTGTTTTGAAATGAATGGCGCCATATTGATGAAACAACTTGGACCCAAACCAGAAATTAAATTCAAAGTTGAAACAATGCAGCTGTATTTTATCATCCAGCATTGTCAAGCTCTAACGAAAATAGCTCCTAAACAGAGCCACATGTTTTGCCTGTTGCCCAAAAACTGAAGGTGAATTTTCGAGCCCTTTCCTAAACTGCGAGATGCCAAGATTTTTCAGCTAGAAGTTATTATTAGGACACAACAGTATTTCATATAAGTCTTGACAACGGCTTTGTATGGTTTCTGTAAAAGGAACTTCATTTTTTAAAATCAGAGATGGCTTAGATGAGTGATGCTTCCAAAAAAATGGAACCTCTCATATGGAATTCTTCTTGCTCCATATACATGTGGTACCAGCAAAACTAAAACCTCATTATAATCAGTGGAACAACCCATACAGGGAGGCTAAGCAGGATTCACCCCTCATCCCATGTGTCATTAAGGAACGTTGTCAACTGCCTTCTCATCTCAGGACCTGGACACAGATCTAATGGGGATATATCGTGTTTCAGTGTCACTGAGAAAACTGTACTCACCTCTTAAAGAGTTCTCCAAGTATTAAGACAGATAAAAAAATCCACTTGTTAGTTACAACACTGAGAACCAGATCTTTGATAATACTAGCAAACTGGTCAAGATACAAGGGACACAAAATGAATAACAAGATTTAGTCTTTTTAATATCCAAGGATGGATTTGCACAGCTGGAAAATAAGGGAAAAAAAGCTCTGGTTTTTGGCTTGTAATCTACTCAAATAGCCTAGAGGATTTTAGGGAGTGCAACTCATACAAGTTAAATGGGATTCTACCACATTCATTTACTGGAGTTAAGTATTTAAGATCACAAGATTCAATTCAACATTGAGCAAAAAAACTGAATAGCATGTTAAGTTCTACCAGCCTTTCCCATAAAAGTTTCAGCTCAGTTTTGAATGCCCGTAATCCCAGAAACAGGACAGAAAAAAGCTCCAGGACTGTAACCCTCCAGCTGAATACATTCAATGGCTCAGCCCTCACACATGCTACAAGAATGAGGTATTTTAACTGGATCTCTCAGGAACCTTGCAGAGGGGTGCACGTAACTTTCATCTGGGTCCACCGGATGGAGGAAGGGAGATGAGACATAGAGAGATAAAAAAGCTGAGAACAAAGAGGTCTGCACGGTGCCTCCCGGCCTGCCTCACGCTGGATAAACACCTCTGTCAGAGCCCGAGGTCAGGCTGAAACCTCTGACACTGGCAGCCTGTAAGTCCGAGTGTCTTTTATCTCCCTGTGCAACACAGGCTTCCCAACGGCACAAGAAATGAATTAACTGGGTAGCTCCTGTGGAGTTTCACCCATCACCCACCTTACTCTCATGCTCCTACATGCAAACCATTCCTGCTCTAACAGTGCTGCAAGCTGGACACCGTATGCCTACCAGTATGACAATACAGCATGACAGGAAGGGCTATGTGCAGGCTGTTAACCTGAGAGGACAAGCTGGTAACCCCGACAGTGCTGCACCATGTGGAAATACACCAAGGTCCAAGCCAGATCATGTGGGGATGCTCAACCCTCTGGAGAGATCTCTGTTTCTCTGACTTCCTACCCCACCTTCCCCTCTTCCAAGGGGAAGCCTAGATGATTGGTCTATACAAGTGCTAGATACACAGGTAGATAGGCAGAGGATGCGGTATGGATATTAAGCGCATTACTGAGGCTGGCAGACTCAGAGGTCACATATGCTCCTTGGGCAGACATAAGAAACGCAATTTTTACTCAACCCAATATGTTACTGCATCGCAGTATCATTAAATGCATCATTAAATGCTACCTGAATGTCAGGATGATGAGATGGGTTTTGATGCATTTGCTACTCACATATTGCCACTGCTCAATAGCTCATGAGCATTTTATCACTCTTAGCAGACTAACAAGACTGTAAAAGAAGCAAGATAAACACCTGCCAAATAATTCAGATGTTATAGCCTAGTATGTGAACATGGACTTCACAAGGGCACCATACCTTGCAGCCAAGAGCTTTGCTAAAATGGCTAAAAGAAGGGCTCAGAAAAGGAAGCACCTACCTGTACTGACTGGTCTGTGATGTGGCAAGTTTCCTCTACAATCCTTTCATGGCTAATGAACATCCAACAGTGCTTGATAAAACAGTGTCTGCTACTGATCAAGTACTGGTTGCTTTGTATCACACTTGAATTTAACAGGAAGAAATGTCCAAGAAGATGTATTGTCTAAGTTCAATGTTTTATCAAAACCAGATGAGCACACATAGCCCGAGGTCCTGGTCTACAGCCAAAATATACAAGCAGGAAACTGCAAGCAAGTAGAATGTGACACTTGATTAAAAAAGGGGGTAGTTACCTTTGTGCCAAAAACAAAGGCACTTTGACCATGATGGGACAACTGTATCTGGAACAACTCTGCCTCCTGCAACAGAACACTGTGGTTGCTACAAAGCCTCCTCATGAAAATCCTAGCTCAGACCACCTCTTGCTGATGTACCCCAATGCCTTTTCTTTTACACAGATGTGGATACACGTGCACATACCCTTGTGTCTGTGCCGAGGAAAACTGCTTCCATCACAGCTATTTTTACTTTCTTTGGACTACTACTGAGAAGCTTTCTGAACCATTTCCTTCATGCAATGGCCTTGGGCTTCAGTGAAGAGCTTTGTCCAGTGTTTTCCTCAAAGACATGCCCTTACAGCAGAGAATAAACAAGACAGAACTGCCAGTGTTTTAGCCCTGACTTTTCAAGGACCACCTATGCCCCTCCAACCTGTCCCTTGCTCCACTCTCTTGGCTGCCCCGTTTTAGTCGAAGTCTCTGGTTTTCACTGAAGCCAGCTCTGGAGTCATCGAGACGTGGGAAGATGGAGCTGTGTTTAAGCTGGAATGGACGTGTCTTTTCTGATGTAAAGCCCTAGCTTCTTCTCCAGTTTCATTAGCTCCCAGCTGCTAAGGAAACAAGAGTTCAGTGGTGCTCATTGAACCCACATTTAACTCCCAGGACAGCCAACTCAAAGTACCAGTTGGCTTGCGGACTTCAGATACCTGCCACGTGTATTTAACCAAAGAGAGTCTAAACCATCTGTGACAAGAACATAAGGGGGATATAAGGCACTAAACCATCATCAAGCTATGCTAGCACATTTTTTATGTGGCAAATTGTTGTTTTCAATTAATGTCTAGCAAGAAAACATATACTGAGTGAGTTTGTCACATTCCTGGTAAGGCACAATCCACCACTGCCCACTGAAAAATGCTGCAGGCCAACAGGAAATGTCTCCAATGCCCACAAATTCCTCATTCCTCAACCCCCAACACCATCCCAGTAGTATCCGCCTAGCCCTGTAAAACCAAGCTACATTTTGCCCCATGAAAATCAGCAGCAGAAGCAGCATTTTTCTGGTCATTTGAAGTCATTTTCAGTTGTCTGTCTAGTCAGGGTTAAAAAGTTTCATGGCAAAGGCTTTGCCCCATCCACTGCCATATATTCAATGGCCACAGTCTCCTCAATAACACCTCCCCACTCTCTCCTTGCTGAAAAGTAACATAGCTGTTGGAAAGAACTGGAAAGTAGTTTTTAAGGTTCATTAAACTAGTTCAGAAAGTCACTCTGATTTAAAAAGCCACCTTAATAAAGCCATATTTATAGCTTCTTTCCACAGTCTTCATCCATTTATACAGCTGCAGCTCCTCTGAAAATGAATGTTCAAAGAAATGCAGCTCCAGGCACCCACTCAGAGCCTCAAAAGCCACTGCTGAGTTGCCCAAGATTTTACTAATGAAATTTGTCTTCAGTGATATAAATTGAGAAGTCAAACCAGAAACCTGCTCACAATGTACTGCAGTGGGATTTCCAACCTGCACCTTAACTCTGAAGGAAAGAGTTCCACATGACCTCTGATTGCTGGAGGGAGATAAGGGAAGAAACAGGGCAAGCAGGTGTTGAAACTTCTTAGAAACCTGATCGTGCCCTGGGGTATTCCCATTGCTCAGAGAAACAGATGCTCCATTTCTGATTCGGAGATCAGAGTAGCCACTTGATGACTTCCAGGAGAACAGGTCAACTTCCAGCCATCTCCTTCCATGGCCTCTCACAAAAGGCCATTCTCTGATCTAAAGCTTTCACAAAAGCTCTCTTTTTCCAGTGAAAAGAGATTTCACTTCCCACTGAGGTGCAAGATAACCCAAGGAGAAGCAGCCAACTGCAAGAGCACAACACACCAAGAGCTGCTCTCAGGATGCTGCTCCCAAGTGTGGCGGTGAGATTCAAGATAGAGTGCACATGAAAAAGCATAAATAAATTTCCTGTTAGTGCTTGGGTTACAGCCTTCCTGCTCACCCAGAAAGGTCAGAAGTCGAGACCAGAAATAGGGGGTAAATTCGGAGTTGCTGAACTCTTGTAACAACCAAAAGCAACAGGAGCTTCATGTTCTATGTTACGCAACACTAGAACTAGGATAGCATCAAAAGATGCACAGAACACTTAATAGGAGGTATTTGCTTTCCTACACTGCTGCCCTTGAGCTATAGCAGACTCTAAGGCTTTACAAGCTGGTTTCAGCATGAAGAAGGAATACACTGCACAGAACCTGGGGAAGCAATCAGGCATGTACAGCCTCCTGGTAAGAAAGCTCTCCAAAACCCAGCACTCTGTTTTAAATAAGCAAGTTCTCTCCAGTCTCAACTGGAGCAGGGCAATCAAAGTCTGGAACAGCACCACCAGCTCTGACCACACCACAGATCCCTTGTTCCACACTGCAGCCCACTCTTCCAGTCCTTTGGAATGGCAGGTCTCATGCCATTAGTGAAGGCGGTGCACAGCGCCAGGGGCAAGCATGTTTGGCAGAAGGCTTACCCCATGAAGCTTGGTAAAAATCAGCAGGCATCAAGGCAAATACTCAGCTGCTATCAGAAAATGCTAGCTGAGTAGCCCTTCTATAGGGAGAAGGAATAAAGCTGGGAGAGAAAAGATTTCAGCTGTTAGTAACTGTTCCTTACATAAGACACACTTCGCCAAATCTATCAGTGCAGCACTTCTTGGAGGTCTCCATTATTCCCATGCAGAAAAGGGAATGTTTAGGGCTGCAGAAGCTGCCATCTGGCAGGTCCTGCTGTGTCTGTGAGTTTGTTCAACACTTCCACAGGGCCCTGCTTGAGTGGTCTCTGGGTGCTACTGAAGCACTGCTGTTTAATACCAGAACAACTTGCGAAGTCAATTAGTACACAAGCAAAGCTGGAGTCATATTTGCCCTTTTTTTTCTTAATTCAAAACCACAAAAACTTACTTAAGGGCCAACAGATAACAAATAGGACAAGAGACAAACATGTTACCAGTGAATGGGGAGAGAATCATTCTGAGCTTGCAATGTAACGTGTTGACTGAGATACGCTAGGAGGGGACTGAGCAGCAAATGCCTGTAAGACCAGCGAGGCTAATGAGAACAGCAGGACAGGGGATGTCTTCAACAGCCAGACTCCACATCCTAAACCTCTTCAATTTCAGTCACTATGAAATTCCAGTGCTTCTCTGATAACATCTAGAAGGCAAACATTACCACAGCACAATCTCCAAGGAAGCAAATTTCAATATTGAAATGACCTTTGAAATATTTGCCTACATCACTTTTGCCAAGAAACTTGGGCAGTTTCATCCTTCCTTATTGCTAATTCCCAGCTTTTGGCACATAGCACCCACGTTAGGTTGTTATTATTAGTAGCAGTATTTTAAATTAGTGCTTGAGAATCCATTTGTCCTTTGGTATTTGAAAGGAAAAAAGAAATATTTAAAAGAATCAAACAAAAACTATCCCTCACTCCGAATGAGCCTTCACTAGCTGGCGTGCCTGGATTCAATCTATAGCTCCTCAGAAATCACAAGCCACTGGAAGATTAACTCAAAGTCATGGGATGGGAATGCATATGGAATTCTCATTGTGCTTACAGGAGGGTAAATGACATCTTTCTAATTGCTGAAGCTGGATTGATGTTTCAGTGGCTGAAGTTTCTGCCCAGCCACCTCCTGTTTGCACGAGGAGGGAGAGACTGCTCCATTTCCATCAGCCTATGCACCAGACTGTGTCCTCACAGCAGAGGTAGGTGGATCTTCCTCAATGCTAATGCTGCCCATGGTTTTGTGAAGTGAATGCATCCTCCCTGCTCTCTTCCCTGGACAATGAGTATTACTGACAAGGTTACAGCTCCCCAAGGACACAGACAATTGCTTTCTTATTTCACACCCCTTGGATACATGCATCTAACACCAGATGTCCATGGAATATTTCATTCTACAGAGGGCTACCAACTTCCCTCATCGTTTTTCAATTAACAAGTGATTATGTTTAACGTTGGCCATGGGGTGTTGTGAGCACACTGTGAACAGTCTCAGAAGGGAAGTTGTGCCAGTGTCACACCTCATGCAAGCACATTGACAAGCACTTGAAAAACAATCAGTATTCAGAGCAGTTTCTGTGTCCTTTCCCCAACATAAACCAAGACCACCTCAGATTTGGACAAACAACAAAATGCTGCCCAAGCTATGACACTGCTTTGCTACAGCATCTGATGTACCACTCCCCCACGTCACTTAGCCTTGCCTATACTAGTCCAGCTGATTTATTTTGTCATTTAGAGTCTAAATGCATAGGCAAAAGAACCGCAGGATTTTAGGTTCACTGGTGCACAAGGGGATTTGCTCTAATAATACCATTCATCATTACAGAAGCTGGATGTGTGAACGATGATCCCCTAATATCCTCTGGGGAGGGCTTAGAGTCTCAAATTCAACAGAGCATTCAGGGGCTTGCATCTGTAGATCTCAGAAATATGATTAAGTGCCTTAACTAGAGGAAACTGCTTTTTTCTTTCTTCTCTTCTAATGAAGAACTCAGAATTCAGGCTGTAGGAAGGAAAATAAGGGCCTCAAACCAGTTACTAATGCATGAAGAGAGCCTGGAAACCTCATCTTGAGTTTCATCAAGCTACTTGCAATCTATATGGCTATCAACAGATTTTACATCCTCTTGTACCTTAACCTGAGATGCTAAGAGGAAGAAGTCATGCTTACCTTGCACAACCGAGGTTCCCCTGGCCTGGATCAAGCCACACAAAAGGCCAGCAAATACATCAAGATGAACCAAGGGTGGATTTACCCCCTTGCCCATCAGCTCAGCAGACAAGCCTCCCATTCTGAGCATATAAATACAGTTTTACATTAACTGAGTTACCAATGTCATGACTGGTAACTCTTCCATCCTAACTTCCCATTACTTCGCCATGCTTTCACAGGACAAACTGCAAGTTCTACCCAGCAGTGGTAACTGTGTGGGGTTTTCTTCCTTTTTCTTTCCCCTTCTCCCTTAATTCTCTTCCTATAATGAGTTTTAGTTATAAAATCATATTGGTTATGACTGTATGCAAAATGTCCATCAATCAAATCCCTGCAAAGATGAAAAGCCATAAACTGGCAGTGCCTACAACACTGTTCTCCTTTTTATATCACAGCTTTGCCTTGTGGGACATTCAACACCAACAACCTACAGTGCAAAATTCATGGCAAGAAGCACTCTGCTAAAAAGAACTTGAAAACTCAAGCAGAAAACCTGCTTGCAAATTCTTTTAGCTGGTGTTGAAGGAGAAACCTCGATAAGCACCACTGAGTCTAGAAGAGAGGCAACAAAAAGCTCAGCTTCCCAAAGCAGTTATCAGTTACGCCACTCTGACTTAGTTCTGAGTAAAACATCCAGATCAAAGCAGCAAGCTGCTTGAATTTCTCTCTCTCATGGCTTACACTGAGTAGTACTTAATGCAATATGATGTTTTCACCATTGTATTCTAAAGAAAGTCAAGCAACACTGAAATCCTGTTCTCACAGCAAAGTTACTTGGCTGTATTACATATCCTGTGTATGTCATCATACAGATTTAACATATGGGTCATTCTAAGTGTGTGAATTGGGACTAACTTCCTCAAAGCCAGCAGAATTATGCTGCCATATAGTCAAGGTGAGATGAGAAATGGGGCTGGCTGCCTTCATGCCTCACCTATCTGACTGGAACACTGGACTATGTAATGAAGGAGGCTCTTTTTAAGAGGGGAAGAGGTGAGAAGGAAAAGCAATGTAATAGCACACAGAAGAGTTTGTATTTCTTGAGTCTGAACTCACTGCCTACTTGCTTGAGCCATGGAAGGTACTTCAGAAACACTGAGGCATGCTGGCGTTGGAGAGTGTTTCACACTTTGTCCTTGTGTAGGTGAAAAGGAGCTGGAGCAATGGTGTGGTGCCTGCCAGCCCCACCAGACACTGCTATCAATGCCGTATTCCTATGCTTTATCCCTTTTGCTAGCCTAGAGACTACAGCACGTAGCGTAATTCCTGTTACAGGAAGGAGAAGTTAATGCTCAATCTGGAGAAGTCAGGGAGGTATCAAGAGATTTCCAACAGCTGACGGCTGCTCCGGAGGAAAATCCAGCTGCTCCTTTCCATGCAGTGACCTGTTGAAGCTGGAACAGCAAATTTGCAAACCAGTCTGTAGCCATGCCTGGAACAATGGAGCATAAATCAATTGACTTCTTATCTCAGAAAAGCTTATGAGTGTCTCGCTCTGTGCAAGCTTCTCAGGAAAGGGGGGAGCAGAAGGAAACCTTCCAAACGTTCTGCACTAAAAGCACATCTACTTTTTGCAGTCAGAGAAAGGGAAAAAATGAGCAAGAGAATAGTAACTTTTGTCGGACAGAACAAGCAATGATGTCTACAGGGAAGCAGGAAAAGTTCTCTAGATGCTGGCACTCGCCCTTTGTTGAAGATTGCAGGAATTCAACCACTTACCTGTACAGCTCTGATTGGCAAAGACTTTCTGTTTGAGCACAGCCAGTGATTTCCCTCACGGGAAAAATCCACTGAAGAGTAACTGGTTCTGCTAATAACAGCAGAGAGCCTGCACTTATGGTCTCAAAATGATGCTTGCCCAAAGTAATGCCAGTTCTAACCCCAAAAGCTAGTGTCTTCCCCAGCCAACAGACAGGCTGGCAGGGAGAGGACAGGGAGCTGACTTCAGCTACACTGCCAAGCTGGACTTCCTCTGAAAGGATGCAACTTCAAACAAGTGTTAATGCCTGGAACATCTTTGAAATGCTTTTACATTTTATGTGGACACTGACCAGTGGCTGTAGCTCCAGGACGTTCTGCAAAGGTTGTGGGAAAGGAACTTTAAGAGGCTTGCAGCAACATTAGACAGCTACACTTGTAGGCAAAGATCTCAATCAAACACCAGAATGAAAACTTTAAGGGCTACTGAAAGTTGCTTACATATGATGACTGGAAAGGTATCTTCTTGCAGACCGGTGCAAAGCCAAAGTCAAGCCTGCTGCTTTTAGTTGGGGCTAAATCATACATGAAAACAGTGCAGGATGTATAGACAAAAGAGCAGTTATGACATGAAACAAATGTCTCCTGAATTCAGTCATTTCCCACTGGGAGTAAAAGTTAATCACATAACCTAAAGAGCAGGCAACTTCATTTAAAAGCAAACCATTCTTGAAAGAGAAAAACTAGATCTTTGCCTGTCCTTACATTCTGACATTAAGACCATCATTTGTTTGACCTCTGTGTCACTTAAGAGAGGGAAAAATAATCATCACTAACATAAACCAGTACTGCTACAGACACTTGTAATGCATTTATCTTACGGTTTTATAAAGTATTTCTTCCAAGAACTCTACTAAATATCTAGTTCCTTCTTAACCAATCAGAGGGCCTTAGTGAAAAGAAAGACCAACACTTGAAATCCAAAATTCTTAATTTTGGACTAAGTTTTCACATGAAAACTGCTAAGTCAGGGGAAAGAACAAAAGAAGGCAATGCAGTAACTTTTAAATTTAGACTAAATGTCAGCTCTTTGCCTTAAAAACGTCAAAGGCAAATGTTCAAACATCCTCCCTAACACTAATTTTATTAATACTGTCAGCAATTCTTCGTATCTCAATCTAAGACAGTGAGTCAGGCAGCAAATCAATCCAACTGCCAAACCTCCAGAGGGAAAGAAACAACAGAGGAAGCAGGCCAAAGAGATTGCTGATAATGGATATTTAGTCTTTACGTGGGACAAATACTTTGCTACTTCCTCACACTCCTTTTGCTCTGTTACACTGGGGGCACTCAGTTAGTTGTGGTTTAAATGTCTAAATATAGCCATTTAGATTACACTGCTTAAGATTTTTATGTGGGAAGAATTCTTGCCTTCTACTCCCTGAGTGGATTGCCAGCTGACTCACAGGATGTCTCACCAAGTTTGGGGTCTGGGACTTTCCTGGGAACAAGCAATAGTGTATGGTGAGTAAACCTGAGGGCTAGGTCAGGTAACGCTGTGCTTCCTGAGCTCCTTTCTTCTTGCAGGCACTGACCATGAGCACACCCCTGTGACCACACCTGCAGGTCCCCATTATAGCAAAGAGCTAACCCCACACTTCAAGACTCAACAATCTCCTGACAGTGACACTGAAGATCATTATGGCTGAGACCACAGGAGTCACCTGAACAAGCTACAGAAACAGTCTGGCCAGGAAAACAGTTTATTCCTTTTCTCTTGGTGGTAGAAAAGAAACCAGATGATGGGATTTACATCCTGGACAAAGAGAACACGTCCAGCATGCTGGGGCCCTTAGAGCCACTCCTGACAGTTTTGATTTTACCAGCCTGACAGGATGTGATGGCACATACTGACATCCTATTCCCCCCAGAGAGACATGTTTCTGCTGAAGCACTGCTCTCTGCAAGACATCAGTCACTGCCTACATTGCAAGTGTAGGATTTACATGCCCTGATTTAGGCAACTGGAAACTAGAGACTGAAGTCCAAGCTAGTCCCCCTGGCTTTTCTTCTCACTCAAAGAGCGGGGGACCCATGTTGCTCTGACAGACCTCCAAGCTTGCCGAGCCTGGAGGAAACCCGATTTCTGCGCTGTGTGGGGAGCATAGCACATTCCAGCTTTCACATTTCCACCCAAGGAGCTCAGAGCCATACATGATATACGTTAACCTTTGCTTTTTTTTGCTACCAACTTTTTATTCATGCCTCCAGCATATAAAAGATTTTCAGCTCTTGAACTGAATAGGCAGCTGGGGTTTCCAACGCAGCACTAATGAAAAACGCAATGCAGGAGAGATTGAGACCTGCTGCACACCCAATGGCAAATAAACACAACCTGCGTTTTCTTGCCAGCATTGTTTTTTCTGCTTGGTTATGTTTAGTTAAGGGACTAAGGAGAAGCTTCTCCACATGCCTGCACGTGGAGGTTTTCTTTCCCTTTCATGTGGGAATGGTGCTCATGCTTGATTTGCACTGACCCTTCTTCCCACACAATGCCAGATCTCTATCGCCTTGGCTACAGGCCACACGTTGTGGTTTGAAACGTGGTCCCTCAGGTAATTATGCGAGGAACATTTACATGGAAATCGATGGTACAAACTCACAGCTGTCAGCCTGGGCTCCAGTTGTGGCTGAGCCAGAAAGGGATTCAAAGAGAAAAGTCAGCTTCTAAATATAAATTGAGGGTTGGGGTGGTTTTTTTTCCTTCCTCCTTATGGATTTTCAAGAGGCAGAAGTGAGGGAAAGGTGAAAAGTGGTTCTTCTTGATGGGAGAAACCTTAGATCCCTGAAGATGTCCAAAAATGTTGATTAAATGACTTGGTGCCTTCAGCTGCTATCATACAGAACCAGGCACTGTTTCAAAGGGAAATTGCACAGAGACCAAAGCATATGCTCATTGGCATGACAGATCAAGTCATCTGTTAAAAGTATTTGGATTTCTTTGAGAAAGTTACACCAGATATTGTGTAAAAGTGCTGCAGTAAAAAGAATTCAGTAAACCCAAGCACAAAGTGCAAAACTAATAGGTAGGATATCTGATGATTCAGTATGTTGTTTCTTAGCTGGGCCTCCAGTGCCTGCAACCCTGGGGCTTTCTCTTGCCATACTTGGGTTGGCTTCAATCAATGTCCATAAGATCCTTTTTCCAGTTTTCCCAGTTTCTTTCATACTTTGTTTGTGGGGGGTGTAAAATCCACATTGGTACAGACTTACCCAGCTGGGAGACTGTTTTTGGGGTGGAGCAAGGTAGTGCTAGACGTGAAATGAAAATGAAAAATGAAATGAAAATGAAAAGATTTCCTTATTTTCAGAGAAGTTTTATGATGTGCCACTCACAAACACTCCATCCAAAGGACAAAACCTTCCCAATTATTCACTTATCAAGGCAATTTAAAAGTTTCTGATTACCTGAGCTACAGTAATCTTGAGAGCACTTAGAGAGTCTTCTGGTGAGCTACGGGTGAACATGTTCAAGAGGTTCTGAAGGGCTATGTAAGACCAGAAGTCTAGGCAGAGAGGAAGCGTGATGCTTATCTTTAAACAGGGAAAACAGAAGCCAACCATTTTTATATCAGTACCCAGAAATATGCAGCAGTAAATAATCAGACTATTTATAAGCATCTGGAAGATACCAATCAAATCACTTAACAGCCAACATACATCTGTCAAGAACAAATCACGTCAAACTAATCTAATTTCCTTCTATGCTGAAATACCAGGCCCCTTGAGGACAGAGTCAAACAGTAGTTTGCACATATCTTAATTCTGGTATGGCTTCAGTCCTAGGGGTTTTTTTGTGGTGTTTTCATAAGGTAACTAAGGATGCAGAGTCTGTTACAGAGAATGTGGGCAAACAGAATCTCACATGGCAGCTACCAAAGTTCCCCTGTCAAAGGGTGTACTTGAATGAGGCTCCATAGGCTCCCCCTCGATCCAGGTTCTGCTCTGAGTTTTAAGAACAGTGAAAATAAAGAAAAAAAGCTCTAATACAAACTAGAAAAGTTATACAAAGAGAATAATAACACAGTAATGAGAAGATATTAATGTTTGTATTGAACGAACCATACAGCAAGAATCCACAGTATAATTTGGGGCAAAAAAAGGTTTTCAAATCAGAGGAGTTGCCTGAATAAAGAGAATGACTTTCAAATGAGCAAGAATGACAAGTTTGACCAATTACATCTTCATAGGATGAGCACTGGCCCTGAAGAAGAGGTCCTCACATTGTAGAGGGTAACAAGTTAAACTTTAGATAGCAATACCACACTATCAGGACCAAGGTGAGCCCCACACAGGGCTGGACGATGGGCACACAGACCACAGCAATAAGGGTAAAGCCCCAGGTAAAGCCTCAGCTATACACTGTCAACCCTACTCTTAACTGTTGCCTGCATGAACCCTTAAATACTTACTGACTTTCTGATAGCAGACTAGGAACGCAGCAGTGGCTCTGGAGTAGAACAAGGAATGCTAGGTGCCACAGGCTGATGTTGCCCCTTACTCACTGCTGCAGGCTGGAAAAGCACAGGCAAGCATCTCATCATTCTGCACATCCCAAAGGAAGCCCCACCAATGCAGAGCTTCCTGACAGCTCCTGGCCTCTCTCTGGAATGTGTTTAATTTAAAAGAGAAAAAAAGGGAAAGAGGTGGGAGCAGGGGGAACAGAAATGAAGAAAGATTCCAGGCCCAAGATTTATGTAGAGCCAGGTCAGTGGGAAGAGGGGAATTAATAACTAAGGGTTATGGGGTTTTGTGTGCAGATGATGATAACTGGGCTTCACATGGAAATTCACAAGATATAACTGGTAACGGGGGTTGAACATGAAGCAACCAAACCCATCTGTGTGGCTGGATCCAAAACTGATGCTCGGTGATAACCAGGGCAAGTACATTCCTTTTCCCTGTTTCTTTTTCCAGACAGGGATGAGTTTGAGGTTGTATGGGGTTGGGGGGATGTGCGTGTGCAATTTGCTTCTTCCAGTATCTTCCAACGGCAGATCTGGGAAGAAGCAAAGACTACCCCTAATTCTAACCAGTTGTTCAAGGGATCAAAACTGAAGCAATAACAAGATCTTAAAATAACATAATTAAATGCACTAATAGCAATGAACATAAACAATTCCTGTCACCTTTATATCCACATCCCCCATTCTTCACCTCAAACAGGAACGAGAGCAGCCACATTGTGGCCACAGAGCCTCTGAGCCAGGCTGAAGCCTACACTGCAGCTCAGGGGGTGAACTCTCAGACCTCTATAAACTGCTCATGAGGAATGCAAGCGATCTACAGTCACTGATTGACTAAAAATCAATCAATTGATCCAATTTCTGCCACAAACAGAGAGTGACATAAAGATACAAATGCGAAGGTGCACGAAAGCCTCAGTTTTAGAGAACGGAAGGCTTGGATAAATCAGCCCTTTCAGTTTCTGCTCCGTGTGAACAGAGCAGACAGGGCAACAGCTTCACATTTCAGAGCATGAATACTTATGGCCTTTCTTAGGGGGAAGTAATTAAAAACCCCACTGAAATACAGGAACACACTCAATCATTCTGAAATCATTTCACCGAGCGTCACCCACCCTGAAGAACGTTCCATCTACCACGGCAGACCTGACACCAAGAAAGCATTTCTTTTTCTCCTCTTTCTTTTCTTCTTTCTGGAGATAAGCATTACAGCCTGAGCCAGCCAGGGGAAAGAGAGATGTTCAGACTCTTTAATCAGTGAAACACCAGACTTCTTTATTAAACTCTGTTACGGAGGAGTCTCGTGTTTGAAAGTGATGAAGGCTGCGTATTCCCACTCTCGGGTGGCCTGTGCCTTTCATTACAGAGTCCCAGTGCTCTTTGACTCCAAGCTAAAAGCTCACATTACTTGAAGATGACCTCAACTGAAGTATCGTCTGCTGGGTTAGTTAGCAGCTGTCAGGCACCTTGCTCACAAAGCTGACATTTGGTATTCCCCTGCAGTCTTTATTAATGATATCCCAGGAAAAGCACAATAGCATCCTGTATCTCAGTCAGACACTAGAAAGCCCACACCAAGAGACGGTCCAGCACAAATACTGGGTATGATAAAGGCAAAGGAGCTCTGCCTGTGCTTTTTTCTTTTCTTTATGATAAAGAGAAACTCAATTACAAAGATTTAAAAGAAAGGCAGCTTGGTTTTATGGCTTTTGGAAGCCAGAAAGGAATCAGATTAAGAAGAAATTGCTTAATTTATTATGTATGTTTCAATGAATCTTGCAGCCCTAGCATCTGAACAACCTATAAATATTATCCCCCCCCAATTCCCTGTGAAACAGGAACATGTAATCCCCATTTTACATCGAGGGAAACAAAATGCCGTGACAGAGATCACAGAGTCTGTGGCAGAGAACTGCTACAGTGTGTAGTAAAGCTGTGTAACAGCTTGCCACGGATGTTATCCTCTAATGCCACGCCAGGGACGTTGCACTTGACCAAATTCTTCCTTCACAGATTCAAAAGGGCTGGATCAAGTCACAGAAAAATCTGTTGAGAGCTATGAGATGGAAAGAAACCAGCTCCTGGCTAAGGACATGCCTGAGACACGGCTTGCTGGATGCAGGCTAGCAGAGCAGTCAGAAGTATTGCTACACACTTGTCTTTGTACTCACCCTTTTCCATAGGTATCCTGGCCACTGTCAGAGACAAGAACCAGGGCTAGATGGATATTTGATCTGATCCAATGTGACCAGTATGATCCCTGTGTCTTCATTCTCCACCTGCTATCCTCAGCTTCCAAGATAAGGATAACTGATGAGGATTTTTCCTTATCGCACACTTATGAAGAACAGAAACTTGACATGGTTCTTGTTTAACCCACCTCAGATTCTCTCACAGAAATCAGAACATGGAAGCTGCCAGGAAGAAGAGAAAGGGAAGAGAGAGATATGATGAGTCTTGCCTCAACAAAAAGCAACCACTGAACCTCACCACCAACCTCTTGGACCCTCATAGGAGGGTTGCTAAAACATGCAGCTTTTGAGGAGACAGCTGCTACGGATTTTGCAGCAAGCAAATCCCATTTTAATTCTATCATGATTTTCCTGCTCTTTGGGATAAAGAAGACAGACAGAGGGATCAAGGAAAGAGTACCTGGAAAATGTCTGCTCTAGCAGGAGTAAGCCCCTGCTGCCTTCTCTAGCCCGTAATGCTGGAGGCTGAGTGCCAAGTGGCATCGTGTCAAATCCTCATTGTAGGCACCTGGTGGAAGCTCCACAAGCAGCTGCTCCAGGAGGATGGGCTTGAAGACCATAAGGGATTGGGACTGCGGCCAAGTCTTAACATTGCAATACTTTCTTTGATCTGTTTAGACAGTGCTTTCTGGAGAGCAGAAGATGCCTGGAACAGACTCGGCTTTCCCTATGCACAAAGTGACCAAATCCCAAAATTTATATGGATGTTCTGCAGTGATTCAGACTGAGGGGGAGACACCAGGATTTAGCATCCATCAAAAAAACCCTTGCTCTAAGGGTGAGGGATGGACCTGCTCAGGAAGGAAAACACCACAGAAACAAGTTACTGAGAAGCAGAGGCTGCACTCAGTGAATAAGAATAATATCTCCTGAGCAAAGAGAGAGCAACTTCAGGGAGAAGAGGCAGAACAACACCTCTGACCAGTGTAGGTGAGACACAGCTAGCTGAAATCTTCTAGCTGCTGCAGCAAGTCAACCTCAGGCACAGTAATGTTGAATAGTGCTGAGAGTAAGAAGATTGCAGTTCAGCTGAATAAAACAGGGTTTGTGATGGCCAGAAGCACACACCAACAAACACACATGCTGCAACAACTCCTAACCCAGCAGGGGTACACCATCAACTGCAGGATCAGAATGGACAAACACATGTAGGTTTACCTAATGGATAAAATATGCATTTAAAGGAAGACACCACTAACCACCTCCGATTCTAGCATCTGAGCTGCAATACAGCACTCTTGTGGAACCTTGCTGCTTCTTAGATTGCCCCAGAAAAGAAAACTGAGGCAGCAACAGTGGTACCACAGCATTCCCAGAGAGACAAGCCAAGGACTTTGCTGACTGAACCTGCAATCACAATTATTTTTGCTGATGGCACCCTCTACCTAAACCACGCCACAATGGGAAGTGGAACAGAGGGATGTGAAGGCTGCTCATGGCTGTGCAGGGCTGAACATCCGGTGCTTCACCTTCCCGTGCCTGTTCCCCTGCTAGACCCGTCTCACCAGCAGCATCCTGTTCAGCTCAGTTTCAGCCATTAGTGCCATGCTGATTTATAAGCCTCACTGCACAGCAGCTCAGAAGCCTCTGTGGAGTGCAGCAGCAAATCCTCTGTACAAAGTCAGCACTGCAAATACATGCGCAACTCTTCCCCTGCCCTTACTAGAATTACACACGTGCCACAGCAACAACACTCCCCAGACCAGGCACACAGAGGCTGGCAAACATATACATGTGAACAGGCTAAAAAGGGTCTCTCTCAGTTTGAAGATCACGTGGGAAAGTGGCTACAGGAAGATTTCTTGAGCAATCACTGAAGTTATCAGTAGGAACAGCAGAGCCAACTGCCAGCCCCAGCTTGTGCACGGCTCAGCTGCTTCAGACAACAAGGCTTTCAAAGACATCAGTAGCTTTAACAGCTTCTGGATGACCCCATGAGGTATTTGGTCTGGCTCATCCAGACCCTTTCCTAAACTGGTAAGAGAAAGAAATGCAGCCCAACAAGGAAGGCTTAGGAGTTCATTTGAGGGAAAACACATCACAGCTTGCTGCAGGTAAGGGATTAGCAGTCTTCCAGGGAGGCCTTGTGGGGTTTCCAGAAACTTGTACTGTAGCAGCAAAAACCTGATCCAGTTTCAGTAGGAAAGGCCACAGCTAGAGGGGAGGTTGATCCTGCATGTGTTTAGTCTTCAAAGGCTCAGCAATTTCAGCCACTTGGCCAGGCTTTTCCTGCTCATGTTGTTTATCTTAAATGATTGTTTGGAGATGCATCCAAAACAAAAAAAAATCAGGAACAGAGAGAGGGGGTCCAGGGCAGACAGTCACAGAAAGGCTTCTTGTTCTTCTTGAGCAAGCTGCAAATTTAATCCTCCTTCAGTATTTCATTAGGAAAGAACTCATTTTTGACAGGACTCTGGATTAGGGTTTGGCTGCTGGGGACTGAAGGGCTCAGATTAGCCAGGGACTCCTCACCTCCAGGAAGAAATGCCAATTTTTTCCTCGCTTTCTTTTATGGCATTCTGTTGTTCGGTTTTTTTCTTTCTTTCTTTACGCTCTCTCGCCCTCAGTCAGTGGTTTCCAGAGCAGCAGCACTCAAAGCATGTAGTGCCCTTGATAAATGACAGCGCTGGCAAGCAGCTCCAGCAGACAGGGCTTGGAAGAGGAAATTCAATCCAACACTGTCTCCAACTATTGAATAAATGAGGCAGCCTGGGAAACAAGCACTGTGGATGGGCTGAGTCCATAAAGCACGGGTGTTTTGTCCCTTAGTGCCCAGGAGTCAAAACTCTTCTGGGTGTTTTGAAGCTCCAAGCTGGTTTCTGAAGTGTTCCTGGGTTTGCCCATAGTACATGGCAGGTGCTGCCAGCCTCCATGTGGGACTGCTGACATCAAAATATTCACTATGCTCCCAACAGCACTGAAAGGTCATTAGTGAGACATCAGCTCATTTCTTTCACTGGGATATTAATAACTGTACTTCTTTGGAAAGGGCCAGATTCAGACATTTGTACAGGAAACATTTTTTCTTCTATGACAATGATCATGAAAATGTATCCTGCTTTTTAACTGGCATTGCCAGACAGATTTGGATTCTGGGGGTTTGTAATGTGATGATTAAACAAAGGAACAAGGATTCCCATGCCACATTCACTGTTCTGATGTTTGACAACCTCTCAAATACTAGTTAATATCTAAGTCACACACGACATCTTGAGTTCACCTATGACACAAACCAGCTACCATTTACTTTAAATGAAACTTTAACACCACATCCAAGCATTGCCTTACACTCTTGCTAAATGTGGGCCTTGAAAGAGAAAGAAAAGCCATTTGAAGGGGTCCTTCTCCATACACACCCCTTTGGGAGGAACTCCTTGCCTCACGACATGGGAAGGGAAGCAGGCAGCAGCACCGAAGACTTGACATGCAGGCTCCTTCATCACCACAAAAATCACAGCCAACCAGAACCCCTTCTACAGTGTTTTCACAGGAGGCCTCTCTCTGCACTGGAAAACTGTCCCCATCCCTGTTTTCTACAGCCCACTCCTGGCTCTCAGTTTGAGAACAGGGCTTGGAGCACTGTGGACTCTGAGGGAAACAGAATAATAGAATCAACCAGGTTGGAAAAGACCTTTAAGATCATCAAGTCCGATCTTTACCCCAGCACTGCCAAGGCCACCCCTAACCCATGTCACTGAGGGCCTCATCTGCATAGTGTGGGAACACTTCCAGGGATGGTGACCCCAGCCCTGCCCTGGGCAGCCTGTTCCAATGCCCGAGCACCCTTTGGGGAAGGAATTGTTCCTCAGCTCCATCTAAACCTCCCTTGGTGCAGCTTGAAGCCGTTTCCTCTTGTCCTGTCACTCACTGCTTGGGAGAAGAGACTGATCCCACCTTACTACAACCTCCTTTCAAGTTAGTTGTAGAGAATAAGGTCCCCCCCGAGCCTTATCCTCTCCAGACTAGACTCCCTCAGGTCCCTCAGCCATTCCCTATCACACTTGTGCTCCACGCCCTCCCCATCCCACACCTGCAAGTTCATTTCAAAAAGCTTTTCATCCGACCTCTCATTGCGATGTTGTCCATGCCTGAGCTGAAAGCTCTGTTATTCCTCTTGCCATAGGTGGCTGTTCCCTGGGTTTAGAGGAGCTGTTCCGCATCCCAACAAGGCACAGTAAGATAAAGACAAAGGAAATGAAGTGTCCTAAGCTTTTACATTCTCGCACTTCAAGGTAGCTTGGCGGTGGCCTGGGACTATAACACAGAGTGAGAACCCAAAGCAAAAAGCCAAACCCAGAAGAAATAAGGAAACAAAAGACTGAAAACAATGTGCAAAGCTAATTACAAAGAGCATTTTTCACTTGTTGATCTTTCCTAAGGTTCACTGACTGCAGAGTTTCCTGCATGTAGGCTAAGAAATAACATAACTTTGGCCATTTATCTTACTCACTCAGCATAGGTTCACAGCTTATACTTCAAATCTGCTCTGCAATACATACCACATGAGTCAACTGTGCACGAACAGCAGGCACGTCCCAGGAGAGCCTGTGTGTGTGTGTTTTGGGCTAAGAGTCACCAGGATATTTAAATAGCTTGGTAAGTATGCACAAACATCAGTGATTCTAGTGCAGCCATAAAAATTACACACTATGGAAATACTGAAAATGAAAATCGGTACCTCAGCCAGACATAATGCTTTAAACTAGCCACGAGTTTGACTTTAGGAGACCAAAGATATCTTTAAAACAAACCATTAGCTTGTTGGAATAAACTCTGCTACTAACCACAGGAGAACGTTACAGCTCCGAACTTACCCCATGAGTTTTATTTTAATGCCGAGGCAGAACAGGTATAACCTTCCCTAAGTTACTGAAGAACTGCTCACCAAGTGCTACTACACTGCTTCCCTATAATTTCTTTTTTCACCTTACCCCCCCCCCCCCCCCCAATATTTCCTATCTAAGCAGCCTATACTGCCTAGGTAAGTTGCTTGTGTCCTTTTGCTCAGATAATTTCTTGCCATTGTCCCTGGAAAATAATACATTTTAGAGAAGTATTAAAGCTATTACCCTAAGTCTTCAGAGCTGTAACTCTAAATTTCATCTGCTTCTATATTCCACCCCAGCTGCTGGAGCACATCCCTTTCTTCACAAGCCAAATTAAAACCCCAGCCAGAGCAATTTTGCTGCTGGTCAGATGGACTGAAGCCTTGTGAAAAGACCTTCCTCTTGCTGTGTTTGTCTCAATGTCTTTGAAAACAAGACTGCAGAGGGAACACATCTTTTGGGGCTTTAGTCTCAAAGCAGCATCTCCTGGCAAAGTCTAATCCAAACCTATCCCTTGACAGCTGTGACTCATCCCAAACCCAAGTTGGAGATGCCATGGCCCATTTATAGAGATTTCAAAGTCTGACTCCATCCTCCCCTGTTTGGTTCCTCCAGTCTGGGAAACAAAGGCCACATACTAAAAGAACGCGTGACTGATGGTGACTTAGAGTCTAAACTCAGGGCTACACTCACTACTTGAAAGTGGCAAGTCAAAGACCCTACGCGCAGAAATTCCTTTCCTAACTGGAACCGCAGGGGAAGTTTGGGATGGGCAGCATTTCACCTCAGAAGAGGGTCTGGCAAAGAGCAACATCAAAGCTAACCATTTTGCCAAAAGTCCTGGGAAGACTAAGTCACTGCAAAAATAAAGACTGAATCTCAGATTTAATCTTGAGGTGAGAAATGAAACCTCGGCACGGCACAAGTCAGTGATCCAGACTTACACCAAAGAGTTGTGTCGACCCCAGCCCCTCTCCCTGGTGTGGCTGACGGGAATGTTTCCCTGTCGCAAGGCTGGGATCTCTCCTGCTTTCACTTGCAGCCCATACATAACTCAGTGAGCCCAACACCAGCCAATACAGACAGCGTGAAGCAGCAGCTCCAGGCAGTCTCCAAGCATGCAGGAATGCCAGGGAGGGCTTCACACCTGACTCTGGAGCCAGCAACAATTCCCAAGACAAGACAAGTCCTTGAGCAGATCTCATAGCCTCTGTCTAAAGGCTTAATCTCTACTACCGGCTATTGTAGGGAGAAGCTCCACAAGCAAAGCTCCATACTATGATGCTCCTTGAAAAACTGAGCACCTTCATCCTTGCCCACACAGAGAAACTGCCCCAAAAAGAGGTTTTCTCCCCAGTTCCCATCTATCCTGCTTTATGACCAGGGCTTTCTGTGCCAGCTTTTCTATTTGTAAACCAGGAATAACAATGCCATCCTTTGCAGTGCAGTACTCCCGTGATTCATGCCAAATATTATGTATGAATTAGGTATTCTTATGATAATTCAGACCTGCTGACAAACACTGAAGTTTTACCATGACAGATGTGTGATTGGGTGTATGGTGTAGACATTCTTTAGCAAGCTGTTTGCAAAGTCCACAAACCCATCTGCATTCAATTTGATGCTTACACTTATCCAAGGCTATTTATACATCATGGCATTCTTAACCTCAGTGGCTTTGCATCTCCCCACATCTTTCAATCATGTAATTGAGATGATGAAATGGTCCCAGGGGTACTTATTTCATGATACCATTATCAAGACTGTACAACACAGATGCCCAATCCTGGTAAAGCTCTGAAAAGAGAACTGTGAACACCAGGCAACAGCAGTGTTCCAACCAAAGTCATCTTTTGTTGTCATTCACACAGCGAATGACAAATGCAGAGAAGGATGAATTAGGCACAAAGCACACTCAATTTAATTAACCAGGCAAAGAGCTTTGCAGTAGCTTTGCAGTGCTGACAGCTCAGTGATAATGAAGCTTAGTTATTCATTGCACTGTAAAATGCAAAGCAGAACATCTAACCTGGAGGAGGGAAAGAATAATGTTTGTCTAATTTATCGTGTTTCCAACTGACAAATAACTTAGGCTCATAAAAATAAAGAGGAAGTGAAGCTTTAATCCCCTCTCCTTTCCTGCTCAGTGGAACATATTTTAAAGCGTATACTTGCATTCTGGACCACAGATCCCTGATCCTCCTAAATGCTGCTGTGTGTTAGTGGTTTCACACACCACCCCAGTCCTAGTCCAACATATTCAAACCATAAGGCAAAAAGAAATGGCGCATTTGGGAGGAAGGGAGACTCAGGAAATACCCTTGAAAGCAAGGGAGACTGAGATTTTATCCCACTTCATAATGCAGCAGAGAAAGGAATTAAATACACTGACCACATAATCAAGAGTTTAAAAAACCCCACCTCCTTCTAAGCAAGAGTATTTGTATCACATAACCTTGGGACACAGCCTGCATGTCTATGTTTGGTCTGGTCTCCCTAGGTTGCCTGTGATCAATGGACAGACAAATGAAATCACCTCCTGGATCTTTATCAGCTCCTGTTCTGAACAGGCCCTTGGGGAAACCTTTTCTCCTGCTCTGATTAGAAAGGGAACCTTTCTAGACAAGTCTCAGCTCTCATGAATCCTGCTGACGAGAGGAGCAGAGTCCTTCCTGCAGAGGCCAAAAGCCTGGGCCAGACACTTCCACAAGGGCATCTGCCCACAAGTCTTTCATCTGCTGCTGCCTTTGTTCAGTCCTTGGCTTGAGGACCCCAGAGTGTCAGCATCAGAAAGGTGAGCATGAAGTTATCAGTTGCTGCCATCAGCATACCCAGTGTTTGTGCTCACTCAGAACCAGTGTCTGTAATTTCTAGGATACAGCACACTTTGGTTGTGAGCTCCTTGAGCTTTCCATACGGTCAACGCTCCCTGAAAACAAGGAACCCTGCCATGAACATGCAGCCAAGGATCCTTCCTGGATCTCCCCTCCTACAGTATCCTGTGAACTTCACATAGGGAACTTGAAGTGGTTTTCTTCTTCGAAAGAAAGAAGTTGTTTGTAGTATAGTTTTAGGGTCTGAATTCCTGTAAGCTAAACCCCAGTATTACTCTCATTGTATCAGCTACACTAAAAGAGAAGGACCTAAGCTTGAGTTTACCCATGAGATTGTCCCCAAATGTACACACACTGGGGCCAAGGGACTAAACTCTTTAAACTTCTATTTCATGTGTGCAGGTAGCCTATGATGATCTAGGTAGGATCCTGAGGATAACTGAATTACAGTGTCACCTACTGCACTCACTGAGCAGCTGGCTCTAACCTTGCTATGTGCAAGGGCATCATCATCATCATCGAATCATTTTGTCAGAAGAGACCTTAAAGATCATCTAGTTCCAAGCCCCTGCCATGGACAGGGACACTTTCCCTTAGACCAGGTTGTTCCAAGCCCCATCCAGACACAAAATCAGACACAAAACAAGGGCCTGCGTGTCTAAGCATAGGAGAGAAATTTGACACCCACAGACCAGAGTACCTCACAGAAGGTCATTTAGGAGGAACACAGCAAAGTCAGAGACTAAACACCAGCTCTTCCAAGTCACCATCTAGCAGCTTAATCAAGGTTAAACTTCCACAGTGGATTCCTTCAACTAACCCCTGCAGAGAGTCAGAAGTGATCTACATATAAACAAGAAATACAAGGGCATAAAGCAGCTTAAAATCTCACGCAACCTCCAGCAACACTAGGTTCTCCTGGCTAACCTATGCAGTGGCCTCACCTAGGAGAAAAAACACACTGACAAATGGCATGGAAAACCAGCCACAACCTCCTTCTGCAGTGGTCAGAGGAAATTACAGGAGCTTAAATGAGATCCTAACACCCAAGTTGCTAATGCCACTGGGGTCAGAATGGAAATTCTCACTAGCCTGCAGAGGGTGGAGAAGGAGGATTCGCAATGGACTGGAATAACACGCAAAGAAAAAGATGGAATTCAAGCCTGATCTCAATCAATGTATGTATAAGTCCAGAAACACCACTCGGACCTTCTCCAGGAATGAACAGCAACAAGGAAGCGCTGCTAGGAGTGGAACATTATTAAATCATTCCTGGCAGCATTTTGGAAAGAATTACTTGGATGCTGGCACTTTTCTACCTCTGCTCACGATTCTGGTAGAAGTTTTTGGAGCTCACGGGCTCAGTCTGGAACTTACTGCTCATGTGGTCTTTGATGTTTCCTTGACCAGCAAGCCAGCTGGAAGGTGGGCACATACACCACACTCTTCATCTAAAGTGACTGTACCTTACTGGTGAATTATTTGTCCAAGTTTCTCTCTCTGCATAAGCAAGTCTCCTTACAGGGATTTGGATAGTTTCCGCTGCCTCTCGCTTCTCATGAATGGGACAAAGCTCTTACAGTGAACACCAGTAGCTGAACTAAGATCTAACCGACATCCCTCCTGTGCTAACACTGAGCTGACTTCTGAACTCTCCAAGTCTTTAACATGAAAAGAAAAATACCCAAATTAAAACCAAAGAAAGACTTAAACTCCGTATCTGAGAAGCCACACGCAGCTTTACTGCTCCAGCGTGACAGTGTTGCAAGTCCACCCATAGCAAGCGCTATACATCAAAATGGACTGAAAATACTGTAAAGCTTTGATGCAAGGAGGGTGTCAGTCCCAACACTCCCAGGAACCAGCCTGGGTGGGCTGTGTCCTACCAGGTGCCACCAGACATGGACAAACGAGCCCTCAATACTGAGATAAGTGTGCTGGAGAAAAGAGGATTGTCTAGACAACAAAATACTAAGTTAAAACGGGAACACGACTGGGATCACTGTACCAGAAGACACTGACCTTCCTGACCCTTCAAGCCTCATCCCAAATCCTTCCCACAGCTGAAAGCAGCAAGTCACCAGCCACAAAACCTCTGAGAGCAAAAGGGAGGAGGTGCTCCAGGAGCAGTGCACAAGGGGCAGATGACAGTCATCTCCCACAGGTCCACACTGGGGCTGGGCATGTGTGAGGGGGTCAACCCAATGACATCAACCGCTTCCACAGCCCCTGCTGGCTCTGCGCCTTGTTCCCACAGCTGGGAGCTGGGGCTGGCCAGCAGTTCCCTCCCGGCACACCCCACTGACCAACCCCACTGATCCACCAGCCACTTCCATGGAGTCTGTGCCATGTGTGGCTTGAACACCGTGAGTGAGCTGCACCTTGGCACCAGCACAGGTCTTCTGGGGCCACTCTTCAAAGTTCTCCACTCCCAGTGCGCAGCAAGGCCACTCCAAAGTGCAGTTGTAAGCAAGGCTGAGAACAAGACAGAAAGCTAAAGGGAAAGAAACCACATACCTATCACCTATTTAGCAACTGCTGAATAAGCCTTTCTGTACACATTGCCCAACAGAGAGGGATAGAGGCTCTTCTGAGTGTAACTCAATAAATTTGAAGGGAGGGAATGCCAACACACACTTCCAACTCCAACCGCTAAATAAGGAAACATACGTGGAAATTACAGATGAACAAATTCTAAACAGACCTAGGGGAGTTTTCTCCTTTCCATCCAAAAAGCAATAAATGTCACAGAACTGAGCAGCAAATCATTCAAAACAATGTAGCTTACCAAGCACACTGTCAAAGCAAAAATCTGAGTCACTTAAACAACTGGATGCTATTTCAGGACCTTATTTTTTTGGAGGCTCATGAAGCGCAAGTGGCTCAAATTCTTCTTTTGTACTTGCTAATAACAGGCGTGTTTCTTGGCCATAGCTGGGCTGCAGAGGTCTCAGCTTTGTTTTTCATTTCATTTCATTCTGAAACACGTCCTGACCTCCAGCCATAGGGCCAGGACCTGGGGCGGCCATCTGCCCAGCCTCTCATCCCCAAGCAGCATCAGCTCTGCTCTTATCATTCCTGACATGTTTGCTTAAGTGGTTCTTAAAGATTTCCAACACTGGAGGCTCCACAACCACTTCAGGCAATCCGTGTGTGTTTTATAGAAATCAGCGGCTCGTCTCAAATTGGATGCTACATTTCATTGGGCTCGCTTATGTCCAAAAGACATGTTTAAAACATTCACGCTAACGTTGAAAGACTGGAGAGCTCGTGAACACCAGTGCCCACCACCTCCGCAGCAGTGCTCCTCAGCACACCGCAGGAATGCAGACACATTTGCACCCACTGCTGCGACCAAGGGACGGAGCCAAAGGGCCCTGAGAAGTCTGCAGAGCAGGCAGATAGGGAGGTTCATTGGAAGCATGTTTAGGTTAATGATTACAAACCGTTCAGAGGTCTAATCACCCAAAGGTACAATTATACAGTGCTTTCCCCTCAGCTGAGGAGCCCACTGCGCTGCTATGCACCACAGAAATTTGGGGGATTCCAACTTTTCCCCATGGATTTTGTACATTCCACATTTTTACCACACTTAATTATACTCGGCAGTTTGAGCAGGGATCTTGCAAAGATTTCATCTGCTGCTTTACGCTGGAAATCATACAGTTGTTTAATCAGGTCCTGAGAAACGTGCAATTACTTTACCTGCATGGTTCAGCAGTTAGTTTTCCACTATTTCCAGTTATTAAGCACTTAACTGCATCAGGCCACTGACAAGGCAATGACTTCTTTAACTTCCACAGTTCTTTCTTTTGATCACTTAGGTTTGGACCCTGTGGCTCAGCATATCTCTATGCCAGGTCACCCAGCAATGGGTGCAGCCACGTCACCCTCATCTCCAGTGAGCCCTGGGGAGACTCTCTGGACCCCAAATAATTTATTATCTCGTGTTTCTGTCTAAGTCAAACTCTTTCTGTCAAGCTCTTCTTTAACCAAATTTACTCTATTTCATTTGAAGCTTATAATTTTCTCTGTTCCACATACTGGGTCAAAACACAAAAGCCCATAATTAAAACCAACACAAGCCCCTGAAGCCATGGGCAGCACTGCCAGACTCACCATGTCACAAGCTGTAAGCACCTCTTAGAAAATGCTTTTCATCATCTGTTTCTTAATTCCAAATTCTCATGATATTTGGCAATTCTCCATTATTCCTCACTACCTTGATTATGGTTCTAGTTTGCTTTTATTTGCTTTACCTTGTATTTGGTTTACATTTACTCAAACATGCAGTATTTGTTGGATAACTTTTCCATTGAATTGATTTACACAGAAAAATCTTTTTTGAGTTTCTTCTGCACTGGTTTATTTAGTTATTTCCACCATAAGCCCAGGTTGAGTTCCAAGCTGACAACGTATTTTTTCTATTTAACATAACACACCATTTGAAGTAAGCATTTCTGATTGTAAAAACACGTTCTCATGGTAAAGTAACAGTTGTGACAGACTAGAACCTTTTGGCTGACAAATTAATTCCGTAGGTTTCTATTTACATCCTTTCGTAGAGGTTTCTGATTTACAGCTTCCAGCCAGGAATTAAATGTGCTTCTTACTAAAAGTGTTGATTAAATCATAGCCTGATATTAATTGAAAGGAAATGCAGTGTGAGGCCCAAGTCACTGTAAGGATGACATAGATCTGCTTAGTTCCTCCAGTGATGCAGTAAGATGAGCTTAAGTTAGACAAGTGAGTGGGATTTTCAGGAGCCTCAGTCTCTCCGTATCCCAGTGAATGTGGTAAGAGCTGCATACACTCAGTGATCTCGGAACAGTCAGGCACCAAACCAGAAACAACGAAATCCACTGATTTTCATGCCAAAGGGGGGACTCATCCTTTCCTGGAAAGTTTTGCTGCTCTCAATTGAGAACCAAATTGGGGATTGCAAATGCCTTCTCCTCCACACTCCCTTAAAGAATAAAATACAATCTTTGTCTCTGCCTCTGAAAGGGAGCTAACCCAACCAGGAAACCACAGACTGCCAAGTCTCAGATGAAAGAGGTACTGCACATCAAACAGGGACCCAAGCAGGCTATATGAAAGGGAATAAGTGATGGCTGTTCTTCCATGCTATACATGGTATATTGCACTCAGAGCAGCTTCCAGCATCTATGGTAGCATCCAACAGTCTGTCACTTACTTACTTCCTATTCCTCTGCACAGTTATTGAGGGCAGCGGCAGGGGAGCTGGCATGATGGCAAGATGTATCCTGTTCTATGGATGTTATTCCCAGCTGTGATGGTAATCTAGATCCTTTCTACAAAAAACTGTGATGGGAAGGTAACTGTTTTTCCTTTCATGCCAGATAAAAATCTAGGCTTCCTCTGAAACCTGCTGAGTCAACGTGGAATAAGAAAAAGGAGTGATATACTGCCCAGACCTGCACAAGGGACTGCCTTGTCCTTGGGCAAGCAGAAGGGGGAACTGGCAGAACGCAGTCCTCCTGCCCAATTTGGTTGATTTGGTTTCAGACATCTGGACTGTGGGATGTACATTTGGACACAGGTCAAGGACACTTGGAAAGAAAGGTGCTCCAAAAAAAAGACCACAGATCCAATCCAAAACTGCTTTAGTAGGGAAAATTTACTGCATGGAAAAAAACCCTACCACACACTGTATATGTGGTGCACAAGATACAGACACAGACCTGAACTACATCTTCTGGATTAAGCTTTGAATAGTCTCGTGATTCGAAGTTCTTGAGTTCACTTGGTAAACTTGACCATGGTCTACCTCAAATCACAACCAGGACACTAGGGAATCCTGACATGTTCACCAGGCAGGTCCACTCAATGGCTCCCCAAACAGTTCCTTAGGTAATATCAAACAATACCTAACCAGCACTGTTTTGAAAAATATATCAGCAACACAGGTTAAGGCCCAAAATTTAGGACCTTGGGTTACCTAAAACTCCACAAATTATCCTTCTGCACGGGAATACGACAATCTTGTTATAACAGGATAAGAAACCGATTCATAGTGAGGAGCTGCAATGCAGAAAAGGAGGCAATCATTGTCAAAGCATCACAGAAGTCCTGCAGTCCTGCCTGAAGAGTTGTTAAAGTAACATACTGAGGAAGGGAAAAGGGGGACTTCCCAATATGGGACACTTAAGACTCAGCTGTGCAGAGAGGGGCCACCTAGTGTCAGTCATGCTTTCCCTAGACAGGTTGGACCAGATGATTCTTTAGGTCCCTTCCAACCTGATATTCTACGATTCTGTAACTTAGTGCCAGCAATCCCTTGGTTTGATTTGGTTCATCTCGTGAAGAAAGAAGGAAGGGTTCAAATAAAACCCAGGAATTGGGCTAAGGCTGCTTAGATTGACCGTGAGTGGATCAGAGGGAATAAGCAACAGCTCAGATTGCCACCTGCTAAACAAGATGCCAGTCACAGTAAATAACAGAATCCCTTCTCTCTTCTGGTCAAGGAACTTAATATATAAATTACCACTGTAAGAATCTGATCAGACCCATGCCACAGCTCTCCTAGGATGCCAATGTCATTATCAGCCAACAGTCACTGCCTGTGGAAGTGTGTAAGAAGAGGGCAAGCACACAGCAATATCCACACTGGAAACCCTCCCAGCCCCCAGTGGTTTGTGGTTCAGCAACTTCCCTGGGCTGTGCTCTGCTCAGCAGCACAGTTCAAGCCTGTCCTCCCACCCAAGCACCTGCTCACAGTTCCCTGAGGAGGCAAATAGATTCCCCTGCCCTGGTAACACTTCATCCACTGTTTGACAGTGTTTTCAATCAGAGCAACTAAACGTCTTCTGGAATTGTTAATGGAAAAGGAATGCCTGCAGTGTGAGATGGCAGAGGAGAAGCACCAGTGTGCCTGGCTCCATCCTCTAAAGAAGTGGTAGCCACATGCTCAGTCCTGCCTCACCGCTGCAGAGACACCCTGAAGGAGGACGGAGAGTGAATGCCTGTTGCTGGAGAGACAGATGGGAGAACAGAATCCAGAGACGAAAGGAAATGACTTAAAGACTTTTCATCTGACACTTTCTTGGGCAGAGGCTCAGGATACTAAATTTGGGCTATGGATTAGGGATGTTGCTACACATCTTTATAAAAAACTAAAACACCCAGAGATGGAAGCCAGCAGGCTGATCGTTCCAAAATTCCAATGACTCAGACGCTGGTTGAGATGACACTAATGGCACAGCAAGGCAGGGGTGAGCATGTGTCAGGAGAAGAGGAACTCCCTGGTGTGACTTGCTGAGCAGCCAACAAGAACAAATACTGTGGTGTTCCTAACCTTCAGAATCATGCTATTCAGAATTACACACGTCAGATGCTTAGAAGCATCCTGATTTTATCAGTAGATCTGAGGAGCTCTTGAAGGGGACAGCCTGCACGTGAGAAAGCAGTGTACAGGAGGGGGTTTATCCCCTTTAGAGCAGCTAGATTCAAAATTCCCTGGAGAATACCAATGAGGGCTCCACAGCCTTGGAAATAAACCTCAGGAAAAAAATGGGAAATACTTTCAAGGAACAGCTAGAATGACTAAAATTGAAACCTAGGCAGGTTTAGGGGTCAAAACAGGGAAGCAGAACTCCACCACAGCAACGTGGCATGTGTTCACAAGGATAATACATACCTTACTAAAGGTATCGACATTCATCATAAGAGCAAATTGGAGTTCTGAGAGAAGAAAGGCAATACCCAAGAACAAAAGCTGTAGCCCTGAACACTGAACAGTTTGTATTAACAGCTTGTACTTCAGGTGCTGCTGCAGCAGAGTCCATGGAGGAAAGCTGGCCAGGAAAAGGGTCAGGAGAGCTAGGCAGAAGGTGGGTGCCCAGGGAAACAAAGCCAAGGAAGCTGAAGAAACTATACTGATATGGTTTGCCTAGGAGTGCATACATAAAGAATGCTGATGTGGAGAAGAACTGCCAAATAGTCAAGAAAATAAGTGAAACACACTCGATGCTGGCAAACACACCACCAGCTCTGGTGAAGTCACAGGAAGAGCCCAGTCCCACAGGGTGAGGAATGGCTCAGTTTCTACTGACATCTACTGACTGCTCAGTTCAAGGTTCTCACAGCCTCTGGATCGCATCCCACACAAAATGACAAATGACACCTTCAAAGGAGGATGCTTTGTACAGAAATCCAGCGGTGCAGCTAGAATCAGGTGCCTGGCCCCCATGAAAACTCTTAACTCAAGAAACTGAAGAGCTAACCCAGCCTCTACTCTCACACTGCACACACCCCCTTGGCTTCAGATTACCCTTCAGTAGCACCTTCAGCAGTGTAAGTCTTTCTGATTTGCTTTTGTTTTCTTGTTCGGTATCCAGGCAAGAAGTAAGTGGCTTCTCAATCAGTCATTGTGTACAACACTGTGAATCCCCACTTCATATTCTCAAACTCTGGATACTCAGGCAATTCTCCATCAGGAACAGAGAATTGCTAGAGGGACCACTGGTTTGTTCCAACATGGCATTTGAGATATCCTTGTCTTGCATTAACTATGCAGCCAACTGACCTGTGGCCTTTCCTGGTCCCCTGTGCACCCAGTGAGTTCTTGCCACTGCATATAATCCAGTCAGTAAAGAGGGACCAGTGCACAGCACGTGTGACTAGCATCACACCCTGGACCAGTGCACAGCATGTGTGACCAACATCATACCCTGGACCAGTGTATGTGTGACCAACATCATACCCTGGACCAGTGCACAGTATGTGTGACCAGCATCACACCCTGGACCAGTGCACAGTATGTGTGACCAGCATCACACCCTGGACCAGTACACAGCATGTGTGACCAGCATCATACCCTGGACCAGTGCACAGTACGTGTGACCAACATCATACCCTGGACGAGTGCACAGCATGTATGACCAGCATCACACCCTGGACCAGTGCACAGCATGTGTGACCAGCATCATACCCTGCACCAGTGCACATGTATGTGTGACCAACATCATACTCTGGACCAGTACACAGCATGTGTGACCAGCATCACACCCTGCACCAGTGCACAGCATGTATGACCAGCATCACACCCTGCACCAGTGCACAGCACGTATGACCAGCATCACACCCTGCACCAGTGCACAGCACGTATGACCAGCATCACACCCTGCACCAGTGCACAGCACGTATGACCAGCATCACACCCTGCACCAGTGCACAGCACGTATGACCAGCATCACACCCTGCACCAGTGCACAGCACGTATGACCAGCATCACACCCTGGTCTCTCAAAGTTTATAAACCTTCAGAAGGTTTTCATAAGGGCTAAACCCAGAGATGATCACATGGACAAAGGAGATTGTATCACTGAGTTTGAGATGAACAGGCATGCTTCTGAATAATCAGAGGATGTAATATGAAAGCAGTCAGAAGATTCTTAGATAAAATTAGAATACATGGAGCTTATTGAGCCAAGTACCTTTTTTTTCCAATAATTTCCCACTATCTTAATTCAGGCTGATAATTTGCAATTACAGTTGTAAAGGGCTCCAAGTGAAAAGCCCTTTTATCAGATGTTTCTGCTGTTAGTCTACTTTCCAAGGGGGAATCAGATCCAGATGAAGGCACAGAAAAGTCCAAATCAATCAGCCTTTGACAAGAACTGTAGCCCTCCAGCAAATCCAAATAAAGCATCTTGATTTAGGAAGACATGAATGCAATTAACTGAGGAATCCACATTCATTTATTTCCCTTTGTAAATATTGTTTATTTCCTTAACAGGTTACAAAAATGGTGACACACTGAAAACTCAACAACCCTAATCACTGGGCTAACAAAACCTAAGTGATTCCAGGTCCGCCAAAGGGAAGTCAGCTACTCTCAGATACCCACGCACTGATTGTCCCTGTCAAAGAAGTATTGGCTAACCCATAAAAAACACTTTCTGAAAGGGGCATTGAAAGTAAAAACCTTGGCCCTGCGAAGTTTACATTTTTCCTATGTGAAGCATGCTGGCCCTTTGATTAGCAGCCAAGAAAACAGACTCTGCTCCATTCCAAGTCTTCAAAAATTGTATGAAACAAAACATTAGCAAAGTGATTTTTCCTTGTTTTAATGTGGTTTTCAACATTAGGTTTATTGTTTTGTGGTTTTCTGCATGGAGAGCATATGTTTGCAATATGTTTATAATATTCTGGGGGTTTAAAGCTACAGTATAGGCATTTCAAACAAGAGAACACCCTGCAAACCGAGGAACACTCTAATGAAACAACAGCTGATGCTCTCACCCTCCTAAATGCCTTTGCAAAAGGTACACTGAAGGTAAAACTGATTCACTGCTTCTCGCTGGTAAATCAAGTTCTGTCAGACACTGATTTTAGCATGGTATTGTATTAAGTGTTCTGTTCTCTCAGGAGTTAGCAATGCTCACTGGTCCAACCTGCTAGAAGGTACCCATCCTTTTAACCAAGTCATTAAGCTCTTTCAAACCAAGGGCAGTAGAAGTACTCTTTAGGGTTGAGACGATGCCAAGTGTTTGTCTGGCTATTAGCAGTTGGGGATACTCAGCACATCACCTAATGCAGCCCCAAAACACCATGCCAGAAAGTCAGGGTGGTAGCAAAGGAAAAACAGTATCAGGTGACTGAAGCCACATGGGGCACAGATGGAACCAGACACTGGACCACAAGAAGAGGCAGGAAGAATGAGAGCCAGCAATTCCTGAAATAGTGGCTCCAGAGGTGAAAGGAGAACAGCTCATGGAGGAGCTGATCTCAACACAACAATGTGATGGCAATCAACAGGGAGTTTTGAAAGAAGACACACACAAGGAACAGATAACAGTTGTCTGCCTGTAGGCTGGGTGGTTTGGGCAGGCTGAGGTACCTACAGCTTGTTTCCACTGTCCCCAGAATTAAGTGGCTGTGGATGGGGCTATCTCCTAAAGCCTGATACCCCAAACTGACACTACAAAGCTGGTGCCTGTCTGGGAAATTTGGCTGCAAGCTGTCTTCAGTTGGACAGCAGAGCACTGTAACCCAAGGAGCAGCAATGATCACAGAGACACCCATAAAATGGACGTAGCACATTATCCACTACAACCCACAAACAGTCAACCATCTTTGCAACATGAATGCACTAAGCAGAGCAAATGGGTTCCCTGACATTCTGATGTCCCCCAAGCTGTGGTCTGAAAGAAGCAGACAGAGGAAAAAGTGCTGACATGACTCTTTGAGCAGTCACACACCCTTCCCTCACACCTCCCCCAGATAGTCTGGCTCCAAGGGCTAGCGTCAGAAGAGGAAAGAAGCATTTAATTTTCTAATTCCTGCTTAAATGATTCACGAGGTGCTTTTGCAAATTGCAAGAGAACACCCTATGAATCAGTCAGTGACAAAACTGAATTACATTAATCCATAGTAGTAATAAGCTCAGAGCGCTAGAGTTTCAGTAGAAATGAGCTCATTTGTTAAGCTCCCCACTCAAAGCATACAGGATGGCTTTGTGCCGTAACATTGTCCCAGAAGACAAAGGCCCGCTTTCCTGTTGGAAAAGAGTGCAGCTTGCACACCAGATCTCTACCTTCCATTTCAGGCATTGCAGAGTGGCATCCTATCATTCAGCTGCTTGCTTTCTCATCTTTCGGGCCAGCACCAAGCTGTCATCTACTAACTGTGGCCTCCTCATGTCACAAACACTGAATCAGTCAGCTAGAAATGGGCCAAGATCCAAACTCCACATCCAAAAACAGTGGTCATGGCTACACAGGAAACTCAGGCACTTCAGTATGAAAAGAATCAAGCCACTGCCTCTGAAGGCGAGGGTGAACGCTTCTAACTGCAAGGCAAAATGCAAGAGCAAGACAATCACCACAGCTGGCTTTGCAAAAGCAGTGGCTATAGTCAGAAAGATGCCTGAACATCAGAGAAACCTGGAGTTTGGGGCTCTGTGATCTGGAGCAAAGTGCTAAAGGGTTACTCAGGCAGCATCACTTTGCTTCATTCCTATCATCCCAACAGCTGAGCCCAAAACCTCTGAAAGGTAAAAAGTGCAAACACAGCCATGGCCATGGGCACCAGGGATCCCAGTCCCTTATCTTGGTTTCAAACACCTCCCATCAATTCCAAGTGATTTAAAAACTGATCTATCCAATCCGTCCGAAAACTTGAAATTAGAAGGAAAAAACCCACAAACGCTTTGATGAGGTTAAAAAGTTGCAAGAGACCCCGAGGCCTAGTTCAGTGCCTTCACCCCTCCTATCCCATTCCATTCAAATCAGGTTTTCTCTGGAGCAAGTGGTACTTGTAAGAACTAACACAAGTGCTGCTTCCAAATCCTCTGGAGCATGACTTGACGTTGAACAACTTGCACCTTTATTTCCAACAGCAGCTTCATTTTAAAGAACTGCTGGAAAATTCATGATGGGCTCTATGAAAAATTACAATAACTACTATGAACATGTTCCCAAATGAAACGATGGTCTCGGGCCAATTTCACAGTCCTCTCCTTTGCCGTGACTGCACATTAGGAATGGAGCAGCCAGTGTGTGTTCCTGCTGCATTCTCTCTATCTGCTGCAGCTGGGTAAGAACAGGATGACCCAGATTTTTCCCCTTCTAGTTTGTTGTGGGGATCATCACAGCCTGATCACATAGAAGAAAACCCTGATTGTCCTTCGAGGTCTCATTTCTGATGCTCTGGGTATTCTGTACTTACTGCTGCAATAAAATCTGGTTTTAGAAAAGCAGACAATTTAATGCAGGAAAGAATATGTACAACCAAGTGGTCATACAATGCTCTTTTGTCAAGACTAACTTGCAATTTAGAACAAAATAATGCTGTTTTATGAACTGCTTGGGACAGCCTACCATAAACTGGAACTGGCTCCCTTTTTCCCTAGTGTCTTCCTAGCATCATGCCTGTATCAAAGCAGACAACCAGGTGCAGCCTGCATGGTACATACACAGCCTCCACACTCCTCCCCCCGCCCTGCACACAACCCGGCTGGACTCAAACTGCCTCCTAACAGAGATACCAGCATTCTGACAATGAAATTTAACACTTCAAGCAATAATTTAGATCTGATTCCATTATGAAAACAGGGAATTTGAGCAAACATTCATTTTACCATGTTTTTTTACATTGTGTCGTTTCAGATTTTGCTTCCCTCCAAAAGGCAGCGCGTTGTAGTTGACAGCTCCCAGCCTGTTTCACTGAACTGCTTCTTAATGTACTAGCAAACTGTGGGAGCACTTGGGAAGTAAAGGATACCATGTTTTGTGTTACACACATACACGTCTTGGTTGAGGAAAAACATTTCTCTTGGTAGAACATTTTTCACTGAAAAAAAATGTTCAATGAAATCCAAGTCTGGGGGAAATGTTGCGTGATGTTTTTTCGAGAACACAGGCCCGAAATTTAGGGTGAAATCTGACCTCAGATTGTTCCTTTCTGTCTGCATGTTATTTTGACTGGGTTGACTATTTTCCCCCATTCTGCTGGGTAGCACCTTTTCAGTTGGCTTTTCAAATGTCCCTCAGCTTTGACATCCAAAAGCCAAAGCAGAACCCAGCAATTCTGCAGTAAAGCGGTTCTACATGTAGAGACCCGGGTTACAAACTTGTATCACCTTCTGAAACTTGTGACGGATCTACCCTACCTAAAAGCAGTGGTTACAAGCCTGATCCTTAGACCACTAGAGGTCCACAGAGCTGTTTCTGCTGAAGTAGCAAAGAATGCATCAACAATAGTTTTTACTCCTCTGACTTTGAAAGTTTCAAGTGTCTCATTTTAAGGGTTGAACTTGTTGCCACACATCTGGTTAGTTGGATCATTTCACATCCACTTTTAAAAAGCTTCTTCCATTTTGGGGTGTATTACTGGTATAAGCTCAACCATGAACAAGTTTGCAGATGACACCTGGGGCAATACAAATTGAGAAAGACAAAGCAAGCTGCAAAGGAACCTGTAGATATTACAAAAGGCAACTGAGCCAGACTTCCTTGGTCATTAGCACAGCAAAACTGCTTTTGATGTGAAGGAAAGTTTAGCACTATTTGGTACCAAAGTATTCAAATCTCCAAGATGAAAATTGATGCTAATAGCCATAAAACCATCTAACCCAAGAAAGCAAAAATAAACAGCCCAAAGACAAAATAGAATGGAAGTAATCAAGAAGCCATAGCCACTTCACTAGAAAGATCTTTTTTTGTTCAGGCTATGCCATGATCTCTACTGTTGTTTTAACATAATCAAGTCTTACACTTTTACATGAAGAGATAAGGAGCTAGAGAGATGGGGAGGGGGAGAAGAGCTATTCCCAAAAGGATAGTTCAAAGTAAAGCCATACTACAAAGGGAAACTCTTATACAACACTGGGTATTTAAAGGTCATGAAATATTTTGTCAAAACACATCCTTCACTAATATAATAGGCACTGGTGATGAAAACCTTAGGAGCCAATCCCACAGGATTGATGCCATAGGGCTGTCCTCACATTTCTGTTTTGCAGGGTATTTGCAGGTTAGGATTCTCCAGCTTTCAAAGATCCTTCCTCACTCTGTGTCCTTCCCACCACACTGCTCAAGTTGTCCCAGTGGGTTGCTGTGGATGGGGTTACACAATGCCACAAATCACATATCTTGGCTCCAGGTGCAGAATAAACAGCAGGAGCAGATAAACTTCTATGAAATAAAGATCTCAAACAGTCTTTTCCTTAGCTATTGAGAAAGGAGAAAGAGAAATGAGAACCAGCATGCAGGAACAAAGTTCCCATTCTCTATTAACATGAATTAAGACATTCATGACAGTCCCTCATCTGTAATGCCTCTATGCCAAAGACAAACTAGAGGTAAAACATAAATCCACGCACAACTTGTAAAATGGTGCAAGGAAGATTAAACAGGTTTGAGTGGGATTGGGCAAAAGGGAATGACACAGGCACATACATAAACACATATCTCTTACTCTGCCACTTTGGTGCCCTTCTGCCATAAAGAGACCCTTCAGAGTGTAATTCCTTTGTTGTCTTCCTAAAACCTTATCACTCACATCCTGCCTACATAATCATATCTGCATTGAGAGTCAAAAATACTCAGAAAATCCCTATTAAATAGCATTATCTTTTGCACTCACAGAGCACCTCTCAGGTATCAGAAGAGTTAATTCCTCCTTCAGTAAGAAGCCAGGTTATTTTCAACAGCTGCCCTGCTTATAAAGCAACTGCAGGCAATGTATTAGTCTTTTATGTCTCCAGCAGCTCTTCAGTCACCATTATAATTAGAGAGAAGATAGTACAGTTTGTCTTCAAACATAAGTTTGCCACAGGTAAGCTTTTACTGTTGTTCTGAAGTTCAGAAGCTGTAGCTCCTGCTGAAATGTTCTGCTGGGTTTCACAAAATCAGCAGTATTTGCTTGCCAATGCAGAGACCATAGCACTGTCCAGGAGCATGAGAACTCAAAAGGAAACAACATAAATAAAGAGAAGATCTGATCCCGTGCAGCCTTCTCACACATAACTTTTCTTGATGGAAAAGCAGTGCTTGCCGTGAGATCTGGCTGAAATAGGAATATTTTTCATTGTCCAGCTGAGAAACTCAAGTGGAAGCAAACAAAATCAACAGCAAAAATGCAATTGTTTAGAAACAAGTCTCCTCCCTGTGTTACAAAATAACTTGGGATTATTAAAAGCAGAAATCTGATTTTTTTTCCTTATATACAAGACTTCTGACACCACCCCTTTAAGAAAGGCAAAAATTTCTCTCTGCTCCCCATATGCAGACCTACAGCTTCAGTAATATTTGCTTGATCACACTGCTCCTTCCAAGGCAGAGGTTAAGGAGAACGTCTGCAGTGGTAATCAGACAATCTAACAGTTTGGCTTAGGACATGAAGGATAAATGGCAGGAAACTGGAGGGAGAACAGTTTTAGCCAAAACTGGAGGACTGAAGACCAAAAATACTACCGTAAATAATTCACAAAGGAACACAGCCAGGGTCTAACGATGGAAAAGCTTAGATCTTTTGTAGGATAGTAAATTAAATGGAGATGTCTCTGATAGCATGAACAGCACAGCACAGATCACTAATTGTTTGTGCTTGCAAAGCGGCTGAGCAATAGAACATAAGCATATGGTTGGAAGGGTGGTCTGATGACTACAGCAAAGGTCCTGGATTCTATTCCCAATTCTACAACCAGTATCTTTGGCAGACTACAAAAAAGGTCTCAATTTATCTGTCTTACTCACTGAAAAGATAGACAGTTTGAAACTCGGGTTCTTCACCTGAGACCCACCTTCTGGGGTGTTAGAATCATAGAATAGTAAGGGCTGGAAAAGACCTTAAGATCATGAAGTTCCAACCCCCTGCCACGGGCAGGGACACCTCACACTAAACCATGTCACCCAAGACTCCATCCAGCCTGGCCTTGAACACTGCCAGGCATGGGGCAGCCACAGCTTCTCTGGGCACCCTATGCCTCACTACCCTCACAGGGAAGAGCTTCTTCTTTGTACCTAACCTGCACTTCCCCTGTTTCAGTTTGAACCCATTACCCCTTGTCCTATCACTACAGTCCCTGATGAAGAGTAGTTAGCAGATTTTAGTGCTTGGAGAAGCTTTGAGAGTGATAAAATACCAGAAACATTCAATATAATTTAGTGCTATTTATTCAAAATGAAAAAGGGAAAACCAAAAGCATGTGCTGATTCACGGATCCAGGCCTCCTGACAAACCTCAGAACACAAATCATACAACAAAACTCAGCCGCTGCTGAACTCCCGGCAATTAAATCAACTAGCCAGACAACAGCAGCCCTGTTTCCCCCAGAGGCTCTCCCTCCTCCTGCCCAAAGCCTGAAATCCTGCATCTAGCCTGGACTGTGCCAAGAACAATGAAGGTAACACTACTCCATATCAAGGTGTAGGATAAATCCTAACGTCAAGGGCCTGAAGAGAAAGCACCATGCCAGCAAAGAAACACGATGGCCTTCAGGAGATCTAAAACTAAGTCACCTGGAAAGCACATAACCCCATGAACTGCAACACGCTCCTGCAGAGCTTTCCCTTCGTGGTGCTGCGATGGCATAATGCTCCTCTTTCTCAAGATGCCACTGCCAAATCCCCGGGCACAAGCCCACCTTTCCAGCAGGACAGCATCCACCTATGGTGGTGTTAGTGTTCTCCCCCTACAAAAGCCAGTACTCACCAAAATGCAAAGCAGGTATGAGGACTGGGTGGACGCCCCCTTTGCAATTTAGGCCAGGAATTGACTGAGGGTCTGGATGGGAAATGGCAAAAGATACATTTACTCCAATTTAACACATTGCTTACTCAGCACCTGAAGCAAGGCTAACAGTTTGTTAGCACTCTCTGAGGTTTGTTTTATCCAGCAGATTGTGTCTGCAACAAGCAGAGAGGGTTCAGAATGTCAACTCACCTGCTAATCTGATGATCCATAACTCATTAAACTGCAGAGAGAACAGCAGATATCCATCCACGCCCTTAAATTAATCCAAGATAAGCATGTCTACATGGTATTTACACTAGCTAAATTAAGATTATCAAAACCATTTCAAGTTAAATACCTACAAAGCCATTTCAAGTTAAATACCTACTTGTGGATACCTAAATCTGGGAGGGGACAAGCAGTTCCTTCTCCCTGCCAGAACAATGTTTTTAATAGCCATAAACTAAAGTGCCCAAGCAACAAACCTGGCCAAATTACCTGGACCAGTCATTACATTTCCAAGAGTGTTTCCTCTGGAATCACTGTAAATGGCATGAAGAGCCACATCCCCCAAAATGGTGTAAGCAAGGGAAGAACTGTTGCCTCTGACCCACGCATGAGAGAAAAACAGGTGTGTGAACTTATTCAGTGATCTTAAAACAGGTTGGGTGAACTGGGATACACCTGGAGCCAACCACTCTTTTGTCGCACTGGAAGTCAACACGCAACCTCAAGTGAGAGGCCAGAGGGTGTAACGCAGATCTCTATGGTTTTAAGATTGCATTTACTTGACCCCCATTAGTTCTAACAGCTGCCTCCTTGCAAGCTTCACCCACAGCTTTGTAGCAGAAGGGGAGATGGATGGGGACCTGCTGTGGACAGAACAGGCTGGTCCTCTGAAATGCCACAGCACATCACTAAAGGGCCAGGCTGTGAGGGCCAAGTTGGACAGGGCTTGGAAGAACCTGCTTTAGTGGAAGATGTCCCTGCCCATGGCAAGGGGGCTGGGACTGGATGAGCATTTAGGTCCCTTCCAACCCAAACCATTCTGTGATTCTGAAAAGCAACCTCTCCCATCACATCCTAACAGCTAAAAGGCAAAAACATTAATTCACAGCTCAGAGTAAATAATCCAACAAAGAAAACTCTAAGTACAAGACACAAATGTAGTCCAAAAGTATGCAATTAAATCATTATTATTTAATTACAGCAATTAAAATGACAAGGCAGAGCAATAACATAATTCAGGGATTAACCAGCTATGTGCAGCATAAAGGCACAGATTAGGCAGCAGCATAAAACGGAGCTGCCCAGAGAAAGGCCCTGATCTCAGTTTACTGGGTTTGCAAAGGAGATTCTACAATTCTGACTGAAAATCACTTTAGATGGAAGGATAATTGAAGAAGTCAAAGGAAGCTTGGAGGAGGCTTTCCCCTGCGTTTTCCTTTCATTTTTTGCCTCTCTCATACCATATTCTGACTCGCCAGTATAAAATCTATGGCTGCTCCAATTGTGAGGGGGCTTTAGAGGGGCAGAGAGGGGAGGAGGTAGAAGAGAGTTTTATTTGATCAACGAGCCTGGATATTATTGTGTCTGCACAGCCTTGTTTCAAACCTAATTATTATAAAAGCTTTGGGGAACATTATTTTCAAAATGAAAACTTCTGTCAAAACTTTCATTAATAAGTTATATTTCTTGGTAGGGTATCACTTTACATAGAGTGCCCAGAGATCTTGCAATGGGGAACAGATTCTTTTTAGATGAAGTACAATCTATTGTTTTAGGACTGTGGTAACTTAACGTTTTAGTTATGTTTTAGAACAAAAAAAGTTCTCAGATTTTACATGTGCGTATCTAAGAAATGGACTCTCTCAGGCAAACTAAGAGCTTTCTTTGGTGCTATTAACTCAGAAGAGGAGACAGTGAAAACTAAAGTTGACTGGGTAACAGGAGGAGAAAAGCAAAGCAGAAAACAGGGAGAGGGGAAAGGGAAGAGAAAATACTTACCATATCGAAGATCACACCATCAATACTCCAAAACTCTTACAGCAATACACATTCATGAGAGCGTTAACAAATCCCAGAAGGTTCCCCTTTTTTTCTGCCCCCATACCATGGTGAAATGCCATAAAAGGATTCAGGCACCCACCAGACAACAAGGAACATCATAAGAACAGCCCTGTGCAGTAAATAGCAAGGAGTGGCAGTAATTACCCCATTCATCTCACTTAGACCTTCCTTGTTAACAAGACCAGAGAAGGATTTGGGTTTCAAAGGCAATTCCAAATTGCCAGCGCTTGGTTGCTTGTGCCACAGGAGAAAGGAAAACACTGATATTTTCACAAGAGCGTGCAATGACAGCACAAGGGGGAATGGCTTTAAACTACGATAGATTTAGATTAGATCTTAGTTCTTCCCTGTGAGGGCGCCGAGGCGCTGGCACAGGGTGCCCAGAGAAGCTGTGGCTGCCCCATCCTTGGCAGCGTCCAAGGTCAGGGTGGACACAGGGGCTTGGAGCAAGCTGCTCTAGTGGAAGGTGTCCCTGCCCGCCACAGGGGGTGAAACTGGATGAACTTTAAGGTCCCTTCAACCCAACCCAAACTACAAGTCTGTGCTTCTGTGCTATTGCAGAGTTTCCAGCGACACGGCTGTACCCAGACGGATGCTCGCCAGCCTGCCTGGCCTTGCCTGCCCCACAGATCTGCCCACCGGCACCTTTCCAGCTGCCCAGCTCAGCCCTGGTGTGATTCCCTTCACACCCATTTGCCAGGCAGCCACCAAAGCCCACCAAGAGGTCAGGCAGCCCGGAGGCTGGTCACCACACCATTCCTGCCTGTCTGGGTCCTGTCAGCTTTGACAGGGCTCCCAAAACAACAACCAAACCACATGGAGCTGGTGTTTGCTTACAGAAAACAGTTCTGCTGGGGAAATCCTGACCAGCTCTAGATGCAAGACAAATTATGGAATGCTCAGAAGTATTTGTAGCTTAAGGATAAATCCATACTCTCCAGAAAAAGGCCAGATACTATCTGCTGTGACAGTCATAGGTCCAGGGCATGTTCATCAGGTGGCACAAACACAACTGACTGAAATGGGGCCACAATTTGGGTGCATTTTTGAGCCATGCTGTGGTTCGGGATAGTGTCCTCCACATTCTGCAGATCTGACAGCATCAGAACAAAGTGTATGAAATGCTGGGCAGAAAGCTCTCAGCTGCAGAGGTCAGGATGTGGAATAAGCATTCAGAAACAGGAGGGGAATAGGAAGCATCATTTTTTAGACCCAGTACAGAGCCTTTTATATACAGAATAATCTGCAGAGGCTTTTGAAGCTTTTCACACACAATCAGAGGAGGAGAGACACTTTAACACCTTACATATGGAACCAATTGCTAGGGATTTCTCTGAAACTCAATATGCAGGTTTTATGCACAAGTAACATCTACAATACACCTGCATCCAGGAAAGACACGAGAACCCTTCATGTCCTTGAAGCCTTGCAGAATTATGAATGCCTCTTTATTCCAAAGCAAAGAGCATACTTATGATTATCTGGATCAGTGAGTGAAACATCCACATCAAAAGAAAAGTGTCCATTTTTGCCAGAAATTGGAAAGTTTTCTTTATGATCCCACAAGGTAGCCTTAAAGTATATCTGAAAGTACAGAGTAGGCAGGTTTGCTTTGGATCAAGAAGCTGATCTCTGTCCCGAGGGCACCAAACCGTGCAGTAGTTGCTATGGTACTACAAGTATTTTTGTTTATTAAATAGTAGATTAAATAGTCACATAAAATGATTAGCCTGCACAATGGATCATTCCCTGGGAAGGCTTATGTTACAAACTGCCTTTCTGGGGAAATTACTTAAGCTTTTCACTTACAAAATGTTTTGAATCTTAAGCTGGTGTGTTTAAGAGACTCTGCTCCTTACTCTGATTTAAGCTTATTTGTGCAGGCAGGTAATATAACAAGGCACTTTTACACCTATTAGAAACGTTGTTGCCACTGTTGGCTTCATGCAGTAAGCTCTTCAATAGATCCAGTACTATCACTATCATGAATGGGCTAGACTTGGATTACAATTCTTTTACAAGAAGAATGGATGCCTTGCCTTGGGTCATAAGAGTGCTGCAGTAGAAGTTAAAGATGAAGTGTTAGTCTGCATTACCAGACAGAACAACAGATTCCCTTAAAAGGCCAAGTGCACAAACACTGTCTACAAAATAAACTTGTTTGATTACAGAATTTAATGGGGGGGATATAAAACCTTTTACTATTCCTTATTTCATTGATCTGCCCTGGCATTTCTATTGCACTCCCTGCATTAGGCAGGGCACTATTATGAAAGAGATCCAAAAATAAGCATAAATACTCAATGGCCGATGAATGAGCCTTGGACTGGCTCAGGAGCCGATGGTCACCCAGCCTATGTCAGCACAACCTCAGTTACACAAAGAGAGGATCTGTCCCTTTGGCTGATGCTACCCAGAAATTCCTACAATTTTCAAGACCCTACCTAAGCTGTGGGTAGAGCAACACCAGATTACAAATGGTGGTGTATCTTGTAGAGCTGACCAGCAAAGAGCATCCAACTGAACTCTGAAACCATAACAGCTCCTCTTCATTTGATGGCTTTCACCAGAAGGTGACTGTGAAAAACACAGACAATGGAAGACCCCGATGGAATAGAAGTGAATCATACACAGCTATCACCACAGATAATTGTAGTTGCTGAACAAAGATGCCAGATTTCAGCAGACTCTGCTGTTTTAAAGTTGTCTCCAAAGAAAGGTCGAGTTAAGCAAAATACTATTAACATTAAGCAAGTACAGCTGTAGATAACAGATAAGAGCAGTTCTGAGGATAGTATTTGGCATATATTACACTGCTTCATCTGTTTTTTCTGTACCACCATAAATGATGACAGAACTCTTCTCTGCAACAGTTCCCACAACCAAAGGCATTGATCACTGGAGCTTCCAACAGAAAGGCAAGCGGAGCCAACACTGGCTCCAAAGAAAACAAAATGTGTACCAAACTTACAGGGAAGAAGTCATAAAATTCCCATCAAAAATGCCAGTAGGACTGAAGCAGACCGACTGCAAACAGACCTGGAAAGTTTACTGCTGGGCTCCCTTCTGGAGCAGGGGTGCAACAAACCAGATGCTGCACAGCTAAAGTTACAGAACCAAATACTCTGTCCTCCAGGCAGGAGGAGACAGGAACAGCCCAGGCATTTATCACAGCAGCAAATGCAATTTAAAATGCCCATTCAACATCAACAGAAAGCTTTTTTCCTTGCTTGGGGTCCTCAGCTGCCATTCAAACCCACAGGCCCTTTGCCCATATCCTCCTGAGGTTATTCTTTGGAGTAACCTCAAATTACCATTTCCTTGGGATGAACACCACACTGCTCCAATTCATTACTCCCTATACAGCCCCCCCCCCCAGGGAATGGGACTGTTCCAGATGACTACACAGATGTGAAAAACAAATTGGAGGATGGGAACACCCATGTTCAGAGACAACAAGACTCACAGGAGCCAGAACAGAAACGCTCTAAAGAAGTTCAAAACAGATCACTACACAGCATCTTTGCCTCCTGTAGAGAAAGAGCCATCATGAAAGTCTTGGTGCCAGATTTATCAAGTCTGCTTTATAGCTCAGTTTCCTTTGAGGAAACCAAGTTTTGTTGTTTATCCTTACAGTGACTACGAGGGAGAAGCAATTGGTTGTAACATTGCTATTTTAGAGATGAACAGATAAAGATGAAAGTTAACATTTTCTAGTGTGGAAAATGAATTTGGGAACTGCAGCAGGTGTCCTCACTTGGGATGACTGAGCAGGAACAGTGGCAGGGGGTGAGGATTGGTTGCTTAAGGCTCTCCTTACCCCAAGCCACGAACAGAAGACTTAGTGGAAGCTGCTTGGATTGGGCAACTCCCAAACCAGCATCCCATAATTTCTGACTGCCTTTGAAGAGCTGACCTGAGCAGTTTGGTCCATATTGCACATGGAGTTGGCTGCCGAGCCACAAAGCAGAACTCAGTAGCCTCTGTTGCACAGCTCACCAGGAGTGATGGGCCACAGTATATTCAGGACTACATAAGCAAGCTCTTTGGATGCCTTCTGAGGAACTCTGAGAGCAAGCAGCAACTTTAAGCTTGATTTCAAGTTTTAATGCCTAGCTGGACCCTTTCCATCTTCTTCCATTTATCTTTTTGAAAAGATGAATTCCTCCATTTAGTTTTAATCCTATTTCTCTCTTGGAGCTGCCAAAAAATCAAACCCGGTTCACTTCAGACAGCAGTTGATTGCCTTGGGGTTGAAGCAGCAACCCAACCGAAACGCAACACTTACTACCCTCTGCCTTCTCCTGCCTCCCAAAGCCGCTCCGGCCGCCGCTGAGCAAGAGCTGGCCGTCTGCCTGCCCCTGACCCATGGAGCTGCAGGCATGACCAGGCCTCCTCGGTATCAATCAAACCTGAGCGCTTGCTCAGAGGCAGCTGCAGTCGCAGAGCCAGCACAAAGAGCAGAGCAGCAGCTATTTTATTTACAACCTGCTGACAACAGAGTGGAAATTGATAGAAGCTGCAGGCAGCAAGTGACTCCCTGTCTGTCAGCACCAAATGGCAGCTCCCGTGCTTACTCGCTGGACAAGAGCTCTTTAACTCTTCCTGGCTCAGCCCAGGACACACAGGGGTGCTGCAGGTCTCCACCATGTTTCTATTTATGCCACAGCTTTATGCTGGTGCTTTCCCACTGCCTTCAGCTGAGATGCTTCTGATTCAGAGCAGTGAGAACACACCAGGACCTCCCACAGTCATGTATTTACTGTACATGTGCGTGTGTTGGACATACTGTACCTTCATACTTCACACAGTGCCAGATGTCAATACAAAGCACACTGGAACAACTTGATTCCATTCAGAAGAAACGGATTGATGTTATATTTGAAAGGAAAGGGCTCATCTACCCAGAAGCTCAGAAGACCTGTGCTGTCTATAAAGTCTGACCTTAAAAAGGGAATTAGTTAAACCATGTTGAACCCTTTATAGACGTCTTTTCACTGTAAACGGCTATCATTCAGTTTTAGTCATTTCCAAACAATAACAAATTAAGGTTGATTCAATCCTTGAAGAAGAGTGTTTATATGATGATCTAATGCAGTTTAATCAGTATCTTTAATCAATGCAGATTATCTAGACAAGGCTTCATACAAAATTCAATAGTTAGAATTTCAACTACATCAATATTGTTACTTTTAGTCCTGGGGCAGGATTTTGGACAGTGGCAAATCACATTAACTCCAAAGATTTCAGTCTAAAGACTATCTGTGATCCAAAAATGTGTCAAAATCCTCAACTCATACATGCACAAAGGGATTAAACATGAAACCTGAGTTAAAATTAAAATATGTCTACATTATTTTAAATCAAAGTACTTTCTTTGGACATAAACAGCTGAAAATAAATGAACTTCATTCTCCACCCTAAAAGATACCAGCATGGTTTGAAATTGCCTTTCAACCCTCTCCTTGTCCTCCTCCCCAGGTAATGGTGCCGAATCCCCTCTCATTTCTGGAGGTGCCTGGCAGCTTCATATCACACCTCTCACCCTGAGCATCTGGTATCACACCATGATCTCCAGCTGGCTGCTGGCCCTCACCACACTAACCTCAGTGCACTGAGGCTGGAGCAGAGGGAAGACGTGGTGCTGGAGGTCAGTCACCAGAACCAGCCCTGCCCTCCATCACTAGATGCAGCACAGGGGGTCTGCTGAGTGGGGAAACGAGATACCTGGAAGGCATCACCCTTCACCAAACCAACTCAGTATTACCTATAGTGTTCAAGAATTCACTGTCGTCTCAGTTTTTATAGCCAACCACAAAATGTGCATCGAGCACCTTACCTGGCCTCCACCTGCTCCAAAGAGACATGAGGCCCATAGATAATATCAGTCAGCCATGGGATCATATTCATCAGCCCTCAGTAGCCATCCAGAATACACCAGGACATCTCAAACAGCTCTGCTTATCTGCATTTTAACTTCCCTTCTGCAAGATCTATGCAAGGCTTTTCTTCAGCTCTTGGACATGTACCTAAAGCCCCAGTAATCATCAGTGCCTGGAAAGGTGATTCTCTTTGCATGACAGTCAGTCCTTAGCTCTATCTTTTTCATTCAGACTAAGCTCCAAATCCGAGTCTGAATTCAGAGCAAGCCACCAAGCCCTTGCAAGGTGATTAAGATGTGCCGAAGCTCAGACCCCCTCAGAACCACAAGAGTTCTGTAAGTGATCCCCAGTTCACCCATGGCACCATTCTGGAGCCGGGATAACTTCTCTGAAATCAAGTCACATATGCATAGGCTCCCAAGCCAGACACAAAGCGACTTTAAACACGAGAAACGAGCCTACACTGGAATAAGGTTTTCTGTAATCCTTCCAGTTACCTGCTGTGAGATAAGCAGCTGCAGCCACAATGTCATCATCATCTCAGTCAAAAGACAGTGATAAAAGAAAATCAGATAACTCCAAATTCCTCTGCTGGCATCCATCCCCCTCTGCTCACCTTAAGGGCAAACACTGAAGTGCCACAAGTGCCGTCAACCTTTCTGTGAAAGGGAGTTGTGGCAATTTCTGTCTCAAACAGAAGCAAATCCAACAGTTTCATTTCAGTTCACTCAGACTTTTATTGGCATAAGCAAAATCATGTGGACCAAACCACCCGCAACTGCTTTATGATTACACTGGGTTCAAATGCAAAAAGCCCCTTGTAAAAACAGCTCCTCATGTGTTACCAGACTCTTCCACATCACAGATCAGTTGGTCAGATTTAAGCTGTTTGCAAAGACAGAGGATGATCTTTTTAATCTCTGATTTGATAACTCTCAAGATGCTAATCAGAGCAAACAGACAAACTTGCACTTGATCCCTGGAACTTGTGTTAAATCAGTTGTGACTGATGCCATGCTCACACTGAAAAGATGAGCTACGCTGCAGAGGATGTGTAATCCCAAAAGGAGAGCAACATGTCAAATCAGCTGAACCAAGAGAGATGAAAGCTCCGAGTGCTATTGGAGAAAGAACCCAAACCAACCAAACAGTTAAAAACATTTATGGAGCAAACACACAAACTTTCCATTAGACAGCTGGTTCCTTACTTGGGGAAAATATATACGTTACTAATAGGAATTATATCCTATTTCCTTTCTACTGCTTAAAACATACAAACAAATTATATTTCAGACTAAAGACATATTATTCATGGATCTTTTACTTCACTGGAATTTATAGTTCAATTCCAAACCTGTAATTTTAAATGTTGGCTCTTTTTCTAAGTAATTCACCAGAAGGGGGTCCCAAGTCCCCTTGCTGCTCCTACTAGTAAGGAAAAAAACCTCCCTGCCAACTTCCACAGGAATTGGTGTATATCACAAGCCACTGCACTGCCCAGACATGACTTCCCACATCAGAGCTGAAGTGAAATACATAGACATGCACATAGAGCCTTTCTTCTCTGAGGCTCACACAGCTGCTGTTAAACTGGTGGTACCAGAGCTTGGAGGCCAAGAGAACTAAATGCAGCACCCAGCAACTAGGTGAAATAACATTCACAACACAGTGTTCAAAGAGAAGGAAACCTGCTACCAAGCTATTACTGCAGGAACCTGCTGCTGAGCAGGACATGGGTTGAGGGAGCATCTCTAAGGACAATCAGGGAGCTCTTGCCTCAGGCAGGGCCCCAGCCACAGCCTGGGGAGGCTCCGGAGCATGGCAGGGATGGAGCAGAGCACAACACATGTCACTGAGGGCTTCCAGCCAACTCGTGGAGATTTTGGCTGAGAAAACAGTGAGCTGGCACCTTTTAACTGTGCCAGAAGGTCTGTAGGAGCAGGCTGCTACCTCATTCCTGGAACATGTGTTCAGTCACCTGCAGGTCACATACCAGAAGGCTAAATGTTAAACTTCGGCTGGGTAAACCCACCACACCACACATAGCTCTAGAGGAGATGTGTACCCAAAGTACAAGGATTAACACATTCCCACAGGGATGACAAACTGAGTTCAACCCCAACCCCAGGCAGGGAGCTTTCTCCGTTGGGGTTAGCGGAGGCGTCAGTCCTCTTGGATCACCATGTGCCTCCTCCTGAACTCCTGGGCTGTTTCACAGACCAGTTTCTCTCCCTTGGCAGGTCACAGGAGCAGACACATGAAGATGGAACTTGATCTAAGAGGTTTCATTGTCAGAAGCTACATTAAAGTCCAGGGAGGTGTTTTGCTGTCACCCTCTTGAGGTCCCAGTGACTGGTTTCTCAGTCTGCATTATGTCAGCTTATTATATAGCAAGAAAGGATGGAAATAAATAACCATCAAACTAGCCCTGCCTTTCCTCCTCCACGTTCCACACAAGAAAATCCCTCAATCCCTTTGAAACAAGCTGAAGCTTATGCCAAACCTAACAGAGCTCATGCAGATGTTATCTTTTGAAATGACACCTTCAATTTAATTATCTCAGAGATTAAATCATCTCCAAACTACTAAGCAAAATAACTCAGTGGTGCCAAAACACTGCATCACACCATGACTTCTCCCTTTTTTTTCCTAGCCTCCCCTTTAAGCCTTCTCTCTCAGAACGGCAGAAGCCCACAGATATGCACCCACACCAAGCCTCTGTGCAAAGCCAATCCTGCCAGCACAGCTCAAGTCCCCTATCTACCTTAAGCCTGACCCCAGCTCTGCTGGTATAAACTTAGAGCAGTTCCAGGGGTTTTCAGGGCAGGAAGGAACCAAATTTAACACACTGGATTGTGAGTTGTGCAAGAAAAAAAAGAGTACCTGAAAGTGCACCAGCTTCATCTGAGAAAGTCCAAGAGGAAAATCAAGATTCAAAAGCCTCCAGTCTTGACTGCTTTGCCTGCAGCTCCTTACAGGCACATCCTGCTGCCTCACCGCATGCTGCATTTCCCTATCCAAATCTGTGCCAACTGGTGTTTGCTATGCTTGATTACACACACTCTTCTGAACCCACTCCCCCAGTCCTGCAGCAGTCTTGGAAGTCACATTCCCAACGGCATTGGCACTGACCAGCCCAGAGATCACCATGGGGATAGCACAGTCCTAGTGCTTGTTGAACTGGGGATGCTAGGTGCATAGCCAAAATAAAAGCATGTTCCTCCCTTTCCTTCTCCTCACACATGCATGACACTGCTTCAGCCATGACACAGAGGGACAGTTGAGTGACCAGCACTACCGCCCTACAGCAAAAGCCAAAGATGACTCTTTAGTCTCATTTCAAGTCAGGAGAAGTATTTGCCAAGAAGGAATCATTATTCCAGCCAAGTTTGTTATAACTACAGTGTCCTTTACCATATGAAGGCATGTGGAGCAACATAATGAACTTTCTGAAAGAGCAAGGAAATAATTGCAACCTTCTGGCTGCAGGGATCAGACGGGAGTGCACACAGCCTCGGAAACAGCTCGCTTGGCCATCATAAGCCACTGAAACAGAGCATGCTTCTCTGGAGATGATTTTAGAGCAAGGACAGCCAAGGACCAAGGATGGGATGTGAACCAGAAGCCAGTTTTACCTGGACCCCAGGAAAGCCAGCTAGCTCAGAGACCAACTGTGTGGGGCAACACACACCCCAACATTCAGTGCCAAGGGCCACACAAATCCAGGCTAAGTGTACTGCACTAGACTATGAGCAGTACTACACAGAGGTGGCTTGATCTTAGAAGAAAAAGGACAGGGGAATAGTTTTATGTGATAGTTCTATGATCAACCAGCTTCCGTCACTCAGATACTGCCATTTCTGTTCCAGGGAAAGAAAACACAAACTAGATGGAGGCATAGAGCTGAGAAGCACCAGTAGCTTCTAAAGACCACCTGCTTATAAACCACAGACAGGTCACTTGAGGCACAGTATCCCCGTGTCCCAACCTGCACAGCATGTTTTTCTTGCATGTAAGAATGTACTCAGCATGTACAGCATGCTATTCTTACCTCCTCTGTGTACGGGCAACACACCATTCCTCCTAAAGATCTCTTAAATGTTATGGTAGAAGGACAAAGTGTGGCCATCTAGGCTCTCAACAGCAACTGCCTGCCTCAGGTAACAGCCAACAAGACAATCTGCAATAGGAAGTGCCAGGAAGAATGAGATTTTGAAAAGGGCTGGGATCAGATGCTTCAAAAGGAAAGCATAAACCTCCATACATCAGACAGTAACAGAACTTACTCTTCAATAAGGTGGTTCTCAGGCAGCACAGTCTACCTGCTGGGCTGTGCTGTGGTGGGTTTATCTGCTCTGATGCAACCAGCGCTGGACTCAATAGTGGTAAAGAGTTCTGAACCTTTTAAACTTTGGACTGTGTTTGTGTCCTGTGACACTGTGATCCACAGACACTGTGCTCATATGCAAACACACAAGTTCACAGCTTTGTCATCTTTTAATTAAAGCAGACAAGTAAAGTTCTTAGGTTGGGGCTTCTGTTCTGTGTTTATAGCACAATTCAGCCATGGGGCTGTTATTCACAACTCAACTTTGCGTTCTCCCCTCCCTCCTATCCTCCAGTATTCCTGTGCCTTGGCAAGAAAATTAACTGCTTGACTGTGCTGTTGGCTATTTCATATTCTGCTCTATCTCCTCTCACAGAAGAATGGTGCTGAGATGTCTGGAGAGGGATAAGAGCTTGTCACTTCTACAACACTGCCTTTTTAAAAGATTTAACATTCAGTTCTCTCGAGTCCTGGAAACAAGACATCCTGGCACAGGAGTCTTACGTGCTAATGGCATGACACCCTATTGGATTTAACTAACCTATGGCCCTATGAATGAGAGTGCCTGTGAGAGAGAGTGGGGCAGAGAGAGAGTAAAGGAGAAAAACACTATGTCAAGCCTAAGAACTAACCCATCCGAGTTATCAGGCTGCTCGAGTCAGCAATTTGTTTTATTAACATTATTCCCTCTGGTTTTACATCTCAGTTACCCCTAGCAACCTATTCCCAAACTGCCTGCACTATTCATGTGCTTAAATCCAGCACATACTAAGGAAAAGAACCTGGGGCTGCAGCTAACATTGCTGTTATTCCCCTGCAGTCCTCAAGCCTCAAGATTGATGCCAGACACATACCAGGCAGAATGGGCTACAAAGCAGGGAAGTGGGACAGCACAAGGAAAATTGTCTCCCATGAGATCCTGCAATTAAAATAACAAAAAAAAAGAGAAGAAAAATACTTGATTTTGCCACAATATTTTCTCTTGAAAACCTTCCCACAGGTTTAGAAGAGGGTGGTCTAACCTGAAACTCAAAGTTCCTGCTCATGGTATTTCTTCCTCCCTGCAGAAGCTAATCTGAAATCATGTGCTGTCCCCAGCCCAGTCTTTTGCTCCAGTGTCCTTCTCCACTGCACATTGACCATCTGGCACAGGCCAAAGCTTACACTTGAGTATTGCAGTGGCGAAGGTATGTGGAACTGTGCTTCCATCGTTCTGGGTGGGATTTTGATTCACGACTAGGAAAAGCAAAAAGCATAGGCTCCTGCGGAAGCTATCAGGCAAGCAGCCACTGCCAGTTCCTCCCAGATGATCACACCACAATCAAATCACAGCCAATCTCCCCACTTCCAGCAAGCCTTGTGTCCCTGCTTCCCTCATCACCTGTGAATGTCATCTGCTGCTCCAAAGCCATTAACATCACTCAACAGGGAGTTGAGCCAAACAGGGCTTTTTCATTCTTTCACCCAAAGCTGGCACACAGTTTTGATACAATCAGATAAACAGACTCAAGCTGCAGCCCTCTATTGCCACAGGCAAGGAGGTATGTATCCATCACAGCTACTCCTCAAGTGGTTCTTTTCCAAGTGGACTTCCTTCAAGACTGTTGGGGTCATCTTGTACTCACAGTCTTAGGGTGAGCTACCACTTCCCTGTCCGACTTTCTGAACAAACCATGTAAGAGTCACAGCCTGCCCTACCAGCATCCTGATGATCCTTGTGCTCACCTTGGACTAAGAATAAATTGCCTTTTTTTTCTCCTTGAACTGAGAATAAACTGGTTTTCTTCCCATCAATTTTCCTCCTCTTTCTACCCATCAATTCTGCTAAGAGTGACCTGCAAGCAGAGCACAACAACTAACACACTGAAGATATTCAGCAAAGTTTAGGATACGTTGTGGTGTCCAGTTACAAAATGGCATAAATTACATCCTGGAACGCATTATGTCCTGCTATGTTAGACAAGAGGAAATGTGGTATACAATGAAATAAAAGACATCCTGGAACCTATTACATACTCAAAAGACAAAAGAAAGGACATTATAGGATCGATGTGGCTAATAAATGATGTGTTGGCATCTCTTTTCTACCAAGATGTGGATTAACAACAGATGTATTACACTAATGTCTATTTGTACACTAATCTAAAACAACTGCATTGCTGTTGCAGACAAGAATTTGATAAATGCAGCCCCCATTCCAGCTCTGTGAGTCCTGCTGAGCTTTAGGAAAGGTGGGGAGAGGGGTGAGCCACTCCCAGTTTCCCTTTCCAGAGTTCAGGCACTTGCTCTCACCTATTTTTCTCACTGGCCTATTCCCTGCAGATTTCCATCTGGGATCCTGAGAATCCAGGGAAGGGAAAGGGCTGCCTTGCACTAGCCCAGAAGCCTGCAGGTCAGGTACAGGACGCTTGGGCAGTAAGGACTACTGAGCATGTCAAAGCAGTCAGGGCTTTTGAACTCCAGAAGCTGAAGGGTTAAATCCTGGAGCTGAGCAGTTTCCAAAGTATCACTTTCCTCCTCACAAGCCAACAGCCCTCCTGCATTTACATAAGGCCCTCCAGGGAAGGCAGCTGCAGAAAGCATGCCTTCCTCAGGTGGCTGGGAGACACTGCTGGATTTACCCTCTAGTTCCTTTCCACAAAGAGCAGCTGGAGAAGCTTTAGTCTCCAGACCCCTGTGCAGTCCCAGCTCGATAGCTGTGAGAGTTCACTCACTGGCCCCCAACTGCAAGGGGGAAGCACGAGAGCAGGCTTTGCTGCTCTGGAGACCTGGAGGAAGGTGGCAGATGAGGTGGAGACAATCCTTCACCAACCATCTTGGCAGCAGAGGTGAAATTCAGTTTAGTACCAGCTGCAGAGATCCTTCTTCAGGTAGCACTATTCTCCATAGCATGTGCAGAACAGAAGGCTGTCCACAACATAAAATCATAGAATGATTTGGATTGGAAAGGGCCTTGAGAAGGAACTTCATCTAGTTCCAAGCACTCTGCCATAGGAAAGGACATCTGAGGTTTGTGGGGTCACATGCCAAAGACATGAGAGGGAACAACTACCTCCCATTCCTTCTCTCATTTCCTAGGCTTCCTTAGGAGCCAAAGTGCTTATTCCCTATTAACAATGCAGAAGGGACAAAAAGGTGTAGAGAACAAACAGAGGGGCTTGGAATACCTGATCCTGTGGACAGGGACACCTTGCTGGTGCTCAGAAGCGGTTGTGGATGATGGCACTGGTGCGAGCTGCTGTGAGCCACCAAATGTTGGGTACTCAACAGCAGCCAAGGCTGGGAATCAGGAGGTACACGAGCCCGGCACCCCAAAGCTGACCGCTTGGCCTGTTCCTCACCCAGGCTGTGTCTTAACTGCTGTAAAGGAAGAAGATCAGTGGGTCTTGGGAAGGGAAAAAAAGAAGCAGAATCATAAGAGAGAAGGAGGGAAAGGAACGTGAAGGTGGCTAGTTGAGAAAGCCTAGGTGAATACATGTGATCCTTCCTCCCCAGCCAACAGAGGCTTGCTCTGTGAAAAAGATATTCTCTGAAATAAGTTGTATTTGCTTCCAAACCCAGTGCAGATATGTCACCAGTCACTCACAGCTCCACTGCAGACACTAGCAGAGATTGTAAGAAAAGGTGATAGGGTCTGTCTTCACATTGTCCATAGCCTGGCTTATTGGCATGGCCAAGAGCACCACTTGAACAACAGTAGGATCATCCCTATAGAATTTGTGACACAAAATGCTAAAGTGGGTTGTTAGCCATCACACAAACGTGATGAAGATCTGAGCAAAGAGCCAACAAACAAGCGTATCCACAGATGCCACATACATTTTTCTATGTATATTTACAAGCTTGTATTAATGGAAATTGCTATTCTGTGTTAGGCACCACAACCAGCTATTCAAGATCAGCGTCACAGCAGGTTTTACGTGGTACTCCAGCCACTGCTTTACTTCCACCAGGCATGTTTAGTTCACAACCCAGCATCATCCCAACCACAACCCAAGCCAGTCCCATAGTTACCCAAACTTTAAACTTTCTAGAGGGTATTTCTATTAAACAAACCCTCCCTGCAGAACTCCCAGTGATGATGCTTAAAGAGATGTGCTTAAGAATTTAATGTGAAACAGAACCTCTACTTCAAGAGATTATCTATACACACGCACTTGCTAAAGGCCATCTCCAAATAGAAAGCTGCAGAATAGGTGTGTTCTCCACACACATCATCTCTCTTCCCCTACCCATAAAAATACTATGAAATCTGAAGCAAAAGGGAATCTCATATCCCAGCCACAGTCTCTGCCTAAGCAGTTCTGGTTCATATTTTCATTTCTTGCATTTCTTCTACTTTCCCTTCCCTGGATGTATGTCAATGCCCTTAAGGTGCTGAAAAAGCTAAGTTACTCCACATGGAGAAGAGGTAGGAAAATTCTCCAACTTCCATGCAGTTCAATATTCCACAACAGGCTGAAGTTTTGCTTCCTGCAGCACTTCAGCACTTTGGAGCAAGTTAGTTTTCCCTGGGACAATGGGATTTGCAAACATTTGTTTGACACTTGTTTGAAGAAGGCTCACATCGACCCTGGCAGTGACATGGTGATAATTCTACCTAAGAAACACACACAGTGTTCTCAGTGGAAAATCCTCTTTGTTGGCACATAGAAGGGCAAGCCTCTGCTGGCATCCCTGCTGCTGAGGCAATGGACTGAGCCATAGGCTCTCACTATGCAGGACTGTCACTAACAGGCTATATCCAATGCTAATTAGGGCTCAAAAAGTTTTGCTTCTGTTTTAGGGGCATTTGAAAAGGGACTCCAAGAGCAACAGGCAGAGGCTTTTAGGATACACAGCAGCAGGACCAGAACCCACCACCCATGGAAACTCTCCCTCCAGCGCAGAACATTTTCTACAAACCATAGAACAGAACAGGATGCCAGAAAGACTTCCCTGAAGCACCAACAGTTCCGTAACTCTCTTCCAGCTCCCATGCACCAGCAGCCTCCACTCCTGTCCCCATCAGCCCAGGGAGGAGACATGGGACACCTGAGTCTGCAGCCTCCTGCCCTTGGACAACCTGAGAGGGGGACATCTCTGTATTCTGCAAAAGGAAGCAAGCATCACCTGGATCAACAGAACACAAAACCAGGTTCCAGACTTGGAAAGATGTGATAAAAGAGGAGGTGGAGCGAGAAGATGTAGGGCTAGTGAGGGACAACACATGGAGGAATCTACAGAATCCTGCCCCAGGCTACACAATTCCTGGCTGTAGCCCCTGTCTCTGAGCACCAAACACTTCACATGAGTTAAGACCCTGGCCTGGGTGCTGCTGTGGAGCTGGATCTCTGCTGCTTTCCATCTGTTTGTACTTGAACTGGTCAAGAGTCTCACAAAAGAAAAAGTACCTCTGAAAGCCATGATCAGGGGAAAACTGGGACACTAGAAGCAGAAGTGAGGACAAACTTTGGCTGACAGCACAAATAAACATATTACAGCTCCTCTTATGTTTAATAGCCATTAAAAAATGCTAGAAGACATAAATATAAGACCCAAAAGCTCCTACCAAGGACTTGGGTTTATCATAGAATAGCCCAAGGGAATGCTCTGGACCTGGAGAGGTCTTAAGCTTTCATTCAATCAGAAGCTGAAAAAGGACCCTAAGGCCACCTCAGCCTGTGCAATGGATTGGAAGGGTGCAGTGGAAGTATTAATTGCTCGAGTACCCTTAACACAACAAAGTATTCCAGTGGAAGCAGCTACTTCATGGCCTTGCTACAGACAAGGGTGCAAATACATAGAAACAGTGCAGCAAAAAGGTTGCTCCCTGCTGATAGGGATAAAGAAGCCAGGAAAAAGCAATAGATACAACAAGTGCATCCAAAGGAAAACAAGTCTTGCTATGATCCAGAAAAGTGGGACAGCAAGAAAGGGCCTAGGCAAATTGGGATTTTCTGATCACACAGGAAAGTCATGGCTCCAGCTTAGGGCTTGTCCACCTAAGCCTTGGATACCAAAGAAAAGTCCTCCCTAGTTAGCACACTAACTGCCAGTGTGGACACTCAAAGACCACAGACAAATTTTGCCCCTTTGGAGGCAAGAGCACTGCTATGTGCACTGAAAACAGAGTGAAACAGCTCTTCAGTGTATCTCAAACCTGTCCCTATGGCAACAAGAACAGAACAAGTTCTACACCGTCAACTGCCATCACTGCATGCTGAGTATTAAACATTGTCTCCAGAGACCTGCAGCGTAGACAGCTTCCAGGAAACAAAGTAATGTGATTATGGGTTAGAAAAGATCACAAGAGGCCCACGTATGGCAAGAGTTAGATCCAGACACAATTACTGGCCTGAAGCAGAAGCTTTACCCTCAAGAGGGGACACACAGATGGAAGAGCCATTTCCCTGGATACCTGAGGAGAGGAAGGTGCTCCTCAAGCGAGGAAAGGCATCATATCTGGACCTGAGAGCAAAATCCACAACAGGCACCCACACACTCATGAAAGATATTCTGGATGGCAGCATGCTATAATGGAGATGACTGGAAAAAAAGCATACTATGAGATCTGGAGACAAAATACCAGTAAAAACAGATGAATATTCTTGCCAAATTCTTTCACTTGAGGACTGTGTAATTAGGCCAGGGAAAGCACAACAGAATATGCTATAGAGAATAGTCGTGCATCAGCTTGTTAACCCAACAGGCCTCTTCCATCTCCAAAGCCTGGATTTCAGAGCAGGTATCTGACATGTATGGATTGCACCAAGTGGTAAGCCAACAATTCTGATCTCATCATGAAATTAAGCCCAGGCCAAGTGTGGGGAAGTCAACAGACATGCTAGACCCTTGTTAGCAGGGGAACGCTCCCTGTGGAGCAGTGGAGTTATGCCCAAATAACTGATGGTGGACAGGACACAAGTGACTTCTGCATATGCTGTTGTGTGCAGCACCTGCAACAGCTATCCTCTGAGCTTGCAAAGTTTCAGTCCCCAGGTACCAGACTGCCCATAACATCTCAGCTACACTCCACCATTCACATGCAGAACAGCAGCAGGGAGTCTAGACAGAAACTCAACTAGCATAACCACAGACAAGCCTACTGTAAACAGGATGCAAATATGGCCCATGCAACCCCACTTGGGACTACAGGGATGTTGCTGAGACTGTAAATAGGGCGCATTTGTGAAAAATCAAGCATCTGGGCACCACTGTGGAGTTCTCCGTCCCTTATCATCGCATAAAACAAAGCTACCCAATATAGCAAGCCAGTTTTCAAGAAGGTTGCTGTGTATCACCCCTTACGTGACCTTGCCTGAGTCATGACTGGACCCTAGAGTCTTCCTCTCCAGTTCTGGGCTCTAAGTAGATGGCTACACTGCTTCCCTTGAGACCCAGCGAGGCAGAAATAGGAAATGAAATGGAGAACAGGGAGGAAATTCCATCTCCCAACACAAAAAAATTAAGAGGCAGTCACAGAATTCTCCTGCTAAGAGGTAAAGAAATACGTACGCAAGAGCAAAGGCTAAAAACACAGAAACATCTTGTTAAACTTTTACAGTTTAACCACTGAACAAGCTACTTTCTCTCCATAATTTATACCTGAATTGTGTGTCTAGACATGACATCATTTTAAGGTATGCCTTGTGTTCTGTGGTAAGTTTACAATAACCAGAACTTATAATTGCTGTGGTTCAGGTCAGCAAAAGCGGAAAAAATATCCCAAGCCCCTTCGCAGCAGCTGTTCTTGGTAATGGGTTTAGGCTGTTGTTTTCTGTCAAGGAGACAAGGCCTAGCAAATGCTGAAAGCCAACATTCAACCAACTCCCCTTCCTAAAAGGGATGAATACCACGGAATCTTCTAAGGCAGCTTTATTTGGTATGGTTTGTATTAAAACAGTGAAGGACAGCCAGAGAAGCAAGGGCAATATAACATCTACTGTATGCCTGCAGAGACTGACAGCTACAGACACACTAGAGCCTGCTCTATGCCCATGCAATAAACCAGTTATCCAACTAAAGTAAGCCTGGGAGTCTCAGGTGGGATAACAACACACACCAGCATGTTCTCACTACTGAAACAGAAATGCCAAGGCTACAAAAGCTGGAACCACAGTACACTTACCACGCACCAGCCAACTCTTACTAGAGGAATGAACCCCGTGGTGATAAGGGCCCTGGGCCAAGTGACTTTAATCACATGAGGAGCTGCAATCACTGCTCTGGAGAGCATGGCATCCTATTGCATCAATTAAGTGGAATTTAGACAGTGGAATGAGGGAGAAATCTGTGTAACCTGAATTAATAAACGATGGTTTGGTTCTGTTTTGGGGTGTGGTTTCTTGGTTGGATTTGGGGAGTGGTTTCTTGGTTGGATTTGGGGAGTTTATTTGTTGGTTTGTTTTTTAACTGGCACTGGAAGCATGGGCAGGCTAGGTTCCAGAGCCAGGCAAGGAGGAGCAGGAGCTGGGATCAGAGCACACAGGAGGACACCTCAGTACACATCAACACTGTCTTTATGGCAGCAAGCAGAGAAACTCTTGTGCTGTCACATACAATGCAACCCAAAGATCCTAAAGCGAAACCTGGATCCACAGATGCATTGGGTGGAACTCATAGTCCATATCAGGCACAGGTCTGTCACGCCCAGGGAAATCCCAGTTGGAAGTGGCCTACAATGATCATCCAGTAAAACTGCCAACCTTTTTTTTGACAGAAATATTACCATTGAATTAAAAACACCTCAAGGTTACACCAGCCAGCACACACCCTGCCTTCATGTGATCTCTAAAGGAAGACAAACTATAGCCGTGATACCCAAAATAAGGTTAAAGACAATAAATTACAGAGGATGAAGTGAGCAAATTTCTAAGTCAAAAGGATATGCCATAACTATTACTGACATCTAAAAGGCATAAAAGATTGTCCAAAATCCAGCTTTCATCACCAGTCAGGAAAGAGCCAAGAGACATAGAACTTGACAATCACCGTCCCTTCTTCTTGTCCCACAAGTGATCCAATCCAGACCACACAAATGCTCACAGTTACAAGAATGTGAGTGGGTACAATCAACATACTGATGTGTTTTAAAATAGAATCACCTTCCCTCACTATGCAGGTCCCACAGCGTTTTGTTATACTACTTTTCCTGCATATATAAACATCAGTGGTCCAACTCTCATCATCTGTATTAGCTAGAGGAAAAAAAAACAACAAGAACTCTTGATTACTTCTTAGCTCTTCCAACACCAACTCAGAAACAGGGATCCATTTCAGCTAACAGTAAAAAAGAGAAAGCCCATGCTACTGGACTACACAGCTAGATAAGAGGCTGATTATGGTACCCAAACTGAAGCTAGTTTTCTATTCCGCTGGTTAATGCGGGCACAGGGCTGTCACATCCCTACCTGGATTGATCCACATTGATGTGACATCAAGTCACACAGAGATCTGGGCCAGCACAAGGCATTCCAACATACATTTCGAATCACATGCACACCAGGGACTCATACCTGGACCAGCAAACCTGACACATCATTGGAATGCAGGGTTTGTGCAGAGCTACACTGATTATTCACAGGGAGCAGCCCACAGTGTCACACCATTTAGCGCCATGGGGAGAGCTGGAAAGCAAAGGAAAACCATGACAGATGCTGGCAAAGACTGCTCTGGGATAGCTGATGCTTATGAGCAGTGGTGAAGAGGAGGAGAAAGCAGCCACTGCTTTTCAGTGCCAGATAAGTAAAGAGCAGTGGTGAGAACACCATTGCTCAATAGATCCCAAGGGAGCAAGAACATTCCTGCCCAAATGGTGCAGCTGACCCATTACATCCTCTGTCCCAACCTGAGTGCACATTAGGGTCTACAGCTGGCTTATAATGAAAATCTGAAGTCATCAGGGCTGTTCTGGCTTCAGTTTTTGTTAAAGATGTTGAACATCAGCCCAGGTTTGGTCAAAAGGTTACACAGGTTTTCAAATCATTCCAGCTTGCAGTGACCAAAGGTTGATTTAGGGTTTGCTGTCAGAGCGTATCTGCATTTACAGTTCTACAAGCTGCCATAAAAAGCCAGGTGAAGATCAGAGTTTCTGCTGATTTGAGATATAAACGAGGTACAAAACCATGTGGATAGGAAAAAGTATACTCACTCACTCTGGGATCATCACAATTCCAAGGACAAAGGACTGATAAATGATAAGCTTTTGATATACTTCAGGAAAATAGTGCTCTCTTTCTCCTGTCAGCTTTTAATGAGTTGGAAGAATGAAACTTACTTTTATTTTATCTCTCCTGTTTAAAATCAGAAAAACCTAAAGTTTAACAATTGAACTTGTAGCAGGAAAGAGATTTCAGGGTGAATGCTTATATCCCAGAGTTTACAGTGTTCAGCTGTCCAGGTCTTGGAGACCAGCACCGAGTGTCAAAGGACACTCATTCTAGGAAAGAGCCTCCACTAGATATTAATAAAGCCATCTAAATGCTCATTCACATTCCCCGCTACACTGTTGTGTAAAGAGCTTACAGTTTGATGGTTAACATCCTAACTACCACTGCTAGTAGCCATTCTGCTTCCCTAAGAGAAGAGTAGGGCAAGAGTGATACCTTTGTACAGACAACTCACACTAGAAATGCACTTGAACCTCTCACTTAGCAAGGAGAATGGTTTATTTTCCTGTGTAGCTAATAAAAAGCTGCTGTCTTGCTGTGAGTGCTAATATTAAAACATAAGCAAGAATCTTCGAGTTCATGTTATGTTAAACGTCACCCAATACCCATCCTCTGCATCCCACACAGACAGACTAGATGCAATAGAAATAGCTGCTTATTTATGTTTCCATAAGGACTAGCAAGGACACAGCCACAGGAGAGCGTTCAAGGCATCTTTGGCAGATCACCCTGGGAGATGTGTTTAGCAGATAATACAACTGGAGAACACTTGAAAACCCACTGTTTGTTTAATCACTGGAGGGTATGTTTGAAAAGATCAAATAAGCCAAGTTTAGGAGTAGCTTGCTCCCCTCATTTAATGGGCTGTAATGTTTTACAGTGCAAAGCCCTGAAGCAATACAGCTAGCTGCAGCATTTGGAGCCATCACCTCTCAAATACTATGAACCATATGAATTTAACAACTCTCACCACCAGTAAAGAGAAAACCAGAACCTTTGTTACTTAAAACTCAGGCCTTGACTACTGAAGCTCAAATACAAACCTGTGTCTGTTGTCAGCCAGTGTATCTATTGCCCAAGTCGGCACTGGAGAAGAACTTAACCAAGAGACTTTACAGTTTCAGTTTCTCAGTGGTACCACAGCAGTTTCTATGGCTTGTGCTTAGAAAACACCCTCTTTCAATAAGAACAAGCCCCAAAACCTTCAGAAAGAAACCTCTAGTGCTTGGTCAGGTGAGCCACCTTTGATATAGTCACTGGCAGCGGGAAGCAGCCTAACAGAAGCCTGTCTGCCATCAATGTTCCTGGAGGGTTTTAAAACAAAGAGCTACCTAGCAATCCACATGGGCCCCTGCACTTTCCATAGCGGATACACAAAGACTTCTTTAGCATTACTGCTACAAAAGTCATCATTTACAAATTAAACATCAAATTCTGATCTTGACAGGGTTTGTTTTCTTCTTTCCTTATGCTCATGTAAGAAGGAATGCATTTTATTTACAGGAAAATTAAAAGACAGGAATTTCTTAATTTCTTCAACCACCTCTTAGGATCTCCACAACCAAGTGATCAGTCTTCTAGACCCATATTTCTATGATCCTCTTGACTTTGTTAGAATTGCTGTCCAAATTAATCCGAGTCACTGCCTTGGGCAATCCTGCACCCTACTCTGTTCATTACTGGATGTGCAGTGGAGGCAACAGCTATCCATGGCATTGCAAGGCTTCAAGAACAGCAAATAAAAGTCACAAGCAGCACTAGTTTTTGAGTTACTCAGTTGATGGTATTAGCAACCAGAAAACCGCAAATGTTACAAGAATTTGCCTGTCAAGAAGGAACACATGTAAGATGTGGTTGCATCTGTAGTATGACCCTCATGTTGCCTTTCTTATATACTGCACCCATTGCTATGGATCTTGAAACATCTGTGCCTTTCCAGTGACTGATTATCCAGAGACACGCAACAGTGCTCAGTATCTATAAGAAGCCAGGGACTGAACCCTGAGTTTATTACAGAAAAGAGCTGGAGTAAGCTGCTTGCCAGAAATCCAAACTCTAGCCAACAAGTCCCTCCAGGCTCACTTGGAAAGGTCTTGTAACCTCATTGCCGTATGCCTGCTGGGCTCAAAATGAAATGCAAACTCACATGTTACTTGTGGATTTGGATGCACTATCCAAGGAGGAGACAAATCGGGAGCCCAAGCAAGAAGCATGTGTTATGAGTCCAGAATAAACTTTATCATTCTTTAATGAACTTCATGATAGCAGATTTTCACAGAGCCATTCCTTAATGGCCTTGCCGCTTTGGTGGTTGAGGGACCTAGTACAATCCATTTAAATGAGTGAGGTTTCACTCTCTTACACATTTAATGAAGTCTTTCATTAAATGTTGTTTGAAATCTAGTTCATGGTACAAAGAATCATAGCTGCTTTCTTCAGGAAGTTCAGCAGCTTTTGCTCAGCCTTCACCTCTTTAGGAACTGTAGAGTTGCTAAAGACCCATCCAACAATCGTTCTTTACGCCACAGTTACAATCAGGGATCTTGCAATGCTACACTTGCTTAGGAACTGATTAAATGTTTCCTACTCTTCGTAATCACATGTATGTAGTCCTTAGAATGAGTCTATACCTACACCTCTTGCCCAGCCTTTTAAAAACATGAGTTAGCTCCTAATGACCGCCAATTCTGGTGGTTTTAAGAGAGCTCATTTGTGCTGATGCTATTTCCAGCTGCATACATAACATACACCTACTAACTGCTGTAGCCAGTTGTCGTGGTTTAAACCCAGTCAGGTAATTCGTTCGCTCACTTCCCCCCCTTTCTTGCCCTCCCCCTGCTCTCGGAGGGACGGAGAGGAGAATCAAAAGAATGCAACTCCCACAGGTTGAGATAAGAACAGTTTAGTAACTAAGGTATAACACAAATCACTACTGCTACCACTAATGATAATAATGATAAAGGAAATAACAAGGGAACAGAATACAACACCTCACCACCCACTGACCGATAACTCGCCCCCCAAGCCCGACCAAGCTCCGACCGATACCTCCTCCACCCCTGCAGTCTCCCAGCCCTTCCAGCTAACTCCCAGTTACATCCTGGGCATGACGTGCTGTGGTATGGAATACCTCTTTGGTCAGTTTGGGTCAGGTGTCCTGTCTCTGCTTCCTCCTGGCTTCCCCTCCTCCCTGGCAGAGCATGAGGCTCACAAAGTCCTTGGCCAAACCAAAACATCATTGTTATCAGCTCTGTTCCCAGGCCGAAAGTCAAAACACTGCACTGCACCAGCTACCAAGGAGGAGAAACATGACTGCTACTGCTGAACCCAGGACACCAGTAATCAAAGTTTACCAATCTCATTAGTTCAGTACAGTACAAATCCCATCAACTATAAACAGCATATTCCTTTCCCAGCCAAATATTTTCCTTTGCAGATGCAACACACCACTTTCAGTATTTAAGATGTTGGGGCTCAGAGGTTCAGCACCAATTGGGACCAGCTTTCACATGAATTCAGTGGTAACAAGCCTCAGGTTACTCAAATGCTGAAACTTGACCTCTCAGGCACACTGACACATACGCATGCAGGCACCCCTATCCATAAACACATAAACGTTGTGTGTCAGTCTCCTGGATGCATTAATAGTTAATAGTATACTTGGTCAGAGTACTTGTAGCACTCCCGCATGGCATTCATTCTCCTGAGAGCGAACTTCATTCTACTGTCTTCCACAAACTCCATTCCCTCCCCTGGGAGCCTGCTACCTTCAGAACTCCTTCCATTTAAAGTTTTGCATCTGACTATTCCTGCCTCTGTGACTGTCCTTGACTGAATCTCACCTTATGGCTTTCTGCCCAACTGTACAATTTAATCAAGGCTTGACTGCATTTTAATCCCAGTCTACCACGTATTCCCAGTACTGCTCAGCCTCTAACACACACAAATTGATTACAGGGCTCTCTCATTCCTTAGACTAACTCCAACATGAAATAGCAAGCTCTGCTGGACCGAGAACAGCCTGGGTACTACTCCATTTGAGACCTCCACCCAAACTGACACAGTCTGAACCCTAACTACAGCACGGGATTTCTTCTGAGCGAAATGTGTATTTCCAAGTTGCTCCATCTAATTCACCTTCCTGTAGCTTCCCAAATCAAGCTGTATGGACTTTGCTGCCTTTATCCTGCTAAATAGCTCAGAGAGATGTTGGAATGACATGCACTGAACATAGAATCACAGACTGGTTTGGGTTAGAAAGGACCTTAAGCTCATCCAGTTCTAACCCCCTGCCATGGGCAGGGACACCTCATGCTAGACCGTGTCACCCAAGGCTCTGTCCAACCTGGTCTTGAATGCTGCCAGAGATGGGGCATTTACCACTTGGGCAGCCTGTTGCTTTTGTCTAGCACTTTTCTGTGTTTAACTGAAATTCAGCTCCACTAGAAATTATTACTTGGAGTAACACTTCTGGTTCCCCTTTTCATAACAAAGAATTGAGTAAGAATAAGGTCTAGGAGTCAGCAACATGGGAATCTGATGCCTACCTCTTGCTTTCACCTTGAAGTCTTCTATAAAACATGAAACCAGTCTCAACATTTCTCTGGCAAATCCACCTCAGCTCCTACTCCTGGGCTTGCAATTCCACTTCTATTCCAGTTCCTTACATTCCCATTTCCACAAGGCAAAGCACCCTAGAATAGTTGTAAACAGTTGTACTGGGGATTTAGATCCCCAGTAAATCTCCTCTGCCTGAAGAGAGCTTTTATGTGGATGAGACTTGGCCTGCTTAGGTATTGCAGCTGCCTGAACTCCTTTTTGTTGATGTTTTAGAGCAGCTCACAACTGGAACCAGTTGTCACAGAAAACACAAATGTTACTGTACCAATTGCATTAATTCATTTAATGAAAAACCTACAAAAAACAGAAACAAAGATCTCCATCTGCCTCACCCCCTAAACTTGGCTCCAGTTCAGCTTCCTACCAACTGCACTTCTCTCTGTACACCATGGCCTTCTGCAGCTTTTCCCCTTCGTCTTGCAACACCTTATATCTTTCTTACCTCTTACACATGCAAACAGTTTGCAATGTCAACAGCTTTGTTTAAAGTTATTAGAAAACCTTTTGCAGAAAGAGTGCCTTGGCCTGCCTGTGAAGAGCTGGCAATGAAGTCTCCTGTCTTGAGGAATATCCTTTACTCTCATGTCTTTGAACCTCAGCAGTACAAGATACTCTTCCATCACCACACAAAGTGACCACTCATCATTAGAACAGCTCTGCACAGGAATCTTAGAGCTTGTGTGGTGCAAAGTATGCTCTTGTCTCTCCTCCAGTATGCGACAAGATGGAAACAAGAGGTAGCAGCAGGACTCTGAACCCAGAGTCACACTTAGAGGTGAAGGCTATATCTAGGGATGAAAAGCAGAAATGTTGCCCTCATCTCTCCCTTATCCTCACTAACATTCATAGCTGCACAAGTCTGTACTACCACTAGGGCCAGATATCCAAGATAATTGAAAGTAAATGAATTAATGCACTCAGAAGAGCTGGCACTCTGCAGACCAGGCATTACTGGCCCACTTGAGTATTCTCCTGGAAAAAAAAGTCAGTAAGCTCTTCCTCAAGGAAACATCCCATTCAACCCTGTTTGACAGCAAGATTAAGTTAAACACATTTCACAACTAAGCCCTTGAAAAGGAACAGGGAGGGAGCTGCAATCCTGTGTTATGCTCAAAAATTAAACACAAAATGGCTTGTGAAATGCAATTTAAAATTGCAAATTCAGTAAAAGAGAGATACTCCACTGCCACCCCTTCCAACTGAAGGCATTCCCTATTAAAGGAATAAGCCTTATTTCCTATTTCTGATTAAAATAAGCCCAAGTTATCGCAGCAGCAAGGGAGCTCAGCAACAGCTTCAGGAGGTGGCTTCAATTCTTCTTCCGTTGTTATCTATAATTCACTTGAAAGGCACCAATACAAACGGTGGACACCAGTGAGGAACTATTCCTCTCATTTAGCTCTTTCATATGCGATGGCAGAGTGGTATACATCCAATACCTGCTGCCTTTGGTTATAAACACAACCCCACCTTTCCTCCACCATACCTGACAGGAATGCCTGTAGAAAAGAGGAACAGTGGAGTTTTCAGGACAACGTTGCTCATGAGTTTGGTACAAACAACATTTGCAGGATTGATGGCATAATGTGTCACAACCCCTTTTTTCCAGAAGGGGACACTACTTTCCAGCCTACTCTGCATTAGTCCAAAGTCCTCATCCTGGATGGAAGTGATGGCTTAGCAAAGTCCTCCAACCTTTTGGCTATTTTCACATGACTTTCAATTGCAGCAGCAATCTGGTCTGTTTATGCAAAATAGCTTCCTCAGGGTCATCCCTCCTCTATTCTTAATGTACCAGTGACACCAGCTTACCCCATAAAGGTTAAGAAGGCAGGTGGCAAAAACCAGAAGCCATCAGAAGGCATCTCCAGATTGGGATACTGGAAAACAAAGGATCCAATCCTCTCACACAGCCAAACCACCTCCGAAATTAGCAAATACACTACACAGGGTATCTCCCCAGGTTCTGAACACCCACCCTCATTATCTGAGCATTATACACTTCTTAGACCTCTCCAGAAGGGCAGGAGCACTCGAGTAAGGAACACCTCTGTGGGCAGGTTTTCAGGCAACCATGCTGCAGGCTGGGCCTTACCAGAAAGAAACAGTTAAAACCAAGAAACTGCCACATCCATCTCATCCATTCTCTGCCCTCTGAGCTGACCATTGTCCGCCTCAGGATTAGAGTTTAGCATAGACTAGTGACAGTCACGCCAGCTCCCCACAGGAAAAGCAGAACTACTATGTCAGAAGCATTTCTAAACCTGATGAAAGCGAGATCTCTATTTCTTAGGCAATTCTTTTGTTGCAAGATTTCACTACAGTGTCTGAAGTTTGGCAAGAATAAATATATCAAAAAAATAAAAAGCATCAAAGAAAACTGAAACCAACAAAAGGGGAGACAACCAGCGCACAGAAGTCAGCTGCCTTTTGAAAGCAGATTTAGAAGTTCCCAATGCAGGATAATAATAATAGAGGCTGTAATAATGTGATTCCTACATACAGAAAAAACAGCTCCTTTCTAATGGTCTCAAGAAAACACAAAGTTCATCATTGTGAGGATGAATGGCAAATAAGTGATAACTTCAGGGGAAGACAGAAGTGCTAAACGGAACATGCACATGAGAAAGCAGCAGGTTAAAAGCACAGGGTTCAAGGAGGCACTAAGGATTACGACAGGAAGACACCATTAAAAGGCTGTATGGGCTCTTCAGAACCTCTCAAGTTCTGATCCCAAGTAATGCAAGAGCTGACCTGGGTACAAAAGTTTCAGTTTCTACTTAATCAGTCACCAGAGATGTGTTTAAAAGTGTTTACACAAATCTAATCAAAAATACTTTTTAAAGGCTCTCAGGTCCACCACCACCAAATCTTTTGTCAAAGAGATAAGCAGTGCCCAAGGTTTCCATGCTTCCCTTCTCCCAGCAAGGAGTCCTAACCTGCTAAAAAAACACTAGCACCACAGATGAATAAGAACTGGCAGCATTTGCCTTTCAGTAGCCAACTGCTGAAGTCAAAGGTCTCCCTTTTCCACCCTGCTCAAACTTGCTTCGCAGGCTCACAGCAGAGTTAGGAAAGAGCACTCTGTCCCCTTGGCTGACCTCCTCACCAGCAGCATCCTGGAAATTCTACTCATCTACTCCTGTGATCAACACATTATAACTCCCAAATGAAAGCAATTTCTTCCTGTGGACCTTTCCTAGTCATTTCTCTGCTTTGCGAGTGCTCCAAGATTACTACCCTTTACGTTCTTTACAGGGTCACAAGTACTAAAAGCAGGATTCAATGAAGCCAGCATTGCCAATGGCAGCTCCAAACATGACTGGCAATGTTTTTGACAACACCTGCCTCTGAGGTAGCCTAGCTCATCAGCACTTATTTTTTCTGTCACTGAAGCAGATAAAAAGAAGCTCAAGAGACTCCCAGCTTCAAGGCAGAATCAAGCCATGCCATCTCTAACAGGCAGTGAAGACCCTGCCCAATTTCACAGACCATCTATCATAGTAATTCACCATTTTTGGTCTTTCCAGCAATTTCAGGATCATAATTACTATTCTGCTTCTATCACACACTAAAGCCAGTCGCACGGAAGATGAAGGTGAAACCCCATTAGGAAGCAGCAACACCGGCAGAGACATGGAAGAGCCATACCTTGCCCTTGGCATCCGTTCTGTGTAAGGCAGGACCTGCTTTATGACAGCAGCAGGAGCTCAGAAGCTCAAGTCAACTACTCAGGACTTCCTTCTCAACTCTAACCTTCGCTGCTGCACTCCACCACTTCCCAGAAAACTTCCCATCAGTTAGTTACACCAGCACATATGGAGAGGCAGAAGTCACTAAAGAAGCCCCACAGGCTTCTCTCTTCTGACAGCAATGGGAAGAATCCTGCCAGCATGGAGAGAATGATCCAGGCAGAGCAGACACACCAGTCCTGTGTTAGCCCTACCCAGGGCAAGGTTATGTTCACTCCTGATTAGAGATAAAGCAAATGAATAGGAAAGACAAACTATAAATAGGTGGGTCTGTCACTTGTGAATTAAGAAATACATAGCTAAGAGAAACAGAAAGTATTCAAGGTATTTGGGAAAGTAAACGAATAGCTCATCAAAATGAAAAAGATTCACTACATACCACAGTAATTTGATGGGAGCTAAAAACCTGGGGATAATGTAACAGTGCAACACACAGCTTTTCTAATTGTGTTGAGATGACATCTGCAGATACTTAACACTCCTCTTACTTTGACATTAGGTGCTGAATAAAATTCTCCCTGTTCAGATTAAAAATGTCCAAAAAATGAAACTACTCCGATGCTGGAATGCAGAGTCAAAGTCTTTGGAGATCTGACAGGGATTTTTGTTTTGGACCTCATATCGAAAGGGAAGATGAACATTTAGGAACTGTTCAAGTAGTCACCCAGCACTGATGCCAGAAAGCGCTCTCAGCAGGCTGCACATGCTTCCAACAGTGACCACACACTCCAGGAACTTCTCAGAAAATGTGATCAAGGGTGACACACATGTTATGCCTGAAGCCAGAGGCTGCTGAACGGTCAGTGTGCTGCTGGGAGTGGAAAAGAATTGGGTGACACATCATAGAGTAGTTTGGGAAACTTCTGGTGGACCTTCAGCCTCACATTGAAGAGGCCACCAGAAACAAAGCAGGACGAAGTAGAGCATATAGAGGAGCAGGAGGAGTATGCTATGGAAGAAAATATCAGGGCAGATACTGATATTATGTTTCTGCACCTGTTACTATAGGTGCAGAAACATAATTCCTGAGAAAGCCACTTGCACCCACCAGCAGTTCCATCAAGGGTGGTAATATATTTTGACGCTCTTACATGAGGTATTTTTGAAGGCAAGTTTACTGAGTTAGTTACCACATTTTGCTACCAACTTACTAATTGCTTTAGTAACTAGAGTTACTAGGAAATTTAGGTTTGCATTTAATAGTCTGTAACACGTATTCACATAATGCACTTACCATATCTAATAAACATTAAACTTCAGAATGAGAAGATATTTTTAGATCCTTTGTGGAACCAAACACCGAATTTCAGTTTCAAAGATCTCAAAATTACACCAAAGCCACATTTCACTAAAGGAATTGCTGAGCCAGTCTCTAGTAGAGAACTACATACATGCAAGGATCTGTGCTAGATCCAAACTTGAAAGGAGGGTACCTCAGCCTGCCATGCACCTGCAGCGTAGAACTGCCTTGCTAACCAGAGAGCACCAAGACAACCATGTCTGGGAGAACATCACTGCTCAAATGGAAGCTCTTGCTTTGACTACAACAGGAGTTGGGACTCTGAAGTGTGAAAACATCATTGTACTAGGACTTAGCAACAGGAACAGATAGTGCAATGCCTTTTTTGACTCCCACTGCCTTCTCTTACATGTTCGCGGTTTCTAAGGGCAAGACGAGAAATGCTCAGTGGCAGTAAAGAGCTCTGAACTTGCTGTCTGTGATACACAGACTTAACACCCCTGCTTCCAAGCAGCGGCTACAAGGAAGAGGGAAAAACAAGAAGGAACTGAAGTACTTGACAAAAGGAAAAACACGAGCTCAACTCCTGAAGAGAACTACAGGGATACCATGGGAAATGATACTGCATAATCTACACAGCGTACTTTCACAGTTTGGAAGTTCTACGGTTAACAGTTCACAGGGGAGCAAACCAAGACCTGAAGAAGCGAGGTCCCATCAACACCACTCTGAATCCCCTCTAAAGCACTCTGATGGGCTTTCAGACTTTCAGGTCTCTAACTTTGCTGGTCATTCTCATGGCTTTATCCAATTTTGTATCACAATTGCATTTGCTAGTTTAAGATTTTCCTGGCAGTGCAGTTCTGCATCTCTCCTCCTGAGAGCAAGAAACTTTGTGAAGCAGTAGTAAAACAGGAGAAAGTTTTTGCACTCTATCATACCAAGAATGAAGTCTTCATTTGCTTATGCTACTCTGAAAATTGTAAACACATGGGAATCCAAGAGGTTTGAAAAGTCTCAAGATGACAAGATACAAAAAAATAGTTATTAAAAGTAGATGAAAATTTTCCAAGAACTGAAGTGAGGAGGCAAGGGGAAAAAAAGGAAGTTCTCAAAATAAACTATTAAGCTTGGAATCACCATGGCATCACTTTAGAGGTGCCGAGGTTACTCTTGGAGCTGCTTCTTGCCCAAAAAGCTAAGCTGTCTGCCATCAATCTGCCTCTGGGGTAAATAGGATCCTGGCTACTATCCCAAATTCAAGCAGTACAAACAAACAAGAAAGAAGTCTATGTTAGATTTCTAAAGTGAAACAAGACCTTGCCTAGCTGGAGAGCTCTAGGGCAATGCTGAGCCCCTGAACTTGCAAGTGACACTTCTCCTCTCCCAAGAGACTGCATTTGCCTTTGAACTTTCAGCCATATAGAAAAAAGGCTGAGTTGAAATGTCAGCATCATCTTGGATTCAAATCAATCAGCTTGATGCATGATTGCAATAGCTAAACCACTTCACCTCTGCACTGCCCTCATCCATATGTTCTTTATATCAGCAGTCAGCAGACTGGGTGGCTCAGTGCATTCATTTCCTGTCCTAGGCTTGGGCTCCACTTTAAACAAAACAAAACCCCCTGAAACTGGAAAATAAAAATTAGCATTTCCTGACAGTTAAATTCACCAGACTTGTTGCATCAAATCTCTTTCTCCATCCAAGAAAGTTGCAATAAACCCTTTGGGAAGCACTGGTACAACTGGCAAGTTTTAGCTATCTGCTCAACCAGCTGGTCACACTTCCACAAAACCAATAAAGGAACTGGATCCCTTTCAAATGCTGACATACCTTTGGGTGAGGGGAAAGCACTGAAGGGAAGAGCAGAGAGCCCCAAGCAGTGCCAACTTAAAGAAACAGATTGGAAGCAGCCATTCCCACCTCAGTAAATTAATAGCCCACTGAGTAGCAAACTCTCCACCCACTTCTCCAGCTGGGCTTCCTCCAGATGATGTTGCTCTTTATCAGCTACAATGCAAGAGTTAAATTCCCAAGATAATTTAAATCTAAACAATGTGCAGCCTTCAGCATTCATGTAGGTGCCTGCCAGCTGGTGACAGTTAAGTGGTTACTTTCTCAAGCTAAACTTATTAGCTAAAGGTCAAGACACTCTGGAATAATGGAACTGCATTCAAAGCTTGCTCTACCAGAGCTCAGTGAGTCACTGTGGAAGGGGAGGTTTCTCATTGAAGGTGTGTTACAGCAAGCCAGTCTCACCAGGAGTATGTCATACTTCGGGGCTACCCATCCAGGGTGGACTGTTTACTTTGCAAAATAAAAGTTGACTTCCCTTAGGGAGCTAACAAGGAAGCCTGTACGTAGTAAACAGCTGCACTGCAGCCTTTGAATGACTTCAAGCTCTTTGACTTGGTTTCCCTGGTTCACCCTCCCAACATCTTCCCTTATGAAATGCTAATAGAAATAAATCTAGAAAGGGCAAAGAAGGCCTCATATAAAAAATAACCCCTTCTCCACATAGGCTACAGTGGACACTGCTCCAGAACAACACAGAAAAGGAGCAGGCATCAACCCTGCTCACTGGGGATTAAAGACAGAATCAACACATAGGATCTCTCAAGCCTCAAGATGCAAAACAAACCCACCATGGATCTGAAGAGACCCTGCAGCCATGCAAAACTGCTCTGTGTGCTTGAGCAATCCATTCTATCTCCTGGCTTAGTCTGTCCTACTCATGGAAATGCAGCCTTGTTATTCCAGAGCTCCCAAGGAATGGAAACTTTGGCCTTCAGTCTCTGGAAACAGGAGCCATTCTGAAGTGAATGGCTCAAGAGCCACTGTAGTTGCCATTCTGCTGACACATGGAGAACAACAGTGACCATCAGAGAATTCGCAATAGAGCATTTGCAATAGAGCGAAAAGGCAAGTTAAAAATAGCTCACATCCAATCTGCCATCAATCATACCTACCTCACATCAGCTTCAAAAGCACCAGCTGCACATATGAGTGAAATGAAACAGTGAGGAGAAAGCTGACACCAAAAAAAAAGATGAAAGCATTTTGAGGTTCTACCCTGTTAATTTGCTGTGGCTCCAGAACTGCCCTGGTTTGGTTTTGTTTCAGTTTACTTGTCTGTTTTCTTTCATCTGCTGTTTCCAGGAAGGACCCACACCGATGTGAGCATCTCACCCTCTCAGAGGAACCAGATTTGCAGTAGAAGAGAGCACAAAAAAGAAAGTACAAAAGGCTTTATAACAGATTGCCAAAAAAACCTAAAACACTCTTTTCAGCCCTTTTTACTTACAATTCCAAGTGACATGAACATTAAGAATTAGCATAAGGAGCAAGTAAATCCTCCAGGTTTAAAACTGATGCCTCTGGACAGTTTGAAGTGCTGTGTACAGCACTAGTGTCGACACCACTCCTAGAAATCAAGGGGCACAACCCTTCTGTACTAGAAGGTCATTTTTTTCCCTCCTCCTTTCAAGAACATAGGGCTGTTGGTAGCGCCAGATGTTTTAGGGAGGGAAAAAAAGGTAAGAATAATCTCACATATGAAAGTGAGGGCTGGCTACTGGCTTTCTGCTCACACTCCACATGCCGTATCCAAGGCCAAAAGAACAGTTCCACCTTGAAAACTGACTGCATAAAATTGTCACCTCATTGCACAGAGCCACTCCTGTGAGATCACCGCTGACTTTCTCAAACAAGCTTATGGTGGTTTTTTATTTGCCCTGAAATCTGCAGAAACAGATCTGGCACTGCAGGAGAGAGCTGGATTCTCTCCTTTACACCAGCAGCACCACTAAGCTGTAATTACTCTCACCTGTCAAAACCTACAGGCATGAACAGGCTGCACACACCAGCTCCTCGGGTCCCCAGTCAGATCAGTTGAGCTGCAGCTATTTGGGAAGTAACAGTCCTGCCACAGTCCATCCTTAGCATCCCCTGCAGTAACAGGTAAGAAACCAAGGTGCTCACAGAAGCTTCTCTTCCTCAAGCTCGCTTCTTCTAGCAGCAGGCTAAAATGCAAAGCTGTCTTCTGCAGACTGTAACTTAGAGTAGTTTTGCTACTTAAGGCTTTTCTTGAGCTTCTGGGAAGCTATTGTTTTCTCAGCAGCCTGAAGCAAGCTGCTGTCTGCAGCCATCATTCTTTGTGGCTGTAAGGAGACAGCTTCCTAGTTAGAGATTTGCCCTAGTAGTGTGATTAGCACCAAGATATTGCAGCACAAAGGAAACTACCAGAAGCAGCTACAAACGTTGCTGGGTAACTCACCCTCTTCACAGTTGCTCCCCGTGAAGCCAGGGCAGCACCTCCACTCCAGCGTGGTCACCGTTCGGTAGGACATTTTATACGTGGGCCTGATGAGAGTCCTGTAACTAACACAAACAAGAAGTCAGCAGGATGCACTTATGTACTCAAGGGTGGTGTTACTAATTCACAGCACATCTGCCTGCCTGCCCCAGAGCACTCAGCCTCCCCTGGCTGCAGAAAAAGGGGACACACAAAGCAACATAGCAATGGTTTACTACAGTATGGATCCGATTCAACAACCCTGATTTTTCTCCTTAAGCCCTCACAGTCTTCTGGCTCTTCCCCGTACCTCTCCTGCAAATTATGCTTTGTGGAGGTCCCATTGCTACCAAGTCATTGCAAGTAGTGGAGATGCTGACTCTGGTTTCCCTTACTCTGCCTGCATGTGGATGTGTCTGACCTTGAACAAAGGCTGCCTCATTAGCCTTTCCTCACTCAGCACTAACAGAGGTTCCAAAACATTACTCACAAAAATATAAATCTCTCATGTGCCTTCCCTTTTCTCACCCCCACCACTCAGATCCAGGGTGTTTTAACACAGCAGCATAACAAACATCATCACAACACAACACTTGCTATACAAAACAGATGTGGACAGGCCAGAGAGGGTCCAGAGAAGAGCCACAAAGATGATCCAAAGACTGGGCAGCCATGTGAGGTCAGGCTGAGAGAACTGGGTTTGTTCAGCCTAGAGAAAAGAAGGTTGAGAGGAGTCCTTATCACCATGTTCCAGTATTTAAAGGGTGGCTACAAAGATGATGGAGACTCCCTTCTTACAAGGAACCACATGGAAAAAGATAACCAGTGATTGGTACAAGTTACCCCAGGGGAGATTCCAATTGGGCACAAGAGGAAAATTTTTCACAATGAGAAACAATCAGCCACTGGAATAATCTCCCCAGGGAAGTGGTGGATTCCCTGATGTTGGATACTGTTAAGATCCAGCTGGACAGGGTTCTGGGACATCTAGTCTGGGTCATGCTCTAACAAAAAAGGTTGGACCAGATGATGCCTGAGGTCCCTCCCAACCTGGTATTCTGTGATTCTATTAAGACTACATCAGTGATCACCATGGAGCCTTTTTCCCAGCTAGCTGACCCATGCCTCAGGTTTCCCCATAGGAAACAGGGTTACACTCTTCCTCACCACAGCTGTGGTTCTGCAGGACGTATTGGTTGTCTTCATGTCCAGCACACTGAATCCCAAAGTCCCAGTTAAAGCACAAGTACTGCCATGCCCCACTGGAAACTAAAAGGCTACCTGCAGACACAGGCAGAGCTGTGGAAAGCACCAGTGATTCTGAAGTCAAGATAAACCAGACAGTTGCATAAATGCCAGCTTTGCTTTTAAACCAGCAGCCCTTCAAAGCTGGCAGAGCAGAGTTTTCCCAGTATATGGCCAGACAAGTCACTGCTGCTATTCATGAAGCTAAAAGCAAACACAGAAGTCATACTCTACAAGCTCCCCTCAAAATTCTTCCCCTTGTTTAACAGCCAAAGGAATTTGGCACACACAGGGAGAGGCTGAAGCTTTGGGATTACAGTGTTGCAGGCTGCAGCTTTATGCTTTTTTCTCAAGGCCAGGCAGACACAAGCCCCAGCACTGGGGTCTTCTCAGGGGAAGAGCCTCCTCCTGCAGCGTGAAGACCCAGCAGAAGACAAAGCACAGCCTCTGCCTGCTCCGCCTGCAGCACTGCCCCAGGCTCAGATGCACAAGGCCAAAAGGGAGCTAGAAATTGCAGGAATCTCATCCAAAGCCCCTCCCTCCAAGGGGCAGCAGGTACAGGTGTACATCTAGGAGAGCACTGCAGCAACATGGGTTCAAATACTCTTAAGAGCAGTAACCAAGGCTTGCCAGGAGGGGCTGCCCATGTATGTCTTGGAAAGAAGGCAGCAGCTCAGTCTTTGGGAAATTAATTTCTCAATAAACCGCTGCCGATTGTTTCTTATGCCAGCTGCCAAACACAGAAGCCAACTTCTCCTATAGCTAACAGACAAGAGGGCTGCACAAGCTTCCTCCTGAGCATGGGGCTGCCTGCATTTGGAATGGCACTGGCCAGTGATGGGAGAGCAACGCTGTCTCCTGAGAACATCACGTCCTTGCCCTCCGAGCAGCCAAAAAGCACACCAGTGACAGCTAACACTGACAACTGCAATCCAGGCACTCATCTCATACACACTGGGCAGAGCCAGCTTGTCCCACTTAGTGTTTTGCACTTCTGCATCCAATGGTATTCAGGAGTTTGCAGTCATGAGTGAGCTTGAGGACTCGGCACCACGTTGATGTAGGCAGAGCTTCAGTGTTTTTTCAGAGAGACCCAAGGCATGAAGACTTCCAGTATCTTGCTGAGGGTCTCCCAGAAGAGCTCTGGCAAAGCTCAGGAACCAAACCCGAGTCTCTCAACTCCCAGTCCTGGCACTGGACTCACGACATCTTTCCACACACAAGCCCTGAACCATCAGTCAGAAGTTCATGACTTTGTCACTAACACCACAGCTGGACTTGACCTCAAGATGAAAGTCTCCAACCCAGTTACCAGTGTCCGGAGCCAGCTAGTCTCCAACTACACCGTGATTTTAAAACCATGTTTCTGCCAACACCAAGATGTTAAAACTCTCTCAAACTTCATTATGAAGTGTGGAGAGTGGCTTGAGCCAGACTGGAATCTTGGCAGCAGTTCTGTGTCGGGGAAGTAGCTATAGTTTAATCCTCAAACGAGCGAGGACTTCTCAGGGCATGACAAACATGGGGCTCAGCTGTCACAGCCTACCACCCACCCTGAATTTCCTGGAAGAGTCCCGACATTTGCAGCTCTGTTCAGCATCGTGCACTCACGCATGTGAAGTGGTCCCAGCTTGCTCAAATCTGCTGTGATGTTGCTCTGGTCTCCATAGCACTGCTTTCTGCCACCCATGTGAGATGCACCAAGGTCTGTTGTTACATGTATCATCACAACATGCAGCTTCCCAACTGCTATTCCAGGAGGGAAGCAAAGAAAACTCCTTTAACGAAGCATCGCCACTGCCTGATACCAGAAGTGTTGCAATTGGAAGAAAGGGGAAAAAAAACACATGGGAAAAGGAGAGAAAAAGAGCATACCTGTTACAGATCAGAAGCCTTGGAATTAGTGTGTGTGGAAAACACGACAGGCAGAAAAAAGGTTTGGCGGTGGAATAGGGAAGCTTCTCCCTTGGATGCTATCCAAGCCACAAGCAAATAGCAAAACCACAGTAAGAAAAGAGGTTAGGATGAGCTACAACCTGAACCTTTTTGGCTTCCCAGGCAGCCAAAGGATATGTTTGGCATATACAGTCCCCTGCCAAGCTTCCAAGCACTTCAAAGAAGCAAACTACCAGGACCTGTCACTCTACCACAGGAGACAGGCCTCATTCACCAACATGTGTACTGAGGCTCACAGCAAGGTCCCAGGGAGTGTGGGAAGAACCTAGCAAACTCAGCCAGCACTACTGCTGTCATTGCATCAGAGCAAACCCTTAGCTGCCCCTGGAGACTGCCTGATGGTGTCAGACAAGCTACAGGAGCTCACCTGCCTGCAGTCCTCATTTGGGAAACAGTCTCTTGCTTGTGTCTCTGTGTGACTGCCCCGGAAGGGGTAATGTGGGAGGGAGCATGAGATGACTGATTAACTGTTTTGGGGCTATGAAGCTAAAAATACTGGAGAAGTCGGGACATGGCAGCCAACAAGTCTCACACCTCAGCACACAAGGATACATTCCCCCTGCTCTCAAGGAAGTGTCACTGAACACAACAGCCAGACGTGGCACAAGGAAAGTGTCACATTCTTGGACCAGAGCCTCTCAAATCAGGTCAAAACCAGAGGCGTGATCTGTGCCCTGACCCAAGCAGGACAGCCTGTCACACACAGGAAATACCTTCCCCATTATGGATTTCCCTGCCCTTTGACACTTACAAAGATGATGTGAGAGGGAAGGTGTGAAATTCATTTCCACATCACAAGAGATGTTTTTTTTAGTGTGATTCATTCATTCAGCCACTGCAGTTTGTGCCTGAGGAGACCTCGGCAACCTTCAGAGGCTTCTATTCATTTCCATTCAAGTTCCAGGTTGAAAGTTTCAACCTCACTTACTGGTGGGTTTCAGGATAACAAGAGGAATGAACTTGCCTTTTGACTGGCAAAGAATCTGGAAACCAAGGAATCCAAGCTTGCTTTTACCTACTATTCTTATGGCAACAAATCCTACATCAATGCAGTGGGTCCAACCCTGTATATCTAACTGGCATATTGCCTTTCAAACGGGCACAATCATTTTCATTCCAAAAAGTGCTATTTCTGCATTAAAACAGAGCCTGTTTCAGAGAAGCTATCAAGAACTTGGCTCTGAACATCACCATCCCCACTCTAGACAGACCACCATAACTATCCCCTCAAAGCCCACCAGACACCCATTACACCACATAGCTTCTCTACAGAACAGGCAAGGTAACTTCACCTCAAACTAGTGCCACAGCTGACACAGGGACAAAGAGTACCTTGGCCATCACGTTTGCACACACAAGCATGGCAGAGACCATCACTTGTGAATGAGACCTGTACTCTTTTCTTTCCCACAGCTCCAACTTTTCCAGCACAAAGGCAGCAGTTCCCCAGGGGAGAACATAACCAGGAGTTTCAAACATGCTCCTGCAGACACTGGACAAAACACAAAACCTGCAGCTGCAAATATGTTGGAGGCCACTGTACATCTTCTGCCTTTGCCAAAGGGGAGGAAGAAGTCTCTGTTTAACTCTCAGCATGTCTCGTTTGCACAAGTTAGAGAGTCTAAAACCCAGAAAACACAAACTTACAAAAAGCCCCTCCTCAAGCTGTACACAGGAGCAGTTTACAGTCTCTCACTCCTGAGACAAAGGACACAGAGACAGATGTTTCTGTGCCACCAGAGTAATCATCAGCTCCTGTCTTCATTAACAATGGGATCTCAGTGCTACTCCAGACCAGCACTGCCCTGCCATAGCAACGAGGAGGAAGAGTGCCCAGACAGCATGTATTACATTGCGAGATCAAAAGGCCCTCACTAGCAGCCTGAGGAGACCCGAGCACAGCCTGCAAAGCAGATGGCCCTCCACCTGTGCCCAGCCAGCAGCACACAGCCACCCACACTGCTCCCAAACCTGAGAACGTGCCTTTGTGCTACAGCTCAAACCCCTTACACACCCAGATCTCCCATGCATCCTGCTCACAAGAGCACAGTTCATCCTACATTTACATCCTTGTGTGCACAGGAGAGTAGGAATCTTTTTCCAAGCATATGACTCTATATCTTAGAGAGAAATAACAGAATTAAACACATAAGAGATGGTGTGTAACAAGACGTCGAACAGCAATCCTAATTCCTAATGCACTGGAATAAGCTCTGGAATTTATTATTCAATTGACTAGAAAGAAACAGAGGATTTACTATGGTGTTACTACTTCTGAAATTGAGGAGAAACATCAGCTAAAGGCCAATCTCGTGGGTGACAGATCCCCAAACTTCTCCTACTGACCCTGTAGCAACAGTCTTAAAAAGCAGAAAAGACCAAAATGGATGAGCCTGCTGAATTCCTTCTTTGTTATTCTGTAAACTAGCTTGTAGAACCCCTCTGGGAGAAGAAATGTGTTAAATGAAAACAACAAAGAAAATCCAAAGTTCAAACCCACCAAAAAGCAAGATTAATTCATGCAAGTTCAATTGCCAATGTCATCAAAAGCACACAGCATTTGCGATAAGCCAAACCAGCAGGAATACTGAAAGGGAGAGAACCTGCAGTAACTAGCAGCTGGAAAGGGCATCAGAGCCCAGACTTCCCCACCTTTCAGTGGTGTTTGAAGCTAATGGATGAGTAACTTCATGCTGGGGTTCCAATGGCTCTTGCTGAAGGAAGAAGACCAGGTAAGCCCATCCCTGTACAAGCCAGTTATGGGTTTCCAGGGGAATCTTCAGATTCTGAAGCCAGAAAATGCTGCAGAGACAGGATGCCTAAAGTCTAGAAAGTGAGACAGATATGTGACCACTGAGTACAGCAAGAGAGAGCAGGATAAAAACCTCACAAAACTTTGCTGGGAACATTCATTTTTCTCAGATGAGACAAGTAGGAGAGGAGACAAATATCACTCTCAAGCAGCATGCTTCCAGAAATGAGAGAGGGATTTTCACAGCAACAACAGTTTGAAGCAGAAAATGTTTGTCTTCTGAAGGCTATAACAGTGCGTGATCTGCCTGGCTGTTCATCAGTCACCTACCTCTCAAGACACTGTTTCACTGACCTCAACATTCATGCACAAATACTGTAATGAAAATTAGGCTGATTTTGGCCAACTGGGCTATAGCAAGAAGTTGTCTTATTCTCAAAGTCATAAAACACAGTAAGTCAAAAGAAGTGCTGTCCTCATCTTCAAGGTGAGGTGGCATAACCTGACTGAAGACACAGAAGTCAGGAAAGCTGCACCAACTGGAAGCAGGCCTCTCATCCTTGCCTGGCCTATGAGACCAACCCTGCTCAGTGAGCCTCAAGGAGCGCAGCATCCTCAGCATGACAGCATTCTGCATTAGCTGCCGCAGCAAAGGGACTGCTCAGGAGATGGGTTACCATTCAGATGCCTGGCTTTATGGGGAGGTGGGTGCAACCATCCAGGCAGCAAAGCCCCAGAGATTACATTGCTATTGAAACACCAAGACTTTATCACTTCCTTCAGACAGATAAACGGCATATGATTTTCTAAGTACACCAGGAGTTTCAGCCAGGCTGCTGGGAAGTTGCCTGTTCACTTCGTAACGTGACAAAGCAAAGGCATATCCTATGGCGTGCAGAAGCTGAAGCCTTCACTACACAAATGGAAAGAGTTCAAGAATAGATCTGCTGAGGGAAAAGTCTCCAGCCAAGACTGCTCCAAAGCAACTCAGCACCCAAGCTAAATAAAGAGTCTGGGGTGGAGGGCAAGAACAGAGCAGCTCATCCCATCCCAGCCAAGATGATGACACTCCTGCAGAAGTACAGCTGCCAGCTGCCCAACAGCAAGTGAACAGAGAGCAAGGACATCACTAAAGCTGCTGGGCTGGGGATCTTGTGGATCCTCCTCTGTCAAAGGCTTGACCCTGAGCTGCAGTTTGTGCAATAAGGGAAAGAAACCTAACACGAATGAATGGGAGACAGGAAATAGATTAAATCCTTGTCTGGCCACACCGATGTCTGCTGTAAGCTGAGTCTCTACCAGAGAGCCCCTCTCAGCTGTCACCACGAGCTGAGAGATGCCTTGGGTTTTGGCTGGCGTCCCTTTAGCTAGTGAGCAGCCCGATAATGGGTGCTGGCAGAGTGAAAGCTTCTTCAGATACCGACTCCCTGCAAACAAGGAGATGAAAACAGTTTGTTTCAAGTGCAGCTGGGAGAAATACTATAAAGCCAAACTAATGCCAATGGCTGACTGACATTTTGCATTGCCTACAGTCATGCATAAGATCTTGTGAATCTGTCTGTGCCCCTCTTCAAGCTCAAGCACCAGAAATCTCACTAAAGAAAAAGACAAGGTGCCCAGATGTTGTTTGTCTTTTTGGCAAAGGAAAGAAGATATATTACCTGAACAACCACAGGGATATAGAGAGCACAAACATTTTTAGCCACTACAAAACCTGGAGTAAGTCGATATCACTAGAAACTAAACTTCCAGAAAGCCTGAAGGCAGAGGTACTAGTACGGAGAAGGTAAAGAGGAAACAGAAACAACATTGTTTGATGGGAATGAAGCATTGGCCATGTGAAGCATTCCTGCTACACTGTCATGTAGAGCAGACGGAGTCAGGCAGGCAATCCTTAAGAACCACAGAGAAAATACAGAAGCTCCTCCATATTACAGGAACACAATCAAGAGCTGGTGACCTATAGAAGGGATTCACTGTTTCCCTTTCCATGAAGCTAGCATTAAGTTCTCTCTGGCATTTTGCAACGCACTGGCACAGGACACCATCACATCTGATACTAGCACACTGCTGTCCCCTGCTGAAGCTATCTACTGAAGATGTCCCTACTTGGGCTGTCCCCCCAAGACACAAATCCCATGACCAGGACAGCTCCCAGACAAAGACCTGTATCACCCAAAGCTTTCAGACATGCTAAGATAGAGTTTTGGTTGGTTTTTGTTTTGGAAAAGCAGGTAAAGATCCCTCTCAAACTACCAGGTAGAGGAAGTGGGGGGAGTAGGGAACCTCAGTCTTCTGCTCTGTTCATCTTCTGTAGGAGTCTTCAGAGACCTGCCAAAAGAAGCTGTGCAGCATGGTGGCTGCTGTAAGCTTACAAGCCCCTCCAAAGCCACTTTCTAAGCAGAAAAAGAAAGAAAACAAAGCACAACTTGCAAGGAACTGCACTAGCAAGTGAAGTGCTGAATAAAAGAGGGACTCAACTGCCCTGTGACTTTGGGGACTGTCTGTCTTGTTGCTATCCTTGGGAATTTTCACTTGAAAACAGGAGATTGGATTCATCTGAATTCAGAGAAAAAACTGGCATCTCCTAAAGAGACAATATTAATTTTGGTGAAAGAGGATAAAAAAAAATACATCAACCTCTGCTTGACTCCGAGGCAACAGAAAGCCAGTTAGTCACATATCCCTAGGTGCTGGCAACATAATATTGATAGGTTAGCATGTAGGCCCAGCACCTCAACCATACAACATGACTCAGGGTTACCAGATGTTGCCCACAGTTGTTCCATGTCACAGGATCCATCATTTTCAGTGGCTGTGTTTCATTCTGTTCTCAGAACTCGGATGCACTGCTGGAAACAAGCAGCCACTTATAAAAGATGTCTGGCATGGGGATAACTTCAAAAACCCACTCAGCTCTCAGGATGTCAGTGGCTTCGACTTCATTGCTACGTGTTCCCTTTTGTAGGGTGGCAGTACAGGAAGTTATCAGGAGCCAGCACGTGTCACTCCTGCTTTACCGTTGTTGATAAACGGATTGCCTCTAGCATTTGTCAGCAGCTTTCTAAAGGTCCTTGAGAAAGAGATGTCCAAGGTCTCTCTCTACTTCATGCAGGAACATCATATGGGGCATGATTAGAGGACAGACAGCACAGTCATTTCTTTAGAAGGGTGCCATTCACTTTGCTTGCGTTTCCTCCCACTTGCAAAAAGAACAGAGCATTAGCATCCTTCCAACTCTTCTGGGAGGTTCCTTGAAGGTCATCAAGTCCCACTGTTAACCTGCCACTGCCAAATCCACCACTAAACCATGTCCCTAAGCACCACATCTACACATCTGTTACATACCTCCAGGTGAACTGCCTTCCAGAAACACAGCTCCTGTCCACTGAGTTTTCACCAGCTGAGACCTTAATTATCAATAACCCCAGATTCTTTCCATGTTTTCACATAGAAAAGTCTGCTGCCTCCAAAAGTCTGCATTGTCTCCAAACAATTGGACTCGTCAGGCAAATGAACCAAACTCCATTTGAAACTGAAAAGTTCCATGAATAACAATGTCACAAGAGCACACACCACTCCTAAAGGCTCTGGGTTAACAATGTAAGAATCGATGTGTATGAGTAACTGCAGGAGCCCATAAAAAGGATTTTTACTAGTAACATGATCAATTGTTTGGTACTTATGAAACTATAGTTATGTTAGCAGGGAAAAATAAGCAAGATTTTTGGCAAGTTTAGGAGACAAGGTGAAAGCTCACAAGTTTCTAATGACAATTATGTGCATAAAAAGTCTGGGAAATTAAAACGCTTCACAGAAGTTTGGCCATGACAGTGTAAAATATTAAGTGTTTCAACCACAGCCTTGCATAAAACAAGACCAAAGAGACACCAAAGCAGATATATTACAAGTGAAAAAATTCCCACTGACCACTGGCCAAGTAGAAACTGGAGAACCAACTGTGGTAACTGCCACATGGAAAATGTGAATTCCAGATGAAGAGTCACAAGAACAGTCTGGGAAGGTGGGTCTCTGGGTATTTCAGTGGGAAGTTCAACCACATTCTGGCTAGGTTATCAATTACATGAGGCCCTCACTCAGTGCCCTGTGGGTGAACGGGTAATAACACCAATAAAATGACTAAGCTTTGTGAGCTAAATTATGAGCTTGTCTACATGGGAAATTGTTAGAGAAGCTAGGTGCAAATTTAGAGCACAATGGGTTTTTTACACCAGTTCCCAGATGGGTGGGTAACACTATTCTGCTCTAAGAATGTCCTTCAGAAAAGGCAAAGCTCAACAACACAAGGACATTTTGCATAGTGAAAGATGGTAGCTGGGGATAGCTATTTCACTCAGGGTGAATGCAGGTAGGTTTCAAGACTGTAAATGATAGAAAGGCAAAGCAGGCTCAGGCCAAGTTTTTGACAAGTCAATGTCTCTTGAGCTTTGTTTCTCATCTAGGGAGAGAAGACATTGTGCTCATGCATGCCTCTAAAGGATATGGAGATGTGGGAGTAAGAGCACTCTAAGGAAATTCCACTGTGAAAGGTACAGGGCACATTACCTGTATCCATCACCAGCTGCAAGGAATATGATCAAAGCTTTCTACCTTACCTGATCAATATACTCTTGAAGACCCGAGTAGGAGGACTCGGCACCAACAAGCCACGTAGTGCCACTGGTCCAGCACCCCTGCTCTCCCTGTTCAGTCACACTGCACTCTGTTGGACCTTACATTTATTTAGCTTTACACCTGACTAACAGCACTCTCCTATGTGGAGAAGCACAGACTGGCACTACAACCTAAGCTAAACTGTCTCACACAGCTTGTCTCCAATAGTCCACTTACCTTCATGGGTAGTTGCTCCGCAGCTAACACAAGCAGCACTCTTTGGTTATGCCACCACGAAGCTGGATTTCCCATCTGACCCATTGATCTCAACCCTCTACCCAGTCCTTCAAAGCTAACCAATTTCGTGAGAAGTGGAGGAAAATGCGGGCAAGGTGAGACATGAAGATTTTTACCTCACTAAGTTGGCACAAGGTCCTGGCCACCGGCAGCTCTGATAAACTCGCTGGATCACCGTTTCTGACCCATTCTGCACTTGGCAGGAAACTGTCCGTGTAACCGTATAGTGACACCAATGCCTGCAGAGAGAAAGGACACTGTTAGCCCCCGGAAGACAGCAAGCTGAACCAATATACATCACACTGCAGCAAACACAGAGCAAGTATCTGGGGGTGGGGTTGCTGCTGCTGCCAGCCATAGCTAGCCTAACTTGCAGTCTTCAGTTCTCACCCCACCCTCTCCTCCCAATAGCTGCAGAAAGATTCCCTGCTTCTGCCAACCTGAACCACAAGAGATCCAGTAACGCCTCTTGCTTGGTCCTCAGAGGCCCAAGTTTTATAGTACATAATTTAGTTCTGTTATCATAAACAATAGGACTTTAGAAAGGGTGGGGGAGGAAAGGGGGAGAAGTGTTCCAAATCTCCTGATAGTCAGTTCCCATTGTACTGGTCTTAATTTCATCCTGCTTGTTATGGTATCATTCCGCAAAGAATGTCTGAGCTGGAAAACTCTGCTTTTTGGTGTGGTGGAGCTCATTGTCAGCACAGCTCAAGCAAGTCATATTGCTGTCCTGGTGAGGTTACAGATGAAAAATGGGCAAGAGAAAACACAGAGAAGGGAGGAACTGGTGTCTTATGCTGCCTCACAGGAAAACAAGAGTGAGGTTACTCCTCATTGAAAGGTGCGTGAGGAGGAACTGCAGTGTCAGCCCTGTGAATCAGGACCCTCTTCCATCTTCTCTGAAGAATATGCTTGAGTTGGGGGGGGAAAGGATACTTCCATTTTCCCCTTGCAAGCATCACTCATGTTTGCCAAATGCTGGTTCATGGTTTTGCTTCTTGTACCTTAGCACAGTTAACAGGCTCCAGAGCCACTTACTTACTGATTGGGGATCAGAACCAGGGTCACGAGTGGGAAGCAGAGACACACCAGCTTGTGCTCTAATACACACAAAGTGCTTGTGTAAGCATTCCCGGCACATGCAGAGGAGTCCTAGCTCCTCATCCCTCTTAAAGCAAGAGCCTCCAGTACAGCTGATCCCTTCTTCTCCAAGTATCACAGTGGCTCCCCAGCCCTGCATACTAAAAATCAAACTGCTTGCACAGTGGGACCAGGTACCTGCAGGCCCCCTCCTCCTTCCCTAACCCACCTTCCCCACGGCAGTTTAATTTTTCTAGTATTTGCCATTTACAGCATTTGTTGTGGTTTGTTTCCTTTTTGGATCCCACTCCATCTCCACAGGAGGCTCCCTGCTCTCTGGATAACTCATTTCCATGAATAGGAGGTACCAACGCCAGCGGCTGAGCCGAGTGCTGCAGACCACAATGGGCAAGCTGGGGCCAGCAAGCAGCTCACCGAGCCGCAGCTACAGCCAGAGAAGTTGGGAACCCAGAGACAGGGTGGCTTTCTACCCAGTGCCAACGACCCCAACAGCAACACCAAGGCAGAGCCATGCAGCTTTCCCTGCAGACAACGCTCCTGCTCACTGTAAACCCACTTGCAATTCCTCATCAGGAAGCATGGACTACAGTCACGTCTCAGGTGACCCCAGGCTGGTGTGGAGGTCCTGGAGAACCACTTCTCAGCTTTATTGAGGATCTGTGGTGTACCTATAGGGATCAGACACCACAGTACCCAAATGCTTCTACTAACATCTACATCACAGAACAAAACTGGGGGAAAAAACAGAAGCTTAATGAAGCTTCAGATCACATGATGACAGCAGATCTTTTAACAGGTCCAACATGATTTCTGCTCAAAGTTTAGGGGGCAAAACCCAAAGACAAAAAGGAGTTAAAGACCAGAAATGTGACAGTTCAAAGTGAAGTCTTCCTTTTTGTTTCACATGCACACATGGCGCAATTGGCCATTTCGTCTCTCTAAGCCTCAGTTGTGGGGTTTGTTGAGACGGGTGTTGCTGGATAACATCTCATGCCAGGAGAAGGGGCAAGTCAAGCAGGGCTGGGGAAGCCACAGCTCTGTATGATCTACCTTGAGTCTGTTTTAAGCACAACACCCACGAGCCCCAAGGCCAAAGCATTTCATGTCAGGAAAAGCAAACTGCACACGTACAGAACCTGACACAATAATAGCAAGAGCAACGAGAAGCATCAGTCCCAACACAAGAGCAATGCTAGCAACATGTAACAGAGCATAAAGGGGCACAAATACTAACAAATTCAAGCTAAAGATAGTAAATGTTTTAAAACAGCTGAATTATCAAGGACTTGAGTGCCTCCCCTCATGTTAAGACCATTTGTCTGGCTTGTCAATGAAATCCAAATAAATATTTATTTACACATACTATGCCTTAACTGTGTCCCTCTGGCCTTCTACCATCTTTCATCAGTCATCTGGGATGAAGTTCTGTTTCCATGGTGTGGAGCTGGATTACCCTACACTGATTATTTCACTCTAATCCTGATTTTGGTGGGTTTCCAAGACAACCTGTCCTGCCTTCTTGGGTGCACACAAAGGACTTCTGTCAGATAAAACCAAAAGAATTCAACTGCACTCTGAGCAAAACCCTCCATATATGATGCCGAGTCTGGAGAACTTCATAGTCCTGAAGGCAAATGAGGTGGGAAGGTGAACAAAGACAATCACCACCACATACCCCAGCACGATGCAGAAAAGCAAGGCAGCTATGAAGGCAGACCCTGTGATTACCAGAAGGAATCTGGCAGCCTATCTGCTCTGGTTAATGTAGAATGGCAGCTCCAAATTGCAGCTCCTGAGGAGAAACTGGAGACTAACCATTACTCCCTTTAGCTTGCCCTTGCATAGACCACATTTAATATCATCTTGCTCCTTCAAGGATTATTTTCAGCCAGCCTGGGAGTCTAGCACTACATTAATGGATCTGGAGCTAAAGAGGTGGCAATGTGCAGGCTGCCTCTGTCAAAGCTTGCAAGAAAGGGTGGTTATTTTAGGCTGCTTCCAAAGCTGGTTTTACCAGAGCTTTCATTCAGTGGGGGCTGCTGATTTTCTTTCCAAATGAGTCCAAAACTCCTGCTGTCTGACTAGGTCTCTTGCACCTTTGCTCTACCTGGTCCTTGGAATAAGCTGTTCAGGTAACTATCCCCTTGCAAGCTCAAGGAATTTGGCAGTCATGCTGTCATTTCTGCCTTGAAAAAGCTTTTTGTGGAGGCGAGACATGCTGGACAGACCTTGCTACAATCTAGTGACAGAGCCTTGAGCAGCAGTTGGTGGTAAAGGCTGCTCTCTCACTACAGTCCACAGAACAGAAGCCTGGACATTGGTGGGGGAAGAAAACAAATACTTGTCCAGGTTTGTAACTTTAGATGACCTGCTCAGTAACCTGTTATAAAAGCAAGCAATCACTATTGGAAGTGAGAAGCTTCCAAAGGCTCTCCATTCACTGCTTTCCTTGCCTGAAGCCATCACTTGGGTTTGCTAGGCAAACAGGACTGATAGCCCATGGTAGAGTAACAGATCCTGCACTCAAATCTAGAGACAACCTTCCACCTTCCTGAACAGGAGCACCAAGCGTGCAGTGACAGTGATAAAGTACCACAACATTTGCCACCCCAGCACTCCCAAAGTCTTCTCTAAAGCAGAACTACCACAGCGTGGATCACAAAAAATGTTCAGACCCCAAAGACACTCAAATAATGCCACACGAACACATATTTCTCTTCACCAGCAGGCGGAAGAGTTTGTTTACAGAGGTACCCACCTACGAGTGAAAGGTACATTCCCATTTGCAAAACATCACACCCTTAGCTTCCCATAAACAGCATAGCTTTCCTACAAATGCATCTATTAGGATACACAGATTGGAACTCACTGTAGATATCATAGCACAGTGACTATGACAGACGAGAGACAGACAAAACCACCCCAACATTTCTCTTTGCAAACCAAAAGTCAGCAAGAACAGTCTCCAGAATGCAAACAGGCTTCAGACAACGTGATGAAAGGCCCCATCATGGCTTACAGAGATTATAAATGACCCTTTATATTATATACAGATGCTAGCAAGAAAGGTTTAGGACTTTTCCTGGCATGCATCCAGGATGGCAGAGAATGTATTGCTGCTTATTCAAAAACAATATCCCAACCAAGCAAACAAAATGATGAAAATGGCAGCTCCTTTAGGGCTGTGTCTGTCGCATCTCATGCATGCTCATCACAAGCATATTTAGCACGATGCCCTGCAGCGTCTGGTGGCATTCAGCTTCCACTGCTCTGCTTAGAGAACCAAGTCTCCATGGTCCATTTCCCCCAGCTGTTTCCAAAGATAAACTCTTTTCCTCTCTCACCTTGTTTAACTCCTGGAAGACTTTCATGGACAACTGAGGACCTGCAGACCATGGCCTGCTAGCTACTGATTTAGACAGCTTTGTTCAGGGGCTACAGACCAAGATCTCGCATCTTGATCACAGCTGACGTGTTGTTCCCGAGGGAATACAATTGCCGATGCCAGTGTACATCCAATCGTATTTACTGTACCGGTTCAGGGTGTTACTAAGGACCTTTCAGGCTAACTAGAGCAATGAATTCAATAGTTTGACTCCATTTGGAGAGCCTCTGAAAACTACTATTCTGAGCTTAAATGCTGGGAGGCAGTCAGCTGCCTGCTCTCTGCTGACTCAGCTGATTCATGGCTTCAGGCACCTGGACACTGAAGCCTGAAGTTAGGAAAACCTAACTTCCCAGGGCACGCATGGAGCAGGCTGAAAGGACCTCAAAGGGTAGCTGAATTTACACAGGGAGCTTTAGCTGCATTTTGCTTCTCCAAGTAGATGCCGGGGAGGAAAACATACTGTGCACCCCACCAGCTTTCTGAGCCTCTGCACCCCTCATCAGGAACCTTATTTGGATGCACAGTTTATCCGCTGGAGATTCTGGATGCCTGTACGGCCTGTAATCCTACAGTGAGAGAGAAAAGGGACTGCAAAGGGTGGAGAAGTGCAGCGTAACAAATACTCAAGCTGAAATACTCAGTTCCAGAAGAGCTGTATACTCGCATATCAAAGCTCAATTCCCAGCTAGCGTGACTGCATTAGCTTAGAGCAATCATTTCACAGATGGGAAGACACTGACAGACAGCAAGCTTCCTCTTCCCCCTTCTCACCACTGGGATTTGCACAGTACTGTTTCCTAAGCCCACCACTCAAGGGATGTGTAAGGGATCACTCCACCCATTCACCCACTGTGAATACTTAGAAAGACTCACACCACAACAAGCTTACAGAGCCATCCCCCAAAGCAATGTTTCTATCTCCTAGTCCAAGTGCTGGCTTTTCTCTGAGCTTCTCAAACTCCTGGGGGTCCCTGGAGGTCCTTCTAGGCAGTTTCCAATGAAAAGCCAACTGGTTGTTCGTAGGCTTCATTTCACTGTTCAGTTTGTGACCGCTAGTCCAATGTCAGAAACCACTGGGCTGAACTGATCAGGACTCAGCAAGCAGCCCGTTTAATCAGGAACGTGCAACTTGGAAATGAAAGCAGCTGCATTCTTGCTTAATCACTTCTTTCAGTGGGATGACAGTTCAGCTCCACACACAAACCTGACTTGCTGCTGTGCCCTGTTGAGGACATACCTACAGCAATCAACACCTACCACACACAAGACCTTCTGGCAATGTAGTCACTGGAGTGAAGGACAACTACATATCCATAACCTTACAGTACATCGTACTCCTACCAGCATTAAACACTGTGCCTGGAGTTGGACTCTGAACAAAGTCATTTATGTGGTTGTAGAGCAAAATAAAATGGAGATTTAGTGCAGGTTTAGTACTTATCATGCCACACAGTACAACAGAAAAGCTCAACTCACCAAGACTTAATCAACCAAGACAGAAGTAGGCAAAATTTCTTTGGATGAGGAGGACAAGGGACTCCACATGCTGGGTCATTCCATCAGCACCTGCTGCATGTGCGTGAGCATGAATTGACCCTCCTCATCCCCAATAAACACTCCAAAGTTTCTCAGTAAGGTTGGCATTCCTGATGCTTGCTATTTGCCCTAAAGCTTTGTGCTGTGTAAACAAGTGCACTGAATTATCTTTTTGTTTCCATAAGGATAACACACTGTGTGTTATACTTAGCAGAGATCAACATTTAGGGCACAGAAAACAGTAGGAGTGTTTTGATAGCTCGATAGATTTCCCCACATTCCCTAACAGCTTTCACTGGAGCTATCAGTTTCCCTGCAATCCTAGAGAGGAATTTCAATAAAATCAGACTTGACTTTCACTGGGAAAAGTTGCTGTTCTGATTCCTTGAAAGGGAACCATGCCCTCTTCTGTGTAAATAGTACAGCATCCCACTTGCCCTGCCCAAACAGCAACGCCTACGTTGTGTGCTGGAGCCCATCACCAGGAGAGATTGGTTATTTATACACTCTGCTGAGGCCAGGAGCAGAAGTTGCCCTCTACATGCCAAGAAATCCAGATTCAAAGGCTGCTAGGCTTGCTGGGGTACCTCTTCCTGAGCCACCCAGTTCTACATAACTACATTACTCCCTTCTTGTTCACAAATACACGCATCCCTGGATATGCTTTGACTCTCATCAGGATCAAGTTTACCAGCTAATTCAGTTGGCTGTGACCAGATTACACTTTACTGCTGTGACCTGGCTAAAAAGCAAACAATCCCGTCACGTGTTACTGGAAAGCTCGGATAAAAAACAAGCTGGGCTTAGGTTTCTCCTGCTCTTGACTATATTCATGCTCTCCCCAGGTGACCAGATTTTAGGATCTGAGCCTGTCATTCAGCTCATTGTCCAGAAAAAAGCCAGCTACAAAATTCAATTGTGAGCACCAGTCTTGATATTACAATGTTCAGAGTGGATGGACTGATTCAGGTCTGCAGATTGAGGGACTATTACTAAGGAATCCATGAAAGACCACCTGGCAGGGGCAAGGGGCTGGCTGTACTCAAGCTTGTGATGGCAAGGTTCACTTCAAAGCAGAGTCTGCTATTCCATTACAAAGTCTTATGAGGTCTGCAAGTCAGAAGACATGACAAGTCACAGTAATCTTGCTGTCAATATCGATGTTTTACGCATGCCTTACTCCCACTGAGTACTTCATACTCCCTGATAGAGGTTACCCTGACTCCTGTGAAAAAGGAGGAAAATCTTTTTTAACAGCCCATTCATTTTGGGAAACGAATAAAACTGGAAGCCTGCTGGTGTTTCTGAAGCCAGACAGCAGCAGCCATCTGAAGCAGCATAGAGCCAGAGGCATGAACAGGAGTAAAACAAGTTCCAGGTCTCCCACTCCACTGTGTTGGTCAGACAGACTGGAAGGAACTCCAATCCTTCTGCACACACCGCCCCTCACCCTCAATAAGAGTTTGGAAGAAAGCAGACATTAAAATAAGCTCCGGCCAGCAGAGTACGATAGGACAATTTATGTAGGTGTCTCCCAATAGCATAACACTTCCCCAGGGGGTAGTATGTGCTGTGCTTAGTGCACTTGAAATAGTTGCCGGTAACAGCCTAAAGTTTTCCCACACAAAGTGGATTATCATAGCCTGATGGAGGGGGTTTAGTCCTAGAGGAATCTTTGCCTTAGGAGGAAAATGCAGCTCAGCCTGCACAACAGCTTTAATCTTCAGCAAGTTCTACAGCCAACCACGTGTAACTGTGCTTTCCTTGCTTTGTTGTGTGCATGGTTGACCTTTCAAACATCATTAGCTTGAGGGCTGAATTTGCTTCAGTTCATAAGAAACTGCACAAAATTTTTCCTTATCCTTCTGCAGCCATCGAAGTTACAGGGGTTAAGGGAATAACCTCTCCCTACTGGAATTAGTAAAGGCCTAGAAGCAGAATAGCCAAATAGTACGGAACTATAGGTGCAACTCTTTTTCAGAGACAAAGAGGGAATCCAGCTCCCCAGAGCAACATTTATCTTCTTCAGCCATGAGACTATTCTTCTTCTCTTCCAATCCCTCACCTCATTCACAAGGCACTTTCCTACTGCTGTAAGTAATGAAGGAGGGGCTTTGAAGATGGTAACACTCATCTATTACACACGCTTGATTCATTGTACAGGAGATCCACCCTGTACACCAGCACTAACAAATGAAGAATATAATAGAGGCAGATGAGGACTTAAAGGTTGACCAGACAGGTAGCATCATGTTCAGTACATGCACCTCTGTGCCTATGCATCTGTTTACACATGCATACAGGGAAAGAGATGAAAAAGCACAAAGAACATCTCTCTAGCATAAAGTCATAGAATGGTTTGGGTTGGAAAGGACCTTAAGATCATGCAGTTCCACACCCTTGCCATGGCCAGGGACACCTCACACTAGACCATGTCTCCCAAGGCTCTGTCCAACCTGGTCTGGAACACTGTCAGGGATGGGGCAGCCACAGCTTCTCTGGGCAACCTGTGCCAGTGCCTCACCATCCTCACAAGGAAGAGCTTCTCCCTTATATCTAACCTGAACTTCCCCTGTTTTATACCCACTTTGCTAGTGGTGTGTTCCAACTGGATCTAACAATAAATATGGTTGACCTGAACCATAATTACTTTCATCATGAAAATGAAAGAAGTTAGTCCATGACCGAGTGCTCAGAAATAAAAAGGGGGTTCTTTGAAGCGCTTTGCTTTTACAGGCATTCTTCTAGGCACTGAACTGTTTTGCTTCTCCCTCCCCCAAGCTTATCACTGTCAATGAGAAGACAGTCATTTCCAGTGTTCACAGGGGGAGGAAAGAGGAAACACATGGAAATATCCATGGAATCTGTCTTTGTTAAATTAGACAGACTTGATAGAATTTGGCATTTGATATCCACACACCATGAAAATCATGCACAATTACAACCCGGGATGTCATTTCTGTAACATAAAAGCTTCTTGAATTAGAGCCTTTCAAAAGAAGAACTTGACTCTAACCATTTTTGCCCAGCTGGATAACCTGGCTGCAGATAGGTCTCCTACCTTCACATCACCAATACACCCCTAGTACTGGTTTCCTGGAAAGGGTGACCTTGATGGGAGGGATGGAGTCAAGGAAATAACTATCCTTAAGACCTTGATTGAAAGCAGAGAGCTAGGATTTGGAACATCAGCTTTTTCTCTAAATACACCCACATCCAAAGGTGCCATTTGGCATTTGTTTATATGTCCTCCTCTGAAGATCTGATCTAGGATTGCTTGAGGACAGTGGTCCTGAAGTACAAGACTAACTTTGATAAGCCAGTATCTCTAAATTTACACCAACAAATTCATTCAGAATTAAACTTTAACTTTTAATTAGAAGGTGGAGGGGAAATTTTAAGTGGGAAAAATATGACAGACACTTGCCTGCTTGTCTTCAACGCCTCATGGAGAGGCAAACATTAAGAGAACTAGCATAAGGAGTCAGCAACCCTGTAACAGTATCCTGTGCTTTACTAGTGCTCGTGTTGTGGCTACAGAGACTCCTCCACCATCCAGAAAGGCAGCATCCATTGCTGTCTAATTCCCCTTGCTGCATTACATCATACAAAACACTTGGCACAATTTGAGACCTCCAAAACGGACAAATCAGGCTCCTGTTAGTTTTCAGGATCTCCTTCAAACCCTGTCCTTGGCCTTCCAGGGCCTGTATCCGTGTGCATCAACAGCCAGTCCGCAAGGCTGAACAGGGTCTGCTGCTGGATTTGTTTTGATTCTTGCAGAGCTCTGTACAGACCACAGTGCATCTTTGTGCCTCACATTCACTCCTGTGTTGCCAAACTCACAGCACTTACCAGCCCAGCAGCAATGAAAGCCACATGCATGACAGGAACACAGGGACCCTGCTAAACAAAGCAGCGTTTTTCATTAGCCTTAAAGTGGCACCAGAAGCCACAAATTACAAGAACAAAAGGCAACATCAAAAGGAGAGCACTGAGCATATCAAAGAAAACAATTAGGATAGCATGATCAAGTCATTGTTTCCTATTAATTGTATGATACTAATCTGTAATGTGCATGTGTCAGGTTTTTCCTAGAACTATTACTGTCACCAGATAGACACACCTTTTTGATGGCTAAAAACCAAAAGCTGTTATTGGAGATCCCACCAACAAAACATTGCTTCTTCTCTTTAAGGGAAGAGATTTCTTTTCCTGAGCCATTTCAACACTCAGGGTAGTGTTCTGTGGGCCCAGAAAGGCATTGAACGAATATCAGAGTTCCAGATTCACAAGTGTTGGGATGAAAACACCTGTACAGGCAGCTGTGCAAGGCAAACAGAACCCAGCTCTTCCAGCAACACTTCTGCCACCTGCCCTCCCTCCTTCTCTTTTCCTGTGGCACATTACAATCATTTCATTCAGCCAAGGTCTTCAGCAACTTGTAAAGTAGTTTGTGGCCCCTAATATACATGGGACTATGCAGCAGCTCTTTCTAGAGTAGTTATCTACCATGTGGTTGCCCATCACAGCTGGGAACTAGATTTCACAAGCCAAGGTGACCTCTTTCTAGAGTGAGCTTGCAGGAAGTGGCAGGCTTAGATTTATTACAGAATTATAGAATAGTTCAGGTTGGAAAGGACCTTAAGATCATCTAGCTCCACCCCCCCCGCCATTGGCAGGGGCACCTCCCACTAAACCATGTCACCCAAGGCTCTGACCAACCTGGCCTTAAACACTGCCAGGGATGGAGCATTCACAGCTTCCCTGGGCCACATCTCTTGTTTCAGGTGACTACCATACAAAAAGCCAGATGTCACAACATCCTCATTGAAACTGCTAAAGAAACAGCAAGAAAATCCTCCAGCTTTCTAATGTTACCACTGCTGAAGAAGGTGATTAGAAATAATAACCCAGCCTAGACAATCCATCTACTTACACTGCTTTGAGATCAACAACTCCTCTTTCCCCAATTTGATTTGCCAGCTTAGCCACTCACATTCAGTGAGGCAACTGAAGCTCAGGCACCCGAAGCTCAGGCACCCATCAGCCAGCATTTCCCTGAGACAAGACTACCTACTGCTGGTGCTCCAGAAGATTTTCTGCGGAAAGCTATATCCTACCAACAGGATCTACAAGGGCTTTTGGGAAAGTTGGAGAAGGACTTTTTATAAGGGCCTGTAGGAACAGGACAAGGGGGAATGGCTTTAACCTGCCAAAAGAAGACCGAGATGAGCTCTTAGGCAGAAGCGCTTCCCTGTGAGGGTGCTGAGGCGCTGGCACAGGGTGCCCAGAGAAGCTGTGGCTGCCCCATCCCTGGTAGTGTTCAAGGCCAAGCTGGACACAGGGGCTTGGAGCAAGCTGCTCTAGTGGAAGGTGTCCCTGCCCATGGCAGAGGGTTAGGACCAGATGAACTTTAAGGTCCCTTTCCAACACAACCCATTCCATGAGTATATGAACACGCCTGTTTTGAAGAGCAAAGCACTTTTCTCCTATTACCACTCTACTAATATGCAAGCTCACTCTGCATACCAGGCTGTGTTGGTGGGGTAGGTAAAGCAGGCTGCCTTCTGCTTGCCCAGCTCAGAGACCCCCAAATGAGCCACACAAGGCCCCAGCTCAGTGAAACCAAAGCCTTGCAAAACCTCTCTGCTGGGTATTCAAAGCGTTAACCAGGCTGAAAAACAAACCCCAAAGCCTGTGTGTTAATTTGCTATTTAAATTGAAAACTCTTTAGCCCATGATTGCCATGTCTGGCACAAGCCTGTCCTGGGCGTTACTACAATAAAAAAATAATTTGGAAAATAATCCTATTGTTCCAGTCACACCCATGGGAGTTTCATGTGTAGGGAAGTAGGAACATCAAACCCAAGATCTGTTGTGTGATCAGAGAACAGAGATTTGCCCTTTAAAACAGGCAGTTTTGATGCAAGTACATGTTAGAAGAGAGATCAGGGTCAGTGAGCTAAAGCAGGAGGATGTCTCCATAGCTTTTAAGGTTAGTAGATTCCTACTTGCACAGCCTAAACATCTCAAAAATCATCTTTACTGTAGTAAACTAGCAATACCCTTTACAAACACCAAACTACGCTCATGGGTGAGCACATCTTTCCCTTCCCTGCCTCCCTCTCAAGCCAGTCATTCCTAGGGCCCATCTAAATGCAGTAATAAATTGCCCTAAAACACCCCCCAGTTGCTGGTCATGAGCCCTCTGCACAAAGTGGAAGCCTCATTGAAAGCTCCATGGAACAGAACAGGGCCTGCATGCAGGAGTTACAGGCCCAGTGATCTGCTACACAGCAACCTCCTCTTCACCCTTCTCCAGACTCCCACTCTTACACTCCACCGACTGCATCCCTCCAATGCCATAAAAAGGAACCACATAGCATTTGCTGCAGATCAGTTCTTCTGCACACAGTAGTCCCACACCCCTGCTAGTGAATACTCTGAATTGCCTCAAGTTTTAAACTCACTCTTAAGCAGATGCTATACATTTCAATCACACAGGACCCATTGCATTATACCCACCTATAGACAGACCGTACAAAGACATCTAGAAACTAAGTGCTCTAAATATCTATTTTCAATTTAAAAGGTGGTTCTGCTTTTAACACATCTTCCTGAGCTTTCACTGGTTTTGGAAGCAGTTTCCATTCCTCATTTCTAGCCAAGAACAATTATTTGTGTTCTCCTTTTCAACCTTGCTGCAATCCAGTTTGTTCATTAGGAAAAAGAAATGAAATCCTTCCTCTTGTGAGCAGGAACACTAACACCTTCCTCTGTTATTAAAAAATTCTTGAGCAATAGAAGAAATGGCTTTAGTGCCTCGGTGCTTTGGAAGCCTCTGTTTGGAAGGGAGATGGTCTTGAGGGAGGAGAGCTCCATTTCGGTATCCAGGTGGAAAATGGGTTTGATTTGGCCAAGTAATAACAGCCGAAAAAAAAAACCCTCCACAGACTGTGCACGCATAGTGGATTCCTTAGGAATGATAACACTGCCTTGAAACACTCCCGAGTACAACATGTGGGAAGCTGGATGGGGAGCAAGCAGCACCGAGCAAGAGAGAGGGGACAGCAGGAGGTCTGAAGGAGAGGTACAGACATTTAGCCAGAAAGAATTCCTGCCCTGTTCTCTGGGGAATTACAAGTATGGCAAACTCCATGAGCTGGGAATCTGTAGAGGGGTTTGCGTTGTTGTTGAAGGTTAAAAGGCAACCTAGCTGGCTCTACCAAGGCAAAGGGGAAAACACCACAACACTTGAACCACAGATTTGGTGAGTGCAAACTGGTGCACCCCAACGATCCAACCTCTTAAACAGGCTTCCCTCACCCTTTGCTGGGAATGGGAATGTCTGGAGTTACTGCTGAGAAGAGTCTCAGTCTGTGAGCAAAGAGAAGCAGTGACTGATATTAGGTATACCCCACACACCATTTTAGACACGTACCACTTGCAAAAGCTTGTGGAGAATTCAAGGCACAGCCACTGGAGACAGTTGACATTTTTCTCCTATTTACACAGATTTAATCATAGAACACTAGACTGGAAGGGACCTTACGGATCATCTGGTCCAACCTTTCTTAGAATCATAGAATGGTCTGGTTTAGAAGGGACCTTAAAGCTCATCCAGTTGCAACCCCTGGCCACAGGCAGTGATACCTTCCACTAGACCATCTTCTGAGCATTCTGGTTTTGAAGACCTGACAAGCAATACAAGGAAAAGCATGGAAAAGTTGAAAAGTCACGACATAAAGTTTATTAATCAGTTATTCTCTATATCTGCTACCCTTCTGGTACCTGGGGAAGAACAGCACACTGTTACTTTACTTACTGTGGGCAAACCAGTAAAGCCATGAACAACACATGGCTGCTTGGCAACAGCCTACACTAAGTAGGTATGCAAACAGCCTTCGCACATCACAGCTAAAACTTGCCTGTGCTTTTTCTCCCTCAAACACACATACATGAGTTTTCCTTTACACCTTTAAGTGCAGCTTGAAGAAAGTTTTACATGCAGCCTCTCAGCAAAGGATGATGCCAAATACAGCTACACTGCAAGCAAAGACAGCAGCTGCCATCACCACAACACTTACTTGACCCATGTACAAGGAAGCATATAGGGATGCCACAGACCAGCCAAGCCACTGAACTCACCAGTGTTCAATGTCCAGTTAAATGGCCATGACAGACTCATGTCACATACTTCTTGCAGCAGAAAAAAAACTGGTATGAGTTTCAGTTGACACCACTCTCACATACACCAGTCAAAAAGGTTGGTTGAACCTCAGAGCATGGAACAGGGAGTGACAGAACAACTACTGAACTGTTTCCCCCCTGCTGTCAAGATGCCCATGGGAGCAGCCTAGTAAATTACTGGCAACATTCAAGCCACAAGCCACACGGAGTGTACAATTCCAGTCAAATGCTTGTGTGATGTTGGGTGTTGTGAGGGGGGTTTTGTTGGTGGTGGTTGGGTTTATGGTGCAATTTTTTTTTGTTTTTAAACAAACCCCAATCACACACATTAGAGCTGAAGGACATGCCCTGCAAAGCGAGCCTTGCCTCCATAGAGCACAGAGATGCTCAGATGCAAATCAATCACCCAGATGTGGGTGGCACAAGGCAACTCCCAGGCTCAACCAGGACACCAGCTGAAGCATCTCATACAAACCCATCTCATACAAACCCATCTAGTTTCCAGTGGCATTCAGCTCAAGAGATGAGTTGTGACAATTCCTATCATTTCTACATTCCCATTTCTCCCCTCTCTTCCCACCTAGTACAGACAGGTACAGCTTCACCCTTCTCTTCCCAAAGGTTATAACAACTCCAAAACGGTACCTGGGAGCTGAAAGTTCACTTTCAGCAAAATTCTGGTAATTTGTAGAAACTGCTTTGGAAACCTTCTAGTTGAGATGCCAGTAACCACTTGGCAGGGCCTGACATAATTAGAGAGCTTGATTGTTTCAAAGGACATTACCCAAGAAAATGAATATGTTGCTGTAGTCCTTGCAATAATTTCGAATGGGTTTGGTTGCAGAGGTCTTGAAAGGGTTTTAATGACACTATCAGGACTCCAGTGATTTTCTGGTGCTTGGCAAAATGAGACCCTGTTATTTCTGCTTGCAATGCACACTCCTTCAAAGCTTAGCCACAGGCGGAAGAATTTCTACAACTTTGCAATCCAAAAGTTCCGTATTATTTGTGATATACATTAGTGACTTCCAGTAACAGTGGCCCAAGAGACAGCTTTTTACTGTGCAATAGTTTAAGCTGTTTGGCTCAGTGCTGTATCCTGAAATACACTGCAGGGAAACTGTATTGCACTGCAGGTTACACTGATTTACAGCAGCGTTAAGCCACGTGCTGCAACATCCTACAGCGCCAATTTGCCTTTCTGCTCTCTGCTGCACTTCAAGCACTGCATGGGAACAGAGAATGCTTGCAGCACCCCACCCCAGACCTGTTCAGCACAAACACTGTTTGGTAGCACCAGTTGCAGGCATTTTTGCAGTGACCATTCAGCCTCCCACAAAACTTTCACTGCAGCTGGGAAAAGAAAGCATCACCACAGCCTGTGCCATGACCCAGCGCTCTGCTGCTGTTCAATCCAGCCTGCCCTGCTCAGCACCTCCTTGTCCCACCTCTCCAAACTCAATCCTTCCCTGCAAAGATCAAGCAGACTAATTTCAGTCATCCAGGCTCAGAGAGGAGCAGTAAAACAAGAAGAACAATGACCTCTATTCTGTAAGAGTGGAAGTTTATACAAGTGCCAAATATTATCATTCACAGATTTATTATAAACTTCTATAAACGCATACTCATATACAATGCTATGGATTTTGCAGCTTCCCCTCTAAGATCTAACCACACCCTCATGAAATACTCCCCAGAGCCTTCCCTTACACAAAGGTAAATACTACTATTCCCATTCTATTTAGAAGAAAATCAAGAACTTGCAAGTCTCAGTTCCGAGACTTGGTGCTGCTCTATAGAATACACACCGAGCATTTAAGGGAATGGCCTTTTTCTTGGGAAAGAGGGTGGAAAACAAAGCCTTATGAATCAGCCAACTGATAATTAAAAGCAACTAAATCCAGATCACTCTTAAGCTGCACATGAGAATCTCAACTCCTCAGATGCTGAATTCCTCTGCCAGCCAGAAAAGCCAGGGTCACTTGCCCAGCTGGTCACTATTGTTCTGTCTAATAAAGTTCTGGCAGGAATGTGTGCTTAACAAAATACAGAGATTAGGCATAGCAAAGAATGCAGCTCCCCCCTCACTGTTTAGGTTAGTGGGGTTTGCCATGCTGAAATACTGAACCTTAAGCATATAAGGTTTTTTCTCTGTCCTGTACTGCTATAGTGCCAGTGACAGACACAAGCTGACAGCTCAGTTCTCAGGATCGCTGCATTTTAGCTTTAAGTTCATTAAAAGCAGCATTAAAAAGCTCACCTCAAAGCTGCAGTGACCACTAATTAAATCAGTGTTTTCTTGGGGATGTAGAGTACCAAAGGAGGAAAGTTCTCTGTACCTCTCATGTGCCAGAAACTTTTGAAGGGCAATTTAAACCAAGCCAGTGACTTTGAGACCAGACTTCAAGAACCTTGAAACAGGGGAGCTCATCTTCAAATGTCTCAGGATAGCCTAGATTTCCAAAAGGAAATTTAGCATCTAGTGGCTAAATACAGCTTCAAAATGGCAATGATCTTCCCAATATCTCATTTAGCTCCTGACAGTTCAGAACCAGGATCTTTAGCTCAATTTACAAGAGTGGGGACAGATGCAAAAATGTCATGAACACAGGTCATACAGATGATCTTACAGAGGTCTTGACGGAACACAGCTTTTACCAAGTCAGACACCAGGCACAAAGCAGCTCTGATACCTCATTGGGCTGAGAATTTCTTAGCTTAAAAAAGAATGACACTGAACAGACAGATATGTGAGACTCAGATTTGCAAAGGATATAGTCCTTGAAGAACTGTATGTAAAAAGGTTATGAAGAGCCTGGTTCCACCTCAGAGTTAACGGCTTACATTTAGAGACACCAAGGACTGGCAAGCTCCCCTGCAGGGGGTATGGTAGCTCACACTGTGTGAAGTGCAGTTTATAAGCAGAAAGCATCCAAGATCCTGTCCCCACAGCAGTCTCTCCTCTGTTACTCCTTTCACAAAAAGCTGAAAAATAACTTTGACAGAGCCACACAGTAAACCTGGGACAGATACAGCTGAGATGGAGGGCTGCTGACAGCCAGATCTAGGTGTTTGCTTCTAGGAGAGCCTTTTTCAGTCATCCTAGCATAGCAACAGAAGCCTTATTTTAGCTGGTATCCCAGTCACTGCCACCTGAAAACGCGAAGAACTCAAAAGTCTGCACAAGATACAGTAGTGAGACAAGCAGACAGGCAACCCACATTGAACAGCGTGGCTGAAACCAGGCAGTGCTGGGGAAGCAGAAGAGAGACTCAGTCAAGAAGAAAACCAGGGAGCCAAGCAATCTGAGGCAGGAGGAAGAGAAGGAGCATCAGATAAAAAAGAAATAAAGTCCTTTCCTTTAGGGAAAACACAGAATCTCCCTTGGGTTGGAGTGTTAAATTCACAGCAACCCCCTTCACACACAGGCACACTGGAGAGCTGTTGGTAGAGCTGTCACCCATTGATGCCTCCAATGAGAATTTGAAAAAGCTCTGCTGTGTTTACAGCAATGAGAGCCTGGAGGAAGGGGTTAGAAACATCTGAGTTTAATAAGGGCTGAGCAGCACAGAGCAGAAAAGCAATGTCTGCCCTTCCGTTCAGGGCTACCACACCCCACCAAGCACTGCAGCACCAGGAGACGTTATGTCATCCCCACCGCCGCAGCAGCCCATCTGCCCCGAGCCTTTCCACCATGAGAAGCAGCATTTCAAACCAAGCTGAGAGCTCCCAGCACCACTCTTTTGAACAACCAAACAAGCAGAGTCCTGTGGGAAAAAAGCAGATGTTGACTGACCCGAGGCACAACACAAGGCAAGGACAGAAGGGAAGCTTTTGTGCAGTGCCTTAACTGAGCAACTCCCATCTCGCAAGGTCATCACAACAGGGTAAAAGAAGTATTTAGCTCACTTAGTACCTATGCTGCTGCCTTTTCTTAGTCCTACACAGCTCCAACATCCAAAATGAACAGGGTAAGAAGCATCCCATGCCAGTTTCTCACAAACAATAACCTTAATACCCAGGTCCTGCAGTGGCATTTGCTGCACCCCTTCCTTCCTTACTTCTGCAGGGTCCACAGAAAACTGTCCTCACATGAAACAGGTATCTGATTAAATGCTTCTGCCCACACTGCCTTTACGAGGCATGCTCTTCCCAGTATATGTACTTGGTCTTTTTATTTCATTGAGAAGTAGAAAGCAGGAACCAAGAGTCTTGTCCATCTGTAAAGCCAAAGACATCTCCCCTCCAGAGGGCACACACATCAAAGAAACCAAAGGGGGGAACACATACCAAGAAGAAACAGGCCTGGACCTGTTCTTAACTCTACAGACTCAGTACAACGTGGTTACATGACCATGTCTAGGTGGATATTCCCTAGCCTCATTGCACTGGCATTTCCGAGATGCTCCAATCTCTATCATGCCGATACATAGTACAAATACTGTGAGGAATATCACTACCATCCAGTTCTAGGAGCAGGAAAAGTTAGAACCAATTAAAAAGACATCTGACTACAGAATCTGATGTCAAGATTGGACATGAATAGATGTATTTTATGGAGTGCTACCTCACATTGGCTTTAAAGTTGACAGATGTTCTCTTATGCAGTCACCTTCCTTTTTGCTGAGCAAACAACAGCCTTACTCAGCCCTCAGAGGACAGAGAACATACAGTAGACAACAGAGAAGTAAAGGAAGAACCCTACATAAGAGAAGCTCACAGATACCTTCTAGCTTCAAAGAAGTTTCAAAAAATCAACTAACTATGATTTTAAGTGGCAGATTTCCTTTTCCAGATAAACCACAGGGATGCAGAAGAGGAGACTGATCTACCCCAAACATGAAACATTACAAAGCTACTCTCAGCTTTTGTCTCAGTGGCATCCACTGTGTGGGCCTCTGGGTGAAAGCCATTTCTAAAGAGACAAGAGAGGGCTTTTTTTTTTATTTGACAGAGCTACAATTTCACTATTTTGAAAAGAATTCTTAACCCTGAAATAGCTTCTTATTTGTTGGACCTCGCAAAAAGATTTAACTATTACCCAATAGCCAGGCCTGAACACTACAGGCAACACTTCTACCCAAGCATGCTCTTTACATATCTGGTCATTTCCAAAAGGAGAAAAACAAACTTGTCAAAACCAGCCAGAACACCTAAACCATGTTATTGCATGCAATACACTGCAAATCAACAAATCACTGTTTCTGCCTGAAAAGGAGTTAAGGAACAAACCCAGTAGGGAATGGTATCACAGTTCCCACCCTCACTCCTTTCTGTAGTAGTATTAAGGACTCTGATTTAGATCAGTGCCATATTGAGCATAAAAACACTAAGCAGGAGATATAGTATTGTTCAACTATATAAGAAGTTGAGAAGTTGCAGGACAGCAACCCAATTAGTAGCATTATGCTTTTTTCATCTTTAGCAGCTCTGATCCTTAACAGAGTCTTGGTGATATCCAAGTTGGCACAGGGAGCTTTATGCTCAAAGCCCCAAAATAAACGTTATGCCTCAGTGGAAGTAAGTTTAACCACTGTCTGCATCTCTCTAATTAAAAGTGAGCTGAGAGCTTTGAGTATATTGCAAAAATGAGGTTGGATGAATTCTGGTATTACCCTACAGGAGAGGTAGCCTGTGCTTTACACACCAGGAATGTTTCCAGACATGCTAGAAATCTAGTGCAAGAAAGAGCATGAGTAGTTGCTCCATTATTCTAATCCAGCAGGCCTAATGTACTCTGTGTTTGAAAGAGATTCTTTCAAGGGAGCGCATTAGAATCTTTCACCATCACTTCATTCCTTCCCTCTTCATCAATACACAGCCCAATAAACCAAAGACAGGACTAAACATTCTGCGATCCAGGAGTCACAGAACCACTTAGGGCAGAGCTGTGAAATTTCTAACCTGGTGTGTTTTGACCAGGATTTCAGTGCCCTAACAAGCTGAGCTTTGAGAAAATGAACAAATAAGGGTTATTGAAAGAGACACATTTGTTAATTTATCCAAGGGGAGCACAAGTTCACTGCCACCCATTGCTTTGCCTCTCCACTCCCTTTTTCTTCCTAGGGCTGGGAAATGAGACCTACATGAGAGGAAATGATTCACACAAGCAGCTGGAAAGGCAAGACCATAGGAGATTTCCTAAACCAATACAATTTACTGCAGTAACTACAGTCACGTCTGGTATTTCAAAGTCATTCCAGTGTTGCTAGGTCTTTACACTACCATTGGCTTCACTGTTCATGGCATTGCAAAGTTACAGCACTGAACCCCACAAGTCAGAAGAAAATCCTGTGGCTGTAGAGTCCAGGAAACAAACACTTCAGAGTTCAAGGTCTGGTGATGAGCTTAAGACCTCCTCTGTTACCTGGGTAGGGTGCTTCAAAGGGGAATTAGTGCAGAGGACTCAGCATGACACAAATCCCAGTCTGTTTGCTTGACATCCTCCCACAGTCCACAGCAAACGATAGAAAACCAGAGACCTCAGGCAATGAACAGACTATTAAGCGATGGAGAGAATGACTCAGAAATCAAGATTCTGTCAGTACAAGGAAAGAGAACCACATTTCTCCAATATGTATAGTTTTCTATTCCACACCCACTTAAGAGCCACAAGAGGTTCAGAGTTTGAGGCTGAAATCAGGTTCAAATCATCTCTGGTAGAGGCAGAATTAACAGACAACCATCAGGAAAACTCCAGATACATGTTCTGAAAGCACTCTGGAAGACTGCATAAATCAGGATGCTGATTTATAGATCACTTTTTAATATTAAAAGCAGGCTTTTATCACAGAAAGAGACCTACACTTACTTAAAAGTACTAAAACCTCACCTAAGAGGCTGGAGGATATTACCATACAGTGCCAGTTGTGTATAGTCCTTCAAGTGGGGCTGGAGAGGAGCAATTCTACTAGCAAATGCATAGCTGTAGGATCAGGCACAATGCAGGCAGCTACTTTAAACAGAATCAATCTACCTACAACTGGTCCACCCAGACACCTTGATCTTGAGAGCCAGCCATTCAAGTGACCTAATAGGAGCCTGCTAGCCTCAAGGAATAACTGTCAAGTATTTCAAGCATCATCTAAGTATCTGCAAGCACCAACACTTCAGGTTTTTCAGGGGAGAGAAAGTAAGGCAAGCTACAGTACAGCAAACTGATTAAGTTCAAATACCTTTCCCACTTACAGATTTCAATTGTCCAATATTCATTTCCTCCCCATATCCATCCTCAAGAAACATCAGTGCTGTAGCAAGCACTAGGAATTACGAGTGACCAAAATAAGTACCAATATGTAATTCCCAATGTAACCTGGATAACAAAGTCTGTTTGGACAGTCCTGTTATTTGTAACATCATGGTTCTATTGCTCCTTTACAGAATGGAACTTTCAGGCTGAGGTGTAGTGTTCTGAAGGTCTATCACAGATGGACTTTCCACCTATGCCAGCTGATTTTGTGATGCTACTGTAAAGCTAGCAGTAAGAATCATCCTACAATGCTTTCAGGTTGATGTTGGGGGGGGTTCTTTCAGCTATGTCCACATCCAAAGAGGTTTCCAGTCTAAGCACTGCATGTAGCCTCATAAGTCTCCAACTCCCACAGCCAAATTCACAAAGGCTTGATGCATGACTATGTAAAAATACAGGGAAATAGGATGAGAAGTTAAGCTAGGAGAACACTAATTCCAAAGACAGCTAACAGATGGAGTTCTTTGACAACCAAGCTACTTCCAGCACGGGAATAAGCTTTCCTTAAGTCAGTTAGCAAAGCTTCTCATGTCCAAGCCTGGAAGACAACAGTTTCTGCTTGGCAGACAGCCCCTCCATTCTTACACTTAGGGTTAGACCCACCTCCCATCACCTTAACACAGTATCAAGTTAGAAACGCGTGTGCTGAATGTGAATTTCAAACAGAATAGTGAGGCTATTGTTACATCTATGCAACATCAACACACACTGCTGCCGGGATTTCAGTTACTGGTTCTTGCACATCCTCTACAGAGCTTCAAAGCAATCCAAGCACACACACAGACAGGCTGCAAGTGGCTTTGGTCTAATAACTAGGATCTGCCAACTGACACTTCACTTGCTGATCAAGGACAGAAAAGGGTAACTGCAGGAACATGAGGTGCCTTGCATCAAAGAAATGTGCCAGCTGTAGAACACCACATCAGTATATGCTGCAACATACCAAAGCCTGGAGCTGCAGCCCAAACTTTCAAGGCTCTGACCTGCTTATACCTGGCTGATGGTACCCAGGAAAAGTGTCAGAAGGCGCTGGATTCACTGGGAAGGTCGCAGAAGAGAGAGTGAGAATGGCCATGTGGACAGTAACCACCTACCCACCATCTTGTGTGCTCTGCAGCCTCTTCAGGGCAGAGGCCAGCAAGCTCTGCTGTGATGGAGCTGCTATTGCTTCACATAATTCGAGTGCTACAGAGATCCTCTGTTTAAGTGGCAAATGGGACACTGAACAATGTCAACAATTGTTTATACCAGTCTGGTTCAGACCCCTAAAAAAAGGTTTCATACTCACACAGATCAATGTCAGGCTTTAGAGCAAAAAGCCTCATTCTTCTTCAGAACCACATTAAACCCCAACCTGAAGCTGCACCCTGCAGGAGGCTCCCCCCCAGAGGTCTGACATTATAGCTGGGTAGTTTTTCCTATCAGAAAGTGAAGCTGTTAGACATTGCCAACAACAAAACTCCACCACTCAAGGCAAAATTAAAACATCCAAAGATTGCTTCAGTGCACAATATTTGACTGAGCACTTCAAGTTTTATTTCAAAATGTCCACCAGTTATTTTTCCGCTCCCTGTTTTATTTCTCCCTCTCCTTTAAACCAGAATGGAAGATTCTCACATGGCAAAGTTCCATTGGACAAAAGAAACTCCTAAAATAAAATAAACCTACCAGTTTTCCCAACATTATTGTTTAAATCAGTTTTAAATGGTTTTATACACCACTTTATAGACTTGGAGAGGCACACGCTCCCCTGACAAAGCATCAGCTATCCAAACAACTGAGCTATGGGAAAAGCGTGCAAGAGTGTGAAGTGGGGAAGGACTTCAGTGAGCAAAGATAGAGTCTGTGTTCATGTAAGCATGGTAGCTCTGAACAAAGATCTGCAGGCTAATAGATATGTAAGACAAATGACATGTGGTTCTCATTGCAGCTCATGCTTTGGGAAGGGGGTACCTTGGAACAGATCCAGCTGGGATAGGTTTATCCCATTACTCTCCTATAATTTTCTGCCTTTTCAAACCCTTTGACAGTTACTGTAGTTTAACATCACACCCCCTACAGACTGAGGCCTGTTTGACAGGCCAGCAAACAGAACCACCCCCACTTGGAGATGAAATATGCACCATATGTAAGCACCGTGCAAGGCACAAGGCTAGTGCTCACTCCTGTACTGCTAACATAGGGGGGAAAGCTGCTGTGAAGATGCCTTATCTCAGCTCCTAACCCAACTAAGCACTGTGAACACCAGCCCTCCTCCACTGCAGTGTAACTCGTGCATAGTGGGTATTAGCAAAGGGGAGAGGAAAAGACGTAGAGGCAGGATGGACAAGCCCCGAATATTAAATTCCCCAGTCCCCATTTAAGGCAATCACAAGGAAGGGGGGGGGGGGGGAAGAAGTGAAATTCAAGAACAACTGGAATCAGGTTAAGCCACTCTCTCGCTTCATACAGTGCGGCTCATTCATCTGAACAGATGTTTCACCTCTAGAGAAATACCCAGAGAAAACAGAGGAGAGGGGGAGAAGCCGAAACTGTTTGCTCTGCTGAAGCAGCAAGATACACTATATCAAAACTGCTTTACATTAAGTTTGTAAGAAATTGGTTTGGAGTGGGGGGGGGAGAAAAGAAGAGTGGGAGGTGTGGTGTTAAACAGCTATTTGAAAGCTGCGGCTCTTGAATAGAGAGCTGTAATTAAGGTCTTTCCTTTGTTGAGCCGAACAAGTCTTTCCTCGCAGCCGAGGGCTGTAAGTTCCCTATGCCGGCATCCCGGGGCAGGAGCCACCGGCCCTTCTCCGGCGGGCTGGGGATGGGAGGGCGAGAAGGAAAAGTCAGCGGGTTCGGTTTGCCCAAGCGCAGCTCCTCGGTTCCCCAGTCGCTGCCTACCCATAGAGGGACGCTACTGCGGGCAGGTAGGAAGCCTGCTCATCCCACCAGGGACGAGCGCGGCAGCGGGGCCAGCCCATCGCACCCTGCCCGCGGCTCCCCGCGAGAGGCACCAGCGGGGCCCAGCCTCCTCGCCGGGGAGGCGGACCCGGTCTTACTCACCGGCGACTGGCGAAGCCGCTGCCCGGCGAGCCCGAGCTCTGTTCTGGGTAGTTGTGCTGCAGGGTTGATGCTGGGAATTGATAAAGGAAGCCAGTCCCCAGCGCGCATCCATGCAGGCAGCAGCACCAGGACAAGAAAAGAGCCAACTGCATTTTTGCAAGAACGGGGATGTCCTCCTGCACCCCTTTTTTCCTCTCACAGGACTCGGCAGGCGCGTGCCTCCCGCGACAGGGGTTGCAGAGGGATCCCACGGCGCGGAGGTGCCCCCGGGACCGGGCACCACGGGGCAAGGGTGCCGGGATATAGGGACTGCGGGTAGAGAAGGGAAGCCCCGTCCCTCGGCAAGCCCCGTCCCTCGGCACGCCGAGCCCGGCGGCAGCGGCTCCCGCGCAGGGGTGCGGGGCCAGCGCGGATCTCTGCGCCCAGGGCGCACTCTCGGCCCCGGATGCCTTTTCAAATTTGGCGAGGTTGGCCCGATTCCGTCAAAGGGGGCGTGGGGCTTCAGCGTTAACCCTTGCCAGGCCTGGCTGCAGACCCCACCGTGGAGGGGCTCTCCTCCGGCAGAGCCGAGCCGCCGGAACGGAACGCGGCGGGGCTCCGCGCTCCCACCCGGCTGAGCCCTGGGAGCACCCCCGGGACATCGCCAGAGCACGGGGCGCTGGGTCTCCCTGATGAACAGAAAGCCAGGGAGAGGGGATCGCCCCGCACTTCGGCGGTGCAGCGCGAAACCCTAAACGCTGGTGCCTACTGTCACGCTCGCACCAGAGTTACACAGATAAGGTAGGAAATAAATCATTTTAAAGATGCTTCATTCACAGGTTGGAACTACATGACCTTAAGGTCCTTTTCAACCCTAACCCTTCTATGATAATGTGCCCATCTTGCTCATTCTGGCATCACACAGAGCTACCCCCTTTGCTACCCGGGATAGCCCTGAGCTTGGAGACCTGCACAATCAGCCCCAGACAGGAGAAACAGTTTTGGAAGGATGGGGGTATTTCACAAAGGCGGTACCCCAATAAGGATGCCAGCAGCAAGGCTCTCTCTCTGTACTGCAGCAGAATATGTGTTTAAAACCCCTGTACAACCCCCATTTGGTGACTGTCAGACCCCCTTGCTGGCCTTACCAGCTCCGGAGGAACCTGGGCTGTTGCAGCTCACTGACCAGACAACTCATCTGAGCCAAACAACACAAGGAGGAATTTCATATTTTAGGATGACACAGCTTCTTAAGGTTTCTTTTTACCTTCAAATTCTTAACACTCACAATACCCCCTCTGCCCCTTCCCTGTTAATGCACCCATCCAAAGACAGCCATGGTTTACCACTGAAACTGGGTTTTTGCTGGGGTACCTGAGGGGCCCAGGGCTTGCCAGGGGCAGGCTCTGCAAAAGTGGAGACTTCTTCCCCTTGGGGCAAGATAATCCCCAAGGCTAGAAAACAATCCCTGTAAGATACTGCAAAAATGGCTAAATTCATCCCCCACCCGCAGATGAGCGCCTACCCCTTCCCCCACGGTGCCCACCTCCAGAGCTTGCACACAGAGATAAATAGCCCCTGGCTGGAGCCTGCAACCAGACAAGTTTAGACTGCAAACGAAGCACCAGGTTTTTAAACAGCCACTGTCATTAATCACTAGAGCAAATCACACACGGAGGGAGAGGTCCAGGCTGCAATGCAGCTCAGCGCAGCCTCCCTAGTATTACTCCACAGCTGACACCCCCCCCCCAAGTGTCCCAATCCCAGAGCTGGAGCAGGAAACGGATCAGCACTCTCCAGGCCCAAAGGGAGCTCAAAAGGTCTGGTCTAGCAGCACTGGGCCGCCCAGCCCGCTTAGTAACAAACACTACTTATTTATAAAGGGCTCTCAGTGCCTGGAACTGGGACATAACACAACCCTGATCAGAAAAGGAATATCTTCCCTTCTCCCCCCAAGAAAACATAGACTTGGGACAACTCACCCTAGGATGTTGAGCCACTCAGCCATTCTGCTCAGGGTCAGTCCTCAGGAAACTTCTGCTCTACCCAAGAGGGTAACAGAAAAAGAGCTTACACTGTAGTCACCCCTCTCACAGTATGAGCTACAAACTACACCAAATTCACCCTTCTTCAAGGGAAGCAGAGGGAAGCTACACACACAAACCATTAGAAGGTTCTCTGAGGCTCCATAGTCCTTTAATCTGGGTGATTATCCTCAGCTGTGTGTGTAGAGCCAAAGTGGAGGCAGCTGGACCCTCACCCTGGCAACTTACTGCTGCACCAGGTGCTGTGCTGAGGGCTTGGTTCAGCCTTTTGTCCCATACACACTAAATTCCCTCTCCTGATGGGCTGGGATAAATCATTTATCAGTATTTATCAGCATCAAACAGCTTTCTGAGCCATTCTCCTGGCTTGGGTTAGCCCCTTTGGAAGCTCTTCAAGTCTTAATTGTCCAAGAGCATTTTATTTTTGGTTGCATGCAAAATTTGCTGCTTCAGCCTTCACTGACTTTGCAAGACCCTTGGAGATATTAAACACAGGTGATTAGACAAGACATGATTCTGGCAAATTATTAGAGACATCTGTAGGAAGCTGATGTTCTTCCTATTTCATGCACTGAGAGAGCAGAGGTCAAATGACTGCTCAAGGCTGCGAAGTGCTACAGGCAGAGCCAGAAATGGAGCTTAAGTCTCTGGGCTCTTGTTACTTCTGCCCTGTTTCGAATGCACACTTGCTCCCACTCTGTACGGCTGATTTAAAATGAACATGAAAAATTAACTTCCAAGCTGGTTTTGGAAAGAGGGTAAAGAAAGGTGATGTTGTCTACTGTGAGAGGAGAATTAAAGAGGATAATTCATTTTAGTCCTTTGGATATGCATAATATAATCAGGCACAATAGCAGTAATAAATGAGTATTTTTCCTCCCCATGGTGCTTACAAGTGCAACATAGTCTAACAATTTCTCAAAACTATGGTGATAAATTGGAAACACAGTGATGGAAGTAACAAAGCCAACAAAAACGTAACCCATTCCATTTATCAGAAGGACCAGCTTGGAGAAGAGAACCCTTAAAATCTGAACAGTCCTATTCTTCTAAACCAGACAGAATATATTTCACAATGTAAAGCTACACTTTTTATGCCTGTGCATAAGCATGGTCATAAAAGGTTTGCCCAGGCAACCAGGGCTAAATGATTTGCATGTATTTTACCAGTGCAGTTCAAGATGGAAGAGGCAGGACACACACTAGAAAGCCATGATGCACGGAACCACAAGGGGAAATAGTAGAGGCAAGGGCCAGGTTTTCCATTTAGCAACAACTATTGACTTTGCCATCACAAAAATGTGGTCCTTGGAGGGACCCACACTGCTCAGCTTCCATGTGAGTGACAGCCTTAGTGTCATGTCAGAACATTATTTATTGGACATGTGTAGGCATATGGGGTTTCACATGGTCTGGAGTGGTTTTCAGCTTCCTAGTCCACTGGGCATACCTGAGACATCACATATCTGTGAAATCATCTATTATTTCTTTAAACATATACACCACATGCAAGCCAGCCAATAAATGAAGTGGGGGGAAATACAGACAATAAAAGGAACATTCAAAGATTAGTCTGATTTCTGTTCAGTTGCAAAGGAAAAAACTGGAATGATACAGCAAAAGAGGGATTTGTTTTCTACAATGTTTTCAGTTTGAAAGGTGGCTCAGAAAGGTAGAAAAGCACAATCAGAGCTGCAAGCAGAGCCCAGCTCCAGAGCTGCAATAGCATCTCAATGGTCCAGCACAACTTGCAATTCTATAGAAGTCAGTACTTAGTTGAAAAAAAAAAAGAGCCACCATATTGTTAGAATAATGGCAAACAGATTTTGAAATGGCTACCCCTTGGATTTTGTGAGTGCACTTTTCATGTGGATAACTAAGAGGAGACCAAAGGAAAAGCAGCTTTGTTCTAGTTGATAAGACCATGTGGAGCTTTAGAATTATGAAGTGTCCTTTTGAAGTTAGAATGAAGTCACTGATAAGACCATCTAAACCCCAAACTAATTTGGATAAACCCCTTGCAGCTTCCTAAGACGCCCACGTTATTTCCCTGTGATATAACAAAGCAGTCAAGGAACCTTGGAAAATTAGCAGAGATGGATAAGATGTTAGCAACAGGAAGAGTTCAAGACCTCTATTATAAATTAAATTATAAGATTTCTAAGGTTATTGTAACATATCTATTACTGGGGAGTCAAACCAAACCTTATCCAAACTGTGGTAGTTTTTCTTTTAAGGCAGGAGGTAGCTAATGTGTGAAAATGTCTTGAATTTGACCTGGAATGAATCAATCACAGCTGAACTCAAAATGGGATATAACTGAAAAGCCACTACACTTACACAAGCAGTTTAGCAGACAGTAAATATGATAGACAGTGATACTGTGTGAAGCATAAGAATTGATACAGAAGTCAGAACTTGGGCAAAATCCATTGATGAGAACTTTCCCTGAGTGAAGCACTTGTGTGGGTACTATAAAGTAATATTCTGGATAAAGGAACTCAGATTGAAATATAATTCAGCAGATGGAAAATGTGATGACTCAAGGTGTAATTCTATGTATTCTGAGCGTTACTGTGTTCTGAGAAAAATAATTTATGACACCTTTGACATCAGGCAGCAATTATCCTGGCTGGACACACACTGAAGCATGGATCTGCGCAAGTGCAGGGAGTTTGTGAACACACCCTGATCCATCAGCCTCACCAATGCAATAAAAGAGGGATTCACAAAGGTGAGATAAAGCCAAGGCAAAAACAGCACCAGGTTTATTCCACTTAAAACTGCCAGAGTAGAAACACATTCAGAGGTAGACAGGAAGTAGCAAGAGTTACTTATTTCCTCTTGGTGCTGCTAGAAGGCAGGATCTATTATACACAGATTACTATTGGCACAAATCTTTCTGCCTTGTACTGAAAGACCTCAAGACAGAAACTCCCCATGCTCATTTGAAAACATATTCCAATGCTTTGTGCTCTGTACTGGTAGTTTTTCTTAACATCCAACCTCAGGCTGTTTAGTTGCAATTTAAGCTCTTAATGTCTTACTTTCTCCATTATGGATGTAGAAAACTATTCTTCCTCCTTTTGAACAGACTTTAAGTTCTTCAGAGTACTTCTAAAAATGTTTTAACACCTCTCCTTGCCTTCTAGAGCCAAACCAATCCCAATTCCTTCAGACTTTCTGATACTTTTTGGTATTCTCCTCTGGACTTCCCAGCTGTTCTATGTCTATCTCATAGTATGGTATCCATAACCTATACTTCTGTGCAATACTTCTCTGCCCTGCTGAGGAGTTGCCTTTTTGACATCTGTACGTCATTGTTAATCCATGTTTAGTTTGGGATTCTCTACCTTTCCTGCAGAACAGCTAGCCTGACTTTCCCCCATCCTGCATTTGCTAGTGAAAATTATTCCTGCCAAAGTACAGTGCCCTGCAGTGCTCCTTAATGAGTTGCATCTTATTTTATTCAGATCCTATCACAAATTTGTCAAGACCACTTGAAATTTTAATCCTGCCTTCCAGTGTTCTTACATTCAGTTCCAGCTTTACCTCATCTACAGATTTCATAGGCAAGCTCCCTCTTCCATCACTGAGGTCACTCAAGAAAACATTGGGAGGTCTGTCTCCATGTCTGTATCCTTGAACTATGCTCCTGCTCAGTCAGTCACCAAGGGCTGCCTGCTTGCTTGATGCTGTGCAGGACATAAACACTGAACTTACAAATTCTCCAGACCACAGTCGATCTTGAACTTCTACAAGGAAACACAGTACTGTATAACAGTGTGGAAGGAGTGACCAGATCCCAGGCTCCAATTTTCAGTGGAGTCACAGACTATAGGATAGCCAGATTCAGTGGGATCCAAATTCTTAGATGATTTGAAAATCCATCCTTAATCAGAGAGTCTCTCTGAATCTCAGAGAAGCAAGGGTTTCCATGACCAAAGAATTCTTCAGTTTTAAGCTCCAGCCCTGAAGTCCTCCTCCTTTCAATTCCTCATGGACCCAGGTTGCCTGATGAGCAACCCAACATGATGGAAGTCTGAGTTCCCTTTCTGTACTGCGCAAGTCACATAGATGGGAGTGGGCCCACCCCCTTTCTGACAAAGTATACAAAGTAAAGGCACACAAAACAGGTAAGAAAGGACTTATGGAAATAAGCACCCTCTTCCCAGCTCCTGATCCCCCTGGAGGCTGTGCCACCTGCCCTGTGGAGATAAGGAACAGAAGAACTGGGGGAGATGTGGAGACCCCTTTCTTCCACGCAGCAAATCCAAATGTTCCATTCTCACTTTTCCAGCTTTTATCGATTGTTTTTTCCCAGTCTCCTAGGAACTCACCCTGTGGGCCATGACAATGAGGCCTAACCACAAGAGTCTGCTTTTCTCTGCTGGCTTTCACAGGCCCCTAGGAGTTGGCTTTGGACCTTCAGAAGTCTGTGGGCTGCAAGCTGTAAATTGCTGCACTGTAGCCATTGTACAGGGCCCACCACCTCCACAGCATGATTCTGCCCAGTTGATATCTGAAACTGCCTCCACTATTTTCACCTTAGGTGCCTGCAGTTAAGGTGGCTTAATAACAGCAGTATGCCTTCTCCCTCTTCTCTCCTCTGCTTTGTTCCACAAACTCCTTACCTGCCAGCCATCTGTCTTCACACTGCAAGCTCCTTGCCAGTGCCTTCCTGCACCAAGTCTGCCTGTGTTGGACGCTACCACACGGGCGGCAGGACCTTCTGTTTCCTCTTTACTGCAGGTGTTTCCCAGAGCCTGCTCCAATATGGCTTTCGCTATCTCTGTGTGTAACTGGTAAAGAGTCAGCCACAGCCCAACTGTCATACCCATATTTTCCTTACAGTTCTATATACACCTTATTCTGCTCTAAAGCACCTTGCATCTAGATGCACAGGAGCTCACCGATAACTGACATTACATATTTCTTGAAGCATTCACGTGAGCCTCTCCCTTCACAGTCTTCATTCTTTGCCCAAGATCCTATTTTTCAAATTAAGTCTCCTTGTTTTTACAGACTTTGTCTGTTTCAAAGTGAATAACCCCCTTCATTTCTTTAAAATCATTTAAAATCACAGCAAGATCTCTTTTTAAACAAGATAATAACCAAAGCTCTTAAGTCTTGCTTTATAACTCAGTGCTGAAAGGTGCAGTATTATTCTTATGTTCTCTGCTTTATCCCCTTAATCATATCCTTCTTAGGTAGAGTGAGAGTACTGAAAAGAGCACTCTGAACAAGAACTCACCAATGTTCCATATAATAACAGTAACACCTTTTGATATATGCTCTGCTCTTACCATAATGCAACCTAACATCCTGCTCAATTCCTGGGGTCTTTTTTCTACAGCTGCGTGTTAGGCTGAGAACTCAGGGAATTATTTAAAGAAAATATTCTCCAGATTTATCAGTTCCCCTTTCTGAACATTTTGCTCAGTTCATTCTAAGGGGAGCAATCACTTAAGTAAACCGCAGCACTGTTCAGTGGCACTGTCTAGCCCTTTAGCTGGCTCTCTATCTAATCTCTCTTGAATCTTCAAGATTCCTCCGTGGAAGCAATAGGAAGGCAGCTAAGGTGCTAAGTATGAAAGAATCATTGCAGGCATTAAAGGCTAAAGTCACTGCAAAGTAACTGGATCCAAGTACTTCTTGGCTATGCACACCTACACTAATGCTAGTTTAGGTGCTCACAGTATACTCTGTTGTCACCAATGGATACCCTATCATTAGGTATGGTATCCAAATGGCCTGGTATCCAAAATCTATCCCTCTTCCATGGCCTCTGGGAGGTTTTGTCAGGCAAGTCTAGTCTGAGCACCTTATTGAACTGGTTGCATGCAGGTTTCCCTCCTTGCTTCTATTTCTGATGACCCAAACTGGAACTACAAAATTGTACTTTGCAAATATCCACCTCCTTGCATAGAACACAGATCTCTCCTTCACCACAAGACATGCTCTTAATTTTCCCCCATTTTCTGTTCTGCTTAAGGGAGATCAGCATCTCTACAAATGCAAACCCAACCCCTAAATAATCCTCTGAGATTACAGGGGCTCACAACCCCTCATGCCACTGGGTCACAGGCAGGAAGGATACATGAACTGTCAGTCTACACCCAGAAAGAATCTGGTTGAACCCCCTGAATTACCAGAGCCACCAGGAAATCTCTCAGTGCCTCCCTTTACAACAGAGGGTTTAGTGCTTTGTTATATATATCATGGTTATTGTAAGGAGAATAGAAATGGAATAAAAATAATATGGTATAAACAGTAAAAATAATGGAAGAAGAAAAAATTAAAGCAGCAAGATCAGACATAATCTAAAGAGAGAGGTAAGTTGTTCTTTCTTGGCAGAAAACAAACAAGAAAGTCTGCAAGATAGCATGAAATGTTTAAACTGACTGTTGCCCCAAAAAAGAAGGAAAAGCTCTTGACCAGACTAAGCAGATTTTTGGTATTTTATGGAATGGTAGGACAAGACTATTGGCCTCACTGTGTGCCTCGAAAGAAGTGGCTCACAGGAAAACATTTTTTGGCTCAGTTCACATCTTGAGTATTTCACTCTGAGGTTGTTGTGGAAAGCCCAGTACAGTGGCCCAGTACAATGCCCCAGCTGCAGGGTAATGCTCCATTCTGCATTGAAAGCAGGTGGTAAGCTGCTGCCTTTCCACTGGAGCACAGTAGATCTGTCCTAGATTTTCTGTGATGATCTTTAAGTGATACTTGCCTTTTTCCAGCTGTTTCAAGAAAATGAGATAATTCTTTTCCGTGTTCTGAGCCTTCCCTGAACTGACTGACAATAGATTTCCAGAGCTACAGGTCGGGCAGATGGGGAGTCTGGCCAACTTACAGAGGAGGTGAGTGGACTTTGGAAAAGGCAGTGCTGCAATTCTGGAGCATCTGTGAGAACAACCATATGCCCCGGCACACTGCAGTTTGGGTTAGTGACCTCCTGAGGTGCAGTCTCTGGCTGGGAAGAGGACAGCAAACACTCCTGATAACCCAATGCATTCATTTCCTTAGTTTTGAAGCTGGGTTAGGTAAAGAACTGCATTAACTGAAACTCTCTACTGTGTTTATTCATTTTAAATGGCTTTGAGATACAGTTTCTTTGAAAGCCCCTATATAATCCATCTCCATTGTTCTGTATATATTTGCAGAAGATAACAGCTTCATTAAAATATGGTGTGCTATTAACAGCAGTAAATAGATAGCCTTAAACCTTAAAATGTAATGCAATTAAATAAGAAATATGATCCTAAGGAGGTTAAGCACAATCAACCACTGACATTTACATTTGATTTGAATTAAAAAACACACACACAGAGGGAAATAAAGGGCCTCCGTACATACTTGGATAACAGGAAATCCCCTGGATGTAAAAATAGGGAATTTAAGAATGGAGAATATAAAGGTCTAGTTCAAATTAAAGATTTTATGACTGAGGACTCCATTAAATCTTTGAACACTTTCTGTAAAGAGTCTGGAATGATTCCAGTCCAATTGTTTATGTTCTCACAAGTGACAGATTATACTTCAAAACTTCTATGGCAAAAGAAAGAAGGAATGGTTGCATTAATCCATCTCAATCTGGAGCTTGCTAATGAAATGAAAACTGTAACAGTCTGTGCTTAGGTGAAGCACAGTATTTTTATAACCCAGCTCAAGACAACATTACCAACCAAGCCAAAAGTAGAAGATTTAAGTTTCTACATTATTAAAGAACAATAAAATAACGACCCACTTAATACTACATGATCAACAATCTATACTAAATATGAACTCTTTTAGAGTACTCAGTCTACTCTGCTTTTTAGATTTCCAAGACATTCCTCGTGGTGTTTAAAGTAGATAGGACAGCACACTGCTTCTACAGCTAGCCCTGCCTGCAGAAACACAAGGATCTTCACTCAACAAGTCTGCAGTTGCAGGTCACATCCAGTCAAAGTGCCAATCTCACATACAGAATCATAGAAACAACTAGATTGGAAAAGACCTTTAAGATCATGAAGTCCAACCACTCTGCAGCACCACAAAGGCCACCACTAACCCATGGCACTGAAAGCCTTGTCACACACAGGGTGTGAACACTTCCAGGGACGGTGACTCTAGCACTGCCCTGGGCAGCCTGTTCCAGTGTCTGACCACCCTCTGGGGAAAGAATTGTTCCTAAACCTCCCCTGGCACAGTTTGTGGACATTTCCTCTTGTCCTATCACTTGTTACTTGGAAGAAGAGACCAGCCTCCTCCTCACTACATCCTCCTTTCAGGTAGTTGTAGAGAGATGTGTTCAACAAAGTACTTGCCTAAGTGCCAGCCTGGGTTGTGGTCAGTTTTCCTTTGTTTCTAGGAGTCAAGAGACACCAACTGTGGATAGAACATTTTTTAAATGGAAAATCATTGTCAGACAAAAGCAAGGGCAGAAGCTGGTGCAAAGTGTCAACTAAAGTCCAATTTATTTAGGTGAAAGTGGTTCTCTTTTATATTACACATCCATTTCATGTTGAGCTTCTCTGAACTATTACTGAACTAACACTGTGTTATGATGGATAAGATGTAATGTCTCCAGAAGTTTTGTTTAAGGGTGTTGATTTTAAAAATGGCTACAGCCTTCTCTGACATCCTGTCCTGCAGACTCAGCCTGAAAAGCAAGAATTATTTCAGCTCCTTTTTTCCTACTGTCAACACATATTTGTAGCCATAAGATATTGAGGAGGCAAGTCAAGCATTGGAAGCTATGTACTACTTTTCCCAGGTTTCAAAGGGAATAGAGTCAAAATTATCAAGACTATAGATTTTTAAGTTGAAGGCATAGAGTTAAACGTTCATTACTGTATCCAGGTGCCTAAGCAAAGGAGCAAGGATTTAAGATCTTGTTCCAGACACCTCAAAACATACCAATTATGTTCTATACTAATTTATGGTATAAATCTGTTGTCTCTAATGGCATCCTGCCAAGAGGTAATTGAGCCTTAAATGAAAATGAATGTGAGACATCTGAAAAGACAGCTGATTTGGTCCAGGATGTGAGCAGAAACATAATGCCTGGAAGGACCACAGGGTTAGAGGAACTCCTGGGTTTGGCCATAAACTCCAAAGTAATACGTAAGTCAAATCAGAGGATGAAAATGAGAGAAAACAAAATCTTCCTGTCAGCAGGATCTCCTCTCCTATAGAACCACATGGCAGTCCCTCTAAAGACAGTACATGCTTTTTTGCCTGCCTCCTATGAAGTCATTGAGGGTCTGGCCTTGAGTGAATAAATAGATCAGAGAGTGTTAATAAATGCAGGCTCCTTGCAGCCCAAGAGGGGCAACAGGCACCACAGCTGCCAGTGAGAACCAAAACTTACTTTGAAATCCTATATTCAAAACAAAGAGCATACGGCTCTAATGCAAAAGGTTCCATGAGCCCTGTGACTCAGAAATAACAATTATCCTTTGATTGTCTCATTTCAGCACCCTCTAGTCTACCACCTATGAAACCATTTCACCGAATGTAAAGAAAGGTTTTTCACCCAGCCCAACAAGGCTGCCATGCTCTTTTCCAAATATAAAGAGTGCCCAGCACATCCCAGCACAGTATTTCTCATGTCTCTTTGTCTGCTCTCACAAACAGGTATTGAGAATATCATATTTAAGAGGTCTGACTAATGATTTAACTACCTACATGCCTTAATTCAATGTACACCTGCACAGCAGCCAAAAGAAGTGGTCCCATTCTTGACCCACTTAGCCATGTCCTCACTGGTCCTCATCACCTTCTTTCTGCCACACGAGGTTTTTGTGCAGTTTTGCAGTGAACAGGCTCAGAAAACTAATTTCAGTTTAATGTGTTCCATCTAAACAGGTCATTGGTAGGAAGCTAGATGGAGAGCTGAGGACATGAATGGAGGCAATACTACTCCTTTGAGTAGGTGGTGGTACAAGTTTATGTCATATATAAAAGACCATGCATCCACAGGATAAATTAAGAGTCCAGGCTCTGTTAACAGGCAGTGAAGGTTCTCCTAAATAGATGCTTCCAGGGGGTAATTCAAATACCTAAACCAGAAGCCTAAAATTAGACAGCAGGAGTATGGCAAGACCATAATGTCTCAGTGCTATAATTCCCACAAAGAGCTGAGGCTCTATTTACAAATGCAAATAGTCTTGGCTTTAGCAGAAATACTTTTGCTTAATGTCTTTTTCCATGGAAAAATTGAAACTTTTCCCCGTGAGGGGGAAAGAAGACCCTCTGAAGGGCTCTCCTGCTAACACAATAAACATCTGTGGGTTCTTTCCTCTCAAATGCTATTTTTTCTAGGGGGTACCTCTCTGATGAATTAACAGTCCCAGCAGATCATGGCAAACAATCCCACATACCACATCTTAAGAAATGGTACTTCTTGGAACAGATCAGATTGGTCTGCCTTAACACAGGCAAGTTAACACCACATTATCAAATGCACTGAGGTCACCAACCTCCATCAGATGATCTGTTTGATCCTTTTCAGAAACAAAAGGAAAAAAAAACCAACAAAAAAAAAACAAGAAAAAAGCTTGGATTCCTGACAGAAATCTGAGTGCTCCAGGCTGAAAGCAGTAGGCTTGGCCACTCACAGCCCACCCACCTACAGATCAAGATGGACTGGAACAACCTCCTCCATGAGCCAGAAAAGGGAAGGGGGTTGTGAGGTGGGAGGAAGAGCCTCATATTTCATCTACCACTTTTAATAGAAAACAGAACGTGGTGGGGGTTGAAAGAAAAATGGCAAATCCCTAGAGATGTAAGTGTTGACCTTACAAGTCAGAACTGTCAATCACACCATGTCCCTTCCAACTCATGTTTGTTGAAGAGAAGAAAGAAGGCAATGGACTGGCACGTTTAGCCACTAGGTGTTACTGTTGCTCCACAGAATGTAATCAGAGCAACCACTTCTGAATAAGCAAAACATCTATAGAGACATCATCTGCAGATGTATCTTAAGATTTAAATCGTAGAAACTAAATCCTACTTTTGGGTTCCTGTAGTGTGATCAAAAATCAGAGCACTTTGCTGTGTTCTCTTGTGGATGGGGGTCGTGGAGACAGACTGCTGCTCCTTGTGTTTTGTTTATACATCATTACATAAATGGAGCAAGTCAAATTCATCCCCTGGGAACTTCCTCTGACTTTGATGGAGGGGGAATTGAGCCCCTTAAGGTGTCACTGAGTTCATGTCCGCTGGTCAGGAAAACACATTGGCTGCTGAGTTGTCTGCTTCCTCTGTGACTGCCCACAGCCTGCAATGACACTTAGAGGCATTTTAATTCATCTTAGATATGCTGTCTGCCAGGTGGCTTCCTGAGACAAGACATTTCACCTTTCTCTGCTTGTGTTTCTATACCACGGAAATAAAGATCCCCATCTCCTCTGGGAAGGACTTGGAGACCACAGATAAATCGAAGAGCTGTAGTCCTTGACAATCTGCTGGCATGAACCAAGCACAAGGTTTTGTGTGAGCTTTTCCTATTGATTCCAGCATAGGTTTTCTGAGAGAGGAAGACTGAACTGAATGTTTACCCCTCCCTAATAGCCACTTTTAAGGGAAACTCATGCTAAAGAGTGGCACTGCACCCATGTCAATGCACTGTAACGTCCTATTTCTGTTTGGTCTTTTTTCATAGCTTCACCAAAATTTTCTCCAGAGGACAGCTACATTTCATGTAAATCTTCATCATTTACTTGATCAATTAGGCTTTGAACCTCAGAGACATATCCCTTCCCTGAGCTTCTGAAGCAACAAGCTTTCAGTTTATTAATGTTTAGTAACAGGATTCAGTGCACAGAAAGAGGCATTTCTTCCTTTCAATTCTTGTATTCTATGCCTTGCCCCCAAATAAACCAGTGAAAATAAACAGAGGATGCCAGTCAGGTTTCTGCCTGTGCCCACTAGAAAGCTGTTTCTGCACACACACAATAAATGACATGCAAAGCACAACAAGCAGGCAGAGAAGTCACTCTCATGGTTAGGCTTTACCATGTGGTGCTACTTCTAACCAAGGCATTATTTTCACACACAAGTTGAGTGCTCTAGGGTATGCTTTCCCAAGTTTGGAAACATTGCCACAAAATATAAAGTACCAGTGCTGAGCCACAAAAGCCTATGAAAGATTCTTTCTGTGTTGTTTTCATAGGAAAAAAATTATATGCCACATTAAAAGAAATATAATGAAAACTTAAACTGCTGTTCTCCAAAAGACTGAATGATTTGCAAGTGCTAAAGTATTATCTGAAAGGTGATTGGCACTACATTGTGCTGCTGCTTCCAGTAAAACCTGTGGGCCTCTAACTTGGAGGCAGAGTCTCTTATCTGTAATTCAGGCAACAACAATCACCTGCCTTGGTACAGCAACCAATGTGTCTCACAGGTTGAGTTCTCACAGATCTTTCTAGAGTGAAAAAGTTTTATTGAAGTATTACTGATAGCCTGCAATTGCTTTTGGCTTTTTAAGGAAGAAGGAGGATCTATCCATGGAGAATCATCTGGAGATGATCATTTGCGCTTGCTACCAACATATTATGGTGGAAAAACAGCGATCTAATAAATGCAAGACTTACAGACCATTACCAGTATTGTCTGGAAGTAGTTCACTTACTGCTGGAGTTTTCTCTCTGCTGCAGTCTAACAGAGGTTTAAATAAGTGAAACAAAATGGCCTTACTGATTTGTACATGTGTACTGTCAGCAAACAATACATCAGCAACTAATCTAATTTCACCCATATGCCTAAGGCAGATGCTGATAACATCAAATGTACTTGACTTAGATGCCTTTGAAAATGTCGCAGTAAGTGGCTTGGAAGCTTAATTTCCACTTTTTAAAGTGACTTCGAACCCTAAATCACGTGGATAAATCCAAAAATTACAGCCTTAATTCAGCTGTGCTCTCCTTACTCTTCAGTGGCTAACATAAACACACAAACCCCCTATCTGACACCTCATCTAAAAATTAATCCTAATTGCTTTCTGGGCAGCTGCACAAACAGCCAGTTTTGCCCAGTTTCAGTTACCTCTTACTCTTTTTTTCCCCCCTCTTTCTGTACTGCTGCCCACAATAGGACCCTTTATAACACATTCCTCTTCATGTGCTAGTGGCACCTAATAACATTTGCCAGCAAGTAAGAGAGGCTATTCTAATTTCTTCTCTCTGGGTCACCTTTTGCATTTTTTCTTTGGAAGTTAGGTCTGAAATATAGAAAACATAGCTGCGGGAAGGATTAACTATGAGTTGCCCCTGTTCTGTGTGGATTTTGTCCTGAATCACATGCAGATCTTCACAGACAATACACATCCAGTCTGCTAAAGCAGAATCTAGGTGCAGCTCTTGTATTTTCATTGCCTTTGTCCCACCAACCTGAAAACAAAGGGTTTTCCTGCAGTTTAAACTACCCTCTGCATAAGGAGTGGTACAGTAAGTACGTCTACAGTGTCATAAAAACACTTTTTACCCCCTCAGCGAGAGCAGAGCAATTCTGGTTCACATTTATTAGTAGTCGTAGTAATAAATATTTACATTATGGTAGCGCCTTAGAGGCTCTATTTGAAAGCTTGCCTAAAACTGCTATTGTACCTGGGCACTAAACAGCTCTGAAGCAGCACATCTGTCTGCCAGATGGGTTGGTTTTTTTTTCTTAGAAGTTGTGATTTTAAAAAGCCTTTTGCTTCCCCTAACAAGCCTTAATAAGAAACTTCAAGAGCTTGCTTCATCGTCCATTCAAGGGGAATCTGCAGTTAAAATCGCAATGACACTTCAGGCAAGGACAGCGCTGCTCAAGCTGCGAGTGACACCACGAACACTGTGCGGTATTTAAGTGTTGCTTAGTACCTGTGGACGCAACTCGTGCTTTCCAGAGGGCAGAAAGGCCGAGGGCAACAGAGCGGACCTGCTCTCAGTCCCGCCCGGTGGACACAAAACCTGAGGGGTTCCCCTCAGGACACACTGGTCAGGGCTCAGCGCTTCACACCTCACCGCGGGCAGCCTGCGGGAGCCCACAGGGCCCCGGCGCGCCGCTGCCACACCGCCAGCTCCGTCAGGAGGGGCCCGGAGGCAAAGCCACCGCCGGGGTACCTGAGAGGCCGCATCCATCTCCCGCTACCATCTGTGAGAGGACAAGCGGCGGCAGCGCGGGCGGAGCCCATGGGATCGGGCGAGCGGAGCGCCCCGAGCACTCACCCAGCCGGACGCCACCTCAGGGCGGCCGCGCGCGCACCGCCTCCCCGGGCACGTGATTGCGACAAAGCCAATCGCAACGCGCCGTCCCCCCCTGTTGCCTTCCCGCCTCCCGCGGCCGCGTTGCTAAGGCAACGCGAGGGTCGGAGGGGCCGCCGCCGCCGCCGCCATGCTGAAGGCCAAGGTGCTGCTGGTGGGGCCCCGCGAGGTGAGCGCCTTCAACCGGCCCCTCGACCGGACCCCTGAGGGTCGCTGTTCCTAGGCGGGGGCCGCTGAGGTGGCCACAGGGACTGAGGGGTCCCTGGAGGCGGGAGGAGGGTTAGGGGTAGGGCTGAATGCACTGGGGGCCGAGAATGGAGAGAGATCAGGGGGCTTGGGTAAAACACTGTGCGCTGCTCTTTGGTGTGGTCTTGGCACGTTAACTTCCCACGGGACCTTCACTTTCTGCCAGTCTGGAAAGTCGGTGTTGGCAAACTTCATTTCGGAGAACACAGAAGGGATCGGCAGCTACAGCCCGACGCAGGCTCTGAGGTGAGCGAAACCCAGAGCACGCTGACTGAGCCAGCCCCTCGGAAAGTCCTGCTCTCTGGCTGTGGTGCCGTGTGGTGTTGGTGATGTTGTATATCCACCCATTTCACAGGATCCTGGAGTACGAGATGCCAAACTTGAACACTAACACCAAGGGAGCTGGGTGTCGGTTTGAGTTGTGGGATTGCAGTGGTGATCAAAAGTAAGCCAGCATTGCTGTTACTTCCTCTAGGGTACTTTTAATAGTTCTGTTTACACAAAATATTCATACTTAAGGCCTAAAGCAGATGATCTTTTTGAGATGAGGAATATTCCCAACTCTTTACCTGATTATATTTTATACAGCTTCCTGTTATAAAGCACCTGATACTAGGTGCCCTCTGCCCAACTGACTTGGTTTTGGATAAGGACCAAGTACAACATAAAGTCCATAGCTCCTAGAATGAAGTTAATAGGTACAGGAGACAGAGGCCCACTCTGTAACTGTCTTTATCTCCTTGAAGTTATGTGAGTGGACTTCAAACAATGTACCTGTGATGTAGGCTTTCATTTCCAAAAGATACAATTGAGAACTGGGCAGATCCACTTTTAGGGAAAAAAGTTTAAATAAGCATTTGACCAAATAGTGCACTGTCAGTAAATCACAGGACCGACAACTATAATAGGTAAATTAAAACATTTGGAATATGATCGATCACTCATGTTACAATAAAGTACTGAAATGTGTTCTTGAAGAGGGAAGAATAAAACTTGAGGAAGATTGAGTGCGTGTTTCTGTTATCATTCTCTTGTTTTTCAAGGTTTGAAACATGCTGGCCAGCTCTGATGAAGGACTCTCATGGGGTAATAATAATCTTCAACCCTGAGCTGCCCAGTCACCTGAAAGAAATTGAAATGTGGTACTCCTGTTTCGTGCAGCAGCAGTCACTGCTTGACAGTCAGTGTCTCCTAGTTGCACATCACAAGCCAGGCAGTGGGGGTGACACAGAAGATCTGTCCTTGGGTAAGAAGAGGAAAACTCAACCTGTAACTCTGTTTTTCATTGATCTATCTTTACAATTGTCCATACCCTTTTCATTTACATCTGCTGGACTGTTTTGCAAAACCAGAAATAAGGAATTTCAAAGGTCATCTAGAAGGTGAGCAATAAGCCTATTTCACAAAAGGGAAAGTAAAGACAAGAAAAGTTGAGTGACTGCTTTAAGGTCACACAGTGAGTATGCAGCTGACCCAGGAATTGGAACTCCTGCCATACTGTGCCATCACTAGGAGTTTGGTTTTGATGTTAAATTTTATCTTTTATTAACTGACACTCCTGGGGCCACGTGAGCCTGCATTTTATCCATCAAAAGAACAGGAGCCCTCTGAAATAAAAGGCTAATGATCTTCCTCTTAAAACTAGTAATAGGTACCTTATGTACTGCAAATGTATTTGTGGCTGTTCATACAAATGAGAACACATACTTCCTCTGGGCAATCTGTTCCAGTGTTAAATACTATTCCAGTATTAAATAATTACAAGTATTACTCAATTAATACATATTTAATATAACAATATTGTTCCATTATTTTGATATAATCAAAGAATGTCCTATCACTTTGTCATGGTTTACCTAAAACCAGGACACACTTCAGTAGTAAAACTGCAGTTCAATGTTAAATTGTTTGATTCTGCCTAACTGCATGTGAGACCAAACCCAGGACTTGAAGCTTTAATAATAATGTTTGAAGAATTTAACCTAGCAACAAGTTGTACTTGCTTATAGTGCTAAAAAGCTATGATGCATTTCTTCTTCATGTGTTGTGTGTTATCTGGGGTATCAAACATTGGGTACTGCTGAAGCCCAATTGACTTCAGCATGAGCTGTCCCATGACCTTGACTGTATTTCTTTTATAAAAGGAATATATCTAATTGTTTTTTACTTACCTTCAAAGCTTACCCACTGAACAGGCTAAAACTGATACACTCCAACTTGGAAGAAGATCCTGAAGATGTTCGGATGGAATTTATGAAATACTTCAAAAGCATTATCACCTTGATAAATGAGAGCAGAGAGAGGGAAGAAATGTCAATTATCTCGTAACATTAAAAGAAATACTGAACAAGGAAGAAAAAGGATTATTTTGTCTTTGTAAGGTACACTAGCCTGGGAACAGGTCCTCACAAAGGGAATTTGCCAGCCTATAAACACTTCAACCCATACACAAGTGCTGACATCAGATGAACTGTTGTGCCAAAGATGACTGCACATCCAGGAGTCTGGGTAACTATCTGCACTTTGGTTTCATCTGGCAACAGGTACAGGAAGGTGTTGTTTAATATGTTAGTGTGGACCAAAAGATAAATGTATGGGTTATCTCTTCACTTCAGAATCCCTTTTTGTAGAGGTGCTAAGAGAACAAAACCTGACAGAACAGAAGATCGGTGGAGTTCTGTTGAAGCACCTGAGTAAAGTGCTCATGTTAGCTGTGTTCCTGGAGAAGGCATGCTTTTGAAAGTCAGTACAAACTGACTGGAATAGAGATCTGAGAAGTAGTCATGGTATGGAATCCACAGTTTTATGTTCCAAGTTCTCCTTATCTTTCTGTCTAGCATCTGCAGAGAGAACGTTGCATAGTTATTGCCTTGGGAAGGCAGAGTGGGTTTCAGTCTTTCTGAGGACTAGGTTTTTCTTCTATTCCAACAAAATGTGTGATTGGGGGCAATGTTTAGGTGTCTCTGGGAGGAAAAGAATTGCAATTTCAGTGTAGTGCAATGCTTTGACCTATGTCAGGAGCTCCAATAGAGAAAAAGTTCTACATTCTCAGAGACGGAAAAGCTGTCCCTGTTGCACTGAAGTAAGTGGTTTCATAGCTAATTTACTTTCTGCTGTGTTTGGTTTGCACTCATCCCTGTTCTTGGTATGTTTTGCTGTAGAAGACATTTTTTCTTGTAACATGGTATCAAGGCAATAAAAACATTTAAAAAATGCTTAAGTTTTAGTAAGGAAAACAGGGCTAAATTTGTAGTACATTAATGAGCTCCAACAAGAGATATTTACCAAAACTTGTCACTGCTCTGGCTGGTGTTAGCTAAAATTGCCCAGAGAAGCTTCTTTTCATCATCTGCTGGCTCCTGTTCTGCCATTAAAGCTAAAAGCCCCTCTTGGTTCTGGGTGGTGGTACTGAAAGAGAGCATCAATGAGAGAAAGGACATCAGGAAAGAAAAAAGCAACATGAGCAGTAAGAGATGAAAAGAAAAGGTTGTAGGCAAATAGTGGGAGGTTGGCGTTTCAACATCTACATTTGATTTATATGACTAGAGAAAGTCAGGCTTTCTATGTTTGCAACCAGTGTTATAGGGTGGTCTATTGGAGGCAGTTATTGGAAAATTCACAGTCTTACTAGACAGCAAGTTTTTCACATGCTGCCTTAGATTATTTTTTCCTTGTTGCCAGCTGTGTGGTGCTGGAGCCAAGTTCTCAAAAATACTGCCTTAATAAATCCAGGTTTTCCCAACAGCAACACTGGGATATGCACTGGTAAAAACTGGTGTGAAACCCACCAACTATTTTGTTTGGAATGTAACCCCATGTTTGGGTGATTCCAGAGCTGAGAAGTCAGTGAACTCTTCTATTCACCACCCTCCTTCATAGAAAACATTAACCATGATCTTACTTTAAACTCAAAACCAGGATGTAAATTACAGGTATCTATATACTGCAATTCATTAGAGAAGAAAAAGTTAGACAGAAACAAAGACAGATCCCTGGAATTGCCTTTATATCATCCAGAAAGATCATAATATGTAATAAATGTTCAACATAATTCATAAAATCTGGCCAAGAGATCACTTTCTGTCACTGCTGAAGAACAGAGTAAATGCATAGACCCATGCAAAATTAATCCTTAGTGTTGGAGAAGATACAGAGAAAGTATTTATTCAGAAGTATCACTTATTAATGATTTATGAAACAGGTCAACAGTATCACCCAGTTAGAAGAGGGTGTTATTCAAGAATGCCAGAGAATATGCATTACATCTTTGTCTCTGCTTTCACAGCCCACCCATCCTGTGCTATCTTTAAGGCAGCAGAGCTTCAACCAACACCACGCCATGGCATTACTCAGACTGGGGGTGCACAGTCCCATTTGTTTGCTTGAAGCGATGTGGTTAGTATTTCATGTCTCTATTTCTGCTCGTGAGAGCAAAAGTTGCCCAGACAAGTGTAAAGGAGAACCTGAGGTAATCAGCCACAAGTTACCCAGAAGTCAGTTGTCAAGCCATAGGTTTAGCAGGAGTAGCAACAATTTAGGAGCAGAAGATAACAGCAAAAGCATTCTATTCTACTCATTCACACTGAGGACCTTACCACCATACTGGGACACTTGAAAGGCTTTTTGGATGACCTTTTCAAGGGAAGGCAGGGAACCAGTGAAGTCTGTCAGGTCCTCCAAACAAACAGGTTCTCCAGGTGTCCTCAGCCCCTTAGAGTGAACAGCTCATGTCCCCTTCTCATTCTGCCAGCAGCCATGTACCCCCAAAACCCTGCTTTGTATGTGCACAGGTTAAAAGTCTGTCTTTTTCCGTGGTCCCTTGTCCATACTGTGCACCAACTGTGCAGTGAGGAAACAACAAAGTTATTCAGGTGCAACATTATTTTGTCATTTGGCATTGAGTACTGATAATACTGACAGATACATCACTATATTTATGATGTACAGAATTTAATTTCCAAGTTTTATTGCTGTGTAGCTACAAAAAGGGTTACAGCTGTAGGTGAACTCACGTTCACATTCATCTCTCATGAAAGCACTTGGTCCAGCATTGCTTTGGACAGTTGACCTATCTAGACAAAGAGTCAGCATGGACGTTTGAGAGGGAGCAGTCAGAATCAGAACTCTGCAGGACTAGAAATGCAGACTTTAAAGACTTCAGGGTCATACAGAGAAAGTTATGGCTGTGGCCACCTTGCTGCCATAAATTTAAGACATTTAAGCTCTTCAATTATAAAATAGAGTTTGCTCAGGTTACCTCTTACAAGCTGCTTTCTGCACACACAGAACCTTATAAAGCAAGTAACTACTTGTGATGATGAAAACAGTTACAGGCACTGCAATCCAGATGTGTGGCTTCCAGGGTAAAAATCATACTTGTTTACAACCAAACTTTGGGAGTAGCAGCAAAGCTGAATGAAATACATTTGGACCTTACCAAAAAAATGCAGCTTTCCTTTCAAGTCATATATTTTGAAGGCCAGGCTTTTGGTCTTAGTTGCTCTCAGGAGTATTGTTCTAATGGACACAATAGACATAAGAAATCCTGTGTTCCTACTTCTATTATTGCACTGCCAAGTGGCTACAAGGAAGTCACGTAGGCCACCACATTTAAGAGTGCCCATCCGTGCTGTGTTTTTGCATGCTCAGTTTAAAATATGTAGGGTCCTGGTGTGCAGACACTTTAGGAAACAACTTCTAGAAGGTATCCAGGACCTCTTAAAATCAGATCTTAAACAACTTAACTTTTCAACAGGAGTATTTTGTTCTGGAGGTCACTTGTATTTGCTCTTACCACTTCTCCAGACAACTTCTCTGGTGGAATACTTCAGTGGTGGCAGCAAAGATTCCACAAAAGATCTACTTACCTTGTTGAGAAGCTGCCTTTCCTGAGATGCTAGAAACACTCCAACAGTAACTCACAGTGCTCTTCATGCATATGCAAACACTACTGCACCTGGGAATAAAGGACACCAAATGCTACTACTTCAAGCAATTCAGGGGGTTATTTAATGTGTAGGCAACAGGCCCATCATCAGTTCAGGAGTGTATTTTATGTTATTTACTGAGGACAAGATTTCCCCTTGAGTGACTGAGGCTTACACAACTAGATCCTTCATAAAGGCACCTGCTTAGAATTTGCTGAGGATTCATCCTCAGAAAATCAATCAGTCCTCTTCTACTACTGTGCACTAGTATCTGGAAACCTCCTACCCCTCACTGTAATCACAATCTGATGGAACTGGCTTTGTGCAAATGGGGTGTAGGTTTGGTCACCACGCTCAGAAAGCTCCCCTGAATCATAAAAAGGCTACCCAAATGGCTGAAGAAGAAACCACTGTATGAGAACTGTTTGGTTTTTTCACTGTAGAACACAGAGAGAGAGGGCACGTGCCTGATTTCTGCAAATATGTCACAAAGGAAGAAAAGTGACTGTATTTACTTGGATGTAAGGTAACAGGAGCAATCAGTAGAGCAGGGATGCTGTTGCTAAAAGGCTGGAGCATTCTGACTAAATTACACAAACCTAAATACAAAGCACTCTCTTATCATCTCTTCCTTTTGCTTATTGAATTGTAGGAGGAAATAATTTGATCTAGAATACAAGGTGATCTTATCTTTTTTTTTTTTCCCCTGAAAGAGACAAAACCCAAAAGAACCCAAATATCCAGGCTCACATTCTATTTGTGTACAATTGAAACTTAAAGACACGTTCGGCATAATAATATATGTGAACAAACTAGTCGTTAGTAACTCTAGTCTGGAAATTGAAGAAGGTTTCTAACAGAGAGAGTGGGAAAAACCTGTTTTCAGAACGGTGCTTAATGAATAGTCTGTGATAGAGTATCACTGGACTTGATCCCTCTAGTCCTTGTCTTAGGAAAACAAGAGGCTTACTGCTTTTTTATTCATGCAGGTATTTTTTAGTTATGTAGCTGTTTTCTACAAATTATTTTCTACAAGTTATTATTTGTATGTATTTGCAGAGGTGACAATGAACCAGAACATCAGCTCCAAACTTCCTTGAATGTGGATTGTGATTCATGCTCTCCAGCTGGAGATCATCTGGAGACATAGGTTGTAATTATACACAGGCAGAAGAAGTAAAGCAATTTTGTCAGCTCATAACAGAAAAGAGGTAACACAGATTTTCTCAGGTGAGGCTCACTTTAGAGAGTTCTGTCTGAGGATGGGCAGTGGTTTTGCTTACATAATCCTCAGACAGGAACAAGAACTTGCCATAAGTTTTGCTGAGTTCCATTGTCTCTTCCTCCCTTTGTAAAGAAATGAAAGCCTATTACTCTACTAGTTCCATGAAAACTATCTGAATCCTGGTAACATGTCTCTGAGAATTTGCTCAGAGGGAATAACAGACAAGGGTACACCCTCCATTGCTATGTTACTGTTCCATGAGTTCCAGACAAAAGCATTTATTGTGGTTTGGCAACAACCATCTACTCCTAAAACCCTGGGATTTTATTGTTCTTTACTTGTCAGAAGTTGATTTAGTACCTACAGGCATGGATTGCAGGGTTTGTCCTTTTAGGAAGGATCTTGAGGCCTTCTAGACTGCTGGGGTCACTTCTCACAGCCAGGAACACCACTTGGCAAGAGTCATACCAAAGCTCACTGTGAAGACCAGGCCCTTGAAGAAGCAAAAGCTCTGCCCTGCAATGAATATTCCAGGATCTTTATTCTGACCCAGGTTACATGGTAACACTCCAGAAACTGAGCAAACAACTGCCAGGCCCATAATAATAACTTTGAATCATTAAATAAAGATACATCTTAGGGAAAGTTATTGTTAAGGCCCCAAAATTGGGTTGCTGTGTTTGGAATTCTAATAATGGTGTAGGAGAGTTTGACTAGAATTCCTAATGATACAAAGATCTTGCAATCTTGCTTATCTGTAGCTAAGATAATAAGCCTGGGACCGAAACGAAGCTGAAGGAGGTCCTTCTTCTGCTCGGAATGGTGTATCTTTACTTTTAAAGCAGATCATTAGAAGTCATATCTAATGAAAATTCCATCTGGTTCCCATTGAGCATACACTTGGCTTTTATTCTTTTTTATCACTAAGGTTGCAGGAAGCTTTGCAGCATACAGTGCTGACACCTGCACAATGTAATAGGACAAGCCAGCCTTCAATGAAGTTCCTTTGTCCAGAGAAGTTAAATATTGGGTATATCTGGATGCATTAACATGAAGCCGAACTTTTGGACCTTTAATTTCTTTCATATCCAGGATCTGGAGAGAGATGTATAAATATGGCAGTGGTGTAATAAATCTTAGGTCACACAGACCTGCGCAGGTCTGAGTCTGCAGACCACAAAGGCTATTTTACACAGTATTAGCAATAAAAGCTAAAACTTGCCTCTCCATGCTCTCTTCTCTTCTTCCTGTTAAGACACAGGGTCTATGACACAAAGCTGCAGTCCCTACAGACACTCCTACAGTTTTCTATAACATGAATGCACAGAAGCCAAACAGATAAACATGCAGTTTCCATTACTAAATAATTCATTTGCCAGTCCCAGGAAAAGCTGGTAGTGTTAGATAAACATGTTATGCTAAGTGCTTTTGAAGCCCAGTTTGCAACAGACTTAAGGATTTACCCAAGTGTGGATTTTCTGTCCTCTTAGAAGGGTATCCTCCCTTATTCTCTATACAGACCTGGCTACCTACAGTAATGAATTTTTTAGGATTTAATGACTTTGAGACTTTTTTCATTCTACAAGAGGTGGCTAAGAACAGTCAATGGCTTAAGAAGGGACACGTGAGATAAACAAGCTGACACATAGGTGGACAGTATATTCTTATAGCCAGGCTAACAATCAAATAACATGGCAAAGAGATCATTAACAGCACTTGTGTGGTGAGCAGGAATGTGTGTGTGCTTCTGTTCTGGTGATATGAGCATCTGCTGGGTGGCTGTGGATTGCTCTTTGTTGTATCATTTGTTAAAATTTAATATTAAAAAAACCCCAAAGTTAGGACATTCATTCCCAACCATCTGCAGTTCCTGTTAGACTCTTGGAGGCTCCATCTGATTTCCTTTTACTTTTACACCCAGACGCTACTGGCTGATTTCCATCATCCTGCCAGTTAACAAAGACTTGGAAAACTTTGGCATAAGTTCCAGGCTGCGTCTGGCTTCCTTTTGTCAGTCCTGAAAGGGGCCAGAAAACAGGAAAGATCCCTCCCAGTCTTGAATTGCCAGGCAGAGGGGAGATTCCTGGGTGATGGCTGCCTGCCACACACACCCTTGCAGACCCCTGGGACAGGGTGAGGCTCAGAGGAGGAAGGGAATCGGTGTGGAAGATGATGGGATTAGCCAGATTCCACTCCAGTTATCTTTGGCTGCTGGTATGTTTTCTTGAAGACCAGGATGAGCACTGTTCAGAGATCACTCGCATCTGAAGAGTCTGAAGCAGGCCTCTGCACCCAGCATCCAAGCATGGCTGGTTAGCACCAACATGGGGGTCACCGTAACACAGACACTGTTTCCAGCTGACATGGTCTCCTATAGGAAAAGCTCCACTGCAAGAACAACCACAGTCTTAAAATCTGGGTTTAAAATTTCCATTGCCATCTCTTGGGACCTTTCAGAGATCCAGCTCAGTTTAAAGGGCCATTATCAAACACAATGATGAAATCTGGCTACTTTGCAGTTGAAGATGTGTGAGTCCTGATCTCTAGCTCTTGCTCTGTTTCCACATGATTGTTCCTCTTTAACCGTAAACAGACGCCACCTCTTACCTGGCACAAGTGAAGCTGAATACATCAAATTGATGATCTACTTCGTACCTTCTTGTCTCATCTACTTTTTCTACCTCTTTAACTACTGCTCCACCTTCATGCTTTTCATTTTAAAATGAATTGTTCTTTTACATTAAACAAACTAAACTAACCTTGCAGAAGAATAAAAAAGACAGTGAGAGAGACTTCTAGAGTTGTCTTGTAGGACTGTTCTCAACAGGTATGCAGAAAATTGGATAGGTGCAACTTAAAGTGCAACTTAAAATGTATCAAAGAGGTTTGAAAGAACTGGTGGTGATTCTTTTAAAGCTTTATTCTTAAATCCTGCTGACATTTTGTAATAGCCATATAACCATTTCCTACTCCAGATAAAGCAAATGTTACCTTTCAATGTAAAAACTAAGTAGAGAGTTTGAAGGGCTAGTGTAGGGTTATTAATCACAGAGATGATGATAAGGTTACTCAGACGTGTTATAAAAGTAAAATGGTTAAAATCAAGATGGATTTGTATTCTTACTGAGACGGGTATGAAAGAAAAGTTAGCTTTGGTGAAGGTACAGAACTCTGACCCTGCACATGACACTCAAGGAAGCTTGCAATTTCCCAGGTCAGGCCCCATGAAACCCCTGTGAAACCACATGAAGTCTGACTGGATGTTACCAACACCTGAAAATCAACATAGAGGAAGGGGGAAAGACTACAGGCCTCTCACTTAGTACAAACAATCTAAAATGGCTAGGATTTCCTCACATTTTTTCACTGTATCTTTAACTTTCATATAACCAGTTGAGACTGCTGCCAACCTTCCCACCACCCTTCTCACTTGACCAGTTCCTCAAATTATCTGTGATCCAAAGAACTTTGCTTATGTGACATATCATGAAAAATGCATGAAGAATTTGCTATAGACAGTGAAAGTATGAGGGAAATAAGTTAATGGAAGACTAACTCCTACCTGCTTTACTGGCCTCGGCACAGCAGATCACATGTACAGTCTCAGATTAGATACATGGTGTAGAAAAGAACTATGACCCCTCAGAGATGTTCCTAGAATAAAACCAAACATACATAAACTGACCATGGAAATCAGAAGGTTTCCTCCTACCAAGAGAATGAAATTCTGGACCAAACACCCAAATAAAGTAGGAAAGTGGAAGGACAGGAGAGACAAGGAGGAAAGAGCGTATTGCTGAATAGCACAATCTCTTTATGAAAAAGATTGGGAATGTGGCTCACTGCAGAAGCAGAAGACTGTACTCAGCAACCTAAAGGTCATTTTCAATTCTAGGTTTCCTTTCTTCCTTTCCAAACCAGAACTGATGAGGAGTAATCCTAAAGGAAAAACAATCTGTTCTTTCTCTGCACTTGCCTGTGCAAACATATAAGTTAAAATGCATGTCACCTCTTTCCCATGATCCAGCAAGGACAAAAAAGGAAGAATGAAATCTCTTGTGTAGCCCATAGCAAGTATAAATTCATGAGGTTTTAATATGCAGTCAATGTAGCAAATCAATTCCCATATTTTATACAGCTTTACAAATAAAGCACATCTTCTAGGATTTATCACAAACCAGAACAGAATCAAGCAGGTAATACACAAGGACAAGATATTTTACAATTGATACTTACCTGTTGCTTTTGTAAGCAAATGAGAGTTGTGTTCATGTCTGTTTACATGAGTTGACCCCAAATCACTCTGGAACTGGTTCATAATTCCCACTCAAATTTGACATACTTGAGATAGTTAATTGTGAAAGTCAATAGACAAATAAAGAAGACACATTATTCATTTCTCATTAAAGAAACAGGCTAAAATGAACTCAATCTCCAACAAGCATCACAGAATCCATGGTGAAACACAATCCAAGATATAAATCCATAGGCAAAAAAGATTTCACTGTTTGCAGAACTACTTGTATTGAAGGAGATCAGAGAGAGATAACATCAGTATGACAGAATCTAATCACCACTCAACAAACATTTTGGAAACAAGTCAGCAACCACATCTGCTTCAACAGAACCAGAGCCTCATGTGACAGGAAGCTTATTAGAGACCCTGTCTCTCATTATTTTGCTTTTGCTTATAACTTCCCAGCATGAATATTCAATATTGCAAAACAAAGCAGTTTCCTTCACAGACTGTCCAGAATGGAGGAAGAAATTGTGCCAGACATTCCAGATTCTGAAGAAATTGGTGCCTGTGGAGCTATGGATTTCTACCAACGAAACATCTGGCACAAAATAACATGAAACATGCTTCTCTTTCCTCTTACCATTGGTGTGAGGCAAGAATAACTCCACTGAAATTTGCTTGATGTATCAAGCCTAAAAACAAGACAAAAGAGAAGCAAATCAGTCCTTCAAATATTGCAAGACATCTTAAAGGAATATAACTCAAAATATCTCATTTCCTCAATAGCATGTTACATTGTGAGACATTTTTCTTGCTTACTGCATGTAAAACAGTTGCTTCACAATATTCTGAATGCAACTTAGGAATTCCCATTTGATGCCTCTTCATGGCTTTGGTCCCACCTCCAGGAATCAGAGCCTCTGCACAGGTAAATTCATGTGATTTGCAACACCACTCATCTGAGAACCTGCCAAGGACCAGAGCCAAGTGTCCTCAGTCCCAAGAAGGGCAATGGGAGCTCTGTGTGCTTGGCCCTTCTTAGCTGAAATACTTCCTCAAGTGAAATGAATTAATCTCAAACACCTCTATATTAGGTGGTCCATGTGCATCAGACCTTTCTCCTCTGCTGTCTCAGTTACTGGAGAACACGTGAGCCTGCCCTTCCTCACTGTGCCCAGCAGTGATGTGTGTTTTGGAAGACTGGGGTTGTGGATCTCTTAAGTATAGGCACTTCTATCCATTGTATGGCATCAGTCATACAACATGACAACAGTTCCCACTTCCCCTTCTCACGCTGCAACTCTGCAGGAGTTCTTCTTGCACATAAAGCAGGACTAGCATTGGGATCTGTCAGTGATGAGCAGTGGGATACCATTCCCTTCCCCTGGCAGGGAGGTTTTGCATGGATGTATCCACATTAGGTCCCTACGGGGTGCAGAGACAGTTTACAGACAAAAACTCTCCAGCAGGGTTACACTCCGCAGACACAACAGACAATACCTTCCCTAGGTCTCTGGATAACCACTCTTTGCTCTTTCTCCATCACCTTGAGGACAGATAAAAAGCCTTTCAGAGGGATCTTAAGTCAGTGTTGCCATTCCAATCCCACAGATGCCAAAGTGATTTTTATACTCTTACTGCTCAACTAATTGCCAAGCCCCAACAAAGGGAGTTTAATGGGTTGCACCAGGCAATAAACCATCATCTATTGGCTCTAGAAACAAGGAAGGAAGAGAGGGAATGTAAAGCTGGAACAAAGCACAGACCCAGAGCAGGTCCAAATACTTGCAGAAACTGTTTAATCCAAAGATTTGATACCAGATGTTCTATTCAGACAACTTTAACAGAGCTCCACAGAACATTAAATGCTTCTCATGTTTTCAGTATTCAAACCGCTCTGTCTGGGCACTTCTGCCACAGGGTACAAACAAAACTCTGCTTAATATTAATCAAAGAAGTGGGTTCTGCTCCACAAGTTCAATACAAAAAAGAGTAAGAACACATGCTAAGTTGTTCCTGGGAATGCTGAAAACAACAGAGGAGCTGTCTTGGATTACCACATTTCTGAATTATGCCAGCCCAAAGTCTGACTTTAGGGAGGATATATTAGCGCTATGTTACTACACACATTGTGCTAAACTGGAGCACTCTGCATCTTTGGTTAATAAATATCCTGTTGATAACGTACCAAACATCCCTGTTTTCTTGTTTACCTGGAGTTTCCACAGACTGCTGCACAACTACTGGTCCATGGAAAATTTTCATGTTTTTCCTTGAACATCTATTAGGGTGTCACTTCTTTGGAGATAATACTAATTTTTGTCTGTGCCCATTTTTAGCCTCATGGACTCCTTGTTCTCCTATTAGTTCCTTATCTCTAGCCCACCAAAACCTATAACCATACTTACTCAGAATTATGACTACTGCTTGCACACTTCTGTACAAGACCTTTTTCCAAATAATTTTCCCTCTTGAAGTCCAGGATTATCTGCATTTGTCAAACAATACAAGGCTGCTGAGACTGGGCAGTGGCAGCTGAAGCCACTGCTCCCTTAGTTTCTCAGCTACCAGTGTAACTTCTTAGCCTCTTTGTGCTGATTCCACTCTGCAAAGGGGAAGGATTACAGGACAAGGATTTGGCCTTATTTTCTCTCTCTGCTACAGGTCCTTCCCTTTAAGGATTTAATATGCATCCTTTTCTTCACCAGCTCCATCTACTGACACCTGCACTTCCTCCTGCTTTTGCCTTTTGCTCCCTCAGTCATCAGTAACTCCAACCCAGAAAACAGCTCTTCTTTAAAAGATGTGCTCTTCCAGGTTGTCACTTGGCTTCCTGAAAGTCTGAAAATTTTGCCAGCCTTCCCTTAGAATCTTCTTCTATAATTGACTGTAGTCTTTTTTTATGTAGGTCATCATGCATCCCACCAAGTGTAGCTTGACTATGAGACGTGCAGAGACGCTTTTGCCTCAATTGCATCGACTTTTTGTGTATTTACTCTGATTAGACACTGGATGGTGCTCTTTGTACTTCCATGCCAGCAAAAGCTCTTTCAAAGCAATCCCTCCTCTCATGAGAATTGCAAAAATTCCCCAGGGTCAGATACAGTTACATGCCTAAGCCTCTAACTCCTGTGGGAAGAGCATGTTTTGACTACAAAGAACGCAGCTGAAGCTGCAGTGGCAGCAGCTCAGCTAGGTAAGGACAAATGCCAAATCAAGTATCACTACCTATTACAAATCCACCAAGTAGCAGCTTTCACATTCCTCCTCAAATATTTTATTTGCTAACTGGCTCCTTATCAGTGTTCCCCATAGCAACAGGAGAGATGCAAGTGGAATAAAGTAGGATGAATGGCATTATATCTGCATGTAAATGTAATTCGGATTATGCATGGAGAAGATGATCTGAAGGAGGTTAACAACGTAATGTGAAACCTCCTGTGGCCTCAGAGAAGAAGGGATCTATAGTGCTGCATGAACAGTGAAAGAGTAAGGCAGGGAAGCATATCTCAGCAGCAAACATTTATGAGAGAATCAAACCGAGATTCCATAGAAAATGAGTTCATTTGATCTTTTTCACCTGTTAAGAAGCATTCATTTCACAACAGATGTTTGTCTTCAGCTGTTTTTCAAAGAAGGTCAGAAGCTTTTTGACACTTTTAAAGGTGTGATGAATAATCAAAGAAAATCTGCTTTATAGCAAAAAAGCTATAAGGAAATAAGAGATACATGCTCAATTTCCCCCCCATTATTGCTGACTTTTGTGTATCCTCAGGCTTGTAAATCCAAGATAATTTCTTCTCTTCCAGATCCACTAAAAGGCTCTTTTTCCACTGAAAAGTGTCATAGAAGTATAAAATATTTTGTGTGTCTCCATCTAAAGGATGCAGCTCTGGAAAAGGCACTCTAGTAAAATAAAGCAGCAAACAGAGAGACCACTTTAACACCTAAGAGAAATTGGGAAAAATAGGGAATAAAAGGATTCATAAGGATGGGATGATATTGAGGAAACAGCTGGAATAACTGGGGGTACTCACTGACTGAAGATGCAGGATTTAAACTTGTACTAACAAGTACCTGGCTTGGTCTGCCTCTGGGCACATAGGCACAAGCAGAGGCCTGGAAAAGGCTCTGGAATCACTGAAGAGTCCCACCTGAGGCCTCGAGCTATTCTTTTGGAGCTTCCAGCAATCCTACCTGGATGAAAGAGTTCAGAAGGGTGAGCTTGTTCAGCTGAAGGATTTGCAAAGATCTGGTGATCCTCTGAAATCCTCTGGAATCTCCTCAGTTGGTCCATGGTTTACACAAAGATTGCTGAGTCTTCTTGGGTATCATGTTCTTCTAAATATCGCCAGAGGCAGTTCTGAAACAGACATACTAAGAGTTAACAGAGGTTGGATTAATAAAACACCCCAAAATGCGCACTGCTGTTAAAGTCTTGACATGGAAGCCTTCTGATTACACCACTTAATATGACACACATGGGACAAGGAATTTCATAATACTTGCAATGCTCCATCCTTCTCTTGGCATTGCAATCATTAGAATTTATGAGATATCTGATCTGCTTGTGCCTAAGAGGAAGAAAATGGGATAAATGGCCCAAATCCTGCAGATCTGATATGGGTCATCTTATCGATGTTAATGAATTGCTCTTCTCAAGATTTGGAAGTTGAATGCATGAGATGCTACCGTTAACATGGTCTGTTCTTCTGAAGATTACTATTCCATGCAATACTTACATGCAAAACAGACCCAAAAAGCAGCTCCCCCATTGTTATTTTAGGTTTTTTTAAAAGAAAAATATTACCTCAGAGCAAAAACCAGGAGTTCTTTCTGGGTTCCACTACCTTCATTGTCTCTGCTGCTGGACCACGTTGGGCTTTGCTGGGCAATGTCTGATGAATGTGTGGGGACTGACATGGGCCCTGCTGATGCCTGCTCTCATCTATCATAAAATCCTGCTACAGTAACAGAGCTGGCAGGAGGGACTGTGCGTCCACACTTAGCTACTGCAATACAAAGTCCAGTATCTCTGCTTAAGTCACTGATGAAGGCAGTTTTGGACTAAGGCTAAACACTGCTCAGTCCGACACTCAATCTTAAGACAGTTTAAACCAGTATGGGAAGCTTTGCCAGCATATCTACTGAACCCCTTTTCTTCCTTCCCTGTGTGTCTGTAGACAACTTTGTTAATATGGGTATAGGGAGTCTAAATGGGTTATGGCATATTTTTAGATCTTGCAGTGAAGGGGTATGTAAGTACAAAGCAGTGTTGGTTTTGTGCCTCCCTGCAGTGACAATTCTAATGAAGCATTGCTGAGCAAGGTTACCCAAAGGACTATGCTCTTAATGTGTCCTTTGCTATGCACATTGAATAAGTTTCTGATTCCTTGCTTATTTTGCAGTAAGAAAAATTGTTTAGTTTCATGGTACATCACAATATTCAATGAGCTTGCCCCTTGGGAACCCAGAGGGCTTTCAAATCTTAATATAGACATCTTTCAAATGAGATCATTAATGCGCATATATCTGGATTTAGGGCCAATGCAAGCACTTTGTTTTTTGCCTGCCAGATTTTCATTTTTGGCTTCATTTGCTTCCCATATATTCAAAGAACTGGACCACATGGAATCCTTTAAACAATAGATGGGATAACATGATTTTTCAATAGCTCATGAAAAGGTTTTTAACCACATGAACTATTCCAGGGTTCACTAAGAAGTTACCATTGCAAATAATGTAATTGTTCCAGACTGAATTCCTTGCATTCCAGAATAACTTTTGAAGCAAAGAGCATGACTGGTTTGGGATTTTTAACCAACCTCTTTATGGTAATACTTAGATGAATGTAAATTTTGTCCAAAAGGTTTGTATTAAAAGGAAAGGACCAAAACCTACAAACACTCATATCTGCAGAACTAATACTTAATTCTAATGCCCTATCAATCTCAACAAAAGGAAAATAAACTTCTAAACATTAGGGAAGTCTGAAGATTTTTTATTTTAAACAAATAAAAGAGTGAGGAAAACAGTAGACAAACTCTGGCAAACCTAGAAATATTTAAAGTGCAAGCAGTAAGTTCTGGTTTTCCTCTTCTCTTTTGCTAGAAGGACAAGTATTTGCCTACTGAATGAACTCAAGACTTGCTATCATGAGCAGCTGAGTCCCTCTTTAAAGATAAATACAACTTCTGTTTCCCTGGGCTTCACCTGCACTCAATTTTGTCTGGACAGATGTTGACTCTCTACATTCAAACATTCCTGTTGCACTCATCTCAACACAAAGTCATTTCATGGTTTGTTCAGGGAAGGAGTCTCTTACCAAAATCTTCACTGTGTAACACCTACAGGTAGAGTCATGTAGGATAGATGGTTATCGATAGTATGTGGGATAGTTGGTCTTGGAATTAGTTTTCCTACTTGCTCAGGCAGGGGATCCTCAGTTCTAGAGTTTTCTTCCTCTCTGAGTGCAGTGGAGTCTAGTCTAGCAATCCACAAAGCCTCTTCCCAAATCTGCCTTCTTACTCAGCTTTCTTGGATGAATTGAATTAAACAGTGGATGGTTTATGAGATGAACACCATGGGGAGCAGGGCCTGTAATTCACTGCATGCTCCTACCATACAGGGCACAATAGAACTGAACTTCTTTGTGGCCAGTAGGCCAGTAAAGCAGCGTAAATGGGAAACAGCACAATTCAGAGGGTCTTTTTGATCTCCATTTTGATTCTGTGTTACAGGCCAGCTTCTCATTTTCCACACATCAGCCTGTTTCTTCTGAATTCACACCAGATGTAGCCTTGGCCCTGCAAGTCCAGAACTTCAGTTTACCTTTTTAAAGACTCTGTTTTTTGTATAATCAGCTTCGCTGTTGTATAAAACAACGGTATCTTGTACCATTCAAAACTAAAGGAATTACTTCTGTATTTTATTAGTCTCACTTCCTACAAATACAAAGCTTTCATGATTATACTCTTCATCAGTCTATCAGAGGCCTTTGTCCTCTGATCATCCACACCAAGGGACTTGCTGGAGTGTGCAATGACTTCCCCCAAAGCTGTGTACTTTGTTGCAAGTTGTAGTTCAATGTATGTAATTGGGTCTTGTCCTGTTACGGAGTTGGGACACAGCCAGGGTAACTCTGGCCATGTCCCAAATAGGATCTGGGCCTAGGATCTGGGACTAGTTTCAGAGATAGTGACCGTGACCATTCTTTAAAGCCTAATGAAAAGAGATGCTTCAGTTGAGGTTAAAGTGCTCCAATTAAAGAAAAAGAAAAAAACAAACAAAAGAAGAAAAAGAAAAACCACAGAAAGATTAAAAAACAGAAGTTTCACTTGGAACTTGAGCATACATGAACATCAAATCAATCACAAGACTGATCTACTAGGAAAACAGGTTTAATTAGCTCTTTTGCTACTTGTTTTACTTTCCTCAGGGAAAAAGAAAATACTTCTCTTCTAGATGTGTTGTGTAAATCACTTCACTACTCTCTTTGCAAACCAAACCACCACAGTCCCCCTCAATTTACTCCTGGTTTCCCCTGAGAGTACACACTCACTGCTTCTCACTGGATGTTACTGTCTAAACAAAAGCTGCAAACATTCTCCTTTCCAGTAAGGCTGTAAGATTACATTTGAGGCAGAGTGCAAGGTGCCAGCTACTCCTCCAGCTTGTGCTAGCACAGCACACGCTCCCCAGCAAGATGCATCTTCCATTACCTCGTGTCTGCAGTTTGTGGTACTGATGCTGAAAACAGCCATGTTCGACTTACAAGCCAAAAGTATTTGATAAAAATGCATGGGATTCTAGAGGCTTTGTTATTCCTGGAGCAGCTTATTCCAGAAATAGTCTCTGCCCACCTGCAGCTCTCAGCTCTGATCCATGCCTCACTGATTCATTAATACTGTGCTTGTCCAACACTTACAGCAACAGAATTCAGGATTTTTGGTGTCTGCTGGTTCTGCCACTGCAACAGACCTGTTTCTATGAATGCAAACCACTGTTAAAACCTCGCTTGCCTCTTCTAAGGCTTAGCTGAGTCATGTTGGAAAATCCTTTGAGACCAAGACTATGAGAACTACAAGTGATTAGAATTAAATGGGACATTTTGGGAGGCAAAGAGGAAATTACCCAGTTCTTCCAGGTTACAAGCCATTGTGACTAGATACTACATAAACCTTGGCCTCTTTCATGTTCAATTATTGTCTAGAAAAAGAAGTAAAGATTAAGTAAGAACCAAACCTACAAAGCTAGTACAGCTTTAGGCTGGAAAACAAGAAGGGGGGGAATACAAGCCCCATAACAGTTTTTCTGTTCCTCAAACTACTGTATAAACCCCATTTAATATGTACCCCCAAGAGTTCTGATTAAGATTTTGAAACGCTGCAATTCCAATAGTCAATATTTTGTCTATGGAAGTGATGCAAGAGATATGATATTTATCCCTTAATAAGCACTTGTAGGTACAACAGATATCAAGTTTGATATTATCTTACCTTCTGTTTGCAGCAGGGGTGATGCACGAGTCTGATCCAGGCCGAATCAAAACGTGTGGGAGTTTTGCCATGACATGAACAGGATGCAAACAGCTGGTGGTATGGGGAGGTTGGGGTACTCATACAAACACACACCAGGAGAGAGTTTGAAGCGCTCAGTTCCCTTCGTTAGGCCTAGATTTTCAACAGGATTCTCCCAATATCCACAAAAAGAAAGCCCGACACATCTCAAGTTGGGAACACTGAAGAGTTGTCTTCAGTTTAAGCCTGTACTTTACAACAGCAAAACCTGACAAGATTTACCTCAAAATAGGAAAAATGTAAAAGATTAGTTTTCGGAGGTTCTCCATTTCACGTTTGTATTTGGTTCAACTGAGCAAAAATGCAACATGAAACATAGAAACCCACACCTTGCCATACCATGTCTTTGATTGCAAGGCCTTAAAAACTGCAGGAACAAGTGAGATCCAGCTTAAAAATGACTTTTTGGGGATGCAAACCCTAAGGCCAGCTGTAACAGACCGGCCCATGACAAGACTTGGTATCAACTCTTCACTCTTTCTATGGTTTTACATGCCCTCAACAGATGTAAATCTATTTATTGCTAAAAACATGGAGCTCAGACCCCATCTCCCAGTGCAGTGGAAGGATTAATGCCCTCCTCCATCAGTGCAGAAGAGATCCTGTGACCCGGCAAGCTCCATCCACCACCCCAGCCCCGGCCACGCCACCTTCACTATGCAGCACAGCACTGTTCTGGGGCCCTCACAGCCCCGGGGGTGTCCCGCTGCCGCTTGGCCAGGCCGAGGCGGGAGAACCGGCCGGGAGCAGGGGGCAGGCGGCGGCTCGACCGCGATCGAGCCTCAGGGTGGACTCGGGGCGACGGGAACCCCGCTGGGCGCCCTCAGCCGCGCCGGCTCCTCCATCGAGGCCGCCGCCGCCGCCCCGGCCCTGCCCGCCACGGGCGGAGGCCTCAGCCCCGGTCCCTCCGGAGCCGGCTCTGCCCCGCCTCTCGGCCACTGGGTGACAAAGCACCTCAGCAGGTGCCGGGCGGCGGCCGGACCGAGAGAAGCCACCGCGGCCGCAGCTCTCCCAGCTCCGGTGGCGGCAGCCGGTCCCGTGGTCTCACCGTGGGCGCCTGCGCGGCGCTCCTCCTCCTCCCGCCGGCGGCGGCCGCTGTCAGGATGAGGCGGAGGAGGAGGAGGTCTGGGCCGGCAGCTCTCGACTCTCGCCGGGGCCCCCTGGCGTAGCGGTTCCCGCTCCGACGCCGCGGCTGGAGGCGGAGGAGGCCGAGGCGGCGCCGCCCGCCCTCCGCAGCCATGGCCCAGCCCGGCCCGAGCCCTCCAACGGACGGTAAATGGGGATGCGGCCTCTCTTCGCGGAGCCGGGCGGTTGCGGCCTGCCCAGCCCTGGGCTCGCCTGCGGGGCCGCGCCGGCGGGGGGACGGGGGGCAGGGGCCTGGAGGAGGCGGCCTTGCGGGGCCGCGAGGGTGGGTGGTGAGGGCAGCGAGGAGGTAGGATCGGCGGGGCAGGGTGCGTGGGGCATGGCCCGCGATGGGGAGGCCTGCGGGGCCCGGGGGGGGGAGCTGTGCCCGGCCGGAGGCGGGTGAGCTCCCATGGGGGGAGCTTGGCCGGGAGAGGTGGGCCGGGAAGGCCTTGAGAGGGCGAAGGGGGCATCGCAAGGGGTTATTAGTTTGTAAATGTGTTTAATGTGGAGCAAGGGCGGCTCCCCAGCGCTGAGGAGGGAGGATAATGCTTCGGAGCATTATCGGGAGCGCTGCTGGCTCCTGCCGGGAAAGGGGCTCCCAGCCTGCGTGTGCGGTGGGATGAGGAAGGCCTCCCGCCCTGGGGAGGAGGGGGAAAGGGTGGTGATGCTTGTATCCAGGTAGACATTGATCGACTGGGTAGGACTGTGTCATTGATTTAGCCGCAGCAGGTGATGTTGGGCTGTATTCGATCTGTGCGTGCAGCAGAAAGGCTCTTCGGGAGGTTGAGGTCAGGACGCTTCGTGTGGACAGTTCATTCCTGTGCTGGAAAAGACAAAAGAAAATGACAGCTCTTCTCTCAAGATGGTATTTACCTGTGCAAGAGGCAGCTAAGCTTTCCCTGAAGGTTTTTGTTATGGAAAGGTTATTTATGTCTGATCTGGGAGGAGTTACAGACAAGAAAGTATTTTTTCCCCTTAGAATAGGTTTCAGAGCTGTGTGCACATCAGAAAAAGTGTAAGTAATGCTTGGCTGGACAGATGGGATTGAAGGGGCAGTGTTTAGTGTATGGGATATATGGGAGGGGGCAAGAGAGCAAGAAATGTTGGTTGAGGCTGGACAGGTTGTAGAAGTAGGACTAGAGAGATGTGCAGAATCCTGAAGGATAGGTGCTTACCCAGCCATGGGACTATGCCAGAGCTCTCCTTTTAGGGAGCAGCGAGTTTCCCTGGGAAAGCACTATTAGAAAAGGGCAGTCATGGATTCGTAATTATGCATATCTAGGGAATTGTGTGGGCTTTTTCTTTTTTAGTGGAGTTGCACCAGAAAGTGCTTCTTAGGGATTTCACTAATTCAATCTACCTTTTTAAAGTGTTAAAGATGAAGGTGCTTAGCTTGTGGGGGTTTTCCCTACATTAAGGCCAATGATTGCACCCTTGTCCTTCTAGAGCACTAAAGGGAAGGTGAATTTGCTTGCTGTCATGCTTGTAAGATCAGTGTTGGTATGGGTTGCTCTTGTGTACTTTCTGATGAATAACCATTGTTTATTGTTCTTTAGCCTGTGCTTCTGAAAGCTACAGAGCAACTTCCAACATACTTTCTTCTTGGCTCTTGCAAACTTGTCTGACTGCAGGTGTGCAGCGGAGCTGTGCATTGTACAAATGTTCGCTGCCTCTTGACCAGGAAAGGTAGTTGTATGTTAGTAGTATATTTGAAGTTCCAAGTTGGGAAGATTTTATTTTGTTGATGATGTTCTTTAACATAAAAGAAGGCAAAAAGGTGCAAGTAAAATTTAGTAATTAGGTAGGTTGATGAAGTCTTTCTTGTAGGAGGTACCGATTGTTGTCTTTCTTATGCTTACTAGCTGTGGGAAGATGAGGATGCTGTAAATAAGACACATGGCAGAAGGGAACTGCCTGCACGTCGGATGGATTCTGAAAGTGGTTGCTGTGTTCTCACACTAAAGAATTGGAGCTCCTAAAATGGCTCCTCTCCCTCATCCTCCTTTGGTGGTAATAGGACCAGTTTGGGGAGGGGTTAATCCACTGAGATTACTATACTGTTGTTATCAAGTGTGTTGGTATTATTTTTAAATAACTTGCCAAAAATGTGCCTTGAAACTTCTCCATTCTATTTTCATATAGAGAAAATATTGAAGAAAGGAATTTCTTAGTATTTTTAGTTGTCTGCACTGAATTTATTGCTTAAAGGAGTAGTATAACCTCTGATTTAAGATTATATGTGACGAAATAGAACTGGATTAGTATGTTCCCCTAAGGAAAAATAATGGCTTGTTATAACTACTTATATTGATTAGAAATGCCTTATGCATTCTTTATTTCTTCAAGACACATCAGCTATGATTTTCTTCTTGTTGTTGAAAGCAAGTATAAAAGAACTAGTATTTCTCTTGTAGTAATAACATATGGACCATCAGGAGAGGAATATCATACAGAATGTATATTCTATTCTAATGCCCATACTGAAATGAAAATGGGCCGAAGAAGAGGGGAAGGCATAGCACAAAATACAGGAAAAGAATGCAGTTCAGGTCCTACCCTACTTTTGTGCTTTGCCTTAGTGTGGATGTTAATAACCCTCTAATTCTTTTGTGTGTGGTAATAGAGTTTCCATACGATAGCAATCACAGAAAGGCTGAGTGCAGAGTCCTTTCACTGGTGTAGCTCTGTGCACTGTGCTGTGAACTCACAGCTAATGGTGTCAACCTGTGCTGCAAGTAGGTGTGTGCTGCTTATTGATCCTGGTCAAAGTGCTTTAATTCATGTGTGTTGTCTAGATTGTGTGAGTGGAACACAAATGCCTTATTTTTCCAAACATTTTTCTTTTTGAGGGTGGTGTGCTCTCAGCCTCCCTGGGTTTAATTCGGGTCTGGATGCTTGCCCGCTCTGAAAATAAGGTTACAAACAAAATATTTTGGCATCAGAATGCTCGGGCTTTAATATTATTCCCCATTTCATATCTGGAAAAAGCTTCAAGAAACTGCAGTTACATAAAACATTAATTCTTCAAGACTAAAATGAATTACAATAATATGCAAATTATTAAACTCTTCTTACTGCACTAGTAAACTTGAGCCATAGTACAGGCAGACTGGTAATTAGCATAACTGTTGGTATTATTCTGTACTAAAGGAAGCTGTTAATGGCACAGTCTATCAGATATCTTAATCAGAATTTGCCAGCAGAAAGCATTCATGCAGTATTGGAATAACTTGTTTCTACCCCTGTGCTTAGGCCAGTGAAAATGGTGTCTTTTTGTTGTGCTCGGAGATTCTGCCAGCTCTCAGGGGCAAGAGCGTTCATCTCTACATGGAAGGTTGGAGGAGGTTGGCATATTGATTTTAGTACCACTAGCAGTGCCATGAGCAGCGTTGTTTCCCTGTGGCAGTAGTATGGGATCCTGGCAAGAGCACAGACTGGCTGCTGCTGTACTTCTTACATATTCCCACAGCTGAGCATTGCTAGTGGAGGGGTCTGGGACGTCGCATAGAAAATTAAGTAACAAAACTTAAACCTTAGATGCTTTTATGCTTCTAGTTATTTTCCTTGTCAGTATCACATTTAGATGAAATTGAAGTATCTGAAAATGTGACTACTCATCTCAAAAGCCGGGTGTGGTTGGCAGGGGACTGGTTTTGAGCACTGAAGTTCAGCTGTTGATGTAACTGTCAAATGTTAAACTCTCCTCTTGGGAGTAACTTCAGAATTGTTGGTACTTTCCAAGAGCCAAAAAATGTCTTTCCTCACTTTCATTTTGCTTTATCCTGGGTTTATTATTATTTAATATTACTAATATTATTAAATAAATATATTTTTCATAATAATACCCTACAAACATTCACAGGTTTGGGTTGTTTTTTTTTTAAGCGCTCTTTTTCTCTGTGTCAGTTCAATGCACTAATCTGGGATTTGGCTTCAAACACAAAGCAGACACCTTGAATGTACATGTTTCCACTGTTAAGAATTTCTAAGGAAGTTCTGGTCCATTCAGCAGGTCTGTTTGCTCTGGAGTAGAAATATACCCATTGAGGGTGTCTGGTTTACTGCTGAAGCCAAGTCCCAAATCTCTCTCTTAATTTTGAAGGATACCCTGACCCTGTTCATTATAATTAGCTGTTGACTTGCCTGAAGGCACAACGAATCTATTTTAGCACATGGACTGACTCTCTTGTATTTCAAACACTGGAAAATAGAAATTCTTTGCCCATTTCTATTGCTGCTTGGCCACTTGATCATCCTCACAGAGAAGATAGCTTTAGCAACTGTTTTCTTCCCTTTCTGGCCTGCTGCCTCAAGATGCTTAGTTGCTTTCCCATAGCCCTTTGTGGGTGGAGCAGATTCCCACTGTGGAACTAGTTTCTGTGCACTTCCTTGAAAGTGACTGAAGAGGAATTTTGTTGTAAAACTTTGAAGAAGCTAAACCAAACAGTGTGTCTCAGTGTGGGAGCGGACCAAATCCCATAGGCTTCATTCACCACATGTGATGGCTGAATGGCAGGCTTCCTGGGTTGTCACTCCAGCACTTTATTAAAAATACCTTTCAGATGTGAAGTTTTCCATGTTACATTGGGGTATGTGATTATATTGGGTATTGTTAAAAAAAATATGTAGTTGAAAAGCAAACCCAGGAGGTTATGGCTTTACTGTGATTGAAGTCTTCCAAGATAAGAACCGGGAACTCTGATAAGCAGCACTTACTAAGCAGACTCTGACAGTAAGGCTGGGGAGAAAAGAAAAGATAACCAGCTATAAATGCCATTGTGTGTGTGTGTGTGTATTTAAGAGGAGCATCCTTCACTCCAAAGGTCTAGTGCTTCTGAGTGGTTCATAGTCTTTACTCTCAGAATTGTTTCTAGTGACTGATTTAGTGGTGTTTGAATTAATGGTACTAGCCTCTGCAAGTTATTCTATAAATAGTGTAAGCATTGTGTAATTTTAGTCATGATATAGTCAGTTAAACATGATGATGAATTATCTCTGGAAAAATTGCAATCATTTGATATCTTCACATAAATTAACATAGGAGGAACAAGGGAGTAGCACACTTGTAGTTAATATTTCTGTCTTTCAGAAATAAGAGCATTGCTTTTTAGTTCTTCACTGAAATACACCTGGTGCTTGAGAAAACATCTGGGTTGTCCTGTTGCTTTATGGCAGTGCCAGTAGTACCTTAAGAATGCGGAACTGCAGCATGGCTGCTCGTGTAATGAGGAATTGCTATGTTTGATTGATTGATTTATTTCCATTCATGTCTGCTTCTGTCAACCACAACTGCTGTTGGCGTTCAGCTGACTTGTGGCGCTTCTTCTCTCCTTCCTGTTGCCATCCTATGCTTGTCTTCCCTGGCCCGACTCCTCCAAATACAACAAAGAGGGGAAAACAGAAGCTTTTGAATCACAGTTCACATCTGTTTCCATCTCCCCTGGCAATTTCTGCTTCCACACAGTTAAGTGGAAGAAATGTGGTCTTACTTGACCTTTGGTCACAGATTTTTAACTCTCCAGTCAAACAACCAGTCATTTGACCTTGTCTTGGGCAACTCCTGCTCTTCAGCTAATCCTCCAGTTTCCTCAGTCCCAGCCATCATCTCCTTTAAACGTTGCTCTCCTTCTCACAGGCCTTTTGCAACCTCCAGTCCGTGGGTGATGGTGTACTTGGCCCTTGTTTTGGCTGCTCTCTGCTTGCTCTGCTTTGCAGTGAGCATACCTTTACTCTCCATTTACTCTATGCTTCCATTCTTCTGCAGAAAATTGCATGACCCTACAAACTTCCTCTGTGAAAAATGTCTTGCAAGCAGCATTGCTCCCTGGCTGTGTTGGATCTTGGTTTGTTCAATATCTTTCTTTCTTTAAGATCTTTCCATTTCTTTTACTAAGAAGGGAAGATCTTTTTGTGCTTTACTCTTGGTATAGAGCAAGAGCAAGTCAACTGCTTTTCAACTCTGCCTTACATGTGTTCAGGTTCTGAATGTTTTCTCAGAACAGGTTTTTTGCAAGCAGTGATCATTACTCACTCATCTATTTATCATATGGTTGGCTGACATCTAATTCTTTAATACCTTCCTTGGTATCTTTTAAAGCAAAGCAGTTAAGTGCCTCACAGATAGCAAAAATTAAGTGCTGGAAGTTAATTTCTGCCTCTTGAAAAGCTAGAAAAATGTCAAAGTTCTGTCTTTTGGATGTCAGAGCAGTTCTGAAAGGTGGTATCAGTAGAGAGCAGGGCAGGAAACACGCACTGTTGAGCTTTGCTGGGCTTGTTCTGTGAGCCCTGTCTGGTCTTGTGTGTCTGGCAGTGTTAAGAACTGAAAAATAAGATCTTAAAAACCAGCCTGATTTAGTTACTTTAGTAAGTGAAGAGCTGTGTCTTACTGTGATGAGTCACACCAAGAGCAGAGATTTCAATTCAGGTGTTTTTTTTTGTTGCTAATATTTATTTTCTAGTTATATTTTGTGGAAAATGCTTTTCAGTAAAATATTGGAGCAAAAATGCAATAACAGGTCCAAGTTATACATGGCAAAGAGAATCAGAACCAATAACTGAAAGATAACAAGCATTGACAGTGAGGTGCTCCAATGGGAATGGCCTGTAGGTAAGAGAAAAGGCTTAACTGAGGATCAAACCAAACCAACTTTGATTATAGCAGTGCTGCCCATGCCTTTAGGGAAGTGACCTGAATAGGCTATGTGGGTTATATTGCATCTTTTGTCAATACGTGTTTTTAACTTACAGCTAATTGCTGCAGGATTTGAAATGCTTTTAAAATAGTAACAAAAGAGAGAAATCAGCAAAACCAAAGAAGAGCTCTCTTTCACCTTTTCTGTCTGAGTGTTTCTGTGTCGAACTGTTTACCCGCCACACCTATGCCTTGGTACAGTAACTTCTGGTATTTGCATGGGTGGTCACCATTGAAATACCAACAGAAATTATTTTTGTGTTCTATTTTCCTCTGTGCTCCGTCAGTGCTATGCAAACTGATGAGACAAGCACCACGGTTGATTGCTTGGAAAAAAAATGTACGGTAACTTGCAAACAGTAACTTGGGTACAACCACAGAATATAAACCAATCCTTACATCTGTATTTTCAGTGTTATTGGCTTAATGTACATAGGGAGAAACACAGATGGGTGCTAGAAGTTATTGCTCAAGCAGTAATTATGTTAAACCATCCACTCTTAATTTTCATATCTGGTACCCTTTTAAGAAAATGGCCTTTCCTAAGGCCTACTGAAATTCGTATTAGATTCCCATTGACTTCAGACACAGGAATTGGAGCATTCATCTTGCATTAACAGTAGTCTGTGCCAAAATCACTGTGATATAATTTAGCTGTGGTGTTCCTTGGTTTATTTTGGTGAAATATGAAGCATAAATTTGGCTCTATTAGTTCAAGCCATCTGACAAGCTGGCATCTTTGTGACATCCACCACATATTTTAGATTTTCTTTTAAAGATTGGTTTCAAGTAAGGTTTTGTTAATTGACACTTCATGATGCCTGTTTATATCTTCATTTTTGTGCTCTATCTAGGGATGTGTGCTAAATTAATGAGAAAGCAATTAGCCAGCCTCAGGATTCTGTGCTTGACTGATGCTTCTAGCTGTGAACATATTATAGCTGTCTGTCAGGTCTTCAGCTTCTGTTTGAGTTTTAGATAAAACTGGAGATGAAAATACTAAATCTCTAAATGGTGTAGGAGCTCTTGATGCTACAAAGGTTATGTTCGTTTGAGGCACTGAGGGTTACGTTTAGCTGATGGTACAGCAGGAAGGGTTGTAATAGCACATTTTAGGTCTAATCTAACTGCATTGTTGTACTAGCATATTTGCTTTTAAGCAGAAGTAAATCAGAATCACAAAATCAAATGTAAGCCTAATCTTGTTCTGGAACACAAATGTTTTCGTATATATTTTTATCTACAGCTCTAGGTTTTGTACCAGTCCAAATCCATCTCTACTGGAGTCACCCTTTCAAAAGCTGCATTTGTTCAAAACCCATGTGTGTACAAACACTGATGGGAAACTTGAGCTTTGGAATTTGCTTTCAGATACAGATTAAGTTTGTAAGCTTCCCCTGGAGAGCCTTGAATGGAAATCAGGATTTGAGGAAGGTCATTTATCACTTACAAATGACAGTCATCAAGTCTTAAAAACTAAATTCTGCTGCATGAGTACAGTGATCTGTTGCCGCAAGAGAAAGTGCAGGACAGAAGGAAGGCCCGGCTATTTCTTTTGGCAAGCAGCATGCACTTAGGTTTAAACTGATTATCAAACTAGACCCATGGGCTGTGGTTTTATGTTGCAGCTGAGGCAGCCTAGAAGGTTGCTGCTGCTGAATGGAGTGATCCTGCTCTCTTCTTCCTGCTCCCACAATGGCATTCCCGTCATTTCTTCTGTGCCACCTCTGTGCATTGAACCCATTACTCAGCCAGTTCAACTCAGTCACCTGGGTGATAATTACTCACTGCTGGATTAATGAGTTTAATTTAGTGATAGACCTGATGAGCATAAAGGGTGGAGACCTCATATTAGTAATATGAGTGTCCAAGGGTATCGTTCAGTCTCTGTTTATCACAGTTTAAATCAGTCTACATCCTCGCCATCATGTTTGTGCCAGTTCTGGATATTCTCAGCCAAGTGATAAGCCTGGGGACCTGTTTAGACTGAAAGCTGGTTTGACTTACTCCCCTGCCATCCCCCAGCTTCTTGCTGTGTAACTTCTCTGATCCTGTCACTGTACAGCCTCAAAGGCAGCATGGTGGAGATAAAAGGCATGTGTGGTCAGGGTGAAGTGGGAGTGTTAAGTTACCTCTTCAGGTGACCATCAGTACTTAAGTTGATGTAAAATGTTCATACCTACAGGCTTAGTAAAGTCTTCATGTTCTATACTGCTTGTATCCCAGGCATATTTAATTAAATATTAATGCTGGAGGAGGATTTTCATCCTTTTAGCTGTTCAGAAATTCATTTGGTTGACTAGTGGTAGCAAAAAAAACCCTGTATATATAGAATGATGGCAGTGTTTTCTGGCAAGAAATAGATTATGGAGGCTTGGGGGAGTAGTATCCTGTTGTTCTCAGGGAAGCTATTAAATTTCTGTAGAAACCTTGCTCCAAATGACAGGAACCATATCCTGTTCCTTATCAAAGAAAGATGGTAATCATCATTTATTATCTGTCATCTGGCAAAATTATTTTCCAGGCCATTTAGTAAGATTTATATCCTTTAAGACGTTACTCTAAGCACTATGTTTTCAGGCCTGCAACCTGCTGTTCTGACAACTAACACTTGTAAATTACTCTGGAAGTAAGTCTTCACCTGTTACTTTTCTCAGCATCTTCTCTGCCTACCATTTTGAGTGGCCAAGAAGGGATAGGGAGCCACAGAGGAAAAGAAATCTGGAGTTAACTCCCTTTTGTAATGCCTGTTCACACTGATAACTCTCAGGTTATGCATGAATTACTGCTGTTTCTGAAGCTTTGCTGATACCTGTAGCGGTACAGTGGTGCTGTCTGGTAGCTGCACATGTGGAAGTGGGTTTGCATGCTATTATTGACTGTAGCAGCTTTTGAAAATGTCCCCAAAGATGCTGATTTCCTTGAAATGGAAGTCTCTTCATACCTGTAGTAATGGTAAACTACACAAGCTATTGCCTGTATAAATTTCACAGCAGTGATGACTTTTGGGGTTTTTCTGCATTATTTTCTTGGTCTAGCCATGTGCTTATGTCTCCAATTGCTCATTCATTTTTGTCACCTTCCTTTGAACTTTCAAGTGTGCTACCTCATCATAAATTTATTCTTTCTGCTCAGAAACTGGGAAGCAGAGTATTCGGGATGGTCCAGTCTGGATGCTCCCAAAGCTACACCTCAGTTGTTGTCCCAGTGACAAATGTCAGGTGAGCACGAGATCTCAGACTAGGGGTCTGGGGGGAATTTTTGAGTTAATGGAATAGTTTTATTTTTGAAGAAGCAATTTAATATAGAAGAACAATGCAGCAGGGTTGGTTTGTTGTGCTTTCTTCCCTGAAAGCTGAGTCATACACTATTCACTTTTCCTCCCGAAAGAGGACCGCCTTTAATAAATCTGTAGGCGAAGGGATAAACGTAAGGAGTCAAAGGGAATTTTTTCCCCCTCCCATTTTCATTTGATACCCAAATGAATCAGCAAATAAATGATCTTGAAAGAAGATCAGTACTGAGTTTGTCTTGGCTTAGCAAATATTTACATTGTAAGAAAACATATTTGTGGTGTTCAGTGGCAGATTGTGAATGTGGCCTCCTATGTAGTGATGTGCGTGTCAGAATCTCTCCCTCAGTGGCTGTCAATCAGGAATGCTCCCTCATTTGATCAGAGGAGCAGATTTCTGATGGTTTTTTAAAACAGACAATATCCTCATTTTAAATTTTGTTTTTCTTGCAAGATACACTGAAACCCTCACTGTCAAGTGCAGTTGCTATGTGAAGCAGTTAAATCCTCTTCTGCGTTTTGAGGTTATATCATGCAAATGATGAGATGTGGTAGCATGGAAAACCTTGGCAGAAGCAGTTCTGTGTAAGTATGAAGACTCATTCATGTTTTCAGTGTTGCTTTGGTCAGGAGGTATTAAGTGACTTGACATTTTTGGGGGACTTGCTTTAAAATACTGTGGCATTGGAGTAGGTGGCTCTGCCTGAAGGAGGTGTTGCTACAGGCTGAAGGAGCCTCCTCTGTCTGCTTAACGCATCCATTGTGTTGGATGTTTAACATACCACTTAATGCGGTAGGACAGCCTGATGAAATAAAAGGAGTGGTGAAAGTGTGTGTGAAAGCTGACATGTTTGGTGCATTGTTTAAGCTTCTATGTATTAAATGCTCAAAAAGGTTTGCCAAAGGGATCAAGTCAGGCTGTGACTGCAGGGTATATAGATCTGTCCGGGCTTTGAGCTGATAGTGGTGTAATCACAGTAGCAATGACACTTAGTGCAAGCTGTTAAACCCCTGTAAAGAAATGTCGCCAGTACCTGGCTATATAACTTGCTGTGGGGGTTGACTCTGGCTGGACTCTGGGCGCCCACCAAAGCTGCTCTGTCATTCCCCTCCTCAGCTGGACAGGGAAGAGAAAATACAAGGAAAGGCTTGAGATGACAGGGAGAGATCACTCAACAGTTGCTGTTGTGGGCAAAGCAGACTCAGCTTGGGGAAATCGGTTTAATTTATTATCAATCAATCAAAGTAGTATAATGAGAAATGAAACCAAATCTTAAAACTCCTTCCCCCCCACCCCTCCCTTCTTCCTGGGCTCAGCTTCACTCCTGAATTCTCTGCCTCCTCCCTGCCAGTGGTGCAGGGGGACAGGGAATGTAGTGGTGTCAGTTCATCACACATTGTTGCTTCTTCCTCCTCAGGGGAGGAGGACTCATATTCTTGCCCTGCACCAGTTTAGGGTCCCTCCCATGGGAGACAGTTCTCCACCAACTTCTTCAACGTGAGTCCTTCCTATGGGCTGCAGTTCTTCATGAATTGCCCCAGCGTGGCCCCCCTTCCATGGGGTGTAGTCCTTCACGAACAGATGGCTCCAGTGTGAGACCCCTGTGGGTCACAGGTCCTGCCAGTAAACCTGTTCCAGCATGGGCTTCTCTCTTCATGGGGCCACAGGTCCTGACAGGAGCCTGCTCTGGTGCAGGATTCCCACAGGGTCACAGCCTCCTTTGGTCACCCCCCTGCTTTGGTGTGGGGCTCTCCCCAGGCTGCAAGTGGATATCTGCTCCACTGTGAGCTTCCATGGGCTGTGGGGGCCAGTTTCACCACCATGGTCTGCACCATGGGTTGCAGGAGAATCTCCTCTGCTCCCCTCACCTTAGTGACCTCTAGGTCTGCAGGACTGCTTCTCTGGCATATTCCCACTCCTCTCCAGCTGCAATTGAAGAGGTCTTTTTCTTAACTATGTTATCCCAGAGGTGTTACCAACATTGCTGATGGGTTTGACCTTGGCCAGTGGTGGGTGCGTCTTGGAGCTGGCTGCACTGGCTCTGTCAGAGGAAAGGTTTCCAGCAGCTTCTCTCAGAAGGCACCCCTTCAGCCACCTGCTATCAAAACCTTGCTAGGCAAACCCATTCCACCCCTAACCTCTCTCATTTACATATCTAAGAATTATCACTAAAATCCACATACAACACAGTCTTCACAAGCTTCACTCACATCAACAACAATGAAAAAGAATTCCCTATGCCAAAATCAAAAACATCATCGCATCACTGTATGAGAGTGATGAATTTACACGCAATGACACCCTTCATCCCTTCACCACAGTTACAAAATTCCCCATGACTTGGATACTTAACCTTCTGCTGAGTTTTGTGCAGCCATCCCTATGGTCTTGTTTGCTCAAGCAGTGCCTAGTTTGAGTAAATGTACACAGCTTGTAGAGTAAATAAACCCTTCATAAACCCCAGAAGTCATTGAGCTTCTTTCCTGCAGTCGTCTTTTAAAATTGATCCTCTTGTGAAGAGCGGTTATAAAAAATGAAATCTGTTAAAGCAAAGGGAATAAATGTGCCACTGAGAGAGCAGGGAGAATGCTGATGAGTGGGATGAGATTGGGAATTCAGTTCTCTCCATTTTGTGTCACTGGAGATGAATTCAAAATTCACCAGAGAGTAGCTTGCTGTGGATTTTTGAAATACTCTGCTCTGTATTCAAGCTTACCAGTTCTGCCTGCCTGAGATTCGCTGATGGTAGCAGCAGGATGCAGCCAAAATGCTTCCTGTAGGATAACCATAGTGTTCGGGTGACTTTTCTGACACTGTGGTTCACTCACTGCTGCCCTGTTTAAGTTATCACTGAAATGATGACGCCCAAAATTAAAAGTGCTAACAAATAACATTTTCCTGAAATGTTATAAGGGGTTATTCTCCCCACCTGCATTCAGCAATGGAAGAAATGAAGTAAAAACTAATGATGCCAAAACCCCTCATGCATCAAGTTGAAACTTCCGTGGGGAAAACTGTGCGCACAAAACTGAGAGGGCTGATGGTAGTGCTAGTTAAATGGTGAAGGCAAGAACCAGCTGCTCTGTTAAGGGATGTAGGAAAAACCAGGCTTTAATGATGGAGGTAGGGGACTGTCCTTGGGAAGAAATGGTGCTTTTAGCAATGAAAGTAATTGCTGGAAGAAAATTCAAGCCCACTTCTGTCAACACAGACATATGCAATTAACTGCATTCCTGTGATACTTGATGTGAGTGAATGCTGTTCCACTGCAATCTAATATATATAATGTTTAACTAAGCATCAATGTAAAACTAGACTTAAGTTACCTGGGGCAGAATGACTAAATGGGTAGAAGAGGTGAGGAGCTTTACTCGTCACATGAAATGGGCTCATCAAAAGTGGGAAGAAGTCAGGAGTGGTTCCACTTTACTGAGTGCAAATGGAGTGTCAAGGGATGGAGAATTGGACCCCAGAACAGCAAGTGCCTGGGTTTGTGTCCAAGAAAGAAGAGGAGGGAGGCAGTAACAAAGCAAGGAAGTCCTTAACATGTGAACGCTGTGAAAAGGGAGAGAAAAAGCAGGAAGTGGAAAAAAAAAAAAAGAGGAAGCAGAAACAGCACGTTGGCTTTTTTCCCATGTAATGATGCTGTATAAACATACTTCGAGGAAGATATCAGTAAAAATGGTTGTACACCAAAGACCCAGGACAGCATGTTGTCTTACTAAGAAGCATTGAGTGACATTTTTGGTAACTGGTGTTTGACCTGAACCTGGAAATGCTCTCAGGTTTGTTTGCCTTCTGCATCAGTGTAAAGCAGATGTAACTTTGGTGCTGATCTTGAGCAACACTTCACAGTGAACAGCAGCTGGTGGAAACGGCACCAAGATCTTCAGAGATGATGCCCCTGGGAAATGCAAGCAGCTCATGTCAAATGCCGTGAAGATGGTCCTATAAACAGTGATGCAAGTTTGTACAGTATCATGGCAAACATTGCTTAGCAGTTATTGTGTATGGCTGTTCAACCGTGCAGGGGTAATTAAGCCATTTAAAGGACCCTTATTTTGTCTTCCCTTTATTCTTGTTCTCGTCTTGATTGTATTATAGAAGAGTATATTCCCATTTAGTCAAACACTTCAATTTCTTTAGATTTTAATTGTGGTGGCCTTTCTGTTTGTTTTTTTTCCTGAGATCCTTAATGTAGCATGTCATACAGTGTTTAACATAAAGGAAAATAGAGTAGGAATAGGCACTACTAGGGCTAAAAGTTACAGTGGAAAGGTGTGTTTCAGCCATTCAACTTGAATGAAAAATAAAATTACTTTCAAAGTTTGTGTATTGCAAACTTCCATTAATGTAATCATTATAACATGGTTAGATGTTCATAACATGCAGTGCTCAGCTGAATATTTTTGATCCTGCAATTATTGATTCATTGGAATAAATAAAAAGATATTGTAGCAGGTATGATGCAGCGAGGTTCAGTTCTGTATCGTAGGCGAGATCTGCATTTGTCAACAATACTAAGTTTTTACGTATATAGCATTAAATTTGCACTGGACTGTTTGCCTGTGGATGTTTAGTCAATAGAGAACACACTGTGGATATTAAATTGTTGGATGAATGCAATAATGTCTCTGAAAGCCAAAATGGGGAACTGCCTCAGAGTTACTTCTGCAGAACCACTCAGTGGTAACAGTGGCGAGCAGCAGCACGTCTTCCTCTGCAGAGCTGCTGGTTAGAGCCATTTCTTTTTCCTCTTCTGTAGCTTAAGTTACTTACCATCATTGCATGCAGTGAAGTACTCTGGAAGGAGAGGTGTGACAATCCAGAGGGATTTGTTGCCACCCTGAAAACAAGTGTCAAGTGAGAAGGCTGGTGTAATTCTGTGTCTTCAAATAAAACTAGGAAAGCTATGCTGACCAGAAATGGATTTAACCATTTCTCCGTGTGAATAAAATACTTAATGCAAGTTTGGGAAAACCAAATAATTCTTTCCTTCCTTTTTTTCCCCCTTCAGTTTAGTCTGTCACTGCTGAATATCTCTGTGGAACAGTAAATTTTGTTCCTTGAAAATAAAGCAACTTCCATTTATGAGTCAGGAATTACTTCTGTTCAACGTATTTATTAAAAGAACCATGATCTATTCGTTTGCTTCCGGGTGCCTGTCGCAAACGGGATGTATCGGAGTGTATTTTAAGGATGTGGGAGCTTTTGGGGGGTTATTTATGTATTTATTAATCAAATCCTGTTTGAAGAAGACAAAGAAAAGCTTTTGCAGTCTAAACACACGTCCTGGTGGCAGACTCTTACATTAAAAATTTATATGCTAAGATAATTGTGGCTCCAGAATGATGTCATGGTAAATGAAAATGAGTACTCTTAGGAAATAGATATAAATATGCAGCCATATATGTTTATTTGACCATACTTCTGTCTTGAGCAATCATGACAGGAAAAGAAGGAGGTAGGAAATGACAGAAGAATAACAGAAGTGAATGGTGGTTGTTGTTGTTATTAATGATAATAATTTCATTTTTGTCTCAAGGAAGTTTGTTGTATGTATAGGGTTTTTTTCCTGTTCTGTTTTTCAGATTTCAGCTATGTAGGACTGAACTCTTGATGTCATGTTTGACACTTTAAATATCAAGTAGAAAGCTTGGTATTAATTTTATAAGAGATTTAGTACTCAAAAATAGCCTTATTGATAATCAGCTTTGTCTGTCTTGCTTCTGGAATGGTCACTCCGTGTTTGTGTAACTGGAAGCTTTGTCATACATAAAATTTAATCCGTTTGGGAGCTGATCTGTGGAACAGCATTTCAGTAACTACTCGGTGACAAATGTGTGTTCGTTCCTGGGTTTTTGTTGAACTGAAACTTTGCTGTGTAGTGGGTTAAGAGAAAGTTGTCTCTTTTTCACTAGAGTTTCTCTTCGTGTAATCCTGTAGTTTCATGGTTCTCCCATCAGTTGATGACTCCACTCTGAATTAAGTTTCGCTGCCCTTCTTTTGGGTTCTTCTACCTGGTTAAGCCACAAAATAGCATACTCTACTTGGCTGTAATGTTAGTGTGAAACAGGGAGATGGTGATCCTGAAGTGTCTGCCAAAATCTGGGTTCCTTAGGAACAAATAAGTAATATTTGTGTCATCAGGAGCCTATTTGCCTTAATACATTGGGGGGGGGGGGGGAAGTGTTGTTTACAGCCAATAAATTGTTGGCCAAAGGGACTTCTTGTGTGCGTGTTTGTTTTTCAGTTTGGCACATCAGTTTTCATTTAACTTCTCAATGGTCAGGAGTTAAGGAATTTGGTCTGCTTTCAGGAGTTAAGAAAATGGGTCTTTAGGGGTTTTGTTTGTTTCTTGATGAGTTGGGGCTCTAATTACGGAATCAGGTCTTCTACTGCTTTTATGACTTCCAGCATGTTCTGTGCCTGTTTTGATCTCATGTGTGACACAAGATCCTCTTTCAGTCAGGTGTAGCTCCACCAGAACTGACCATCTGTCAGACTTTTGTTTACTATATACTTCACTGGTGTCATTAAACACTGATAGCTACATATCTGTGCGTGGAAATAGGTGCATAGGGACAGCGATCCTGGCAAGTTAATGAGTACTGTCACTGCAAAATGAATGGTTGGGATTGGGATTGATTTTAAATTGATAGCCTGTTGATGGTAAATAAAAAGTTTTCAGCTCTGTTACAGGCCTGGGGTGAGTTGGACCTAAAGGCTAATTGAAAAAAAGCTATGAATGAGTCCATTTCCTGCCATTGATTTCAGTACCTTTCCAGGCAGACTTTAATTGGTGGTGTGCAGACTACAGTTACCTGCATCTGGCAGCTTGGGTTCACACTTTCCTTTTGGAGTGTCTCCATACAAGTCACAGAAAGAAGAAAATGTTTTTGTGAGCTTAATCACACTCAACAGAAAGGAGGTAGTTGTCATGCTGTCTTAGAAAATAAACCTTATTTTGCTTTTACTTTCTATGCACATGAATTTCCAGGGGATGATGGGTTGCATAGATTACTGTCCTCCAGTTGGTGTGCCTTGGATCACTGCAGTGTGGATATGCTAAGGTCTGTCCTGAGCTATGTATGTAGCACAGGTGGTAAAACCACTTCAGACTTAGTACCTGAACAGAGCACTGATGTTAATGCACAGTAGCAGTGGTGCCTGACCTGCAGGTGATACCTTAAATTGTTGGGGTTTTGAATGCCTGCTGCTGGTGCTGCAGAGCTCTGTTGTGGTGGAGGTTGATTATTTATTTATTGCTTTTTACACATAACTGCCAGGCTGCAGAGAGGGGGATAGTGTAAAAATGGAAATAGTTAGATTGCATTTCCCGCATGGTGACTCTGCCATTTCTTTCTGCTGGGGCAGGAGGGTTTGAAACAGTTGAGTCTGTTGTTCCCACAGCTTTAGCACACTTGAACTTTGTGCTTTTGTGGTGTCCTCTCATCCTTCCGTCCTCTGCAGAAGCAACTCTCACCTTGGGAAGAAATACAGCTTGTTTGCTTTGCGCAACAGCTCTGATGGGCGCAGTGGCACAGCTGCTGCTGTCTCTCTGTGGGAGATAGATGGAAAGAGAAACCAGTAAACAAGGAGGGCTTGAGTCTTCTTTGGGATGGGGGTTTGACTTCAGTTGGTTTGTTAACTGTCAGAATTAATGGTAGAGTTAAACTCTTCTTGGTATGGTCTTCAAGGCAGTGTTTGTAAGGTGAGTGGTGTCCACATTCCTCCATCCTGTGCTGCACCTGTCCTATGGAGACAGGCTAAGAGATTGGGCTTGTTCAGCCTGGAGAAGAGGAGGCTCGGGACAGACTTAATAACAGTCTTCCAATACCTAAAAGGGGCTACAGGAAACCTGGAGAGGGGCTTTGGACAAGGGCCTGTAGGGACAGGCCAAGGGGAATGGCTTTAACCTGCCCGAGGGGAGACTGAGGTGAGCTCTTAGGCAGAAGCTCTTCCCTGTGAGGGTGCTGAGGCGCTGGCACAGGGTGCCCAGAGAAGCTGTGGCTGCCCCATCCCTGGCAGTGTTCAAGGCCAGGTTGGACACAGGGGCTTGGAGCAAGCTGCTCTAGTGGAAGGTGTCCCTGCCCGTGGCAGGGGTTGGAGCTGGATGAGCTTTCAGGTCCCTTCCAACACAAACCATTCTATGGTTCTATAAATGTGCATGTGGCTTCAGGCCTGCAGGCTGGCAGCTGCCTGGCTGGGCCTGCGCAGTTTAGCCCGCACCGCACCATACAGCTCACTCAGGCTGTAGTGCCTCTAATGGTTTCCTTTCAAGAGCTGAAACTGAGATCAAACCCACCTGCTCAGAGCCAAGCCTGGCTTTTCATTCCTCCGAGGTGTGAGGCACTGTGGCAGCAGGCTGAGGGGCCAGCCAGTGAGCTGCTCTTCCCTCCGGGCTGTGGAAGTGGCTTTGCTGGCATCATCCCCCATCACAAGTAGTGGGGAGTGGAGATATCAGCAAACCCTTTCCCTTTGCAAGACTTCAGCAGGAGATCAAAGGCAGCTCTCTAGCCTTGGGAAGCATTTTTGCTCTCTGGTCCTGGCTCCATGTGTGCTATTGCTTCCCTGGTTTTGATGTAGCCACCTTCCTAACTCACTTGAAGCTTTGCTCTCAGTGTGTCGTCTTTGCTGCAGGTTCCTTTATTTTATGGAGAATATTCCTCTGCAATTGGCTTTGCACTATCCAGGTAGGGTTGCTGGCAAGAAAAACTGATTTATTGATATTTAAGGTAATAAAAAATATATATACATTGGGATTTCAGTAGAAAAGCAACACTAAAATTTCTTTAGTCCTGGATCTACATATATCTTTTAGCTGACAGATATAATGCTGTATTTTGTAACACTGTATGCCCTCATAACCAGCAATTGGTACAACATACCTGTGCTTTTAAAAGGTGCTTTCGTTTGTATCTGCTCTAAGTCACCAGGTACTAAAAATAAATATAACTCAGCCAATCCCAGTGGCATTGAACATCCACTGTTTTACCACTGTAAGCTCTAGATCTAATTCCAGCTGTTTGTAAGTAAATGTTTGATGCAGCCTTTGTACTATGTTGTCACTACTTGCTTTTGGCGAGAAGCGTGTTGGGTGTCATGTGTGAACACTTCTGATGGATCACTATTTTATGTATCTAGTCTGTGCTATACAGAGGCTGTAACTCAAAAGAAGAGATTCAGCTTTGCACAACAGATTTGGAACGTGTCCATAAAATGCTTTTGCAGAACAGATAGAGAATTGTGTAGAGGAGCAGCATTTGCTCAGTGCATTGCACCATGGAGATGGGTTTTGTTCTGGCTCATCTGTCTTTTGCTTCTGTTTCATGTTTGAATTTTGAATTCTGAGGTATGCAGTATAAAACTGATATCTAAACCAGATCTATACTTCTTGAGGTGCAAAGTAGTCAACATTGCACACAAAAATCAATATTACAGGGTCGGTGGTTGTGTGGGACCTCTATAGCACAATACAATGGTATTATATGTTTTCTTCAGTAATAACTGCATTGTAACAATCTTTAGGTGCTTTGTGGACTTCTTTCTCTTTTGTTGTACCACCAGATTTAAGGTGTTTAAAGGACTGTGACTGGTTGTCCTGAGGTATCGTGGGGGAACAGCTGAGTAAAGACGTTTTTAAAAGGATAAGCCCCAGACCTCAAGCTTGCAGAATGGGATGCCTGTTAGTGATGTACCTTATCTTCTGTTTCATTTCCAGTTGCTCTTCTACAACGGGTGGCTGAATTGGAAAAGGTCAATGCAGAATTTCTGCGCACAAAACAGCAGCTTGAACAAGAATTTAATCAAAAGAGAGCAAAATTTAAGGAGTTATACCTGGCTAAGGAGGGTAAGTTCTCAATTCTCTGAATTATTCTGAAGGTTATTAAACTTCACATACTTTCTGTATGAAGAATAATGTTTGTAAGGCCAACTACTACTTCCCATTTGCCTGTGCATGCCACACACTTTCTTTTTTTAAGGATAATTAGGATTTAAGGGGGGTTTCTACTAGGATATCCAGTGTGGTTAAATGGCATACGGTATTGTTTGATTTGCCAAAAATAGAAAAGTAACAGTAATCTTTTACACAGCTATAATAAGAACATAAGAAACAAGCAGAGAGTGAAATTCAGTAGGTGGCTACTTAGCTTCCTAGAATGAATTTTTAGGATTCAGTTTGCCTGCATGGATAGGAATCAGCAGAGTAACTTGGTGTACACTGAAAAACACCACTGAATTTTAATACTCACTTGCTGAAGTCATGGTGTGCTCATTCTCTGTGAACAGCAGCTGATCTGGTAAGTGGAAAGAAGTGGTCTAGATGGTGTACTGTTTGTGCTTTGTGCCTAGCTTTTTAATGCAGTATTAATTTGTCTTCAGTTTCCATCTGAGGTAGAATATAAGCAGGCGAACATAAAAATTTTAATACCAGCCAAGGGCATCTATTTCAATAACACTCTTTAGAGGAAAATTTGAACCATATGAGTTCAAATATCTGATGCAGAATTGCAGAGCAGAGATAGCTGTTGTTCTGAGAGCCAAATTGATTTATTTCTAATCCTGATGATTTTCCTGTCTTTAACATATGAAAGCAGAGCCAAAAAAAAAATGCATTAAGACTGCAGCTGCTTGTATAAGCTTGTGAGAGCAGAAATACAACAGCCATAATGAAGATCAGACCATACAGAAAGCCTTTTTCTTTGCATTTCTAGCAGCTTGATAAAAGGAAATTTAAGCTACAAGACACTGCTGATGAGATCAGCAATAATTCTCCCTTTCCAGAACAGTAAAAACAAAAGAAAATAAAAATCAATTGTGATGGAAAAAACATCCAACTTTCACATGTACTTTCGCTCCGGTGAAAGGATACCAGAGGAGAAAGTACAAGCAATTACTTTTCTCTCCCCCTCCCAAGCTTTTTTCCCTTCCAGTTCTCAAGACCTTTTCCTAAATGTACATTGTGACTGTTGCAACCCATCCTTAATACTGTTTGAAAACTAAGTAATATAAATACTATATGATCCTGTTTTGTTTTGTTTTACATGAGAGTTAATGCCTTTTTGAGTACCCGATTAGCTCTGGGTTCCAATCTGTCTCTCAAGAGGTAAGGTGTGAGGCATCAGGATTGATAAGCGTTCTGGTACTGAGGAAAAGACATGGAGATAACTGGTGTCTGCTGTACACTGGCCAGATGTTTCTGCTAAAAGTGATTGCCATTGAAATAGGCGATGTGGGCATAAAACCATATTTTGTGTTAGTGCTTTTGGAGTCAGTTGTATAATATACATCTTCTAGAGCTTTTTGCTTCAGATTAACTGAAAACTCAGGAAGATAATGTGAAGTTAGTTTAATTTCTATTTGTAGTTGCAACAGTTAGACAAGTAGTGGATGTTTCACTGAATGTATCCCTTTTTTAGTAGAAGCTCAGTTTTGGAAAAGCCATGATAAAGCGTATATTCTTCTGTGGGCTCCACGTAGTGGTCACAGAGTGTTTCTGTTCAAGAAATACGAAGTGTTCTATCCAAATTCAGGATCATTTTGGTGCCAAAAGTGAGGGAAGAACTGGTTTCCTGTCTGTTGTTCTTATATTTTCCAGATTAATTACCAGAGTGAGTTAAGTAATAATGAACTAATTAAAAGCACAGTTCACTTTCATCCAGTCTATTGATTTCGTGGGTTATATCTGCAGTGTCTGCTTTTTGGCTGCATCCATGAGAAGGTACTTGTTTAATGAAAGGCAAGGGCAAGTGACATCAAGAAATAATGTTCCCTAAAGGTACCTGTTAATGTTTGTTTGGTTGTTATGGTTAGTTGCTTTAATATCAGTACTTCCTTCACCCCCTTGTTAGAGCGCTGTTCTTTGCCATAGCAGCTATGGATCCTCTTCAGATTGAATTTATTAATCAAGCTAAATGTAAATAAAGCTCATTGTAAATATTAGTCAAGCTAAATGCAAATAACACTTCTTTTCAGAGGACCTGAAAAGACAAAATGCAGTGCTGCAAGCAGCCCAAGATGATCTGGGACAACTGCGGACCCAGCTGATGGAGGCTCATGCTGAAATGGAGAACATCAAAGCTATCGCTACCGTGTCTGAGAATACAAAGCAGGAAGCTATCGATGAGGTGAAGAGACAGTGGCAAGAAGAAGTAGCTTCATTACAAGCTATTATGAAAGGTAAAAACCAGGGAAGCTGCTGCCATGAAGATCAAGCCCCTCTTCAGGAGGCGTTCAGTGCTATGTGCTGACTCTTGCACAGAACATGGATAGCTGCTTTTCATGGCTTGGCAAAACCTGGGTGCAGAAGTGATGGATGAAGCATAGTTCCTAAGTTTGTGAAAAAGAGCTTGTTGGTTCTTTTCTGTTAATATGAGGGTAGCATTTAGAAGGAATCATGGCAATGGGAACACCCACATATATGCAAAGCATTTTTGAGGGACTATGAGTGTGATGCTTCATCATTCCATGAAGATAAGTGTAATGAATGTAATTTGACAAGTCTGAAAACAGCTTTAGGCTGGCAGCATGATTCTCTTCTCTTGTTGTGTGTAAACACTGTTCTGCTGTCATACAGTTGTGTCCTTCCAGTACTATCACACAGACTTTTCCCCAGGCTAGTGACTGAACATGCTGCTCTGTATCAGTCATGGGTCTTTTTTTTTCCTTGATAGTTTTGAGCTATGCTTTGTTATGTTTGCATGTTGCACAGCTGTTGACGTTTCTGAGACAAACTGTGTGCAAGGAACAGAATGCAGGATGTAAACTGGGGACACTGTTGCCATAACTGGCTGCTCTTTAATGTTCACAAACAAGACCACAGTATCCTGAGCCTCCAACCTGTTGGCTGTAGGCAGTTTTTCTCATAACCTGATTGTGCTTTTCCCCAGAGAAGACAAACATTCATGTATATTGAGTACACAAATTTCTGTTTATTTATGATCTACATAGGTACAGGCACCTAGATGAAGGTGCAGTTGTGCCAGCTTCTGTGTGTAAACAAAGACAGCTCCTTACCTGAAGGGGTAGTATCAGGGAAATGAAAGCTACATGAGATGTTCTAGTTTTTCTGTATTTTGGAGTAAGTAAGTAGGGGTTAGATTGCTTGGATGATGTGTTTGGAAGTACGAATGTGCTGGTAAATAGGATGTTAGAAATGTATGTTATTTTGAAATGAGGAGTTACACAGTTTTGGGGGCTTGTTGGTTTTCTGTTCTAGTGGTGGTACAAATCAAGATGCGATTCCTTTGGATCTTTTGCTTCTGTTAGTTGGGTTTTGGGGCAAGAATCAAAGGGAAGAGAGAGGAAGGGAGAGTTGTCCTGTTTTGATCAATTATGATAAATCATTGGCTGGTTGGAGGTAGAGTTCCTAAGGCTCTGTTTTTTTAACTTCCACTGAAAATAAGTTTTGAAACTGCTCTTTTATAGAGACTGTTCGTGACTATGAGCTCCAGTATCATCACAGGATGGAGCAGGAGCGAGCTCAGTGGAATCAGTATCGAGAAAATGTGGAACGGGAAATAGCAGAGTTAAGAAGGAGACTGTCTGAAGGTCAAGAGGAAGAAAACCTAGAAAATGAAATGAAAAAGGTACGTTGAAATCTAGGTTTTCAGTTTCAGTTTCAGTACAGACCTGTAGTGGTATGGATGAGTTCATTTCCACTGCCTGCTCATAGTTCGTCAGAAATATGCACAGCCTCATTCTGCCAACTTTCAGCTGTGTGTTCAAGAAAGTCACCATGACCTAATCCTGCATTTGAATCCATAAACATATTGTACATGATTCTGAGGATTGCATCTGAGAAGCTGGTTAAGGTTTGGCCTTGAGCTTGTAAAGGCAGGAGGCCTTGTAAAGCCTCTCATTGTAACGTCAGGTGAACTCAAGATTCTTCTGAATTGACTGTGAAATCATGGAATCTCTTTTACACTTGTGCATCTTTATTCTTTTTCTCAGATCATATAATCTTCTGAGGTTTTTAATGGGTGCTATATCTAAAATATCTTGTCTTTCTTTAAGGTGAGTCATGTTTGTGCAACACAATACTAGTAGCTTCCTAGGAAGTGCAGAACCTTGCTGTCACAAAACAGGCTCTGGATAATGAAAGATAATTGCCCTGCAGTTTGGAAACGTTTTATTGTTGCTGTTGTTCAGAGATCTGTGACTTAAAAGAGTTCATGAAGTAGATTGCTGTTAGTTTGGCAAAATGTTACAATGGAAGAAAAGAATTTTAAGGATCACACCTCTAGGAGAGTCTGAATAACACATTTTAATACAGGAAATGAGATGCTGTGGCATCTCTTGCATATGACAGTATCTTTATGTATCATTTTTCAACAAGATAGATAATATCATTCTATTAGAAGTTTGAGTGGAAACTTTAACCTCAATTTTGGAGTCTCGGTTATTACTTCACCGTCAAAAGCAGACCTAGTGACCAGCACTCATTTTGTTAGGAGATAGAGGCTATTCAAGGTGCTTAGCTCACTATCACACTGATGTTTAATTCACATCCTTACTCCCAGCCTTCCACACACCCCCCTTTTTGTGTTTTTAATGGACACATTTGCACTATGTTACAACCATGGTGTCAAACTTCAGCTGTGTTTACCAAGCACTAAAAGCTAGAGTAACTTCTGTCCTGGAATTTGATGCAGTTGTGCCTTTCCAGTTGGTTATGTTCAACAGTCTGATTCTGCTTTCAGAGACCTTTCTGACTGTTTCTCTGAACTGGTTGGTTCCAGCATGGATACATTTGTTGCTCTATATTCAGCATTGAACTGTGTGAAATCAGACTGGTGATGACATATTCTTTCAGTTATCATGAATAATGAGGAAAAAGCTTTTTTAACAGGCCTAAAAATGTTAGCCTGTCATTAGTTTATATGAGTCAGATATAGGTAGCATTAAATGAATAGAACAGATACAATAAATGAAATATAAAGCAACCTGAGAAGTTGAACTGCTCCCATCTGCTCTAAAAATGTGACTGCTGAGTTGCTGGCTGCGAGTGACAGGATATGTATGTACGTGTGACACTGTCACATGTCCCTGGTATTGAATTCAGTGCATCATGTGATGTCCCTTGCTTTCCTCATGGATTTTATTTGCACTCCTTGGACAAGCAAACTAGCAGTGACAGAATGTAGCAGAAGTCAATGAAACATGAAGCAGTTTAATTTTGTTTAGTCTACAGAATTTTCTTTAAAGCTTTTCAGAGCCCAAGGTGCTGGTAGCATGTGTATAATGGTATTGCAATATTGTTTTATTTTGCCTGTTAATTTTAGGTTTAGAAAAGTTGAGTGGTTAAAAATATTGTCTATTTTTCCTCCTGAAAGTCTTGCTCAGAATTGAGTTGTCAGTAAGCTTACCAGAAACTGAAAATCAAATGGGTAGCCTTTAAGATCTGCATTCTGTGAGGGTGGTGGGACACTGGCACAGATTGCCCAGAGAAGCTGTGGCTGCCCCATCCCTGGCAGTGTTCGAGGCCAGGTTGGACACAGGGGCTTGGAGCAAGCTGCTCTAGTGGAAGGTGTCCCTGCCCGTGGCAGGGGTTGGAACTGGATGAGCTTTAAGGTCCCTTCCAACCCAAACCAGTGTAGGGTTCTAGTTTAGATTTTAAACAAGACACGAACATTATCTTTTAGTGGCTGCCTTTGCTGATAGGTTAAGAAAGTGTCATTTTTTGATGCTTCAGCTTTGGGGTGCAATTCGCAGCCTTCCCTCCCCTGCAGTAGAAGAGAGAGAACAACTGAGCGCTCTGAACCTCCAACACATAAATCCACCCAAATTAGATTGCTTAAATTCCTCATGGCTTGAAGAATTTTACTGTGGTGAATATTTGAGTGTTCTGCTTGCTCTTGTGGAGTCTATGGGAGCTGTTACCTTCACTTGGAAAGATTTTAGTGCATCCATTTAGGAAATGGGGATGTCAGGATCGCCCGTTGACACGAGTAATTCTGATTTTGAGCACTGAATGCGGTTTCTCATTTTAATTCTTGCTATATTTACCTGGCTGTTTCTCTTTTTTTCCCCTTATATCATTCTTCTCATTCTGCTGTCCAGCTTTGATATATTCAGAACTACTGTTTGAGAAAAATCATGGGTTTTTTGATCAATTGTGTATATATAGTATTGAAACAGTTAGTACAGTGACACCAAAACCTGATGCTACATCAGTAGTAATTTTAAGTTGAAGAATGGTCTTCTAAAGCAGAGCAAAGCTACACTATGCATTACTGTGCAGATCCTTTTTATCTTTGTAAGTAAATGAATGGCCAATAACTCATCCTGCAGTTCTGTGTTACTCTTTCATATCTGCTATGTGGTAGCACATTGCAGGACAATGAAGGCCTTTAATAACAAAAACGAACATATTTTGGAATGCCTGATCCATAAATTTTCTCCCAAGTATCAACAGTGATAGATTTACTAACGTTCTCTTTAAAAACAAATATTCATGACCTAATCCATACATGGATTTAAAATTTAGCTGCCTTCTGTGAATGGAGTAATACTGGCCTGTTGTCATAGAGATGACTGCTGAACTAAATAAATAGCAGTAAGACGAGTATTGAAAGTGGAAGTTCAGTCAGCTGTATTTGTTGGCATAGAGATTTTCTCCAAATGGCTCCCATAATGGAAACTGTTGTGGTGAAAACTATGATAATGTGTTATTCATAATTTATTGCCTTAACTTCAGGCCCAGGAAGATGCTGAGAAGCTGCGTTCAGTTGTGATGCCCATGGAGAAAGAGATTGCAGCGCTAAAGGAGAAATTGACAGGAGCTGAAGAAAAAATCAAAGAGTTAGAAGCATCAAAGGTGAGGTGGAGCTGCAGCTGTATCTGAATTTATATCTTGCATCATGCTGGTTTGATGTAGATAAGTCAAATTTTATAAGAGAGAAAAATATGGATTGTGAGAGTGTTCATGTGCAATACATCTTTTCTCCTGGACCTCAAATAACATATTTGGCTTAGATACGTTTTTCCATCTTCCTGTTTTGAGGGTTGTGTTATGTGTGTGTCATCTGTGCTAAGTTCAAATGCCATGGCTTCAGGTCTGCTAGTAATAAAAAAGAAAAAACTCTAGAAAAATAGCTGCTTTGCATCTCTCCAACAGCCTGGCCTTTAGGTTATTGTCAGGCTTGCAGCCACAGGAAGATTTGCATTTGGCAAAATTCTTGGGATCTGCTTCCATCCAGCATCTGCTATGTTTCGTTGTCTAACCCTGGGCTTAAAACTGAGGCAATATCACCAGGATTTTTGTATCTTAACCTCAGATTCATAGAGATACTGGTCATTGCTGCCAAGAAATCACGGTCAGTGATTTATTTAGCATTCCTGTGTTCTTCACGTACATCAGAACCCCTGTTGAATTTTCTCATCAGCTCTGAAGGGTAAATAATATCTACAGCACTGTAAGATAGTTGCATTTAATGGACTGTTTTATACAGAAATGAAGATGTCTGCTGTAACAAATACTTTAACTTGAAAGTCAGATATGCTGAAGTTGCAAAGTAACTTACCATGGGGATGTTTTTAAGACACAGGAATAAATACCTTCCTTATAAATTCCTGAGATTTAGGAGTACAGTGTGAATTCATTTAACAGTCTAAAAATATTTTTGCTAGATTGACAGGCCATGCTTGAGTGTTTTCTTTCCTCCTAGATTCTTTGCTCTTTATAGGTCAGATTTTTTTCAGGTTGAAATGTGCCTAGGAATAACAGTTCTGCAAGTAGTTCTGCTTTTTCTCTTGATGCAAATAATACTTCCTTTTCATTGCGAGGATGAATGTGGGGAAGATGAGGAAATGTGAACTGTCTCTTGCTGGCTTGTTCTCAGAATGCTTTTTGGTTTTCTCCTTTTTTATCTTTTCTTCTTAAGAACAGTCTAGAACTTTCCTTCAAACTTTTCTGCTGAATTTGGTTATAAAAATCATAGGTCATTCTTGTGGCAAGGCCTGAATAAAATTGATAGGGTTTCAGGACCAATTTATTTCAGAAATAAAATTGTGCTGGTGTCTCTGTCAGGCCTCTCAAATCTGACAGTGTCATTCTATGGGATTAGTAAAACACAACCACACATCTCTTGGAAAAAAGTGGATAATCACTTCATACATGTTTCTAGTTTATTGGGAGGTCGGTTTTAAAGAAGTCTTGCTTTAGATGGTGATTCTTACCAAAGAAAATTACTTAGGCATTTAATTCTTACCTGTGGTCAATTTTTTATCGTTATTCCTTCTGTCTGAAGTTGCCAAAAGCCCTACTTCAGGTCGCCTTTTTAGCTTATTGGGAAAGAATTGCTGGTCTGTATGTAGCAAGGAGACATTTAAGCACAAACTTAGGAAGTTGTGTAAGTACTTTAATACATGGCAGTATAAAACTGCAAGATATTATTTACATGATGTATATTACTAGGTGGGTATGAGAATGATGTGCAGAATGAGCGGTGTGTTTGACTTTTCTGTTGGTTCATCTTCTGCCTGAGTCATGTCATTTTCTTTTTCAATGTCGGGTATTTAGCTGGATTAATGAAACAATGTGTTTCTTTTCTCTCCTATCCCACATCCCCCTTCCTGTTCCTTCCTTCCCAAGGGCTGTTCCCTGGGGGTCAGATTTCTCCATTCCAAAGGCATTTAGTGGATAGAAGACTTGGTGTCCTAGGGGAGGAGAAGTTGTCTCCACCATCAGTGGCAAGTTAAAGCCGAAGGGTTGTCTTGAGTTCCGAGTTGGTGTCTGTGGCTTCTACACTTGCTGAGGAGGAAGATGAGCAGCAGCTCTGTGGAGCCAGTTAGGAATTGCCTGAAGGCTTTTGTTTCCTTTAAAATAAAAACTCTGATTGCTGACTCAGCAAACCATGAAACTGAGTAGTGCCAGAAAAGAAACCTTTCAACCCATTCCTTGCTCCAAGATGGGATCCATTTCTAAGAGCATCGTGTTTGACAGATGTTTATGTAACCCTTTCTTACAATCATTATATTTCTTCAGTATGTCATCATGTAATTGCTTTGCATTGACAGATTCTCCTGTCTTTTTGCAGCAGTCTTTCATGGGTTTGAAAACTGTTTTCTGTTTCTAATGAGTAATATATTCAGAAGTAAATTCAAGTACTGTTGGCACACATATATATTTGCACACTGGTGGTTGAATATTTGTGATTTCTAGAAATAAACTTGTCCTTCAGCACCTGCACATTACCCAAACAGGAGATGTAGAACTTCTAACAAAAAAGAAATGCCTGAGTGTGGTCATGCACTGAGATGGTAGATTTCCCTCTTTTTATCCAGGTTAAAGAACTGAACCATTATTTGGAAGCTGAGAAGTCATGTAGGACAGACTTGGAGATGTATGTGGCTGTTCTCAACACACAAAAATCAGTCCTGCAAGAAGATGCAGAGAAGTTGCGGAAAGAACTGCATGAAGGTATCTATCTAATAAGAATCTTTTGACTCTTTTACACTAAGGTTGCAAAACCCAACATAGCTATTAATTCTTTTTTGATTTCTTATTTGAATTGGATTTAAGGAAATTGTGGGGGGAGGAAGCAGTACTTTTAAATGTGAAAGCCCTTAAAATGTTTACAGAAGAGTTGAATGTGGAGTTCTTTTATGATGGAGAAAAACAACAGCCATTCACTCTCTTGAGGGATGCTATTGAATTTCTGCTTAGTTCTTAGAGTACTGCAAGTGTTTTTAGTGGTGTCCTTTATTTGTATAGTTATGAGCGTCATTTCCATAATGTGTTGATGTATCTCCCTAAGGTATGTCAGTTTGAATGCCTGGTGGTGGAATGGATGTGTCAGTGTACAACGCAGAATCGCTGTAGAGGAATGAAAACCAGAACCTTCTGGTGAAATAAATAGGGACATAGAAGACAGTGTTTTGAAACCAGCACTAGAAAAAAGTCAACTTAGAAGTCATGAATGAAGTTAAGGCGTTAGTCTCCTAATTGAGGAATCCTAAACTGTCAGTAGTATGTCCCTACTCACAAGCCAAGTTTGGGAATTAAAATGTTCTATTTCATCCTGAATAGTTGTTGGGCAAAGCCTGGCTGTTCTTGATTAGAACAATAATTACTTTTATTCATGAAAATGCTTCTCTTTGGAAAAGAGGGTAAAACTCTCAGTTTAGAATAACTCTCTGTTCTTGAATAGTCTGCCATCTCTTAGAGCAAGAGCGACAGCAGCACAACCAGTTGAAACACACATGGCAAAAAGCCAATGACCAGTTCTTGGAGTCTCAACGTTTGCTGATGAGGGACATGCAACGTATGGAAATTGTTCTGACCTCTGAGCAGCTCCGACAAGTAGAAGAACTGAAAAAAAAGGATCAGGTTACTTGCTGCTTTTGTCTTTTTTCTTGTTAATACTGTAGACTTAATGTGATAGAACAAGTATGGAAATCACGTATTGGAGACAAGTTATTAAATGTGTTACTAGCTCAGAAAATGATAGCTGACAGTTCTAATAGAAATTCTCCATTTGAGTGACAGCTGGTGGTTCTAACAGAAACTCTCCATTTGTGTGAATAATATTAATGTATATAGTAACTTTAAAAGTAATTTTGCCCATATCATTAAATGAAAAGGTAAAAATATCCACAAGTTAATCTGGGAAGAAGAAAGAGTCATCTATGGCAAAGAACATTTGGACTAAGGATGTTAGGGTAGCAAGTTTCACTTCATAGGTTTTTTCCGATACAGCACCTAGTTCTGGCATAAATCAAGAGCTTCATTGTAAATTAGCTTATGCATATGATTAGTGCTCTATACTGTGTCTTTTGATTCTTTTTTCATATGTTACATTCCACCTTTTCGCATTTTAACATTCAGGCTTGTATAATGACTGTTAATGGGGCCATTAGTGATGAAAACATGTTACTAGGTTCTATGCAGTAGCCAGTGTAACAGCTACTTTTGTTACTTATTTGGTAATCCTTATAGTAAGAATTTTGATCTAGGTAATATGTTCTCTGAATAAAATTACTGTAGAACATGAATTTGCCAGTAAACTTGACAAGTAAGTTTGGGTACCTTGTGAAATGAACAATAGATTTGTAACCAAAAGAACCCTTATGTGAGAAATACCAGGTTTTTAACCAAAATAGTCTTTCCTCAGTACTGCCTTTGTGGCTTAGTTTTATCATAGAAACTATAATGTCATGACTGCTACAGAAAAATTCTGTCTCATTTATATGTGTTCTGTATTGACCACTGATTTCTAGGAAGAAGATGATCAGCAAAGGCTTAGCAAGAGAAAGGAGCAGAAGCAAAAAGATTCAGATGATGAAACAAAAGCTTCATGTTCTCTCGCCCAGGAGGAAACACTCACCCAGCTCTCTAATGAAGAGGTAAAACAAGTGGATAGTCCAAAGTGACTTGGAACGCTCGTGCATTCCTCAGGGTGTTGATTACAAATACAAATGCCAAATTAATGCCCTTTATTCTCTGTAGCTTGTAATTCTTATTAAGCAATGAAAAATCTTTGCAGTTGCACCTGAATGGATAAATTTTAATAAAGAATGGAAGACAATACTTTATAATCCTGAGAGGTACTGTTAAAACCTGTAATTTACCTTCTGCATTCTGGATGTTAACTGCTGTTAAGTTCTCTTGGGATTTATACCCACGTTCTAGCACATCTAAGTGTTCAGAATTAAACCAATTATATCTGAACAGTCATCAAGTCTATTGTATCTGCTTTGCTGACCTACTTGTTGAATTCTGTGCTGACCTGGCACTGGTTAGACAAGTCAGATCACTGACTGGGGGGTTAGCCGCTTGCGTAGCATGTGCACACACCAGTATGATGTGTAAATCTGTATGTATTGAGATGTATCCAGCTGTGCCAGTTGAGGAGTTTGGCCACATCTGTTCAACAGCGAAAAATGAGCTTTTTTTATTTTTTTAGCCAAGCCAGTAGTTGGGGCTCTGCACCAAGCTGCTTGAGCTGTATTAGTAACCCATTCCAACAGCCAGAAAAAGGGATGCTGCTGCATGTCATGAGTTAGCAGCCATTTGGGTGTTGTAGAGTCATCCATAGGGACAAGCTACAATTGTGTGTGATGTTTGCCTCAGTGAAACTTGGGAGGAAGCAAACCCTATGAGCACACAGGTTGGAACTTGGATGCAGTATCAAAATAGGCAGTTACTTATCCTTTTCCACTGCATTTTGCTTGCCTATCTAACAGGTTCCATTTTAGTTGTAAATCAGAATAGGGACAAATTAATAAAATGGTCTTGTGCTATAGTCTTGCTTGGAGACAAGCCAGGAGACTTGAGAATTTGCAGTGTGAGCCAGTTTTTTGCCTTTTTTATTTCTTAATATAATATGTATTACTTATTATTTTATTTATTATTTTACTGTTGTATCCTAAAGGTGTTAATTTATTATTTAATATTATTTATTATCCTTTTTGAAGGGAAAAAAAGTTATATAGCTGTAGAGTCTGTCCTTTATTCCCATCAATTACTTATAACAGTTGAGAATGCAGAAGGATGTACGGAAGCCTGACAGTTAAGTGTGGCTGAGGTCTAGTTCTATGCTCTTATCGTACCATAAGGACACAACTTTCTATTGCAGATACAGTGTTGTATACTAACACTTCTGTCCAGCTATGCAAATGGGACATATTATGGCAAACAAAAGTTTTATCTTCTAATGTTTTCTTTAATCTCACTTCCTAGGATCCACTATAGTTCCTTCATCACAACATTTATTTGATTCTAGGAATTACACATAATGGAAGTGGTTACATTTTGAGAAAGGATGTAGTTTCCAGAGTGGTTCGAATTTGTTTCTGGATTGGGATTTGTTGCTGTTTCTGATGGTTTTTAACTGTATGGAATGTGTTTTACAGGTGGTAGTGAATTATACTGTCAGTCATATCTTTCAACTTGTCGTAATTTAATTTCTGAGCTCTTCTCTGTTGAACAGTTTGCAATAAACCAAATTATTCATTAACTGTATCACCAGTATGAAATTTTATGTAAGTCTGTATTCTTTTGGCTTTTTGTTATGAGCTTGAACTCATGTATATACATGTAAATATACATACTATGTCTAAAATTATTAAAACAGGCATTTACAACAGTCATAAACCCAGTAGCACATAATATTTAGTTCTAAGTTATAAACACCTATATGGAAGTACCAGCAGCCTGCTCATCTCTGCTGGGCCTATTTCAGAAATCACTGTTTTTCTCAAGAGGCTTGTTCTCACTGTTATTTTCTTTATATGTCTAATGGCAAAGTAGAAGTGCATAACATATTGGAAGGTATTTTGAAAGCAGTCTGATGCTTTTTAAATAAAGCATTACTGCTCTCTTTTCAGTGCTGCAAATACTAGAAATAGATCAAGAGACTTAATGTGCCTTGTGTACATCACAGCACAGTTAGTGTGGCTTTTGCTCTTGGCATTCCCCAGGATACCTTTCTGTTTAAGCCCAGGCTTTTCTTTTTCTTTTATGTACAAATAATCTTTTAAAGAAAAGTATTTATTTCTTTTACAATATTGTTTCAGACACTCCAAGTAGAAGAAAGAAATAGAAATATCCACTTGTCTGGATAGAACAGATTATAAGCGTATCATTCTCCGTTTATTTTTATGTTAAAGATTTTTGTTCTGTGAAAGACTTTTGAATTGCCTTGTGGCAGTGGAGTGTTTGCTTTCTGTTGTATAGATAGTAGGTCTAGAAGTGATATTGTAAGTATATCACTTCAGTGGAAGAAGGGCCTTGTTTCAGGTACTGGAAGATGTAAGGTGACCATGTCCTTGCCTGTCTGGCAGGAAGACAGATTCTTACGAAAGCACTCTGTTAACAGAAAACTCTGGCTTTTTGCTTGTTTCTTGTTTTCTAATTCAAGCTGCTGCATTTCAGTTCTCTATCCTTTTCTCTGCCATTGTAAGCTTAGGGATCAGATGTTCTTGGCAAAGCCAATTTAAAGTGGCCTTTACTGTGTCTGAGAATGAGCGTCCATCATTCCTCTTGTACCATGCTTCTAGAACGAAGTATATAATTTTTTCTTCCTTGTTTTTAATTCCAGGTGCAGGTAAATAGCACCCATGGCTCAGTCCATTCTTTGGATGCAGACTTGCTTCTTTCTTCTGGTGAATCTTTCAATAAATCAGATAATGATATGTTTAAAGATGGACTGCGGAGAGCACAGTCAACAGACAGTCTGGGGACATCTGGATCGTTACAGTCCAAAGCTTTAGGATACAACAACAAAGCAAAATCTGCTGGGAACCTGGATGAGTCGGATTTTGGACCACTTGTTGGAGCAGATTCAGTGTCTGAGAACTTTGATACAGCTTCCCTTGGATCTCTGCAAATGCCAAGTGGGTTTATGTTAACCAAAGATCAGGAAAAAGCAATCAAAGCAATGACACCAGAGCAAGAAGAGACTGCTTCACTGCTTTCCAGCGTTACACAAGGCGTAGAAAGTGCTTATGTATCTCCTAGTGGTTACCGCTTGGTTAGTGAGACGGAGTGGAATCTGCTGCAGAAGGAGGTGGGTACCCAGCACATGTGTCTGCTGTGACCACTGCCTGCACGTTGGGGACTGTCTGCTAGGTGCAAGCTCTTCCTCATTTGCTCTACATAGAGTCAGCTTTACTAAATACAGGCTCTTTTTGCCCTTAGGGGGGTCTGGCAGAGGTAGCTATTGATCACACAAATACGTGAGAGGATAAAAAAAAGATAGGAGAACTCAAAGAAAAGGAGAAAATGGGAAGCTGAGGAAAGGATGTTACAGTGCAATGGGGGATGACTAGGAAAGTGGAAAGATTAACAAAAGGAGAGAGCTGAGAGTGCTGTTCTGTATGCCAAGGAGTTTTACTGAGGATTGTGCTTGGAGTGCAGCATAGAAATGAGCAGCCAAGATATGCATGACACACAAAGCAACCACAAAGAAAGCTTCAGAAAATTGTTGGGGACTTGCATCATCAAAAACCAATTTCTGAGACCAACAAGCAGCAGATTAAACTTAACACTGTGCCAGTTTCAGGATGGGTGACCAAGGAGATTGTTGATTCTGGGTGTTCTGCCTGTCAGTTTTTCAGCAGCTTTATATGATGCCAGTTCAAAGCTTGCATTTGATTTCCTGCTGAAAAGTATTGTGGGGCTCTTGTGGTTCTCGGAGCTGTGTTAAATCCTCTACTTTTGAGTATTTCCTTGCCCTCTTGAAATTTCAATGATGCTTTACTCCAACCCTTTCTTAGAATTCAGAAAAGAAATGCACTGCTTCCCATGTGTTTCTGGAGGCAGGAGCAGGGCAGGGTGTGTGAATGTCTCCATGTGGGTGGGACATGGAGCAGCAAATACAAATACAGTTCCAGCTCAAACCTGACTTGCAGCTGCAGCTTTGACAAAACTTCCATTTTCTCCCCGTGGCCAAAACCATTACAGTTTCACACACACTGAATGATGAACTGTTGCACATCATGGCTTATTGCTTTTGTGCTAATAGAATCATAGAATAGTTAGGTTTGGAAAGGACCTTAAGGTCATCTAGTTCCAACCCCCTGCCATGGGACTCCTGCCAGGAAAGCTGATATCCTGCAGGTAATAAACGTTATCATTTATGTTTAGAACAACTGTCTTTTATCTGTAATATTTTGTGATCACACAGCACATCTGAGAGTATGTAGCACTCTGGCATTCCTTGAAGAACTTTATGGCAGGTGATAACTCTGTGTTCTCCAGGTGCAGAATGCAGGGAACAAGCTGGGTAGACGCTGTGATATGTGCTCCAATTATGAGAAGCAGTTGCAAGGTATCCAGATTCAGGAGGCTGAGACAAGAGACCAGGTGGGATTTCTCTTCCAGCTTTAGCAAGAACTTTGTAGTTATTTGAACTACTGAGGGTGCAACAATCTGCTGATTTATTCATTGGTTTTGATTCAATAACGTCAACATAGTTAAAATCTGGATAACTGCTAACATGTTATTGTCATAACCTGGTTTGCTGTTGGTATATGATCATGAACACCATGTGTATGTGTTTAAGGATTCACCACGGAGAACCTCTTTATTCGGTACTGTGAGACCATGCAGTAAAAGCACTGTTCTATAAAAAGTGTTGTGCTCATGCTGAAGTCAGTATCTTCCATAATTTATATTCTAAAATGCTTGTCATGCATTAAATTCAATATCTTTGGTAATGCAGGGACTGTTAACAGCAAAGGAAAAATTAGAGGACCTCATCCTAGAGACTTAAAATGACTGTGAAGTATTGGAGGATATTTGTTTCCTGACGTATACTGAGGAACATTTTTCAGATGGGTACAGAAGGCATGAGTCACATTCTGCTTTGAAATAAGTGATTGAAGCTGGTTCAGTGCAGTTTCATGTCCTGTGTTTGGTGTAATCAGGGATGTGTGGTGTTTCAGAAGAACAACAAAGGAACTTCTGCGTTGCGTAGGGGTTTGAGGGGGTGTGATGGTGTAGGTTATATTGGTGTTTGGGAAATAAGTGCTCTCTAAAAGAATGGAAAACTATATGATTTTTTTGTATTAACACAGGTGAAAAAGCTGCAAGTGATGCTGAGGCAGGCCAATGACCAGCTGGAAAAGACAATGAAAGATAAACAGGAACTGGAGGATTACATGAAACAAAGTGCTGAAGACTCTTCTAACCAGGTACAGGCATTTTGTAATCAAGATGGTAGGAATCATGAAGTGGTATTCAAAAATACGTGCAAGAACTCATCTTCTGTTAGATGTGGATGGACTGCCTGTGGTAGAGGCAACAAAAGTGAGAGCTTCTAGGGTTAGTTATGCTGCACTTGAGTCTCCCACAGTTTCTAGGTAAGTCTGACATGTCTCTAATAGTATGATGTTACCCAATTTTCACCCTGAAATTTCAGCTCTAATCTTGAAATCCATTACAGAGGTGATAATTGGAATTTGAGTGGGTTTGAGTTCTGAAGTGAGTTCTGTGTGAAATCCCCCAGACATGCAAAAGTAGCCCTGTGTTCTTGGTCACTGTTCTTGTCAGTAGAAGAGTAGTACTATTTGTACCACTTGCTCTCATCAATACTTGGCACACAGTTAATGGTCTTGTGGTGAAGACACCCAGTTAATGAGCAGCTGAACAGGGAGTACCAGTAGTTGGTCCAAAGTATGCACTTAGACTTCTTTGAAATAATAGCCCATTTAGAAGATTTTTCAGTCTGAGCTGTGTACATAACTCCTGGAACAACAGAGCCAAATAAGATGTGTGGTAATCATAGCTTTAAGCAAAATGAATAGTCATCATCTTTGGCCTATTAATTAGGGAAATGCTGTATACAAGACATTGAATTTACTTCACTTGAGCTGGAAGACTTTCTCTCTTCCATCCCACCCAGTATGTTTTTTCTTACTAAGGAAGCAGTCCTTAGCAAAGTCTCTCCCAGATGACAGGAACGTGTTTATACATCCATTCTTTTGGACGTACCAGAGTGCTCTTAGTTAAGTAATTCTTCATGTTACTGTTAAGCCTGTGGTGCTGTAGAATAACTTAATTGTAAAGCTTTTGAAGATCTGTGCTTTCAGAGAAAGGTATGAAAAATTACCTTGAAGAAAATGCTGGACGCTGTGGTGGTAGCTCTGCAGACCCCATTGAGGGTCTCAGAACTGGCTTACATTAAAGTCTGGTTAGAATTAACTGTCTGTTTGTGGCTTAGAGTTTGGTAAAAGGAATATATTACTGGTATAGAAGGACAGTGTCTGTTCTTACCGACTTGAGCTGCATTAATGATTTACTGAGTGAAGAACTGACAAGATTAATGGATTAGTTTGAAATTCCCAATTACATATTAATAATGATAACAAGCAAGAGAACTTCACTGGTTATTTCTTCTTCAGAATCTGTTTCATGCTTTATATCTTTGTGTGGGTTTTCTTTTTTTTTAAGATCTCTTTGCTTATGGCTAAATGTCAGAAGTCAGAGAACCTCCTCAATGAGCTGCAGCAGGCATTTTCGCAAGCGAAGAGAAGTGTCCAGGAGCAAATGGTAAGACAGCTTAAGCCCAGAGATCACTTGAATAGTGCTATTTGTCTAACCTTTGGAGCTCCATCTGTTTGTAAAAGACTTTGTCTTGCTGCCCAGCCAAGGTTGGCTAAAGAGAGCTGTGCATCTCAGTGTGGAAAGGTAACAGTCTCTGACAGCAAGTTCTGAACCTGTAGCGGTTTGCGGGTCAGTCTCACTTCTGTGTGTATGTGGATTGATTAATATGGAGATCACTAGTCAACTTCTTTTCCCCCTTATCCATTATGCACATTCCATGCCCATTTAATATCTTGCTTCACCTCAGATCTGAAGATGCAGTAGGTTTTTTCAGGACACTTTTATAGGATTCATCACAAAAACCATCACTATTGAATTTTTTCTTGAGTTGGAAATGAGTGCTCAGTGTTTTTACGGGTCAGACTTAAAATACCAGTCTTAACACCCAGGGAGAGATATGGGTGGGAACTTATTTAAGGACCTCATTTTCCAGGGCAGAACAAGTCTAACTTCTTTACAGCAGCTCATTCCCTTCTGTATTAGAATCATGTTTCTTCTTTTTTCCTCCTTTGCACAGCATTGTGGGGACTAAGAGCATTCCCATGAGTCCCAGTATTGCATTTCTGGGGTCTGGGGTGGTCTGTAGGACATCAGGACATTGCTTGCAGAAACATTCTGTTTGATGTTCTGCATCTGAAGCAATTATTCCTTTTGGAAAAGTTCAGTGGATTTTTTTTCATTTGTAATGCAAGCAGAACTATGTTCTCTTAATCCTTTTTCTTAACAAGGGATCAGTTGTTTTGATGTTTTCCTCCAAAGACAGTGGGAGGCAGACACCTGCCATGGGAAGTTTCAGGATGAATATTTAAGGTTAGAATAACCCGATGCAGCAGCTGAGCCATTCAGTGATTTTAGTATACACCACTGACAGTTCCCACAACCACAAGTGATTTCCGCCCTACTCCTCTCCATGAGCACACCTAGCTCAGAAGGAAACTGGGAGGGTTGACCAGGCTGTGTTTATCACTTGCTTCCACCTGCCTGCCTGTACAGCTAATGTTGATCTTGCCTTTATTTCTAGTGCATAGGCCAAAAATATTGTTGTTCCACGCATTTTGTTTCCCTTCTTTCCAAAGAATATCCAATCAATTCACCAGACTTTTGAAAGCAATGATAGCAGATGGGGCATGAAGAGATCTGAGCATGACCCTAAGTGAGAATTTATGCTTTTCTTTGCATCAAAGGCTGTCCTGACACAGTCGAGGGAGCAGGTTGCAGAAGAGTTGGTGAGACTGCAGAAAGATAATGAAAGTCTTCAAGGAAAACATAGCTTGCATGTGTCCTTACAGCAAGCTGAAGATTTCATTCTACCAGAAGCGGCAGAGGTAAAACATTTTACAGTCATTAACAGAAATAATACCTGTGACTGGATCCTGCTGGAAGAATCTTCCTTATCAAAAAGCTGACTCAAATAGCACAATGAAAAGTAACCTGGATTTTAACCCTGTATGTCTGTGATGTGCAAACTGATCCCCCTGTGCCATGAGCATACTGCAGGGTGTGGATAGATAATAAATGAGTTAACTATGGCCTTATATCTGCTCTGTTGTCAGCAGAGTGTGTGTTTATTCCAGTTTAAGCTGCATTTTGCAACTTGGCACACAGGTGGTCAGACCCATGGCTCCGATGTAGATACTGATACAATAAATGAAGCTAAGTCAGTCACTGCAATATCTGTCCAGGCATTAGGACCAGTAATAATCCAGAGCCTTGAATAATGATAAGCCTTATCATACCGTTCATGGCCACTCCCTTAAACTCAAGTTTAGAAGACTGGTGGGGGTGAAGGCAGGGGGAGAGCATCATAAACCTGTTGGAGTTGCAGATCTTTACACATTCTTCATTTGGTAGGCCAAGCAAACAGTGATTTTGTTTTAACACGTTGCTGGATGCTCTCGTGTTGTGGGACAAACCTCAGGGTAGCATAACATGGTCTCTGGCTTGTATGGTGGTAAATACAGTACTGTGTGTAGCTGAAGATCATAACACAAATCTTTGCTAATCATTGATTCAGGAGCTCCGTGAGCTGATTTTAAAGTACCGTGAAGACATCATCAGTGTGCGGACAGCAGCAGATCACCTTGAGGAGAAGCTCAAGGCAGAGATTTTATTCTTAAAAGAACAGATTCAAGCTGAGCAGTATTTGAAAGAAAACATAGAAGAAACTCTGCAGCTGGAAATCGAGAATTGCAAAGAGGAAATAGGTCAGCAGGGGTAAAAGTCTCCACATAGGAATATTGGAAATCATTAAGATAAGTGAAGACTTGCTTTGGTGAGAAGCAGGCTTCCCTGAGTATTAAATACCACCCTTTTTTGACAGCAGATACATGAAAGCTGTACATCTGAAAACAAAAGTACAGTTCTTTGTTTACCTTTGATATAGCACATTCTTAATTCTCTCTTAAATGCTAGCAGAAGTATGTCCACTTTCCTGTGGTTTTCTTGCATTTAAGCTTTAACATTCTTGTTTTTCAGCTTCCATTTCCAGTTTAAAAGCTGAACTGGAAAGAATAAAAGTGGAAAAGGAGCAGGTAAGGAGCCCTTTCACAGAGGGATTTTTGTTGGGTTTTTTGTTACTTTGTGGGTGTTTCTTTTAAACAGAGAGGGTAGGATTCTTTTTTTCTGCTACTTCTGTCAGTGCCACTGTTGTTGTCTTTCACATCAACCTTTGCATACCAGAGAAAATGAATTTGTTTCCCATCTGCACCCTTGTAGCTTTTGTGCCTGTTTCAAAGGAAACACATGAGGTTGTGCCTGGAATGTTAAGGGACTAAACAGCTGAACTGATGCCCATGTAGGACTGGGACACATTCATTGTTCTGCTACTTAAGAGCTGTTGGTCTGTTTGTTAATCTGTAATTTCAATACTTTGTTAAATAATTCCTAACTCATATTAGGCTACCAAATAATAACCTGAGTGTCAAGTTTGGCCATCGCTCTCCAACCCCAAAACCAAATAAATGGAGGAGAAGAGATGTCATGAGGTGTTTTCTGTATCCTTTGGAGAGATTATTTAGGTGTATTTCTGAGTACCAGGAAGGACTGTGGGTCTGGGAAGGGGGGGTCTGTGAGAAATTGAAATGTTGGGAGGTTTAGTTAATACTTTCTTTATTATTATTATAATATAGTTGGAAAGTTCATCGCAGGAGAACATGCAGCAGCTGGAGAGCCTGAAGGAAGCAAAAACCACTCTAGAAGAACAGCTGAAGAAGGAGACAGCAGCAAAGGTAGCTGTGATGTCTGGCTGTGAGATGTATATGCATCTTTTGTGATGGTGAGGCTGTGGTCAGAGAATGTGTCACTATATAAGAATGAAGAAAGCAGCTTTTGAACGTTGATAAGATTCTGGCACTGAAATAGTGTCCACAAGATGCAGTTTAAATCCTCATCCCAGGCACTTTGCACTTGGATTTGTAAGGTGGTGGATCTGAGTTGCTGCTAAATTGAATCTCTTTGGGATTGGCTTCCCAAGTTAGGCTTCAGTAGCACTTCTGCATATAGAAAATATCCTGACAAAGCAAACCTGGGTTTGAAGCTTTGATGCTTTTGAATGAATGTCATTTTGTTGTTGCTGTAGGAAGGAGCCCTACTTTGGCAGCCAGTTACATTAATTGTGATCAGATTTCTTTCTCTCTATTGGTTTTGGTAGTGGGTTGTTTTTTACCCCATCCCAAAGAATTGTTTGACTAAAACTCAAGACAGCAAACTGGTTGTATGTTTATCAGCAGATTAGTGCCCTTCATCTCTGGTCATCTTTCATTAAAACTCTGTCATGGTTTAAGCCCAGCCAGTAACTCAGACCCATGCAGCTGCTCTCTCACGCACCCGCCCCCTTCTTCCTCCCCCTGCTCCTGGAGGGATGGGGAGGAGAATTGAAAGAATGTAACTCCCACGGGTTGAGATAAGAACAGTCCAGTAACTAAGGTATAACACAAATCACTGCTGCTACCACCAATAACAATAATGATAAAGGAAATAACAAGGGAAGAGAACACAACTGCCCACCGACCGATACCCAGCCCGACCCGAGCAGCGATCTAGCCCTTCTGGGTAACTGCCCCCAGTTTCTATACTGGGCATGACGTGCTGGGGTATGGAATAACTCTTCAGCTAGTTTGGGTCAGGTGTCCTGTCTGCTTCCTCTCAACTTCTCCTTCTACCTGGCAGATCATGAGACTCAGAAAGTCTTTGACCAGAGTAAACCTTACTGAGCAACAACTAAACCAATTGGTGTTATCAGTGCTGTTCCCAGGCTGAAAGTCAGAACCACAGCACTGCACCAGCTACTAAGAAAGAGAAAAATGACTGCTACTGCTGAACCCAGGACAGACTCAGAAATCTGTTTTTTTACTTTGAGATCCTTGGACATAGTGCTGTTAAAAGACATGCAGCTTTTTCATGCTTTAACCAATCTAATGAGGATGTTTGATGGGTATTAGCCCCTGATTTTGCAGTTAGGAAAACAGGTGTAGAAAGAGCAAGCAGTTTCATTTCTTGCCAGGGCTCTGAGGATAACCACACTGCTTTGCTGTAGTATCATGCTTTAATCAGTTTATATGAGCTTCTCCTTTTTACTTCAGTTTAAAGACAACATAATCTTTTTCTCCTCAGGCAAACCTGGAACAGCTAGTATTTGAAGAGAAGAATAAAGCTCAGCGGTTGCAGACTGAATTAGATGTCAGTGAGCAAGTACAGAGAGATTTTGTAAAGCTTTCTCAGACGCTTCAGGTAAGGGAAGTGCAACCAATTTGTAAGGTGCTGCTTTTGTTTCTTTACTTCTCCACAGCTGTGTGAAACAAGAAGTAGCAGTTGTAAATTTTCTTACTTTAGTATTTATGAACTATTTTTAAAGGTATTGGTGTAATAAACTGATCAAGTATTCCTAGGACAATATTACTGTTAAAGCCTACTGGGGATTTTATTCTGATTACTTGATTCCAACCAATGCTCAGCATCAAAGATACACAATTACTGTACTAAAAGAAAGTGGAGAGAACCATGGGTGATGGTACCTTTAGATCTCAGCATTTCATTGTCCATCTCCTGATGTCTTCCAGGATGTCACTTTTCACAGTAAATCATTAAGGTACAAATATTTGAGGAAAAAGTGAGAAACTTGTGCTGTTTGATATGAATATATGTTATAGCTCTTTGTGTTGTATTTACTGATTTATTTGTGCTATCTAAAAGTCTATCCTTGCTGTTGTTGCTGTTCGCTATCCTTGTGTTTCCTCCAAAAAGTGGAGCCAGTGTTTGGTGGTGAGGTACCAAGAGGTGGCTGAAGGAAGGAATGAGCATCAAGGCTCATTCCAGTATGTCAGGCTGATTTCTCTGATAAGTGTGGAGAGCAGGAAGGAACCTGCAGTGTTGGTGTCTGTGGAGTGATTGACTGGCTCCTTGGGAGGCCAGGAGAGATGGGTCTCACCTTCAGGGTCTGTGAGCCCCCCTTACGTTGCCGCTTACCAGCATCCTTGTTCACAGCAGCAGTACTGAACTCCAGCACTGTCTGCTCTGAGTTCTTGGCCATTCTTCTAAGTGAAATTCAGCAGAAGTAAAAATACAACTTGTCTGAGTCAAGTATTCAGGTTTATTTGCAAAACTAAAGTAAGGAATATAGTGAGATTGCTTACTCAGCAGAGTTTAGCTGGACGGACACTAGGAACTGTCTTCTTTTGTTCTGGCTGTTTCTGGAGGAATAGGTAGGACAAAGGAGGCTATTGAGCTGTCCTGACCAGTGAAGCTCCTTCTTGTTTGTCATCACCCTCTCTTTTTTGTTGAGTACTGCTTGCACTGCATTACATAGTTCTTAACTAGGTTCACCACTGAAGTTGTGCGGTGCACTCTTCCAAACGTGCAGGCCTTCAGTGAGCTCAGCCCGTGTGCTGCAGCTCTGGGGTTTGTGCTCTCTGTCACCCCTCAGCAGTTATTACACACCAGCAGTGAGTGCTTTCAGTTTAAACCATGGTTTGTGCCATCACAAAATGTGCTGCAAGATCTGCTAACACGAGAGATTACCATTGAATGAGGATTTTGATTTCTTGATAGCTCCACAGGGTTATTTCCTTCCTGTCCTCATCAGCAGAGCCTGGGTGAGTGTCACTTCTGTGAGATGTCCACTGGCCATATTAGGTGCCAGCAATGGAGAGGAGGGGCTGAACATCAGTTAACCACTACTTGGGAATTTACAGCTGAAAGCCCAGATCCTGATAGAAAGAATGTGAAAGTGTGAATGGAAAAAGTGAAATACTAAATAAGAAGTTGTGATCTCAGCATTCATTTCTACACAGTGCTGCTGGGCACTTTGTCAGCATGTAAGAAGGAGCTCAAGAGAGATTACCAGGAAAGCAAGTAGGAGTGAGTTTGGAAATAGGGTGTTTCCTCAAAGGGTGTTCTAGCTCTGACTTTGAGAGGCTTGAAGGCAGGTGTGAGGTAGCTCTGCACTTCCTTTATGTGCTCTTTGTGCAAGTTTATGTTGCTTTGCACATCTCCTCCTGTGTGCCTGGCCACTTTGGTTGGTGTCAGTGACTGATTCTTGGGCAAAACAGAGAGTGATGACAAAGGCCTGCTTGAGTCCCCCAGAAAGTGGCTTTTAATGGTAAAGCCAAAACTGCCTTCTGTCTTCCTTCCTCCTGTTCTTGGTTCTGCAGGAGGCTTGTGCTCCTTCATGCCTCGTGTTTCTCAGCTGATGATGCTTTGCTTTCAGTTCTGCCTATGTGGGTACCAGGGTTGCTAACACGGCGGTTGTTCAGCTCTGGCTCTGCAGCAGCCTGTTTCAGCAGCTCAGCCCTGTCTGTTGGTTCCCTGTAGGTGCAGCTGGAGCGGATCCGGCAGGCAGATTCCCTGGAGAGAATCCGTGCAATCCTGAACGACACAAAACTGACGGACATTAATCAGCTTCCTGAAACATGACACCCTGATGAGCGGGCTCCAAGGCTGCGTTTGGGGTTTTTAACTCATCTTTATAGCAACATTAATTATTATTTAACTCTAACCGAAAGAGCAGAAGACAACAGAGGGGAGCAATGACTTAAGTTTTGTTTCTAGAGGGGGAAAAAGGTTTTGTACTGGGCAGGAAGAGAGCACAAGGGTGACTTGCAGTGTAGGAAGGAGAACTTTCTAATGGAAACACTAATGCGTGTGGTGTTTCGCGTTCCACTGAGTGGGATCAGTCCTTACATTCTGAAAACCTTCTCCTCTTTCAGCCGACTCCGTAACCTAATGTAGAGTTTTGGAACATTTACCCCTTGTCTTTCCCTCTTTCCTTTCCCCCCACTACTGTGATCAAAGTAGCTGCTGGAAACCATATTGTCCCTCCAAAACATTGAAGAGCAAAGTGGTTGAAGTTTTTCTGTTTGACTAGTCGGTAACAGTATTCAGCTAGCGGAGAGAATGAGGTGTAGAGTATGCTGTATGAATATTTTATATTAAAATATGACTTTATTAGCAGGACACTGGATATTGATATTATTTCATAACTCAGTACTATTCCCCCCCCCCTTTTCTTTTTCCTTTTTAAACCATTGACCTTTGTGTTGAAGAACCTGAATGCTGCTGGGATGTGATGGACACGAGTGAGCTGTGTCTCCTAAACAGATCAATGCTAATCCAAAAAACAAATGATGACAAATGTACTGAGAATTTAGCTCCTTGACATTTTTTCTGTTGAATTCTGATACTTAAAAGAAAAGCACAAGAAATGCACTGTTTTGTAATCTCTTTTCACAACTGTAATTTAGAACGTGGAACTACAACTGGTTCTTTTTCCTCTCTTAAAGCTGAGCAGTACCTGTAATCGCTTTGCTATGTAACAAACAAAGCTAGTAGAGACCCTATGCATTGTCTGAGCTTTGGCATGGGGTTGCTGCAGGCTGGCTCTGCTCCCGTGGGTGACACCAGATGTGAGGTTGGTGGCTTTCGCTGGGCAGCAGCAAGGTAAGGAGCTGAATGAGGCATCAGCCTGGCCTACCACCTCTCCTGGGTCAGCCTTGCATGCACTGAACGGTGACTGCACTCTCGGTCACAGAGCACAAGTGTGGAGGAGCTGCGTTACTCTGCTGGGTCAAGTTGGACAGGTACAGTGCATCTCTTACTTTAAAGTATGGCATTGCTCAGAGCTGACTGTCCCGTATTCTTATAACTGTGCATTTAAATTACAGCAAAGGCAAGAAGTTCTTGTGATCAAGCGGGTGGTAGGTTTGGATTTCTTGTTCTATAGATGCATGGTGGTGGCATGACCATTACTAACCTGACCATTCCTCCTCCCTTTCCTCCCCTTGTCACAGCAGGGCTGTGCCCAGAGCTGGCAAGCAGCAGTTTCAGGTGTGACTACAGGTGTTGATAGTGCTGGTGGTGCTTAGGGAGTTCTTGAACTGGCCCCTACTTGCCACTCATTAAAGGAAAGGAGGCCAAAGGAGCAGGTTGGTGCTGTCCAACATTTGTATTGCAACTTTCCCCTTTTGCTTATTGTTCTTTCTTTACATGCTTGGCCATAGATCTGAAGGTGATGAAGAAAACGAGAAGTGACACAGAATGCCTCAGACTATAATGTACATGACTGTATTTTAAGTGCTTAAATCCTATTTTTAGCAGTGTATATCTTGCTATTAACAGAACCAGTGTTTTTGCAGAGGAATGCCTTAAACCAGCCCAAAAGACACATACAAGCTCAATTGCTTGTCACTCATTGCAAGAATTAAAGCATTTTATTCACCCTGGCAACTAATTCCTTTCATAACCCTGACATCCAAGAGCTATTTTTCCTACCTTAGTAATGACAAGACTAATAGATGGCAAGGTTGTCATCTTCTTAAAATGACACTTAATGTCTGCATATGGCTCAGGTTCTTTATTAATTGGCTATTACCACGATTTCTTTACCCTTTCTCACTACTCGCGGAAAGGTGAGGTGACAGCAGCTGTGTCCTGATGCGTAGATCTGATACCAGATGTTTTGCATTCATTTTTCTGATGGTTCCATTCTGTTGAGTAAACTTTGGAGAAAAATCCTCCAGGCCTTTATTAGGAGCTGCAGAAACAAAAGCTTTTTCTGTTCCCTTTCTTCCCAAAAACTAGCTCATAACCATTACTGGTACCTGTGCAGCAGTGTTTGTTTAAGGAAGCCTTAAGTGTTGTATAGCAAAACTATACCAAATCCTGTACAGCTCTTCAGCAAGCTGGATGCGAGGAGCTGCACCCGAAGACTTATGCAGAAAAAGAGGCTTTGGTTGGGTTTCTGGCCGTGCTCCTAGAGCAGGAGAGCAAGGGAAGTGGCTGGTCACAGTTTGTCATTTTGGGGAGACACAGTAACAAGTACAGTGGTTGCCCAGTGGTGTTCTGTATGTGTGTGTGTTGCTGTGCATGCTCCTGTGCTGGTCTCGGGGGCCAATGCTGGCTGGTTGGTCTGGTTAGAGGAGGCTGGAGGCAGTGGTAGGGCTGCAGTGCTGATAAGAGCAAGGACACTGGTAAACCAGGCACTGCATGAGTCTGTGAAGGAACTTCCTCTTGGTTTGGAGAGGAAGGGTGTACAAGAACTGTACGGTTGTTCCCTTTTACCCCCCATATTCCATCACACACCTGAACACCTTCCCTCCTGTTTAAGGCCTAGCTGTGACCGTGTTTCTGATTGGAAACCTGCCTGTTCACAGGGGCAGTAGGAGCCATGCTCACTGCAAAGCTGTCCTGCCCCAGAGGGGCTGTCCTTCCCCAGGAAAGAGAGCACAGCTTCAGAAGCAGCAACTCAAAGAGACTTAAAGGGGCCTTTAAAAACAAAATAGCATGTGCCAAACTTGCAAAGCGAAGTTAAAAGACTGTAAATTAAGTGTAGTGAAAGCTCGTGCTGTAGATACTCACTGGGTGGATTATGGTGTTACTGCTCATAAAACATCAGAACACAAATGCTTTTCCCTCCAGTTCTTGGTGTTCCGGAACATGATCTGAGTAGGGTGGTGGGTTCTCCACGGTTAGTAAGAGATTCTCAACAGGCACTGCTGACCAGGCAGGTCAGCCACGATACACAGGGCGAGTGGACTAGAAAACTGGATTCTGTTCTTGCAGACTGTAAAGGGATGAGATCAAGTTTTGAATGCATTCCTCTACTTGTATAGTCTTAATCTGTACAAAAACCCAAGTGTTCTTGCAGCATGCCTGGTACCCTCGTTACCCAGCAGGTACTAGCAGCCCCCTTCCTTCAGCTTTACTGGGGCACCTCTTGCTGTGCCACTTTTGTAGCAGTGCAGTACTACTTTTCAAAACTGAGCTTGACCATGTCACCTTTTCTAAGGGGTTGGGGTGAGGGGACAGCAATTATTTATTGTCCACTGACATTTGTCTACAGAAGATAAATAACTGACCTCTTAATGTCAATTAAGACTCTGGAGCCATCTTTTGCTAAAGGCAAACTGAGTGTTTGGAAGTTACTACTGCATTCCGGTGAGCCACACCATTGGTGTCCCGTGCAATCGTGGGTGTAGAGTTCTGCTGTCCTCAGGATTCGTGTGTAACCATTTGTTAACTGTATTGAAGGTGTGTCCTTTATGAAGAAAGTGTTCCAAATTAAAAAGAGCTGCTGAAGTGTGTGCGCTTCTCTCTGGTCTTTCTACTCTGCCTTCAGCCACAGAGCTCCCCTACCTCGGACCAAGGGGGGAGAAGTCTCCCAGAATAACCCCAGGGAGCAATTCCCACACTGTGGAGCTAGTTGTAAGTACTGCACCTTGGAACAGGCACAATGTAACGTGCCTCCTTCCCAGGAGAAAAGCAAAGAACACAGTATGTAAGGAATCTCATCAAAAGTATCTTATTTCACAGTCCAGCTTCACAAAACAATAAGTAAAAGGTGTATTGCTCAACGTACAAATGGTAAATATACAAGGGGAGATATCAGGGAACGTTAAAGCTCATCCAGTCTTTTGGTGCAGCTTCCTCAGCGAGGGCATGTCAGAAGTTCACATGGCTTCTGATGTCGTTGATCTGTTTGACCATTTCCCTTATGTGTTCTCCCCTTCAGGAAAAAGAAATCCAAGTCAGGAGGGTGCAAGTCATTTGCTCAGAACTTACCAGGAAGGGAAATACAGAGACTGGGAAGAGCTGCAAGTCATTTTGTTAATTATGGGCTGGACGGAGACTGCCGAAACATCCCTGGGCAAACAGCCAACTTAAAGCAGATTTAGTTTCATACTAGCACAAGATGGCCAGTGCTGCTGTCACACAGAGGCACAGCTTATACTTCAGCCCCTCTCACCAAGCTCCAGCTGGTGCATCAGTGATCCCCCTTCCTGCAGGACAGAGGTTAAACCATACCCCAGAAACTCGACTGGAATTGCTTTTGTAAGTGCCAGGGCTTGAATTCTACAGGAGGATCCAAGCTTTAACTTACTCTTCTTTCAGGACGGTTTGGATGCACTTGCTCTGGTAGGCACTGAGGCTAATGCTGGGTTTTCGGGGGCTGGAACCCCTCTCCATCTTTTTCTGCTGATATTCCTTTTTCATTTTAACCTGGAAGTTATGTACAAAAAGAACACCCCAGTCAGTGGTGGCATTGGCTGCCAAAGTGAAAGCTGCTTACAGTCACAAATTGGTGTAGCACAGCGTGTTTGGGTTAAAACCTGCTTGCTTTTGGACTTTACCTCCCCCAAAGAGGAGGATGTTACTGCTAGGACTATGGAGGGGGTGTGTAGGCTTTCTCAGGGTTTATACTGGGCTGCAGAAGGTCTCTCTGCGTGAATAACAAGGTCAGAAGTTATTTTAGTATGTTGCTGCTAATTTAATGTAAGCACAAAGCTGCTCCATTGGAAGGACCCTGTTCTACCAGCACTGTCCCAGGGTGTGAGTGAGGTGGGTCCAGTAACATATGCTCTCACCTGTCTGATGGCATTGCTCAGGTGCTGCAGCTGGTCATGGATTGTCTGCAGCTCTTTCCTCATGTCTTTTTCACTGTCTGACAGAACAGGAAGCTGAGAGTGGAAACTCCGAAGTACTTTCTTCATCCTTGGTGTACAAAGCAAGAAACGTCACTGAATGAACTTACTGCTAAGACACCACCAGCCTTGTGCTGCTGTTGCTCTTCTGAGTTTCAGGGGCTCAGGACTTGACTTTCCCCTTTCAGCTCCTCTCACATGGCATTTCTAAACCATGAGCTGGCTCAGCCTGGGCCTGAAGTTGTACTGAAAAATCACCACTGCGCCCCAGCAAAGAGAACTGCAGAAACCCTGGATTCTAACTGAGCACTTTCTGCCCACCCTGTTCTGTCAGACCCCTACTTAACAGCAAGCAATCGGTGATGAAACAGAGCAGAGCTTGCACTCACCTGTTCATAATATCTTCTTGCTTCTCTTTGGCTTCCTCGTACTTGTCAGCCAAGCGCTCGGCCATTTCCCGCAGGCTTTTCCTTTGTGCAAGTGAGAAACATCTATTTACATTCACAGGAAAGGTGAGAGACAGGGCAAAGGGCCAGACATGCATTTACTTCTCACTCACTGCACACAGGCCCCTGTATGAAGCACTTGCATTCCTGATGTCTGACTTGGTAAAGCAGACACATTAGCCTCACCTTTCCTCTCGACAGTAATTAATCTCTTCCAGTTGTTTCTTCTTCTGTCCCCACAGCAGCTTCACTCTTAAAATAAAAACATAAAATCAAATCACCTCCACCAGCAACCCAGTTCAGCTGGGGTTTATGCTACACAGACAATAGCACAGAAGTGATTATGAAGAACTAAAGACAATAAAGGATGGGCAGTGGTGGGAATAAACTCCTCCACTCCGCCCTAACTTTGTGACATAACTCTAATTTGAAGAAGCAGTCTTACCCGAGTACATTTTACTCATTTACAAGGGTTAGTGCAGCAGAGGTTTAGTGCTCAGTACTTAGTGCTGTTGTTTCACAAAGGCTGTGCAGCCCATAGTTATGAGGGGTTTGTATTACCTTTGCTGAATTTCCTCCTTTGCCAGGTCCTGTTTCAGTATGTATTCCTCTCTGAACACTTGGGTGGCTCTGCTAAGAAGCTGAAGGCATTCTTCAGGGGGAGGAGCAGCATCTTTATCAGCAGACCTGAATAATATAAGACATGGGCTTGCAATCTTACTCCAACCCGTCCCTTTGCAAGGATAAACAATTTGCAGTATTTATGGTGACAGCTCAGCAGGGCTGTTATGGAAGGCTACAGTTAAACCCCTTTGCTATACACACAGTATTCCTGAAAGCCTTCCCTGTTCAGGTCCCCTGGGAAAACATATTTGCTTACTTCAGAACCAAGGGATTGGCAGAACTGCGCTGCAGGATGCTTCGGATATGCTTCTCAAATGAATGCTGTGATGCAGCCAGGATACGGAGAGGGGAAACAGCAACTTCCTTGTCTTCCCTGGTACACAGCAGTGGAGGGGATGCAGGATGGACTGTACTTCTACCAGAGCATCAAATGGGAGAACACAGGTTAAACCAGAAACATCCATACTGTGTCAAACAGTAGTTAAAGGAAGTCAGCCCTGTGGAATTAAGGTATTACAGCAGTAAGTCAGGAGTGTTCTAAGGACTATTCCAGGTGGTAAATCCAGGTCTATAGGAGGTCAGTGGCATCACACCCCCACCGCTTTCTGCTTGGCCACAGCTGAAACTAGCAATCATAAATACCCTTTTACTCAAGAAGAGAGCTCCATAACAAGGGGAGTGCCCCTTGAACAGGGGCATGACCTGCTTTCCAAAGCAGCCTGCTGCATCACTGCCCACCCGTGTTACTTCTGATAAATGGGGTCTAAAAGAGCGGATAGAAAAACCTATTTAAAAGCACTGCAGAAGTAGTTAAAAGAATAATGCAAGGTCTGTGAGAAGCTGACATTAACACCAGCTGAAGGTACCTGTCACACATTGAAGTGTTCTTAGCAGTAAACCCAAAACAGTGCCCTCCCCTCAGTACATTCACTTCATCATGCAAACCTACCACGTGAGTCTGGATTTTTCCCACTGCTCCCAAAGTGCAGTGGCTTTGGAAATGGCTACTAAAATCCCACTGCTTTAAGGCACTTTTAAGAGTCCATTTTTTTTCTCTTTACAGCAAACATCACCTTGGTGCTCATTCAGAATCTTTGGACTGGCTGTAAACAAGGTTTTGGTTCACAGATTCCTCATGATAACAATGAAGAAAAATCAACAATACCCTCAAGAACCTTTAGATGCAATTCTAGTCCTAATACTCACTAAAAGTGCTACAGGTTAATTATATCCCCTACAAACACCTTATCAGTAGCAAGTAACTACTATAATAACACTTAAGTGCTCAGCCAGGGAGTGTTCAGGAGGCAAACTGCCCTGTGTGTCATGGGAGATGCATATGGCTGGAGTGAAAATAATAGAGCAATGAAATAATATCCTCAGATCCTTTTCATGCAACAGCCACAGATTTCAAACCAATTCAGACCCACGTACAAGAGAGGCCTTGTAATACACTCATAGGTGTTTGTGATGCAGATCATTGTGGGTCCCAGGATGTCAGAAACAATCCAAAAGCCTCGAATAGGAGCAGGCTGCCTGCAGGGAAGAAAGCACAAAAATTATCCAGTCAAAAGAGTTTTGTTCCTGATGCACAAAGTGCTTAGTTGTGTTATTTGCGTTCTTTGGAGCTGACTGCAGTAATTTTAATGGAAAGAGTGCAGCAGAAGAGGGCAAATCATACATACTTTCCATAGCAACTCACTGGTTTGGAAGCAATAGAAAGAGTTTGATTTTTACCTGCACGGCAACGGTTTTGTACAAAGAATATGTTCAACAAAGCACTTCTGTTCTGCTCCCAACTCTTGTAAACTGTCTTTGTCTTCTTCATCTACAAAGAGATTTGTCAGAATGCTTCGGGTCTGCTTTGCACGGTAGGGGATTCTCAGTACTACCCCCATCTACCAACTTGCTGCTAGCAGAACACAGGTGTTCAGTAGCACTCTTCCCTCTGTGTGCCGTGGTCTCACCACTCACCTGAGCTAAGGAATTTGTGCAGTTTGTTGATCCATGTCAGCCCCACGCTATGGACACCAGCTTCGTGTGTGCAGTGGTAGCGAGAGGGACATTTTGGATCTGAAATTGAAACGGGAAATGTAAGAAAAGGCACTGAACTGAGAAAAACCCACCACTGGAACCTGCAGTGCTGAGCTGTGCATCAACTTAGTGTTCAGTCAGCACTAACATCTTACAAGTGCTAACTCATCCCCATCCAAAAACTGAGCTTGATGCTTCGGTCACGTTATTAGAGTTCTGCATAAAATATAATTACACCTGAAACACCTGATGAATTGTTTTGAACTATTCCTATCCCCCCACACCTCTACCTGTCCACTGGATTTTAAAGGGAAGATCAGTTAAAGCCAGCAGATGAGCATTCTGACAAGTTTCTTGTTTAGAAAGACCCAAACACTCTGTGCTACCCAACCTCCTGCCGCACATTTGTATCAGAGAGTCTAAGCAGCAGGCACCGATTCTTCCATCAGGATCACCATCCCCACAGCACTTGCTGACACACAGATGCAACAAATTCTACTTTATAATACACATTAAAAGAATACAGTAGTATGTGACCATCTGTAATCTGCCCTTCAGTGAACACTAAAGCACCTCCCAGGCTTGCTCCTTCTACAGCTTTACTGAAGACACCAAATTCTTATTTTAACACCCCTTTGTTTGACACAAATGATAATTTATAAGTACCTTGATCTTAAAAACATTAAATAAAGCCAGTAAAAGCCAATAACCTGAAAACCAGCCCTACCTTGATGCAATTTGATTGGGCAAGAGAAGTCAGATTCTAAAGGCTCCTCTTCATCTCCTGATGCCAGTTTCAGTGCAAGTTCCAGCTCAACACATTCAAACACGTACAGGGAAGGAATAATATCAGATCTTGGGTCCCATGACTTTTCTGACTGTAAAGAGCAATGAGAATTCATTCTGTGCAACATCATTTAAACAGACATGCCAAGATAAACAACATCAACGGTCACACAGCACAGGCAAGAGTATTAACTGACAGAGAAGTAGTTCAAGTCCCTTTTATTTTTCCCCACTTAAAAAAAATCATCTCAGAAATAGAGTTTCTTCTTAGAAGATTCTCTTTAAAACAGTTCATAGTAAGTCTGATCAAAATCTGACCTACCATCAGGATACACAGATCTGACACTTAGAAGAAAAGCATCAGAGAATCCCAGGGACTGGCTGGAAGAGGAGGGAGACTCACTACCTCATGATAAAAGAATGCAGCTTTGGCATTTGGCATTCACTTGTGGGCATCCTGCCATCTTGGCAGCCAGGAAGTAAAGAAACAAAAATGTGTGTAGACAAAAAGAGCCCCAAGACCAGATACCGGATCATCATCCTCTTCTCCATCCAGTACCACACAGTGATAAAGCATTCCCGACTCGGTGGCAATCACCAGGATGTTTGGAACGCAGGGCAGGCAAAGGACAGCACAAGCATCGTAGCCATAGTTGTCTTCTGCTGCAGGGTGCATGGGCAGAGGGCCAAGCAGCTTGCCAAGATTCCCAGTGCTGGAATAAAGATGTGTTCACAAGATGAGGCGTGGAAGGAGAGCTCCCCATAGTTACCTGCGAGAGTTTGCTGCACAATAACTACAAGATAAGGAGGACCTAAAAATAATCCAAACCCCAAACAACCCGGTGGTTTTAGTTCTGATTTCTGTGAGCCAGCAGCAGCCCAGGCTTCTGCAGATTGAGCCTGAACAACAACTACTTGGTGGAGACGTCAGAGAAGAAACTGGAGGTCAGTAATGTTTTATGCTTTGAAAGCAACCAAGCTACGCTGCAAATAAATGAGAGATTTCATTACTAAAGGTGCATTACCTTTAACACCTAATTGGTTTCTTCCTTGTTAAAGCACTTTACAAGCAGCATTTTGCAGCACATCATTTCTCTTGGTAGAACTTTTGAAGAACTGAGCCCATTTCACCGCCTACAGACAGGATCTGCTCAGTGCTGCAGTATTTCTTGTGCAGAAGCAAACGGTGCTGCTTCAAACCAAAATACCCCACAGTTTAATATTCAGTTATACTAGATCCGACTTTAAGTTTTCCACCATCTTCTCAGTTTTCTGAAGTAACTTTTTTTTATATTGGGCTTATATTCCTGATTTACATTCTTACATGTCATCATGGAACATGCCTGCAAACCCTCTATGATCTTAAAATCTTTCTTTCCTAGGATGCCACTAAGCTAAGGATGCCTGCACTGTGAATTGGAGATCCTAAAATACCCTTAGCACCCTTAGACCTGCTGATCTTCTAACAGTCTGGTGTCTTCATTTTGGATTTCTGATGGCAAATAATGGACAGTGAATTCTCAGCAGTGGAAACTGCACGCTTAATATCTATATGAAAAAGGAGGACAAATATTCTTGGATTTCAGCCTATTAGCACTGACATAAAGAGATAAACCAGACTGCAATACAATAAACCTCGGCCCGGCATCCTTTACAGAGTCCCAGCCAAACCGAGAGATGGCTCTCCAGCCCTAACACTGTACAGACATAGAAGCACCCCTGATGATGAACATGATGAAACCTGATGAGGAACGTGATCCTACCTCTGCAGCAGGCTGATGTAGGTGAGGAACGTCTCTCCATTTTCATACAGAATGTAAAGTGGATAGGCCAGCACCTCGTCACTGCCTCGCTGTCCCAATGTGTTCTTTGGGACTGGCACCAGTGGGCCGAAGTCAAATGCCACCGCAGTCTCCCCCAGTGATGCTGTGTAGGCTCTCCTGGGCACAAGTGAGAACAAGACCTGAAGTTACCAACAATTCTAAGGACACAAGTGTTTACCTAGACCATGGGTACGTGCTGACAAATTACCACCAAACACCTGCCCATCAGTCCTTAGACACGTGCTGTTTTCAGCAGCAAAAGCATGTGAGTAACATCCTTCTCACAGTGCCTCATTTCTGCAACACACCCACCAGCCAGCCCCATTTCACAGGACAGAAGAGATGGGCATACTGGTATTTCCTGTGGCAGTCTGTGACTTGACTACTGAGACCCTCAAGTTCTTACTTTCTAAGTAGGCCAAGAGGGGACTAAAAAAAAGGAGCTATTTTCTGCACTCCTCACTCAAAAAGCCCTTCATAGCCCCATCTGAAAGACAAGGTGTATTTTTCACACGACTACTCTGACAAACACTTGACTGCACGGTTTGTTACCGCTTTCAGGATGACAAAAAAAGGAAAAAGACAAAGCCAAGAAAAAGTGCAGTTGCTGCTGAAAAAGTCCAGGAAAAAAAAACACATCACATCAGGTTTCCAGGCAGATTTATCACTTACTCATTAAAAACACAGCTGAGAACACAGAGCTTATTCTGTCAAAAGCATTTCAAAATACAAGCAGCCACACAAACCCTTTTTTGATGGTGAAAGTCTCCTCCTCAGTGTCTGAAAGAGCGATCACCTTGATGGGTGTGTGAGGTACCTTCAGGCTGTAAAACCTAGAGGAAAGAAATGCAGCAATGGTCATTCAGAGGGCAGTGTTACACAGTTGCTACCAGTCTAAAATCTATCCCATCCTACTTTTTATTGGTAATCCTGGTAGGAATGGCTGGACACAAATATCTAGCAAAGAATCAGACTGGCTATTGCAAAAAAAAACCAACCCTTTGATAATAAACTACAATCAGGTTTTACCGTATAGTGTTATCTGAAGTCAAGAGCACAATATGGGGCTCCAGTGTCTCGCAGGGATACCAGGCAGCATGCTTTAAAGTCAGAGATGTTGAGCTTGTGAAGAACCTTTCCGCAATAGGGACAGTGCTGAAATACACAGCAGAGATATGCACTGTTACAAAACACACACAAGTTACTTCGAAGGGGAAGGGGGGGCAAGAGGAGCTAGAAACCCAATTAAAAGGTTTCAAAGCCATTAGCTGTATTATTCTTAAAGCTGGAGTTACAGCTTTCACTTGGAGCCTGTGTTATTTCCATCTGGATGTATGGCTAAAAGACTCCAGAAAGAATAGAGAATACTACAGAGGAGCACTCAGCTCCTCAGCAACTGCACCCTATTAAGAAGGTAATTTATTTGGGTCACTTAACAATCAGCAAGTCCTTGAGGCAAGTTAACTTCATTTGTGATTGTCCCTACAACCCCAACACAACCAATGTCTTCCTTATCCACTGGTGCCCAAGGCAGGAGAGGCTGTAAGGGAACAGTGGCAGGACAAGGGTGTCGTTAACCACCTGAGGTCTCACCCACCTACAGTTCACCGTGGATTTCCCACCTTCAAACTCTGAATTCTTCCCCCAGCGTTTAGGCAGCTCCAGCACCATGAGCCCCTTCGTACCGATGAGCGCCACATGATGCTGCGTGGGGCTTAACAGCGTCTGATAAACCTCGAACAGGGGTGGGTTTATGCACATCAGGGTCTGAAAATACAAATACATCAGTTAAGCACAAGCCACCAAAAGCACTCACAGAAGCACGGCACATCTTTATCACAGTCATCCAGGTTGGATAAAACCTTTAAGCTCATGAAGTCCAACCTTACCACAGCCCTGCCAAGGCCACCACTGCCCCATGGCACTGAGGCCTCGTCTCCACGGGGTGTGAACACTTGCAGGGTCGGTGACTGCAGCCCTGCCCTGGGCAGCCTGTTCCAATGCCTGAGCACCCTCTGGGGCAGGAATTGTTCCTCAGTTCCATCTAAACCTGCCCTGGTGCAGCTTGAGGCCGTCTCCTCTTGTCCCCTCCCTTGTTCCTTGGGAGCAGAGCCCAGCCCCTCCTGGCTCCATCCTCCTGTCAGGCACTTGTAGGGACCTCTCTTCTCCAGACTGACCCCCCCCGGTCCCTCAGCCGTTCCCCATCACACTTGTGCTCCAGGCCCTGCACCAGCTCCGCTGCCCCTCTCTGGCCCCGCTCCAGCACCTCAATGTCTCTCTTGTGGTGAGGGGCCCAGAGCTGAACACAGGGTTCGAGGTGCGGCATCACCAGGGCTATATGGGGACGGTCACTGCCCGCTCCTGCTCTGGACAGTGATTTATACAACGGCCACACGGTCAAGAGCGGGGCAAAACCTGCCGAGCACACGGCCGGCGGGTTTCTGTGAGCAAAGACCCAGCGGCAGCGAGCCCGGCCCCGCTCAGCCCCGCTCCCCGTGACGGTCTCCTCCTGCCCTCACAACCCGCCCGCGGTCCCTCGGGCTCTCCCCACTTACCTGGTACCGGCTGAGCCCCGGGGCCTCGGGCCCGCCGAGGCGGCGCAGGCCGATGGTGTGGAGGGCGCTGTGCTCGCTGTCCCAGAGGAAGAGGTCGCCGTCGAGGCCGAAGAGGAGGTTGCGGATGATGGGCGGCCGGGCGGCGGCGCCGGGGGCTGCGGCCTCTCGCTCCCGGAGGCGGCTGAGCACCTCGTGCTGCGGCAGGGCCGTGCGCCACTGCTCCGCGGGGCCGCTCTCCGCCGCCATCGCCGCTCTCTCCGCGCCGGGACTACATTTCCCGGCGTGCCCAGCGGCACAGGCGCGCCGCGGCTCGCCCGGGCCATGGAGGCGCCGCCATGGCGGAGGCGAGCGCGGTACAAGGGCCGGGCCGCGCCGCCCTGGAAGGAGACCTACCGGCTAGTGAGTGGGGACGGGACGGGACGGGACCGGGCGGCCCCCTCCCTGCCTTCCTCCCTTCCCTGACGCGCCCCGTGTGTGTGTCGCTCCCAGCGCTGCATGGAGAGGCTGAGGAGCAGCCGGGCGAAGCTGCTGGAGCGGTACCGCCGGGCCGGGGAGAGCCCGAGCGGCCCGGCGCTGGTGCGGGAGGTGATGGAGCAGGAGTGGCGGGCGCTGCAGGCCCTCGGCGGGACGGAGGCGCTGCCGCAGGTCGGTGCCGGCTCCCTGCGGGGTGCGGGCGGGTCAGAGGCATCGCTGTGTGCATGGGGCTGCGGGTGTTCGGGGCTGGTTTGGGGTTCCCGCTCCACAGCTGTAACGTGGGGTGCGGTGCTGTGAGTGCCTTGGCTTCCTTCAGGAACTGCGCATCACGCAGGGGGTGGGCTCCCCATCGGTGGTTTTTAGAGCTGCTCTGTCGCTTCCCGCTGCCGGGAGCAGGAATAAACCATCGGTGTTTTGAAAAGCAGTGGAGGCTGTGTCCTGGCCGGCCCTGCACAGGTGGCTATCGGACAGGCTGCTTCCCGCAGCGCACGGTTTGGCAAATAGAGATTTACAGCCCAAAGAACGCACAGAGCCAATTGGGGTTGTGACGGCGCAGTCAGGCGTGGAGGTTTAGTGACAGAGCAGCCAGGACGGTTGGATCACTGGGATGTGTCTTTCCCAGATGCTGGAGGATCCCGATGAGCTGGCGGTGCTGGAGGAGATCCAGCAAGAACTGATCTTGCAAGGTAAAGTCACTACATGTTTTCTGACTCCTATCTGAGCTTTACTGCTCCCCTCTAGTAATCCAAACCAGCTGAGGCTGCACTGCTTGGTTCTTGGAGCCCACCTGCTATAGGGGAGGAGCCTTTGTGGCCTCTCTTAAGGCAGTGAATACCTTTTAGACAATTCAAATGGCATTGTAAGGTCTGTGAGAAGCTAGTAAGAGAGGAGAGCACAGAAACAGGGCTGAGGTGCTGGGGAGCTGTAGGAACCTGTATAAATCAATTCAGAATGTTTCTGAACTGCTGGTTGGAAAGTCACCAGAGATGGATTAAAGATTGAGCCATAGGGACAAAATGGGTTGATTTCATCACATAGAAACCTGATCCAAGGAAAGAAAAGTTCTTTGAAACCAGTGGCCACCCTAGCCCCTGCTTCTGCAGCAGCTCCACCTGTGCAGCTTTGCCTTGAGTTCATAGCAGGTGCCTGAGGGTGTTTTGTTGTGTTATTGCAGAGCAGCTGGTTATGGAAGAGTATGAGCAGAGCCTGCAGTTTGATGAGGAATGCCTCAACGCGATGCTGGATGGCTTGGATGCCAGTGACAAGATCATCTGCCCAGTGTGTAGAAAGTAAGAAAACTCCTCAACACTGGAATGAGATTCTCTGCTCCCCTGCAGTAGTTTGGGCTTTACAAACAGATGAAAGCAATGGGCAAGGAGAGGCTGCTGCTAGTGTAAATTTCAAGTAAAAAACCCACACTGACCTCCTAAATCTAACAGGGTTTTTGCTAACATCTGCCTCTGTTCTGATGCTGCTCGTTGAATGCTCTTTCTAGGAATAACCTGACTGTGAGGAATCATGTGGTTTTCTGCCAGTGTGGGTTATACATCAGCACACAGGTGAGCTGCACTGTGACACGTCTGCTGCTGGGAAGAGGCATGTTTAAGCTATGGCCAGTTTAAGCCTTCTATTAACCCCCCTTTTCCTCAGGATATGACAGAAGGGAAGCTTAGGTCACTCCTAGAAAACACTGTAACAGAGCACAGCCACAGGTGCTTCCACAGCCCGGAGTTCACAGTCACCAGTGGGATGGAGGAAGAAGCCAGTCTCCTCATGAGCTGTGCGGTGAGTCAACTTCCTGGAAAGGATCTCTGCTTGGATCCCCTTCTCAATTACATGGGCAGAAACCACAAGTCCATTGACCCTTGGGGGGTTGTGCTGGAGTTCTTCCACAAACTTCCTTGGGAATGGTTTTAGTTTTGACCAGTTACTGTGAAAAGCAAAGCCAAAAGACACAACTTAACTGCTGGACTAGGGCATCTTCCAGGGACCTGTCCCATGTAGTGCCTTACCTGTCTCATGTGTTAGCCAATGGGTTCCTTGTCTTGTGTGGAACATCCATTCAGATAAGTGGTTCACAAGGGAAAGGTTTAAGGATTACTTCAGTTTAAGCCTCCTCAGAAGGTTCACCTGTACCTCCTGGAAAACACACCATCCCTTTGGCTCGGGCTGGAGCTCCTGTGTCTTTATAGCTTTGCTGCTGACTTAAAATCACCATGAGAATGGTGTTGGGAGCGGAGCATTTCAGACAAGTTTTGAACATTAATAATTCATTTTATACATTAGGATCCCCTTTCATCTTGCCTTTTGTTAAGGTCTGTGACTCCTGGACGATTCTCCTGTAAGTTCATTCAACTGCTGCTTTTGTACTGGAAGGACTTCAAGAGTAAAAATCGTCCCCAGAGCTGCTAGTATTTTCATGTACATACCTGTAGCTACTGTGTCAGATACCTGGAAAGGCAGCAGCGCTGCCCTGCCCTGCACTTTGAATGGCACAGGATACATTTTGCAATAAATATACTTTAGTTTATTTCAGACTTTGTGTCGTCTTTAACTCAGGGCTCACAGTGGAACTTCAGCTGCGGTTTCTGTTTAAACTTAATGTGACCTTCAGGTAACAACTGGCAATGGTCTGAGGAGACAGTGGGAGCTGCTGCCCCACTGCCTTCCACATCAGCACCCACAGCCTCTTGGTCCTTCTGCTGAAGCTGAAGTGCTCCAGCCTCCTGCAGCAACATTAATGTAATTGATTATAGCAGCACATTCCTTTTTAGAAACACTCCTTGAACGTGATGTTTAGGACCCTGAATTCTGTTTCCTGACATCCAGACAGCAAAGATCCCTAGAATGAGATTCATGTTCATAGTTAGCACTGCTTGGCCGTCAGCCCTCCTACAGACACAGCTCTGCCACACTGCATGGCTGGAGGTTCTTGAATAGCTCTCCCCAGAGAAAGTGCTGTATCAGCACACACAGAGCTCTGTGAGCAGCTGTACTAACACCAGCAGCAGTTTTGGGGCCACTCTCTGGGCAGCAAAGGCAGAGCAGGAAGAAGAGGAAGCACCATTTTTTTCAGTGATATGTTGAACCGATTTTATTCTTCACATTCATCCTTAATTGTACAAAACCCACCAAGCAGGGTGAGGCAATTCTGGACCGTTTTATGTCAGAGAGAACTTGATCAGGGCTGCAACATAAATACAAATCCCTAAACACAAGTGAGAATCCTCCTTTTCCCAGCCTCCAAATTCAACATTACTTACTCTCCATGCCTGTTGTGAAGATATATTTGGGTATTGCTGGCTGGAGCAGTGCTGTGGAATACCCACACTCGAAGGCAAGTTTCCTAGTTTAACCTACTGACATTTCACAAAGCTTTTAAGGTCTTCAAGGAATTTGATGTACTCCTGGTGCTCCAGTGCAGTGCTGAGCTCTATTAACTCATCAGCAAACGTGTTGTCCACTCCTCGATCAGCCAGGAAATCCATTAAGTGATCATACAGAGCCTGGAAACAAGAACAGGAAACTCCTTAGCAGAGCCCACCTGGGTAGGAATTGCTCTTAAAAAATCCCATGGCAGCTGGCATTTATCGCAGGAAGATCAGGCCCACTTCCCACAGGAGACCAGGCAGCTTCCATCCCCTTTGGGGCAGGCCTGGCCTTGGGTGGAACACCTGCAGGGATGTGGCCATGAACAGGCCATCCAAATCCCGTGTGTAGACCCAAAGCCAACATGACAAATGAGCTGCACCCTGGAGATGAACCACTGACCCTACGAGTCAGCAGGTAGAGTCTGCCAAGATTACACACTCTGCTTGTCCCCTCTGTGTAGCACCGTGGCCTTGGGGGTGAATGGTCCTAACAGCGTCTGTAAAGGGTGGTATCTGATGTAAATATGTGAAAGACAAAGTCTTTTACAATCATCAACTCCTTGTTTCTTTTTCTTTCTAATCCTACTTAACTGCTGCAGCTCCAGCACATTAATGCTTGTGGGTTCCCCCCTTGCTCCTCAGGAAAGCAGATTCATGCTGGCTGCTTAGTGCAGTAATAGTAAACAATACCTGTCCTGTGTTTCTTGGTCTGTTGTTGGTGGTGTGGGGCTTTTTTAAACAGACCAGTATTTGTGAGCAAGTGATTCATTTTGGACTTCTGCACTCTGAGAACATCCCAAATAATACACATCTGTAACTGATTTTCTGTCTCAAGTCAGAGAGGGGAAAACAAGCAGCGTGGGATGTTGTAGAGCACACTAACCCACTTTAACATGAGTGCTCCTCAAAGAGATACACACCAGGAGTAAAGTTTTAACCATACACAGCCTCCAACTATGATTTAAGCTTCTGAAAGCCTGGCACCGAGAACATAGGAACAGATGCCAGATTCTTGGGCACGTCAGTTTTTAGTGTCACACCTATAAAACCATACCTGGAAACCCCACAAAACAAAGGGGTGTGTGGCATCTGCTAAGCTTCGCTGTTAAACACACAGACCAAAATGTGTCTGAGCAAGTGTCAAAGCATCTCCGAAGTGTAATAGAGCTGCTGGGAAATCAATCTATGAAGCCTAGAGCAGAACAAGCTCCAACATGTGTGTCTGTCAGGAATGCCACCAGCGATGCAAGACTGCTGGGACCACCAAACAACCCTCAGTTTGCAGCAGAACCACATCATGAGGAGCTGGGGTAGAGTGGGGGACTCCCTGTCTCAGATATCCAGGACAGGCTTCATCCATAGCCCGGGAGCAAAAGGACAGCCGGGAGAGGCAAGTTCAAGCGCACTCCGCAGCCTGTGGCTGTGTTGGCAGCACTCACCCAGTCAAGGGAGTCCGTGTTGAGGGTGTAGTTGGTGTCCTTCCAGTCCGATTCTCCAGTGGGCTGAAAACTGACCTCCCGGATTGTGAAAATATCACTTTCTTCCTCTCCTTCATTTCCAATCTGAAACAGGGAATGAGACACAAGGTGTACAATTAGCTCTTATTACCCCCAGCTCATCCCAAAGCGAGGAATACTGCACTGCAGGACCAGCAGTAGAGCTGTGCTGCTCCCCTCTCAACGCACGCCTGTGAAGACAACCACAGACACCCAGGAGAACGCAGGGGATCACCTAAGAAGAGGTCAGGCCACCAGCTCAAGCTGCCAGCAACAAGCCTGTGTGTGATTCTAACCCGTCTCACACATCTGCCCACCCTTTATCCACTATGGCTGGCTGCATAAATGATCTGATATGGTTTACAAAGTAAACCACAAAGATCAGTGCAAGTCAAAGCCCCCGATTTTATCCTCTTCCCCCCTTTTTAATCCCTCCTTCTCTTTGTGACCCATCACAACAATAAGATTTGCAAGTTACTGACACACTGTATAAATATATCTTGGTTTGGCCATCCTTATTCACCCCTCTCAAGCTGCCATGCTCTTCAAGGTAAGCTGTGCCTCCCTTCTCTAATGTAATCAACAGGTTGACAAGCAGCCCAAACACCACGTTGTGATGCAAGTTAGGCAATGGAGAGTCTCCTCCCCAAAGAGTGGTTTCTGGCAAACACAAAGCTGGTTTTTGTGTTTAAAAAAGATACAAGGGGGGGCTGCATTTTCTGCAGATCCAGAAAAGCAAGAGGCTGTCAAGAGCAGTTCGATTCAACAGAGCACAATGACACCACAGTCAAGCATGAAACGTGCAGCAAATCACAGCCCAGAGTTGGCTACAGGTGTGACACAACCAGTGTGATACCCACCTCGTCTTCAGGGTAATGGCAGTCAAGAACAAGGGTCTGTTTTGTATCATCTTTTACTACTTCCACAACAAAGTTTGGAGTTGATGTAAGATCAGGCTAAATAAGAGAACAGTTGCATCAGCACTGGAATCTGAACAGGAGCCAAAGCAGCAATCACAGTACAGCACAACACACAGCCCACCCTGCACACGTCGTTCCCACCCCTCAGCTGCTTCTGCAGTCTCTGACCTGCCCAGGACAACCCAAACTTCCCTCACAACCTCACCAACATCCCTTGCCTTGTTCAGCATCGGTGTCACTGCGGATGAAGCACCTGCCCAAGTTATATTGCTCCTTTACTGTTTTTACCAGTATTTTTACTAACAAGAGTTTTACTGAACAGGAGTGAGACACTTGTGACCAACAAAGCTCCGTAAGTGAAGTCGTGTGAATAGCTTTCTGTCTCCTTGATGCTGCCCGCCAGCACCAGGACTTGCACTAGCTAAGTGCAAACTGCACTATTTACTGTAAGGGGATCGCAAAGGCAAAAGATCCCAGACAGGTTTGGGTTGAAGGGACCTTAAAGCTCATCCAGCTCCAACCCCTGCCACAGGCAGGGACACCTTCCACTAGAGCAGCTTGCTCCAAGCCCCTGTGTCCAACCTGGCCTTGAACACTGCCAGGGATGGGGCAGCCACAGCTTCTCTGGGCACCCTGTGCCAGCGCCTCAGCACCCTCACAGGGAAGGATTTCTTCCTAACCTCTCATCTCAGTCTCCCCTCGGGCAGGTTAAAGCCATTCCCCCTTGCTCCTTCCCTACATGCCCTTACAAAAAGCTCCTCTCCAACCTTCCTGTCAGCCCCTTTTGGTACTGGAAGGCTGCTCTAAGGTCTGAGTTCCTCTCATTTCCCCTTATAGAACCCTCTTGACCTGCTCTGCCTTTCTGCTGCCAGAGGACGATCACAACCAAGTGACAGATAACTCGGGAAAATCTTCATTTTGTGACTTAATGCTCCCAAATATCAATAGAATGGGGGGGGGGGGGAAGCTTTGGTGCTCAAGGCAAAGGTTCCACCTTCCCTCTGTGGACCCATCGCTGAAGTGCACATCAAGACCAAGTTACCTCCTGCTCATCCGCTTTCTGCCCTTCCTGTGGTTCGTCATCTGCTGAGGGTGGAATGCTGTTATTGATGTTGAATGTCACCGTTACCCTGCAGAAGAACCAGAAGCGGTGATTACTGAACACACTCAAAGGGCACCCATCAGAATCTCTTGTCTGAAGCTCCCGTTGCAGGGATGGTGTTCCTAGTGCTGAGTTCACACGCCGAGAGCACAGCCAGGTGCTGCAGTTTGCAGATGCTCAGCTGAATGCAGCTGCCTCTCACCCACTCTCACAACCGATTATCAAGTTTTACTGAACTGCTGCTTTTAACTGCAGGGAACTTTGTAAGGCACAGTAAAGAAGCAACTTTGTGTTAAACAAAAAGTGCCTTTGAGCCGAGGTGGTAGAACAAAGACCCTCTGCAACAGTCAGGACACAGTGATACAGACTCATCAAATGGTTTGGGTTGGAAGGGACCTTACAGCTCATCCAGCTCTAACACCTGCCACAGCCAGGGACACCTTCCACTAGAGCAGCTTGCTCCAAGCCCCTGTGTCCAACCTGGCCTTGAACACTGCCAGGGATGGGGCAGCCACAGCTTCTCTGGGCACCCTGTGCCAGCGCCTCAGCACCCTCACAGGGAAGAGCTTCTGCCTAAGAGCTCAGCTCAGTCTCCCCTCTGGCAGGTTAAAGCCATTCCCCTTGGCCTGTCCCTACATCCCTTGTCCCAAGCCCCTCTCCAGGTTTCCTGCAGCCCCTTCAGGCACTGGAGCTGCTCTCAGGTCTCCCCTTCAGGAGCCTTCTCTTCTCCAGCTGCCCCAGCCCAGCTCTCTCAGCCTGGCTCCAGAGCAGAGCTGCTCCAGCCCTCGCAGCACCTCCGTGGCCTCCTCTGGAGGGGAAGCGACACGAGCACAAGGGCAAATCTGGGCGCCGTCACCACTCCCCAGCCCTCACTCACTTCTCTCCGGGGACCTTCCGCACCAGCCTGGCCTCGGTGCCGTGCACCTCCAGCTCCCACCCGCCGGACACCTTGGGCAGAGCCTTGTGCTTCTGGATCTTCTTCTCCTCCTTGATCTCATCGGTCAGGAACTGCGCGAAGGCCTTGTCTCCTGCCGGGAAACGGCGGGACATGGGCCACGGCCACCACGTGCCGCGCACGGGATGGGGTCGCGCACGTGTCCCGTGTCCGTCCGTCCCCCCCTTCCCTTCCCTTCCGTTCCGTTCCCCGCTCACCCTCGGTGTGCAGCCCGCCGCACCCGCAGGACACGCCGCCCGCCCAGCCCCGCCGAGGCCGCAACAGCGCCGTCCGCCCCCCGCCGCCGCCCAGCTGCCACAGGGAGCGCGCCAGGGGCGGCGGGAGGAGGGCGCGGGGAGAGGCCGAGGAGAAGGAGGAGAAGGAGGAGGAGGAGAGGGGAAGGAGGCGGCGGGGCGCGGGGCGCAGCGCGGCGGCGGCGCGCAGGGCCCGGGTGAGCAGCATGGCGCGGTGCGGGCGGTGCAGAGCGGAGAGGCGGGGCGGGCAGAGGACACCGCCGGCCCCGGAACAGAACGGACCCGCTTCCGGCCACCCCGCAACCCGGCGGCCCCCGCGGCGGTGGGCAGGTCCCGGGTTCGAGTCCCGGCCCCGGCTACAGTCTGGAACGGAAACCCAGGAGGTTTAAGGGGGAGGCCGGGGCAGGGACGGCACCGGGAGCACCGGGACTGGCCCAGGGGTGAAGGCGCAAAGGATGCGGGAATAATATTGAGGCTTCCCTGTTGGCTGCAGGATGAAACAGGAGAGTGGATGGCGGGAGCTTCACTGCTGTACATCAACGCTGTTAGTGTGAGCACCGAGCCCTCTGCAGCTTGCTTGGAAAAAGCAGGACTGACTTTTGTGTTCTTTCCTCCTTTGGCAATAAATATCTCAGAGGGAGGACTGACCAAGGCAAACTCTGCTGGCACCGTTTTCCCTTTGTCTATAAGCTGGCACTATTGCCCTCTATTGAGTAGAGCCACAAAATGCCCATTGCTGCTCACAGTAGCAAGAGGGCATCCATACCTCACCACACCCATATCCATCCCCCCCATCACATCCACACAGCTTCCATGTAACAAAACATCACCCAGGCCATGGATTTGTGCCACCATGTCTCTATTTTGTGAAAAACTGCAAATCAGTTGTAAATAAAACCCCCTCCCCTCCCTTAACCCGACTGTTCATTAGACTGCCCAAACAAAATGGCCATTACATTTCATATACATATTACACATTTCATATTACATTTTCCCCTAGAGCTGCAAGGTCTGTAAACCCAAGAAATAGATGCAGTGCTTCAGTAATTCCCTGCAATTCAAGTGAGAACTGAAATCGCTGCACACTCTGGAAATACCAACCCAAAAGGGCTCAGCTCACACATACAGAAGCAGCCAGTTTTGCCTGTGCCCACTCACCTCTGCTTTTTCCTTCTTCTTTTCAAACCAATAGAAAACAGCACTGCAAAGAGGCACAACAAAGGGATGTGCATCCGTCTCCAGCACACACCTGCAGACATTCAGGATCACCCTGCCTAGGAACAGGCCACTACTGGCCTTTGTGTGGTCCCAAGATAGCAAACATGATAAGAAGGCAGGAAGATGATTGATGAGGTAACAGACAGTAGCACCTCCCTTCGAGAAACAGTAAAAGAGGCATTTTTTCCCTATATGTAGACATTTACAACTTGCTTCATTTATTTACTGCAGTAAAAGCTGCTGAGGACACAAGCACAATCATAAAGTATACCAGGAGTGCTCTTAGGGTTTTATTTCTTTATCTATAAGCCTATTAAAAACTGCAATCTGATACCAGCTCCCCTCCTGGGATACATTTATCCCATACCCTGTACACAGAGCACACTCCTCTTTTAGAGCTCACCTGTTAAAAGGATGATTGTTCTAAGCCACAGACTCTTGTGAGGTCTGTCTCTCACAAAGCACTTTTCCTCTAAGGTTTTGACCTAGGCAAAGCTCCACCGTTCCCATCCGTTCATTACAAACCCAAAACCAGTCCTAAAACCCCCAGACCTGCTGGTGCCAGACCCACAGCTCAGCTCTTGGCCACTTGGAGCTTCCTGCGGAAGTAGTCAGGCGCTGCCTCATAGAGCCAGTCCGCGTCCACCACGCACAGGTCCCGCATGTAGCACTTGTTGGTGTGGAGCAGCCCGTTGTACACCACGCAGGCTGGCTTGCAGTGGAAGAGCACAGAGGAGGGGTGGATGGCCACTGCCTGGTGGGAGTCCACGGTGCGGTAGGAGCCGTCCGGCTGCAGCTCCGCGGCGTTCATGAAGAGGCTGTGGGCCAGGCAGCGGCGGATGTTCCCGGTGTCCGAGCGGGAGGACTCGATCGGCATCGAGAGCTGTGCAACAGAGACAGACACACAAGTGTCTACACAGAGCCTCGTGGGGAAACACAGCCCTTTAGTGGGCTTCTGAGACCACGAATACTGTGTCAGAGATCCTGCCAGCATGGGGAATAGCAGCAGCTCGGTCAGGTGTGGAGGTTTAGTGACAGAGCAGCCAGGACGGTTGGATCACTGGGATGTGTCTTTCCCAGATGCTGGAGGACCCCCATGAGCTGGCGGTGCTGGAGGAGATCCAGCAAGAACTGATCTTGCAAGGTAAAGTCACTACATGTTTTCTGACTCCTATCTGAGCTTTACTGTTCCCCTCTAGTAATCCAAACCAGCTGAGGCTGCACTCCTTGGTTTTTGGGCCCACCTGCTATAGGCCTCTGTAGCCTCACTAATTCATTGAAACCCTTTTTTACAGTTTAAGTGACATTTTCAGGTCTCTGAGAAGCTAGTAAGAGAGGAGAGCACGGAAACAGGTTAATAGGAAGCAAAAGATGAGCTGCAAAATAGATCAAGACTGTCCTTCCAGGAGTGGGTTTTAGACCAAGGAGCATTGGCAGCAGGACAGAGGTGCCAAATGGTGGCTCCAAAGTCACATGCAGACTGTGAGCACTTCAGCAGCAGCTCCCACACTGTGCCTGATGCTCTGTGACTGGCAGGAATGGTGTGATGTGAAAGCTGCTGCTAAATTGAAGGCCTGACTCTGAGAAGAAGCCAGTCAGCATGGGCTGCAGAGCCTGACATCACCCAGCAGTGCACAGAGCACAGTCACATCCACACTCCAGCAGCACAACTCCTTAGGGAAAAACTTCCTCCATCCATGAAACTTTCCCAGAGCTTCCCTTCCCTCTTTACCTCTCCTCAACCCACTGAGCCTCCCCCAGCTCTGAGATTTGGGGATGCAGCTGCACAGTCAGGAATTTTACCCGACTATGCATGGAGGACTGAAAACAAACCCACATTTTCCTACTCCTGGGACTCGATGCACAGCAAAATCAGTTTGGGGACAAACAGAGCAATACAGTGTGGCAACAAGTTACCTTCACACAGATGTCTCTGAGCTGAGCTCTGACGTCTGACACAAGCATCATGTTCCTGCTGTTGATGAAGTTCTCTCTGCACCATCCCTGCAGCAGAGACACCGGGAGTTAGAAGGGGCCATTTCCTCACCCTGAAAGCATGAATCCTCCAAACACACGACCTCTCTCTCAGAGGAAAAGTGCTAACCTATTTCCTGGCCACACTTCTACCTCTGTCTACTCCCCTCTGTCTACACAGTGCTAAAAACCAGCGCACTGTTGTTCTCTTCCCACTCAGAATTGCTCTGCAAGCCACTGAGTGCTGTGAAACAGCTCCTGCTATCCCACAGGTGGGGAAAAGTGATCACCTGAGAATGACAGATGCTGCAAGGAATGGGGCACATGAGTCTACAGATCGACAAATCAAACTGAGAAGTCTATAGGGTAGGACAAACCAAAATCTGCTTGACAACACACTCAGTGTTTTTGCAATGAATCCTGCCAAGAGCACGTCTAGGTATTCATCAGCAAGTCTCAACACTCTCCCACTCCTTCCCATTTCCAGCTGGAACCAGGGGAGGAAGAGACATGGCTCTGCTTTAGAACTGGCCTCAAAAAGCTTTGATAACCAGCTTTTCTACAGCTTCTGGAGAAACCTTAGGCACTTGAACAGCTTTCTCTAGTTACCCACTTGTAAAGGATGCACACTGCATCAGCCATGAAGGATGCAGATGCCACTCTGCTGTATGCCAAAAAAGCTCCTCACCACCATGAACCCAGCCAGCACTGGCATCCTCAGAGCATCCTACCTTGTTGCCATTGACATTCCTGAAGGCCCTGTAAATGCTGAGCAGGGTAAGATGATCCCCCTCACTGGAGATGAATTTTCTCCTGACAGACTGCACTTCATCCCGCCGAGCAGGGGGATTGTAGAGGACGCTGTCCACAGATAACAGTGACACGATGGTCAGGATCTCCTCTGTACAGTGGAACTTGGGGGACAGGAGGATGGTCTGCAAATCACAGAGCAAAACTCATTTCTGGTCAACCAGATCCACTTCAGACAGGCAGACCCTTCCGCTCACTGGCAGCCCAGGAACTTTATCAAGTATTGTTCAGGACAATCTCATAAACATTTGGGCCTAGAGGCAACTGTAAATCCTCCTACGGGCCCATCAAGCACCTTTAACTGCAACTGTTGTTCTCTTTCCTGGGACTGGCTATTTTATATACTGCACAAACACAGCGACTAAAATCACCTACAGCATCAGACGCTGCATGAAACTGCTGAACAGTGGTGCTAGCAGCAATCCCAGAGATCACAAGGAAGTAAACCCTGTGTCTGCTTCCAAGGGGCCAGAGAAAGGAATTATCTTTAAAAAACCCTCCCTGAATTAAATGTCAAATGACAAGTAAAGCAGCACAGTTGCTGTAAATAAAGCTGTGCTTCATTCACATATGGCAAATATACCGGTACAGCTGCAGTCGCTCCGGATTCCAGACCTTGCTTAAGAAGTTTGAAAGAGAAATGCCAATGGAATTGGGAAGAGTACATGAGATTTCTACAATTTTTACCTTAGAAAACTTTGGTTCCAGTGGAAAAGCTGCCATCTTCCTTCCCAGGGGGGTCAGGACAAGCTGATTGTCCTTTCGTTCCACAGCTCCCATCAGGACCAGCTGCTCAATCGCTGCTTGAATAGCCTCTGTCAAAAGAAGGACGTTCAGGCTGTGAGGCCTCCTAGCAGGGAAGTGAAGGACCAGTTGGTACCATCACTACTTGTTTTGCCTCCCCCTGGTCACAGGGACAAGGAGTTCCTATTTAGACAAATTAGTGCCCTTGTGGTTTATCCCCCTCCATCCAGAACAATCACCTTTTCCAATTTAAGTGGCAAAACTAAAGCCACCATCTCCAGCTTTGAGCAGAGGCTGAGTGAGATTCCCTGTGGCTTTCTTTGGCAGTCATAGCACACCTTTGTGGGTTTTATGACTCAAAGCTGCTCCCTACTGTTTGGAAGCTGGACTCTCCTGCTCTCTGCCATAATCATGGCTGCTCTGATGAGACTGAGTACCATCAATGAGCAGTAAATGAATCTGAGCCTTCGGGACCACCAGGATGCAGCTTCTCCTTCAGAGCTCTGACCTTTCACACTCCATCTTCTGCAGCTGGACTGCAGACACTCTTTGAAAGCAATTCCTCAGTGACTCATTCATCATTTTCTTCCACGGCTGCCATTGTACCCACTTACTTACCAGGAGATGGTTTGGACATGAAGTCAAAGGTGAGTACATTGGGAATTCTCAGGGCCAGGAGCTGAAGCATCACACTGGACAGGTTACACCTGCATAGGCACAAAAAAACCCCTGAGACTGCTCTTCCTTTATTACTATATTCTTCTTTTTCAGTTGCCTGTAAGCCGAGGTAGAGCCCTCAGACCTGTGCTGCAACTTGACAGAGACTAGTCTGGTGCTGGCTGGTGAAGCCTTACTTCCTAAACCAGGAAGGGTAAGAGGCAAGTCCAAGATCTGGAGGGAAAGTCAAGAGAGCTTTTGCCCATGTGTGTTTGGAGACTCAGACCCAACTGTCCCTGAGCAAATGCTTCCTAATTTTTCTGTTCAGTCTCTAAAGTTATTTTTTTCTTAAAAGCCATTCCATTAGACCCTAGATCCAGTTTTGCTGTTCAGTTCTTTAACAGTACATAAAGGAAGTGTGGTAAGAAGTGGGATGGTATCAGGGTTTCGTCCTCACCTCTGTATCTCGGGTACTGTCATCTGGTTCAACTTCTCAAAGTCATTCTCTGTATAGAGCCGGTAACAGATCCCACTGTCCTCTCGCCCTGCTCTCCCTGTGCGTTGCCAGGCCTGGGCCTTTGACACCCACTGGACTGCCAACACTTCCAGACCAGTTTCTGTGTATGGAAAAGCATCACTTCAGTCAATGTCTGTGTAAAGAACAGCTTTGAAACCAGGTCGGGTTAACAACAGAACATCCCAGGGTCTGCCATGCAAATACTGCTCGGATTTCACTTGGTGCAGCACAGTGAAGCAAAGCTAATTATCACACACTGTGTCCATGAAGAGGAGATTCGTATCTGACAGATTTTTACACCCACATGACTGGCACTCAAAAAACCAACCAAAACCCACCCTTAAACCCTGAGATATTAATTTAGACAGTGCAGAGGGCGTTTTAAATCGGCTCTCAGTGGGGCTCATTGCCTCAAATAACTGCTACAAAACTGAAAACAATCTCTGCACTGTTCCATAGGTTCTCTCACCGGGTCTGTACTTCTTTGCTTTGACCATGCCTGTGTCCACAACGTATTTTATTCCTGGAATGGTGATGGAGGTTTCTGCGATGTTGGTGGACAGGATCACTTTGCGACAGTCCTGGAAGGAAGAGCAAACTAAAGCCAGTCACAAGCCACCTTAGATGAGCTGCAACGAAGAAATGCTGCTACTTTGGCCAGCATGGGTCAAGCATACTTATCACTGCAGCGTGTTAAGACCACATACTATGCCAGCTCTTGTAAATTAAGATAACCTGTAGTTCCCATCAGTTCCAAAACCATGTGCTTACACTTGTGGTAAAATACACCATCCAGGACAGATGTTATCAGTATGTCTTTAAACCATTTTGGTTTCATTTCTGATACAAGAGCTGGATTCTTGCTGAACAGGTACAAAAGGGGCAGAGGTGGCACAATTTCTTTTTCTTAGAGCCCTGCAATATGCCTGGGTTTTTAGCTTTCTGTGGAGACAGTGTTCTCATGGGAAAATGGATAACTGGTACATAAACTCTGAATAATCCTGAAAGATACAGCAAGGCCGTGAGAGGCCCAAGGAAGCTTAAGCAAGCAAGATAAGAAGAAGCTAGAATTCACTGAGGTAATGAGAACTGTGGACTGTTGGCAAGCTTTTGAGGTCAAGTTCCCACACCTGTGCTTAACCAATTATATGCTAGTTGCAAAGGGTCTTCAAGACATGTATCCAATCATAATATGCCAAATCACTGTGAGTGCAAGTAGAAATACTATTTAAGGTGTTAAGGCTTTGTAATAAACGGCTTTTGTCTGATCATATTGATCTCTGACTGAGTCCATATATTTTCTGCGGCAGCTTTCTTACTGTTTTGTCCAATAACCACTGTAGCTTTTTTGTAATATGGACATAAACTTCTCACGAAATAGGGCAAATTTCAATGCCTCTGCCCTTTTCACCCCCTAATTCCTCCTTCTTTTTATGATCCCAGATGACTTATCATATGCACCAGTTAATGCCATTCCAGCTGCACTGTCTTATATCATACTGGAACCATTCAGACTAATACCAGTGGACAGTGGAGACTGACTTAGGATCAGTACAGACTGCTTTAACCCTTTAAATCCCACATTTCTTCCAAACACTCCTGCAAACTCTTCCTGCTTACCCATCACATCTCCTCACCTTAGGGGCAGCCCGAAAGATGCGATGTTGTTGAGAGTAGGGCAGAGAAGCATAAAGAGGTATCACCATCATCTGTGGGCAGCCGTCAGGGAGATGCTTGGCAATGTCTCGGCAGGTTTTGGTCATTGCTTCGATTTCTTCCTGACCAGTCAGAAACACCAGGATGTCCTGAGAAGCGGGTGCTTCCTGGAGCCAGAGAAAGAAGCAAATTGAGAAGTGAAGATGATTTGGATAGGGAGGGAGAACTGAAATTGTAATGAGATCTTGTCATGAGATGTTGTCCTGAGAGCCAGTCAGCAAAGCAGGTAAGGAAGACGGAAAAGGCACACACGTGGTGCAAGGTGTGCAACAGCCTGAAGCTCCCAATGGATTCAACAGAGCGAGGAGTAAACCGCATTTTGCAGGGTTCAGTCTTAACAGGATGGAGGAAGTGCTTAAAGTCACATCTCTGTTTCATGAAATAACTGTCCAGGATGTGCAAAGGAGAGAGCCAGCAAGCACCCTGGCAGCTTTGCACACAAACATTTAGTCACAAAATGCCTACAAACTGTTATCTGAACAGATTTCTACTTGCTTTGCAGTTATGCTTTGACAGTAAACGAGAATCATCTTCATGCTACTGTTAGTTTATACCTGGATTTCCCCCCGCAACCCAGTGCTCTTTACAGTTCACCAGTTCCAATCTCTCTTTTCACTTTTGGAATAACACTGGCATTTGTTAACCCCCCCCCTTAAGCCAATCCAAATTCACTAACTCAGCATGATCCCCAACTACATGCTTTTCCCAGAGGATACATCTCAGGAACATCTCCAATTTGGCAGCAGCAAGCTCACACCATCTTTTCTGCCCCAGCAGCTTGTGAGCCTCCCCAGTCAACAATCCATGGCCCCAAAGAGGCACAAACCTGATGAGACAGCCCTACCTGGTGGATTTGGAAGACTGTCACCAGTGCTGCTTGCAGGTAATCACTCTGAGGCTGTCTGGTGTAAAAGACCTGAATGGGATGCTGCCTGCCTTCTAAATAGAGAACAGGAGCTCCATTGAAGTACTCGGAGAACAGGTCAACATCCATCGTTGCTGACATGACAATCACCTTCAACAGGAGCATAAGATGGGTTAGCACTGCAATTTTGATCCAGTCAGGATTAGCCAAAGATCAGCTCCCAGAGACTGAGATATATGCTCAGAACAGCAAAAAGCATGCAGAGTTTGTGAGGGAAGAGTGATCTTTCCTTACTGAAGCCATCAGCTTTGGTATCACACAAGGGTAACAGGTTGGTATGATAAAATAAGCAAAAATGTGTTAAAATTCTTTCTGACACTTAAGAAAGAGAGCTGATACCCACAAAGCTATGCTGCAGAGCAGTCTATTGAACAAGCCTGTGCTAGGACTCCACCAGTCCCTTTTACGCCTTCCCCAACAAAACCAACAAGCTTTCACACACTTCATCACGTACTCACACAAATTCATTACACATCCACCCAACACACATGTGCAATCTCCTTCCCCATTGTGAGCAAGTCATACAGCTGTCATATAGGGGCTCTTAGGAAAAAGGGCACCATGGAGGTGACCAGACAGGCTGTTCAGATGTGTCATATCAGGCCCACACATCATATGCTGGCCACCCTTAAATACTGAGACTTAAAAGGACCTCTTGAAACACAAAGAGTCAAGGCTGACATTTCAAATGCTTTGGCAAATCCCAGGATTTGCCAAATCAAGCCCCAGGCCCTGCCACATACTTTTAGTGGCAGCTTGCCCAGCTGCCTTCGTTTCTTTTGTGCAGCTTTCACCACTCCAAAGAGCACATCGGTGTGGATCGTCCTCTCGTGTGCTTCATCCAGGATGACAACGCTGTACTGCCGCATCAGGGGGTCTCCAATCGCTTCCCGAAGCAGCATTCCATCTGTTAAAAACTTGATTCTGGTTTCATCAGATGTCAGGTCGTCGAAGCGGACACTGTAGCCAACCTACAGGAGCGAATGTTACAGACAGCATAGAGTTACTTGTGTTTCTCATTGGCATTGTATCACAAAGGAAGACTCCAAAGCACTCTGGTAGGACAGAGCCAACTGGAACTGCAAAGAGGCTCTGGAAAGTGTAATGGTGTGTTTGCAGTCTGAGAGCAGTTAATCTTGCAAGTCTCATAATCACCCAAAGGATGCTCCCAACACTGTATCCCAGTTGGCTTTTTCCCAACTAGAAGCTCATTGCAATTGCCCCGAGTTTCCTTTCCTTCCTCCCCTGCTAGAAACTAGGCCATGATCTCCAAAGATTTTAGATGGGGAAAGTCTTTCTCCTCCACTTTCCTCCCACAGATTCACAGGTCTGTATGGATTCAGCACTCTGCTCTCCTTGACAGTGACTTTCAGTACAGGGAGCACTGGAAAAGAGTGCAAAACTTCTTGTTTCATTCATTAACAAGTATTTTTTTCAACTTGAGGAACACAAGAGAATAACCAAGAAGTAAAATACCACAAATACAGAGTCAAGCACATTCACCCATGCCACAGCAGCATGTAAACACAGCCTTTTTTTCCCCATTCAGGCATATTATTAAATGAAGATAACCACCGTGGCTGTTACTGTCTTTACCATTAAGCCCTGACACGGCCCCACTGTCACTGCAGCACTAAGCTAACTCCCTAAAGACGCTGTGAAACAACCTACCAGGCCTCCCAGCTCTGTCTTCTTCTCATCTGAGACTCTGGTAGCTAAGGCTATCGCTGCTACTCGCCGAGGCTGGGTCACAGCGATGGTGCCTTGGCGGCCAATTCCTGCTTCGTAGAGATACTGAGGGATCTGGGTGGTCTTCCCCGAGCCCGTTTCTCCTGAGGAACACCAAGGGAGTAGTTTTTCTATCAAATCCTCTTCATAAACCTCAAGGCACAAACTGTCATAACCAGCCCACCCTCGGTAACAAAGCTGTTACCGCTTTACTACACTTCACTACGCTCCTGTGCGGCCTCCCACCGGCTGCTGCGCTCCCCGGGGCCGCCGGCTGAGGGGAGCCGCGCTCGCCGAGCCCCGGCCGGGCTTATGGCGCTGGGGTCACCCGCTGCCTCCCTCCCCAGCCCCGCCGGCTCCGGCACTCACCGATGACGACGGCGCTGTCGAGGCCGCGGATGTGGCCCAGCAGCCGGCCCCGCACGGGGAAGATGGGCAGGCTGCGGCGCTGCTGCTCGACGGGCGGCGGCCCGCGGGGCTGCCCGGCAGGGCGCGCCGGGACCATCGCTTTCGGCCGCTTGGCCGGCGGCCCCTCACCGGGCAGCCGCATCGCTCCAGCCGGCCCCGGCACAGCGCAAGTTCCGCTGCGACCGCGCACGGGTTTGGCGTCAGCGGGCGGGCACGGCGCGGCCTGCTGGGAGATGCAGTGCGGGACCCGCGGAGCCACGGCAGCGGCTGCCGCGGTGAAACCGCGTCCACAGAGCCCAAAGCCCAGAGCAGAGGTGCAGATGAGCTGCAGGTAGCGTCTTAGAGAGGCGGGGTTGACACCTACAGCATCCCCGCTTACGAGCTGTTGGCACGAAGCTGTACCCGGCCCTTGCCGGGCTGCCCCTGGAATGCTGTGCTCAGTTCTGGTCCCCACTCTACAAAAAAGAGGAGGACGGGCTGGAGAGTCCAGAGAAGAGCCACAGAGATGATCCAAGGACTGGGCCAGCCATGCGAGGAATGGCTGAGAGAACTGGGTTTGTTCAGCCTACTAAAAAGAAGGCTCGGGGGAGACCTCATCACCATGTTCCAGTATTGAAAGTGGGTCTACAGAAAAGATGGAGACTCCCTTTTTACAAGGAGTCCCATGAAAAGATGAAGGGTGATGGGTGTAAGTTACTCCTGGGGAGATTCCAAATGGACACAAGAGGGAAATTTTCCACAGAGCAATCGGCCACTGGAATAACCTTCCCAGGAAAGTGCTGGATTCCCCAAGGTTGGCTACTGTCAAGATTCAGCTGGACAGGGTGCTGGGACATCTAGTCTAGGTCATGCTTTGAAAGAAAGGTTGGACCAGATGATCCCTGAGGGCTCTCCAACCTGGTATTCTATAATGCTATGAAGTAACCTCCAACATCCCAAGCAGCTGAGGATACACCCTCCAAAGAGGAGTCTGGTATTTAAAAAAGACTTCTTTGTGGGACAGGCTGCCCAAGAGTGGTTTCAAGGGCAATTAAAGCCCAGGTGAGGCAGTAATCTGCCAGCAATAGTCCATTTTGTCCTGTGATACAAGTAAGAACACTTAAAAGTTCCTCCCAGATGCAGCTGTGTGGATGCTATGGCATTACTCTGTAAAGAGAAGAGTACTATCTTACTCTACCAGAGTGAAAGGCAGCGTGTAAGGGAAAGCAGCTTTGGCAGAGCGAGGACAAGTGATCTTACCAGCACATGATTTGAGCAGCCACCCTCAGGCAAGAGCACAACACTACTCCACAGTCAGGTTCTAGATTTACAGAAGGTTTTATCCCAGCAGCAGGGGTGTCTCTTCTCTCCATCCCCACTTCCTTACATCTCACCAGCTCTTAAACACTGAAGTAAAAAAAGGTTTTGATCCAACTCGTAAAGCAACACTGCCCAAAGCGGTTTTAGTACTCCTGGAGAGTAAGATTTAGTCTATTTTAGAAAAAAAATAGAAATCTCCCTTAAGTTTTTATAACCCTTAACAGATAAAATGCAGATACAAACGGATTCACTGTTTTGTTTTTCAGAATCTAATACACTGCTTGCAGACAAAACATTGCCTCTTGAGATCCCAACACTTTCATCTCCTGAATTACAAACAAGTTAAAAACCTGTAGCTGATTTTTGACAGCAGCAACATCTGAGACTGAACAAGATGACCACCTGGGTATCAAGGCTGAGCCCATCCTCCCACATATAGGAGGAAGATGCAATTTCAACAATCTCTCTTTTTATCTATTACAATATAAAGAGCTACAGCAGTAGAGTCCATAGCATCTTAGGAGTGACTGAACGGGTCAAGCTGAACCATGCTCCTAATTCCTTATGTAGCTCCTCATCTAGGTATTTATAATCAATATCACTTCAAGCTAAATCCTGTTCAGTGTCACTGACCTGTGCTGGACACTCAATCATCCCATAACAAACTTCAGACCACAAATTAAACACCTTGAGCAGACAATCCTGCTTCCTAGCAGTTCCAAGACACGCTTGTGGAAAAACCTTCCATTAATGCTGTTTCTTCAGGGACCTGCTTTTCCCTACTTCTGCTTTTAGCCAACTGCATCAAGACTACAGGATTTTACAAAGGATTAACCAAAAGGATCCACACAACATTTTATTCACCTCATCATCTGAGATATTTGAGCAGTTCTGACTCCAGACAAGTTTTCTTCCCTAGAGCTCCAAGCCATTTCATAACCATTTGGAGTGTGCATGCGTAGGGGGGTGGATTTTGTAGAACTACTTATTTAAACCAGTTAGACTCAAATCTGAACGCACACTCTTGGGGGGCAAAGCCATCAAAATGCAGTCTCAGCCTGGCACGCGTATCCACATAGAGTCACATTCCAGAAACCCAGCTGGCAAAGTGAAACGCCTGCATTATGCTGCATGTTGTATTTCTTACCATTCAAACATGACCGGAGACAATAGCACCTCAGACTAAAAAACCTTGTGCCACTGAAATAGAAACTTACACTTTCAACCATCTTCTAGTTTTATCCAAGAATAAAAAATGAGTTTAAACCCCAAAAAGTTGGGTTTGTCTCCTGTAAAGTTTTCCATATAGATTCCTGTATCAAATAACTTGGAAAAAAACCAAACCACTTTAGAAATCACTTCAAACAAGTACTCATGGCCTTGTTAACTGAAGCTGACAGGAAATGGTTTCCAGTTTTAGGTTTTTGGCTCCACTGGATTAGTATTTTCATTACCAGCACAATAAATTCCCTGACTGGGAAAGACAGGAAGTGGTAGTCTGGAAGTGTCTTGGATCAGACTGCATAAAGTGCTTGTATTCAAAACCATAGAGCTGTCAAAAAGTGTCCTTTCTGCGATGGGGAATGAAAAGTCCCCAGTATGGATCTTTGCTCAGGTCGGTCTCTCCCAGTTCTCTCTGCGTTTTGGCACAGACACTTATTAGCCTCCAAGGCGCTGACCTTCTCCCCATGCAAATCCTCCTGGTCGTTCTTCTGGCAAAAGATTGTAATTAGGATCATCTTCTGGTGTATCAAATATTGCTTTGCTGGAGAACAGAACAGAGATTTCCCCCCTTTAGAATGTGTGTTTCACAATAAGACCAAGACCAAATTCTGCACTTGTAACATCATCCCCCCTCAGAAACAGGTTGCTGAAGCATGCATCATTTGTACCCAAGTCACACTTGCTCTCCAATTAGACGCCCCGGGAAGAAGGGCTGGAATTATGTGCCTAAATCAACCAAGACTGACAAGGTTCAGCTAAAAACTAATTTTCAGTGAAGAAATTTTTCCTTCTATCCGTGATTACAGCCCTCTCCACAAGAGGGAACTGAGCAGGAGTAGCACTCAGTACCATGAACACTGAAGTTTTCTGCCAAACTGTGAAATGAGGATGACTGACAGGACAAAAAAAATTAGATCTATTATATTTAACACCTCAGTCACTGTTCATACACAGCAGGACTCAGACACGCATCTTTGGTGCCACCAACAGGCAAAGACTAACAAGTGTTACCGAAGAAATCAAAGGTTACCCTTCAGCCCTTGTCCTGAAGAACATAGTTCCCATTTCCACATCTGTAAGATCCTCCCCTCCCTTGTTTGACAACACGAGTTAAATGAAAAAGCCACTACAGGCACAGCACAGTTCTGCCTCAAGCTGCCTGATTTACCAGAAGCTGCTGTGACTGAATTATAAACAGTTTTCCACACAAGCACTTTTTCTACATCATTCACACGTCTTTAGCTTTACAACCAGTACTTACAGGACAGACGGCGTTCTCAGAAGCTTCCCACCACCAGGCTGATTGGGAAAGACATCCTCTAAGAAAAAATATATATGCCCAACAGCAATGCCTAGCATGCAAAGAGAAGTCAAATGGTGATTTTTCAACACTTCTCTTTTACAACTTCCAAATGATTCACTAGAATTTTTAGGAAAAAAAACAACCAAAGCCCACGTTGATTCTTTCACAGAAAATATAAGAGAGAGGATAAAGCACGCTGACATCACATGAAATGCTTAATTCACACTACAAAACATAAGGAAAACTGTTTGTCATTATTAATCATACTGATGTTATAGCTTTATTATATATACTATTGATTTATTATATATATATACTATTGATTTATTATATATATATATATATATATACTATTTATTATATATACTATTGATAAAAATAGTAATATAAGCTATTTTACTTCAATAGTCTGCTGCCCAAAATCAGCTTACATAACTGGGCTAATTCCAAGTAATAAAAAGTTAAACCATGAGAAGCTTTTTCCATCCTTGTTAAAGCCCAACATATGCTGTGATGTTTAGAAATCAGAAAAGCCTGGTATATAGAACTGGTACTAAATAAAAGGCATTTAGCCCTTGGGTTTTTCCACATGTTGTTTCATGTAGAACACTGGCAGGAACAGATCCTTGTGATTCTTGCAATTGCTTACCCAGAAGATCCACAATGATGGAGTTCCCCAGCAGCAGTGAAAAGCCCATCAATACCCAGGGTAGAAATGGGGCTTGAAAGATGAGAAGACCAAAAAAGTTCATACGGACATAGGGATTCCTGCGGCTCCACACGTACACGAGCATTATTGTGAACGCCTGGCCCAAGAAAACCAAGTTTACAAACAGGCCAAAAAGCTGCAATGGGTAGTTAAAGAAAACCGTTCACCAGGTCATTGTTGGGAGGTCAAGCATGAGAAGTATTTCACAGCACAACTCATAATCCTGTGTTTTCCATACAACTGCTAACTCTGCTTTCCATATTCAAGTAAATCAAACCTACTGGAGATCAAATTCAACACCTACAGCAGGATTCAGTATACTTGCAGCAGGAATAATCTCTTTAATATAATTTAGCATGAAATCACTGAACCACCAGCACTGCTCTGAGATAAACTGAGCATCCTTTCATCCATAAGCTCATTTCCATGATCCTGTCAAGCAGTAAAGAGCCTGAAAGACCAGCTCTGTATTAACAGCACCAGCTGCCCAGCATTCAAAAGTACTTCAACAAATACTGTTATTCCTTGTCCTAGAAAGCATATTATCATCTAAGATTAAAGACGAAAGTAACATGGTTTCAGTTCTCATTCATGTATCTTTAGCTTTAACAAAGCAGCTTGGAATAAAAGGATACAGTCATTAAAAGTCCTCCAAAAAGGAACATAAACACAAAATCTGCCGTCCGACCTCGAAAAGAGCCTTCTTCAAGCATTCGGCAGTAACGGTATCTGAAGCCACAGCTCAGGAAAATCTGATTGCAAATGGGTTTGGAGAAAGACCCAAGTGGAAAAGGATTCAATTCTACCTGAGCTTAGATGTTTTTATCAATTTACTCCATCGACTGGCTCTTTCTGGATACCTCAGCAGAGAGGGTGACCCAGGAGAGGGAAAAAAGGCGACTTGGGATTTTCTCCTGTTATGTCAGGACCAACCTGAAAGATCAGGTTTGTACAGCAAAGTCTTAGCACCACACATACAAATGGCAAAATTCTTGACAACTTATGCAGGAGATCCTGTTGCTGCCCATTCCTGACATCAGTGAAGTCATCATTGCTGAAATCCCAGGAGCTTCATGGTGGAGCAGAACAGGACCTTTGCCTACATGCACACATAGCCACGTGCCTGTGCTCTGGAGTTGTGCTTTCTAAGGAATGCAAGAAAACTTCATGAAGGATACAAAAAGATCATGTTAAATAAAAAATTAAAGCCAACTGGTCCAAAGAATAAGTAGTTGGTGATTAACCTCCATACCTGGAAATAAGACAAATAGAAGGACTTTAAACACGACAGCTTATTTTTATCGCCTAAATAGAAAAGCAGGTAACAATGTAACTGAACTCTCCTTTACAGTCCATGAATCTAAGACTTATGCTAAGAAACAGTGATCTGCACTCTAGCTTCGTTAGCCAGACTGAAAACCCCCAGTCATTTGCCACACTCAATTCTGAGAGGCCAGGCACTCTCAAACTCAACAGCGTCCTTTGAAAACCCCACATACTTCAGAAAACACTTACTTGAAAGTGCTTAAATATTAGCTCAGGGTTGAAGTACAGCTGAAAGGGTGTGATTAGTTCTAATTGCTGGAAAAGAAGAGAACACACGATGGAACCAACACACCAGGTTATGCGCACTCAAGTAAGTAACCCCTTTCTTCTGTGCCAGAAGAGGCCAACAAGTCCCCTGCCAGCAGAACCGAGCCTCGATAACCCCCTCTCCCGTCGGTGTTATTTACTGGTGCTTTGCACCCTCCCAGCCCTCCGCACGGGCTGCCTGCAGCGAGTTCCCCCTTCAGAGCGCCCTGAAGGCCCGAGCCCTGGGTGGAGGTGCCTGAGGGAACCCCTGCTCCCCGGTGAGCCTCACCCCCACTCCCGCGCACCCTCCGCGCCCCGCCGGCTCTGAGGATGGCCCCGGGGGTGCGGACTCACCACGGCGGCGGTGGTAAGGACGCAGGCCGTGGTGTAGGCGCGCGTCACGGGCGGCACCTGCAGGTACTCCTGCCGGAAGGTCTGGTACGCCATCTTAGCTCTCCCCACCCCTCTTCCGCCGCGCCTCTGCGTCTGCACGCACAAGCTCAGCCAACCCCCGCCAGAGCCAATCGGCTCCGGCACCGCCCTTGCGCTCTTATTGGTCAACCCCTCGCTTTCCCCGCCCCCGCGAGCTGGAGCCCCTGATTGGTTGCGGCGGGGCGGTCCTCCTGAGGAAGCTTGAACAAGGCGGGAAGCCGTGAGAGGAGCGGGCGGCGGCGGCGGGACCCGGTTTCCCTCGGCTCCGGGTTCAGCTCTTCCCGCGTGTGCCGGGGCCGGAGCTAGGCTCCTCTCGGCCTTCCCTCCGCCGCCATGTCGGTCAATCCCATGACCTACGAAGCGCAGTTCTTCGGCTTCACGCCGCAGACGTGCATGCTGCGGGTCTACACCGCGTTCCAGGATTACCTGTTCGACATGATGCTGCTGGTGGAGACCGTCATCCTGAAGAAGCTGGAGGGGCTTTCCGAGGGCAAGATCAGCCCCCTCCACATCCGGAAGGGCACCGAGAAGTTCCTCCTCTTCCTGAAGGAGAACTTCGATGAGCTCTTCGGTAAAATGGAAGAAATGCTTCTGCAGCTGGTGCTGAACATCCCCAAGAACGTGCTCCTTCCCGAGGACAAGGTCCACGAGCAGTATCCCTACAGCAAAGAGCAGTTCCAGGCGCTTCAGGATGAGATCCATCAGCTGCAGGAGCAGTACAGGGCGGAGGTGACCGCGGGGCAGGCGCTGCGGGCGGAGCTGGAGGAGCAGGAGGTTGTTGAGGCGGAGCTGGAGAAGATATTGCAGTGTTCCGTTGGGCTTGAGAATATCTGCAGGGAGCACTGGAACTGCAGCTTCAGGGAGAGCTTTACTTTCTTGACACCCAGCCTTAAGAAACTGCAAGGTACGCTGAAAGGTATCGAAGAGAAAAGCAAGAAACTAAAGAAGTACGATACTGAATCACGAGATGCTGAAAAAGCAGCTCGCTTAAAATGACAGGCGCTCATCTTTGCAGGAGCATCTCCCATAGTCCTGACCCCTCTAACCCTGCCAGGATCTAGACTGTTGAGCTATGCCTGTTTGTATCTATTTAGCACCAACCCAGGGAAGCAGGGGAAGAAAAAAGCCCTGGACAACCTGGCTCTGGAGACACCTTCCACCACCACAGTTGTGAGCATTAACTGTGAACACAACACAGCGTTCATTTAATTTTAGGATTAGTGAAGAAGAAAAGAATGAGTAAGACCTGCAGGAATGTGTGATTTTCCAGCTCCGGGAGCCAGTGCTTTAGTCAGTGAAGATGTGCCTTGCTAAGGCTATCGCTGCCTTTTAAAGGCCAAGAACTAGGAATTGTGTTGCTTTATATGTCTTGGTTTGGTTGGTTTAACTTTTGTTGTCCAGTGGCCTTTTTCTACTAAAAAAGTTAATTTCATTCATGTTTAATCATTCTCCTGTAGAAGCATTGTGAAGGTGGACTGTAAGGCTTGTGGTCACTGAAGCTGCTTAAGCTTGTTCCAGCTGCACTTGAAGTACATCACAGTCTGTGAGCATCTTCCCACTAGCCTCACCAGGTTTTGAGCCTCCTGAACTATCATGAGCTATCCATACTGGTTTCTCCTTTACTAGATTAGATGTTTGAAACTTGTGAATAGTTTAGAAGCTACTGCAATAAAAAACACATATTAAAAGCATGAATACACTTTGCTGTTCTTTTTTTTTTCCTGACTTCTGAAGACTTTACACAGAATCAGCTTGGTAAGAACAGTATCTTTAAGTATATATTGCCTTCATGTGTGGTTGGGATCTGTGGGATTTGGTGGTCCTGAAATGCTCCCAGAGGAAATTGATTTCCGATGCTGAGCTCTGGATCTCTTTAGTGAATGTTTGTTGAGGTGGAGGCTTGGTTTCAGGGGTGGCAAAAATTGGGAATAGAACCAACAAAGGTCTCCACAAGAGAGCTACAAGGAAGAACTTGACAATGGGGATGAAATGACCTATCCCTGCCTGTCCTCCAGGGCGTGGCTCAGTGGAATTGCTTCCAAACCTCATCAGGTCACTGATAGCAGTCCTCAAAATGTTTGGTGTCTTCTATCAGAACTAAAGAGGAGAATTAGAGGTGTGAAAGGCAGTTGATTCCAGCTAAACAAATGCCATTTAGCTGAAATAAATGAGAGAGCAGCTCTGTGAAGAAAGCAGGACCAGGACCTTTGCCAGGAGCCCTCTAGAAACATGGCTTCTCAAACTCAACTGCTATTAAAAGCCTGTAACCCAACTTCTCCTCTTCATTTTCGGTCCTAAACCCACTTTTAAGAGTCTAAGTCTTTAACTGTAGGGGGGTGGCTACATGTAGAAGGGTGTTGCTGAATATATTCCCTCCCAAAGAGTAATGACACATCTCACATCCCTGGTGTTTCTGTAGCAGGATATTGAGGAACAATTGCTTGGTGGGAGGGAATGACACTAGTTTTTTAAGTGCCTGCCCGTGAAATTCAGATAAGCATTAAAAGTACAGATCAAAAAGTACTTGTACGCATGTATTAAAGTAACATTTTCAGTTAAATGGTGAATGGACAGACACAGAAGTTTCACCAGTGAGGTGGTGACGCTTACCTTGCCTGATGCCAACGTGATGGCATGAAACTGGGAACACAGCACAAAATCAGCCCCAGTGAAGGAAACATCCCCATCACTGATCCCGACGCGCAGATGCTGGCCAGAGGATGCGGGCAGCAGAGGGCACCAGGAGACCAGCCCAGCGCTTCCTTCGCAGAAACAGATGGATTATCCCCCCCCCCCACCCCGCTGTAACTTTCCTGTGCACCAGGAATTATCCAGTGTCTCCTCAGAAAAGGATATCAGATATAAGGACGGCCTCCGAGCTTAGGCAGAAGTTCTTCCCTGTGAAGGTGGTGAGGCGCTGGCACAGGGTGTCCAGGGAAGCTGTGGCTGCCCCATAGTCCAGCAAGCACTCCAGCGGCAGAGCTGAGGTCTGAGGGGAACAAAGTCTCTATTTCTTCCCAGGATAACACACATTCCTAGTCTGGGACATGCAGGAGCGCTGAGGATGTCCCAGCAGCTGGTTACACCATCAGGACGGGGAAAGGCTTCGAGTCCCTCTGTGGCCATTGGGACTACGATGTGGTCAGCAGTGGGAAAGGAACCAGCACCATGTCCCAGGGGTGGTGGTGCCCCCAAAAAGCCCTGCAAACGCCGGGGGCTTCAGTTCCCAATGCAAAGGGGAAACGAGAGTTGCAATGAAGATTGGCTTTGGCATCATTCACAGCCAATGGGAGCCCTGGGGGCCGGGCGGTGCAGCCCCCTCAATGTATTCACGGAATGAGGATGCAATTAGCAGCTGTTAATAAACCCACACCCGGCCAAGTGCCAGCCTGGGGCCGGGGCCTCCTCATTAAAAGCTTTAACTACAGACAGGAAACGCTGGTGGCAGCCACAGGCTTTAATTGCTTCACCTCTAGCTGTCGGTGAGTCAGCTCCCTCCCTCAGGTGTTTGGCCTGCTGGCCCCATCCCTTTCCCCATCCTCACCCTCCAGCAGGCCTCAAGGGGCAGGGAGGGGATGCTCACGCAGCGACATCTCATTTGAATGATAAAAGAAGTCCCGTTATGCCAAGAAAAGTCCTTTCACAGGGATTTTGGCTGGCCCAGCCTAAACAAGAGCATCCCCCTTCCCAAAACAGCCCTAAGAAACCTCCCCTGCCATAAACCACAGAGACTGACAGGCAGGGAGACTGCGCCGCACCAGGGGCGATGCGACTTATCCCGCTTGGTGTGCACTCTCCCTTAATGTGTTTGCACATCACACACCGGATGGGAGATCTCCGAGTGCCTTGGTGGGATTTATGGAAAGCTGCCCTGGTGCTGCCTCCCCCCGTGCCCCAGCTCCAGCATTAAAATAAATGGGGCACAGAAAATGGGCTTTCAGGTCACATTAGTGGCAAAGCATTGATTTACTCAAGCGAAGAAACTCCGTCAGGGCTCGGTTGCTGATGCCTCCTGGCCCTGTTTGCTGGACCTCCCTGGAAACTGCTGTAGGAAAGATCGCAGTAAATGTTTGGCTAGAAAGGGATCACTTTCACATGTAAAATCTTTGTTCCCTCCCCATAATTAAATCATAGGAAAGAGGGAGTGCCACCAACCAGCCTCTGCCAGAGGGAAGCCCTTGGAGGCAGCTGTGCATGGTGTGGAGCCACAAACAGGGCAAATCATGGTTCGGAAGCTGGTTTAGCTCTGCCTTGGCTGTAACTAAGGGCTCAGGCTTCTGCTTCAAACCCACCACCCAAAGCAAAGGTAGCAACTGGTTACCAGCCCCCAGACCTGCAGCGTGTAAGGACACACATCTAATACCAGGCCCGGCAGAAGCATCTGCCCATTGCTTGTGGGAAATCACTGTGGGAAGTTTAATTTCAGCCTGAAAAGGGAAAGAATAATAAACTCAGCCAATGAACTAGAGAAATAATAACAGGGCAGGATCGAGCCTTTGGCGCTGATACCCTCGCTGTGTGCCCTTACCCATGTGCCTGCTGCTGGGCTATTGTTACCTCTTGTCCCTACAGAATGGGAATTCTCCTGCTGCTCTGCCTCACTTATCCCTCCGGGGCTGTTATTATTCCTACTTACCCAACTCAGAATGTTATTCCATCCTGTCACCTTAATTTCTAATAATTAGTATTTGCTGTAATGCTGCTGCAGAAGTCAGCTCTTAATGAATATTATAATAAGCACTAAATTATCATTTACTGCTCACGAATTCCATGTTGAAACACAGCCCATTTAAAAGAAAATGAGGGGGAAGCAGCTTTCAAGCCATTTATGTGGCTGGGTCAAACCCCAGCTTGAGTGCCCAGCGCGATCCCAAAACAACCATAAACCCTGAAGGCATTTACTTGCCTGGGACATGCCACTGGCCAAGCCTTGGGGCTGGATGTGACCCACTGAGGTGGGAGCAGGATGCTGCATCCCCATGTTAGAGGGCTGGAACTGGATCATAGATGATCTTTAAGGACCCTTGCAACTCAAATCACTGTGTTAGGAACTGCACTTACACTCGAGTGTCATTTCTGTGGACTTTATTGCCATTTTCTGTTCAGGTCTAGAGTAGAAAAGCATGCAAAAAATAGCCTCTCTATTCATGGTACATATTTACAGTGTAACAGCCATGCGCCGTTACGGTACTGAGTGCATATACATCATGCTTGAATGACAGCAGAGTACATACAGCGTCATAGTTAACATCAAATGTAACAAGAGACTTAAATAGCAACAGAATAGGCCTGTAAGTCGGAAACAGCAGCAAACCTACGCACAGAGGATCTGAATTGTACCCTCCAAAGCTGCAGCTCTTGTTCTCAAATTCACACCAGGTTTTGGAACACTTTGCCTGACGGTTCGTGGTCACTGACGCAGGGCATGGGCTAGCAGGGACTCTGAGCATACATGGCTTTCCTTCGGGAAGGGAAGGGGAAAGGCAGCCACTGATTCCCAAGCTCGTTTCCTTCCCTCTTCCCATAGAAGGCTGCATTCAGAACAACAGGGTCATGGGAGAATCCAGGTTGGGAGAGACCTGATCAGAGCATGGTCTTCTGTAGGAGGCTCTGGGCCAGAAAGGAAATCCCTTCCACTGCTTTGCTCAGCAAACACCACTGTAAATGTGCCCTGGTGAATGGAGAACCTTGGCACCCAAACTAGGCTATACAAACACACAAACCCCACTCTATCTGCCTTCCAGTCTGCAGTATTCCTGCTCGACACCTGATGTGCTCATGCTCTCAGCAGCACTGCAGCACAGCCCTTCCCTCAGGAAGGTGTTTACATTTACTGATCCCCATCCCCTGGGGACAGAAAGGAGCCTCTCCTGCTATCCCCATCCACACCAAGGTGAGATCCCTGCCCGAAGCAAGGACCATCTGTTACTGTGGCTGAACAGTGCTGAGCAGACAGCAAACACTGAGAAGGACACCTGCAAAAAGCAACCAGCCATCTGCACAGGAGGTGCTGGTCCCAGAGGACACGAACAAGACACATCACTGATGCCACCATGACCAACACAGGCCAGGCCTGACTTATCCACACTCAAAATGATAAAGAAAACGTGTGGAACTTATCTTTCAGAAAGCTCTCTTTTGCTGGGCAGCTTCTTGTGTCTCAAGGCACTGAGAACATAGAACATCATCACAGCCCAAGCCACACTCACTCCTGCTGGGGATGTGGTTTCTCTTGTGGCCACAGGCTCCTACATGGATCAGGCTGGAGACACCGTGCTGCAGCCAAAGCTTCCAGGTCTTCCTCCTGCCCCCAGCAGCACAGACACTGGAAACCCCCAACCACAGCCCCCTACAAATACCCTCTCTGTCCTGCACCCCATGGACCTGCTCCTGCTCCAGGGCTAAACCACACGGCTACACCTCATCTGCCGTTTCTCATGGAGACATCACTGGGAAAACCACGGCCCAAAGCTGAGCCCCTGCGCAGGGCTCAGTGTTAGAACACAGTGAGTGGTTTTCCAGGCATCCATTCACACGGTGCAATACATCAGTAATGAGCTGAAAACCTCATTTATTTGCAAATGTGACATTCACAGTGATGTATTCCTGCCCAAAGGGGAATACTGCAGTGAATGTCTTCAAGCCTCTGCCAGACAGGAGAGACTAAACCATGGTTTTCACTTAGCACTGCCTCACAAACTGAAGGCTGAGAGCTATCGGTTGAGCAGGACAAACAAATCTACTGCCTGCAGACCAAAGAGATGTCTGATTTAACCCAAAGAGAGATTCCCTTCAGGGTCTCTCAGTCCTTGCACCTAGAAAAGCCAACCAAAGCAGACCAGGGCTGCCTCTGCCATCACTCATCAGGGCAAAAGGACCTGTTCCCCAACACACAGACCCCAGCTAACACAGTTCAGAGCATCCCCGTGCTTCAGGAACAGGTAAGTGAGGATCTGGAAGGAAAAACACACACAAAAGCATCAGAGCATGCCTGCACTAGATCTTGCTTCTGGAGGAGCCCTGCCATGACAAACCCTATCTGCTCCTTCACAGAGAGAAGCAAGACAAGTATCTCACCATCCAGCTGAAGAGAACAACTTTCCTGAGCAGATAAATGGGCTGGCTCACCAGAGCCAAACAAATACCCTCTCTAGTCTCTTCCTTTCTTCAGAGCAGGAGCAGCGTTGCTCCAAGCTGCCCTAAACACACACATAAAGAAGCCAGGATTTCATTTTCCAGCCAAGCCAGAAGCAGAGCATATTCCTGCTGGAGTCCCACCCACCCTTGGAATAAATGTGTTTCTCTTGCTGCTTGTGCCATGTTTACATTTCATTTCATGCCAGTTCTCTGGCTGTCTGAGACATGATATGACTTGTGGAGACTGAAAAGAAAGATGCCCGTGGCTGGCAGTTTAACAAGGTTTGACACAAGCTCAGCTCTACACCTCGGGTTATTTCTTGGGCCTCTGGACACAGCTCCAGGAGGATTTCTCTCAGCTGAAAAGGCAATCTTTTCACAGTAGACGTTTGGGATAATCATAAACCATATCCAACCCCCTCAAAAAACTGAGGTGACACTTGAGCTGCCCCTAAAGGAACATGACATAGAGCTGATATGTAAAGGATCATTTGGTTGAGGCTGAGAAAAGCCTTGCCCCTCTGGCTCCCACCCTCTTGGGTGTCATCAGGATAGCCCCAACAACTGACTGCATTAGCACATTATTCTTACCATATATTAAATATACAATAAGTAACCCTACATTTGCTGTCTCAGAGCTCTTTGGGCACAACCCAAGTATTGCTTAGACCTCAGAAGTCCCAGGGAGATAAGGATTACCAGTGCTTCCTTTTCTCCCTGGGGTAGGGTGACTTCCCAAGACATGTCCATGTCCAAGGTCACTCCTTCACGCAGGCTGAGAGCCCATTTTCCCACAAACTGGAGGACAGACACTTTGTTCCTGCTCTTTCCTCTGGGCTGCTCATCCCTGCCCCTGTGTGCAGCAGGATGTGACGGCATCCCAGCGCGTTGTCCCCAGCAGAGCAGTTTGTGTCCAGAGATCATCCCCTCCACGGGCAGCGGTTCCTCCTGACCAGGCATAGAATCATCATGGAATTGTAAAACACCAGGTTGGAAGGGACCTCAAGGATCATCTGGTCCAACCTTTCCTGACAAAGCGTGTCCTAAGCCTAGATGTCCCAGCACCCTGTCCAGCCAAATCTTAACAGTGTCCAACGTTGAGGAATCTACCACTTCCCTGTGGAGATTATTCCAATGGCTGATTGCTGTCATTGTGAAAAGTCTTCCTCTTGTGCCCACCTGGAATCTCCCTTGTGCCCATCACCCCTCATCCTCTTCCATGGGACTCTTTGTAAAAAGGGAATCTCTGTCTTCTTTGCAGCCACCCTTTAAATACTGGAACCAGCCCCTCCTCCTGCGTTTGTGGAGCCCCCCTGTACTCTCAGACTTGCCAAGTCCCCATCTCCCTTTTCACTCCTTTTCAATGGGTGCTTAATCTTCATTACAAGGCAGCAGGATCCAAGCAGACCACAGGCCCTGGGGGATGCTGAGCACGCAGTTGGTGAGGGCAGATGCACCAATGCAGGCAGGAGTTACCATCCGGATGCAGAGCACGGGCCCACAGCAGTAACCTTTACACGATCTAATGCCTTTGCCTGCTTTAAAAATTAAAGGTCTCCTCAATAAAATACATCAGCTGCAACATTATTTCCCAATTTCCCAATATTTCCAGGCAAGATATGGCTGTTGACTGCTTCTGGCATCCCACCGGGGTGGCTGAAGACAAGCAGGCTGGGACAGGCAGCAGAAGGCATCAGCAGCAAAGCCCAGCTACAAAACCATTGGGAACCACCAAACCAGACTGCAGTAAACAGGATGGGAACGGCAGCTGCTGCCAACAGCCCTCATACATGTATCCCCTCACACGAAAAAGTTAGGGGACAAAGTCCCAAGCCCTCAGGATTAACCTAAAAAGAGGCAGTAAGATGATTATGTAGGAACCAAATTTACCAGTGTCCTTTATTTAAGTACTACAAAATAAGAATTCAGTCCCATTGGCTTCCCAGGGGCATGCACAGACCCCATAAAGCTCAAAGGAAAATACTGACATTATTTTGATGGATTGATGTCACTGGTTTTTACTCTCTGAGCGTGAGAGTAAAATCCCTGATGTATACACACAGTCTGTATAGCCAACAGCCACTGAAATAGCTGCATTTGCCCTTTGAAGGGGGATCTCTCACCTGGTGTCAAACTGTAGAGATGAAGCTTCTAATCCCAGGTTTAGAAGCAATCTATGGATAAAATAGCAGCATGTGCAGAAAAAGTACAGTCTTAAAATAAAATTAAAAAATAAAGCCTCAAAACCCAAAAGATCATGTTTTAATCTCATTTGTAGCTTTTCCTTAGCCTAAACCCCTTCCATCCTTGGGAGTTACCCCAGTTTGGGTCATTTATCCAGAAATTAAAGTTTTAAAGCATCAGGTACATGATTTTATAGAAGCCAAGAGACGAGTGAGGGGAAGATAATCACCCTTATATAAAATAAACCCAAACCTGCTACTTCTTTTCAGCTTTGAGTAGCATTCATGCGTGGACTGGGTGCAGCAGATGGAGTGCAGCCCTAGGTCTTTGGGAAGAGCACACTTGGTTAGCAGATGTCCTCAGTGGGGTTAAGCCTTCCTGCGTAAGAGCATACCCAATGCTCCAGATCCTTATGACATTCAAAGGCTGACTGCACATCAAAGAAAGGATCCTGTAGTTCTTCTGCTTTATGATGTTGCCCTGACCAAAGCCATTGATGCTGGCAGGATTCACCCTGTGCAAAACTGAGGGGTAAGACGAGAAGGGATAGAAGAGGAAGAAAGGCAGAGAGTGTGACTGTTCACTCCAAAAGCAAAATCTCATCCTCATTTCCCTGATATCTATAGAAATCTTGCCATCACCTCCAACAAGAGCAGGACTGTGTCCTCATACACAGAAGTGCATTAAATAAAACCGTTGCCGGGTTTTAACCTGGCTTTGATGTAATTGTTTTTCCTGATGCTTGAAATAAAGAATGCAAAGAGCAAAGAGAACATCTCTGGGGAGATTGATGCCTAAGACAACGTTTGGTTTGCTGCGGTACAAATAAAACCACATTCATCAGCCAAGACACCCAACTACAAAGCCCACACATGAAGCACAAGTGGAGAGCAAGGCACACACGGAGGAGCACACGGACACCTGGCATGAGGAATGCAGCTGCCCATGAAGCCAAGCCAGTCCCCTGGAGCAGTGCTGCCCGAGGACTCGCTCTTCTTATTGCTGCTCGGTTCCTCCTTTCTGGTTTCCTGGGTTGGTCCATGTTTGTTTCTGGTTTTGTTTGCTTTGCAGGCCCCAGACTCAGTGATGAGGGCAGATGTGTGCTAGACAACACCACGATGGGTACAACAGCAGCAGCATGTGAGCGACCAGCCCATAACAGCCAGGCAGCTTCAGGATGTAGCTTCGTCTTCACACACGTTGGGCAGCTCCGGGTCCCTGCCTCCTTCTCTGCTCCCTTGTTTTCTACATGAATGCAAGGAAATAAAGAGATTATAGGCACAAAGCAATGTGAGAAATAAAGCAGGGGGTGTTTCTTCCCCAGCTCAACAGCATCAATATTGAGAGGAAACAGGAAATAATCAGCCTGTTGTGCTGATACCACATAACCGGCTCGATGCACTGCAGGACTGAGCAGCTTGTGCCTATGCAATTGTTCGGTGTCTGCACCCCAAAGACTGAGCTTTGCACTTCCCTGAATGCCCTTCTCCTGGCTGCAGCATCACAAGCAGGTACCTGACTCTTGGAGAAAGTCTTGCAGACCAGCTGCAATGTTTCCAGATTACCTAGCTTGCATCTGGGGAGATGTGGTTTGCTTTTCTTTCATCTGAGGTGTTCTTTCACAGGTCAGAGTGCTGGCTTCATACCATAACTGCTTCTCCAAAGCAAGAACAGTTTAATAATTGAAGTAAAAAATAATAATAGGAAATAAGGAGAGGAATAAACCCCAAACCAGACAAGTGATGCACAATACAATTGCTTACTGCTCACTGACCAATGCCCAGACCATCTCTGAGCAGCAATCAGTGACTCCCTGCCAACTCCCCCGTTTTCTACACTGAGCTGGATGTTTTATGGTATGGAATATCCCTTTGGCTAGTTCAGGTCAGATGTCCTGTCTCTGCTCCCTCACAGCTTCTTGTGCCCCTTCTCACTGGCAGAGCATGAGACTGACAAGTTGCTTCACTCAGCAACTATTAAGGATGCAGCTAAGGATGCTAATGCACTGCATGCTAGGGCATCCTTGAGGAGTGACACCTCTACCCAGCCCAGCCATCCATAAGACAGCCCATGACTAAGATTTAACCAGAGAAAACTATCGCAGCTCAAGACTGAATGGAGAGCAGCTCATTTGGGTCAGCCCAGAGCTCTCCCAGTGGGGCATCAGAGGCAGAAGCACAGGGGAGCAGTGGAGCAGAGATGGCTCCAGCTCTCTTTCTTTTGCATAACCACTAGGTATTACGCCTGAGCCTGAATTCCAAAGCTTAGCCTTTCCCAAATTCTGTAGCTATTCACCCTGTGAACATGGGGCTGAACAGCAGTTCCTGCTAAAACCCAGCTGGCCTTCTTTCATCCCTCCCTCCCTCCCTAAAAAAAGGCTGAAATGCCAAAGAATCACAAACAATAGCAATAAAAAAAGCATACATAAACATCATTTTCACACACAGAGAACTACCGCAGTAAAATTGCTCCTACAGGAAGAAGGGATGGAGCCGAATGTTCTCACTACCACACAAATCACACAGGCTGAGGAGAGGACATGGGTTTCTACAGCACCCAGGGGAAACATAAACACTGAATTACCTTAAAGATGGATGCAAATATGTGTTTAAGAGGAGCCTGTCCCTGAGAGCAAAACAGTGAGACAAAGAAAGTGATCATGAAGATGATGGCAGCAGGCAAAGGAGCTTGTCTTTCTGTATCTAACAAGCCTAGTGAGCAGATGAAATGCAGGATGGATCATCAGTCCTGTTCATTTGCAGCCTGAAGCACAGATAAAGATGGGCACTGGTAGCACTGGTACAAACCCACTCCAGCCCTTACTGGGGACTGACGTCTGGCTGTGCTTTCCTGGGCTGTGTGATTTAGCACCAGTGGATCACAAGGATACCTACCTGCACCGTGGGGCATGGCTCTTCCTGTGAGACATGCAGTTCTCATCTTGCAGTGAAAATTGTTATGGCTTTTGGTTGGGTTCGCCTCTGTTCTGACACATCTACATGGTACCTATCTGAAATCTTCCTGGGACTGGAGAGACAGACACCAAGCACTAGCAGAGACCAAGGGAGCATCTTCAGTGGACACATCTGGCAAATTTAAACCCAGTCTGCAGCCATTCCCTTGTCAAAGCTGATGCTGTAAACCTGGCTGCCCCAGGGGGATCTCTGCAGCCTAGTTCTGAGCAGCCCTGTGGCACTGAGCCCTGGGACTTTCTCAGCACAAAGCCCCCATGAGACCAGTACCTCTGGGCTGCTTTGGGAAAAACTGTTTCTGCTTGGAGACCTGGGGCAGCCAGTTTTTTACCTCCCTCTCGCTCCTGCTTCCTCGTGCCTAAGCCTACACGGACAGAATGGCCCTAAGGGCAGTAATGACTCTTGCCTTCTTTTTGGTAAGGCTGGAAACAGGGTAGGCTTTCTCAATCCAGCCTGATCCCCCATACAGGAGCTGACAACCACACTTCATCACTCGTAATAGCAGCCATAATGAGAAAGTAAATTGGGTCTGTCAAAACACGGCAATTAATTTGATAGGTAGTAGTTGCAATAAATGAGAGCAATAAAGTGTGGTAAAGCCAGGGCTGACTCAATTAGGAGAAATCTGAAGCAGAAGAAATGTAGCAAACACTGCTAAGAGAAACCCAGAACTTAGCTGGCAATGCTAGAGAGCTCTGGATAGGAGCACTCACACATGAGTTCTAGGTGTGTGGAGGTGCTGCTGTTGCAAAACAACTGCTGAATGGGAGCATCTTCATTTTAGTCCCTTCTACCTGGTGAATGTGTCTGCCATTTTAACAGCTGCCTTTTTCACTTTTCAGTGCTATTAAACAAAGTGATAAATAAGACTCGGGAAAGGATTTGCTTCTGCCAGATCTAAGGAGTGCTAAGAAAGCCCTCTCTCCTCCCAGTACTAATTTAAGAGCTATTTCAAATCACTAGGGTCTTAATGGTGTCCTCTAAAGGAACAAAGGCTGTGGCAAACATGAAAGGCCTCCTGCTATCTCAAAGACTTCTGCACAAAGCCTTTCCAAGAACAGAGCCCAGCATACTGTGTATAGGTAGTGCAGAGAGAAATTAAAAATAAGGATTCAACCACATGATTTAGCTTCCTCCTCTCCAAATCCCAAAGAGGGAGCTTAAAGGACAGATCCATTTTAAGAACCATCAGTTAGACATCAAATACCAGAAAGCAGACTCAGCTGTCAGAGGATTTCCTGCAAAACATATTCTCAGTATGGGCACAGATGTAAGATGCTCGAAGCAGCAGTGAGTGGGGCTCTGGCAATTTCACATGCAGCCTAATTAAATACAATGTGAAACTGGAGTTTTCTAATTGCCTTTCCTCTTTCCTTATATAGAACTGTAGAATCAACTGGGGTGGCAAAGACCTTTAAGATCATCCAGTCCAACCATGACTCCAGGAATATAGAAACACCACAAGTTATTTTCTACCTATAACTAGCAGGAGATGCAGTATTACAAAAGCTGATTTATCCCTTTCCAAAGACACTGCCAGTGGGGAGGAGAAGCTCTGTGGTGGAGAGCTTGGGAACCTGTGGCTTGTTTTTCTCTCAGCTCTTTGTGGGCAAGCACGCAGCAGCATGGCCAGAGGACAGTGACGGCTGTGGGCACTGCCCTTCTGGCAAGTCCCACTTTTGGGGTCCCCTCTCCATCTACAGGGATGGAAATGGCACCTGACATGCAGGAACTCCACAGGGACCTTATGCTACAACAGCACTGTCTGTTCCTGCTATGTTCTGGAAATTTATAGTCATCCAGACTCACTCAAAACTTAACTAACACAGCTCTATTCATAACATTTGCACTGATGTTCTATTTTATATGCCTATTAAAACTGGTTTTACTAGAGGAAAACCCACTGTGAATTAAGAACTGGATGGGTTTAGTGTCTAACTCTGTTTGCCCTGGTGGAAATAACACTGTAATCGAGAGATAACTCAGTGAACAATGAACATTCCCATTTAGACTTGGTTCACTTCAAATCAATGTAATTAGATTCAACAAATCTATTTAAATTTGAAGTAATTTTCATTAGATTCAACCAGTATAGCATTTTTCAAAGGCTGAAACAATAATCCACATTCCCTATAAAAAGCCTCCCTGCTGTGGTGTTTAATGTACAGCACTGTTTGTTGAAGAGATTCAGCCAATGTCTGGCTTTTAAACAGAAGAGTTTTGAGATGAGTCCTCAAAGCTTCAGTCATGCATGAATTAATTTAGGATAAAGTCAATTTTTACTGCCAAAAATTGGCACTGATGGCATGAGACTGAGAAATGAAAACGCAGGAGTTAGTGCAGTGGAGAACTGGTGCATTCAAAGACCGTCCATGTTCTTTTTGGACACTCCTAAGTGCTTACAATGCACGGTCACAGCTCCATCCCTGATCTGACATACCTTGTCAACCAAGGGCACTGGGCACAGCAGCACAACAGTGGAAATGATACACAGTTTTCAACCTGTACAAGAAGCCTGAATGCAAACACAGGGCTGGAATGAGTAGAGACAGGGAAAGATGCTGGGTTTGTATAAGCTGAAGAATTTGTCTATCAGCTTTGGAAAGGAGACAAGTAAAAGTGGAGGCTTACAGCTAATTCTGAAGACCTAAAAAGATGTCAAAAGGGATTAGACATTGATAATATGGTTAATCAGAAACTTCACAGGTACATGAGATCAAATAAACTTTACTTATTCTGAGCAGATAAGAAAGCTCCCCGCTCCAAGCAGGAAACAGCCACAGCATCAAGTTTTCCCACCAGCTGTTTGGTTAGTGGCATGGGTTTTTAAGCATCTCAAATGAAGGTGGAAGGGAACAGGTCCGTCATGGGAAGAGGCTCTGGGTACTAGAAAAGACCACCTTGAAATACCAATTCAGGCAGGGTTTGAAGAGAAGTCCTGCCTTACTCTGACTACATGACTACATTTGAAGAGAAATGTATGTTTACATTTTAGAGCAATGCAATGCAGTGAGCAGAAATGATAGTGAAGATAGGGGCAGAGAAGTGTCAAATTAGCAATAATTACTTAGGAAGGCAATGAGCCGAGGGAAATAAACGAGGACAAATCCCTTGCGCTAAGCTGGCAAAGGAGCTGTCACTGCCATGCTCTCCAGAGAGGTCCCCACAGCAGCACTTGTGTATGGATGTTTAAATGCTAAACTGGTGTCCAGTACTAACTGGTCATGGACTCAAAGGCAAAGACTTTACTCAAAGTCTCCAATATATACTTAGGCTCTAATGCATTGTCTCCAATACATACTTAGGCTCTAATGCATTGTCTCCAATACATACTTAGGCTCTAATGCATTATAATCCTTAATTGAACTGAGCCCTTAAATCCCAACACACTCATGAGAGAGAGAGAGACTCTTCTATTTGCATTGTCAAAGGTGCATTGAGACTCTTGGTACACCCTCACAAGAGTCTGCTAGGCATGGTACTGGGATTTTGAGTGGGAAAGGATCACTTTAGGATAACACAGCTTTGTTGTGAGCCACAGCTTTACAGATCCTGTGGGGTGGGAACATGAAAACAATTGTTCCTGGTCCAGCAGTAACTGAAGGATGGATGGCCCAGAATCCCAGCTCTGAAAGGGACCAGTAACAAAAATGAGGGAGAAAGAAGAAGAGCCAAGTAAAGGACAAGGAAAACCTTCCTCCACCCCTGTACATCCAGACTATTGTGCTTAAAAACTGTTGATGAATCAAATGGTCATTAATTTGTCTATTCCCTTTTTAATGCCAGCATAGCTATCTACATCCAACCTCCAAAATATCCCATTGCAATATGTTCCACTGTTTCATAACTGCCAGTGTGAAAAAAGTCTCTATGTTTTCTCAACCGAAAAAGCAATGTCAAAGTGTTCTCCACTGTCTGCCCATGTTTCTCTACAGTGTCTCTGCCCAGTCAAACCACGGACAAGCCACATCATCTCATTTTGAGTTTGTAAAACATGCAAACTGCTCATCTGGCACTTCTGTTGTTCATAAAAAAGGATGGAAGAATTAAACCTTCCAATCTATATTGAGAATAGACTGTAATTAAACTTATTTTAGTTCACCAAGCTCTAATCAATCTTTGATCACAGTGTATTACAAACTAACAAGTTAAAAATCACATCCAAGTTTAGCACCTCATGTGTGTTTAAGCCAAACCCATTTGACAGAGAACTGCATCCATAAACAGAGTATTTAGGCTCCTTTAATGCATTGGATTTGAATCCTAGAGGACTTGAGGTAGTTTTTAACCTTTAGAGTTTGGTTTAGCAGGGAGTTTTGTACTTAAATGCTACAGAAAACATCTGCAAACTGCTTTCTTCCTCCTCCCCAAACCCCTTTACTCTGTGTGTGCAGCAGTGCCAGGGCTGTGTATACGTACATCAGTAAGTTCCCTGGAGCAGACATGGACCTCTCTTCCCGCCTTGTCTGAACCTCAAATGGGTTTCCAAAGGAGCGTTTTCTTAGCATAGCCTTCACAAGGATCTTTGGGGAAGCAAAACAGAGCGGTGAGAACAGCAGGACTGAGTGATTCCTTGAAGCTAGAGCATGAGCTAAAGGAACCCACACAACAGCTATTTGACTTCCAGGCAGTGACAGTGCTGCTCCCTTAGGCAGCGAGCTCAGACCCCTGGACACACACGATTGCTGGCAAGAGGTGAAGCAGATGCTGCTGACCATTGCAGTCACTCATGGTAGTCCAAGCCCGTGAGAAGGAGGCACCAGAGCTCTCCTGGGCCATTCTCCAGGCAGGCAATACTGCTGCAGGGTGCTGCTAGCTCCTGCTATCCAGGGGAAAGGATGGTTTCCACTCCCCCAGCTGGCTGTTTGGGCAAGTTAATATCACACCACAAGAGCTGTGAAAACAGGCCCTTGTCATGCTCATCACTTCTCTCCCCATGAGAAACCCCCCAAAGGTACCTGCATTGTAGTAACTGCCCTTAACAGATCTCCAGCTGGCCACACACAGACTGCCAAGAAAGCCCTCAACACTGGCTGGCAGGCAAGTGCCAGCTGTATACACTGTGGCAGATGTCCTCTCCCTGCTTCTCTGGCCAAGTCACCTCCAGGTTTGGAGCTTTCATTTTGAGGAGCTGAATGAGGTGTCTTGCAACCTCTAGATTAATGAAACAAAATACACTTGGGATGCTTCTAGTGTTCTGGGGTGGCTGATGCCAGGCACTTTGCGGGTGTAACCATACAGCTCCTATTAGAGCAGCCAGACAGATATAAATAGCACTGCTCACATAGTCAGGCCCTGCAGAACTCGGAGGCACAAAAAGCTCACACCAGGTTGAAAGGCCAAGCTTTTCATGCCAGGAGCACACGTGTACCCTCTCACACCTCTTTCATCACCTTAAAGCTTCAGCAAAGCACCATGTTCTTGACCCATGCAGAGAATGCAGTGGGGTATACCTACCACAGCTGGCAAACTCGGGATCGTCTTCACCGAGTTCTTCACCTCCTCCTCTGTCACCTCCACCACAGTACAGTGCTCCTCCTCCAGAGGCAGGGGCTCCTCACCACCCTTGGTTAGCCACGGATGCACCTGCATGGGGAGGAACAGAAAGAGCTGCAGGTCTCCCTTCTACAGCAGAATGCTGGGATGCTGGTCATGAGAGAGAAATGGGGGCACAGGACTGATTACAGGGGTAAGCTGTCAGTATGGCTGCTTTCCACTTCCAGTGATGCGGTTCAACCAGCTCCCTTGGAAATTGCTGCAATATGTTCATGGGCCAGATTGCATTCCCTAACTCCCAGTATTGTTGCACCCACTGCCAGCATCTTGGAGGAACCCAGCACCTTCTCAATCAAGTTCGAAACACCCTGAACATCTGAGTTATCCAGAGCATTTTCATCTTCGTCTCTCAAGTGCACACACTTCACTTAGGGTTATGCGTGCTCACTGACTGGGAAAATCAAGATCAGATGTGCATCTGCACAAATAAGGATTTAGGTTTGGGTAAAAGGGACCTTCAAAGCTCATCTAGTCCAACACCCCTGCAATGAGCAGGGACATCTTCAACTAAATCAGGCTGCTCATATGCTTAAAATGGAGTACTTGGGTCTGAGTACTGAGGCCTCATGCTACTGCAACAGCCTCCTGTTTAAATAAATAGCAAACAACCCACCTTGCCACCTGGGCACCACGCAAACCTCTAGAGCACAAGGGGGAGAGCATCCTCAAACAGCATCTCCCAAGTAATGCTGATAGAAACAGACGTGCTGCCTTGAGGCTGCTGACCATGCAAGCACCAGAGGAGGAGCACTCTTCCAGCCCCTGTAACACAGGTCCAACACCGACAGCACAGGCTCTGCAGCTAGCAGTCCCCATGACAGTGTTGATTTTCCCAGGGATTCCCTGAGGATCAGGCAGCTTTTGAATAATTTCAATTTAAATAAGTAAACAAGAAAGCTTCTGTCAATATTCCCCAAGCAAGCAGCAGTGACAGAGCTGTTACATGCTGCAAAATGAGCACTCTCCCTTTCTGAGGCCATGTGCCAGAGAAAGCTCCCAAAACAAACTCGGGGAACAGCTCTGCCTCATTAGAAGGTACCAACGGAACAACAAAACCAGCTGAGCCAAAAGACTATAACAGCAATGTCCAAATTACCTTAATTTCAGGGACTGTTATCCTTGTTTCTGGATTTTTATCGAGCATGCGTAGAATCAGTTCCTTGAGCTCTTCACTTATCTGTGCTCTGAGTAAAGAAAACAGCAGTATACAGTTGACCATGGAATTCTAAGTGCTCCATGCATGCACAGTCCTTACTGTGGTTATACTCTGTAGAGAATCTGCTCCACTCAGAAGATACTTTCTCTGCAAACCTGGCTTGAGAAAGGAAGGTCTCATTGGCTTGGTTCCTTCTCAGGCATCATGGTCACTGCTACAGGGTTGGGTTGTCCTGCTCTGCCCACTAACACAGCTGCACACTCTTAAAATGCAGGACAAGGGATCAAGTGAATGGATGAAAGGACTTTTTTAAAAACAGTTATAGGGGAATTTCAGAGGATGGATTCTGGGACAACAAAACATAACTGAGGGCAGGACTGGAGCTGAACTGTATGATACAAGAGGGCACTACTTGATTTGCCAAACCTCCATCACGAGCAAATGTGCTGGATGAAACATCACCCTTTGACATCCAGGTTTCAGCTAAGCAGGTTGTGTTAACTAAACTGCTTCCGTGAATGCTGATGGCAGCCAGTTCAGTAAGTGGGTATTTCCTACCTGTACAGCTCAGCCTTGGGGTAACAAAAGGAGGGAATGAACAGACTAAGAGAAATATATCTGATTTTTTAACACTATCTCTAAGTACTGGAGTGCCTGAGCATAGAAGCCATTCTATTCACACGGAGCCAGGGGTCCTGCAGTCTGTCCCCCTAGTTTGTCACTAATGGTGCAGGCAATGTCTTCAAAACACACTTGATCTGTATTATCAAAGTGCTACTGAAATAAAATGCCAGTGTATGACAGAATTGTATCAGGCAGTTGAGAGCCTGTACCACAATGGCTTTTGAGATGATGGAATTTGGCAGCATGAAATGTCACTCCCCAGCAGGGTTGGATCTCAGATTGAAAACACTGATGAGGCTATGCCCACCTCCCCTGCACCCCACCAAGCAGAGGAGGGAATAAACTGTCATAAACCTAAATGAAGGCCATGTTACAGGAAGGGATATTTCAGTTAAACACAGCTGCTGTTTAATAACGTATGAATACTTTATGTGGACTTTGGTTATGAGACCTTCAACAACCAACCACAAGGAAACACTGCTTGTTCAGTGAGGAAGGGCAGAAAGTGCATTCAGTTTAAAGTCTGAACACTTTCAGAGTTGCATCAGGGGGCTGTAAGTCCACAGGCAGTATGGCCAAGACAAGGGGAATGGCAGGATGAGCCCTCAGAGACCTCCCATTTCCTCGGCTTCACTGCAGGTAACAATTTAAGTGGGAATGAGAAGAATGGTGCTGCTCCTGAGATGAGCTCCAGGCACAGAGAAACAGCTATGGGGAGTGACAGTGCATTAAGAAGGTTAGAATAAACAGGTTCCCACAGGAGAACCACACTGAGATGGTGTTTTTAAAACACATAATGTCAGATCTGTGCCAAACCAGCAACAGTGTTATTTAAAATACAATTAGAATACATCATCAGCTAACATTTCTCTGTGTCAGACTTCTACACAACACAGGATTAATGCCATAAGGAAATGCCCTGTAAACAGGACCAAAGTGTCAAGTGGGTTATGGCCAGGTCTCTGGTTTCCCTTTTCTCCATGCTGTACCCGATGGCATTTTTCATCTAAAATGCCTGCACTATCTATGGAATACATCTGTGAAATTTCTCACAGTTGTAGTTCTGTAACAGCTCTCAGGAAAAGGCAAAGCATCACAGAGCTCAGCACCCAGTTAGGAGGGCTGCCAGCACCACAGATCATTTTACAGGGTGCCTGCAGGTCAGCTCTTCACCAGGAGAAACTACACTCACCAGTAGAGCTTCTGGCTCTCTTAATACATGCCTGGACAGAAACTTCTCCAGCTTGCTTTTTAGTTATACCAGTTTCATCAGGGTGTGAGCTAGTCCCATCTACTTTGTGTCATGCCAAGGACTTGCTGGCATGAATGCTAACTTCAGAGTGATAAATATTTACCCCAGCATCTCTAAGGAAAGGGAAGGGACAAATGACGCCAGTACAGTCAGCTCCATCTCTATCCTAAAGGTTGTCAGGAAACAGGCAATGAGTTTCCATGGACTGTCTGCAGACAGGAATGTATCTTTTGTAGCCATGGTGAAATAAATTGAAACCAAAATATTCCCAAGTGTAGCGAGATGCTAATTCTGTGGGAGGCCAGGGTGGATCCACTCCAGTGAATTCCAGCTTTATGTGTGTGTGTGTTGCTGCCTTTATCTAACAAATAGATGTAGTTTAGAGAGAGCTGTCAACACCCAGTAACTCTCTGCTCCCCCACAACCCAACCAGGGGTGCAGCTTTTTTTTAGGTTGGGAAAGCAAGTCACTGAGAAATCCAAATAAAATCACAGCCCAATTATCACTGATGGAACTGTCTGAATGAAGAAAAGGTTCTTAGCACAACCCAGTTAGCCCATTAAATGTTAATAACTTACTGCAGAGACAGATGGGAGCAGTCACTTGTAAGCTGACTGCTAACCCAAATACATGATGGCTGGGAGGATGGGAAGGTTGCCAGGGCCCAAGCAAGCACAGAGAATGCTGCCAAGAAAACATAAACCACTTCTGCTGCTGCAGTGCTGTCAAGACCAAGTCCTGCCCTGCCCATAGAGCAACCAGTGGGAACACAGCAATGTGGCATGAGCAGCCTTCGTGTTCTAACAGCCCAAAGACTGGTTTGCTGTAAAACCCCACCAACAGCACAAGGTTCTTGCCAGAGTTGCTCCATATCCATGACTGGGGCCTGTGTTTGCCATCTAACAAGCAGCCTGACCTTGTGGCCACAGGACGATGGGTCCCTTTCAACTCCAGATATTCTATGATACTCAATAAGTGCAACTGGACAAAGCAACTAACTGGAATAGAACTGCATTTATTAAACCTCACCTGACAAATCAGTCCTTTTTGTCCATGAAAAGTTTAGTCACGGCTTAAAGATGACAGCTGTGGATTTCCCTCCATCGTGTTTCAGAGGAATTTTCTCAATATATAACTATTCATCATGCATTGATACTTTTGTAGGGCTGATACGGAGATTACACTTTCTCATATCTGCTGTCAGCTATCAATAAAATGGATTCTAATAAGTCTGTAAGGATTTGGTCTGAAAGGTGGCACTCTGTGTACCAGTTCCTTACAGACTCTCAGTGATGGGGTTCAGAGGAGGAGGAAGGGATAAAACACCGGCTGCACATAAACTCCAGGCTGCTACCTCTTTGTTCATCTCTTTCTAAGGTCCTTGTAGGACAGACCGAGCACCCATTGCTTTCTGCAGACTCAGAAGGAAGCCTGGGACTGCCAAGGCAGAGCCCCAGCCCTTCACTGGAGGGGTCTAAAGATTCAGTGAGAATCTCACAAAACATTCACGTGATAGATGCTGGGTACATGCACACATGAATGGGCTCCCTGACAACATCCCTCCCTTCCTCTCCAATATGAGATGTGCCTTTCATTAGAGTTTTAATTTCCTCATGCTTGTTTTAAATCAAGTCATTTTATCTCTACATTTTTATTAAAGGAGCAATAGGGTCAGAAATTCTTTGCCTGACTACTGGGCTGATTTTGGAAGGAAAGGAAGAATCCAGCTTTGGCTGCTTCATCTGATAGCAATCAGGAGAAATAAATTAATCACGAGCAGAAAGTCATGTGAGGCCTGAAGATGGAGGAAATGCATGAAGGGAAAAGGCATGGTGGCAGGGACTGAGCATATATTGAGTGTAATCACCTCCCGCCAGGCTCCTCTGACAAGACCACAAACACTCATCGCTCGGCACCTCGATGCTGAATTTCCCACTGCTCAAATGGCATGGGAGTGGCCTTGGCATGTCCCTCTGCAATGCTGAGTGCACTTCTGTGGGTTAGAGGATGTGCTGTGCCTGTGCTGCCAGCCAGCCCACCTAGCACAGCCCAACAGTCCCCACCATGCAGCTCTGACTATGGCCAACAAGGGTTTCCTTCACTGACCAAAGCAGGGTGGGAGCAGCCTCTTAATAGCAAATGAGTAAATTAATCTGTTTGGGGTCTCTTTCTAGCCCTAGTCTGCCAGCACACAGGAAAACTCATGTTCCTGGAGGATACTGGAGGAGACTGAAGAGTGGGGATGCACCGAGCTGTGGTTGTGTACCTCAGGACAAGCATCCTTCTGTTGGACACTTTCCCCAGCTCCAAATCCAAAGCATGTGTTTACTTAGACTGAGATCAAGATCTATAACCACACTGCTTTTGAAAATGAACACACGGAATCACTTGGTGGCTACCACATGGGGAGAAACACAAAACCTCAACCAAACCATGCATCCAGGGTCAAGTAGCCAGAGCAGAACTTACTAGACCCATGCTGAAATCCCTTCACTTCCAAAGGTTTTAAGAGCCATTTCCTTTACTCCCTGTCCACAGAACATGAACACATGAGCTGCAGACGCAGCTGTAGTGCCTCAACAACATCATCAGCACAAAAACCATGAGAAGGACCCAGAAGAAAGCAAAGCACTTCAGCTCCCCTTGTCTGTCCCCCTGTGGTGACCTACCAGGATTAATGCTGCACAGTGAATAACACTGAGAACTGAACTGTTATTTTACAGTAGCTGAGTAAAGTTCACTTACTCTTCTGGGAACTCCACAGGCTTGTTCTTGATCCTATTATGAAGACCCAGAATATATTCATCTATAAAAGGGCACTGTAAAACAAACAGAAGATTTTCCAGTTGTCAGAGAGCCTGGCATTGCTTAGGTGTTGTCACTCACATACACAAGTATAGTCTCTGTTCTCTCTTGATTCTACACAGAGATGGAGATAAATCAAATCTCCCCACAACAATAAATTGGGTTGTTCCTTATTAAAGAATAAATACAGAAGAACAGCAGAGGGATCTAGGGAATACATAAGTGGATTGGGATACCCCCCTCCATCCAGCCTATCAGGTGACTGTGAACTACACATTTTCCTTTTCTCTGCTCCACTTCTACCTGCAAAATGGAGATACCAGCCCAAATGAGACACCATTATAGACACAGGTCAAAGAATACTTTCCATCCTGACTTAGCTCTGCAATATCACACCAGGAATGGAGATAGCTCTGTGTCTGTCATCTCCCCTGCCACTTCCTACCCCTGAGCTGGATGCCTTACACCTGTGTGGTGGGATCTGCAGAGGTCAGTGCTTGGACAGGAGGTTCAGGTCACATACCTGCACACACAGACCCCACATACCTGCTGTACTGCTTGCCCTGGGAGAGGATGGGAGGGACAAGGGGCTTTTTGTGACAGGACAGAGAAAAGCCATGACAGGACATGGAGTTTGCAGAAGGCAGCTCTGAAGAGTTGGCTCTGCCAAAGAAGACTCTATCTGGCCCACCTCAGCTCTGGCAGACAGAGCTTTCTGTAATCTGGTTTGCTGAAATGCTGAAGTAGCCTGGGACCAAACCTACACCTCCCTCCATGCCCTGTCTGGCTTGTTTCTAAATACAGGCAGCATGGATTAATCCTTCAACAAACTGTTCTTGGTGCTGCCAATGCCTCTCTAGAGTTGTAGCATGAACAACAGCTCTGAACACAGGGATCAACTCTAGAAACCATCCTTTCCACAGGTCACATTAGCTTCTTCTCATCTGCAGGGTGATGGGGGAAAACAGGAGCTTGCAGAAGACAGGTCTTTGTTTCTAATATTTTCCTTTATTTGGAAAGGAATGAGTCAAAAGCCAGGCAGAGAGACTGCCATGCAGAGCTCCAGCAGCTGAAAGCCAGCTTACCTTCCCGTAAACAAAGCAGTAGAGGGTAATTCCCATGGCCCATACGTCAAGTGCCTGAAAGAAAGCATATGCAGGCAGTAAATGAGATGCAATCCAGATTATCTGAACGAGCTGGATTTTCCCACTGATTCAGAGAGCATTATTTGTATGCATTGAACATTTTCTGTTGTACTGTGCAGACTCTGCCTGAATCTGGGCTCCTAAAGGCATCTGTAGCATGCCTGAGGAATGAGGACTGTGCTGGGACAGACATTGCCTCTCTTGTCTTTGCTGTGGAGCGCAGTAACCAGCAAGCAGCTACTTCTTCTTACAGATGACACCATGAAAGGCTGAACCTCAAAAGTCTTCCAGGTGAAAAAAAAAACATTAGACCATATCCCTATGTCTGCATTACAAGCCTCAGCAGTGCCTCTCACTTTCAGGAGATCAAGATACGACCTTGTTGTGCAGCAGCCCCCTGTGCCTCTTGATTATTTTGGAAAGGAATCAAGTTTCCTTCTTTCCCTTTGGGCAAGGAAAAGACTCTAAACATGGCTCCTGTCTGAGCAGGGATGCACAGTAAAGTGTCTGCCTGCTGCCCAGAACAACCAGTGTGACTTCTGCATGGACTGAACACAGAATTAGAGCTCAATTTTACTTAAGAATAACCCTAATTTGCACCACAATCCCTGAGTGAGCAACACACAAAGGTTGCAGGTGTGGTGCTGCCCTTTGTGCCGTGCTTGGGGGTCCCATGAGACATCCAGCTGTGAGCAAAGACCTACCTTTCCACTGAAACTTTTGCCAGTGTCTGAAATGGCCTCTGGTGCCATGAAGGCTGGTGTCCCTGCCGTGCTGGAAAGCTGGGCATCATTCCCTTCAAATTGATTGCTGACTCCAAAATCGGCGATTTTGACATGCCCATCATCTCCCAAGAGCAAGTTGGAAGGCTTGATGTCCCGGTGAATGATCTTCTGGTAGTGCACTGAAACAAAACACAGGAGCATGGTCTGTCACAGCAGCCAATATACCCAGGGGAAGGAAACCTGTCCAGAAGGGCACCTGACTCAAAGCTACTGCTGTGTATGTAATCTAATGTAGTAGCAGTTCCATTTCCTATAGCCAGTCCTTTCTGGTGCCTCACTGGGACGTACACCAGAGTACAACACTCAAATACATCTCTCACCAGTAATCAGGCAAAGAAGAGACATGAACCCAGAAACACCCCAGCCAGGGGGACCACGCTTTGCTGTTGGAGAAGGAACCACTCAAACTCTGTAGATTTGTTTGGCCTTATCGTTTCAGCTGGTGGGTTGAGCAACTTGCTGTATGAAGCAGGGAGTGGCAGGGAAGTGGTTGACTCCTCAGGAACTTGGAGAACAAGTTTAAAGATCAAACCCAATTTTCAGAACCCAAAATGACCCCAAAAGACTCTACCGAACAGGAGATGAAATGCACCAAGCCTTTACTGCCCTTCGCAGGGGAACAGGACCCCTCGGCCTCCCTCTGCCACTGGCCACAACCACCGTTTTCACATTTCCTTCTTGCAAACAGAGCATGGGGTTTTTTTATGCCTCCACATGAGCCCTTATCTCCTAGGAAACATGTAATTGGGTGGAGGAAATGCTGGTCTAACCCTTTCCTGCTTTACAAACCTGGTCCACACATTGCCATGAAGGCAGCCTGCTCTACAGAGCATCCCCATTTATGGTTTAGGATGAAGAAAGAACAAGCTTCAAGTAACTGTTCTGCTCTTTTCAAGCCAGCTTTCCAGCAGGCCGTGTCTGGGGAGGGGAAGTCCCACTCGGAGGTATGTTTTTCTGGAAGGACCTCTTGTTAGTTTGAAGCACAGCTGGGGGATGGTCTCCTTGGCACATTAAAGAGCCGATGCGGAGACCCAGCAGACTAAAACCCGCTGGGGAGCACTGGTGCTCACATCCTCTTTCAGACATGCAGCAATTAACTGCGTGGCCACGTTGAGATGTGAGCCAGTTAATGCCATAACAGCCTGGCAAGGCAGTGAGGATAAACATGGCAAACCCTGCAACAACAGTCATTATGAGGAGACATCTGCTCCGCAGCGAAGCTGGTTGCAAGCTGACATTTCGTTATGATAATATAGGGAGAGGAAAAAACAAGTGAGGGGGAGCAAAGTTTTCCTTCTGGAGATGATGAGCTGCCTTTCAGGCAGGTGTCTGCCTGATACCACAAGGATAAGATTCCCAGCGCCTCTAAAACAAACAATAAATACAGGGCACAAATACACACGTACATCCCTGGAGCTAAGTGTGGAAACTGAGGGAGTTAAACTAGGCAAACAGGTACTCTAGGCTTCTTATTATTTCTTCTATACAGGAAAGTAAAAATCCCAGACCAAACCCATAAACCAATTCCCATATCAAATAACTATTTATTTTGTAGAACCCATTCTCTGCCTTTGTGCAATCTAATAAAAGCAGAGGGAAAACGCAGGCAGTTTGCCAGCTGCTCTGTGTTTGTTCAGTGCCCAGCTCAGCCTGGTACCCAGCAGATCTGGGCACTGCTGGCTGTTAGGCACAGAAGCAATATCAAATGTTGAACAAATAAGAAACACATCCTTCACAAAAACGAAAGCTATCAAACACTAGGGTCAATGAACGTGTGTGCTCCCCAGTCTAGAACACCCATGTGCTTGATGTCAGTGTCAGGGACAGTCTGACCACTACTGCACAGTGCCTGAAGGGCAGAAGAGCACAGCTTGTGCTCTCAGGAGTGAGCCTGACACATCCCAGGGCTTTGCAGTGCAATGTCAGCCAGGTGCTTCTGCAAACCTGGCACAGTTTAAATCATATACCAGGATGGGAAAGAGATGGGTGCAGAGGGAAGTGGCTGGCTAGGTCAGGAGCAGCAGTGTCCAACCAGGCACCATGCTGCTGTTTGTGTGACAGTAATGAAAGTCTTGTGCCAGCTGGCTCCAAAGACTTCTGCTATCTCCAAATCCTCTGCCTCCTAGTCCAGCTGCCTTGTACCCAGCCATGAAGGGAGAAGGATGTGGGACAGGAATTGTGCACTGAGCACCAGCTGGTGTAAGTGAACAAGGCTCCATCACAGCTGCAACAATTGTAAGAGCAACTGCTCATGTTTGCCAAGAGATGATTTGGAGTGGAACTGCAAACCTGATGAAGGCAACCTGAAATCTCTTTTCTGCTCTGAAACAACACAGTTCTTACAGTCCCAGTGTGTCAGCTGCTGTGGGCATCCTCCCCAGCACAGCTATCCAAAGCAGGCTTCAAAACACACAGTCTTATCCTCTCCTGCCCTGTGCCTTGCCACTGGTACAGCTCAGTACAATACAGGGCTGCAGAAAGAAGAGTAAAAGATGCCCCCCAAATCATTCCCAAGCAACAGAAAAACCTGGCTTGTTTAAGAGCTGCAGAAAGGCAGCAGGACTGCTCATCCGGAGGACAGAAACACACCTAAGCTCAGAAAAACTTCCCAACCCACCAACTCCTGCTGCAAGGGCAGATCTCCTGCAGGTAACACATTGCAGGGAGAAGGGCAGGAAGCAACTAATTCAGCAGGGCTGGCCAAAGGCTGACAGGCAGAGCAGTGGGATGTGCCTGCAGTGACACAAGCATCACTGCCACATGCTGCAGAAGGAGCTGGGGACAGAGCTGTCTTGCAGGAAAGGTACTGGTTAAACCAGTGTGATCTCCAGCACAACATGCAGAGGGAAAGATGGTGTTATCCCTGCAGAACTCCAGAGGGAGAGCTAAGCATCTCAGAAATAAAAGCCTAATGATACCCTCCAGACTGCTGATGACTGTACAGAAGGGACAGGACCCACAGAGCCACCCAAGGAGAGCAGGACGGCCACAGTCAGTTAAACACAATCACCAGCACAAATTAACCCTCTAATGTCAACAGCCTGAACCATCTGGGAGCAAGTTTATTCCCTCTGCAGATGTTAAGAGCAGCAGGTAGGCAAGGGACGTTCGTTAGGATTGCTATTCAATGTCACTGCAAGCCAGGACCAGAGGTCCCAGAAACAAAACACTCTCTGTCCTTATGATTAAGGACCCACTGTGATGCTGCTGCTAGCAAACAGGAGCAGGGCTGTGTCAGGCACAGAAAGGACAGCACTTCCAACACCTGAATAAAACCCCAATAAGGAAGCATAACCAAAATAGCTCTCTGTAACAGCTAAACTTGCTCCATCAGGGTTTGGGGATTATTCTTTTAAACTAACCCATGACCTCCTCGGGAAGGACCATCCCATCCATGCCTCCCTTCCAGGCCCCACCTACCACACACAAGGGGGACATCAACAGCTGAAACGCACTCATTCCCATGCAAATGTACTTGTCTGCATCCCTCCCAAAGTCAAAAATCCTGGAAAGGATCCTGCTCCTAAAGCAGAGGCCAGCAGCTCACAGGAACAGCCTCCCTGGGCTCCAAGATGCTCTGTGCTTTCTGTGCTGACAGGCCCAATTCGAAGAACAGATCAATACCTCTTCATAATGAAAATGAAACAGTGTTAAGATATCACAGAGCCCTTAGGAGAAAGCCTGATTCTGCAGCACTCTTAAATTCGGTTTTATTAGATCCATCCTTCACCTCAGTGGAAAGGTGACAGAAGTTCAGGGCTATTTGCATCTGAATAACAATTCCATGGATTTCTAGAGCATCAGCTAGGCAAAGATCCCAAAGCACATTAGAAAGACTTGTTCGCTAACCTCAGAGCCACCCCATGAATAAGGCAGGCAGGACAGGGGAGAGCCCACGTAGGACACTGCCATCAAAGCCTGCGTTAGAAAGCCTGACCAGGCACATCTCAGGGTGATGTTTCACCCAGCGGGGCTCAGAAACAAGGGAAATCACACCTAAAAGTTTAGGCTGTCTCCTGACTTCAGGCACAGAGTGCAAACACCTAAGAAAAGCTGGCTTGAAGGCCAATGCTATGTGGTGGAGAGATACAACCTCAGAGGATTCGGAGCAGTCAGGCTGTGAGCAGCAGTTGGGAAAGGACTATCTCTTCCTCTCACTTACAGATATTGCATTACAACTGCAGGTATGCTACACCTACTGCCTGTAGCAGCTGGGATGAACCCATGCTTGGCTGTTCAAATTTGAGAGCGTATGAAATAACTGCCCAAAATAAAAGGTCTCTGAAAATCTGGCTTTTCAGGACTTTGTTTCTCCATTATGATGTATTTTAAGTCAGTTGGTATTAGCAGCATGAATACAATAGTCTGGGGTTTTAAGTACAAACCAAAGTAATCCAGAGTTCCTCAGAGCAATGAGGATGTGGGGTGTGCCATGCGGGGGCTGCCCTCTGCTCCTGCTTTCACACCTTCCCAAGAGGAGCAGAAAGAAAAGCACCCACAGGGCTCCATGAAGAGCTGGTCCTTATGGCAGTCCCAGTATGGACTCTGAAAGCCTCTTCAGCAGCACACCTGGATTACTCACATCTTCTCAACAGTTTCAGGCAGTCTGTACCCACTTCTCCCATTGCTTCATCAGCACCACAAACATGGTTCCTCATGCTTGGCCCTTGGACAAGACGACAGCGTGTCTTTAATGTCAAGTGGCTGTCACAGCTGCCTCGTGGCACTCTGCCATCCAGATGCCTCCAAGCTTCCAAACAATCTGGGTGCTGACTATCCAGCGAACGAGCCCCTGGTCTGTATTTCCAGGCCACAAAACATGCCCATTGAGGACATTGCTTTGGCACATGCTGAGCATCATCTCTGAAAAGCCAGTGGGTGATTTGGGAATGGTACTAAAAGAAAGCAATGGCTCCTACCTGCGAGTGCAGCACACAGCCCTGTCTGGCCTCTCTGCGTGTCTCCTGTTGCTCTGCCTCTCTGCTCCATCACTGCTTGTTAGCACAGCTCCATTGAACACATCATTTCTTGCTGTTCAGTCCCTTGGCTTTTGCTGCAATGTGCAACTCGCTTCACAAATGCTTCCCCCATTTCTAGATCCCACAGGTCATTCAGAGACTAAATAGGCTTTCCTTTTTATTCAGAAGCAAACATCTGGGAACTGTCTGCCTAGACTGACAACCAGAGAAGACCAAGAAGAAGAGGTAGAAGTGTTAGCAATAGAGAGATTGTCCCTCAGTCCTTTTAGAAGAGGTGCTTTTCACTGCATTCCCTTCTGGAAACCTTAGACCTCCAACAGGCTAATACCAACTTGCTAAAAGCTCATGTAAAAATTATCCATATAAAACTTTGCAATGCACTGACACATCCTATTATTTACTGAGTCTGAAGCCGAATTATAGTTGATTAGAAACAGAATCCCATTCCCATTCAAGGGCAAAAGCAATCCATATGGTGCTACTGCAGAGTCTGCTTAGTATTACTCTCACATCAGCCCTGTAGCAAAGAAATGATTTAACACCCTCCCAAGAAAACTGCTGCACCACCATCCAGAGCTTAAGACAGAATTCTGCTCTCTGAAGCAAGCCTCTGTACTTGCCTGCAGTGTTCCACTGAGAAAGAGACAGAGGATGTGGCTGTAGTGGGCTATGCAAGGAGAACACCTTCCCTCTCATGTTCAGCTCATTGCATGAGCCTTGTGCAGCTGGGGTGAGGATCCCAGCTCTCTTCACCATTCTGCCACTCTCGTCCTCCATCCATCGAAGCTTTGCCACTTGAAAAGGGGGATCCCAACACCCAGCACTGCCCAGCACTTTGGAAGAGTTGAGTTTCCATTTGTGCTCCATCTTCAGCACCTGCTGACCATCGTACTCTCAGCAAATGAGACAGGGATAGGATACAGCCAGTAGGAAGCAATAGGGAAGGTGAAGAAGAGGTAGAGCCTTGCTAAAGGCTTCTACACCTGTCCTCCAGCCTATACGAGCACATCACAATATCACCAGTCACAGGGGACAAGCTTCCTGCCATGGCTACACACATGCCAATGTTGTTTGAGGGATCAGTGGGAAAGCTGGAAGCAGGGTATGTGCAGCACGTCCTGCCAGAACAGCCACTCTGTGCCATGGGCTGCTTCTAACCCTGAGCACCGCCACTTACATAACTGCATCAAACAACATCACAAATCAAACAGCTTGATCTTTCTTAAGAGGCTCTAGCACATCTCTCTGATCTGCTCCACCGGCTCATTACTCTCACTCTTACACAAAGCCCTCATGGACCAGTATCAGCAATGCTTGTGGTTATGTGAAAGGGTTTTTGGTTGTTTTAATCATCTAAACAGAGCTTGTCTGCACATGATAAAACACAAGCCAGCCCCTCTTCTCCTGCTGCTGTCATTTAGAACACCCAGCACCTTCCAGCTATAGCTGCAGTCAAGAGTCCTCACCTCTACATGCTCCATTCTGAGGAACTCTTAACTTGTGCAGGCAAGAGGCAGGGGCACAGGAGGAGCAGTTCCCTATTTCCCACATGGGAACAGAGGCACAGACTCATGTCCCAGCTTGCTGGGAATCACAGCAGAGCATGTAGCAGCTCCATCACAGACTCATGTCCCAGCTCTGCTGGTCCACACCAACACGAGGTCTGAGGAATTTGCCTGTGTCAACAGCCAAACCAGACCAAACCCATTTATGCCACTGATGTTTCAGTGCACTCACACTGGGTTAGGTTGCAGTAGATATTTTCAGAAGAGACAAGCCTGTGTCGACTCAGCTATTGATTTATTAGCTTAAATTTCCTTTTAAGACAATGGAAATTATACTCACATCCTGATGGTCAAGTAGATTAAGTCTCATCTCAGAAAAGCCAGCTCTGCTTGCATATTAGGCACTTAGGGCTCCAGAGCATCACAAGGATTCATACAGGTGCCCTGCATAGAGCTGCTGTTGGAAAAGTAACTTCCCGACGGCTTTACCTGTGTGTCATGACTTTCCCTTCAATCCAGTAGCTCAGATGAGACAAGCATTCCCCTGCAGAGGGGACCAGAATTGCCACCCTTAGTTTCCTTAGATACAGTCACAGGAGGGAAACTGTGCATTTTCTGCAGAGAATACAGGAAATAATGTTTTTCCTTCCTTTCAGTCACACTGACAGCAACTGTTAGAGCCTCTTGTGAGCTGAATCCAACACTGAGCTGGCAGCTGAACAGCATCAGGGGCAGTCGCTATGCTTTATCTCCACTGTGCAAGTGAGCAGGGTTTTCCCCTGGGTCAAGCTTGTATGCATGCTCTGCGCTAAGTACCTGTTCCTGGCTAGTGTCACGGCCAGGTTACCTGCCCAGACACACTGTCCATTTGCTTTCCTATTCTTTCCTTAGACTCTTACTGAAAGAAGCTACTTGTGTCCCAGTCCTAAAACCAAACTGGGATGGATACCTGCCTGGCATATCCCTCAAGTCTTCTGAATAGAACTCTCACTCACAACCTCTCCTGTGGCTCCCACATACATCTGCCACTGGAGAAGAGTTTAAAGTTTCTACTCCTTGTGTTGAACCAAACATTTGCTCCCAACAAGAAAACATTTCTGTCCAGAAGACAGCAGCCTGACACTGGAAGAAAACCCTCTCATTACATGCTTCACCTGGTACTGGTTTCCACTGTTCATCTGCCAAAGCAAACTGGCATGACACCAAGTTCTCCTTCAGTGAAACCCATTTACTGTCCAGTTATTAAATGTAAGTCACCACCAGTTAGTCCAGGATATGTGAAGTAAACCAGCAGAATATCTTTGTCCAGCAAACCTTTAGGCTTTGTTGTGGGGCGGGTATGTCAGCTCCTGCAAGCTTTCTCTAACGGATGGTCAAAGGGGTGGAAGGCCACTTGGCACAGACTAGAACAGCCTTGAAAAGCCACCCATGAAGATGTGACAGAGGTTTATAACCCAGGGGTGGCACAGAGATGGTGTGATTGTTCCCAAGACACTGAACCCTGCAGGATCAGACTCAGCCCTGAATTCACCTTCCAGCTTTCAGGGTTGACTCCTGACACAGCTGCTAACTCCCTCAGTGACTATTCACTAGCCAGCACACCTATTTCTGCTGAGTATCATTGGGAAAGCAATGTTTGCCTTACTACAAGGGAGACTGAAGCTTAAATAACCCCAGATAAGCACTACTAGAGGGAAGTTACAAGCGGAAAGGGAGGTAATTGCACATATACCCAATTCACAGAGATGCTTAAGCACATGCTTTAGTTAACGATACAAATAATCCAGCAAGACTTTGCCATCCAAAGAACTGAAGTACATTCTGAAATTACCACTCCAGTAGCGCTTACAACACGCAGACAACAGCCTGTCTCCCCAGCACACGAGGGGGTGTGTGCAATGCTGTCAGTAAGGGGGCGGGTGGGAGGTGTGTGTGCTTACAAGCAGGAGCAAAAGCACTCTGTTTTGTAGGGCCCATTTCACCAGGATAGGAGTTAAGGTTTGCATGTGCTTAAGTAACTCCTGACATAGTCCACACAACAGAGCCCAGGTCTAAGACAGGAATACAAGAACCAGAACATGTGAACCAGTTAAATTATGGCACTTCAGCTCGAAGTATTTCTCAGCAGTTTGGGGGCCAGAGGAGGGGATTCTCTACCATGGGTGGATCTCCCTGGCTCTCACACTGAACCTGCCTGTTTCTTCGTTGCTTAATGAATGAGGCTGGGACCGTGCCATTGCCTGGATGGGGGAGCTCTGTCCCTGCCTCCCACCATGCCCAAGCCAGTCATCCCAACCACCATGGGATATTTCTGCTCTCATGACCACTGCCTCCCTCCAAACACTGCTGCCCAGAGCCAGCCCTCTCACAGGCCTCCACCCCAGGCAAGCATCACCAATAACCAGTGGAGCCTAGTCCCCATGGACACACTGTGGCCAGGGACCGTGTGCCACCACTGGTAATTTAAAAGGTGAGCCCATGTCTCCCACCATGCAGCCCCTTATCCACTCATCCCAGCCCATCTGCACTCAGGGCAACACACAGCCCTGGATTAATACTTTGCAGGCTCCGACAGGAGTTTGCAACTTGTAATTCAATAAAGCCCAAGCAGCAATGATGCATTTGCTGCTGTGATGACTGCAGGCTTCAAGCAGCTGCATGGTTATTGAGCCTCCCAAATTACATAACAATTATGTATGCTTACATCAAAATTACCTTGCAATCTTTGCATTGCCTGGCAACATTTCTCCTTCAGTGTGCACGAACTGGTGTGCTTTTCCTCTTAATCACATAGTAATTGCCATGCATTTAGCCAGAACACCATTTTTAACTTCCATTTGCTAATAAAATAAATGGTTACTCAATAGCCCAAAATAAAGCATCCTATTGTTCCTGTTGCTTGGGCATCCTATAATTTATTACCCACTTTCACTCCGTCTGCCTAGGACTACCCACACTTTACTTTTATTTAATACTATCTTCAAAACTCCAAGTCTCCTCTGAGCAGGGATGTAGTGCCAGCAGCATCCAGCACAGCAGAGCTTGGCTCTCCCAGCTCAGGCAAGCAGGTTCTCCTGCAATATGAATGCTAATGAGAATATAAAAAGCTGCAGTCTTCACCCTTCCAACTCTACTGGAAAAAGTCTTGAGTTTCCCATTCATATACACATTCCCACCAGCTTCCTGACTGATTTTGGCAGCACCTGGAAGCTTCTGGACTGTCCCAGGCTTGCAAACATTGATTTTATTTCCACCCACTTGTTTTAGACGAAACCAGAGGTGGTGTTTGTATTGCAGTGTGGAGATGGACCTGGGCACTGCAAACCACCCTCCTCTGCCTCAGCAAGGTCTATAATACTCAGAGACTTTTCTTTGCAGGTGTCTGAAACCAGGTGAGCCTTCAAAAGCCTTAAAGAAGTGAGGGGCTTGCCCTGGCTCGGAGGAGCAAAAGGTTGCAGGGGCCACTGGAAACCCATGAAATGAGGCAGAAGTGGCTCAAAGCTCTACTGCAGTATGAAATGTCACTTTGGAGTTTGATGCTGCTACATGCTGGCTTTTTGAAAGCACACTAAAAACAATTCCCTCTGGTTTATTAAAGGAGCAGGTTCTTATTTCCTAAGGTTGAAACAGCTGGAAAGGGTAATTCCTTCTGGTTCAAACTGGTGACCTCATTATTTTGTTTGCTGCCCCTTAGTTCTTGTGGTTTTAGATACAGAGAAGATTCATCCCCTGTTCATCACCTCCCTGACAGTTAGGATTTTATCAGCCTTTGTCATATTACACTTTCCCATAATAATTTTAAAATCTTAAGAGCTTTAGTCTTTGTACATGAGATGTTCCAGCACCATCCTGATCACCCTTCTTAGGCCCTTCTCAGTTCTAGAGAGCCATTTCTAAGACAGGTTGAGCTGACTTGCACAAAATACTCAAGGTACTCCTTGCCTGTACCTAAGAGTCTTCCAGATCCAAATCACTGTATAATGACATTTTTTGTTTTCTTCTCTATTTCATACCCAATAATTTCCCAAACCTTGTTAGCTTTGCTGAATGGCACTAAGTAATGGGCTGGCATTCTCAAGAGAGCCATCTAGAATGAAGCCTGAGTGAGAATACCTAATTTAGAGCCCATCCCCATGCACATATCTTTAGTGGTGTTTCTCCCCCTCATGCATTACCCTGCAGTCAGCAACTGAGAAAAATGAATTTTTATCATTCCATCACTTGCTATTGTGGCATCTTCCTCCCAGACTTCACAGTCAGCTCTAACAATGACCATTCTGTATAATTAGATGTCATCACCAACCTCTCTTATTGTACTCTACCCTTTTACTGGTCACTCAGGAATACATTGAACAACCCAGGCCACAATATGGATTCCTGTTTAACTGCACTAGTGGCTTTTCTTCATTGTGAAAGCTGTATTCCTACTTTCCTGACTGTTTAGTCATTAATCCACAAAAGGCCATTCATCCAAAGAGACTTATGAGGTTCTTTATGGGCTACTGTTAACGGATATAATCAAAAGCTATTTGGCAGTCAAAACACAATTAAGTAACAGGATCATCTTATCTACATGTTTGTTTTCTCCTCTGGAAAACTAACAGATCTGTAAGGCATGAATTGCTTCTGCAAAATCTGTATTGTCTCTTCCTCCTTATATTCAGCCCTCTAACCATGGTCAATTCTTTAGTGCATCAGTGTGCAAAAGCAGCAGTCAATGATGAGATCACAAACTCTACAAAAGGGCTGTCTACAAGGAGGACAGCAGAATCAAACAGGCAGAGACAAATGCAGCTCACCAGCAGTTTCACTGCTCCCAGCTGGTACAGAAGCAGTAGCTGCAGACCAGCCAGCTCATGGGTATCTCTCGCACATGAGACCACTGCATGGGTCCTGGCAGCACCCTGCGCATGAACTGCTCCAGTGCAAGTAGCTCAGGTGAAGGTATAGGCAGGGCCCTAAGATGAGTGAGCAGCAGGGGATCCAGGTTGGGCCTTATTTACTTTGTTCCAGCTGTATCTAACTGGCTCAGTCCATGTCACTGCAAACACCCATTTTCTGGCTCTGCTATTACCTTCAAAGACACTCTCCAGAAGGAGATAAACAGAAGAAAAAAGGAAGCAGATATTTACCTAATGTCCTTTCCAAGGAAAGCCAGCTCCCCACATCTGTGATACTGCCTGGGTAAATCTGAGCTCAGAGGGTCACCACCAACTGCAAACCCCATCACATGCAATTAGAGGAGACCTCTCTTGCTCAGCTGAGTCGAAAGGCTTCTCCCCAGCTGAGCAGGAGGCTCTGCAAAGCTGCTGTCAGTGCTGGTGGTACTCACAGTACTCGATGCCCAAGACGATATCTCGGAAGTAGAGCCGAGCCTGCTCCTCACTGAAGGGGTTGTCACTTGGTACCTCCATGACAGGCCTGTTAGGAAGAGGGAAAGCAACTAAGTACTTTGCAGAATGGCAGTAACACTCCTTACTGGAGGAGTTGCACACTCTCCATCACCACATCTCCACCACTGAGGGCCACAGTCCCAACAGATTCTGGGTGCTGTGTCATGGGATGGAGGCACAACTATCCCTTCTGGACACGGTGACACCAAGGTTAGTGAGCTCAGCTAGAGGTGGCAGGTGGCTTTTCACAATCCCTGAAGCCAGTGTGAGCCACAGCGCCCTTGTCAACATCAGGATTAACTGCTGCTGGCTGCACAAAATAATGCAAATACTATTCACTCAGGGTACTAGTGGGAAAAGCAGAGTGAAAGAACAAAACTGGATCTGGCCTTAGGTTTCTTGCCAAAGCTACTCATGGCTGTGAGCACCAGCACCACAGGGAGGTACCAGGCAGCAGTGGGGAAGGAGAGCCCGTTCCTATGTACTGGATGTCTTGTCTGCTGGGGCTCAGTCCTGAAGCAACACCAGCATGCAGCTAGCCTAAACCAAGGCAGAATCCAGAAGCAAACTCCTGGCTCAAAGGTTAAGTGGGAATGTTTCTAGTGCATTGTGCTAAACTGCTTTGAAAACCTATTTAGCTGTTCAGGGATCAGCCATTCAGCCCTGAACAGCCAAGGTTACCTGGTCAGCTTCTCCTCTCCCTTCCTTTGTATGCTTCCTTTGTATGCTTTCCACTGCTGAGAGATGCACAGTATCCTCTAAAAGCCCCTCCTCTGCCTGTGCCTGAGGGCAGAGGCTGTAAGAGCTAGTCAGCATCTTCTGTTCCCCAGAGGAAGAATGGCAGGAGCTAAGGGTGGTTAGTCCCACTTGTGCTCAGCAGCTTGACCTTGCATTTGGACATATGCCCACTGACTTGAGCTGGATTTAAGCGAGTGCTTCTGAGACACTGTCCTTGCAACCAAACCCTGGTGAAGAGCCCATCTCTGATCCAGGGAGAGAACCAGGCTCTGCGGCTCTTCCCCTTAGCACCCAGCAGCAAATCCTCCCTGCAGCATTGCTCCCTCCTCCCCTGCTGCCCATTTGATTGATGACCATCTCCCATTTGCATTTTCCTGCCACTGCCTTCTCTCCCTCTTTCCGCACATTTTCCTGCTGCTGAAAGCAGGGAGAAATAATGTGAGTGGCAGGACTGGCAGAGCCACTAATGGAGTCTAATTGCCTTCTGCTAGAGGCAGACAGGCCACACTGCACGTTCCTTGGCCACAGCTGATTACAGGAGCTTCCCCTTGGCCCCCTCTCCTACAGGGTAGACATCAGCCTTGTCACCAGGGAGACTGGGGAGCCTCTCACCAGCAACCTGCTGGAGCTGGCAGCCTGCAAGAGGCTCGCTTATGGGAGCAGAGGGAAAATTAAGCCTTTTGGGAATCTCCCCCATCCTGGCAGAGCTCCCCTGAGCTCTCTGTGACTTTGCAGAGCTGCAGAATCAGTGCAGGAGCAGCAAAAAGCAGTGAGAGACTCCCATCACCTTATCACTTCTTCTGCAATGGAAAAACAAAACAGCCTCCCACACCACCTTAGTGGTAGGGGCAAAGTAAGGCAATGGGTGGCAGTAAGTGTTGATGCAACCTTAGACCACTTGTGCCAGAGTGGGCCACGATGTGGCTGTTACCCAGCAGAGTATTGCCATTAAAACCTTTTCTTCCAGGCACCTGATGGGGAATTGGCTTCCAATTTGTTTTCCAGACCAAAGCCTGACACGAGGAGATGCCCTCCAGCCCATCGCTATTCACCACATCGTTCCATGCTGTAACAGAGCAAAACAGCTGGATTTTGCCTCCTCTGTGCTGGCCTGCAGAGAGCAGTTTGCCACTGCACATATTAAACCTCCATTTCACCTAGGAAGCTAATGATGAAAACCAAAACTCTTGACAGAAGGAATCCCAGGAGGGCTACTTACCCTTTCCTCAGGAGATCAAACACTGCAAGAAAAGGAAATCAAACCATGAATGAATCAGAAGAGGAGACTGGGCTTGTTTTCTCACCACCTACAAAAACACATCCATTCCCATACCTGCAAAATCAATTTCTCTCCAATTCACTTCTCTTCCCTCACCCATGTCAATGAAAATATTCATCTCTCCAGCAAACACAAACATCTCCCACCCCTGCCGGCTCCACGCAGGGAGGCAGTGGGTGCTAATTTATCAGCCACATCTCTGCTGCTCCCAGTGCTTCTGTGAGTCCTGGCTCCTTCAGTACCTCCAGGGAGGCTGTTTGGTGTGATATTTCTGCTAAATTGCTGATGCTCAAGGAGCTGCTGTAAGAACATGTTGCTCTATTTCTGCTGTGTCAGTCAGCAGCACAGCTACATGGCTGTCAGAAGCAAACACTCCCTGGCAGGAGCAACTGGAGGGGATTTGTTGGTGTGAGCTGAGGTTTGTAGAGCACATCAGTTTTTGTGTCTGATGAGCGGGTCAGTGGCAATGTGGTTTTCTGACCCCATCTCCTGCAAACAGGCTCAGGATCTGCTTTACCTAGTAGGAGAGCTCTTTCCTCAGGAATTACTAAGGGGGTTCTTTGCGTCTCCCAAGCAATCCAGTCAGACTGCCTTCCCCAGAGCACCAGGCAGCCCTGCTTACACCTGCAGTGCTGGACCAGCTGAAGGTCCAACCACAACAAGGCAGCCTGCGTTGGCTCATCTTGCTCTCCAGGCTGAAGAAGCTGCAGCTTGTGGCAGCATTTCAATATTCAACCATCCTCTGGCATTTCAGGTTGCCCAGTTCCTCCTGGCACCCTCCATCCCCTGCTTTCTTCCCAAAGAGCATGCAGCAGAGTGCTCAGAGCAGTACTTCATGCCAGCAGTAACCAGCAAAGAGCAATCTCCACTTTCTCTAGCGTAGCTCTGTAGCGGGAGGCATTTTTGGAAGGAGGAAGGTGCAGTTCTCATTGGCTGGGTCAGCAGGAGGATGGAGGAAGCCCACTTGCAGAAGGCTCAGTCCTCAGCAGTGCTGAGCACCCGCAACTTCTCCTTGCTGCTGACAGAGCTGCAGAGGCATTGACTTCGCATTGCTTTGACTGAACCACTCATGGGATCCCAGGCAGAGCAAATGGGAGCAAAGAAGTGATGGGGCATGGACAAGAGAGACACAACCACTACCCCCTGCCCAGGGACCAGTGCAACCTCCCCAGGAGCCCCAGTGGGACCAAGAGATTTCCCACTTGTCCAGCTGCTATTGCTGCCAGTTCTGAAATCTTGCTCCACAACAGGTTGGGGTTTGAGGTTGGTTGGTTTGGTTTTTTTTGTTTTCTTCTTTGCTGCAGCTGTTTTGAATTCCTCATGCATTTATTTTCATTCAACAAAGCTTGCTACCTCATTTCTCCCCTTCTCTCATCCCTAGAAGTTCAGGCCTTTAAACAAGAGCCACAGCTACCCTCCCCATCACACAAAGCATCAGCCTTGGCTGCTGCTTTGAGATGCTCCCACAGTGCCACTGGGGTTCCAGCCGGAAGGGAAAAGTGGCCTTTCAAAGGCAAATAGCTTCATTTGCGAGGCAGAGCCCCCTTTCACAGGCAGCTTCAAAAGCATCCCATAACTATTTCATGAGAAGCAACCTTTGAGCCTGTCTCATGAGGAAACATTACAGGGAAGCAGAGACAGAAGAGGGTCAGCCATTCCCCTCCTCTGGGCCATCTCATAGGGCAATTCAGTGCTGCTGTTGTAGGGGGACCTGAGGCTCAGTGGGATGTTCAGTGTCTCTGCAGGGGTCAGACTGCTTTCCAGAGTCACCACCACTATCCACTGCCCACAGGCAGAGTCTGGAGAGACCAACCTCATACCAGGAGGATGAGGAACCATCCCACACCCTTCCTTTTTCTCCCAGCTCTAGGACTGGAACTGACGTAGTCTGACATAGCCTCTGTCACATCTTCCTTTGTGTCCCCATGTCAAAGGGAGGTGCACAGCTGTACAAAGACACAAAGCTGCCTTACTCTACTGCAAGAGGCCCTTCCATCCCACTTGCCTTTAGAGGCATTTAACCTTTCAGAAAGGATAAGTCTGCTGAAGTTGGTACAAGTTTCCTCTCAGTACTGACCCCAAGCCCTGCTACCTCCATCACTATGTCTAAGCCCAGACAGTTCTGGTAGCATACATCACATACCCATGTACAAGTTGTCCTCTGCAGGATCATCAAGGACCTGTAATGGATAACAGAGAGATAAGGGGAAAGGGGGAAAAGAAAAACTGCAGAAAGAATAAAAAGGAACATTTTCCTGCTCCCTGTACCCTGTGCTGAGCTGCAAAGCACTGAGAATGCCTCAGGCTGGTGTTGAGATACTCCTGCAGAAAGAAGGGCTTTGAAGGACACATTTTCCTGCCTCCATAAAAATCTGGGCTTCTGCCTGTATTTGGAGAAACAGCCTCCCAGTAAAGGCACTGTGTAACTTGACCTCAGCCACTAACAAAAATGACACCAAAGCCTTGCACTTGTGCACCATCCCAGGCTGGGCTACACACAAGTCTCACAGGTCAAAGCTTGCTGGTACTTCCACAAGCACAGCTAGCTGCCTTCTCCTGGGCACCAGCCCAAAGGCCAAGGTAAGTCTGTCAGTTTGACATATGTGATTGGGATGATCTTGCTTGGTATCACCAGCCTACATTTCTGAATAACTATTTTAAACCAATTTTGGCTCAAGTAGGAGCAGCTGAAGAAGGAAGAAAAGAAACAGGCTTGTTTCTGTGTAGGGTGGAGGAGCAGCTCACCTCTATCAGCTTAACAATGTTGACATGGTCCAGTTTCTTTAAGATGGCTATTTCCTGATAAACTCTCTCCAGTGGTGCCATGGGTTTTGGCTGTTCTCCAGAGGATGCTTTCGACCCTCTGGGAGGTGGCCGACCTGAAAGTGGGATAACGTGGTGAAGAGCAGCTCACTTCTCAGCAGCACCTGGCATGCAGGAGTAAAGAGCCACTGCCCCCTCTGTGCAGATACCTCCAGCTATTCTGGAAGATCTCATCACCTTGTTAGCATCCCAAAGCATTACAGTCTCCAACTGGAACTGAGATTTAAAAGCCCCATTCAGACCAGATTCCCAGCATGGTCTCTTTGCCACGTCCCACAGACCAGCCACTGAAGCCAGGTGCTATCTGAGAGGGTAGAAGAGCCCCTGGGGAGGAGGGGGTCTATCCTGCCCAACTGCCAGTGCTTAATTAGGCTTCATAGATGGTGAATGGAAGAGTCAGCACTTCAAAGAGACTCGATATCAAAGCCAGGAACCTAATTACTGGTGCACTGAATTTCCCTGTGGTTGTGCCTCACCTTCACTACCCACTGCATTTTAAATGGCTCCCAACTACTTGGGCAGCTTTCAAACTAGGCCAAGCTCTGCAGTCCTTGCAGATAAGGTTTCTACAGAGGTTTTCCTGGCTCAGGACAACAGGCAGACCTCTAAATGCGAGATACCCACGTGGAAATCCATACTGCTTCAAGAGCTTCTTTTTGGAGAGGACTTTCATGGCCTGAAGGAAGAAGGAAAAGCAGTGTTAAAACTGAACAAGAGCCAAAGCGCTCATGGCTGTGACACAGGAATCTTCTGGGCATCAGGGACTGGCTCAGGTCTGTTCTTCAACCTAGAGGTCTCCTGGTTAGTGGTGGCCACAACAGACTCACACATGCTGACCCAGGCTTTCCTAAAGGCACTGCTAACCATTGGTTTCATTCATCTTTTTCCCCTGAAAAAGAAATTGTTTGGGCTCCTTTTTCTTTGTCCAATTTAAAATAAATCAAGATTTCTGCATTTGGGGCAGAAGCTTGAGGGAAGAGGTGGCTTCCTTGAGCTGACCTTTATGTCCCTGCTGGTTTGGATGATGCTATGGCCGTGCTGCACGTCAGAGCCACTTCAAGGCTGCTCCACCTCAGTTCTGCTTTGCCCAAGGGTCTAGGAAGCAAAAGAGCTGGAGACTTATGGCCATACAGTGAACACCCTTGCAACCTACTGCACAGACCTGGAACAGGACAAGCACACAGCCCTTCCACCAGTTCTGTGCTGCCTGGGGACACCTTTGCTATTCCCAGGCACTATTCTTTAGCCCCATAAACCTCTTCCATGCTGCCAGAGCACGTGCAGTGTGATCCAGCATCATTCCCAAGGCTGTGAACGGGATATTTTGTGGGCATCCATCCCTGCACCATCAGAAACAGAGCATCCAGCTCTGTACAGGAGCACAGTGAAAGCACAGGGAAGGAAGTGGGTTTTTGCCAATGGCTTCCCTCCATTCTCATACCTGATTGACGCTGGCACTGCTGTGAAGCCAGGAAGGCAGCTGAGCTGTGGGAGAGGGTCACGGTAATCTCTTCTGCCATCCACACTGGCATTAGCATAGTGGCAAAAGGCAATGTGAATTTAATAAGCAGTTTCTGTGCCTCCATCTGCTCTCTGCATTAATAACCTTTTTGAGGGCCACTCCAACAGCCCCGAGTGGTCCAGCAGATAAATATTTCATGAGAAACCAGCTTATGGTACAATTTGCTTAGGAAAACAGCCTGTGCTCCCGGGAGCTGTGATGGTCACTCCCCCCCTCCTCCAGGATTGGTACTTACTCCTATTCATTAAGCATCCAAATGTATAATTCACACTGGAGTGATCCCTGCAAAATATAATCAAGCAAGGAGGGTGCAGGACACAAAGGCCAAGGAATTCTGCATTAATACCATGCAGGCAGGCTCCCTGCACACTACCTGCTTTCAACATGTACACCAGGAGCAGGCCACCGAACCCACTTCAGCAAACTCCTTCCCAAGCTGTTTTTCCTGGCAGCGATGCCACTGCATACTCCAGGATTCCCACCTCCCATCAGTGCTCCATCTGCAGCCAGGTTCATGGCTCCCTGGAAGGATTGTTGGGTTTGGTCCTGATCCACTGAAATCCTCTGGATTTGCACCGATGTAATTGAGAAGAGACACTGTAGTTCTCAGTCCTGCCTGACAGCTCCTGAGCCAACTGTTGGAAACAACAGTGTTGAGAGACAGACTCAGAGTGCTTATCTTGTACTTAGCACAGTGCTGGGGCCAATACACACAGCCAAATGATTCATGGTCTGCTGAAAGACGATGCAAGATGTGTGCAACCACCTCCAAGGACAGCCAGGACCAAGCCTGGAGGACTTTCTGTGCTCCCCACTTTTATCCCTCCATAATGAAAATCTGTGGGAAAACCAAAGGAATTGGTGCACCTATTCCTGTTCCAACCATCACCAGCCTGGGAGGAGAATCAGAATCACAGAATGGTTTGGGTTGGAAAGGACCTTAAGCTTATCCAGTTCCAACCCCCTGTCATGGGTAGGGACACCTCACACTAGCCCCTATTGCCCAAGGCTCTGTCCAGCCTTGCTCTCCTTGCTCCTACCCCACCTTGAGTCCTACCTGCCTTCTAGAAAGGAGCTTTAGGAAAAGAAGAGAGGATGCAATTTGCTGCTTGCAGCTCCCAAGTTGCATCAATGCTTGGAGGCAGGCTCTGGGGAAAGGTTGGAGGGAGCAGGAAGGTACAGAGAGGACCAATAGCTCTTAGGGACAAAAATGGAGGGAACGAGCTACTGATGTCACCCAAACTCCTCAAAGGATGCTACGAGGGAGAGATGAGTGAGGATTATTGTCTCATGAGTTAGCTGACTGCAAACCACATGTACTGCTGTGGAAGAAACACCAGGATGTGGTTATACCAACCTCAAAGCACCAGTATCTGCTGCTACACAAGCATGGCCAGATCAGAAGAGAGGAGCTGTCCCATGGGGGATGAAGAGCAAACTTCATCACGCAACAGCCAGAGCCACTTGATTATCACAAGAGCAGAGAGGAGAGCACACAGTGGAGAAGCCCCACTTTAAAGTACAAGCTGGCAGGACAAAGCTTCCTCACTGAACTGTGGCTGTGCATGATGGGAGCAGCACAGGGATGCTTCAGCAAACATCTCCTCCTGGGCTCACATGGATGAGAGAGCCAAAGATAATTGTAGTCACAGGCAGAGCTAATTACCCAGGTAATGCCTTCCTTACAAAGAACCAGCTCAGAGCCAAGCTGAGGGATCTTCCCTTTGCACTGGCAAACACTGCTTCAGCTTCCTCGGGCAAAAGAGAGAGCCTGGAGGAGATTTCCTCCACACATGCCCTTGTACCCACCTTCCTTCCAACTGTTCACACATGGATGGGGTCTGGACATACCCTCTTGAGAGGCAGCAGGAATCATGTGCTTTTCTTTGTTGTGTGGTTATTATTTAAGCTTACTGCTCTCCTCCTAGCACCACAGGGAAGCTTCCTGGGGGAAAGGTGATCCCAGGTTTATGGAAAAGGGGGATGCCTGGGTTACAGCAGCTTTTGCCACAGCGAGACCTCGATCTGCTGGTAACAACAGCAAAATAGCCATTAGTTGCAGGAGGGAAGGGTGATAAAATGGATTGAGCCAATGGAACTTACCAGCTGTCCTTTGCTCTGTTCTCACAGCACTTAAGATGTCACTTTATCTGCTAACAGAGAGACCTGCATTGCAAGGGCAGAGACCTATGCACAGTCCCTACTTGCAGCCCCCAGGGTAGCGAGATGTTGCTAAAAGGTTCCTACAAACCACCTAAATCCTCTGCTAGTGCATGACAGCACCCTGCAGAAATGGTGTGCAGACCAGAGAACATTTTCAGCCCTTCCTTGCCTGTCCTGACAGCAACATCCCTCAGATAAAGTGGCTAAGAAGGAAGCTCTGGCAGGAGAGAGGAGAGCTATGCAGCTGACAGTGGTTCAGTAGCTGTTACGTGAGCAAGAGGATGAGAAACATGGGAGCCCTGCCTTCCCTTCCCACCTGGATGGTGACCAAAGTGGATTCTCCAGGGGCTAGAAAGTTCTGGGCTTGCTGCTGGCCACCTTCTCCTCTGCAGCAGCACTTTGCTCAGCTGTTTCTTTTCACAAACTTGCAAGGTACTTCTCCCCATCGTTGAGAGCTGGTAGAAAGCAGCCCTCCATGCAAAGGTTGTCAGGTACAAACAGAGGCAGAGAGCACAACCACATAAATCTTGTTTCTTAGGAAACCAGATTAAAAAAGAAGAAAAAGGAAAAGAGAAGCCCACTGACAACATACAATGCTATTGCTTTTGTCCAGAAGTAGCATAACAAATGTACATCATAACCACTTTTCTTTGCAAGCTGATTTAGAGATTGAAACTAGGAAGCAGACATGGCCTGAGGCATCACAGAATCAAATTCCATCAGCACAATGACTCCAAACTCGATCACCATCTGGACACATTTGCCTTTGCTTTTTATTTACTGCTTTTCCACAGAGCTTGGCTTTTCTTTTTTCCCCGTGGTCACTGTCGAAGCATCTCCTGCAAACTGAGACACTGAAACCTTTCCAGCTGTAAAGGCTTCCTTGGCAGAGCCCCACAAATGCTGGTGTAACACCTTCACAAGCCCCAGCAGCAGCAGTAGGAACTGAGTGCAGTGGCAGGGCCCACTGCATCCCAACAGGGTGTCCTCCTAGGAGACAGCACTGAGTCACACACTTCATGTTGGAAGTTCCATTTCCTCGGCCTAATACATTCCCTGCATCCACTGATGTAAGTCAGCACGCTTTCACAGCCCTCCACAGCGCTGCAGTCCTTCACAGGGATGAAGGATAAAGCTCTTGGAAGCACTCTCTGATCTTTACAAAGTAAATACAGCCCAATCTACACTTTCCCCAAATGTGATCAGCTTTTCTTTTTCCTTAAGAGTTTTTCCTAATTCTAGGCCAGCTCCATAACGCATTCAAGCAACAGAAATCTTCCCTTTTGCTTTGACAGGAGCTAGGTCCACTTCCTGGTACCTATAAACTGCCTTTTCTATGAGAGCCAGCAAAGGGCCTCAGCCTCAGCAAGAACCAGGAGGCACGCTCTGAATGATACTTCAAAATAGAAATCTTCTGCTTTCTTTGAGGTTTTTTTATCACAGCACGCTAAAGAAAATAAAGCAGGCAGCAACACTCTGGCCTCGTGCTAAAACACTGCAAATGTGAATTGATCAGGGACTGCTCAGTAAAGACCAAGGGCTGATTTCCTCCACTATCTGTTATTGCTTTTCAGCACTGAGACAAAACCAACCCTTCAGAGCTGAATTTGGGGAAAACACACAGAAGAGGCCCTCCCCAGCTACCAGAGTTGCAATTTCTTCTACTAACAGGCATTAGGTATCACCCTGGGGTGTCGGGGTGCATTGCTGCAGCACAGTCTCAGACAGGAGTGATACGGACATGGAAGTCATCTCAGCACTGAGAGAGCCAGTTATGCAGTTGGCTGCTATTTCTCTGAAGCTCTGTCTGCCAGCTCCTGGGCTGCCTTAATGTCTTGGAAAAGCAGAGGTGTCTCCACCATGGCTTGCCCTCTGGGAAAACATCCACACAGCCACCTGGAAGGATACGGGGTGACAGCCTGTCTGCATGTGACTGTGGCTAGGGAAGGGGGAAAGCTCCTGCTACCCCAGCTGAAGGGTAAGAAGTGCATGAAACACAGACTTCAGCATCACAGCCCTTCAGCAGCAGTGCAGCCACCTGCCCTCTCCTTTCCCATATCCACTGCAATGGAACACAGGCAGACACTGCAGATGAGCTCTCGCTCTGGTCCCACTTCTCCATCTGCTGTAGCACCCACACACCTCCCAGGATCACATTCACAGCCCCAGCATCCCAGCTGAGACCTGGTTCAGACCCTGCCTCAAACACCCCCAAAAGGAGAATCAGGGTGAACCAAAGAAGGTTTGGGATCTGCACATCCTGTCCCTCTTCAGGTAGTGAGGCTGAAACAGTGCCCATGCAGGCATGGGAGCTCCTCTGGTGCTGCAGTAGCTTTAAAGTGTTTGCTTAGATTAGAAAAAGAAATGCAGATTAAGTGAGGATTAACTAACACACACCAGGCTAACCTGGACACAGACTTTCACTTTTGACTTTGAGTCAACCTGCTAAATCCATGTCCACGGTGTTACAAAACATGGACAAGAACACAACAGGCAATGCTAACCCAAACCCAGCTCTCTCCTGCCAAGTTGTGACAATCACCCTGCCTGCAGCACAGCATCAGGATTCCCAGAACAAAAGGGCAGCCCCAAAAGTAAAGATCACAACTTTCAAAGCAATGTTTTCAGCTGGAAATAACTGCGATGGGAGGTGTTCCCGCTCTGTGCTGCTGGACCTGGCACTGCCTAAGCTGGTGGGGCAGGTGGATCAGGGAAGCCACCACTGCCAACCAGCAGAAGTGTCCCACTGCAGGGTGTGGGAGGGAGGACTCGCAGGGCAGCAGAGAAAGGGATCCACTGGAAACAGCAACTACTCTGGTGGGGTGGGTGAGTCAGCTTGGAAAGGAAAGGAGATGGAAAGAATTGTGGTTCCTTTGCTTGGGCACCTTGTCCAGATTTTTGTCTCATCTCTTCCATCCTTCATTTCAAGACATTTCTCCCTCATTTTCATGCCTGCTGGAAGGGCTCACAAACACTAACAGACATACAAGTCCCACCCAACCCCTCCAACCTGGTAAATCGCTTGTAAAACCAAGAGTAAGGGATGAAAAGCTAGCTGGGGACTAGCAGGGAATGAGCACACTTTATATCTGCATAGCATATTCTTGCTCCCAGCAGCTCTGTGCACTGGGACAGGGAGAAAGCAGCACACAAGTGTCTGCCTGGGTGCTCTGATGGGCCCATTTTCACCCACGGGAGGCCACTCCACGGCAGCAGTGAAAGCAGGACCCCCTCTCACCAGGCACAGTACGGAGCTGAGCCAGGCAGGGTTGCATGGAGGGCAGCAGGGTTTGGGTTCAACAGCCCCGCAACCACCCAGCTCTGCTCAGCAGGTACCTGCCCTGCATCTACCAGAACCTGCTGGAAGCCGTTTCCACAAGCCTTCAGGCACAGCCACACACACAAGGCAGTTCAGCTTTCACCAGCTGTCCAGCTCCTGCCCTCAGCCTGATCAAACCACGCCACAGGGCAAGCCCAGGGACAGGAGCACATCTGCAGATGGATTTTATGGGAATCCCAGCTGGGACAGTCAGGATTCACCTGCCTCTGAAAGAGGAGGACCAGAGAAGGAGCCTCCAGCATGAGCAGCCTTTCTGAATCTGAAACCCTTCAACTCTGGCTTCAGCTCAGCAAAGGCTTTAAAAGCCAAGGTTTGCCTTCTGCCCAGCACCCTGCACCTCACCACGTGACAAGTAAGGTCCTGTCTGGTGTACAGGGAGGCATCCCACATGGGGGAAAGCTGCAGGGGAGCCAGGCACTGCCCACCTGGGCCATGCTGTTCAGCATCTTAGAAACACCCCCATTTCCTTACATATCTTGCCTGCTGATTCCAGGCCAATCTTCCCATGCACAGCAGGTACTGAATACCACCACCCACATGCCTCTAATTTCAGGTGACCTGCTTCATAGCTAGAAAATGTCAGGACAAATCAGGAGCCTGCCTCCAAGATTCCTGCCTCTTGCATAAGGCAGCCCACCCCACCTCCCTCCCATTTGGCACTGCACACAAGCAGCAGCTCCATACCCAGTGGGAGCTGGTTCAATCCCTTGCACGCTACCCAAACCAGAAATGCAGATGTTAAAGGAGCAAGGCAGAGGGGATTCTAGCTCTCAGGGGGGCAAAGAAGGATGAGGAGCAGGGGAGAGACACACTTACGTAGTATTTGTCATCGTTCTCATTGTAAGCCAGCTTCACAACCCCGTAGGAACCCTAAAAATAAAACACACGTTGCACAGTCAGTTCATCAGCTTCACCTTGTCTCCTCGCTGCTCAAGGCTGGTACACCGTGGCTGTAGACAGGGACCAAAAAGCCCACCTTCAAGGTCCCAGACTATGCCTACCCCTAAGCAAAATCTACAGGTGATGAGAACCCACAGCAAGGTTGTATGCTTTGGCAGCTCTGTTGGAGCCCTGGGGCATTTGAGGATTAACAGTGTCTGAAGGAGTTGAGTGATAGCCCATCCTGCCCTGTGCCAAAGCCAATGTGTCTGTCTTACCTCAAACGTGGGTGGGGAGCAGAGAGAATCATTGCCAAGCAGATATGTTTTGTGCAAGTCTGGAAATTCTGCATGACTCCCTTTCCTGTACTTGTGCACAAGACCACTGTCAGCACAAAACCTCTGTATCTCTTGAGAGCAAATGGAGTTCAGTGAGGAGCAGCCGCCTGCTTCACACCAACTGCATGTTGACCAGGCAGATGAAGACCTGGATTGCTGCTGTAACCACAGCTCCAGTGACAGCTTGGAGCCAGACTCCATCCAAATCACTATGGTTTTTTTTCAGTTCTATGTCAACACTATACATTTTATGCAAGCAAGACATGACAGCATGGCTAGGTACCATCCCTGACAGATACCTGGAATGGTTTGGGTTGGAAGGAACCTTAAAGCTCATCCAGCTCCAACCCCTGCCATGGGCAGGGACACCTTCCACTAGAGCAGCTTGCTCCAAGCCCCTGTGTCCAACCTGGCCTTGAACACTGCCAGGGATGGGGCAGCCACAGCTTCTCTGGGCACCTGTGGCAGTGTCTCAGCACCCTCACAGGGAAGAGCTTCTTCCTAATCTGAATCTCCCCTCTTTCAGGTGTCTACTGAATAAATGAGTGGAATTAACACTATAGCCTTCAAAACATATCTCTTGACCTCACTAAGAGCTGGAATGTAGCTCCTGTTCTCAGAGGAGACCAACAAGCCATGCAGATGATCCAGAAGAACAGCAGGCCCAGTAGACTCTCTACCAACCTCAGGGTGCCTGTCTGCTCACTGTGACTCAAAGGGAAGGAGGAGGTAGGGCAAATCCACCACAGAAAAGGCCTCATGCTCTCCTTAAGTCATACTTAAGCCAACAACAAAAGCCATAAGCTGTGTGTGAGTTTCAGATAACATCGACTGATCTGCTGTACCACCAGCAGTGGTATCTCCATCCTTACCCGCTGATGCCAGCAGCCAAACGCACAGCCTACTGCACAGATGGTAAGGTGCCTCCTCCCATGGCCTGGGGCCTTCTGCTTTGGAGAGGAGTTTGTGCTAATGAAACTCCTGGTGAAGGTCCCTACAGCTCAGGCTGCAGTCCCCTCTGACTGCAAACATAAGCTTCCAGACAGCACCATCGCTCATGGCCCCATCTGCAATGGTGGCAGACATCCAAACATGCAGGTGTCTGAGCTGCTCACCAGCCTAGACCTCTAAATAACTTTGGAGTTATTAGAATCAGTCTGCAGCTTTTAAATGCGGTCTAGAATTAAACTAGTTCATTGATGGACATAAAAACTTAAACTCATCCTGGGGGTGACCAAACACCTGCCCTGATCTTTGTTTGGTTTTCTTTCTTTGATGGGTTGTATTAATGCGTCAGAAGCTGTTAGTGTGACATTTGGCAAGCAAACCCCCTGGAAGGGAGCCAGCTGAACAACCTGCACAGGGAAGGAAGGTAAATTTAGCTTTCAGAGGAAGTAGCTCCACTTTGACCTTGAACAAAACTTGCTCAAACTAATAAGGCATAAACCAAAGAAAACACTCCCAAACCAAACACAGGGTTTGGCCTTGGCCAGTAAGATCCCTTAGCCTGGCACAGTCTTTCCACTCGTGTGTACATGCAGGTTGCTTGTGACAAACATCAGCTCCGGGAACTTACCTTGCCTATTTCACTCTGCAGCTTGTACTGGTTTAACTGCACACAGTCCTGCAGATCAAAAGAACATAATTAAAGTGCTGGTAAAAGGAAACGACTGAGTTTGAATCACTATCAAGTAGAGGCAGAGTGCTGAATAATGAAAGACTAAATCTCATTTAAACGGGTATGCGTTACACTAGAAACACTCTTTATTTTACTGTGCTCAATACCAAGCAGGAAAACACCTGTCCCCAGCTCCACGGAGCTCTCGCAGCTCCCAGGGACTCACTCCAGCCCCAGGGTCACAGCATCAGCCTGGCAAAGACAGGGACCCTCTGTGGGCTGTGTGCAAGGGCTGTGCCTGCACCCAGGGGAGCCCTCATCTGGACCATGGGCTGGTCTTGGAGGAGAGCACATGGATCCAAGCTCCTCCGCTGTACCACACAAACAGTAAAGGATTCCTTTAAAGGGGATGTGGTAACATACATGACCCCTAAGCAGGTCTGATCCTTGCGTGCAAGCTACCCAGCACTGAAACCCCAAGGGGTGGGAAGGTGGTGGATGCTGCAAGCTGTGACAGGGCTGTAATGGTGGGGTGCTAAGTTACTCAGTGACCAGGAGCATCACAGGGAGTGATGGTGGCCCCAGGCATCCACCACTGGAAAGCAAGGTGGAGCAGAAAAGCCAGGCACTTACCTGGTATTAAATCCACCCTTCCTTAGCATTGTACTACCTAAAGGAAAACACTTCCACAGAGCAGCAAAAGCTCCACAGCTCTGTTTCACTGGGAGCTGACACTTCCACCCTCATTAGTTACAAGCAGAAACCCCCAGATGCCACAGAAGCCCTGGGGGGCTCCAGACCGTGAGTGCAGTGTGGGCAGAGCACTCTGCCTGCACCCAGCTCTGCCTGCACCAGGCTCTGCCTGCACTGCCTGGCTGCTGGGGAGCACCTAGGGACCTGCCCGCCTTGGCCACCACAATGGGGACCATGGGGAGAGCTCACACCTCGCTGCAGTGCAGAGCTGCTGGCAAAGAGTCAGAGCACTCTTATGGGGATCTCTGCCATTGTCTGGACTTCACACACAGCACTTACCTGCACTGCAGGGGCAGGGAGAGCCCCAAGCTCGGTGGGGTGAGAGAAGGGCCCCTCTGAGATGGTGTGTGCTCAGCTTTAGATGGGACATGCTTCCCCACACACAGCACACACTACTTGTCCCTGAGACTGCCAAGCACTAAAAAGGCTGGAAATCCACTTCCAGCCCCTGCACCAGGAACAAAGCTGATATAAAATACACAGACAGGTAGATTAGCCTCCCCATAAACCTCAAAATAGCCCTGCAGTCTGCAGAAGTAGTGCCAGGACAGAAAAGCTGGGCCAGACGCCTTCAGCAAGATCAAGGGGTGTTACAGCCTTGGCCCCATGCAGAATCCCCATCCTCTGCCTCTCAGGATGCAATAGAACATGGACATGGTAGATGGTATCTTTTACTTTCCCTACCATCACGAACAGAAGACACTCTTAACACAAGCAATCATCACAGCGAAGGAGAACACAGGAATGGTGAAGTGATGACTTTTTAAGCTTGCAAGCACTGGCTTGTCAGGAATACAAGGAATTATTTCAATCTTAATCTTGTTCTCAGTAAGGAAAGCTTTTTCTACTGCTCTGACAGGGAAGAGGAGCCAATTGTGAGTAATGAGCCTGTAGAAGTGTATTAACTCTGCTGCTAGCAAAGCACATGTCATTCCAAAGGCAAAACCCAATACATCTGAACTAAGAGCAACAAGACAGGTGAGAACAAGACCCAGCAAAAGCAAAGATGCAAAATACACGGCCAGTGCAAAACTGCAGGGATGAGGAAATGCTCACCAGAATGGCAGGAAAAGCCAACACCCTCTGAGAAAGCCTCCAACCACCTCAGTACCTCCTGCTCCTGCAATGACCAGGTCCTGTTACCAAGCCTCCTCCCCTAAGTCAGGGTTACTTCCATAAGTAAATACAGCCTTTTCCATGTAGCTATGGACAATTTGGTCTGCACTCAGTACTGCTTCAAGCCAAGGTGACATCTCTAAAGCACCAAGTCTGCTGCTGCTTCTTGCCAACACACTGTGAAGCCCCCCAGAAAGAGGAGAGCCCTTTGTGAAGGACACGGTCCATCCAGTGGGCAAACCCTCTTCCAAAGCTTTTAGTGCAACCGAGGAGGGACTATTCCTTGTCCCTGTGTCCAAGGCACCAATTCCTTTGACTCTGATCATCACCTTCCCACCACCCCTCATTCATCACCACTCTCATCCTTCACCAGACTGATCACCTGAAATATCTCTCTAGTTCTTCACTGTTGCTAAATAGAGCTTGTGAGCAATGCCAGGACACCCTTTCACCATCATCTGAGCTTTTCCCATGCTTCAGCACTTGAGCTGAATGTAGCAAAATCAAAACAGATTATAGGTGTCTTCTGCCTTTATTTCCTTGGAGAAAGCCCATAATTCAGAGCTCAAGTGACTGCTGCCACGTGTTGCTGCAGACTGGCAGGGTGATTACGATGTTATTTGGTTCTCCTGCAGGAAGTGGGATAATTGTACTGCTCCTTTATCAGAGTAAAACACTTATCTCTGGGCCAAGTGTTTCTTAAAGATAACAGTGTACAGTCCTCTTGATTTCATCACGCCAATGTATTTGCAACTGCTGCTAAATAAGAACAGAGCAAGAACTTGAATGAGATCCTTTAATGAACAGCTGTCAGCAAATCAGATTGCTGTGTCTGTCCAAGTGAGCAAGAATTATTCCACCTTAAAAAGAACCTGCCCATTTGTTCACATCTCCAAGGTATTACTCAAGAGAGGGAGGGGAGAATCAATGCCACAGAAAACAAAAACTGATTAAAAATCACAAAGCACAGTGAATGAGCTCAAACTGAAACGGGAAGTTCAGGTTAGATATAAGGACGAAGTTCTTTACTGAGGAGGCGCTGGCACAGGGTGCCCAGAGAAGCTGTGGCTGCCCCATCCCTGGCAGTGCTCGAGGCCAGATTGGACAGAGCCTTGGGTGACGTGGTCTAGTGTGAGGCATCCCTGCCCATAGCAGGGGGATTGGAACTGGATGATCTTAAGATCCTTTCCAACCCAAACCATTCTATTATTCTATGAAGCCCAGAGTCCAGGCCCAATTCCATAAATCCATTGCCACCACCACTGGGTGACAGAAACCCTGAGAAATTGGGAATTGAGCTTTGCTGTCCAGGATGAATGCAGGGATGAGGAGGAAAGAGCGAGAGCTTGTTTCCAGACTAAGCAGACTGCCCACATTCTTATATAACGGATGCATTAAAAGAAGGCAAACCCAGGAATCTGAAAAGAAGGCAGTTTTCAGCCTTTCAGAGATACACTTTAAAGAGGAACATGGGAAAGAAAATTGGGAACTAGCACCAATTTAAACTCATCCTGCCTGGAAGGGGAAGTGAAAGGAGTTCTAAAGAGAAACAAAACTAAAAGCCAGACAAGGGGTAATACAGGGGCAGCAATGAACACAATAACAAGTTATTCAGGGGAAGAGCAGGACACACAGAAAGCCCAGAGCTCATGGAGGTAAAAGAAATAAACAACATCCAAACCCAAGGGCTGAACCTGAAGCCCAGCACCATGAGTAGCTGCTGGCAGGAGCACTGGCACAAGGCAAAGCACTCCTCACACCAAAGCTGGAAGTATTCTCACATTGGCAGAGTGGTCAGAAGAATGAAAGGGGGCTGGGACCAGTGGGATGAAGGCAGCTCCTTTCCAGCTCCTCTGCAGCTGCAGCTTTGGGCTTTCTCCTTCCCTCAAACCTTGATCTTCTACAAGTTGGCAATGTAATTTTAAATAAAGGTTAATTAATACAAGGAAAAGAAGTTAGCAATGCCTGGGGGAGACTCTTCTTTGAAGAAGTGTTTTCCAAGTCTGTATGATCTTTTCAAAAGAGCTGCAGTTTGAGCACCACAGAAGAGGAGTTTGGGAGACTCGTGGAAGGGGAAGCTCTCCAGTCCATGCTGTGTAGGAGCTTGGTCCCCACCACTGCCCTGGTCCCACCTGGGTTCACCTTTGTTCACTCCTAACAAAACCAGGCAGCTCCCAGAGACTGGAGGAGCATGAGACCTGGATCAGCCTGGTGCTGAAAGATGTAGGAAGCCAAGGAAAGAAAGGACAAAGCAACCTGTTTTCCGTGCCACTGGGATAAGCCATGGACCTCAAGCTTTGGAAAATTCCCTTTGTCAGCTCATCCTCCTCCCTGCACAGCTGGGCCAGCAGCAGCTGCATCAAGGAGGGAGAATGCACTGGCCTGACTCATCTTCCCCAATTCTCCTAAAGCACAGAGGGCCCCAGCTGATGGCTGGGAGCTGGAATGACCTCCTGCTGATCCCAGAGGGTGGAGAGACCATGCAGGCGCCAGGGCTGGAAAAAACAGGGATGCCAGGGACTGGGTGGATGCTGGGAGAGAAAGGGAATGTGTGAAAGAAAAGACAACGCAGCCAGAAGAGACTGGAGAAGAGAAAGTAAAAAGCACTTAAGAGTGCTGGGAGGTATGGGGAGAAAGCCTGGAAAAAGACATCTTTTATTCTTCTTCTATCCACCCTCCAATAAGACTTCTTGGCTACCTATAAAGGTTGGTTTGGGATGGCAGAATAAAACCCCCCACAGCACTGCACTGTCAAATGCCACTTTCCGACAAGCAGCACCTCTACCCTTTCACAGATACAAGCCCTGCCATTTTACAGGGGGCAAGTTCTGTCAAACATGGTGACAAGGTGCCCATCAGGCTGTACAAACATGGTCCCAAGAGCCTTGCCCTGGAACCTACGAGCACTGGAGCATCATCCGTGCGGCAAAGCAGAAGCTGCTTTCAGCAGCCCCAGGGAAATCCTCTTGCCACACTGCCAGCACCAAGGAGCAGCTGAGAATGTCACATCAACAGAGGCAATGTGGGCCAGCAACCCAAATACTGGGACCTGTGCCTCAGCTCTACAGTTATGCACCCTTAATAGCATTAGCTTAATCACTTCTGTGCCACAGCTAAAGTAAAGCCATTCCCTTGTTAGAGCAAAACACTGATGGGCAGCAAAGGCAGCAGAAATCCCATCAGCCTCTGGAGTGCTCCAACCAGAAGAGGCAGCACTGAAAGGACCTTCCAAGGCCATAGTCCATGAATAATCCAAGAAAGCAGGGAATGAGCAGGAGACTTTTTAAACTACAGATCAGTTTTGACAGAGATAGGGCAGATCAGGTTAAGTGCACAGCAGTGCTGTGAGGAGAGCAGAACACATTACTTCTCTTGCAGAGTTAACACCACAGATCCAGACTTGGCAGCAGCAGCTGCAAGACACCAGCGCTGCCAACTGCGTCCCAGGCCATTGGGAACTGCCTCTATGCAAGACAACAAGCCCTGGCTCTGCTGCAGCCCTGCGAGCCCAGGAGCCATCATCTTCCTAAATGACAAACCCAAGCAGCCCCACTCAGAAGGCAGGGACAGGACATCCCGATGCACTGCCCACTCGCCACTGGGTGAATCCTCCTGCCGCATCACAGCCTCAGCTTCAGCTCTTGGGTCCTCTCACCCCTGAATGTAAGTTTTCCTCCCAGTCTGTGAACAAATATCAAGGTAGCATTAAAAAGCTGAGCAGAGTCCCTCTGACACATGGTGCTTCCATAATTTAGCAGAGAACAATGGAAAATTCACCTCTGCTGTATCCTCATAGCACATCTCTCCATTATTCCTCTAGATTAGTCGAGGACACAGAGCTGCTGACAGCAAGCTGACACTGCTGCTATGACTGGAGAGAAAAAGCAGATTCCAGCCTAGATGGCTATCAGCACAGCACAGGAAACATTGATATGCACTGTGTCATCCATCTCTGCTCCTGATAGACAGTGCCTGCACCTGTGCCACTGATAAAGCCCGAATGCTCATCAATTTCATTTTCATTCTTGCACCCTGTGACTCACTTGGGCAGCAATGGATGAACTGCCACTTGAAAGGCACTGACTGATGGTGCTGGATACTCAATGCAAGGAGAAAGGAGCAGGTGAGAGAGCCATGGACTTGAGTACAAATGTGCAGCTTGCCTAGAAGATGTGTCAGAGTCATTTGCAGGGAAACCAGGGGCAATGCCATGATCAGTGAGCTGGATCTCGTCAGTGACCCACCAACCTCCCTGCTCATTGAGGGCCTGCACATCAAAAACATCAACAGAAAACGCAGCAGCAGCTGCTGCTCGTACACTGGGACTGTACCTCTCATCGCAGGTTTATTGTATAACCACAACTGAGGGCCAAAAGCCTCAACATGGAGTCCCCCATAACTCCTAGAAGCCCAGCCTGTACCTCCTGCTTTGGCAGTCTTTCCTACCCACATGCACAGCTTTGCTAATTGCTTAGAGCAAATGTACTGAGCAAATGCACACCACAGCTGAAGATCTGCTCTCCGTTTCTCTGTGGTCCCTGCTGTATAGCTCAGATTTGGACTGTCAGTGCCTCTCACAGCCATGAAGACAAAGACCATGCAACATAGCCTCTTAGGTAGGTCAGCCATGGGATGCTGGAGCTGGGCTGTGCGCAGACTGCACGCTCACCTTGCTGTCACACACCTAACACTTATTTTTCCTTATGCTGTGGTCAGTTTCAAACTTTCTCCTATAAGCAAGTATGCATCTTCCTAGTCCTCTTGTTATTCCTTACAGGATACAGGTACTGCCCCTATAAGCTGGGAAGATGAAGCACAGCTCCTGAGAGCACTGCTGCAAGGGCAAGCTCCCACCTCCAAACCTGCACAGCTCTCACCTGGGCTCCCTTTCCCCTCCTACCCCAGTGATTCTCCATTAATATGAATGACGGTTTCCAAGGAGCAGGGCTTTGTTAAGCGTCTGGGCTGCACTGGAGCAGGGCTCTTAATAGTTATATCAGAGTGACCATTAAAAACACAGTACAGTGTAAAGAATTGCTGCAGGAGCAGGGAAGTGGAAGGCTCCACATCTGCACTTCAAACTAAGCATTTCCCACACAGTAGGCAACAACCATTGCTCCCCAGGATGCAGATGCTGTGGAAGAGGACAGGGTATTTTGGCTTTGCTTGCAGATGGGAATGTGCTAGTCACACTCGACTGCACTTCCTTTGAAACAGATTTCAGAAAAGCCACACTGCTGGCACAAAGTACTGCAGGATGGGAGAGCTGGCACACAAGTCACGTCCGCTTCCAAAACTGGCTCCTCTCCTCCCTGTCTCACTTATTAAAGCATATGGCTGCTGTCAGAGAAGCTGAAATCTCTGCAGTGCACCTTCTGTGGATATCCTCTTATCCTGGGGGGGTGGCACAGCCCATCTCACAGCTAATGTGACATGCAAAACTTCCCAGAGGACAATGACCAGTTTGCTTGTGCGCAGCACCCACCCTCTCAGATGTCCAAAGGGCAAACACTCACTTTCCAGGAGGAAAACAATAAACTACACAGATATTGAGCTCTAGGTCACTTGGCAAAAGTCTAAACTTCAGAGATATGGGCCCTTATGACCACAGTGGGATTTAGGCATCTCATCTGGGAGCACCACAGTGCCCAAGAACAACACATTGGTACAGTGGCACCAGCATAGCCACGTTCAGTAACATCTTCTTCCATCAGCTGGGTGAGGAAGAGTCAGAGCGTAGCAGCTCTTGAGCCCCTGGCTGCTGTGTTTGTCCCACTCCAGTGCCTGGACACAGCAGGAGAAGTGAATTCATGGATGAGCATTGCTGTACTTTCAGTTCTAAAAGAAAAGGATTGAAAATACCCATGAAAAGGGCCTGTCCCTCACCACAACAAGGCTCATGGTCACAAGATAAACCAGAGTCTTCTGCAGCACAGAGCAGGAGATGCAGCCCTCCCTGCAGGGTAAGGCCAGCAGGTCCATGCCACCATTGGTTCCTCTCTTTTATGGCAGCTCCAAGTGAGACTGCAGAGCTGTGGCACTCAGAGATCCCCCTCCCCTTCCTCTGCCCTGCCCTATTCCCCAAGAGCAGAAACACAAGACAAATATGCCTGGGAATCAAATTCAGTCTGGAGAAAAACATCAAGGCATAGAAAACTTGGTTTTCCTCCACAAATAGCAGATAAAAATCTCAGGAAAGGGCACAGCCTGGACTTGGGGGAAAATTCAGGCATAAATCCATGTTTTCTTCCCCAAACCCACTGCCAGTGCTGCCGAGATGACGCTCCCTCTCCAGTACTCCAGACAGCCCACTCCCTACTTACAGACTTTCCCCAGAGAGTAGCGCTGTACAAAACATCGTGGCTTCAAGAAGCACCCATTTTACAGCACGTCCATCACGCCTGGCTGTCAAAGGAAGCCCTGCCCCTTCCTCATGGGCATTGCTGAAGGCTCAGCGGCTCCAGCACCACACTGAGCAGCATGGTTTAAACAGCCCCCTCCCTCTGCTCCCCATCCTCTCCATGACATACAGCACAGGGAATTACAACCAGCAGATGCTTCCAACAAGACACTTGACCACTAACAGTGTGTTACACTTCAGGGACAAGTCTGAGCCCAGGTCTGGTAGCAAAGAGCTGCCACAAGATGGACAGCAGGAACAGCCACAGCCACCCTGAGAGTCTCCTCTGAAGGAGAGGAGGGTCACAGTCCTTGGTTACCACTGCTGTTACAAAAGCTTTAAAGACAAAGGGAAATCCTGACAGGAATAGGAAGAATCAGTGCATTTAAGCTCTTTATAAAATTAAATCATGCCTTCAATAATGGCAAAACACAGTAGGAGATACATAATCTCCAGAAGCTTAAATCCATAAAATACCACCAGCAAAGCTGCTGTGACTCATAAACTCCCAAAGGGCACATACAGAAAGAACAGGAAAGCAAAGCAATCTGGGGGCAGCCCTTTCTCTGAACAGCGTAAGAGGCTTTCTGTGTGCCACTGCTGCCACTGCAGGGGTCCTGGCCCCTCAACAGAACTATCCCAGGCAGGGGAGGGCTGAAGGACCAGCACAGGTCTGGAGGATGGATGCAAAGGCCATTCCAAGCTAACACACTCCCTGGTCGCAGGGATTTTTTTTTCCTCTTAGAAGAAACACTGCTTTCAGATCTACTCCTCCAAAAGACTGAAGACACCATTACCAGTTAAGACAGACTTGCCTTGCCTTGACACCACAAGTACAGGAGAGAATGTGCCTACCTCAGAATCTGATATGGAGACCCGATTGGACTCTATTGTTGGTCTCCTCATTATACGTGGTGATGGCCCTGTGGCATAAGGACCATAACCTGGTGTGTTGCTAGAAGCCAAATAACTTCCTGATGATCTTTCCTGAAGAGACAACTTCCTACTTGATAATACAGGTCTAGTGAGAGGTCTCTTGGGAACATTCCTCCAGTGAGCATCTTCTGACCGTGGGGAAGGCAGAAATTCATTCATTTTCGTGTCACTGTTGACTCCATTTCTTTGGCTGTCTTTTAGGTTATCAGAAAAGACTGTGTCATTCTCTTCAGTGTTGCCTTCACCATTTTGGTCACTTCTGTCTGGACCAACAGCCACATCTATAGCTGCTACCTGCTCTGCCAGTTCAGTTTGTGTGTCTTTACAGCACATGTCTATACCTCCATCCATGGCATTCGCTGAAGAATCCCCCATGCCTGTGTCCAGCTCGTATGGTCTCAGATGGCACTGCAGAGAGCTGTGATGCTCACAGACAGCATCTGGCCTGAAGGAACCTCTCCATGAAATACCTAAAAGGAATAAATACAAACAGAGTGAATAATTGTATTCACTCAGCACAAGCACAACCAAGACATTCATCTCTGGCTTCTTCCAATGTAAAAAAAAGGGAAGGCAAAACACTGGCAGGTTGTAAACAAGTTGCAAACACTCAGAAGGAAAGGCAAACCTAAGCATCAGGCTAGGGTTTATGAAAGCCATAAACAGGAGATTTTATTTGATGTGCAACAAGTGACACAGCTGAAGTGAACTTCTTCTGCAGCTAGACCAACAGTCAACCAGAGCTTACAACAGTGGGAGAAGTGAACAAGCTGAGGAGAAGGGGTCAAACTTTTGACTTCTCAAATTACCTATTTATAGGGTACGAGAGCTTCTGGTATGTATCCAAACCTGACACACAGAACTCCACAGCCCTTTAGGGCTCCACAGTAGTCCCTCTGGTGCCCTGCAGGGCTCTAAAGAGTGTCACAGAATGCCCTGGAAAGCCAAGCCATGGCTGGTGACTTCCACGTTCTGTTACTTGCAATGGAGTCAACAGCAAAGGCAGTCTGGTACTAAGGGCCCCCCACAGTGAGCAAACACACGTTAACCTTGCTGTCCACCATGTATAAAAGCTATATTGAGTTGCAGATCAACAATACTTAATGGTTACCAGCATGTGGGAATCAGTTTTTCCTTTGGAAAAGTCCTACAGAGCACAGAAACACAGTACAAAGCTAAAACTGCCGAATAAAACCTCATTTTCCTGGATGCTGATTTCAGACTCAATTCAAAACAGATTTCAGTCTCCCCAGCACAGTCCAGAGCAGGAAATGATGCTCTGCAGCATATGGCTGTCATCCCTTAATCACCTCTGAAGATGCAGTGCTGTAGGATGCATCCCATGGGGATAGCGGAGGAGAACTTAGTTTTAGTCCAGCAGTCTGCACTGCATCCAGTGCCTTTCATTGCAGGTTTAACACTGAAATAGTGCAACCTTTGGTCCTCCACACTCAAAGCAGGTTGTGCACCAGGTGGCACTTGCATTGTCCTGTTTTCACACTGGCTACATTTAATTTACATGAGGAAGGAGAAGCTCAGCAAGTTCAAAAAGCCCCATCCAGCATCAACCTGGGGACACAGGAGGAGCTCCGAGCAAAGATTGATCCAGGATGGAAGCTGCCCAGTGATGCTCAGTTAAACACACCACAGCTGCACTCTGCTGCAAGGAGAGACCTCCCAAACCCCTGCAGAAGTGAAGCAGCCAAGCTCAAGCAATCTTTTATATCCATAAGGAAACTAGAGAAAGCTCTGGAGGCTTCACCCTGGGTCGTGCACCAGTTATAGGGGACACATGCTGGGCACTCAGTGTCACAGAAGGGAAACATCCAGATCTAACACATTCCTCCCCTCAGCCTGCTGTTCACTCCTTCCCATCCTTCTCCACCCAGGTATAACCTTGCCCCCTTCTGCCTTTTCTGAAACAAGCTGACAGAAGCGTCGCTCACTCAAACCAGTAATGAAATGGTGAGATTCGCTTTGAAAGCTTCTGTTAAAACTATATTTAAACTCTTCAATCCTGAAGCACAAATCCCTTTCAGAGCCAGGATGCAGGCGCTGGGGTGTGGCAGAAAGGGAAGGGGTGCAGGGTTTGGTCCAGCACATACTGCGTGTGGTCCCACAAACCCACAGGCAAGACCTCTTTGCTCTCCCAGGCCCCATACCAGCCTTCAAGCCAGAAACCCAGCTGTAGCCCTGAGCTGGCTCAGCAGTGATCCTGTCCTCGCAAATGGCTTTGCAGGAAGCCTGCAGAGGACTTGCTGTCTGCAAAATGCTCGTGTGAGGCTTGCACTTGGAAAGCTTCTGAGCTGACCTAGGACCATCAGGTCAGGGCAACTCCAAGACTGTGGCCACCCTGTTGTCTCTGAGGAGGCTTTCCTTGCGCTCCAGAGCCTGTGGAGCAGCACATTCCTCAGCCAGACACCCATGAGGAATCCTCACGGGATGCCTTTGTGCTTGGCTCTGGGTGAAGGTTGGCACATTTCACCATTTAATGCAGATTGCACAAGGGACTGGAGGAAACCTTTGATTCCACCCTGTGCTTCTGGGTACAGAGAAACAAACTCCAGGCCTTTCCTTGCTGCAGCTTTAGCTTCTGGACAGTCCCAGCTCACCTCACTCCTAGGGAGCATCAAGCAGAAAATCAACCTGCAACTGAAATCTGCAGCTCCTCCACCTTCTTCCCTCCTGCCTGCAGGAGCAAGGGGACGGAAGCATCTCCCACGTTGCTGCAGGGCTGGCTATGAAAGCCCATAGATCACCCACCTGGATTGAGCACTCGGGCATCTCACACTGCTGAGGCAACAGGAATAAAAGCCAGAAGCGCTGGGAACAGTGGCCAGGTCCTGGCAAACAGCAATGTTCTTGCTAGTGCAGCTCTTCCCTGCCCAAATGAGGCACCCCAGGGTGTCACCCCCTCAGAAGCAGCAGCACACTTGTACAGCTCTAACATACAGCTCAGGCTGCAAAACAAAACTCCAGCTAAACGACAACTTAAGGTAACCCCCCCATAAATCAGTTCATCTGATCAAAACAGACCCAAACAGCATCACAACAAATAATACAAAGCTGCTAAAAGTATGCTAAAATAGACTTAAAAGCACATAATTGTTCATCTGGAGAGCTGGGCTCTATTTCAGGTTCTGCTATTCTGAAGGATTCCTTTTCACTGACAAACCCTCCAGAAGCGTATTGGAAAGCAATAGCTCCTGAATAAACAGATCAGTTACACACAGACCAGCTTTACTGTGCATAAAACTCAGGACAAAAGGCAATTATTTACTTCTGCAAGGCAAAATCAATGGGGGATTTGCAGTTAGTGATGCTGTCACACACTGACCGTGCTGTGATGGGAAACCCCATCGGAATGGAGACACCATCACCACCTTCCACAAGCTCCTGTGCAGCTTTGGGCTCGATGCTCTTCACATGGTCACCAGCCTGATCCCCCCCACACTAAACATCGCTGTAGCTCAGAGGATTAAGCTGCAGACACGAACCAAAGCTGAAAACAAGCTTATATGAGCAAAATTAATTTACTGACACATCTCTTCTTTGCCATTTTCCCCTGTAGCTGTTCCTGTGCTGCAGACAGACTAAAACTTCCACGCTGTTTTTCACAATGCACTTATCAAATGGCTGCACATTTCCCAGCCAGGCACATGGAACAAAAAAACATTTTGAAAGGAACAGGACTGTGGAGAAGATCTGTCAGTGCTGTACGTGGGAGTGGGGGATGAGCACATGCAAGTGATTGTGCTGCTCAATAAAGTATTTCAAAGCGTTGTTTGAACAATAAAATATCATAAATCTCATTTATTGCTTGGTCCATCCATTTGGCTAACTAGAAATGTTGCTATGAGAAAGGACAGGGAGGTTCAAAGGTGCTGGGCCGCAGCAGATCCAGCTTCAGTTCCTGATTTTGCTACAGACCATCCAGAAAAGTGACTTTACTGCTTGGTCTGTCACAGTTCCCAGGTTAAAAGGAGCGATGCTGCCCTCAGCCCACTTTGTCCTGCTTTCCTTTCTGGTTCTGAGAATACAACTGCCCTGTGCTGAGGCGCCAAGTGTCTCTGCAGTAAAATAAGTCACAGTGAGTGATGACTACAATGCATATTCGCATGGAAAGTGTTCAGGCAGCAGTTTTGCTGCTGTTCAGAGCTGGAGACCTCTTAGATGCCTGTGGATGGCATCCTCCATGCCAGCACGCAGAACAGCAGAGATGTCACACAAACTTGGGATGAAGGCCACATCCACTAGACTCCCCTTGACCACGCAAGACCCACAGGCACTCTCACAAAGAGAAGTACCAAAGATCACGGAAGACTTCAGTCTGCTGCTTTAGTGTACAGTAGCAAAGGCAGGAGTCCAGTCAGGTCATCTAACTGCTGTAGCTAGCCATGCACCAGGACAGGCTGCTTGCAGAGGGAATGTCATCTCCATCACCAGCATCCTTCAGCTCAGGTCAGACCCTCACCAGGAACTCAGTCCTGCACTGGGGGAGAGCTGACCTGCACATCCAGCTCTATCTTCTATCATCCAGAGCTTGTTGTTGTGTTTCCTTCAGATGCTGCCCCACAGCACACAGCCACGATGAAGAATCTGCTCTGACTGCTGTCAACCAGCACCAGAAACTCCCTTTAAGGAGAGAAGCAGCAAGTCCTGGGCTGAGCTGCCAAGCCCTGAACAGCTCCTCGAATGACATTTCAGAAATATTAGGTCAGCAAGTCCCTTCCAGAGCCTGAGCTGTCTCCCCACACCAAACAGCACAACCTGGGACTATTTCCACCCCAGAGTCTCTCCTGTGCTCCCTGTTCTGCTGTGGGGTCTGCAGGACTTCCCCATGCACTCAGCATTAGTCCACTACCCTGACATGAGGGAGGTAATTCCAGCTCCCACCCTGATCCCATCAACTTCTTATACATGGGGAGGCACTTGCCTGAAGTCCGGCCAGCTTCTTCCAACACCTTTGTCTGGAGAAGCTTTAGGAGGACTTGTTCCCACAGCCATGCACTGGAGGAACATCTGAGCTGCCCCCAGCCCCACAGCACAATACGGGGCTCTTCAGATCTAAGGAGCCAGCCACTTACTGGCTGTCACTGCTGCAGTGTGAGAGCAGCCAGAGGGTTCAGCTTTTCTGCAGCAACTCAATTCAGAGCACGCTGACCTTCATCTCAGCTCTGCTACTTCAGGGCACACCAAGCAGGGCACCTGAAGATGGGATTGCCTCCAGCCAACCTCCACTCACAATGCTGCTGCCTCAGAGAAGCACAAGAGCTTCTTGGCATCTGGGAAAACCACTTTCAGCCATCCACTGGCCAAAAGACAGCCCAAACCAAGCAGCAAAGAACAACAAGTTGCAGCTCTGTGAAGCCAAAAAGAAAGCAAATCCCTGCAGCCCTTGCAGAGATAATCAAGACAGATGTACACCAGCCCAGCCATTTGGGTTGTGCTCTTGCTGGGAAGAGGGTAGTCACTGCTCCTACTGATTCCTGACTGGAAACAGGAGACATCAACCCAATACAAGTAATAAATAAGAATATACTGCTTGTGCTTTCTGCGGTACACACCATGCGCTCGCTTTATCCTCTGGCTCACCAGGCTCTTGTTTCAGAGCACAGACGGTTGTGTCTTGCTGAGGAATCACTCAATCCTGCTGTAACTAACCTGGTCCTTCGCTTTCTTCTCTCCACAGGTGCTGGCAGTGAGCCTGGCTGCTGTGCCACAGCTGAAAATGAGATCATAAAAGCCAGACGCTTGGATTGTTTCTCTGAAGCTCCTAGCACAGCTCTGAAAGCAAGCAGGAATGACAAAGAACAGCGGGGTTTGTAATTCAAGCACTGGGTGAGAAATCTGAAAAGCAGGTTCAGGCCCCAGCTCCTGCCAGATTTCCTGAATAACAAACATCTCCAGACCGTGCTCTGCAAAACACACCAGTTCTACCTCCTCCTCCTCCTTAGTCCTTGCCAAGGCTCAGGGTTTTCAACAGCGATTTCAGAGCTAGTTCAGCCCCTGAGCTACAGACAAGAGACCCCAAGGTGCCCTCACGCCGTATTTGTCCTGCTCTCCCTCTCTTTCCACAAGGAAAGACTCCAGATGAAGACAGGATCTGAGGATTGGGTCCAATGCAGGATTGATGCTTTCACATCCCTGGGTGTCAGGTGTGGATGCACATGTGAGACAGCAGTGCTGGAAGAATGATTGGACTTGATGGTCTTCAAGGTCTTTTCCAACCTGGCTGATTCTGTGCTCCTCATGTGAAAAACTGAACCCTCCTTCACACCATGAAGACTAAGTAACCAATTTGAAGTGCATTTAACAGCATGTTTTAAGTATAGTTTGAAAGTAGCCATGATACTGAACTAAAATCTCCAATCTATAGCCTGAGAGACAACCATCACCTTGTGCACAGAGTACTGAGCTCGGGAAGTTTTACCACACTGTATTTCATCCCTCCATGCTCTAATTACATGATGAAAGAAATCTGTATAATCAGCTGCAATTGCACTAATTGCATCTATAAGCAATAATCAGCCCAAAATTACTCTGAAGAAAAAGTTTCTACTTAAGGAAATGCCTGTAACAAGAAAACATTGAGGAGTGCCAAATCTATCCAAGCAAGAGCAATATTAACATTAAACACTCCAGCTAACGCTGGGGGAGCAGGAGCTCTGCCAGAACCCTCCTCCCTAGGTGCAGCTATGACAGCATATTTCAACCATGGCTTCAATGGGGACAGCACCATCGAATTAAGGAGGAGTTGTGCTCCTTTGTATTCACACCTTGGCTGCAAACTGCTTTTGTACAACAGGTTTGGCTGCCTGTTTTACAGCAGATAGAGGTTTGGTGAGACTTGTGGGGATCAGACACTGATGCTGGACTGTATTTGCTTCTGCTTTAATCTTTTAAAGCTGTTTATCAGTGTGTGAGTAATGGAAGTGCTTTTATTTTGCAAATTATGGCTGGGAAAGCATGGAGAACGGGCAATGAGAGGCACTCGGCTCACACAGCCTAAAGGCTTTGCTTGTAGTGATGCCACGCCACGTGCTTTGAGTCACCATCTCTGCAACATCCCACAAAGCCAGCACATCCCAACACCCAACTCCACACGGCCACACTGTCCCTGCAGACAACTTGGGCTCAGATTTTAACAAATCACATTTGTCCCTGTGACAAGGGACACAAATGCCTTGAGGAAGGACCCCAGCCTCTGTGCCAGCCTGACATCAGCTCCTAACACCACAGCAAGGAAGGATGGGAGGATGGAGGAGGTCGGGGTAGGTAGAGAACACGTAGCCCAGTCACGCTGCATGGATGGATGTCCTGGAACGTTCCTAGCCATACCACATGGTTTGCCTTACCTCCAAGAGATTCTAGGGAATGCAACAGGAAAGGATTTGGCTTGTAATATGCACACAGAGCCTGAACAACAGTTGAATCACTTGGTTTGAGGTCAGAGAAGAGCAAAAACTCAGGAGACCCCCATTTCCAAAGCTGCTCCTGTGTGCTCTCATCTGGCACTCAGCTGATGCTGGCTCAGACCTCAGAGTCTGCCTACCCCAGCCACCTCTTCAGTACCCATCCAGAGTGCAGGAAACATTGCACATGCAGCTTGCACCATGCACAGTGAAAGCTGAACCCCATCATCTGATGGAAAAGCATCCTTCTGACCAACTGTAATGCTCTTACAGCTTGTGGTTCCATAGGCGGGCATGGACAACGTCAGCTCACGGAGAGGTTTCTTGTAGGGTCAGTGCAGAATCTGTGCAGCAGAGAGAGCAGACTTCAGGGGCTGAACCTGAGCAGGGAGGAGGAGAAGGAGGAGGAAGAGGTGGAAGAAGTGTCATGGTTGCTGTCACTTGCTGAGCTGAGAGGCAGCATGATTCCCAGGAGAGGGGGCAGCACAGCTTGCTGGAGGTGGCACTGAAACAGCTAGCGAGGGGGTGCCTCTGAAAACAACTGAGAAATGTCAGATTATGTGAAGCTTGGAAGGCTTAGATGATCTGTGAAATATTAACAAGCAAGGCAATAGCCAGACCCCATTAATTCATGAGCAAAACAATTCCCTGAGAATGAGGGAGTCTTTAATATTTAGGGTCTTCATTGCAATAATGACTTTTCAAATGTCTGTACCACAGCAAGGTAAATGGCAGCTTAAAGAGAAAAAGCTTGTTCTATGGGAAACTCATCTCAGGTGAGCCATCTTCTGCTGCAATCTGTAATAATACCTCAAAATTGCCACAGAAAACGATAGAGTGATGAACAAACCCAAAATGAAGAAATCAAGAGGACCTGAAGAGCACTAGCAGTCTGCAAGGGCGATGTCTAACCCTCCACAATGGTCAAATCTGCTCTGATTTCATGGGAGTGGAATTGAGCACTCAAATCAAACCTGTCTCTAAACCACAGCAATTGCTGCAGTGCCTTTGGGTGATTAGGCTGCAGAGTAGGACACATCTGATACAAACGGGGCCAGGGCATGAGCAAGCAGCCCATAGAAAGTGTGCTTGCACATGTTCAGTCAGAGAACAGAAGCCACAAGGACCATATAGCTGAGCCCACCTTTTGCAGACCACAAGGAGCAGCCTGTCTGCTCCCTTTGCAAGGCGGCTTTGCCCAAGAATGGCAGCCTCCATTCAGCTGCCTGATATGCAGGAAATGTTATTTTGTTATCCTTTTAAAAGGAGTTTTCTGTGTTTTCAGTTTGTGTCCATTGCCTCTTGTCCATTCACTGGGCACCGAGACAAATCTGCCCCCATCTGCCTTACTGTCTCCCCCCATCAGGCATTTATATACATGGAGACAACCTCCTGCATTCTTCCTCCAGGCCCTTGCCCTACTGCTGCCAACATCCATCACACGTGCAGGAGCCTCACACTGCTGAGGGCTCCTCCTCTGCCCATCTGGGCTCAAAACCTGCAGAGAGGAGAAGCAGAGAGGAAAACACACCAACCTCCCCCTGGCAGGACCAGCTTACACGAGTCTTGTAACAAACCAGGTCAAGCAGCAGAGCTTTCAGCACTCTGCATCAAACCTATGCAGGCTGCAAGCAAACAGCAGGCTCTGCCAACTGTGAATGCTGCCAGCTCAATGCAGGGCCTGTTTTCCTCTGATTTTTGGGCTATATTCTGCAGCAAGGTCCCGCAAGCCTGAGCAGTGTCCTGCTTCCTCAGCACAGCCCACAGTACACACTAGTAAATTAAGTAAATTAAGAAGGAAGGAAGGAGCAAGCTGAAGTGGTGCAACCAGGCTGCTGCTTCAGCAGCCCACAGCACCGCTGGCACGAGCAGCACACTGCCAGGCCATTTCCTCCTCCCCAGTTGATTTATTTCATAGTTCTCAGTCTCCTGCCCTGCATCCATTAGCACCTTCCATAGCAACTGTCATGGCTAGCTCTGCTTTCGAGGTGCTCACGGATGCTCAGATTTCCTATTGCTGCACAATATCGAGGAATTCCATGACAGAGAAGCAAATCACTACAGAACAGTGCTGGTACAGTTTAGGAGCAGCAAAGTGGGATCGGGGAAAGCACACTTCTAGATCATCAACACAGCAAAGTGAGTCAGCATCAGATACCTTTGCCAGCTTCAGATCTCACTGCACTGAAGTTAGTGTTGTTTATAAAGTACCCACAACAAACAGAACAAGCCATCAGGCAGAACAAGTTCACATTTATACATGTCAGTCTTAGAGGTTTAACTTCCTCCCAGACAAGTAAAAAGCTTTTCAGCTGCCCTTGAGAGATCCAGAGGTATTTCAGGGGATATATTGGAGTTCCTTAGCCCTGTAAGCTGGCTGCAGGGAAGTTTTTCCAGCATTTCCAGCTGTTCCAGGATTGCCAATGTCTAGCGCAGAACACAGCAGGCTTTGTTCCCAGCACTGCAAATAAGGGAAGATATTTCTAGTCTAGGTGATCTCTACAGAGAGTTTTAACCAGGGAAATGATCCCAGCACCCACCTCTAAGTGTCCATGGGCTGAAGGTCTTCATCAGCTCTGCCAATCTGTATGCCCCAAGGCAAAAGGCAAAGCACAGAACAACTACACAGGGCAAGACAAAAAGCACTGAACTCTGGAGGAAAAAACAAATGGTCTTTCAATTCAGAGCTCAAAGTATTTCCTGTATTTCCACCTGAATAACTCCCACCTTCTGACAACCCTCACATCTTTAGAGCCCCCAGGACTGGAAACCACGTCCTCCATTAACCTGCACAGAATCAAAGGCAGCAGCAGAGAGGCTCTGTACAAAGGGAACAGGCTCCAGGGGATGAGCAACAGATCCCACAGGAGTGAGAACCAGGTAAACCACCCCTGTGATTACCCTTGTCCACTATTACACATTACCCTTGTCCGCTATTACACATAACCCACACTGCTTGGCAATGTAAAGGGTAGCAAGCTTCCCAATTCCTTTGAAGCCTTAAGCTTTAGCTCTTTAAGCCAACATGCACTTTGAAAGCCCCAAGGTCAATGACTGGAGATTATCCAGGGAGTCACCAGGCAAAGGCTGTTGGGGAAAAAGCTGTTCATTTTGAGTCACTGCAACCTTGTTCCAGATATTTAGGCTGATGATAATCTCAGTGTTTGTCAGAAAAGACCAATGAAAGTTTCCAGGTGCAGCTTTACTTGGAAAAACAAGTGTGAAAATGCCACCCTGGGTCCCCCTAGTTGCACCCCAGTGATTTTGGCTGTGCACAGTGAGCCTGGGGCTGAGTGGGAGCAGTGGTTGGGGTGGCCTGGGACACCAAACCAGCCGCTCTGCTCTCTGTGGCTCGATAAGTACTGCACATTGTACCCGACCAGGCAGAGCCTTTTTGAAGCATTAGGAATAATGCAAACCCATCTGACAGCTCTACTTCTGCAGAGCCACGACAGCAGCAGCAAAGGGCACATTCCTGGTCCAGTCAGCAAGTGCAGGAGCAGCAAATCTGCTGCCAAGGAGATGTCCCTTGCTAAGGGAAGTACAGGTTTTGACAGCAACACAGAATGCAGTCTCACTTTGTATGCACCAGGGAGGCTGAGCTACAGGAGGAGCTGCCCCAGCTGCACACACAGGCACAGAAGAGACACAGCCAATGTCGATGGCAGCACGCACAGGGATACCTCTTTGCAGAGTCAAAGCCTCCTTCCCAGTCACTGCCTAGGGCTGTGGCACCCTTCTCCAGCACACACCAGGTAAAGCCATAGAACAATGCCTTGAAAACCCAAGAGCAGTCAGAAAGCATCAAACTCCAGATGATTTTTAGGCTCCTCTCTGCCCTGCAGATGATGCTGCTTCCAAATAAAACCTGAATTTGGCAGTTTGCTGCCAAAAAATTCAAGGCAGTGGAAAGGTAAATACAGTCCAAGAGGAAAGGGGGGGTGGGAAGAGGGACATATGATTATACATTTTAATAACAAGCAAAGGCATGCAGAAAGATGAGATGTGGTTTACAAACGTAGTGTGAGCACCGCTCATGCAGCCTGGCCTGCCCCATGGGAAGCAGGTGAATGCAGAGGAGGAAATCTGAAGCCAGCTGACTTGGGCACTGGTAGCAAGACCTGCTCCCATCAGCCATCCCATGTCCTGTGAGACATCTCTGTGGTCCAGGTCAGGGTATCACTGACAAGTCAGTGACACTGCTCTGGCTACTCAGATATCCTTCGCTGGTTGCCAAGGAAAAAGAAATCAAAGAACAGAACTGGGAACAACATGAAGAAATAAGCAAAGCCTGTGTTTAAAAGCCTTGCTGGCTCCCAGCCAGCACAGCACCTTCCAGGATGCATCTCAGAACAATAGTCTCTATGCAGCCACAGTTTCCCAACACACTGCTGATGTGATGGAGATGTCAGCTCTACTCCAGCAAAACACTTAAGCACATACTTGAACATTAACTATGGTTTCAGGACATCAGAAGTGGCAACACTCACGTGCCAAAGTGTGAACAACACGGAAAATCTCAGCCTCAGAAACGTGCAAATGCTCATGAGTGTCTGGATGAATGTATTTCACGTGTCTAAATGAAAGAGCTGCCCAGTTCCACTGGAGCTGTCCCAGGGCTCCTTTCCCAGGAAGGGAGGAGGACAACAGCATTTTCTTCCACATTGCGTTTACAGCTCTTTCTTAGGCTAGCAGGACTCATCACAAGGAAGCACTGGAAGTAATTCCCATTGCATCCGTCCTCTTAGATGGAGCCCACCCCATCCAGCTTGCTTCCTTCTACCTGCTCAAGCCACAGCGGCACAAAGAGCCACCTTGAGCTCTGCATCCTACCACAAGGAGAGAGCACTGCACTGCCCCCAGGGCAGTCGCACATCCCATGGAGGCAGGGCTGGGCTCAGTCCAGATGAGTTTGCAGCTACCTGCATACAAGACACGGGGAGTGAGGACACAGTCCAGCCGTGGGGGGGGCAGAGAGACCTCACCCAGTTACACAGATCAGCTATGCTCAGATTGAGTCTTCCAAAATCACAGATCCCACCATAGGCTGATGATGATCCAGCACTTGGACACAGCTCCTGCCCAGATCCAGAAACACCAAACGTCATCAACCAAACACCGAGCAGAAGTACAAATAAACCCACAGAGGTAACCCACCTGAATGCAGCTTTATCTGCAGCTTCATCTGCATTCTCTGCACGGAACTAACCTCACCTGAGAGGTTTTTTGTGCAGTAACAACAAACCTCTAACATCTGCCTTTACTGTTATTATTATAACAACATTATTACCATGTGTTAGTATAGTACCTTTGCCTTCGAGGTTTAGCAACGGGCTTGTAAATTAGTTACATTTTAAAACAGAACATAAAGGAACTTCTGCAATTAAAAGAGGCAAAACAAACTGGAAAACGTTTTGTGGAAGGGATAAATTCCTCTTGCCTCGAAATCTCTGAAAGGGACTGCTGGTAAAATCATCCTGCTTGTGACCCAGGGGCTCTAGCATAGACAATTAGAGAGACTTTCAAACCTACAAGCCTGAGAATTATTCTCCAGTACCTGACAAAGGACCCACATAAGTAAACTATTTTTGGCTTTCCTTTCACCAGTTCTGTTTAACAATAAACCCCTATTCTTCAGCTTCCTGGGTTTGAAATAGTGGCCTAATACATTTCAATGGGAAATTCTCATTTACATAGTATGTCACCTGCTGTGACCAAATCATGTTTTACAGGTGGTCCCTATTCTCTAAAGGCTGAAAGAACATTTACAGAGAGGAGTTAGGAAGAGACACTGGCTCAGGGTCACAAAGACACAATGCTCAGCAAGAGAATCCCACATTTCTAATTCCCAATCTCTGGCTACTTCATCCTTTGTACTCCTCCTGTAACTGAACACGCTGTTGTAAGAGTAGATCTAACACCACTACATCATCATTCCTGACACAAAGCAAACCATCTACACTAGAGTCATGCTCACAGAGCTGTTAGTGACAGTCAGTGCAGCCCCATTTTCAACATCTGAAGCACTGATAAGAGTTTAAACACATACAGCTGAGCAAAGCCTAAGCCAGCAGCAGTGCCCCATGTTGCTCCCTATATGGCTTTGTCTCTCTTTGGTTGCCACCCAGCGATGTAGGTCAGGTAAAAAGCAGAAACCAATACTGGGAACCTGGTTAGGTCAGGAATAGCCTATATTGTATTAGATTAGAAGAGATTAGAATGAAAGAGATTAAACAGGAAAAAAAGCCAAAGTTTATTTGCTATCTAAAGCTTACAGTGGATTACAAAGCAGTTTTGCACTGTTCCCCCAGGTTCTCAGATATGCAATTCAGTTGTTTAAACATGTGCACATTTGTGAATGTTAAGGTTTAAGTCAACTTCTTCAGTATTTTGGTAATGGAAAAATATCATTACATGTAAATAACAAGTTGAGAACAGCCCAGTTTTATTGGCACAGCAATTCTGAGAGCGTTCCAGCGGCCAGTTTTGATGTAAGGATGCTCTTACATGCTGTTGGTGGCACAGGAATTTGACAATAGGCTCAGACTTGCAGCTACCCACAGTGTGGACTCACTAGAGTAACCTGAGAGCAAAGCTTGAGAAGTCTGCCTCGAAGCATGAGATCACTCTGCTTGACCAGGAAACAGCAAAATTAAAGTCTCAGTGCTGTAGAATTCAGACTAAGCTCCTGGGATGCAGGACAGAGCCATTTCCTTTCCTGTCAGATAAACCATCCCATCACGTTCTTGCCAAAGGCCTTGATCTGACTCCATTATCTCCCTTCCCCGTCTTCGGTAACGAGGATTCGGGAACAAGACTGTCATCTCCTGGGTCAATCACAAGGGACCGATGATGCAACAGCACAACATCAAGCGTCTAGGCAGGATTCTGAATCTTCGTGAGCAAAGTCAGGACTTCCTCATAGGAGAAGGCAAACTCCAACCTTCAAAGCCGGGCTGATGGAGCTCATCTGGCCTTGTATGGTCTTCCCTCAAAGAGAAGAACACTCTTACAAAACCTATGACCTGGGGACTTTGCTGTCACCGTCCTAGCTAGCCAGGCTGTGGCAGTTAAACCTCAGGTGTAAAGGGGCCAGTTCTGCCCAAGCTGGAAGGGCTCACTCTCACTTGTCTGTATGGACAGGCGAGGGTCGAAACGGTAGGTGTCAAGGTGCATGGGAAGCTGCAGATCCAACCTTGCACGCGGGCGGACCAGCGCGTGGGTAGCTCGAGATCGCTCAGGAGATGACAGTCCTGGTCGGGCACTTCCTGATTGCCTAAGCACCCTTTTTCCCAACCAGATTTGCATTTCCCACATGCCCTTGGTCGTCGTGCTTGTAGTAAGCGTGGTTAAAGCCCTTCCCAAATCTTCACTCGCGAAGCCAAGCCATCAATCAATCTCCCTTCCCACAATCATTCTTTTTTTAGATACTTTTTAAAAACATTATCAAAGGGGGAGGTAGAAATTTTAAGCTCATCTCTACCCATGCTGTTCTGGAAGCACCCAAAAACAGAAGCACTTAGTCTAAAAGTGACTAAGACGTGAGTCATCTGATGAGTAAGCACATTGGCTCTAGAAGTCTCATTCAATCCATGACCATATCTAAATCATTTCATTACCTAAATCACTTGTCCATTTGATGTTAATACAGCAACAGCCCCAGGTCAGGAAGAGGTCCTGTATCCAGCATTAGCGTAATTGGTAGGGCAGACAGAGCACCATCAGGAAACCCTGTGCTGAAACAACAGAGGAAAAGCATGTGGCAAGTTTGCATTTCAAGTGCTCTGAAAGCCACCTCCAACCTCAGCTGACACTTGGGGTAAGCTGCTGGCACCAGCCACTCGTGCAGCGCAAGTGCAAACACAAACCCTGCTCCTGGCAGCAGGGATGCAGAGCAGGCAGGTGCCAGGACTGCAGCCAAACTCTTTCAACATCCTTCTGTTACTCTTGCGAAAGCTCTTATCTGAAGCTGCAAAAGCATTAAGTTAAGCCACTTATGGTACTTAAATATCTCTCCATTCTGGAGGAATATGAGCACCCCGCAAAACAAATGTGCTCATCTTCACAAGCATCCTGTGGGATACATTCATGGGCAGGGAAAGAGAGCACTGGGGACTAGATGCAATTCCTGTAAATACTTCTTAAACCCCAGCAGATACCTTGATGCCTTTGAAATGCTAGCTGAAGATCTAACAGCAGGTCTATGATAGATAACTCTCTGCCCTCTTCCTAACATCCAGGTGAGGACATCAGCCAGCAGGTCTGGGCTGTCCTCCAAAGGCCCTCAACGCTGCTGTGCTCCCTCAGGGCAGCCACAGGCAAAGCAACATTAACACCCCCAGCAAACAGCCTGGTGTGTCCCCCCCCCAGCAACAATTAGTCTGTTTAGTCTGGTTTACAGTCCAGAGCACGGTCTGCTGTGAGGCTGCTGTCTTCTCCATCTCAATCAGTGCAGCACAAAAACCACACTCATAAGTGGAATAACTTCACAGAATTGATTTAAATCGTTCTGCATGATGATACCACTGGCGTCGCACTATGACCAGTGTCTTGGCACTGCATTTCCACAGTTTTTAGGCTTTCTGGACCTTTCACGAGACCCGTAGGAGAATGCAGACAGGGTTTTCACTGCACTTGCCTGTGAGCATCTACTTTTACATAAGCAGACATAAAAGAATAGAGATTTCTCACCAGGGAGTGAATCTGCAGTTTGCCTGTGCTGGATTAGAGGTGTTAAGCCTTGCCAACACTCACCTGCTCTCCTCTACGGAGCTGAGGCTGCTCTGCCTTCATTATTCACTTTGGCACAGAGGAAAACTTTGCACCAGATCCAGTGACCACCAACTCAACCACTCACAAACTGAGGTCAGATAACTCCATAAAGACAGTCAGTCTTGGCACCACAGCTGCTGTCCTGGAGTATGGCAGTCATCTTCCCCAGCTAAAATGTCACACTATGTCTGCCCATGCCTCCTGGCCACCTTTCTACACTCCCCTTCCCTTCCTGAACCTCAGCTTCACCGCTGAAATACCCTACTAACATGGAAAATGACCCATCTCTGGCAGCAGGAGGGAAGAGAGCTCAGACAACAGGCTGGGCCTGAGGATGGAGAGGCTTACACCCAAAGAGGCAGCCCAGAAAAACCTGGATATTAAAACGCCGTAACAAATACCACAAAGCAGAAGCTGCCAGCATTGATGAGGAAGGATGAAAAGGCTGGAAATCTCCACAGAGGCTCACAACAGCTGCCTCCAGGCACAGGTACAAGATTAGCAAAGGATAAGTCAATTTTCAGCATCATTACAGCAAACACCACTAAAGCTGCAGGTGGATCAACACACACCCCAAAGGGTTCTCATGGAGGATCTCAGGACCAGCAACTCAGCTGTGAGCAGAGCTCGGCTGCTGTGGATGGCACAGGCAATTATACACACCTTCACAGACATGTGCACACACAGAGCCCACATCCCACCAGCACATCACCATCTACTGTTCTCCCTGCCGATCGTATGGGATGCATGAACAAAGCCTCCAGGAGGGAGGAAAACCCAACAGTCATCAAGAAGAGTGCACAGCAGCTCCACCACAAATCCACTTCATGCTGATGCAGACACGTCCACTCTCCCAGACTAAATGCATTCTTCAGAAAAAAGGGTAATTACCAGCTCTACTGCTACGGTTGTAACGTCATGAGATCTGTCTGTTCCCTGCTGGGACAACTGCTCTGTGTGCCTGTCTCTGTCCAAGCCACTCTCCCAAGCATGGATGAGGCAGGAAGACTTCAACAGGGGCCTCTAGCTCTCCTGGCCATCACACAAGGCACTCACTGGCTGCTGGAGGATTACAGACCAGCACACTGCTGCAGCACTTTGAACTTATACCTCTAGCACTGGAGTGAAGTGAACCCAGAGACTGATCCTCTCAGCAGACAAATAGCTGTACCTTGGGCAAGGAAAGAAGCAGGCAGAAAGGAGCTTACTGTTATCCTTAATCCTTTTCTCTGGGAGTCCGCTGCAGAGGTGTAAGGTCAGTCTCACCCCTGGAAATACTCCCTCAGCAATCTGTATCCACCCTGTAAGCAGGGCAGGTCTGCCCCCGAGGTAACCAGCAGCACACCAGTGCAGCTCTCTTTCCTGGCAGTTGAATTCAAAGGGGACTGTGGGGAGCAAAGAAGCAGTAGGAAAATACCCAGAATAAAACACTGCATAAAGACCTGGTTTCAGCTTGAGGGTTTTACCCTGCTCCAACTGGAAGTCACTGGTGAGACTTCATTCACCCTCTGCTCTGTGACAGCACAAATCCCAGAGACATTACACACTCACATGGATTTCTCACCCCTGGGGAGGCTCCTTCCTGCCATAAACACATTAGTGAAGTCAGTGACAACAAAGCTCCCCAAGGATGGAGCTGTGTGCAGTTACCACACGCTGTCCCACCACCAGCTCTGCTCCATGGAGGACTGCCAACTGTGGTCAAGGCAACTTCATCACCACTCTGTTTTTAAACAACCAGAGCACTGACTTGTATAAACAGTTGATGCTTGTTTAGGAAGCTTCATTTTTACAAGCATTCATACATGAAAAGCAATCACTGAGTGCATTCGAGAAGAGGTGAAATCAAGAGAGGAAGAAGCTTCTGCTATAAACAGTGGAACCTTTCCCCGAGTGCACGTTGTGTAGCCTGCTTCCTTCAGCTCTATATGTGTTTTGTGCCATGCAGCCTTTAAATCTGTTCCCTCCAACATCAGTATCTTCACTTTAAACATCTCATTTCCCCAGACTGCTGCTGTGATTTTCAGAAAGTCAGAGCCAGACAGAGCATTTGTGGCTTGCCCAGGGGAGACACTAGTCTGACTGGCTAAAAATGTGCTCTTTCCCCTGCTTCCCCAGCCTGCTGTCCTCCCCTTGCTGTATCTTGACCTTTACACAGTAAGCTTTTGAGTCAGGGTTTGTCACCGACTCTGTCTTTGCACACCACTATCCCCACAGGATGAACCATAAACAACAGAAATGCAAAATCCTGCTTGTACAGGGGCTGGTCCTAAACTCATCGGAAAGATGTCTCTCTCTTCAATGGCATGTGGAACAGAGCCATAACACCAGCATGAGCAGAAAGGAGCTATTTGCAAAGCTAACTGTTTGGGGAGCACAATCAGGCGAGAACATGATCTTCCAGCAGAATGCCTTCTCACTTTCCAACAGACCCCAGAAAGTGTGTGCATACATCTATGTATGTCTCTATCAAGCAGTTTTGGCACAGGAAGCATTCTGATGCCATGGTGACGGGTGCTCTTGCAAACCCTTCACATAATAGAGATAAGCCTGAAGCCAGTTAGGAAAGCAACACTGCTGTGCTGACATGATCCACTGCTACTCTGAAAGGGACACAGATTTAACTCTCTGAAAAAGATGAAAACAAAACCTCAGATCCATTGTTCAACAGATTAATCAGACTCTTGGAAAGCTCATCAGGGATTGGGTTCAATCTCTGCTGTTGTTCGTAGCATAAGCCCTGTACAGCAGTAACAAAAGGCTCACTTAAGCCCCCAGGCCCTCAGTTTACTTTGCAATGAGACTCTGCTTGGGCTCACAGCACTTAACATACACAGGAGGACAGGGACAAGAGGAAGAATTTGGCTGAAATTTATACTTTAGCAAAATGAAACTCTTAACGGTCCTTTTCATAAGGGTAGGACTAGCAGTCCCTCTCTCCTGAGGAAGGCCAGTATGGGAGAGAGAGGAGCCCTGGTGCCAGAATTGCTGCCCCTGACCCAGCATGGTCTGGGCAAGATGGTGTGCAGGGACCCACACAGCTGCAGACCAGGCACCAAACCCACATACAAGAGCAGTCCTTTGCCAGGGAGATGACACCCACAGCGAGAGAGGAGAGCTTGGGATGATGCAAGGTATGTAAAAATGTATGTGTTGACAGGAGCGAGCCTGGAGCTGATGAGGTCTGTCAGCTCAGGGCTAGGCAGTGCTGGGCTGTGCCAAGGGCATCAGCAACAAGCCACAGATGGACTTAGAGCAGGAAGGCTCCTGCTCACCAGTGCAAAGGTACAGCCAAGGAAAACAAAGCACAACCCCAAAGTGTGGGGTTCTGGGGATTGAATGGGGCTCCTCGTGTGCTGCCAGCTCCCATGAGAGGCTGCAGGGACGTGCTATGGAAAAGGGGTTAGTGGCATCCAAAGACAGACGCCTCCACAGGGGTGCCAACAGGTAAATGGAGTGTGAGAATGTCAGCCTGCTAAGGAACAGCATCCTGCACCCTCGTGGGGTGTCAGTCACCTGCTCCCCAAAACCCCCAAATTAGAATGAAATACAGCGCTGCCACCTCTGCACCAAACATTATTCATTCCCTAAAAAGTATTTCCCTGCATCTCTGTTATGACTCTGCCGTTCCTCTCCAGGCCCCCTCACTCCTTTCCTGCAGAGGAGGCATTTGACGAAAGGAACTTTTCTGACTGCAGCATTCGGCAAACTTGTAGATCCCTGCAGGGATGGGCAGTGTTGGGGGAAAGGGGCCACCTCTGCTTACACCAGCAGTAGCAAGGGGAAAGGGATTCTACCCATTGCAACTGAGCACTGCACCTACTTTGCTGAAGGCAGAGGGAGGACGTGGAGCCAGCAGGCTGCTGCACAGTATGCCCAGCAAGCCCATGGATTCAGAACCAGGTGCACAGCTGGAACAGGTAAGACAAACAACTACTCTGCACTTCTCTATTCAAGTTCAGAGGAGGAATCACAGCTGTAGAAGTGGGGAGCCCAAGTCTTTGCTGACAGCGCAATGCCTGGGAGTCAAGTTTTACTCCCAACTGTCATCACATATAGATACGGACAGACTGACCCCAATTTGCTGCTTCTCCACAAAATGGGCCAGCAACTCCTCATCCTGGTGCTGGGTCCTGTCTGCTTGCAGATGTCTCTCACTTTCAGCGATGCTTTCACCTAGTGCCACACTGTCATCTTCCACTGCTCAAACTCCCTACTTCCATAAATCAGCTGTGGTACTCATCTCCTGCAATGCTGAACTGGGACAAATGCCAGCATATACATTGCTGGAGCACAGCTTGGTGAAGTGTATACAGAGACATAACATCAACCAAAAGGTTTCAAGTGGTGATTAATCAGCTACAAGAATAAATAATACATATACTTTCAAGGGTTTGCTCATTTCCTGGATGTCTCCCATATCTAACCAGCAAAGCACACTTTGAACAGTAACACTTGTATCTTTTCCCTTCCAAGCTAACTCTGTGCTATTTACTTAAAATAAATTCAGAAAGAAAATTCAGTTGGAGAAAGGTTGAAAGGCGACTGGATTTTGGAAGTGTGCTGAGCACGCGAGCCTGCTCTGAACAACAAATACTTCATACAGATGTTAAATCTTTTCTCAATCTTACATTACTTTATAGACATATTTTATACAACTGGTTGAGCCCGTTTGGGTGGCCAGGCTGCTGGTCAACAGCCTTCATCAGCAACCATCACATGGGATGCTCGCTGGTCCGGGCAGAACTTGGGTGTGCAGCCTCATGGAAACCAGCATCAAGATAAAAGCCTGGCCTGAAACATGCAGCCCAAAGTGCCCCTCACTGAAGTCCAAGTGCTTTGCTTTGACTGTAGATGGAATTTCTAGTTCAGGTTTTCAAAACCAAGTGTTGTGTTAAAAATAAATAGCAAAGAAATCAGCAGATCACCCCTAGAAAAGAAAGTGGAGTTGTCAAAACAGAAGGAACGCTCTCCAGAGCCTTCAGCCTCAGCATTTGCTAAAGAGGGGCTGGAAAAGGTCAGTGTCATCTGGCTCTTAGCAAGGCTTAAATGAGCTTCAGCCCTTCAGGCAGGGGCTGGCCAGTCTGATAGGGGTTCAGTTACAATACTGAGCCCTGGTGCCCTGTAAGACACCCCAGCACAGGCAGCGGGTGCTCACCGCTGCTGCCCTCCCAGGGAAACTCATTGGGTAACATCACACTCACACTGGACTCTGTGCCACATCAAGTCTCCTCTCTACCACAGCACTGGGATGCTCAGCCGTAATCACTCATTGACCAGGGCTGAATGGGCTTTTACACTAGACATTTAGAAGGAAGATGCAAAAAAACCTACCTTAATATTACAGCTGGTACCTAATCCCTTAAACTCTCCTGGAGAGGTGCTTTTCATTTCCAAAGAAAAGTGAGTTAATGTTCTTGCCAGCACTGTTAATCAGAGCAGCAAAGCCTCTTTTCATCATGCAGGGCCCAGGTGACTGTTTCCAAGGGATTAGCTGTTACTGCATTTAGTTCAGTAAAGGGTTTATCTCAGCCACGTTCACCAAGGCCGACTGTAGAGACATTTGCCGGCCGAATTCCTGCGGGCTAACACCTTGGGTTCAGATATGAAATGTCTCCAGCACAAGAAGCAGGGCAAGAGACAGCTCTTTTTGAGGGATACAGCTACTGCCAGCAGGCTGGGCTCTCCCAGTGAGAGAAGGGTGAGGGAGGTGGGGGCAGGAGAGGGAAGATTTCCAAGCCTCCAACCCCAGGCAGGTACCAAGTCTGCTAATGGTCACAGCAGCTGCCACCAGGGATGTCTGGTTGCCAAACTCATGAAACGCATATTCCAGAGAGCCTTTGGAAATGGCATGGGGTGAAGCCACTGGAGTTTTGCCACCAGCTTTAATCTGCAGCTCAGTCTCTCCTAAACACTGTGAGTCAGGAGCAGCACTAAAGCGTGCGCTGTTACCTGCAGCACTGATGGAGGATTTCGATCCCTAACTCATTGCCTGCTCCATCCTCTTGAGCATCGGCTCAGGTTTTCATTAGTGCCAAGGACAAACACTGAGGATCTGGGACTGCTTCTTAAACTCTTCAACAGAGCAGGGGGAATTTCCTGTTTTCCCTCTTGCTCACTGAGAAAGCAGGCTGGGTTGGGGCTGGAAAGACTTATAAAGCCCAGGGTGCCCAAGGATAAGAAATTCCACTCCAGTGCTGCCTTCCCTGCTCCCCCCAACCTTGCAGGGGGCTCTGCTGGCATCTCACACTGGCTGGCTGAGTGCTCACTGCCTGCATTGCGCCAACACAGCTGCCTGCAGCCCCGGAGAGCTTTCATAGCAGCAGGGTCAAGTGGCTGAATGAAGTTTCATAAAAGAGGGCTGGAAGGAGAATGCCTGAAGATACTGGTGAGTGGGACATCACGGGGCATTCAGAATAACCACAAAGGCTGTTTTCACAAATTCAGGGGTGGGGGGATTGAAGAGAAGTGAGACTGAAGACAAAACAATTTCATAGTGTTTGGCATGCTCTAAAATTAGTGCTGTAATGGATCTCATCAGCCAGCATTTATTTCCATTCTAAAGACAAGAATTCAAATAAGCAAGCTGCAAGCACTTGCTTTGCTCAGGAGCCAACCTCTAAGACAGGCAGCAATGGGAGCCCAGTGGTTCCATTCCTGCTGTCTCTTGCCTGGGGCTTTCATAAATGACAGCTCAAGCTGGAGACTGTTTCACTTGACCACATTACAGAGCCTCTGGAGCAGGCAGGGTCAGGCTGTCCACGGTGGAGCTGATCTGGAACTTTCCTGCGTTCATACAAGTGTACAAGACAACTGAGGGAGTCCCAGAATTATTCTGCCTGGACAGGACCTGAAACTGCAGGATACACACCATGCTTTGAGAAATGCCTACTGTTAATCATCCGGATGGATCTCACTCCTGCTGCCCCCAAGGAACAAGCCCTGCTCACCCAGCTCATGCCTGGGCCAGCTCTCGCCCCCCTGGGCTCAAATCCACTCAAGCCCCAAAACCATCCACATGGGCCATCATATCCCAGGAAGATGTGCTGGAAACATCAGCATCCCACTTGCTGACACCCTGAGGACCTCACCCACAATGTTCTGACGCAAGCAAAGACTACATGGTTTTTAGTTGAAAAAGCAAGCACTACAGGTTTTATATTGCAGCTCTCATAGAATCATAGAATACTTTGGGTTGGAAAGAACCTTTAAAGGTCATCTAGTCCTACCCCCTGCAGTGACCAGGGACATCTTCCATTGGATCAGCTTGCTCAGAGGGCCATTCAACCTGATCTTGAATGTTTCCAGGAATGGAGCATTTACCACCTCTGTGAGCAACTTCTTCCGGTGTTTCACCACCTTCATAGTTATGCTCCTTCTCTTTCAAGCATGCATGCACCAGGTAAAGGAACCTAACACACCAGGAGGGACACACAGCACTGCCTGCATAGCTCTGGAAAGGCCACCAAGATGAGCAATTGGAGCACTGATATGATGCTCCTGTTGCTCTTTCAGAGCTTCAGAACTAATCTCTGATGGGAGAGAACTGGCAGCATCACTCAGCTATGAGGTGTCAGGAATATTTCAGGCAGGCAGATATTCCCATGCAGAAACAAGTCACCTCCTCACTCCCCCAGCTGCCTCCCTTTGCATTATTGCTAACATGGCTGTGACTCACTAGAGTTGGGTTTATATTAAACTCCTGAAACAGATTGTTTGGCTGTTATGTAAATCCAGTAAATGTTAAAATACTAGAATAAATCAGTCAAGCAGTTAGTGCAGGCAGCTCTCCAGAGACAGCCAAGAGTGTATTTTTACTTTATAAAAGGGAGAGGTGGCCAGAGACGAGGGGGAAAAAAATAGTAATCACAGCAGGCTTTGAGCAGGGTGAGCCCTGTGCTTGTGGCTGCAGGAACCCCATCAGTGCTGCTACCAGTACTCTGCCCTGCTACATACAGGCAAATCACCCAACTGCCACTCTGCAGAGGTGAAGCTGTGCAGCATCACACCATGCCGCTCAGGGGTGGTCACTCTGATAGTAGTGATGCCAAGGACTTTAGCCATACCATGCTTTAATATAAAACAAGCCCCAAACAAGGCATGAGGGTGCTACTTTCCATCCTTCTACTGGCAGGGAGGTCCCAGCTCTAGGAGCTGCCCCTCTCCCGTGGAGCAGAGGACATTCGCCACCCAGTCTTCTGCTCCCAGGGACATGAGCAAGCAGGCACAGGAACAGATTGTAGAATTTGCAAACACAAGTGTTTTGAGCAGAAACCTGACTCCCGGATTTGAAACAGCCTCCAGGCCAAAGGATTAGTCAGAAAAATTATCTGGCAAATAATCTGCAACAATAAGCAAAGCCAGAGCATAGCACCATCTGCTCACCAACACCTCCTAAGATAGAAAGCAGGAGCCTTCAAAGTGAAGTCTTCACTTTGCATCTAATTGTTAACCACTGAGCCATCAGACTCCAAATGCTCTTTTACCAACCTTAGCAACAAAAAAGGAAGCAGGTAGAAATTAACACCCCAGATCTCAGTTGTAAACTGTGTTAGCTGAGCTGCCACTAGAATGGGCCACATGGCTCAAGCAAAGAACCCACTCAGCTGTGTCCTTAGGTACGTGAGCCCCTCCAGGATTGGGACACCACTGGGCACATCTGGACAGGCACATCTGGGCAGGGAACAGTGACCTGCCTGGGCTGTGTGCTGGCAGAGCACAAGTTCCATTTATAACTCCCCCAGAGATGAGATTGTAGAGCAACACAGCACTGAAATGAAGCAGAAGAGTTCTCTGAGTTCTGTTTAATTATAGTCTGGGAAAGTCTCTGCTTTTGTTAAACACTGCCTCAATAGAACAGAGCTGAGTAAGTCACCAGTGGTAAAAAACATAATCTTTAGCTACAAGGTGTTATTATTATAGGCTTAATATCAAAATGGCTTATAACATTAGACTGGAGCAAATGCTCCCAGCCTTGGCAAGACTTGGGGTCTATGTTACACACCTACAGAAACACTTGAGGTTCATGTGGGAGTCTCCTGTCTGGAGAAGAAAGGCATTGATTTGCACCAGGTTTCAATGGCACAGCAAAGCTGGTTAGAGAGATTATAAAATGTGCATGTTGTAACGAGCACCAGCAGGGACAGAAGCCAGCAAAGCAGCAAGGCCAGTGAAATCAGTGGCAGGAATTGATCTCACTAACTGGGGCCAGCAGCATTGCACATAGGTGGCTGCAGAAACTCCAGGCACAAATCACACAAGCGTAGGACATCAGTGAAAAGCTCTGCAGGTTTCTGAATACTGAGGGCACCTGGACCAGCACCGTATGAACTTATGCCATGGTTAACCTCAGGCTACTGCTTCCTCACTTTCCCCTTCTGCAAAACAGAGGTGATCACATGTAAACACTTAGGTAAAAGGATTTGGAGCAGGGTGTTAAGCAGTATTACTGCTACTGAGTCTGCTCTTAGGGAATCCAACCTGCAGCAAGCAGCCACTGATACGAGGCATGGCTGCCACATGCAGCCACCCCCAGGCTGACTGCCATCTCAAACCCCCAAACCACTACAAGTAACACTTGTACCAGTCAGACTTGGGAGAAACCTCAGCATTTAAGGCTCTTTTTGAGCATTCACTGAAGAAGAATCTCTCCCTTCTCAAGTTGAAAAACAAATCCTCCCTCTGTCTTCTATTTGCTAATTAAATGTGTTCATTGTATTCAGATCTCATTTTTTGTGCATAATGTTTTGACCATCTGTTTGATTAAAAAAGAACCCAAGCACCCAGCTTCATTAAGCCAGTTAGATGCATTGGTTAATATTCTGAAGTACTTCACCATTATCCTCCCCAGTTATTAAATCTCCTCTGAGGATCTTTTTCCAGCTGGTTCTGGTATGAGCAGAATTGCTGACTGAAGCCCTTGACCTTTCCCTCTCCATAACATCTCCCTCTACCCAACCATCCATTCCTGTGAAAAAATCACACCAAATCTTAACCACTGCAAAACACTTGAGTCCAGAAGGAAAAACGCTCCAGAAGCTGATAGGTGGCAGGGTAGCAGATAGGACTGACAGAGAGAGATGCTCTGCGCGTATCTAGCTTGTCTTCCTTTCAGAAGGAAACCAGGTTGAATAATTTATGTACTTTTTACAGCAAGCTCTGATTTACCTCTGATTTACCTGGTTCAAGTCCCACCTCCTGGCCCCAGCTGCCACCAAGTCCTCCCATCTTCAGAAGGAACTGCAAGAAGCAACGATGAAACTCTGTGCTCACGTTCATTATGGCCTCATGACTGCTTTTCCTTCCTGAACCAGCACCAAGTTTGAGACATAGGTCAACAACTTCTAGAAGACAAGCCAGCAGATCATGTCTAGGAAAAACCACATGAGTCAGGCCACATATCCACCTTGTCCTCATCTGTCCCCAAGAGGGGCCAGCAGTGGGTGATTGGAGGGGTACAAGTGCAGGAATGAAGAGTTTAAAAACAGTAATGGTATTGAGGAAGAATTCAGAGTTGCCTCCCAGCTTCAAGCAGTCACTTGGTGAGCCCTGAGCAACTCTGAAGTTGTCTACCACCACTTTGAGGCTACTTACATTTTCAATTGCCACAGCACTGCAGGGAACTGAGCTCTGCAATGTGACAGCACTGCACAGAAAGCACTATCTGAGCCATACCTGCCAGCCACACTGGGAGATTGGGGCATCCCCACCACCCATTTCACACGGTGTCAGAGAGGATAAGTCACAGAAACACACATTCATTGCCCCATGGCAGACCCCAGCACAGGGGCTGCAGGAAGCCAATGCTTCTGTGCAGAGCAAGAAGGAAGGGCAAGGGGAGCAACTGCTGTCTTCAACTTACTTCTGCAATCCCATCCCAACCAGGATTACCGAAAGAAAACAGCCACTGGTATAAAAGGTGGCTATACTTGTGAGAAATCTCTTAGCAGTAATTTAACTGAAGGAAGAAGAAATGAAGAGTTAAATGCAGCTGTGATTTGACATGGGCTGACCTGGGGCCTGAGGAGAACCTTAACAACAGCTCCTTGAGGCCAGGCTGTTCTCCTTGGTTCACACTGTAATTACCTTCCCCTTTCTGACATCCAGGCAGAAAGCTGAGACCAGCACTTGAAAATCTGGCCAGGTTCTTGTAACTTTTCAATAGCCTGGCAACACCACCAGTTAATACAGATCTCACTGCCCGCTGTGCTTAATGCTGTAAGGCACACTGAAAGGCAAGCTTTGGCTCCAAGAGCTTATAATCAAAGCAGGAATTAGAGAGCTTCAGAAGTGTCAGGGTTGAAGCTGGCTGGTAGCTAAACACCACTCAGCCCCTTGCTCACTCCCCCCAGCAGTGCCATAGGGGAGAGAATGGAGGGGAGGAGGGGAGTTAAAATCCTTAGGTTGAGATAAAGACAGTTATCAACATTATTCTCATCCTAAATCCAAACCACAGCATTGCACCAGCTATTAGGAAGAAAATTAATTCTATCCCAACCGAAGCCAGGACATAAATGATCCCCAAAGGCCAGGGCATTTAACTGGGTGCTAAACTCACTCCCTGGAAAGTCTAACCCCAACCAGCACCCACACAAACAAGCCTGTTATGTCTGTTTAGGGAGAACCCTACCAAGTGACACAGGGCATCTGAGGTGTGATTTCTCAAAATGCTCATACAATATAACAGCATGTGTGACATACTGACCCCTCAGTAGATGGGTCACAACCCCAGACTTAAAAAGAGATGCCACTGCCTCCTTAATGCTTCCTTTCATTTGCCTTCCATGTTTGGAGCTTTCCAAAGTTAAGGTTTCAACTGTTTCTCTATGATGCTACGGTATTTCTGTATGTCATTTATAAATGACATGGTGAAAGGCACCCAGTTACAGGCCTCCAGCAGGTTTTAAAGGCACCTAAATACCATGCCCTGGCTGTACATGGAGCTCTTAATTTGGACCCCGGAGCAGGATACAGAGAGCTCTGAAAAGCTGCAGGCAAGGTGAGCTAATAAGCTCCCCAATGCTTCTTCATGGGTGCAAAGCTTTGGTGAAATCTTAATCCAGCTACACTGAAGAGCCAACAACTCTGCAGCCCCTCAGAGAGGGGAGGAATGCAGGATCAGGCCTCCTTCCTGACAAGCTCTGCCTCCCTGAATCCACAGCCTTCCCCTGGGGAGACGGTCAAAGAAAAGGGAGAGCACAGAGGGCTGGGTTTGAGGTCCTGGGAAACACAAACCAAGCTGTTCTTCTGCATCTCCACAAGTAGCCTTAAGGAGAAATTCAAATTGCACAGGTCTAATTCAGCCTGTTCTTGAAGTGCCACCAAGGAGTAGGTGAGCTCTGCTGCATGTGCCATCAGCCATGCAAAAATCAAGGGACTAACAGGGCTGGAAAACTAACTCCTACATTAGTCAAACTCAACAGCAGTGCTGGCTGTCGGCCAGGGGTTACTCCAGATAGGCTGTGTCCTGCAACTTGGGCTTTGGCTGCTTTACACACTGCTTTCCTCACTCATGTCCACAGCAGGGACAATGATCTTGTCCCTCTGCTGAAGGGGCCACAGGTCCCAACAGGAAGAACACAAGGCTGAGGATTTCTAAAGGGACAAATGCACTTCCCTAAATTCCCTTTATTCAGGCTGAATCCACCTCCTGCCACTGACTCCAATCATCTTCCCAGTACATCAGTTCTGGTGTTCAGGTCAGTACCCATGGGAGTAGGAAGCATTTCACCCATTTGGGAAGAAAGCAACAGCCTCACAGGGAAAGTTGTCCCCCAATAACCCAAACAGTGCAAACAAGGTCATGGCTGGTCCCACCTCCCTGCCACCTGATGAACAGCGTGACCCAGGCAACCTGTGCCAAAGCTGATAACAACATAAGCCCCACGGCATTATGTGAAGTATGAATTACATCTCCCAGTGAATTACACCTCCCAGTGAAACCACCAGGCCCCCAAACCCGAAAATTCCCTTCAGTGTTTTGTCTTCTGGGAATTGGCCAATGCATCAGCCAGGGGACAGAAGGATGCTACTGCCTGGGAGAGACCTGCAGCAGTACACGCTGTACTGTAATGCAGAAGGGACACCTACCCTTCAATTTGCTCCCCTCTCTCTCAAGCTTCCTTTTTGTTTCTCTTAAGATGATGTCTGGAGCTAAATGAACACATTACAGCAGAAATTTTATTCTTAATTTGTCCCTTGGGTGTTTTGCTGACCCTACCAAGAACTATATTTAAATGTGCAATTTCCTGGCTGGGCTCATTTGCAGTCCCTTCCCCCCTGGCTGCCTCTGCGAGGCTGGCCCAGAATCCAATTACCCACTACCACCCTTTAAATCAAAGGGATTAAAAAACTCCAACAAGAAAAAATAAAATTAAGGATTTTAATTACATCGTTCTTATTATCTGTCTAAAGACTTACAATTCCCATGCTCTCTGGGAGGTGGGCTTGAAAGGCTAGAAAATTACAAGCTTCCAAGAAGACAAAATTGTAGCCAGAAAAGTTTGAGAGAGACTGCCCACCCAAATGTATGCTTTAATACACTGCAGGCCAGACACAGGACCAGGGGAAGGAGTTGATGCTCCCCAGCATCTGTGTGAGAGATGTGGCAAGCCCAAGTGGATTTGCCATTTGCCTTAGAGCAGGCCAATCACAAGTGCCTCAGCCTGGACACCACAGTTCCCAACTGCCAGCACTGCTCAGCCTGGGAGGTACCAAAGCTGCAGAAAGGTTCAGAGCAGGTGAAGGACTTTGCTGCAGCTGGAAATCGTGCTTCTCCATGCCTGCAACGAGGAGTGGCTGGGATGACTTTGCTTCAAGGTATTAACTGTCCAGGTACAAGCAAGCTGCCTTCAGCTGGTGGCAGGAGCTCGGTCCATCCTGAGCAGTGCAGTCACCTGAGTTTCACTCAGCCTCCTGCCCCTCAGGAGTCACATCCGCCACCAAATGAGGGGACTGCAGAAATCCCACAGATGAACAAGTAAGCTCTTTTATGAGAGAGTGTTAGCCAGCTCTGCCTCCTGGGGAGTGCAGCAGGAAGACACTTTGTATGAGTCACAGCCTTCTTGCCAAGAAAGTAGAACAAGGACTGCAGAGGCACCAAGTTACCTGCAGGTCATGACAGTGGAACAGACAGCTTCAGAGAGGCTCAAATCAGCACACTTGCACGGTGGGAGAGGGATTCTCTACAGGAGTGAGCACTGCCAAGAGCACAATGATGAAGTATCTTTCTTCACTGACTCCCCAGTCCTGTACCCTTCTTTTAGAAGGGAACAGACACACATGGACAGAGCTCTCATGCTTTTGCAGAAAGCCATCATTAGGAAGAGCAAATTCCCCAGGACATGAACAACTCTGAACCACGTTCCTCTTCTCCTGCATGCAGTTACATAAACAACTTCCAAAGACACTCTGCAGAGCTCCCCAACATGCTAGAAAACAGTTTGATGGTGAAGTGTCAGCACATTTCTAGGTTAATAAAAATTGAGGCACAGAAGAGAGAAAGAAGGAGGCTGTCTTAGACAAAGAGACTGGAATGGATTTCACAGCAGGAGAATGTTTCAGGCCAAGGAAATATTTATTCACACCTAAAGAGCATGGAATATTAAACACTCTGGAAGGTTTTCTTTCCTCCACAAGATTTTAGTGGAATGAGACTCGCAGCACTGCAGTAACTACAACACACCCTCAATGAATCCAGGTGGTTTTATTCAGCTTACTGCAAAGCTTCAAACATCCCTTGGCATTGCAGCCATGCCACTAGCAGGAGGCTGGTGAACCTACTGCAAGCAGCAAGAAAGGGCAAGCAGCCTCATCACGGAAAGCAGCAAGGGTGAGGGACACCTCTGGGAATAGAGAGGGCTTCCCAGGGAAGCTGAGCAGGAACGGAACCAAAAGCAGCCCAGCAACACATTACTCTGGAGTCAAATCAGACACATCACTTTAACAAACAGCTCTTCAGCCTCACATCCCCAGCACATCTGCAGCTCTTTCACTCAGACCTGGAGACTTACTCTCCATTGCTGTGGCATTTCAGACACAGTTATCACCTGTGTCTGATGCTCTACAGAGAGAGCACTTATCCCTGCTGTGAAGTTTATGCTCTTAACACAAGAAACAAGGAGCCAAGCAGACAGCTGTTGGGACAAGCATAGGGAAAGCTGTACTGGTTTTGCTCATTCATTCATTCCTTTGGTGGCTGGGAGGACATGCCACAGAAGAACCAATTCTCACAAGTGGGGCATAACCTTAGATTGCCTTTTTGCATCTGTGATAATCACTCTGGATGGCAGACAGAGAGCAGTGGCTTTTGCATGGAGCAGAGCCACTTTTTGGCTCCTTGGAAACAGCAAACCCTGAAAAAAATAACAAAAAAAAGCCAGCTCTGTCCTGCAGCCTGACTTAAATCAATCTATCTGGTAGGAAGCAACTGGACTCCCAGGAATTGCTGTGACTAAACCATGCCTTTTTAGTCTGGCTTCAAGGCCAATTACAAGCACATCAATACTGTATGAGAAAGCAAAATGCAGAAGCCTCAGAGTACAGAAACATGCTCAAAGAGGTGCCTGATCTCTCTAACATGGAAGTGCACAGTAGTAACGCAGCCTGATTTGCCAGTTGAGAGCACTTAAGTTCATGACCATCACTACAAGACATAATGCCTATATCACACCCTCAAATGGACTAGACTGACCTGACAGCACTGTAGAAGCTCCAAGCCCTCTCAAGTTTGCATAAAACCCTTCTGCCTCTTTCCTCAGATGTTCACACTCCCCCAGCCTTTCCTCTGCCAGTGCTGTGCACATAAGAAGCTGAGCCAGAGGACCTTGTTCTCAGCATTCCAAAAAATCATACTCTGCACAAGCAGTAATGTCATGCCCCCGCCCAGAGGCAGAGGCACACTTTTCTGTTCCCTCTGTTGGTCTGACAAAGCTGCACTGAGACATCTTCCACATGTCCAGGCCCATTTCTCAGCCTGGCGATGAGGTGATGACACAGCAAGACAAAAAAACCCCTCATCTCGGGGTCAGTTTTGCACTGCCTCACAGAGCTGGGAACCTCAGATATTATTAACCTTTGTCAGTCAAGCTACAGAAAGGTCAATCTGGACTTCAGCATCAAAACATCTCATCAGTAAGAGGTCAATGGGTGAATCTTCTGTCCTCATACTGCCACTTGAGGCAGGCACATCATTAGCACAGACAGACTGAGGCCTTGGTTCAGGCACAAACAATATACAGAAGAGCACTACCCAGACCGCATTAACAAGAGCAGGCATTAGTGCCAAAGTTAAAGCTTCACTTGTCCAAGTGGTTGGGTCATGCATGTGTACTGTAATAACTTTTGTTACAGGAACACTGCACCAGGTCCTGCTGACTTTCAAGTATCTTGATTTCTTTGGCACAGGGCTACTGCCTTCTGTATCATCAGTATCCAAACCAAGTTCTCTCTTCTTCCCTCCCAGTTTTTCCATACTGGTCTGTAACCATTCATAAAAGAGAGGGAGGACAGCTTTGAAGAAATAGAATACACTTTTCTGAGGCAGCACTCGCACTCAACTCCCTTGAGGGGACAATCCATTCTTTTTCTTTCATGCTACTGTCAATCACTTTTCACATGTTGCAGTAAGGAAGCTTCCTTCCCTGTGATTCATCCCCAGATTGCATCCATCCCCGGCTCCTAATAAGGAGGCAGCTCACATATCTTCCAGCTTCTTTTCCATGAACAGATAAGGCCCCATGTGCTGTATGAGGGGAGGAGAGGGTCAGGTAGCAGACACCCAGCATGAAGCAACAGCTACAGATCTTCTTCTAGCAGGGGTCCCTTCGAACATCCCAATTTCTCTCTGAGAACACACATCAGAGGAGCAGATCAGACTAAGACCACCAGCTGTGTCCAGCACATGAGGAGGTCTGGAGGCAGAACAGCTCCAGCAATGCCAGCATGCTGCCATACCATAGTGAGGAAGCACAAAGGCAGGAGCTAGTTGAGAGTAACTTCACAGAGCTGATGCAACAGCATGGGAGCTGGTAATGAGAGCCAGCCTCAGGGAGGTGTGCATGCCACAGTACTCTGCAAAGCTGTGCTGGCACTTTTTCTTTCCTCCTGTTACCCGAGTCCTTCAGCTTTATCTACTCTAGATGTGACAGTCTGCAACTGCAGGCTTCATGAGGCTGTGTTCATGATACTTGCATATAAAAAAAAATCCTGTCCTCACCAGCAATTTTGTTGTTTTAGGACTCATTTCTATAGAACAGAAACCTGAACTACTGCCTAGAGTAGGAGAGTGGAAGAAAAGACAGACCCCATGATAAAGTCTCTCATGACTAAAAGGGATCAACAGCAAAACAGTCTTTGAGTTATTATGTATAACATGCAAAAGTAGGGCAAACCCAAGACAAACTATGGGGTGGCTGGTCCAAGCTTTGCTGCACTCAAGAGCACAAGATAAAACTGTGAGTAAGCTCTGCAACAGAAGGACAACTGAGGAACACAAGCCACCAGATGGACTGCATCTGACTGCAGAGCACTGCCCCAGCACAGTACCAAACTGTCAAATGTAGGCTCTACAGTCCAGGTCACTGGAGTATGATGATCTCACACCTTGGTACGACTGATTTACACCTTCACCACAGTCACAAAAACACTAACACATCCTCAGAAAGTGTTATTCAGCCTGGGCTTCCACAGCACTTCTTTATTCCCTCTTTTTTTCCCACCCAGCTGAGCCCCTCACATCTGCTCCTAGTTTAACACTCAAGCTAAGCACTCAGTGTTTGGGTCGATCTGTGAACTGGAGCTCTAGGTTACCAAGGAAATCTGTAGCCAGAGGAAACAACTGAATGAGTCTTCTTTGCATTAATTTTATGTCCTACATACCAAGTCATCCTTTTCCCTTGAAAGCTTTGTTGTGGCTCTGTAGGACTTGCTTCTGCATATCGTGCTTAGAGTTCAACAGCCATACCAGAAGTCCATGTAAAGCGAGAATACCAGGGAAGACTTTTTTCCTCTGAAGAAAATGTTCTCTGCACAGCTGTGCAAAGCCAGGAGTCTTGCCCTGAACATCTTCCCCACTGGAACAGGGACCTAACATCCATCCAAAATGTGTCATTAATACCTCGTCCTCAGAATGTTACACAGTTATGGAGCCACTTGGCTGAGAAAAACAATCAGCACACCCCAGAAACCTTCACAGGATATTGCAGAGGAACTGCAGGTCTCAGGGAGCTGCTCTCTTCCTCCCACCTTGGCACACAGCTCTCTGCTCCTGATGGCTTAATACAGACCCTCTGCTCCACCTCTACTCTGCAGCAAGGACTCTAAATAGGCTCTGCTGTCAGCTGAAAAGGCTGGGAGTCTTCCTCACTTCACTGGTGTGAGTGGAAACTACTGGAAAGAGGGAATTGCAGAAGGTAGCAAAAAAAAAGTGAGGCAATGAATTTGGCTCCACTGATCTCAGGGGAGCAGTTGCCTCTCAGTTCCAGCATCGGCAGAAAGGAAGGCTGGACTTCCATGGCTTTCCTGCTTGTTCAAGACATACACAGGCTGTTGTGCAGAGCATAACATGGGAATAAGAAAAAGAGAAAGGATGTCTATGTCTCAAAGACATATATTCAAGTGCTGTTCCAGCAGACAGTGGCACATCACAACCTTGCTGTTTACACTCACACTAGAATAATTAGAGCAGTCACTGTTAACTAGCTAACAACTTCACTATACACTTTGAACAATACTGAAGAATTAATCACAACATTTCACAGCCTTCCCTGAACACACCAATCTGCAGAAACACTGAAACCACCCCAGAGACAAAACAGCTATATTAATCCCACACGGCTTCTGGCAGAAAGAACTACAACAATTTCAGAGGTACTCACCCTAAAATAATGCCTGCTCAGGGAAGCAACCCAAAAGAAACAAGTCCTCAACAAACCACACCTTTATCCACAAGGCATGACTCAGCTCATGCACTGGATGCCATCAGAAATAAAATACAAGGGTTCATATTCAGCCAGGTTCACTCCCTAAACCAGCAGGTTTCTGGGCTAAGAAGCCCACAGCTGGTATGGGACAGCCTTCCCTTTCAGCCACAAGCCTCTGCCCACTGTGTCCTCAGAAAGTTTTGGCCTCTCAGAACTTCTCCATCCAGGGACCCCAGCACGTGAAAGCAATAAAGAAAATTCTCCAATGTCATGCACTTCACACATATTTATGCTTCTCCCTTTGTCCGTATCACTTCAGCCAAAAACAAAACTGAAAACAGCAACGGAACAGGAAAATGTTTCTAAAGACTTAACCCAGTAGGAAAAGTGACTAACAAATCCAGACTGCAAATTCCTAAACAAGTTAGAATGCAAGTTATGCAGTGTTTGACCCTGTCATTAATGATGAAGTCTATAAAATTACTGTATTTGCATAGGGTACAGGGAAAAAATAGACTGGAAAGCAACACAGTAGCTGGAAACTAGGAAAATAGGAAAGGTTGTGTCAGATTTACAGATGGATTTTTTGATAGCCCTGATATTTCATTCTGGAAAACAATGCTACAGTTGGTAATTGATAGCAACTCTTGAAGAAAGGCATAAGCCTCCCCTAGGAACCCACAGAGACCTCACTGCTTCACCACATCTCTGGTTTTATTGCTTTTTCCCTGTGCCTGTCCCCAGGTACTACCTCTCACCCAGACCAACACCAGGAGCTCCCATCCTCAGGATGGGCAGCTCCTGAGGCATATGACAACAGCTGGTGCAGGGCTGCCACTTCTGCCCAGAGCCTGAGCAGCTCCATTTCTTGACACTTCTGTCACATCCCGATCTGGTGCAGATGTTCCTAACTGAGCATGTTTTCCTGTGGTTAAAGACTCTGTCCTTCCTGTTGGGAACTGCATAAGCCTGAGAAACATATCAGTTTCAAAGGAAACCGACATGTATACTTACATGTTCAGAAACATGCAGGTATACTTACACCTCACCTACCACCACAAGTCAGCAACCACCCTCCCACTCACCCATGAAAAGTCACTGCACCTTCTTCCTACCTGTATCTTTCAGATTAGTGTCCTACCCAATCTATGAATTATCAGCATTTCTCCTCTCTAGATTTCAGACATTTTTCTCCAACCACAGCTTAACTGCTACCTTAATTAAAACATGCCTGATTACCTGACATTATTTGATATCATTCATTTATCTGCTGTACCCAATGCTTTGTCTATCACAGACATCTCTACCTGACCTTCAGATCTGCCACCATGATTGCAGTATGTCAGCAATTGCTTCTGTACACTTCAATCATCACCACTGCTTTTACAAAGAGCCACCCACATTCATTTCTTCAACCACATATTTTCTGCTGATGGGTCACCGCCCTGCATGTTGGATGCTTGCTTCCCAAAGCAAGTGACATCCTATGCCAAAAAATAAAGGACTGAAGAACAGAGAAGAAACCATTAAGGGAATGACATAAGAGGAAGGATTTTGATAAGGGGTACTGTAGAGGTAGTTTTCCCCAGATGTGTCCAAGGTCCTACCTTTCAAGGTACAAGCCAACAACATTTTATCTCATACAGACTTTATATTTGGCTTCACACTGACAGCCCAGTTCTCACTTTCATCCAAAAGACAAAGGGGTAACTTGCCTCTTCACTGGTTCTCAGCAAAGGAACAGTCTCAGCTTCCTGTCTTCTCCAACGGCCAAACTTCAGCAGCAATGCAGGGCTGAGCAGCAGCAAACATCTGGCAGAGGCTGTGCAGGAAGAAATCCCCCACCCCAAGTTAGAGATGGGTAGAAACTCGCACAAAAGCAAAGCCTGCCTCATCTCACACCCAGTGTTTGTCAGTGCCTTTTGCTGCTGAACAGACCCAGCCACCTGCACTTTAGGGCAGCAATAGGTATGCTCTCTCCAGGCATCTTCAAAGCAGAGTAATTGCACATATTGATTTCAGATGTTATCAGACAAACTGCTCCTACAACTCCAGCACAGAAAATCCTCACACTGAGCTCCTCACTAACACACACACACTTTCTCTTCCACTTCTTTGGCACACTCTGATTTGCATCAGATCTATCCTCTCTGCCCCTCAGGCAGGCAGATGCAGCCTCTGGAGACACGAGCTACCCTGCTAATAGCCTGCAGAAGCCATGAAGCACCCTCAGCCTTTTCCTGAACCCTCTTACTAAAGAGGTTTCTCCTCCCCCTGCTCCCAGGTAGCAGTGACTCTAGAAAGGCTCTCCTAAGGTCAGGACTGACATGTAACAGAAGACTTGGCTTTCAGACAGGACTCCTCTGTCTGCAGAGGCTGGCACAAACGACTGGGTTCATAACACCCTTCAGTAACTGCAGGGAACTAAAACCAGCAAGAAGAGATGCTGTACTCTGGCAAGCAGATCCTTGGCTGAAGTACAGTGACACATAGCACAGTGCCACCTCTTCAAACCCAGCCAAGGTCTAAACCACACAAGCACTTGTGGTGACTGCTACCTAAACAGAGCTTCTTCCTCCATCAAACAGAACACTGCTGCACTGTCCTTCTACATACCTCCTCTGCTGTAGGCTGACGGGATTCCCACTGTAGCCACCACACAAGAGCCCATAAGGGAAATGCCACAGTCTCTCCCTAGCAAAAGAAAACTGAGCCTTGAAAGTCTGGTTAGTACAAGGACAATTAATTGTATCAGGCAAGACATCTAGCGCTTAACAAACACCCTAATTTGGATTTGAAAGCCAGAGCAGAAGTAAAGAACCAGCAGGCTGTGTGCAGTGGTGGGGGCACCTTGATGCTCTCTGGGGCAAGGTCTCCTTGCGGCTCAGTGCCAGAAGCAGCTGGATGAGCAGCTCTGCCCACTCTCTCTGGGCTATGAACTGTCCTGGGAGCATATGCACACACATGTCCCACTTCAAGCATTCCAGCTTCAACCCCCAAGACATGCCAAAAGCAAGAAGAAATAGCTCGAGACAGCTCCAGATTGAAGGTTTTCACACCCGTGAACACAGTACACAGTAGCCCAGTACCTACTGTGTCTTAAAGCCCAGCCTTCACACCGTATCAAACAATAACATACCTGAACTCCTCGCCAGAATGGTAAGAGGCTGGTGCTTGGTGCTTATGGTCCTGGTTGCTAAGATCTGCCCTTCTCAGGTACAAGCTGAAGAAGCAAGCCCAGGAAAGCATTTATTGCTACGTCTGGAGATTAATCCTAGTCACACCACACACCCCAGCCTGAGCACAGGGTGCAGCACAGCAAGCCAAGCCTTGCGCAGGGACATGCTGGAGCACGGCCCCAGCATGGTTTTTCTCTCCAAGCAACTGAGATAATAGCTCCCTGCTTGCCTTATCCAGTTTCAAAAGCAACACTTCAAAGCCATCCCATGTCAAACACCAGAACAAATTGAAGCTGCCAGAGATGCCTCACAGGGAGGAAATTAACACACAATGGGAAGTGGCACTGTTAACCTCAACCACAGACTACTGCAAATAGAAAGGCAAGGTTCCCATTAAACAAAACCTATCCCATTAAGTTACAACTACAACAGACTGTCAATTTCAGCTCCACCGGAGCCGCTGAAGAAAGCTGTATCCCTGCAGGATCAGCAGTTTTCCCCGCTCACTGCACACAGGCCATTGAGAGCTGCGCTTTATTTACCTCAGAGCAAGGTAAGCATAGGGAGGAAGACAAATCCTCTTCGCGCCAGCCTGGCGTGTGCTCTAAGACCGTGCGAGGGCAGCTCAGACCGAAGCACTGACCCCGAGACAACCCAAGCCCTGAGGAGCTCACAGTGGTCCCCAAGGGCAGCAATGGCTGGGAGGCTGTGACAAACCCGCACGGAGCTCACCACACCTCGCACCTCCTCTGCCCCCCTCAAGAAAACGGAGCGGTGCGGCGAGTAAACTGCTCGAAATCACGGGATTTTCTTTAAGGATTTGGGTTTTCCCATTTATTTTGGGCTCGGTAAAAGCAACCCCTCCGGGAGCTGCGGCTGCCCGGCGCCGCCCGGGGGATGAGGCAGCACCGGCCTGAGAGAACCCCCGCACACCGCCTCCGATAACAGCAGCTCGCACCGCACCGCACCGCGCCCTGCCCCACCGCACCGCTGCCCGCGGAGCAAACCCGGCTGTTCTCCCCCCCCGCCCTGCACCCGCCACGCTGCACCTGCTCCAGGCCGGGGAGCGGCCGCCGAGGTCCCGGACGGCAGCGGGGCGGGAGCGCGGCCCCTCACGCTGAGGTGACCGGAGCCCACCCGCTCACCTGCGCCGCTGCTCCCCGGCCGCGCGCGCTGCCCGCCATTGGCCGCGCACGGGCCCCGAGCGTCCCCGGCCGCGGGCCGTAAGGAACCGCCCGCCCGCCCGCTCCCATTGGCTGGCGCCGGCCGCACCTCCCGCCGGCCGCTGCCCGTGAGGGTGAGGCGGTGCTGGGGCTGCCGCCGTGCCCTGACCAGACGCGCGTTTTGGGGTAAAACAGCCCTTTTTCGGGGCTGTGTGGTGCCCACTTGAAGCACTGGGGGGGCTGGGGGCAGGTTCCTGGGTTCAGACACTGGGATTTTTGCCGGCATCAGCAGGCTCCGCTGGGCCTGGGGCAGTGGTGCCAGGCAGAAGGATGGGGTGAGACGGAGCCGGTGTGGGCACGCCGGTGGCTGCTCCCTGGGTCACCGGTGGCTGGGCTGTGGGTGGTTCTCCTGGTGCCAGAGCAGCGTGTTCTCCTCTGGCACTGAGGGGGCGGCGGTGGGAGCGCACCTCACACATCCTGGGCGGGGTGGAATTGCTCTCGGGGGTGCTGGCATGGGACAGTGTCCCCCCATCCAGGCTCTAACAGTCAACCCTGACCCTTATGTACAAGCATGCTCTGAAGCCTGAAGGCAGCGGGCAGAAACACTGTGTCGTGGTTTGAGGCTGGACCCAGCACACACTGCACACCAGCTAATTCCACTGCCACCGCTCAAGGAATTCCTACAAGCAGATGTCCTCCTATGTTTTATGACTCATGCCTTGGCTTTATATTTCCCTCCCAGTCTCTTTTACCTACTTGGCTCGCAGCTGACTGCCTCCGGGTTGAGGGGTTCCCATTGCAGCCCTGCGCCCAGCTGTGAAGTGTGTTTCCTGTGGGATTCATTGAGGATGTTGGTTTTGTGATAAGTGACTCTCGCTCAGGCTCGCTGGGCTCCGCTGTGACAAGCAGGGTCCCCACCAGGGGATCTTGGCTTTAGCCAGAGAGCAAGAGTTGGATTAAATCAACATCCTGACTCAACCCACTGCAGACTGCTGCTCCTTCCCGCTGGGACAACAAGCAGATAAAAATTGCCTTTCAGTAGGTCTCAAATAATCCTCTGCTTTAGAAACAAATGTATTTCTTACCACGGGTTTCATACCTCAAAGCAACTCAACAGCTTGTGTGCAGCGTGTGGTTTACTACCAACTTTGTTTCCCATCCCAAAAAACGTGACCCAGATTGTCACTGTGTTCAGAGAAGCATCAAAATGTGGTTAAGATGATACGCTAATCATTAGGGAGCTGGGGTTGTTTAGCTGGAGGAAAGGAAGCTGAGGGGAGACCTTATTGTTCTGTACAACTACCTGAGAGGAGGTTGTAGTGAGGTAGAAGTCAGTCTCTTCTCCAAGTAACAAGTGATAGGACAAGAGAAATGGCCTCAAGCTGCACCAGGGGAGGTTTAGACTGGATATTAGGAAAATGTCTTCACCAAAAGAGTTGTCAAGCACCAGAAGAGGCTGCCCAGAGAAGTACAGTGCTGGGTTAACAGTTGGAGCCAATGATCTTCAGGGTCTTCTCCAGCTTAACAATTCTGTGGTTGTAACAGGACAGCGGAGTGCTTATGACCTCAAGTTAGAACCATGGAATAGTTAGGGTTGGAAAGGACCTTAAGATCATCTAGTTCCAACCCCCCTGCCATAGGCTTCCAAAGATATTGCCTTCTTCCAGCATCTCAGGATATTAGCTAATGATCACTGATTAGATATTTTCTCAAGACAGTCACCAGCCTGAGCTTCTGGGCTGCCTGTTGGCCATGGTGGACCCTGGATATATCCATGAGGTAAAGTAAAGCCTCCTCAAGCCCTGAGCAGTAAAAGCCCCAGTGATCTCCTTGGATGCCCAGGTAGAAGAGCCTAAGGACTCAGGAAGTGTCTGCGTCTATGGAGAGACTGCTCCTATGGCTCCAGGGCATGAGAGTTGCTTGGAAAGACCATAACATACATAACATAAAATACTAATGTATTTCACATGGGCTTGCAATTCAATCAAGCAGAGCCTTGTTCATACATGTTCAACTTAGCATCTCTTGAGCAATGAGTAAAACTCCTCTCTTCTTGCTGTAACTACTGCTGAGAAGTATTTTCAAAGGTTCCAAAGTCATTTGGACTGATTCACATTTGGCTTTGAGTTGCCTAGAGGATGCTGACTGTTAGGAAAGTGCTGAGGATTGTCCCCTAAGGACCTGTCTTCTTTAGCATTAGGCAGTTTAAATCACCAGTGACGTCTAGAGTGCAGTTTTAGCACCGGCATCAGGGTTTGAGACTATCGCCTCTGGCAGAGACTGCTAGCACTTGACCTAGTGGAATAACCTGGTTAGCTACTCCCAGTCAGAACCTGCTGTTTTTTCCAGAGAACAACAATGACAACAACGAAGCATGTGCCTCAGTTTCATTTTTCATAGTACACAGATGATTACACTACAGAGCAGCAATAACCAGTGCAAAAAGAGCCCCAAATGTCTCTGATGCTTAGACCATGGTGGCTATAACATTAAAAGAAGACTTTGGTATTTCTGTTCAATAATGGTCAGATGTAGTTGTTTGGAACCTGTTACTTCCCATGTGTTTTCTGGGTGCAGGGACCCAGAAAACCTGTCCTTGAGTTACAGTCATGAGGGGGAGACCTGACATTTCCCCAGGCATTTCACAAGTATGTTTAGGTAAAAAAAGAGCTGAACCCATCATTTCTTCTAAGAACAGCTTGGGCTAAATCTCTTTCTGGTGCCACGAATCTGAGCAGGATCCATGCCTGGTACCAGTGGGCAGAGCTCTGTTAACTGGAACGATCTTGATTCACCCCCGCTAAAAAGCCCATCATTTGACTGCAGCGTTGTTATATTCAGAATCCATTGGGACACTGTTGGCTTTTACACTTTCTAAAATAAGGCAATAAAGCAATTAGAAATAGATCTTCACCAAAGAAATCAAAAGAAAATAGTGTGGCGTAATTAATGCAGAGCTGGCAGCAGTGAAAATGAGCTGTAACAACCGTACTGTCACCGGGAGTATGAGTGCTGACTGAACTGCAGGTGTCTAGTGCTCTACTGACAGAGAGGGTCCTTTTGCCACCCAGCACAATCTAGCTCGAGAATGCACATATTTGGGACAGAAGGAAATAAAAGCATCCTTTAGTGCTGTGAGGACATAAATGTTCGTGTCAGTGTTTCACTGTGTGTCAGCCAGAGGATTTATCTGACTGAAAACACGCTTTCTCACATCAAAAGAGAAAGGGAAGTAGTGCATCCAGAAAGGCAGGTGCTTTTTTAGGGAAAAATCCAATAATGTCCTAAGTGGAGGACTGGAAATAAAAGGGACTTTGCTGTTCCAGAGAAAGAATGAGTGGGCTTAGAGATAGTAGAGATAGCACAGTGTTCTTCATTTTTAATTTGCATTGTTATAGTGTCTGGAAGCCCCAGGTGGAAATCAGAGCCCCATTGTGATGGGAATTGTGCACAAACATAATGATTAAATGTTGCCAGCTCTGCAGAGGTTGAAATGTAATTCCTCATCCCTGCATCATCACTAAGCAGCATAATTGCTGTCAAGTAAGTTTTTCTGCAATTGCTCTTCTGGAATATCTGTGCCATTTGGTTTCTGTCAGAGTAACCATGCCTGAGGGATGAAAACCTGGTAACTTTCACAGATAACAATATCTCCTCAGAGGCAGAACCTGCTCACCACGTTTGCATGCATGTTCAGCAATTATTTGCTTGTACCTTGGTTTTCCTTTCTGTGAAATGGGAACAGTCACACTGCACTCATGGCTCACTCTCTTCATCTAACACCCATGACTGACACAAGAGTCCTCTGTTAGACCCTGACAACACCACATACAAGGGCTTTTTGGTGATGTTTGTAATGATAAGGAGATTGATTAGCTGGAGATTATATATTCTAATGATTAGCTGGAGAATATATATTCTTTCTTGCATGTTTTCTGTCTGAAAGGACCGGAGGCATGTTTGATTTACTTAAGGTTCCCTTTCAAGTAGTATTTTTCTATTAGCTAAATAACTGTGTTAAAACCAAAATGCAATTAAACAAGGAGTTTAAAGAAATAAACACTAAATCAACCCAAGCCTCAATCGCCACAGGGTAAATAGGAAGCAATGCAGCAAATTGTCATTGAAGGAGTCTTCACTTGATAGCTAAATCCCTTTGGGTTTCTGTGACACTTTAGCTCACTGCTCAGGAGTCACAGAGCAGCAGAGTACATTGGATGCTCTATTACAGCTTTAAATATAGTCATTTTCTGACCAGAACAGATGCCAAGCCCAGGAAATTCTTCCCTGACCCTAAAAGCAAGATCAGGGCAAAGAAAGAGGACAGCAGGATGGTCCTGCTGGTCACCCACACCTCCTGCTGGGATTTGCACTGAAAGACCTCCATGCAACAAGCTCAGCAGCAGCACAGGTGCATGCATGGTGCAGCCTTTCTCAGGGCAAATCATAAACTTGCCATGAATCCCATTTATCAGTGTTTTAGATGTTGTGTGCTATCCTGCATTCAGTAATTCGGCTTGAATTTCAGCAAACTGAAACAGGACATCAATGCCAGCAAAGGCTCCCCCGTGGGGCTGATCAGACCAGCCCTTCCTCCCTGCTCTCCCACCCCTGTGCCCCAGCTCCAGCCCCTCTGCCAAAAGGAGGGACAGAAACTGTTGCCATGGCCCTTCCCTGCCTTTTCATGCCACAGAAGGGACCACTGTATGTTAAAACCAGACCCTTGCTTGGTTTTCCTCCAGACCAGACAGCTATGGGTCTGAATGGCCCCCACCTGAAAGCCATGGGCTCTAGGACCCTGGCTTAGATGAGGAGCTGGTTTTGGTGAAAGAATGGGAATTACAGTGTCTCCTTCTGCTGGTTGCAGAAATGAAAAGCAAAGGAAAGGACCCCCACAGATGGTGCATTACAAAAAAAACAAACAACAAAACACCAACAAACAAGGACATGAAAATAAACCCTCCCACGGTTTTTAAGGCAATTTTGGGACTTCTAGGGATTCCAACTCAGAGGTTTTGAATAGGAACTACAGGGGATCATTTACAAGTAGCATTTTTCTTAATTTCCTATTCTGCCTTTTAATACTTCCTAGGAAAGAGTAGGGGCTTTTCATTACAAGCAGCTTGAAAGATTAAGCAGGCAGAAACAACCGCCTGCTCTACCTGCAGCCTTGCACTGGTTAAGCTCTGACTTAACTGGAGACTGACCCAGTTTAAGTGGATGTGAAAGGTTACCTGAACACTCTTGCTTCTCTTCGTCTAATCTTTAGCAGCTGAGTTTTCCCCAGGCTTGCCTGTGTGAAATGGTCTTCCAGTCCCCTCTGCTGGTTGCAGCTTGTTGGAGAGCTGCACCATGACATTTGGCAGTGACTGTGAAGTGCTTCATCTCCGTGAGTGCTGCAGGAGAGCAGGGATGCCACCAGCCTCTGCCCTCGGTGCCCATTAAGACGGCACGGACTCCCCCAGAGACCAGGGAGCTTATCCTCACCTTAATCAATGCATCCTTAATGTAAGCACCTGGCACCTCTTTTACACATCATGAGAAAGGGTGAAACAGCTAAATGGATAATTTAAAAGAAACCCCTGCCTGTGGAAGCTGAGGCATTCTTCTGAGAGCAAATGATCCCCCTGGGGAGTGTATGGCTTGAAATTCTTGTTGAGCTTATGACCAGACGTCATCTGGAACTGCCTGGGGCTTGTGCCATTGTGGCCCTACAAGCCCAGCATGGTGCATCCATCCCACAGGCTCGTGCTCTCCACCACAGCCAGCGGCGTTAGAGCCACCGGCAGAGCAATCTCTATGCCTTCTTCGCAGCTGGGATCCAGTTTTGAAGTGACCAAGGCAAAATTTCCTCCAGGGGAAGCAAAACAACATTCCGAGAGAGACTTTGTGGAAAGCCTATGCTGATGCATCCTAGAGAACTGAACAGAGCCAGCAGCACAGGACAGGGTCTGCTCATAGCAATGTGGGGCTTGGGTCCAACTGCACACGCTGAGTGGTGCAAACCTTCCAGCAGAGAGGGGAAGCTGTGTTCCGGGGTGCAGAGACCTGGTTTGTGAGGCTAAGGCCAAGCAGGTCAGTTCTGGCCAGCTAACACTGACCAATGTGGGCAGCAAGAGATAGAGCTGGCTCAGGGGAGCAGCTCTCGATGGCCGGCAGCACGCCAGTGCTCCCTGCCAGCCAGCCTGTCTGAGGAGGAAACCCAAGTGACAACACTGATAACAACCTCTGCTCGTGGCCAGAGGCCCAGGGGCCCTGCAGGGGAGGACAGAGCCCAGGGGAGCCTGCACGGAAAGCCTCATGCTCCAGCCTAACTGATAGGATTGCTTTGCATGCACAACCCCCCCCAGCATGCCACAAAGCACTGAGTACCCCACACCCAGGGCAAGCATGGGCATTCAAAGGGATGTAGTAGAAAAACTAAAGGTTTATTTTCTTTAATAAAATACATCCTTACAAAATAACCGAGTTTTCTCCCATGCTGAGGGACTGGGAATGATTCTTGCCTGCTCTCCTTCCTTCCCCTTCTCAATTTGGAGCTGTCCAAGAGTGCTGCTGGGGAAGGAGAGAGGCAGTGATGCTCTCCCAGGGGCTTCGGGTGCAGGATGCCCTGGCACGGCCCCAGCACACGAGGCAGGGTGCAGCAGGGCTGTTGGAGGGCCCTGAGGGTCCTTTAGCTTAACCCACCCTGAGCATCGCAGTGCGTCCCACCAGAGGCAGGGTGCTGGGCCGGCCGGACCCTGCCCTAGCTGCAGGGTGCCATGTTCACTTGAGCTGGTGTCAGATGCTGCTCCTGCTGGTCTTGGAGCTGATGCAGGGTGGTGACAGGGGATGATGACCATGTTTTAGGAGAGGAGAAGGAAGAAGAAGGTGCAGGTCTGTCAGTCAATGTGGATTCTGCCAAGAGAGAAAGGTGTACAGTGGTTCCTGGTGTCTTGCTCCCCACTGCCCCTTTTCAAGCGATGCTGCCGTTGCAGATGTGATGTCAATCCCACATCCTGCACAGTGCTGCCCTGTGCTCTTTCCTGCTCTGGGAAGAGCTGCTGACCCCAGGGCAGACACTGCAGCTCACAGCTCACATCTCCTCCATGCCTTCCCCGGAGCTCTCCTGCCTTCCCAGGGGCCTTGGGATAGCCCTGAGACCCATATGCTGTATGCTAGCAGGGCTGGGGAAACACCACTCACCTCTCACTGTGCGTTGTCCAGCTCCTTTTCCTTCTTATGTGACTTTGACTGGGGGTTAAATGAGAGAAAACAGTGATTCCTTTACAGACCCACCCCTTTCTAATGCCAGGAAAATTGTCGAATAGCAGCTTCTAACCCTCAGTGTATAAGCATGCTTCCAGATGAATTTGAGGGGAGCTGTTTTCATGCCTGAAAGGCTGCAAAGCCTCCCTCAGTCATGAAGGTGTTCTGAACAAGCAGAAGAGGGGACATTTTCCAGCTTACTAAAGCACTGGCCTCCCCTTGCTTCCCTTACAGCAATGCAAGTGTTACCAGATATTGGAATATCTGCGCCTAAAGGGAGGGAATAAAGCTGTTATCAGTGAGTCACACACAGGAGATGTCTCCTTTTGGAGAGGATGTTCAGGGATCCCAGTCTCTGACAGTCCCATGGGCTTGGGATTCCCCCTAGGTCAGGAAGGCACCGGGTTGCTCCTCAGTATGAATGTTGTGTCATGCACATATCCCCACTCACACACCCACAAAAGCCTCTGTAGGGCTGTTACTTACAGGCTCCTGTTCTGCGTATTTGAATTTCTTCTGCTTGTAATAGTCCCGTCCTTGGAGAAAATGCAGCAGGAGCAGGTCACAGAGGACAGAGGCCTTAAATCAAAGAGCAGTTAGGGTTGGAGCTGCCCTCCCAGATCACTTATGCCACCTTGTACTTCCAGTGTGTCCCAGTTTGCCCCACAAATGAGGGCCCCTTCTGCTTCACAGGCAAGGAGAATAATTTGAAAGGCTTGGAAATATCTGCACTTACCACTCCAAAAATACCAATTCCAGAGCCAATGGTGGTCATGGTCGGGATGATGTCAAATTTGCCTGCCTGAATAAAACCAGAGGAAATAGGTGATATGTGACAGTCAGCCCAGGGGAAAAGGTAATAAAAGGGGTCCAGAGCTGTAGGTGGGCTTCAGCTGAAGTGCCTTTGCAACAGCCCAAACCATAACCACAGCACAGAAAGAGGAACTGGCTAAGAGCTGGGTTTAAGTTCAGAGGCCAAACAGAAAAATCTGGTAAGTTGGGTTTAGGCTGACAGAAGTTGAAATTACTTTGCTTCCTATATTATTTATCTATTTATTTATACATTTATACGTATAGATACGTACATACACACAGAGACACACATACACATCCCTTTTAAATATTCCCAGTGGAAAACAACAAGGAAAGCTTTTTCTCGAGGAAGAAAAAGACAAAACAGAAAAAGGCAAATATTCAGGTTTTGGAAATATCAGAAAGTTTTTGACTTTCCATAGTTTCCCCCAACCCATTGTGGTGTTTTCTGGAACCAATCCAGCTGATAGAGGCGACCTGTAAAATGGGCTTCCTCTCTATGTTCCCTTCCCTGGTACTTCGCCACGGCTGCTGTGATCAGGCCAGCATTCAAATACACCACTCACGCTGGTTCTCCTGGCCCCACGAGACCCCAGGGCTGTGTTACAGAGCTGGTACCTTCCTGAGGATGTGGTACAGGCATCCCAGGGATCCAGGGATGACCCCAGGGCCTGGCCGTCCTTACCTTGCCATTCACCAGGATGTCGAACCGGATCCCAAACACCTTGTAGAGTGTCCTCTTGTCCACCCCATTTTCCTTGTAGTATTTGGCATACCTGCCCAATTGAATGGTGAGCATTAGTGGCCTGCCAGGGTGTCTAACAGCCCCCTGCAACCCAACAGCATCGGGGCCTCCAGAGCAGGACAAAGACCTGGGGATGTGCTGCCACAGACCTGCTCCTGACCCTCTCCTTAACCCCTAAAGGAGCTGGGCTGTTGGCACTTCTCCCTTTGTGCCTCAGTTTCCCTGCCTTCAAGTTGGAGTTCAAGCTTCTGCTTGTGCTGATACCCACTGACCCCAGGTGCTATGTGACAGCAGATATTAGTTCAGAACAAATGGCAGCTCCACACAAAGCAGCAGTTAGGTCAGCAGCTCATAACTGAGGCTGAATGGTTTGAAGCGTGGGGATATGCAAGATGACCCTGCACCATCTCCAGTCTTTCAAGGGGCTTCTCTAGAGCTCAGCTGAGCAGGAGAGTCTGCAAGGGGAAGGAGAGTCACAGAGAAGGCAGTGGGGTAATTTGGAGACCAAGGGATGGGTTATCACTTTTCTCATGCCATTCTAAAAGGAGCACTGCTGTCTGGCACTGCAAAGGTTGTGTTTGGAAGAACAGTACCTGATCTTCCACCCTCCCTTGAGTGCTCTGGCATCCTCAAAGATGTCACTTCGGAATTCTGCCTGGAGGGTTAACAGGGGTCTCCTTACCTGAAGTTGAAGCCTGGTGAAACGTTACTGTCGTCATTGTAAAGGCCATGGAACTGGTAAATGGGTTTGCAGTGCCGGACGGGCCAGTCAAGGTCACAGTTCCAGTCTATGGTGATGCCCACCACTCCACCCTGCAGCCAAGAGGGGAGTTACTACGTTGCCCCTCCTTGGATCTGGCCCACATGGAGAAATGCTTTCCCTCTTCACATGTGGCCTTTCTTGATGCTATGAGGTGCCCTGGCTCTCCATGGGAACGTGGACCCCACCACTGCCTCAGCCCTTCTGGCCAGCCTTGGCTTTGTGCCTTATTCATCACTCTATGTGGAGGCACTTGCTTCTTTGTTAAATGTTCGATATGCAACTAAATTCATGCCCTCTTGCTCCTGATCTGCACCCTGTCCCTGGGGAAAGGCAGCAGTTTGCAGTGTGCAATGACCACTGATGTTCGACCATGGTTTCCAAGCTCGGTTGGATGGAATTTTGCCATGCAGCTCTAGTCATTGCACAAATTAAACCAAACTCGACCCTGGATTTACTGCCAGCAAGTCAAATCCTGTCAATCTTACAGGGGAGTTTCCAAGAAAGGCTTAAATATTAGACCATGTCCAAGGAGATTCATAGTCTTTAAGAGCTATTTCTGGCACTGCCTTATGGGTCCTTGAGGTCTTGAGCTGTCTCAACAGCTTGGGGACGTTTCTGCCACCAGTGTCCCCTTTCCCATGTCAGCAAGAAGTATCACTTGAAATTGAAGCACCTTAACAGCCAGGAAGGTAAAATTCTGACCCGATTCCTTCACTATGTATCCCAGGTCAAACACGGGGCACAAGGAATCAGTGACTTTGTGGTAGGTGCATTTCTTCAGGTACTGTTTGGTAACGCTCTCAACCAAGTTGCGCCTGGGAATGAAAAGAGAATGAATCTGAATAACCCAGTAATTTGGGTGGGAAAGGATCTCTGAGATCCTTGGTCCAACCTATAGCTACTATTGCAACCAACCTAAAGCCAGGTAATGTCAAGTTCAGGACCTCCTCACCAGCATGCTCATGAGACCCTTTCCCTCCAGCCCTGCCTGGTTTCTTCCGCCCCATCAAGTAATTCATTTCCCCCTCCTATGGAGGAAGTGTTTCTGCACTATGTTCCTATGGAGGAACATTCCTGCAGATGTTCTCCACCTCTGCTTTGAGTTTGCTGCTTTGCCTGCTGCCCAAACCCAGCACATCTGCCTTTCTTCATCTCTTCTAGCAACCCCCTCTCTTATTCCTCAGCTTTGCAAACCCTCCCATGGCCTCCAGCATCTCTCCCAGCTGCCTCTCCCATTCACATATCAGCTCATCCATGGGCTCTGCCAGGCAATGCTCCAAGCACCAACAATTTTCAGCTGGGACAGCTCAGGGATAGTATACCCTGCAGCTTTTACGCTGAGCTGGATTTTGCTCTCTCCTCCAGAAAGGGTGAACAGGAAAGGACAATGCCTTGCCTTCCACCCCGTTCTGCTCTTTTGCTTAAAAATAGCTTTCCTGTGATGCTTCCCTGACCCAGATGGTTTTGTAAGACTTGTGCCTTGCTCAACCCCATCCCATCATTTATGCTCAGTGCTTAATTAGCAGCAGTGACCAAAGGCAGAAAGTTTTCCCTGTGACCCCAATCAGCTCCAGCTCAGCCCCTGCAGCAGCAGCCAGCCCGGCTGCCCTCACCTCCCAGGACCTGCTGTCCCACCCCAGGTCCCCTCTCCCGCCTGCTCTCATCCTGGTTGCCACCTCTCCTTGCTGCTGGTGGGGATCCCCTCTCCCCGACACCTCTTGGGGTGCAGTGTGAGGTCGGCTCAAGGCTTTGCCAAACATTATGGTCGCCAGGACATTTAACCTTGGCTACAACACAAGGATGTGATCAGCTTAGAAGGAGGAATCCACTGTCTCCAGCACAAACAGCTCCCGTTAATTTGTTCCAAATGAGATCTCTGACTGGTGTCATCACAAATTCTCTTACATGCGTGCCTTTAGCTGGAAGGGTCCAACCCTTCCAGTCATTAACCCATTGCAGAAGCAGGTGGAAACTGTGATGTTAAGAGGGACCTCTGCTCATTTCTGGGCACCAAGCTTGTCTGGCTGCTCATATCCCACTGTGTCATGTAGTATTTTATTGTTATCTTCAGGGAGAAAAGGGGAAAATCAAAATGAAGGCTCAGAGAAACTGTATTTTCATGTGCATCATGCAAGGGTAACTCAGGAGACATTGACTCCAGAAACCTTTCTGTAACCACAGCTACCAACTGATCTGGGACAGATAGAGTAGTCCTGGGCTCACTGGTGAGGGACAGCATCCTCTATGCCAAAACATCCTGATATACCCATGGTTTCCCCTGAGGGAACCGGGCAGAAGCAATCCCCTAAACCTCTCCTTACCTGGACACCTTGAACCTGGGGAAGGTGATGCTGTTCTTGATGAACAAAGTGAACTTCTCTGCTTCTGACAACAGGGCAGGGCTGAAAAACACAAATGTTGACCTGCGTCTATCACTCAGCCCTCTGGCCTGTAGGGAAAGCCCCATTTGGTGGGGATTCATCCAAACTGGAATGAGCAGGACCCAGAAAAACTGGTGATCTCCTTCATCCCTTCCCTTTCTAAGTGAAAGATCCCAACAAGGTTCAGGAAAGCCCCAAAGAAGGATGGAAGTGGAGACAACCCCATCTTGCTCTGCCCTACACTGAGCGCTGCTGGTGCAGCTCAGGTGGGACCGGGGTTCAAAATGGGGCAACAACATCATTCCTTACCTGGGAACATGGTCATCGACTTCAACAGGGCACCAGCCAAAGATCTCGCAGGTCTTCACAGAGATGTTGAAATGCACACACTTGCCTGTCATGAGCCCTGTGGGGAAGGAAGCTGCTCACACCCAGGACACTGGGAAATCCCAGCCTCACACCGGGATGGGTGGGAGTTGGTCAGAGCTTCAGCCCTGCCATGGACATCCAAGGCACAAAATACCCACCACTTTGGTGCCTATTTATTTATGAAAAGGGTAATGAAATGTGGCCTCTCAGCTAGGGCAGGGGCTTCTCTTGCACTGCTGCACAAGGGAGCAACTGGGAGGTTTTCTTGCTAAAATACACCTCAGACAATACCATGGGGTACCAGTTTGGGGGAAATGGCTTAGTCTGGATTAACCTTCTGCTGGCAGAGCTTTTTGCAGCTCAGATGTCTTTCAGAAGAGGAATTATAGAATGGTTTGGGTTGGAAAGGACCTTAAAATCATCCAGTTCCAAACCCCTGCCATGGGCAGGGACACCTCATCCTAGACCATGTTGCCCAAGGCTCTGTCCAACCTGGCCTTGAACACTGTGAGGGATGGAGCATTTATCACTTCTTTGGACAACCTGTGCCAGTGCCTCACTACCTTCACAGGGAAGAACTTCTGCCTTATCTCCAACCTGAACTTCCCCTGTTTCAGTTTGAACCCATCACCCCTTGTCCCATCACTACAGTCCCTAATGAAGAGTCCCTCTCCAACATCCTTGAAGGCCCCTTCAGACACTGGAAGCTGCTCTGAGGTCTCCACACTGCTTCTCTTCTCCAGGCTGAACAGCCCCAACATTCTCAGCCTGGCTCTATATGGGAGCTGCTCTTCCCAAACCCCATTAGCTGATGGTCCCAAACCTGTACCCTTGGCACACCCCAGCCTTGCCGGTGCCAGGCTCGGTGGCCTCGTGCCATACCTTGTCCCTGGCGGCTGTATTTGCCTTTGGTGCAGTCGCTGTCCCTTGCGCAGAGCCCAGCGTCCGGCAGCTGTTTGGAGAAAGCAGCCACCCCTCAGCATCACACCTCTGGTTTTGCCCCCTTGGTCCCTCCTGCCTCTCCAGGCAGTGTTTTCCTTGAAGGAAATGCTGCTCTGCTGCAGCCGGAGCCTCATCCATACACCACTTCCCAACCAGGGATGAGCAGGAGAAAGGGGGGATTTCTTTTTTAAACTCCAGGCAGATGCTCTTGTTTGAGCCTCGAGTCTGCTCTGCTTGATCATCATAAAGGGAAGAAAACTTAAAGGGATGCTTCCTGGTTTTCAGCAGAATAAAAGCTTTCATGAAACAGGAAGGGTACTATGGAGCCAGGCTCAGGCTTTTACTAAACCTCGCAATGCCAGAACTGCTTCCCCAGTGCCATCACCACAACCACCCCACATTGCAGAAGCTGAGGCCACTGAAGGGAGCTATGAGGTTTACCTCTGGGCAGGTTCCTTGTTTCTGTCCAGGGGTGACAATGAAGTTGGTCATCACCACGAATGAGTTGTCCCCCTGTGGAGACACAGCCAAGGAGCTCTCAGCCAGCACAGTGGCGGGTCCCAAGGACCAAATGCCCCCAGGGGTGGTATGTGGGCAGAGGTTTGTGGCAGGAGCAGCCAGCTTTCCACCACAGGGATGCCATCTCATGGTTAGCCCAATGGAAAGCCTACACCCAGGAGCCCCTCTGCACTCCAGCACATAAAGAAAAGCAGCTGTGGGGACAAAAGCAAGCCCCCCATAGCCTCCCATCATCCTTACCTGGGGTGGGAAGACATAATCCACTACATCCCAGATGTGAGGGCCCATGACACTTTCGTTGGTCAGCGTCAGGCCTTTCAGCTTCACTGAGACTGAGCTGACAATGCTGTCCTGAGACTGGTAGCCCTTCTCGTAGAGGAAAACCCACCTGGACAGGGAAAGGTGGTGGGATGAGCATGGCCGCTGGTGCTTGACCACAGGAGCCCCAAGTCCCAGCACATCACTGTGGATTGGAGCTTCTTCTACCAAGTCTCACCAATTATTTGCCCAATTCCCTCCAGCTGGATGAGTGACGTGATGCTGAGCTCTCCCACCCTTTGCCCGAGGCGTGCAGTAGCTGCAGGACCTGACTTCCACCCACAGTGGGATGGTTTATTCTGAGGACTGGGACACGTTTGTGGTTGAGGGCATGTGAAGGCTGGTGGAGCAGTGTGGCCACCAGCTATTTGGGATTAAAGCCTGTGGTGGGTTTGCAGGTTGCTGGGCTCAACAACCCGGACCCTTCTGATCCATTTCATAGGCACTCTCCAAAAATCAGTGCTCCAGGGCCAAGGCAGGGGTAAGTCAGGAAATGGCTCACATCTAGGGCTACCATTCCCCATACAACAAAGGGAATCATGGAGTGCAAGAGGGCTGCAGGAGCAGGGTTGGGGACGCTGCTGTGGCCAGCACAGGGCTCTCCCTGCGTTTCCCAACCCATCACGAAGCCATTAGGGCAGGCTCCTGACACTATTTAACCTGTGACATAAACAAGCTGCTGCTGGATTAACTCTGACTCAGGGACACTATAAACATGGGCAAGCAACCATTCCGGGGAGCGCTCCCAGCACTAAAAAAGGAGCGATCTGGTTTTTGTCCCATCACCGCGGGCACCGGTCCCACTGCCCGTGGGACAGCCCATGGTGCCAGCCCCCTGTTCTCAGGCTCTCGAGCAATGGGGATGGAGGAAAATAACCCCAGGTGATGCCCAGAAGTCTGCCCTATGGGTGCTGGACGTTATGGGGGCCTCCTAGTGATGGCGGGTTTTGGCTTGCAACCCCATTGGCATCCCAAGACAGGAGGCAAAGAGACCTCAGGGATTGCATCTGCCCCAGTACCTGGGAATGGGAGCAGAAATTCAGCACTGCTGCCACCCCAGCTGGGACCCGCAGCTCCAATGTCCTCCTCTGCCAAGGCAGTGTCATACTGGGTTATACTGGTTACACTGGGCAACTTCCCTGATGCCGTGGGGGCTGTGAGCTGGGCAGCACCATGGTGGAGTGGTTCCCTAAATCTGCCTCCTCTCCTCTGCCATTGCCACCTCATCCTCCCCTGGCAGAGGTGGGCACACAGAGCTGGGCACCGCACTGCAGCACAGCTTCCCCATTGCAGGGCAGGATGTGGTACCCCCCCCCCCCCCAGCTGTGGTTACAGCAAACAAAGTGTCATTTCCCCATCATGCTGTAAATGCCACATCCAGCCCTGCCCAGACAGTAGAAGTCCCCTGGTGTCACCCCCTCCTGTGGCAGTGACCAAGCTCTCTTCCTTCACTGGCCCCATCCTGTGGCTCAGCCCACAGCCTCCTCGCGTGTGAGGTTTTCATGCAACCAAAGCCAGAGAGTGACATCCAGCCCAGCAGCGATACCACCTTATCTCAGCCTGTCAGCAGAAACAAGAGCTGCTCCCCAAGGATAACACCAGGTTTCAGCAGGATCAGCCCCATGTCCCCCCCGCTGCACAGATGGCACTGCCACCCATCCCTCCAAGCACAGCCATCGGCATGCATCCCTACCAGCATCCCCTACAAAGGGGGACCAGAGCTGGGGGAAGTGTGAATAAATCAGTATCTGCTGCCAAACCTGCTTGCCAAGATAAAATCTCCAGCATGGTGGCTCAGTGCAGGCAGGGAACCAGAGCAGGGCTTTGAGCAGTGAGAGGATGCCAATGGCTGGTGGGGCTTTGGGCAGCCGCATACACAGACAGCTCCTTGCTAGCGGAGCCAGACTCCCCCCCCCAAATTACAGCAGCTTTATGCCAACCTCCTCCCCTCTGCCCCTGGCTGTCACCCTCAGGCTGGTTCCCTTTCTCCTCTCTCCTGTCTCCTTTCAGTTGGGTTGCTTAAGCTGCATTTCCTTGGGAAGATGTGCTTTGAGTAACGGTCTCTGCTGGTTCCCCACCCGCAGGAGCATCCCCCCTGGCCAGGTTTACTGGACTTAGGAGAGCCAGTCCTGCTCCCGGTAACACCAGTCTGGGCCAGTGCAAAACCCTTTACAGTGGAACATCCTTGAGATCTTGGTTTGGCAGCAGTTCAGGATGAGGGTTATCCTTGTGAGTCAAAGCACTGGTGAGCAGGGTCGGAGCGACACACTAGTCCTGCAGTGGGAAGATTTCCCCCTTTCCAGGGGATCTGTACTAAAAGCAGGAATGGGCACCACTACTCCCTATAGCTACCTACTTGCACTGAGCCCTGGGAGCTGCTGCCTCTCCTCCGGACTGACTAGGCAGCCTCCACCCTTAAAACACTCAGTTTGACCAGTTCATAGCCTCCTGCTGTGGGGCCCTTCCTGATGGAAGGGTACCGAGCCCACAGCAGCTGTGGAGGCACAGCAAAGGCTGTTATTAACCGCAGCACAGTGCATTGCCCAACACTGAGGGAACAAGGACCGAAGTGCCGCGGCAGGAGCAGCAGCCCCAGGGCACCCAAGGATACACATCCACATCCCCACGGGGCTCTGACCCCGCTTCCTCCGCTCTGCCTGTTTTAAGCAGCTGCTCTTGCACCGTGACTGCTCTCGGAGCTGCCTCCCTCAAGCAAAACCAGCCCATGCATGTGGAGCAAGGCTCCATCCCGGCCCCAGCCGCTGTACTGGCCCTGCCTCCCCGGCCGGGCAGTGGACAGGGAGATTTATGGTGCTGTCTGCAGCCGCTTGGGTCTCACAAATCACTGCGCTGGCCCCAGCGGCCTCTCACTTCACAGAGATGAAAATATAAATAACAACAGATTCTCAGGCCACTGTCCAGCAGCTCGAGCTGCGTTTGGATGTGCCTCAGCGAGGAGACGGGGCCCCGGAGCGCGGAGCAAGGCTGGGAACGGACTGAACCTCCAGCCTGCACACACAGCAGCTCCTGGAGAGTATGTGGGGACCAAGCATCCATCTGGAAGACCCACGGTGGGACACTGGGCTGCGCAGGAGTGGCTGCGTCCAGAGGGATGTGTTGCCATCAGCAATAACTCCCCCTGCATTGGGTTAGAGGGGATGGAGGAGCCTCTTTGCTGCTCTTGAACCCGGTAGCAAAGCATTAACTTGGGGGAAAGCAGGCACGGGGGAGCCTTACCCGATGATGTACGCCAGGACGATGAGCTGGATCAGCCGGAAGGTCAGTCCCACCTTCTTGTTCCTCACCAGCACCATCCGGGGGGTGTCATACTCAAAGAGGAAGGAGGACACCTTCTCCATGCACTTCTGCCCCATGGTTGTGCCAGGGCTGTGCTGCAGCCTCGTGCCAGCCCCGCTGTTCACAGTGCCGTGGGGCAGGCCGTGCCTGCGGCCACTGGAGCGACTCCTGCGCTTGCAGACAGGAGGGAGAAGGCAGCGGATAAAACGCTATCTGTGGTGCTCTGTGCACATCTGGGCTGTCGGGTTTCCTCCTCTGCGCAGGGATGGGGTTTCCTCTTCCTATAAGCTCTGGGCTGGGTGCCCTACATGGCCTGGGGGTGGGACAGGGTGCGGGAGGGTGCAGGGCAACCACATGCCACAGGGACAGAGCTATCCGACCATGGGGGATGCACCCTCATCCGGGCAGGGTCCATCCCTGGGGATGGAGGGGCTGCAGGCAGGGCTCGAGGCAAGCAGGGACCACAAGGCAACCATGGGATGGTGGAGATGGAGGAGGTCCTGAGAGAGGGTATCATCTTTCCTGCCCCGGCAGCCACCTCAGGCTGTGGGTCTCCTGTTTATGTCCCTAACCCATGTCCTCCTCCGTCCCCCAAGGGCTGCCCCAGTAAAAGGGTTGGGAAAGGGGAGGGAGTGGGCACAGAAGCCCCAGCCCAGCAATGCGAAGCCAAAGCCCCTTCCCGCAGTGGGGCTCCCTGGCTGGGGCTTGGCTGGATCCCAGGGGCTGGGCTGGGCACGTTTGGAAGCATTTTCAGTATTCCCAGCATTTCCTGAGCCTTGAGCAGGGCCGGGTCACAGCGAGAGATGCTCAGCAGGGTGGTGCAGGCACTGCTTCAAGGGGATAGCACTGAGAAAGGAGCTGGATTTCTGTGTGCCAGACTGAAATCTGGGGGGCAACATCATTGCAGTGGGAAGCTTTGCGGGTAGCCTCACAGGGGTGTGCTCTTTGCTAGGGAGCACTGGGCTGAGGAGGGCTGTTTCTGGAGGAAACAGAAAGTTTTGCCCCAAAAGCCCGGAGCCCAGAAGCTTCAGCACTCCCCAGAAGGACAAGAATCCATCCCATGAGTCCCAGTTCATCTGCTGCTTCCCGTGACTTTGAAGGATGCACTGGTGTCTGCAGCCATCGAGTCTGACACAAGGTCCCTCTCTGCAGGGGGAAATGTTATTGGAAATATGGAAAAGTTTAACCTGCTGGGATAAATGTCCCTTCTGGAATATTTAACATCATCACCTCCCGTGTTCAATTGCCCATCACTGAGCATCATATTGACCTTTCAACTCAGTATTTTACGGACTTGACAACCACAAAATGAATGGAACAAATCAATTATCTTTGTTGGGCAATAGGGAAAATAGGGGGAAAAACTGATGAACCATTTATCTGAGTCTTTTGGGTGTACCATGAAGCTTGGGAATCAAAATCAGATGATCCCACTTTGCAAGTGACGTGACATCCCAATGCCCCAGGCCTCGGCAACGTGGAAAGCTGTCAAATGGGGAGCCAAAGGCAAATATGAAATGCTGATGCTAATCATATAAGATTGAAGGCTGATACTGCTATTGAGCAGAGCAGACAAACCTTATAAGCTTAGATATCTGTCAGGAGAGAAGCAAATAACTTACTGTATGAAACGAGGCCTTTTAGGGAAGGCTGCTCACCCTTGCCAAAGCCATGGGGATAATGAAAATAGGACAGCTAAATTTAACAGCAAAATGACTTGTAAAAGAGTCACTTCTAACCTTCACTCTGGTACTTGGAGTCAATAAAATGGTTATAGCATGGATTTAGCTAAAATATTTTCCATTGGGAGATAATATGCATCTCCCATTATAGTACCTCTTGGAGCCACGTTGCAGCTGGTGAGCGGGGCTGGACCCCACGGGTGTGTCTGTGGTGATGTGGGGAGCAGGAGACCCCAGCACAGGAGCACCCATGGGGCCTAGGTCTTCTCTTGGCTGCTATTAGCACCTGACACGGGCACTCTCTTGGCCATGGCACCCAAATGTTGAGAAAAAACCATAGTGGCTTCACATGCTACCACGCTACCACACAGCAGCAGTAACAGCATGCTAACCATGTGGTTACTGTGGGGAAGTGCTCTGCTTGGGCTCTGTGACATTACCTGCCAGGAGATGCTGAGTTCATGGGGTGTGATGCTGCTGCAGCTCAGGCACTGGGCTGTCCTGATGCCAGCTCTTTCTGTTTGCAATCACCTGTGGTGTTAATAAATATATTGTTGTAACATGTAAATGAAAAATAGAATTAGTGGAAAAAGATGCTTCTATCAGCATTTTTATACTGTGTCTGGTGCAACCCCCTGCACAGCAACTGTGACCCTGGGGCTGCTGGGGTCCTGCAGATACAAGCTTGTAGGATGCTGTCGATACACCCACAGTCATTTCCTCTGAACAACTTTGCATCTCTTGGTCACTTTCAAGCCCCCTGGGGGTGCGCTCAGTGCCAACACTGAGGATGCTGCTGGAGGAGCAGCAGCAGCAGCTTGAGATCAGCTGCAGCATGTCCTGGGCACAGAGAGCGCTGAGCTGGGCTGGACCCGAGCAGCATGCAAATGTGGGACCAAACAGGGTGGGAGTGGGACAACATGGGGGCACAGAGGGCAAAACCAGGCAGAGATAAGGGAATCAGCCCATCTTGCTCTGCTGCCTATGGGAAAGTGGAAGCAGCAACAGCAAATGAGGCCCTAAAGCCTCTGTGTTAGTGCCCAGGGTTGCAAAGCCCCAGGACCTGTTTGCCCAAATGCTCTCCTGAGTCAGCTGGCACTGCCTGGTCCCCAGCACCGGGTTGGCCTCATCCGGCATCTCCTTCAGCTCCAGCTGGGTCAGACCCAAGGGCATCAAGGGCTGGTGACCCACCGAGGGATCCTTGGCAGCGCTACACAGGGCTAGCGCAGGGCTCCATCCATGGCTGCAAATGCAGCTCCTCCCCCTGCCCCTTCAACAAACTCAACCTCTGCTTGGGGCTGTCAAGAGAAAAATGCAAAAAATGGCGTTTTTAAATGAGGCATTTGGAAATGCGAGGGCATCCTTGCTGGGACCCAGAGCCAGAGGATGGAGGAGCACAAAGAGGGTGGTCTGAAAGCATCTGCCTGGGGCTTGAGCCCTCCCGCACCCAGGAAAGTGAAGCTGTGGTAGGTATAAATGCTCCCAGGTCTTTCCAAGCCCTCAGAGATGGCTCCAAAACCTCCTTGGGGGAGGGGGAAATCACAACTATAATAGACGAAGCTCATTACACAACCCAGACTCATGCTTGGCAGCGTCCAACACCGAGCTCTGAATTTCAGCACAAAAACGTGCAGCACGCTGCAAAGCTGCGGATGGGAGGAACACCACGGTGGCAAGGAGACTTGAAATATGAGGACGGGTGTGAAGGGGACCTGCTGTGGTTGAGGTTGCCAAAAAGAGCCCCTGAAAGTTAAGTGGCTCTTTGGCCACCACAGCCCCCGTGAGCCAAAGGAGATGCTCACGCTGCCCCGCTGGCGATGGGGAGTGTGGAAAAACATTGGCAGATGAGAGCAAGCAAGGTCCTACAAAACAGCATGTTCAGTTTTCTTTCCAATTTTAACTTGTCCTTGACCTCTCTTCGCTCCTTCCCAGCAGCGCTGGCTCCGCTCTGTGCCCGGCCCGCGCTGCGACAGCCCGGCGCAGGCAGATGTTTTTGGTGGTACTCACCCCACAGCAGCAGCATTTCCATCCCTTGTTGCTGCAGCAACACGTCACCCTGGAAATACCTCGGCTGTGGTTCAGCCAACGCCAAAGCAAACACATAAACCTGCGATGCTGGGGCTGCCCATCGCATCTGCTGGGAGCACGGCAGGCACATCCTGCGGGGCAGCTGAACAGTGCCATGGGGTACAGGGAGCACTGGGGTGGGGTTTTGGGGGTAACATCCGTTTTCTGAATGCATGGCCCCAGTGGTGATGGTGCCCAGTGGTCCAGGGAGCAATGAACCATCAGATGGGGAATGCGGAGGGGTTTTACCTTCACTGCTACGTGCTGAGACAGCGCTGCATCCTCAGGAGCGGCCGGTAGAGGATCACCACTGCCATGGCTGTGGTAAGCATCATGCACCAGCACTGGAGCCCAGCTCAAGAAGAGGCCAAGCAATGGCCTTTTACCAATATTCACACTTGCCTGTGTATCCCACATCCCTTTCTGTAACCCCCTTTGGGTTACAAAGGTTTTGGGCTACCCTATGCAGCCCCTTTCTCATGCTTGTACCATTGGGAAGGGGCACATAGGGCTACCTCCTAGCAAAAGCACACCATGAGCATATGTTACCATGAACCCAGATTTGCTCCAAAACACAACCTGCTGTTGCATCAGGATTTTCCACTCAAAACGTGACCATGGGCAGAGCTCTGGGCGATGTGGAGATGGAAACACACAGCCTGGAGGCCCAGTGCCACCCCCAGAGGAGGCCAAGTTATTTAATTATTACTTATTTCATAATTATTTCTTATGGAGGTCATTGCAGGGCTTATTTAAACCTCTCTCAGCTGGGGGAGATAAGGTGAGGACTATTCTGGATCCAGTCAAAATTAGCACTGTTATTTGTATTCTTGTGCCCTGAGAGCAAATTAGCTGGTACTTTAAAGAATTCCCAACAGTCATATCATGCCACTCCTTCCATTTCGCCTTTGTCCCATGCCAGAGACAAGCTCAGCTCCATTTCTAGTTTGGCTGCTCTGAAAAGCCACAAGAAATCCTGTTCTGGTGAGCACAGCTCCTTTTACGGCTGAAGAATGCCCTCAGGCACTCCCGTACAGCTCCATGGGCTCCCAAACGTCCCCCAAATGGGCCACAAAGAAAGGCAAAAACCAGATAATTCATAAAGCAACAAAGAAAACCCAACATAAACCCCCAGAGACGTCCAGTAAAATTGCTTTTATTTCTGTAATTTTATGAGTATAAAACAAATCAGCCCGATATTGTGTGAACAGAGTGGATCGTACGGATGTGACCACGAGGAACCTTCCCACGCCTTCATGGCACACCTGGGTATTTACAGTCGGACACAGGACACAGTTTAGGAAGTGGTAATTTAGTGGAAAAATATCTCTCGTGTAATAAAATAGGAAAGCTGTTTCTTTCAGTTTCACCCCTCAAATAACACCCTCCCACCCCATCCCCAAGACACAATGATTTACCTTTCGCTACGAAGCACAAACTCAGAGATTTCTAGATTTGGCTGTTCAGGCATCTCACATATATAAATTCAGCGTATTCCCAGACCAAGGCCACTGGCAGCTAAGGACCTCCTCTTGGTCCCAAGCACCCAAACTGACCCACATCGGACACCAGCCAGCAGTACCCATGTCCTCATCACTCCAGGCACACACAGATTCAGGCTCATTTAATGCCCCTCTCATACCGAAAGCTGAATGACACCAACAGGACAGGTCCGTGGAGCACAATTTGCCTTCCTCACTGCAGCCCTGCAAACCCTAACCCGAACTGTGCCACGCAGCCTCTGCACAGGGTGAAGCCTTTCTCCTTCATCCCCAAAGGATGGGCTGTCTCCTCTCCAGGGAGAAGCCCTGCCAGAAATTGCCACTTCAGAAGCGTGGGGGGAAAAGGCCAGGTAGGACTGAACAGGGACAACTGAATCTCTGGCGTCATTTATACAAGGTATGGACCAAAAATCACAAGTCTTAGGAGCTGGCACTGGGGACCCCTGTGTGTTTGATGTGATGCCCCGGTCACTGAACCTCAGGAACATCTCCACCAGTCGGGACAGCATTAGCCTGAGCCCTTGCACAGCAATTCTTTGATGAGTTTTGGTGGAGCAGGACTCACCTGGGAATCAGCACTATCAACCTGACCTGCAAAAGAGTGACCCAAAATTGCTGCTGAGCTTTCCTGTTGCTCCTCTGGCTACTTCTGCCATCCACACTGTGAGCAGAGACTCCGGCTCAGTGCCAGATTTGATCCTCTTAAGGAATGAAGTCCCCCAGCCCCTCCTGACTTCTCCAGTGCCTGGTGGTACCATCCAGCCTTGGCTGAGCAGAACATCAGAAACACACATACAACAACTTCACAGTGCCAAAGTCTGAAACATACACATAAAAAACCTCATCCAGACCCTGAGCTGTGCAGTGGCCACATGAGAGAAACAAAACATAGGATGCAACACTGTTTTGCTCTGAGGAGCATCTCTTTTTTCCCTTTCCCAATGTGCCTCCTGATAGGATCACACAGGGAGAAAAGCTCATCCAGTGACTGGCCACAATGACATGATGTCCCAAAACAGCACAAAAGACTTTCCACTGCTGCTGCCCAAAGCTGACCCAGGGACATGGGACCATTGCTTCCTGCCTTGGCTGTAACCCAGCACAGTGCCTAGCCCCTGAGAAAGGAGTTTAAAGTGCACACGGACAACCACACGCTGCCATCATGGTGTGTCCTCCACCATGCATCTTGCATTGCTGCTTCTTGCATGCGGAGGATGTGTCACAACAGCCCATCAATGCTAAAGGTCTTGTTGGAAAACCCTAAGTTTTGTTTAAAAACTTTGAATATTCCAGGCAGCACTATCAAAATAAGACTAAAAAGGAAGTAATTCCTAAACTCTGGTGTAAAAAAAGCAAGGGTCCTGGAGGCTTTGTCTCTAAGCTGCTTTAACTAGCTCTTGGGCAAAACAGCCACCCAGTGTTTATGTCCCTTGTATTGCACACAGTCAGATGCCTTGGTAAGACACAAGACCTGATCCCAAAGCAATGGTCTCAGCTCTGGGATCTCCAAGTCTGCACAAGAACATGCTCCAGCCTGTAAAATAGCCCAGCATGCTGCTGGTGGCATACATGCAATAAATAACTACTCCGTGATTTATCCTGACCCTTCATTGAAGCATAAAGGGAAAACAATTAGATCTATTTTCCTATTTCATTAAAGTACTTGAACTATAAGCCTCTGTAATCAAAAAGTATGGAGTGAAACTGTATTCCAAGTAATTAAAGGACAGGGGGGAAAAGAGAGATGTGGTCAACCATTCCGAATGGGAAATGGGGATGTGTCAAAATGCTCCCTGTTAGCAAGGGGGATGCCTCCTGAGCCTTAGCAGAGGTTTCCTGCACTATTTCCCAGGTATTTTACAATACACAGGCAAATGCAGTTTGCTGCTGGAAAGAAGCAGCCTTTGGCTGGGACACAGCTCTGGTTGCTTGCCAGCGATGGCTTGGGGTTTGGGAACTCACCATTGGAACCCAACGACTGCACCAAGAGACTGACGCTGCCCAGGCTTGCAGCAGCCTGGCACCTCCATCAACGACAAAACAGCAGCAGCTTGGCATCTCTGCCAACAACAAGGTAACAAACTCAGCATCTCTTCAAATGGCTGCTCTGTTAGCGGGTTCAGAAGGATGCCTGATTCCTCCAGCTCTCTGCTGTCAGGTGAGAGCACACAAAAGTTACCAGCAGGAATGTGTAAGCAAGTTAGGATTTCACTCTTTCATCTCTGCTCTGAAGCAGAACTCTTGTTTCATTTTTGTTTCCCCTTTTAGGTTTCTTTGTATTAGAGACTCCCATCCATTACTCAGTATTTATTAGGGGGACCTTTACACAAGGAACTCCTCCACACAAATACATGCTTGGGTAAAATTAATAATCCTACACAAGACCTTAAGCCCAGGGAAACCGGTGTAACTCAGGAGGTGCAATACAGAACAGATGGACCAAGCAAGTCCCTGCAGGCACAATGGACTGAGACCACCATATCCCAGGGAGATGCCAATGGGCACCTGAAAGCCCTGCAGGACCCTATGAATGGGGCTGGGATGCTCTGAATCCAGTCCAGCCACTCCCAAACTGGTTTTCAGCCTCAGGGAAACACAGAAGCAATTTGTTCTGAAGTCACTGAGTTGGTACTGGTTTAAATTCCCACTGGTTCTTTCCCTGCACAGACATGCTCTAAAAAGGTGAATTCCACCCTTGTGGGGAAGGGCAAATCACACATCTATAGCCTTAGTCTTACTAAAGCCCTGTTTTGAAGGTTTAATCAGTACCTGGGTCATGCCCTGGTTCTCTGCACCAGGGTGAGTCTCATCCATGGTGGAAATCTTTAAGGAGGAACTGGTAGCCCCATGGGATCACCAATTAAATCCATTAGACAGAACACATTTGAAAAATAAAACTTTCTTCAAGACAAAGTATAATAATATTAAAAATCAGCAACAATCTTCTAACCACAGAGTATCTATAAAGATCTTTTTAAAGAGCTCCATATTAAAATTCCTTGAATACATTATATATTAAATACAGTAACGACATTTCATGCAAGGTTTTCTGTACAATAAAATCAGCTCAGTAGTATAACAATTCTGTACATTCCCATTGGTCTGGGGGCTCTGCTCATCTTCAATGCTGGTGATGGAGAAAGGAAAGGAGGGATGATATTTGGCACCTACTGTACAGAGGAAAAGTAGCTCTTGCCCAAGTGAAAGAGGAACAGCAAAGCACTGGAAGCTCTCAAGAGGCAAAAAGTGAAAGAAAAAAGCCAACAGCAAAGGAGCCAAATGCTATGTAAAACCCTGGCTCTAGTGCTGCTGCTGGAATTAAGAGAAAGGAAAGGGTCTGGCTAACTAAATATCATCAGGACAGATCATAAGGGAACATCAGGAAAACAGAAGGGAAGATTTGGAGATCTGGAGAAGAAATCACCCACTATCAGCTTCTCAGCTATCAGCTCCCCACTATCTCTTTCTCCAGCTCAATGGAGAAAGATCAACTTACTGGATCCCAAAATCCATTCCTGATCCACAAACTCTCACTGCAGCCTGTGTCGCTCCTGCTGCAGAGAAGCCCCGAGAGGATAAAATATAGTCGGTGCCTTATAAAAAGGGATGCCATGACAAACACTGCTCACAGAGAAGAACTACATTATGTACAAGCATACATTCATTCCTGTCTCGAAGGCGGATCACTGGTGTCAAGGATGCCCTGTGCAAGACAGGGATGCTTTCCAAAAGCAGAGAACAAGAACTCATAGATGTGCTCCTAAGGATTTAAGCACTACTCCTGCTAAGGAAACAGTTAAAAATCATCTGAGGAAAGAAAATATGACCAGGAGGAAGCAGTAGACATGAGGAATGCACAGTCAGTCATCCCCATAGCATCATAGAATGGTTTGGGTTGGAAAGGACCTTAAGATCACCCAGTTCCAACCCCCTGCCATGGGCAGAGACACCTCATACTAGACTAGGTAGCTCAAGGCCCTGTCCAGCCTGGTCTTGAACACTTCCAGGGATGGAACATGCCTTGCTTTAAATAATTGCCCCTATGAGAAAGAGGGCTACAGTTTAAACAGTGCAGCTGGGATCTCACAAGATGCTGGACAGGGGAGAATAGACAAGACTACATCATGCTTTGGTGTCAGATAAGCCTGAGAAGGTGTGGGGCTTTCTACAACACAGGGATCAAACAGGACAGCGTGATAAATAGGGAAAACTTCACCTTCCAAGACATGCACCCTATCTCGACATAGAAACACACACGTCCACGAGATCCACACCACCACTGGTCACACTGCGAAGTGATGTGGACCTGCTGCAGCCTGCAGGCACTGTGGCCACTGGAGCTGAACACAGCACCCACCGACACCACGGACACCATCGAGGGGCAGTGATCCCAACCCATGGCCATCTCGCCTCCCTGCCCTACCCTTCCCAACTCCAGGAGCTGCCCTTCTGCATGCCACCCCGATGGGGGATGCAGCCTCCCATCCACACTCAGTGTATCACCTAAAACCCCGGGTTCCCCCCTCAATCTCCCATGAAGGGCACCTCGGCCTGAGCTCACCGCAGCAGGGTGAGAATTGGAAAGAGGGCCTCAAATTCTGCAGGAACAAACTCCCAAGGAACCGTGTTATGATGACCCAGGTCTGCACAGCTCCGTCCCCAAACCCTACACCAGCTGCCCAGTAACTGCACTCCTATGTACAGGAAAAAGAAAGCTACAGAACAAAACAAAATCAGGATTTTTCTTTTCGACGATTCACCCGCATTTGTCTGGTAGTCGGACACATGCATGTCCTGCTGGTCTCTAGCGAGGGGCACACATGCAAGGCTTCAGTCCGAGTTACAAGTGAGGGATCCTTTAGTGAGGAGCGTTTCCTTCGTGTCGTTCATTTCTTGTGCTCTTCTCCTAAAGTGAAGGACAACGAGAAAAGGAGAAAAAGTATCGGTAAGGCTTCAAAACCAACCCGGCTCCCTCGTTTTGTTATTAAGGTTGGTCCCAGAAGGGAGCTGGCATCCCATCTCTATGAGCTGCCCCACCTGCTTGGGCTGCACAAGGAGGAGGATGCCAGTCCCCAGGTGAGGAAGGGCTTGGCACACTTATGAAGGCAGGAAGAGGGACGGGTCAGAGCCAGGCAGGGAGGAACAGCAGGAAGGAGAGCAGGCAGAGATCCCTCGTACTGCTCCTAACAAGAGCATCAGGCAGCACCCAGGGAAGCAAGCAGTGCAGAGAGGGGGAAGCTCACTGCATCCCACCACCAATCCCTACTGCAGCAGGATAGATGGATACTGTTCCATGGGCTAGCACCACTTACACCCAGTAGATATATTTTAGATGTATTTACATCCATATATATCTGCAGAAGAACTAGCAAGGACCAATCTCCTTGTGTCACTCACTGTCCCAGCCTCAGGGCTGCCCTCCTCTCTTCTCCCACCCTACTGATGGATAGAAGGCAACAACCAACACATGGCCTGAAGGAAAGCTACAGTGTTCAGCTTGAGCTCAGTGTGAGCAGCTCTGAAATCCCTGCCAGGGCTTGACTCGCACCAATTAGATCTGCAGTTTTCAAGCAGTTGACAGCAGTGTCCCCTGCCCTGACGCAGTGGCTACACTTCAGCCCAGGACTGGGAAAGACCCTGTGGGCAGCTCTGTCTGCCCGGAATAGACTTTTTTTCCTTTAAAAAATACCCACAAGGCAGCACTTTCTGAGAAGAGTTAGAAAAAAAATCACTTATCGTGAATCTTTCGACCGTATTTCTCTGTCTTTCATCACTGCACACATCACCAAACACATCTCGCAGAGCAGCGCCTTTACTGTGCTCTTGATAAATAGGGGTCCTGCCTGGGGTTACCAGCGAGGCTCCACGCCTGCTGCCAAGCCTGATGCCAACAGGCTTCCAGGGGAATTAATAAATAACAGGGCAGAGAGAAGGGGGAAAACAGCTTTTGTGCAACTTCAGCCAAAGTCTCCTTCCAGTGCTGGCTGGAGAGCACAGCCCTCGTGTCCTGAGATAGAACTGATTGCTGCAACGGTTGCATCCCTCTGGATGCTATTTGGTCGCAGGGATGCTGGCGACCACAGTGTATTAAACCTCACTGCAGTCATCAAAATTAATCTCCTCTGTGTTGAAGGGTGTCTCTTTAGCAACTCCAGGAGCTGAACAGTCCCCACCTGGTGACAGGCAGGTGGTTATTTGCTTCCCTGAGAGCTCACACTGTGGCTGTGCTGTATGGTGGGCAGGGGCAGGATGGGGACACAGCTCCAGCACCAACAGCGAGCCTTTAACCACAGTAGATGCTCTTCAGAATGTCACTCTCATGCCTCTAAGCACGCCCTGGCACAGAGGAAGTTGGGTCTTTCCATGAGAACTGGCACCCCTGGAGCTTTAATAGGACGCAGGTCCCTACATGCCAGTGTGGCTCTCGTCTCCACACACTGGTGACGAGAGTATCGGGGATGCGGGGACCCATTTGCAGGTGTGATGGCTGCAGATGGCTGTGATGGTCGCAGATGGTTGTGATCCACCTGGACCCTACCTCACACCAAATTCTCAGGGGTGTCACAGCCCTTCAGCTCTTGAAAACTTGCAACCAAACAACACAAGCTCATGTGCTACAGAATCTGCTCCCCACAGGGACAGACAAAGCTTTTGGGGAGGTTTTTCCTTATTGCCTTTGACCCTCTTAACAGGTTCCTGTAGAACGCGATGCTGAAGGGATTCAGGCTCCAGCCACCAGCCTGGATCACTGGCCTCCGAAGGAAATGCTGCAGCCCTCATAGCTCTGAGAACTGCACATCTGCCCCACAGCACCAGGGCTCAGCCCAGACCCTGGGAGAGGACCAAAAGGGAAATCCTCCTGCCATCCCTTCGCAATACCAGGGCAGCAACTCCAACACCTTCCCTCTCCCATTTCTAAAGCGTGGCACACACACAAAACACAGGAGCGAGGGGAAAACACGAAGAATAGTAAAAAAGCAAGGCAGCAGAGCTGTATGATCCTGCCTGGGGAGATTCCAGCACTGAAAGGTGCAGCTGCCACTCTCCTTCCGAGCATCCCATAGCTCAAGCAAACGACTTGGCCCATGGGGACGCATTCCTCCCCTGGCGCCAGCACCCAGCCAAGGTAGCTCCACGCAGAGATTACCCTACAAGGGCAGGCCATGGCCACAGGCTGCGGCTCTCTGCCGCTCCGGGAAGAGGGATGCGCCTGCCTCTGGCGCAGGGAAAGCGGGCGGCTGCAGCACTGCACTCCCATGGGAGTTTTGGGGGGTGCTCTCATCCCCAGGTGTGGTGCGTGGGGCAGATGAAGGGGAGCAGTTCCTCTTCTCTATGTGCTGAAGGGGTTTTGTGATGGGACACACAGACTGTGGTCCCTGCACATTGTGGGCTGTCCCGGAGGGATGCGGAGCCCCAGCTGGCCTTGGCAGGGAGCGGGATGCAGCTGTCACCATACAGCCACCGCTGCCAGCTGCCCTCCTCTGGGAGGAGGTTACAGCATAAAGCTGACAACGACTCTGCATCAAAACCCCATTTTCAGGGACACTGCTGCTGCCCAGGCAGTTGTGTGGCAGGAAGCATCTGCTTCTTGTCGTGCCCCTGCTTTTCCCATGGCACAGGTAAGGACGGTGAAGTCCAAGGAGCCAGGCAGGGCCTGAAAACAAGTGAAGATACCAGAGTGCCACCACTGATGCCTGTGATGGGTTTGCTCTGAGATGGTGAAGATGAGGAGGACCAGGGATGGTGCAGGAAGGAAGGAGGGGAGCGGGGTGGCCATGGCAGCAGGCTGATGGTGCATGTAGATACACAAGCACCGGCGTTAGCTCAGTGTCTTGTGTGGGTTTGGCATCTTTTGAGAACCACTCAGAAAAGAGACTCATGCAAGGTCTTGGCACAGATGCCTGGAAACCTGCCTCCTGCACACCATGGGGCTCAGAAGGAACAACACATTTCAATGCACAGAGCATGACAAATGTTAGAAGTATTAGTGCAAGAGGTCCTTGAGGGGGGTCAGCCCTTCTGAGCCTGCCAGCATGTGTGACAGACCCCTGGAGAACATCTCCATGCTCCTGACCAGAACATCTGTGGCTTGCACTGAGCCAGCCTAGTTCAGCCGTGCCCTTTCAACTGCTGTTCCACACTCACATTGTGTCCCAAAACTAAGACAGCAGAAACCTCAGAGTGGCCAGAGATGGATGAAGGCAGCAATACATGCAAAGCATGCAAGATAAGAGGCTGGAAATGACTGGGGTGATGGGGAGAGGAATGTAAAGCACTGAGACCAGGGTGAAAACTGAAGAGCCGCAGCTTTCTGCCACTTCAAGGACAATGAAAATCCAGCACAATGGAAACACAACTTATCTAAATCTGATCAAAGGAGAAACTTTTCCATGCAAAACCTGAATCAGCACAGCTCACAGCTATACATTGGCATCCCTCAACTGAACACCCTTGGCCATCCCTCAGAAGGTCCCACGTGGAGGACCAACCCCAAGCATTGCCTTGCAGAGACCAAGTGGGTGCCTGGCCCCTGGGCAAAACTGCCATAGGATCAAGCTGCTTCATGGGCTTTTTAGACCTTATTTTGAGGCAAACCATGGAGGGAAAGGAGATCCTGTCTGGGTACAGGGTCCCTGGGTTCTGGTATTTGCTGGTTTTCCAAGCCACATTCACCCACGTTCCAAGCAGTTTCCCACCATACATAAGCAAGACTTTGGAGGAAGCACAGGGATACAGCACTCAGGGATGAACACATAAGAAAGCCAACCCTTGCTCTGGAGTCCTGCAGGTTTTCAACTGGTGCTCCCCGCTCCACTTGTGTCTTACTGTCCTGAGAATGCCTGGCAAAAAAAAATCACAACACCACACTTAAAAGTGGCTTTTGGACCTTGTTTTCTGTTTGCTTTTCAAAGCCCAGAGGAATTTGGCAGATGCAGATTTCAATTATTTCTTTCAAATGTGATGCTTTAAATGTCATTTTGCCCTTAGCCATGATTGAATAGCTGCACGGGAAACCTTTGCTGGATGAGATACAGAGCGACCTGTGAGCATCAGCAGCATCATGGCCATGGGGATGAGGGCAGCTCATGCTGGGAGCATGGTATCAGAGGAGGAAACAGTGAGCTCGTATTATGGGACCAGAAAGGATCATCTGCCTGCCAGAAACCCCGCTGTGCTCAAGCTGTGCTGGCAGAGCCAAAGAAAAGCCCGTCCTCCAACAACACTGAGTTTTTATAGACAAATGCAAAGTGTGGGAGAAAGACTCATCCCCAGATCACAGATGGTGAAGCAAACACTGGGGGCATGCATGGGATGCAACAGCCAGGAATTAAGCAGTTCTCCTACACCCCAGCCCAGAGCAGTGCCATGAAGTTGTTGCTAAAGGCTGGTAATCACATGATAAACCAGACCTGGGTGATGCAAAACACCTCAGTCTGTGACAGTTGCACCTCCACGTCTCAGCGAAGGCTCCTCTGAGCAATCACTGCAGTTATGCACCAGCTTGCCACAGAAAGGAAGGCTGATGTGAGCTGTGGCCCACTGATGGGAAGGGTGGTGGCCAGTTTACAATCATCTCCTACTTGCAGTAATTCCCCATCCCGTATTTCCAACTTTTTGCATGGTTCTGCTCCATGAGACACCAAACAGAGCTCTTACAATGCCCCATATCCCTCCCTGCCAGGGCTGGATGGACCTGCCTTCAGCCCTGAAAGGCACGAGTGGCTTTGCACAGTTTTCCTGGCTCATTATTAAAGGGTGAAGGTAAAAAAAGAGGTTTGCTAGGGGGTGAAAAAGGTTTGAGCAAGGTGATGCTGTGGCCGGACATCCAGTCCATCAGGTTATTCATCTGCCTTCCAGAGCCACTGCATCTTCCCTGTGCAAGGGCAGTGTTTCTCCTGCCCTTCTTCCCCCTGCTAACACTGTCAGGGTAAGCATACCCTAAAGAATGAATAAAACCTGTTTTATTCCCCTCTGGAGAGGGGAAAGAGCACCGAGATATCACCTACAGCAACATCTTTTGCAAGGGATGAGAGATGATACCATCTCTTTGGAGGGCTGCCCAAGCACATGCTGTGATTTAAAGCGCGGAGCCTGGGAGCACACAGGAACCGCTGCCCCTGCGTCACAGGAGCTGCTTCTCCTCTGTGCATGCCATGGGCTGAATCCTGAGGTGCTGGCAAAGGGCAGCTCCATTAAAACCAGTTTATAAGGTGTTAAGTTCTCAACTGATCTTAACATAGAAGTAGCAAACACAAGACAAGGATGGCGGAAGGCTGGGGGAGGGAAGGAGGGATTCCTGTTAGAAACCTGTGTTTGATTTGTTGTTTGAAGGGATCAGTTCCCAGTTTCAAGAGGAGCTGAATAAACACACATGGCAGATTTATCTAGTGCTCCAGCTCCTAAGGGAGTATTTCAAGCTGATGTAAGTACCAACTGCTCTGCCAGGCAGGAAAGGGGGTAAGAGAAGAAGTCCCTTTTTCACAGCAAAGGGAGATGAATATGCAGTAGCAGACACCACACGAGCAGAAGAGGTAAGCATGAAGTCACCATGAACCCCAAGCAAAGCATAACCCAGTGTGCTGCAGACCATGCTCACCATCCAGGTGGTTGCGGGAAAGGTACTTGAGTCCTTCATCCAGCAGGATAACAGGCAGGGAGATTTTCATTACAACCACCCACTGTGGCCAGCTCAGGGGGGTTACCTGGAAGATGAGCTGCAAGATGCAAAGGATTGCACATGTCAGTAGGGAAGGAGGTGGGGGTTTTTAGTTAAGGGTCAGGTTGTTGTATGGCACAGGCTGAGAGGGGGTCATTCCTCTCTAGGAGGGATTACAAGGACAGAGGATCCAGACAACCCAAAAAGCAGGATTTCTTCGAGGTCTGTCATGATCCCAAGGTGGCTCTTGGCCAAGAGATGAATCAAAAATGGCCTCTCCTGAAGATGGGTAAAGTGAGGAACAAGCTAGGACTGTATGTTCATGTGCTCACAGCGGCTCAGCAGGGCATAACAGACAATGCAACCGCCTGGGCACAGTGACACGCTTCATCTTAAGCACCCTCAGGCATCAACCAAGGCATCACCAGCCTTGGACTGCAAAGGGGGTGATGCCTCTGGAAGAGGCTGAACCACCTTCTGGAGGTATTTGCACCCCTTTACATTACCTATACAGAGAGCTTCTGACTTAGGGTAAAAGCTCTCTGGGGCAAGATGATTCCCACTCCTCATGTTGGTTCATGACCTGGTCCTGAGGGTGTGTGCTGGGGACAACCATCCCAGAAGCTTCCAGCCCCAAAGATTGCTCCAGAGCTGTCCTAGCCCAACAGCAGGAGCCTCTGGGCTGTGCACAAAGGTTGCAGAAGACACTCACAGGCATGGGCTTGACGTAGAGGATGAGGAAGTGCAGAGCCATGGACATGACGATGGCTCCCAGCAGCCAGATGTTGAGCCATGGTGGCATCCGCAGCAGTGACTGGTTCTCAGAGACACTGTGAAAGCAAGGGGACAGGGTTAACCCCAGCAACCTCCCGCTCCTGCCCAAGCTGGGTGTTCCCATTGCTCCCCAAGGTGCAAGGCTGTACACTATAGCCCTTCTTTTCCAGACTGTCCCTTTTCAGGCTTTTCTGTGAACTGGATCTGGACACAAATCCCAACACAACCAGCCATGCATGGATTAGGACCGGTCATTAACAGACTCAAACCACTAATAGATGTGGATCCAGTCCTTCCTCAACCATTGTCAGCAACAGCACGCTGCCTTGGAGGAGCTTATCTACAGCAAACCCAGGGTACCCCTGTGAGGATGCTCCAAGTGGCTCTTTTGAGTCAAAGCAAAGCCTCCAGTTTACCAACAGGTGCTCAAAGAGGACCTGCACTAAATGGGTCATGCCCAGCACGTTCAGAGCAACCCTGTGGCCACACTACCTGTTCAGAGCGTTGCACATTTCGATTGTCACCAGCACAGACAGAGCCATCGTGGTCGGGTATCGGGACTCAAAGATCTCACAGTCAATTCCTTCAAAGATGGGGTTGTCCTCAGTGCACCTCATGAAGTTCCTCTGTCGGCACAGGAAACAGCTGGTAAATACACTGCAGAGCAGCAGCATAGGGAAGGCAGGAAAGAGGAGGAACACGTCGACTGGTTGGGGGCACATGATGAACCTTCATTATGAGGGTTGCTGTTAAATATCCCACAGTGCAGAGCAACTGATAGAACTGCCTAAAGTGAGCCAGCTTCTGCTGTGGTTGGGGCTATAGGGTTATGGCTAGGTAGGGGCTTAGGGATTTTCATGGGCAGTTAATAAGTGTTTGAGCACACACACGTCTCCACCAAAAATACATCTTCCATTGCATGCTGTTGTGATGGCACCCGCTTTCACACCATCTTGTTTGGACCTACAGTAATGAAAAATCAATCCTTTTCAATGTGGGATCAGCTACAGGAGCTATTTTCAGCTTGTTTGAATTGTTTTGCCCACCATGCTGGTCACTGGCAAGAGCAAGGGTGGAATCGAGCCTGAGGGAGAGAATTTGCTTTTATTTTTTGTCTTTTCCAACAGGAATCTGTGAGCGTTGCGCAACCATGGAAGAAAGGTGGAGGAAATATCCCAACGCCTGAACCCATGCCCTCACCCATCTGCTCAACAGGTCAGCCCATTCCCCTCCCAACTCACCAGCTGATGGAAGGAGACCTGTGGTCCCTCAGCGTCGTACAGGAACCACCAAGTCGCTGCGCCCACTGTGGCCAGGCCCACGTACACTGCAGCCAAGAGAGACACCCTTACCCCCAGCACCCAGCGAGGGGCCCCCTGCCCCATGGCACCCTGTGCCCATCCTCATCCTCTGCTCACGGTGCCCACAGGGGCTCACCTCCCACAGCCAGGTAGCGGAAGAAGAGCCAGCCGCTGATGAGGGGCTCCTTGGGGTTGCGGGGCTGCTTGTCCATGATGTCCAGGTCGGGGGGGTTGAAGCCCAGTGCAGTGGCTGGCAGCCCATCCGTCACCAGGTTCACCCACAGCAGCTGCACGGGGATGAGGGCCTCGGGGAGGCCCAGGATGGCTGTAAGGAAGATGCTGCAGGGTAAAAACCAGAGATGCCAGATTAGACGAGCCAGAGAAAGTGTCTGTGTTGTGTAAGGGGAGAGGAAGCAGCTACACTGGATCCAAATACCCCAAACTCAATATTCACCCAAAGCCCTGCAGATGAACCCGCAGCCCCTGAGTCAGGAACCAGAAGTCCAGGACTGAATTTTGCAGCTAAAAGCTGTTCCTGTTGCTATTAAAGTTTGCTTTGCAGTTAAAACCCAACCACTTATATCCCCATGGCTACGTGGGTTCCAGTTCCCAGCACAAACACCCCTCCTGAAACAAAAGGGTGAAGGATGCCCAAGTGATCCCAAGGCTGTGCCCATGTTGCCGAGGACGGCACTGGTTTACTGGGAGGGATGGGCAGGGATGGGGCAGCTACTCAGGACCCGATGCAAAGTGCAGTGGTGTGACCTGGTGGCAACAGCCTGTTCACAGATATCTGCACCTATCTCAGACACTGGGCTTAAATAGGCAATGGATTAACTAACCAGCTCCTGGGAGGTGGCATGACTATAAAACTACAGAAGAAAAGTCCCCTTGCCCATGGGGAATGAGACAAGGCATGGCTGCTCCGTTTGGTACCCAGGGTTAGTTCTGGCCATCACACAATGGCAGGAGTAGGGGATATGCACAGGACTGCAGGCCATTTGTTCCAGCTCCTTTTCCCCCTGGTGTGGTGCCCAGTGTGGGGGACTCTCACCAAACGACTTCCCCGACGTTGGAGGAGATGAGATAGCGGATGAACTGCTTCATGTTGTTGTAAATAGCCCGGCCCTCCTCGACAGCTGACACGATGGTGGAGAAGTTGTCATCAGACAGCACCATCTCTGCGGCTGACTTGGCAACGGCGGTGCCCGACCCCATGGCGATGCCAATCTCTGCTTTCTTCAGGGCTGGAGCATCGTTGACACCATCGCCGGTCTGCACGAAGCCATGATTAATGGGGTGCAAAGGACTGGACCGGGCAAAGCGGAAGGGCCCAGGAGGTGGTGGGGTGCCCCTGGAGGACTCACCATGGCGGTGATCTCATGGAAGGACTGCAGGTACTCGACGATGCGGGACTTGTGCGCTGGCTCCACACGGGCGAAGCAGCGGGCATCGCGACACGCCTGCCGCTGCGCCTCGGGAGACAGCTCATCAAACTCCCGACCTGTGTAGGCTTTGCCAGCCACGTCCTCAGTCTCGGAGAAGATGCTGATCCTGCGGCAGATGGCCACCGCTGTGCCCTTGTTGTCCCCGGTGATCATGATGACACGGATGCCGGCTTTGCGGCACATCTCGATGGAGGAGGTGACCTCCTTGCGGGGAGGGTCCAGCATCCCCACGCAGCCCACAAAGGTCAGGTTGTTCTGGGTGAGGGAAAACAGCCCCAGATCCACACTAATCCTTCCCAGGATGCTGCCGCTTCCCTCTCCACTGTGAAACCACCCCAGACATGGGGATTTCCCCGGGAGGAAACTTTCATGAGGTTTCTACCAACAGCTGCATGGATGCACCCTATAACCCAATGCAATGGGATGATCCCAACCATGCTGCCACTCCTCACACAGTTTTGCTTCACTCCCCTCCTCCCTGTGCCTCTTGGTGGTTCCCAGGCCCCTCTCAGCAGTCACCCCCTGGGACTGATTCCCACTGGCTCTGGGACAACTGCAATAGAGCTCTGAACCCGTTAGCAGAGCTGAGCCATTGCACTGCCTGCTGCCCAGAGAAACCAGACGGAAAACACTGCTGGGACAGCTGGAAGGAGGTGGGAAATCTTTGGGAATAAGGGAAAAATCTCCTGGAGAAAGCCCCCAATGCCGTACCTCGTAGTGGACGAAGGCAGCGGAGTCGTGCAGCTGCATGGTCTCCCTGCGGACAGGCGAGTCGTGCGTGGCCAGGGCCAGGCAGCGCAGCGTGTCAATGCCCATGCCCCAGTCCCGGATCCTGCCCAGGATCTTCTCCCGCACCGGGGCTGTCAAGGGCACCTTGGTGGTGCCCACACGGACATGGGTGCAGCGCTCGATCACGCTCTCCGGGGCACCCTGGGGAGAGGAGGAGGGCTTAGGAGTGAACCAAGAGGATGAGCTTCTCTTGCCAGCACCGAAGGGAGTGCGGGAGGGAAGGCACCAAGTTTGGGCAAAGGGGAAGGAAATCTCTCCCAAAGTCCAGCATGCAGACCCTGGCGCTGCGGCTCAATGCACTAGATGGCAGCCTCCGACCGAGCACACTGCATCAGGTCCCCAGGCAACAGGATCTGCTCTGCAGGGGATCCCGCAAAACCTACATGTCTCCCCAGGATGCTCCCGCACCACAGACCCCCTCTCAGAGCAGGATGGGATCAGGGTGACAAATCTTTGCTGACAAAACAGCATCTCTGCTGCCTGCAGAACGCTTAACGGATGCTTGCGATGCCTTTGTGATCCAAGAAAGCCTGTCCCCTAGCATCACAGCATCTCACCCCATCCCTTCTGACCTTACAAAGGACCCCCTCAAGTTTCTTTTTAATATCAAACTTGAAATCCTTCTATTGCTCCTCTTAAAAAAGCTCATCCCGGACTGCCAGGGCACAGATGCTGTGGTTTGGGAGGGTCCTGACCTGACCTGGAGGACAGAGTTCACCCACCCAGAAGATCTCTCAGTGGGAACAACAATATACAAATCTTCTCAGAGTCAGCCAGGGGAAATTCCTGCTGCATCTCTTCTTGGGAAGAAAATGCCCTTTAAAACACTATTTTATTTCTGGTTACAGTGGAAAGCTGGACATCACCCTCTGGGCATTTCTGGTGTCCAGAGGGTCCAAGCCTTTAATAAAGGCAAGTTTTGCACTGGGGCAGCTCTCCCCTGGCCCCAGCACCAGCACACTCAGCATCTTTTTCTCCCTCTAGATCACTTTATTTCCTTTTTTCTCCTCCCATTATTGCAAAGACTCACCCCCTCCCTGCCCACACCAGCCTGCCTGGACCCCAGACAGCTAAGGGAGGAGCCAAACTGCAAAGCATCACTGCCCATTGCAGTAAGGGCAAAATCCTGCTGGGGTGCGCATGGGGAAGGAGGATCCTGCAGGGTGCTGAGGGTGCTCCCATACCTTGACAAACATCTTGCTGCCAGTGGAGTTGTGGCCGGGGCCGGTGGGTGTGCAGTACACAGACATGGACTTGCGGTCACGGGAGAACTCCAGGGTGCATTCCTTCTTCATCAGCTGCTTGATCACCTGCGGGGACAGCACAGGGCTGAGCTGGGATGTGACAGGGACACGGCAGCCGGTGCTCTCCATCTAACAATCCATCACATTAACAGCAGCTGAGGCTCTAATCAAGCTCATTTCAGGACATGCTAATTTCCAGCTAAGCAGTAACAATCGTTCCCTCACACGGTACCTACAGGTTTGCAGGGTGATGGCAGAGCAGGGGCTGCCCCAACACATGGACCCATGGGCACAGGCAGTGCCCACAGACAGGCTCCTGCACCTCAACATTCCCAAACCCTCCCAACAAACCAGGCTCTACCATCGCTACTCGTTAAATACTTCAGGAGCCAAATGCTCAGCACAGTAGCAGCCAATCCTCCTCAACCAGACTCCTTCTCTCATCCATGATGGCATCACAGCTCCCCTCCTGGAAGGACACGTCTCGCCCCAAGAAAGCCATTGGATGTATTGGACCCAGATGTCCTGCTCAAAGTATTTTCCAGGGAGGGTAGTGAGGATGTTGATGCCAACCTTACAGCTTATACAGTTACATTTTGTTGCCAGGAAGGTCTTGCTTGTGACAGGGACACAACCAGCTTCTTGAACAGGACTTTTACAGCAACTTAAGTGTAAATACATCAGTGAAAGGGCAAAAAAACCTCCTCCTTTTGGAGTAAAACCTTGCAAGTTCAAAGTTAAAAGGATGCTCCTACTGCAGCGAGGCTGTGAGCAGGAGCTGGGGAGGTAGATGGGTGAAGTGAACTTGTCCATGCAAAATGCCAGCACTGTCTGTGGATGTTCCAGGCAAACACCAAGCAACTCCCAAAGGCCAAACCCAGCACATGGCATGAGTGCAGTGACTACAGTGGGTGCTGTGCCCATAAAAGCAGTGCTGTCCCCACTGTACTGCACACACACAGCACATCAGCAAGGACACCTGGGAGCAGCTGCTGTGGAAACCCTAAAATCCCATTGGAGATTTCAAATCACAGAGGCACTGAGAGGACAAGCAAGAAGCAGTGAAGAATTGCTGCCAGGAAACTCCAAGGAAGGGTGTTCTGTCACTGCATAACACAAGAGTAAGGAAAGAAGCTCCAGTGACCGACCCCAGCCTGAGAGGCAGTGCAGTGATGAGTACACGTAACCAAGCAGCTGCTGGACTGATATATGGCTAGGAAATTCCATCTCCCTTATCAGAAAGGAGGCAGGGGATTTATTATGACCTGCTCTGGCCTATCTGGGGAGGAAATGCCAGAACAGGGAGCCCTTCCTTCGAGCAAGCAAAGACATTATGAGATCTAACAGCATGATACCAAAGCTGAGTAAATCCAGACATGAAATAAAGTGTGTTTTCCCCGGGAGGACAGGGAGATACTGGAGAGCTGGAGTAAGGGAACAGCCACGTTGTGGTTTACACTGAGCCCAGGAGAAGCCAGCACGGGGTATTTTCACATCAGAAATAGGTGTTTCCAAAGAGCAAGCCTTGTTCAGGCAGGGGTTTGGTTCATGCTGTGGAGGACAACTGCTCAGTGCAAACTGGACACCTAAAGATTTGCTGTGGAGCTATAAAACTCCAAATCTCTGCCTCCAGAGCTCTGGACATTGTCGAGGGGGTCTCTCCCAGATGAGCAGGGACTAGACTGGGTTTGAGCCTTGGGAATCACCTGGTCCAAAGCTCCACGTGAACCCAAATTTGCCCCCCAGCCCTGGCATCACCCCCCAGGGTCATTTCCCTGCCTGCTTCAAAACCAGCTCAGGCCCCTTGTGAGCCAGGGAATTTCACCCTGTGGCAGGTCAGTCCTTAGACCACTGAAATGCTCAAAGAACAGTCGTCCCGAAGCCTTCCTCTCCCTCTCGTCCCCCAGCACTGGGGCTCACAGGGGCTGCACCCCACTCACCGAATTGCAGGCGTTGGCTCGCTCCACCTTGGACAGTTTGCTGATGTCAGTGTTGAAGACATTCATCTTCTCCACCAGGCACGTCAGGGCTGTTTCAGTGGCTTCCCCCACCTTCTCATAGACTTTTTTTGACTAGAAAGCATAAAAAAAAACCCAAAACTTAAGCTTTAGAGCACGTCCCCTACCTGCTGCACTGACCAAGGATGCTGCCACCCACTGCACCACCCTGGGGCTCCCAGAGCATCACCCTGCAATGAAGTGAAGCCAAGGATGGGCATCCCAAAGGACACACCTCCGCTGGCTTTGCCCTAAAGTGGCCCAAAGCTCAAGGAAAAGCATCCCCTGTCCCCCACGCTGCCCCAGTGCCCCCGCACCTCGTTGTAGTCCAGCGAGGAGTCATTGCAGAGGGCGCAGATGGTGGCCAGCTCCACCAGCCCGTCGTACTGCCCGCACTGCACCGGCTGCTCGTCCTTCAGGCTGCGGGGAGGAAACAACACCCAAACCTCACACCGGCTCGCATGGTCAAATGAGCATAGAATCCCAGCCTGGTTTGGGTTGGAAGGGACCTGAAAGCTCACCCAGTGTCAACCCGCTGCCACAGGCAGGGACACCTTCCACTAGAGCAGCTTGCTCCAAGCCCCTGTGTCCAACCTGGCCTTGAACACTGCCAGGGATGGGGCAGCCACAGCTTCTCTGGGCACCCTGTGCCAGCGCCTCAGCACCCTCACAGGGAAGAGCTTCTGCCTAAGAGCTCATCTCAGTCTCCCCTCTGGCAGGTTAAAGCCATTCCCCTTGTCCTGTCCCTACATCCCTTGTCCAAAGCCCCTCTCCTGGTTTCTTGTTGGCCTCTTTAGGCACTGGAGCTGCTCTCAGGTCTCCCCTTCAGGAGCCTTCTCTTCTCCAGGCTGCCCCAGCCCAGCTCTCTCAGCCTGGCTCCAGAGCAGAGCTGCTCCAGCCCTCGCAGCATCTCCGTGGCCTCCTCTCTCCTATATATCCCTTGTAATGTTTTCTGATAAGTGGGAGAAAGAGCTCCGTTAAAGCCTCAGGCTTGGCAATAAACACTTGCATTCATATTTTGTGCTTTACCAAAACACGGCAGGACTCAGTTGCAAATAAAATATCAGAGGAGGCGAATAAACTCTACAATTGGCCCCAGAAAAACAGGGGCTCCTGAAGAGCCCAAAACAGCATTAGACCTGAAAGCAGGGGCTGCCAAAAGGCTGATGATGAAGATGATGGACAGAAAAGGAGCAAAGGAATTCAAATTCCATGTTAATGTCCGCTCCCCTGGGGATCTCCAGTTGCTGGGGATCCAGGCGAGCTGTAGAACCGGCAGCAAGTCCCTTCTCCTCCCCTTGATGCTGCTTTGTGTTCTGGTGAGCTGAAGGGCACCCAAGGGAGCATTTAAGAGCAGCAGACAAATTTAACAGCTGCATCGCTGCGGCTGCTTCCAAGCAAGTGGCAGACTGTGGCCTTTGCTTCCTAAATAGCAGCTCTTTGCTATGTAAAGGAGCGCAAACATCGCTGGAAAGGAGCAGCCCTGAACACACCAGGCAAAGCTGGATGCTGCCGCTTGCCCAGTGGCAGAAATAGGAGCGGTGGTTTTTAGGGGAAACAACAAATGATCCCAGTTCCAGGAGAGGTAACTGCAGGTTAAAGCTGCATAAACCCAGCCAGGTCATCTGCTTGCTGGAAAAATAATTTGTCAGGCATTTATTAGGATCAGTTTATTCCACTGCTGGTTCCCAATGGAAAGAACATTTTGGAGCCCTTGTAACAGCTCAGGAGCGGAAAACAGGGAGCGGCCAAGGAAATCTGAAAACCCTGTTTGCTGAGGGACAAGAAGCTGCAATGGGCTGACAACGGGCAGGGCAGAGCCACTGCCTCCTGCCCAAAGGATGCTGCCCAGCCCTGGTCATGGGTACGGGAAAGGCAGGGGGTGGAAGGAAGAGCCTGCAGATCCTCTGGCCAAGGTTGTCATGTTTTGGAAGGTGGAAATTCCAAGGATGGCTTTTGCTGTGTGTGATCCCCTGAGTATTGCTGGGAAGGGATGGGGGAATACGTCCTGATTATCGGCTGTGCCTGCACGGAGCTGGGAAAAGCATCAGCAAAGGTGCTGCTGGATGGGTGCTGTGCAGGGATGTGAGCAAAACCTAGGTCAAGCAAGTAATATCTGCCATGCTGAGGCCAGGCTAAAGCAAAACGATCATTTCAGTGCCACCAGCCTTAGGGGAATGGGGGGGGGGGTTCTCTCTGGGACACTTAAGTGAGCCCTCACATCACCCTCAATGCATGATACAAGAACAGGGCTGAAGCAAAACTCAAAAGCAACAGGAATTGTTGCAGACGTGGAGCCTCCCTGCAGGCAGTCTCAGAGGAAAGGGACACTGAGCTTCAGAGTTCATCCCCTCAGTCCTCCTCCTTGGACTGAAACACAGACTGACACCAGCTCATGTCCTGCCTCACTTTGTAATGAAGATTCCCAGCCAAGGATCAAATTGGTTCTATAAATATTCATGAAATTAAGTCTGAGCCTGGGTCATTGCTCCGCAGAGCAGAAGGGACCATAGTGAAGAACGTGTCTGGGATCACACAGCAAAGGGAGCAAAGAGTGCTTCAACCACTGGCTGAGCTTCCTCCTTCCTCACCCTGGGGAGCATCACCTCCTTTCAAAGGAGGGGAATAAATAAACTCAACGGCAGAAAACCCCACGTGTGTAATAACACACCAGGGAAAAGCCCCCATCTCCCTCAAAAACTCATCCTGACATCAGTAGGATGGTGTCTGGGCACAGCAGCCATCTCGGCCGTCCCTGCTGAGCCCATGGGGTTTGGGGAGTGCTTTTCTGCCAGGGTTTGCAGCCGTTTGCAAGCTGGCCCTGGGTCCTGCTTGAAGCAGGGGCAACACTTGCCAGCCAATACTGAAAACATGCAGGCTTCAGAAACTTGGAGAATGAGCACGTACTGTGAAAAGCCTCGCTCATCGCTATTCCCACACTTGCCATCTTCCCTGTTTCAGAATCAGGCTTGTTGTATCATGATGATATATTATGATGATCAGGGGACTGGAGCACCTCCTGTATGAAGACAGGCTGAGGAAGTTGGGGCTGTTCAGCCTGGAGAAGAGAAGGCTGTGTGGAGACCTCAGAGCAGCCTTCCAGTATCTGAAGGGGTCCTATAGGGATGCTGGGGAGGGACTCTTCATTAGAGACTGTAGTGACAGGACAAGGGGTAACGGGTTAAAACTTAAACAGGGGAAGTTTAGGTTGGATATAAGGAAGAAATTCTTTACTGTAAGGGTGCTGAGGCACTGGAATGGGTTGCCCAGGGAAGCTGTGAATGCTCCATCCCTGATGGTGTTCAAGGCCAGGCTGGACGAGGCCTTGGGTGATATGATTTAGCATAAGGTGTCCCTGCCCACGGCAGGGGGGTTGGAACTGGATGACCTTAAGGTCCTTTCCAACCCTAACGATTCTATGATTCTATGATTGTGAACAAAGGGAGAGACAAGCATGTGGGAGCCCCTCTGCTGAGCAGCAGGAGGGCAGCAGGCAGAAATGGGGTGCATGCCCTCCACATTGTGTTGGGCAGGGACTAACCATGAGGGATGGGGAAGCAGTTGTCTTGGCTTTCACCCACAGCAAAGGGCAATCACCCAGCAACTGCAAGCCTGGGGTTCCCCAGCCATAGGCACAAGCTTGACCCTTCTGTCTCCCCCCGACCCTGCTGCCAACGCAGGGCTACCCTGTGTTACCCGTGAAGCAGAGGGGACCCACACTCACATCTGTCCTTCAGGGGCATAGGTGGAGCCGGTGATGCTGAACTCGTGCAAGCTGCACTGGGTGCCCTCCACCTTCTCCATAATGAACATCTGCAAGAGGGAAAGGTGGAGACAGAGCATCAGGCAGTGATCTGTTGGTATAACCCATCTGCCCAGCATGGAGACCCACCAGCCAGTACCATCCCAGCAGTGCACTGGGCTCAGCCCCCTCTCTGGTCACCCCCAGCTCCTGGCTGTTCCTGAATCCTTCCACCTCTCTCCTGCCTTTTACATGTTCACCTCCTCCAGCTCTTTTTTTCCACTGGAGAGGAGCGATGCCGAGCCAGTTCCTAAGAAGGTGGCTGTGTTTTTCTTGGAGCAGAGAAGGAGCCAGGTCCAGCTTTCCACTCCTGCCCCGGCTGCCCTGGAAAGCCTCTGTGGGGCAGGATCCATCCAGCTGCCCCTGCCACCCCTTCCCAGCTCCTGGCCACCAGCTTGCCATGTACGCTACTGGGCTCTCAGCTCTGCTCCAGGCACTGGCAGTGTGGCAGCTCAGTAATAAAGCCCCTGGGAGCAGTACAAGTCCCACATGCTCCATTTTTAGTGAGTTTTGCCTTTCAAACTTCCTTCCAGTTTCTTAGTGCTACAGTGAAAGCAACAACCCCCCAAAACCTAAACCACAATACAAATCCCCCTCTCCCCAAGCTGTCCCAGACCCCATTGCCCCCTCCTAGCACAGCCCATCCAGCTGGAGCAAGAGCGGTGCCTGACCCCAGCCAAGGCAGCACTTTGGCGACGCTTGTTTCTGCTTAATCATTATTTATGACCCAGGTTGAGGCCAAAAAGTAACATAATAAATAAATAAAATTGGTGTGGTGAATGCGTTTTCCCGGCTGCAATTGTCTGTCGGGAGCAGCCAGGAGGAAGCCTGATTTTCCTCTGGTTGGTTGAGATGCTCCCCAGGAGAGAGAAGCAACAGATGCTGAAGGAATTGGGTGGCATCACTCAGCACCAGAGATGCCACAGATCTGGGTACCAGCCATTTCCTTAACGCAGTGAGTTTTAGTGTTATTAGTGTTTTATTTAATTGACTGTTATTATTAATTATTGTTAACTATAAAAGGGCACCCCACCATAGAGACATCCCCACGCAGCCCAGTATCCCCAGATGCAAGCTTAGAGCCAAACCAAAAAGGTCAAGCTTAGTGAAGCACGTTGACAGCAGGTTTAGCACCAAGACACCTTGGTGGGTTTTCTCACCTCCACATTCTACAGGGTTGGGCAAATCAAAGCAGGAGGTTCAAAGCAAACACCTCCTGCGTGAATACTTCTGAGGTCAAAGCAACCTCCCCATGGCCCCACAGCTGCACAGAGAATTGCAGATACTGCATTTGCTAGGCTAGTGCCCTCAGTGCCTTCCCAGAGTCCATCCTGGAGACCCCTCAGCATTCCTGAAGGGTTTCAAAGAAAATCAAGAGCTAAACAGATGTCCCAGATGTCTCTGTTGAGGCACTGAGCTCCTCTGGCAGGAGGTGCAACCACTAGAATGCATGAAGAACCTCAACAGAAACCTCCCTGAGATGACTATTCCAGAAACCAAGGTGAAGTGTGGCACCTACTTTGAGCCAGCACCAAAAACGATGTTCAAAGGCTGAGCATCCTTCATCTCTTTTTGAGACATCCAATGTCACAGGCTTTCCAGAGAGCCAAAACCTTCTGGTTTGATCAGAAAATGGACTCCTGTGCTCAGAAATGCCACCCAGACTCATTTACTGAAAAACCTGGAAGCATCCACCCCAGGCACTGGTGGTTTGGCCTGATAGGGGCCTCTTTGTTTCCAGCCACTCATGGCTACAAAACAATTCCTACTTTTACAATAGCAGCTTTCTTGTTAAAAAAAAAAAAAAAAGTAAAAGGAAAAAATATAAAAGTCACTCCAGGCCCTTTATTTTTCCATGTTGCTTTAACAGAGGTGCTGTGTAACCCACAGCAACCAGAAGTTACAGCACTTTTCCTGCCCGCTCCCAGCTTGTGTGACTGGCAGGGGACGGGCAGCCAGGGCACTGCAGAGGTGTTGGCAGGGGTTTGAGTGGTGTTTTAGCACTGAAAAGGGGTCAGGTTTGCAGGCAGGGGAAGCAGTCCAGAGGAAACAGCTGTGTCTTAATCTGTGAAGAGGGCAGGTAAGGTTTCCATCACAGAAATAACATAAATAGTAACAGGAGCAATAGGAGGAGGTGGCAAAGCTGCATGCTGCAGCCTGGTTTGCGGAGGCTGACAAGAGATGCTCACAGAGACCTTTTGCATTGCCATGGTGAACATGAGCTCCAGCATCCAGCCAGCACCACCCCACGGCTTCCCTCTGCTCACCCCCGTAACCGTTTTAAAACCACGCTGGTGATCTGGGGGGTTAACACAACAGGGAGACAGATGGGAAGGAAACCATTACAAGCACCCCCTGCTCCAGAAGGGTTTCAACCATTGCACCTGACAAGTCTTGTCTGGCTCTGGTGCTGTATCACACAGCCAGACGCTGCTGGGTGTATTTTTAGATAGCAAAGGGCACCCATGGATGCACCGCCTGCAGGCTTGCAGGGGAAGGAGATGTGAAGGATACATCTGCACATTTCTGTAGTACCTTCAAAAGAAGTACTCATCAAAAGGCAGACAAGAGAGGATTGCTGTCTGGAATAGCAAGAGGCTGCAATCAGCAGTCATTTACCCCTCAATCAGCCCACGGATCAGCATCATCTTCCTCCTGCAGCCCCGGCACCCATCAGTAACTGCCAGAGCCCCTAGGAAACCCCCAGCAGGGTCTCCCATTAATTAGCACTGGTTTAGACAGACAGCACTGCTGAATCAAGGCAGTGTCCTGGAGATTTAAAAGCAAATAGCGCCCACACAGCCCCGGCTGCACTGGGAACAGGAGTTCGCACATACAGGCTCTGCTACACGGTTTATTGAGGATAAACCCGCTTTCTGCTCATGCTCCCCAAAACACCATCTCAGAGGCATCCAACCATCACCTCCCTCTCCCAGACATTAGGCTCCTCTCCAGCCCTGTCCTGCTCTGCCCTGCACAGCAACAGCCCCAAGCCTCCACAGCCACACTCACATCTCTGCTTCAGGTCCTGACTTTCAAACACCACCCTCGAGCTCCTGGAAAATGAAGCTCTAATGCATAAAAGGTGCTGAAAGTTTTAGGAGAGTGATTTAAATGTGCAAGAGCAAAGCTGCAATGCTTCTCTGCCCCTTCTCCCCCTGCCAGACTCCCATCACTCCCAACCACATAGTTATTTAATAGCCGGGAGAAGGCTGCTCCTGGTTGCTCCACACCATAGGCTGGGTGAGACGGTGGTCTCAGAGACCCCAGCTGACTATAAGGTGAGTGACACAAACCATAGGTTCAATCTGACCTAGTAAGTTTTGGGGTTTTGGCTTTACTGTGATATTGCACAGCTGTAACCTCTGGTGGACTTGAGATCAGAGCAAAAGCACCAAGATTTTGGCCATCCCAGGTGGACGAGGCCCTGGCATAAGGCACTTCAGTGGGCACATAATGCCCATGGGCATGTGGGGGGCACAGTTTCACCCCTGCAGACTACCTGGCATCCACATGCACCCTGCTGAGCTGGCTCTGCTGCATCCCAGCTATGAAACCCAGACACCGAGTGCGACTCAGATCCAGCAACAGAGCTGAGGGTTTAAAAGCAGACCTAAAGCCTTTTAAGAGTCACTTTACAGCTCTACAGACCTGATGCCAGCAGTGAGGTGTAGAGGGCAAGCACTGCTTGGCACCATACCCTGGCTGAGCAGCTGTGCTCAGTCAAATTTAATGTGTGAGTTAATGAAATCACACTCAATTAATGCATTTCCCCAGGCTATCAATAGGCTTTTGTGGGTTTTCACCCCCGTGGCTGAGCAGCTTCTGGGGCAGGAGCACATCCAGGACACGGCAGCAGCACAGCACAAATATTTACCCACCCACTGCTCAGCAGAGCCATCAGCAGTCCCTGTGCTGTCGGTATCAACATGGGAATCCCTCTCCGTTAAACATTAACAGCCAAGTCCGTGTGTCCTGGGGCCAGCCCGGCTCTTGCTATTGCACCCTGGGAGTCAGGAATCAGCCAAGTGAATAACATGGATATTGGAATGGGGCTGTGGGGAGATGGGGTGGGTGATATACTGCATTTTCAATTTAATTGAAGTTCATTCTGCAAATGACGCCTGATGCTAAAGCCCCTCATGCATGCCACTGCCCCACTCCATCCCCCTCCTGCCTTCTCCCTGTCTCAGCATTCCTAATGTTGCCTCTCCTGGTCGTGCCACACTGCAAGAGATGGTGGCATGGCACTTCTTCCTGAGTTCAAGGAGCAGATCCTCCAGTAAGAAGTGTTTTGGAGAAGGCATGGTCACTCCCACCTCTCCTTCTGCAGTCTGCAGAGCTGAAGAGAGCCCAAATACTGGGCTCACCCTTTACTTGCTTCCCTGCATCACTGGATCAGAAAATGGACTGGTGGGAACATGTGGGCGACTTGGCCACTGCCTCATCCCAGCAGTGTCTCGTTTTAAATCATTTACAGGAGAGGAATATCAGATGTTTCCAGTCATCTGTATTTTGTGCTGAGCAAACCAGTGGCCAAAGCCCATGGCCAGCTTGCAGCACGATCACAGCTTCCCACCACGCTACCAAAGTGTCAGAGAGGAGGAATGGTGGCCAGGTCCATTTTTCCCCACAGCAACACATTTTCCAAGGTTCTCCTATAAAACTGACACGCCAAGGCCATGAAGAAAAGCTTTCCTGAGACTTGAGCATTAATGGGGAAACTGAGAAGTACTTGGATGGTCCAGGCTTTCCTAACAAGTCACCTCTCCATGCAGACAGGCAGGCAGCAACAAAGCTCTCTGGTAGACCGGGAGCCTTCAATCTCTTTGCCAAACAACTCCAGTGCTCCCTTGGCCAGAAGAGCTTTTCAGTCCAAGCCCATCTGCACACATCTGCTGATGGGAGACCTTCCACCAGCAGAGGACAAGTAACCAAAGCACCTTTTCACCAGGTCATGGGCATCTTCTCTGAACCCACGGATTTCTACGCAAGCTTTGTCACAAACTCACGCACTGCAGTGACCCTACAAGTTTTGATCTCATGGGTCCAGGCTTTGTAATTTCTCCCTGGTTTGGTCAAAACAGGGGGAAATGGGCAAGAGGGCAGAGGAGGCCAATTGTGCTGGCATCTCCAGGAGCTCTGTCTCAACTCCACAGCCCAGCAGGAAGAAATGCTCTCTGAGAGGTAGCCCTGAAGTAAATCTGCAACGTGGCATCTCCAACCTGGTGTGCTCAAAAAAATGACTTAGAATTGTAGAATCATAGAATAGTTAGGGTTGGAAAGGACCTTAAGATCATCCAGTTCCAACCCCCCTGCCATGGGCAGGGACACCTCACACTAAACCATGCCACCCGAGGCTTTGTCCCACCTGGCCTTGAACACCATCAGGGATGGAGCATTCACAGCTTCCCTGGGCAACCCATTCCAGTGCCTCACCACCCTAACAGGAAAGAATTTCCTTCTTATATCCAACCTAAACTTCCCCTGTTTAAGTTTTAACCCGTTACCCCTTGTCCTGTCACTACAGTCCCTAATGAAGAGTCCCTCAGTTTTCAAATAACAACCCTGCCAAGAGAAGCCATCAGCCTTACTGACCCTGCTCAGGCAGAGAGGAAGCTCAGAGCTTCCTACAAACCATCTTCTCACCTTCACAGTCCCGATACGAAACAAGTCAGGTGAGGACAACAAAGCCCAACACCCCAGTGATGGGGATGGAGCAACGCAGAGTGCCTGGGGGCTTACAGAGCATTCCCCCTGCACCTCAAACCCTTGAGCACCCAGCGCTCACCCTGCAGACGGACATCTGGTTGGTGGTGAGGGTGCCGGTCTTGTCGGAGCAGATGACGGAGGTGCAGCCCAGGGTCTCCACGGAGGGCAGGCTCCGGACGATGGCATTCTTCTTGGCCATGCGCCGCGTGCCCAGCGCCAGGCAGGTGGTGATGACAGCGGGGAGGCCCTCAGGGATGGCAGCCACCGCCAGCGCCACTGAGATCTTGAAGTAGTAGATGGCCCCCCGAAACCAGGAGCCGCCGTGGACCGGGTCGCTGAAGTGGCTGACGTTGATGACCCAGACGGCGATGCACACCAGGAAGATCACTTTGGAGAGCTGCTGGCTGAACTCATCCAGCTTCTGCTGCAAGGGCGTCTTCTCAGGCTCGGTCTCCACCATCTGGTTTCGGATCTTCCCGATCTCGGTGTACACTCCTGTTGCAATGACAACCCCGACGGCCTTCCCAGCGGCGATGTTGGTGCCCTGGGAGGGAAGAAAGGGGACAGAGTGGGTATGTGGGCATGAAACCTTTCAGCCTGAGCAGGCAAATGGGGTGCTTGTTGTGAAAGGAGAACATAAGGTCTTGGTTAAGGGGAAATGAGACATTCTGGGGTTTTACATAAACCCAACCTGAAGCAGCTGGACATCCCTCCTGAGAGCTCTCTCACCCCCTGAGGACCTGACTGCTGTCTGAGAGGAGCATGAGGGAGGAGGAAGCTCAAATGCAATAGCTCCAGGCTCAACCACAAACCTTTTCCCCACCCATAATGCATCCTACCCGATGGAAAACCCACAGTGGTTGCCCAAGGCATTTAAGGGTGTCATAGCCCAAACAAAGCAGGTCCTTACTTTTATGTATTTGGGGCTGCTCTTATGGATTTAGGACTTTCTCATACATGCACTCCCTTTCTCTGCTCAGAGATCTCCCACCTCCATCACCCTCTTCACTTGGTGGCTCTTTGGAAAACCACAGGCGAGGTGGGGACAGGAGTAAAGGACTTACAGAGAAAAGCATGTTCTTCTTGTCCTGGTTGACAGCCCGGGGGTCAGGGATGGGGTCAGCATGCTTGATCACTGACACAGACTCCCCTGCCAAGACAAGAAGGGAAAGATGAACCACACGTTTCCTCTCCAGCCTTTGCCCTGAGCCTTTCTAAAGCAGCATTTGGCCATCAAACAATCCATCATGAGGATGTCAGAGCTGGGCCAAGGTGCTCCGAAGATGAGGGCTGCAGAGAAACAAGCTGTGCACAGCACTAGGAGACACAAGCTCCTATACAGCCCAATGGGATGGTGCCACATCCCTGTGCCAGGGAGCCCGCAGGTCAGATGGGGATTGTAGGGCAGCACAACGGGAAAGGTGCCCCAAGGCAGGTTGGATGGGGCCTGGAGCAGTAGTGGAAGGCGTCCCTGCCCATGGCAGGGGACTGGAACTGGATGAGCTTTAAGGTCCTTTCCAACCAAACTAGCCTGGGATTCTATGCAAGCCATTCTACTGAAGGTTTATATTTTGTCTTTTGCAGATTTCCCCTTTTTTTTTGCAGTTCCTTTTGCCCCGGAGAACTAAGTTAATGCAAAGCCATGTTTTGAGGAGACTGGGCTCCTTTCCTCATATTTTTAACAGTTTTTCTGGTTTCCTTCCCTGCTGTCATCTCCTAACTTGATGCATTTCCAAAATCATGCTAGAGGACTGAAACACTGGAAAGCCCTTTTTGTCATCTTATCATTCATCAAATCACAGAATGGTTTGAGTTGGAAAGGACCTTAAAGATCATCTAGTTCAAACCTCCTGGCCTTCCTTGACAGCAGAGAGAGATTATTCCTGAACTATCACAGATTATCAGCTTTACAGGCTTTTCCAGAGGCCTTTTTTTGCTTAGAAAAGAAAGCTCCAAATATTGTCACCTCTCCCTGAAGTCATGAGGCCTCGTGCACCAGTGGTCATCATGCAATGGCTGAACTGGGGGAGAATGGGCAGGAACTGAGCACCTCCTCCCTTGTGTTGCACAGGAAAGCTCCATGCTTTGTGCTTTGCAGGAGGGATGCCCAAGCACCAGGCTCACCTCGCCTATGCCGTGTTTTTTACATGATGCTGGGACCTCCCCATTTTGTTCTCCCACCCATTTCCCACCCCAGCAAAGCACTCAGCCCAGGATCAGTCCCCAAATCTGGCTCCAGAGAGAAAGCTCTGCGCTCAGCAGCCGCTTCTGCCCCATCAAACGTGCACGTACCCGTGAGGATGGACTGGTCAACCCGCAGGGTGGTGGACCGGATTTCGATGATCCTGATGTCCGCTGGCACCTTGTCACCAACTACAAGGACAAGACAAGAGCAGCTCCATCAGGTGCCCAACACCTTCCCCAGCTGCCACCCGAGTGAAACTTGCTGTGGTTTGAGCCAGGTTTGCCAGGACATCTAGCAAAGGAGGAGCTCTGCACGGGGCACCCAAACCAAACCATAGCCCTGTCCCCTGCCCTGCACTGCTGGCCCCACCACATCTCAGCTCTCCTCTTCCCTGCAAAACCCCTACAGCACCCTCCATCTTCCCTCTTCCCTGCAAAAACACCCAAACACCCCAGTTTTAGAGCAGCCTGAGCCTCCCGACATCACTCTTAACCCTGTTTCAGGGCTCCGTGGGCTGACTGGAAGCCGATGACACTGGATGACCTTTCCTGGCTGCGTAACAAACAGCCATCCACGGGTCTCCTGGCCCAGCAGGGTGGTTACAGGTGAAAGCAGCCCCATCAACTCACAGCCACCAATCACCACCCTCCCAGACGCCTGTGCTTCCTTAAAAAAACCCATTTAAAGCTCCTTTCCCCGCTGGGTTTCTTCCTCCTGCTCCCTTATCGGCTGGCCACAACCGCGCTCCGGTGCTTCGGAAACACTGATGCAGAGCGAGCCCTGGCTCAGAGCACTCACATCCCTTACACAACACTGCCGGCTTGGCTGCTAAGGAGCATCTCAGATCCCAGACTTTAACAAGCACTTCCTCCCGGGGCTCGTAAAACAACCCCTGAGCACAGCGGGATGGGGCTGGCATGGCTCCATCGCCAACCACTTATTCCAGCTGCACATCCCGGCGTGCTGGGATGCGGCGTGAAACATCTGCCGTCAGGGCAGACCTGCCCTGATCCACACTGCAGCTGGGTTTGGGGGGGAGTGGTTAAACACAGGGACCCACAGAGCCCCCAGAATGTACACTTCATGCACGCAGACTTTGGAGCATCTTAATGGGAGCAAAGAGCTCCACTACTCGGGGAGCTTGGCAGTGGGATAGCAAAGCCAGGTGTCCTTGTCCCCTCCTTTTGAATACAACTCATGGGCAGATGAGGAGGGAGGCTGGTCCTTTGTGAGGTTCAATACATGCCAGAAATCTGGAGAAGGACTTTTTACAAAGGAATATGGTGACCAAACAAGAGGGGTGGCTGTAAACTGACAGAGGGGAGATTTGCAACATCGGGCACCAGTGCCTTCTGCTCCAGGGTGGATAGCGGATAGCATCCCAGAAGGCTTGCATGGCACAGAACAGAGTTCCTGTACAGACCTGGAGGCTGCCATCAGCCAGCCACTGAACACATCACCTGAGCAGGGCAAATCTCCCCTGTGCCAGAAGCCAAGGAAAGGAGAGGAAACAGACACTGCTGGAGCAAAGCAGGAGCAGGCAGGTGGTGCAGCACCTGCTGGAGCTCCCTCAGCAATGCCCTGCCTGCTCTTTTGGGGTAAGGCAAAAAAAGCTGGTGCTGCAGCTGGGTTTAGTCCATATACAGATACCTGCACAAGGGCTCACCTCGACTGCCTTGTTACAGAAGAGCAAAAATCAGCTGGGAGCTGGATTTAAACAGCTCGCCAACGTGCAACCATCATAGAATCATAAATTCATGGATCTTATGATCACCTAGTTCCAAACCCCTGCCAAGGGCAGGGATGCCTCACCCTAGACCATGGCAACCAAGGCTCTATCATCCCCCTCTTAGTGTAGCAGGTTTTCCGCTCCCTGCTGCCCAATTTATTGCCTTTGCACAAGCAGAAGCCAGTCCCCTCCTGCGAGCACTGTCCCTTCTGTCCCCAGGATGTCACCCCATGGTCATTGCATGTTCAGAGCTATTGCTCCTGGTGCACTTCCCTATCAGGCAGCCTGACTGCATCCTCCCCACTTCCTAGAACCTCCTAAACCCAGTTAACTTGCTAATCATTTGCAAGCCCCTCCAGGGAGCTCAGCTCTTTCCCTCCCAGTCGTGCTGCTGACTGTGCCATTACAAAGCAGTATTCAGCTGCTAGCGGGCAGGCAGCAAGCACTCAATTTGGGGGAAGATGGCAGAATTTAATCAATTATTAATTAATTAATTTAATTAAAGGCTAGGTCAGCAGCTGGAGTGTATTTCCAGAGCTGGCTTGGGAGCACTGCCAGCTCGCCCAGCTGAGGCTCTGGCCGGTGTTTGATCCTCCCTGCATTATTCTTATGTTCATCTTCCAGCTGAAACCCAAATGGAAGACATAAATAACAGTGAGCTGGCTGGGCGCAGGAGGGATTGCAGCATGTTTCCACTAGCAAGGCCACAAGGAGGAAAGGAGAGGATTAGTTTTGTGGCTCTGGGGATTTACAGCATCATTTAATGAACAAACAAAATGGGATAAGCAAAATGCATCTTCCTTAGGTCTTGCGGGCAGGCAGGAGACCCCAGACATCCTTTGCTGAATGCAAAACCCCATTAGAAAGGAACACCCTGCAGCTGGTCCCCTCTGCCTCTCGCCCTTCCCAAATAACAAATTCCCATTCCCAAGAAATCCTGCCCACACAGGCAGGACCAGCACTACTGCCTGCAGCACTGAAACCCCTCCAAGCTGGTGGCAGCGCTCGCCTGGCACCACCACGCAGCACCCAGCACCAGCCCTGTCCGGGGGATGCACGTGGGAGAGCTGCTTCCAGAAAGAGGGAATCTTGGCGGAACACTGAATGTTCTTCCAGTTCTCCTAGAACACGGGGAACCCCCCCCCCCCCCGAGATGCAAAACCTCTGCCAGAAATACACACTTTTTTTCCCTTTCCTGCTGTTCTCTACTGCCTCATGCTCAGGGCGAAGCCTCAGCAGGCTGATGAGCCCCAGCTTTGTCCCAGCTCATTTCACCTCTCTGCATTTGAAGGGAAACTAAGATCTCAAGTGTACACCAACAAGGTGGCCATGCCTCCAGAGGAGATGCACACGGACAGTATGGCACTGCCACAAGGACCGCAGGGTGTCCATCACCAAAGCCCTCCTGTTCAGTGCTACCTCCCCATCCCACCCTGTGCCCTAAGGTGATGGAACCCTACCTGCCACCTCCACGATGTCCCCAGGGACAATGTCCCGGGCGCGGATTCGCTGTACCCCACTGCGGTCAGCGCGGATCACCTTCCCCATCTCGGGCTCATACTCTTTCAAGGCTTCGATGGCACTCTCGGCGTTTCTCTCCTGCAAGTGGAGGAGGAGCAGAGCTGTCAGTGGTGGCACCAGGCTCCTTCCCCACCTGCTGCAAAGACAGAGCACCCAAACCATGGCCCTGGCTTTGGTACCCATTTGCACCATGGATGGGGCAAATGCCATGTTTTCTTCAGCTGCTCTGAAATGGTCCCCACTGGCTTAAATCGCACCAGGTCTTGGGCACTGATGTTCTCATTCTTGGTTTGGGAAGCAGCATATCCCACCCATATAGAATCCTAGAATAGTTAGGGTTGGAAAGGACCTTAAGATCATCCAGTTCCAACCCCCCTGCCATGGGCAGGGACACCTCACACTAAACCATGCCACCCAAGGCTTCCTCCAACCTGGCCTTGAACACTGCCAGGGATGGAGCATTCACAACCTCCCTGGGGAACCCATTCCAGTGCCTCATCACCCTAACAGGAAAGAATTTCTTCCTTATATCCAACCTAAACTTCCCCTGTTTAAGTTTTAACCCGCTACCCCTTGTCCTGTCACTACAGCTGGATGTTTTTCCCCATACAGCAAACCCACCTCAGATCACACTGCAGATAAATAAATGTCCTTAAGCTGAATATATACAAGAAGAGGAGCATCAGTGGCTGAACTGAACCTTGGAAAAATGAGTTTCTAATGGCAAGAAGCAACCAGACCTTCAAACGAAGTGTCTCAGCCATGTGGAGCAGAGACCAGCAGGGCAGCTGCGGGGAGCTACAGCTTACCTGCCACACACCCACCACAGCATTGGCGATCAGGATCATAATAATGACAACAGGCTCCACAAATGCTGTCGTGGTCTCTTCTCCTTCTTCAAACCAGGCCAGGATCTGGTGGGCAAGAGAAGAGAAGGACCACAATGTGACTGAAACAAGTACCAACACCGAAACACCCTCCAGCACTGCTGCTACATCTCCTTCATCCACCATGCACCTTCCTCCAGCTCCTTTGCTCTTTGGCTGCCACCTGGGTCCATTTGTGCCCTGGAAGGTGCCCACCCCAAGCCCAGGGTACTTACGAAGGACAGAAAAGCTGCCATCAAAAGGATGCGGACGAGGAGATCTTCAAACTGCTCCAACACCAACTCCCAGAGGGACTTTCCTGGTGGCAAAACACGAAGCCAAGCACAGTCAGTGCTCAAAATAACCCAAGGCCACAGGGGTTTATACCACTAAGGCCACTCAGACCAACAGGAGCCCGTCCCTTGGTCGCAGCAGAGCTGCTCCAGTGCCCACTGCCCGTGGGCACTAGTAAGAATGTTGAGTGCTGCAGTGGGGAATTTTTCTCTCTACTGTTAAACACCTTCATTTCTGGCATTGCCCTGGCAATGTAAACTGTGTCTGGTTTTAACTACAGAAACTAAATCCTCTGTGTTTCCACGCACAGCTGGCAGCTTTGTCATCACAGGAAAGCTACTGCTGTCAGCCCAGCTTTCTCTGGGATTAAAACCAACATCAAAAGACCCCACAGACCCCCTTCTCTTTGTCCTTCCACGCAGACTCAAAGCATGTACCCACCTTCACCTCTAGCCCACAACTTACCTTCTTCTGCAGGGAGCTCTGTGCATTTTCATTGACAGCCCAGCGAGCAAAACAAAGTAGAAAATGATAAAATAAAAAGATAAATTAGTGATTTGGGCCCAGACCAACAACCCTCACGCCCCAGCAGTCCATTCAGTACCCCAAAATGCAATTTGTTCCACACACGTTCCCGCATCAAGACAGCTCATCCTCAAACTTCTGTCTGACACCAAGCAAGCGGCACTGGACGCTCCCGACACCACCCACACATCATTTCCCTGCTGCAAGCAGCTCCTGTAGCTTTCACTGCTGCACTCAGCCTGCCTAAAATATACTCCTCAGGAGCTGCCCTCTCCAAATCCAGGACACAGTGGTCAAACCATCCTGCAAAACGCCCTGCCAGAAAGCCAATAGGGACCCCCTGGGGACTGTAACTTTCAGACCACATTCCCTATTCATCAGTTGTACTTTACAGCCTGCGATGCTCCTGGAAAGAAATCCAAAGCTAATGCTTAGCTGGTCCAAGCCATCCTCCTGAATCCAGCCTGGTGGGTGCAGAGCCTCCATCCACACTGCTCCCAACCACCTGCACAACCTGAAAAACCCCCAAGAGCTCCTGACCACCACCATTGTCTCTCCAAGACTGCCACATCCCCATGGATGATCAGGACCTTCATATGCCACATGTGCTGAACAGTCCCAAGGACACTGGGCAATGAACAAACCCCAGTACTCACCTAGGGCATCGCTCCTGCATCCTCACCCATGCAGTACTGAGGTGCTGGCACTGCCATGACAAGGTCTGGCCAAGGACTGCAAGGTCCTGCACCCAGGGAGGACTCAGGAGTGACCCCCCTGGTTTTGGCTGCTGAGGGGTGCTCATCTTCACTCGCACTCACTGTTCCTGCATTCAGGGTGAATCCTTTGGCTGCCCACAGAGCACGGTCAGACCAAACCCTCTGCCAGCTGCCCAAGGTGGGGAAATGCAGACAGAAAAGGAAATCCAGGATTTGCTGAGCGCAGCAGAGCTTGCTGGAGAAACTCAAGCCATAGCCATGCAGCAGCAAACCCTCTGGAGTGCTGAGCTTCTGGCTCAAAGGCATCACAGAGCACACAGAGGATACAGCAGGGTCCTAGCACTGAGGTGACAAGGTACCAGCACCAGTGAGTCTGGGTAGAAAACCTCCCAGCAGAGAAAACTTCAATCAGACCTTCCCAAAGAGCTGTCCCAAAGCCTCTGGTGTCTGCCACCTACTTCTACACCCCATGGGGTGATAATACAACAAGATCCTCCTCTAAACCCTTGAGTTTCTGGGGGGGAATAAGGGACCAGCTGAAGTCCAACAGGAATTGGCCCAAGGCAAACACACTTGATGCCCCACCACTAGACCAAATGTGGGGTTGTCCCCAAGCACCCCCAGCACATAGCCCTGAGCAAGGGCAGGAAGTGAAACCTGCTCGGCTGTTTTCCGTCGTCTGTTTTCATTCAGAGCAATAAAAAAACCCAACCAACAACCAACCCCAACCCCAAACCCACCTTCACTGAACAAACCGGTGAAAACAAGAAGACTGAACGTGTTTATGCTGCAAACTGCGCCAGCTTCTCAGTGCTCAGACACGCTCACTACAAGTGGTTTTAAACCCAGGTACCTCTTAGATAAGGGTACTCTGATGCCCTGCATCTTGAGAAACAGATCAGTGCATGACACCTATAATTATTCTTACGGCAGAGAAGTGTAAGTGTAACCCTGGAGCAGCTTCAATGTTAAGATCACCCCACAGAGCGTGTCAGAAGGAAAGCGGCTCTTCCCCCTTTTGCAGCCGGCTCCTCTCCACCCCCAGCTTCCTCTCCCCAGCCCAAAGAGCCACCACAATTAAAAGCAGAAGAGATGTGCTGCAGCTATTTCCATCCAGGCTCCACTCTGAGGGTGCAAACACGTGAGGTGAGAGGGCTGGAGGCAGACGGGTGCCACCATGGAGGTGGATGGGGCTCCTTGCAGGCTTTGGCTCTTGGGGTGCCCAGGGGTGACTTTCCACCCCAAGAGCCACCCAAAATGTCGTGGTCCTCTTAGTGCTTCTCCCCCATGGGGTGTGCATGAAGAGCTACAGAGATGCTGTTTGCAGAGCAGGGAAAACAGGTTTCTGTGAGCTCGGGAGGAAACACGTGCACCGGGGCAGCCAGACGAAATACCACTGGTGGCACGGTGACACTGCCACCGCTGTCACCAAACCTCAACCATCATCAACGCTGCTGCAGGCACCTCCCAAAAAAACAATTCTGGATCTGAATCAATCAAAACTCACCAGAAGTTTTGGGGCTGAAGCCTCTCCCTCTCCTTCCAAAATCTTACTAGAGATGAAATGGTTTAGTACCCACCAAAACCCACGTTTGATGCGTGGCATGGCACTGAGGAGGGCAGCAGAGGTGGTGCTGCTGAGCTGCAGCACTGCCATGTCCTATGGCAACAGGGAACCAGGACAATCCCCAATCTGCAGCTCCTTTGGGATAACACAGTGAGCAGTGAGGCTGAAATACAAACTCCTGGCTGGCACCTGAATGGCCCCTTTCTTTGGCTGATGGCTCAGAGCTCAGCCCAGACATGCTGCTCTGTGCCCAAGCTCCCCAACACAGCCAGGAGACAGATGCAGTAACACCACCAAGGGCAGAAAGTGACACTGGTTGCTCAGAGCATCCTAAAAAGGGGCCACCCTCTTGCTCCTTAAGTTTTCAGCTTCCCAAGTGAGCAGTTCCACATTGTGGGACCTGCAGCTTGCGGACACATATCTGCAGCTCCTCTGCTCCTGCTCTTCTGCATCGTGGCTTCGGAGAGCCACAGCCAAGAAAGCAGAGATGCCACAGCAGGGTGATGGGTGTCTGGATGTCACAGGACCACTCCCACCACAGTGATCCCAGAGGCGATCTCCTCTGGATCACTGAGTGGAGAGGTGCCGACAGTCCTGGCTCCACTGATCCACAGGGACACAAAACACAGCAGGCTCCTGGAACTGCTGAGGAGTTACAGCTCGTGCAGAGCTTGTCACATCATGACCTCTTTCCCCGCTGTGCCATCACGGCCCAGTGACTGTGGCCCAAGCTGGGCTGCAAAATACCGACACAAGATACCCTAAGGGCACGCAACAAGCCCGGGGAGACGCAGGGCTGGCGTCGGGCTATTTGAGCTGGAGGTTCACCTCCAGCTCCTGCCAACTCAAACAGGGCTGGCAGCCCGTGCGCTGGCGCCTGCAGCATGGCAGGGCATGGGAATCAGGGGATGAAAAGGTAAATAAACACGGGTGCCACCCAGGAGCGAGGTGCAGGCTGCTGCCCCCGGGCTCTACGCAGCCTTCATGTCCCCAAGGAGAGCGTGTGCTGGAGGCCAAAGCAAACACATCGCATGCAACGGGGTGGCGTTGGGGTCACTTGAAGGAAATGTTTGGGTTTCTCCAGCTGAACCAGGGTCAGAAATTCCCAGACCAGCACAGCCCTGTGGCAGCCGGTGCGTCTCCAGTGAGGTATCACATCCCACTCTGCTCTGGGGAAACTGAGGCACGAGGTGACACTCCCCTGCTCATACCCGGTGCGTGACCCACAACAGCAAATACCTGGCAGGGTGAACACCGAAACCCTGTTTTGCCCAGCATTTCAGGAGCTTCCCTTGGATAAATTCAGATTTCCCTTATGGGAGACACTTCTGCCACCAAGTGATGTGGGAAGGATAATGGCACGGTGCCTACTGCGGGGGATAATGATGAGCATCACACCTGGGCCCAGCTTTCTGCTCCAAATAACTTCCTTCGAGCCATATTTTTTATGTTGTAAACTAATTTTACTTCTTTCCCCCCTGCCTTTAGTTTCTTTTTCCATATGCAGGTAAAGGGAAATGGATAGGCAAAACAAGGGACACAGCCAGCTCCTGGACTCTGATGACAGGAAGGGAAAAGGGCCCAAGTAAGTAGCGAAAAGGGTAAGAAAAACCCAGAACATCCCCAGCTGAGAGAGCAGCCCCCTCCCATGACATAAAGCAGGAGCCCCGGCAGGGCTGCTCTGGGATCCTTCCATCATCCCACACGACACCAGGCAGAATAAACTGTTATTTTAACCGGCTGCCTTTCCCAGGGCCGGCTGCACTGGAAGGATCCCATCCCGGAGGGATATCTGCTCTGCTTCATCCCTGCTGACAGCCAGCCCCGCTCCACATCACCGGCGCTCTGCGCAACAGCCAGACTGCACAACAGGAAAGGCTTTTCCAGGTTGTTTTAACATCACCTGCTGGGTGTAAATCCTGCCTGGGGATGGAGGCATGAAGCTGCTCATCACCCTGCCCCTGAGCTGCAGAACTGTGAAGAACCAGCGTTTGCAAACTAATCCCGGGTGTTTTAGTGTGATCTGGGATGACAAACACTCAAAGCCTAACGGTGCTAATGCTCCCTGATGGTCACAGAGGACAAACCACATCTAAGTGCCTCAGCTGTGTAGGACTCAGATTAATCCACACAGCTCTGCTTTTATGAACAGCTTCACACCTGAGCTTCCCAAACACTGCTACATCCCTGGAGCCTGTCCCGCACCTTGCATCTCACCCAAGCTCCAACCACGCAGGACTCTGCTCCACTCAGGAAGAGTGAGACCTTTGGGATGCAGCTAAAGGGACTTTAGAACATGCTTCAACTTCTGCATGGCTGAGGTGGTCTTAACCCTCTGCCTACCCTGACACCCTGGAGTCCACGGACACTATGTGCTGTTGCACGAAGATGGGGAGCTAAGCACAGCCTTGTGCCAGGTGGCCATGGACAAGCTCTGCTTTGCACCGCAACCCACGCCAGGAGGATCTGGCTCTTTCCTGCATCCTCCATCACCCCGAGGAGCTGGTTCCAAAGCCACGGGTGCTCTCCCACTTGTGTCTCCTTCCCGAGTGAAGGCAGTGGTGGCCCTGGCTGTGCTGTGAGTTGAGGAAGCACCTCCACCCCCAGCACCTTATTTGCTTACTGCTCACAGCTGCTTTTTCCTGCACACGGGGCGAGCTCTGGTTACACACCGGCTGCTCAGAGCTGCTTCAGAAGGCAGCAGGAAGAGAAAAGGAACGAGATACAGCCCCCCTCCCATCGCAAACACCAGCAGTTTGCTGCTCTTCCAACTCCCCAGCACTTGTCCCTGAATGAACCCTGCCCTGTGCATTGCAAACCCCAGTGCCCCCTCCTGGCTGGGGGATCCACAGCCCCCCAGGATGAGCAAATCTGAGGCAGGAGGAAGTGCTGGGGATGGCAGCAGCCTGGGGTGGGCAACGGCTCACAGGGCAGCACAGGAGGATGCTTGGCGGAGGTTTAAGGGATAGGAATGTCCTTGCTGTTTTCCAGGCAATGCTTTAGGGTGAAATGATCCAACTCGTTTTCTGGCTGGCACCCAGATGCTGCGAATGGCTGGCAATAAAATCAGCCCCAAACATTTCTGGTTTGGGTCTCAAAGCTTCCTGTGGCAGAAAAGGCTCCAGTCCGACTGCTTCTCCTACCCTCACCCTGCTCTTCCAAACCCACCAGTATTGAGCAGAACCTAGCACCACCAGTCCCTCCAGGATGGTGACAGGGCCCCAGGGGAGAATAGGCACATTCAAGCACCCGACCCACAGCTGTGGTCAGAAGGGAGAAGCTGGAAAGCTCATTTGCACCTTTTCTGGCCAGCAAAGCTTATCTCAGCAGGTCAGGGACTAGGAAACACAGTTATCCTGGATGTGCCCCCTCAGCAAATCCAACCCTGCGCTACCTCTTCCTGTCTGGAAAATCTGCACATCCCCATGCTGATGGATAAGCCACCACCACCACATCCTGCAGTCTCCAGGTAGAAAGAAACAGGGATAGAGGTGGGAATGTGGCATCAGACTGGTGGTCCAAGAAGCTGCATGAAGTAAGTAAGGATAACCTTGCCCATCCTACCCAAACTTCCCTTCCCTTACTCTTGGAAACGGTTCATCTCCAAAACACTGGATAGCACAAGCTTCCCTCTGCCATGGTGCAGGGGGTCCTAGCATGGAGCCATGAAGCATCTTCCTCTCATGCCACGGTGAAAAGCAAATCAGCTCCCTGCAATAACCCACCTCCTTTTCTTAAGGCTAGGAAAATAAGGGGAGATTTTGCCCCCCCCTAAATGAAGCCACCTCTCAGGCAGCTCCAGTGCCTACGTGGTGTTTGCAAGGATAAAGTATAGGGAAAATTTTGGGGAAATCCCTATGGAATTGTGGTCTCCCCCCCCCCCATCCCTGTCCTCATGGGCACCAAGCAGATCCCCAGGACCATTTTGGGAGTGGGAGGGAGCCGGGCAGAGGAAACCCATGGCTCCAGGCTGGGATGCATTACTTGAGCAAACTAAAAGCAGCGGTTTGTTCCCTCCTGCACCAACGCAGTGGAAAGAATTTCCAGCTCTGGCTCCTGGGTGGAAAAGCTAAAAATCTGCATTTAAATAGTAACAGGTTTTGGAAAAAGGAAAAAAAAGTAAAACCACTACAGGAGCTTGAATAAAATAAAGCTTAAGCCGGGGTGGGTTTTTTTTAGGTTTAGGGTTATTTCAGGTTTTTGGTTTAGCTTCTCCTTATCGCTGCTTCCAGCAGACCCTTTCCATAACTCCAAGGAAAGGCACAGGATGACTCTGCTCTATTTGTGAACCTTCTGCCAGAATGCCACAACCCCAACCAAGACACACGCTGCAATTTCAGTGTATCTTCTTCCTTCACCCTACGAATAGCATTTTATTTCCTCCTTTATTGCTCTAAAACTATTTTCTTCAATTCATTTCCCATTGATGCCCCAGTGGTAAGCGATGCCCAGGAGTGCTTTTTCACCCTTTTGGGCTCTGCAGCAGCCTGCTCCCCCACGCCAAGTGAGATGCCCAAATGCCACCCTGTGCTGGGTTGGAAGAGTTTTGGCTCACTGGGAATATTAGGGCTGAAAAGGCAGGTAAGAAAATGAGACTACGATGCACTTCCAACATCGGAGACGCTTATACCTGGATGGAGGAGAGATGATGCTCAGCAATGCAGCAAAGGGCTGTTGGGGCTCAGTGTGGTGAATAGCAACCCCCAAAACTGCCTCCCTGAGGATCTGGTGAGTGTTAATACTGAGCCAAGCATCTTTGATAAGGTTGTAAGCCTGGTTTAGTGGTGGCCTTGGCAGTGCTGGGGAATGGTTGGACTTCACAAGCTTGAAGGTCTTTTCCAACCTGGTTGATTCTGTGATTCTATTCCACTAGCCAAGTGCTATGGAAAGTGAGGGAGGCTCCTGGTTGCTGCATCCAGCAGCCCAGATGCTGGCAGTATCCCTGCCTAGAGGACACTTCTTCCATCGCCCCACAGGGACTAGCTGGTCCAGGGGCTCTCAGCATTAGAAGACCCAGTACCCACCACCCCAGGAGAAAACAAGCAGGGAAGAAAGGGGTTACCTTCCCCCTGCTGTAGCCCCAGTGTCTTAAACTGCATAAAACTTCCTTCCTTTCCCCCAGACAAGGGCTCACTGCAGCACCCCTGGCACAGCCCAGCAAACTTTTGGCTTTGTTACTCCTTTTGCTCAACATCTTGCAATTTGGCAGGTTTTGGACTGAACTGCAACTGGTGTGCACCCACCTCTTGAGACACCTGCAAGAGCCAGCCTATGGGGGGTTGCCAGATGAAAGCCCTCAAAAGCAAAGCCCCAAACCAGTAACATCAATGTAAAAAGAGAACTACAACATATTGCTTTTAAATCCAAACAACATTTTCACGCCTTCCCTGCCATTCTCACCCCTCCAGAAGCTGATGCTTTGATCAATATGTTTAACTGAGATGTTTTAATTGATCCTGCTGCCACCTGTAGCCAAGCTACAGCATACAACCTGCTGTGTATTCAGAGACCAGGAAAGCCCAAACTTTGCATGCTGAGTTGGAAGAAGAGCCTACCCCAAGCTCAGGGCTGCAGGGAGCCAACTCCATCCTAAAAACAGAGCTCTAGAGGCAGCGGGCTGCATTTTCCTTCCCCGAGTGTTTGTTTTGTGGAGGAAATGCCTCCACCACAGCAAGCCTTTGTGAAATTTAAGGTTTGAATGCGAGATCTCAACCCATCTCCCATCTGCTGGTAAAGAAAATCAGGCTGATAAAACACAGCCAGCGTATCCATAGGGCAGTGCACCCTCCAATGGGTGCCAGTGAGCTGCTTTTCCACTCAACGAGCTCAGACTGAGATTAATACTATTAATTCCTGTGCAGAACTCCATGCCCTGGCTGACCCGGCTCCCCCCACACACACACATTTGCTTTTCCTGGTATCTGTTCTCAGAGCACAGGCTATTTTCAGCAGTCCTCTTGGATGGGTTTTCATGGAAAATGAAGGCTACACTGCCCTGGGTTTAGATTAGATCAGAAGAAAAAAATTTCTGTAGGATAGAACAGATCTGTTCTTCTGGAGGAAAAAGGGGCGAGCTGGACAATTAATACTGTTCATGGATGAACCCCCTGGGGATCCCACATGTCTGCGCAGCTGAAGCAGCTCCTTTCCTGGAGCGAGATACATGGAGATCCCTGGAAACATGAGTCTCATCTAGGCTTTTTCCATTATCCCCTTCCAACTATGTATGATACCTCTGTGTGTGTCTAAGGATGGAATATTATCTATCTATATATATATACACACAATACCTATATACATTGCATTTAAGAATCAGATCTTTTATATACATGGGTGTATACATAGATACCTACATACATTTACGTCAAAAAAGGGTGAAAAAGGGAAGAATCATTTGAATTAGGCTTTTATAAACCAAAAGGAGCACCAGAAGAGGCCTGAGCCATGGTGCAGAGCAGCCCCAGGTCACTGCAGGACTATCCTCCAAAGAGGAACACATCAAAACACTACTGCTCCTCCAATGGGTCTCCATTTACCTGCTGGCAACAGAAGGGCCCTGACCTCTAAAGCACGCAGAAGCCCCAAAAACCTGCCAAACCCCAAAGGACACAGTGGCTGGAGGGGAACCCTCAGCAGTGCCCGGAGCGAGAAGACCATGGACACAGCTCCATCGCTTCCCGTCTCCGACCCCGCGCGCCTCGGCCGCCCCGGTTTATTTTTGGTTTTCCACTCATTCCCCACATTTTTCTTATTTTAGCCCTTCTGTTGACTTGGAAGTTGCAGGATGGAAACAGAACAGCGCAAACAGGCAGGTAAGGGGAGGGTTATCCCGACCTCGGCTGCCCGGCGCCTGGGGACAGGCAAACTCCACCTGAGCTGACAGATGTGTTAGAGGGCAAATCCCTGGGGATTCGGCCGTGGAGTCACTGCTCAGCTAATTGAGTTCCGCTCGAGGATCTCTGTGCTTTCACTCCCCACGGCGAAGGAAGCAGAAGAGAGTCTCCCCCACCCACACACCCCTCCCAAAACCCAACTGATTTTTATCAGCAACAAACGCAAGAAAAACTGTTTTCAAACGAGAAGAAAAAAAAACCCCAAACCAACAAACCCCCGTGTAATAAAGCAAATATTTCACATAAAAAGCAGCCCTTGCGTTCACATGGGGGGTGACTCTGCAAGGACTCCATGGATAGCATCCAATAAAACGAGGAGGAGAACGGCATTTTGGCCCTCTATCCCCAGGAGGACACAGCCCCAGCACAAGGGTCAGCTTTGCACCCAGCTCCTAGGAGCAGTACGACCACGGCTGGTAGCTTTGGGGGCCACACGGCTGTGCTGGAGGTGGTTTCATCAGGATGGAGAGAGAAAACCCCTCGGCGCTGGGGCTGCCCTACTGCTCCCACAGCCACCCCACACAGCCCTGCCCTTGGGTCTGAATTAACTCACAACCCTTCCCCGCCTCCCCCCACACTGGTTTAAAATACACATAGTGGCTAAATAGCAGGAAACACCCGAGGCAAAAATACCACGGACAGGAACCCAGGGGCACAGGGGACGTGCAAGAGCAAGAAGCGGATTTCCTCCCCAAAACATCGCACCTCTGATGGTGACGGTGACCCTGCCACCGGCTGGGCTGGGCCGTCACTGCCGTGTCCCTCGTCCTCGAGTGCCTTCACCCGTCAGCATGGGACTGACAGCTCTCAAAAGGGGAAACCCCCAGCTTTTTGTTGCCTGTGTTTTCCTTCCCCTCCATAAAGGGGTCTTTCATTCAAAGGTGGCTCGTGGTGACTTGGAAAGGTCAGTGTGGGTTAAAAAACCCATACAGTTATATAAGTAATCTCAAAGGAGAGAGATACATCATCTCAAATGGGACACACATACATATATTGTATATAATCTCAAACGGGACACACATATATATTATACATAATCACAGAATGGCTTGGGTTGGAAGGGACCTTAAAGATCATCTAGCTCCAACCACAAATGTGACACATATATATATATAATCTCAAATGGGACATATATATGTATTATATATACACATATATAAAAATAGAAATCTCAGATGGGTTCATGTGGGAGCACAGGTGACAAAGCCAGGACCTACATCAGCATATCCAGCAGGTTGCTGAAGATGTAAATTTTAGGAGGATTTTGATGACCAGAGCCGAGACACCTACATTTAAAGGTCCTATAGGTTTAGGCTTCAAAAAGATGTACATTTCAGATTACAGCCACCACGGGTGTCACAAAGAGATGCCACCACATGGCCTGAAGAAGCCTGATGCCTTGGGATGTGCTGGACCAGGCTGCACATGGGCACGGACCATGTCCTGGGAGGTAGATGGGATCACTACCAAACCACAGACCTAGCACCTCTGTGGGTGAGAAAAAGCTTCTACTGAGTGACAACAAGCAGCCAAACCTCAAAACCTGGGAGATTCCCACAGAAAACCAGCAAATACTAGATATAGGCATGAGGTTTACTGCTGGCAAGGATTAATTCAACACCTCTGCAAAAGAGGAAACACTTTGCACTCAAATCTGACCCTCCTTTCACGACATGACTGGGTCAACTGGTGCAAGTCACCCACCAAGCCATGGCGACCCATTAGCATTAACTGCGTTAATTCTAACAGGAATAATGAATCTCCTGTCCCAGCATTGCTCATCACCACCTCTGCAGTCATTGCTGGATGCCAATGGAGCAGGCAGCTGCCTGCGAGGGGTTAACCACCCACTGAGGAGCCTGAGCGCACACTCACGTCATGGAAATACTCAAGTAACCACAATTTTCTCTATTGCTTTTTTGGCTCTGGTTCTTCAACGCTTCTACACTTCCAGCCCAGATCTCTGCTACCTGTTTCCCAGAGAGGTAATTGGTACACAGAGAGCAGCTCGAGCATTACCGTTATACCTTCTACCTCCAATAGTACCAACACCGAGAGATAAAAAAAGATTGTGATTCACAATACAAGGAAAACCAACAATAACCAGATGCACAGCAATAAATGGAGGTGGGCTGAGGGGTCGGTGCTTTCTGGGTATTAGTATTGCCCCAGGTTGGACTAAGCCCCAGACAGCCCCGTCCTGCTGCTGCCTGCACACCCACAGCAGCTGCAGGCCCCTCTCCTCCATCCATTCCTTCCACTTTTCCCAGTGCTCCCAGTCTGCCCAGCATCAGCTGTTTCTCCTGCCTGAGGTGCACCAAGTGGCCAGGAGGAGCTGCCTTCGTTGCCTTCACCCCACCTGAGATGCAACGGGAGGTCATCCATGATTGCTACGTGAGAACCAGGGGAAGGGAAGGGAAGGGAAAAGAAAGAAAAGATAAAACGAAAAGCAAGCAGAAAACCGAATCCATCTCCTGATAATCATAACCTGCCTTAATATTTCCACCCTGTAACTGAGACCACAAGAACCAGCAATGCTCCTGGAAAACACCAGCCCAGCAGCTCAGCTTCCAGTCCCCATCCCACTCCCACACGCCTCTGGACCGCTTTGCAGCCGGTTACTGAACTAACCCACATCAAACCAGCCAGCTCAGGAGACAATGTCCTCATCTTCACACCATCACTGGCTGTGATTAGCAGAGTGAGGCAGCAGGCTGGGCAGGGAGCGCTGCCCTGTGTGCCAGAGCTGCCCAAATGGGCTTTTCCCAGGGAAGAAAAATAAACAGGAGGTTTAGAGCATCCTTGTGCAATGTCAGCAACTGATGTTACCTGCTGAGAGAGGTTTGCTATTCTGCTTTTAACGCCTTAATTCCCCATGCAATACAGCTTAGGTGTTGCTCATAACTTCTTCGTGCTCCTTTTAATAGCCCTGGAAACATTAACAGGGATGGGGCATCCACTGACACACCAATGAACTCGATGTACGAAGAGGATTTTGTGGCTGCTCTGGACACAAGTGGTGTCTCTCAGCAAGGAGCTGCTTCCCTGGGAGCAGGGCTGGACCAACTGGGCGAGATGCACAGGGTGCAACACCCTGTATCTGGTTCATGGCTTACAAAGAATAACCTTTGGAGGTCATCAACATCCCAACTGACTCTACAAAAGGTACATGTAGAAGAAAAATCAAAGCTGGCTCCTCCAGAGATGTGAACAGATGAAAAAGCATCCAACCACCTCTTTTCAGGGCCATGACAACGAGAGCATCTCAGGGTTGCGTGGAACCCCACCAGCCCCACAACACTGCTGATGCCTTTTGATAATCAGCACTGGGGATGGTGCGGGTCAGCTGCGCTCACCCCAGCTTGAGTGCTGCACAGGGCAGCTCTCACCACCAGAAAACAACCACCACCTGCTTTACATTGCCTGAAGCTGCATGTGCTCAGCCCCGCTTCTCGCCACAGCTTTGGCCATCCAGCAGGGAGGTCCCACAAGGGTCTGTGCCAAAGCATTCGCTGGGCTGTGGATGTGCCAGGACAGACCAGACCCACGGGACAGGGGTGATGCAGCAGCAGCCAGGAGCCTCCTGCTTTCACACCATCCCTTTTGCAGGAGGAGATCAAATGCAAAGTGAAAAGGCAGCGACTTGGCCGCTTCTCAAAAATTAAAATTCCCCTTGGTAGGAAGGAAACAAAAGCAACCCCAGGCGTTGGGTGCTGCTTTCAAGGCAAGAGAAATGGGGTTTAGGGGAAGCTTTAAAAAGGAAAAAACCCAAACCCTCACTTGCAACATAAACACCAACAGTATTTCAGAGATCTGCCCTGGGGCAAGATGACCATGGAAACAGGACTCAACAGCTTCAAATCAGATCCCGTGATTAGAAAAGGCACAAAGACCAACGCCACTGCAAAGGCAAAGAGCAGATGTGCTTCTACACAGCAATGGCAAGGGCTGCATGAGATTGGCCAAAACCACTCTGCTGGAGTAGGGAGGGCCAAGTCAGCACCTGAAACACTGGGGAAGATTAGCCTGGGGGAAAAGGGGTATTTTGCTGCTCATGGTGGTTTTGGAGGACCCACTCCAGCCCCCTTATGGAAACGGCACATCCTAAGCAGTTTCTGGGCATCCACAGTGCATCCTCCTATACCAGTGTTTTGTAGCACCAGCTCCAGCACCCCCAGCTTTAAAACCAGCTACGAAATAAAAGTGTTAATGAAATAACACTTGCGCCAGAGGGGGGAAACCACAAGCCATGGGTGTGAAAACCTTTCCCACCAGGACAGCCCCAGCCTCTCCTCACCGTGGAAATCTCCCCTCCCTGGTTCCTGCAGCATTTTAAGCACAGGGATCAGCCTTTCTGAACACTGCTGTTCATTCACAGTTTGCGGAGGTAGGTAGGGAAGCGGGTAACCTCACAGGACACCGCAGGGATGAACATCCCGACTTCCCTCTTGGCCAATTGGGAAAATTTGGTGTCGTCTCTCCCTAAATCTGACGCTCGCAAGGTTTTAATGCCTCAGCATTTCTCCTAAGGGAGAGGACTGGGAGGAGGAGAAGGGAAAAAAAAAACCATAGCATGTTTATGAATCAGCCTGCGAAGCGTGTGTTTCGGGGGTGGAAAAGGTGGGCGATGCGCAGAGGAAGAGTTAGATGAGTCACAAAATGCTGCTTTTCCTCTCCTCGCCGGCATCGCAAATATTGCAGCGTGGAAGAGAAATTGTATTTCTTTCTTTTCTTATTGTCAGGAGGGAGCTGGAGCGTAACCTTGGCTGGGTAGCAACTGCCGGCAGCGAGCCCCACTTAGAGTACACACAGGGGCACCTGCATGCGTGTGCTGATGGATGTGCATACACACGGACACGCACATGGACACACAGCCCCCGGTACAGGCTGGGAATAAACAATGCATCAGTGGGGTTTGCTGCTGCTTCTAGCAAAACAGGGGCTTGGAGGTGTGCTCGTGTCAAAGAGCAAGAAGCAACTCGGGAATGAGCCTCGGTGGGTTTCCAGAGGGTGGCAACACATCACAGGCTGGATGTGGGCTTGGGGATATCTCTTGCGCCCACCCACGTGGGCTTGGGCACACACGCGTGCAAACACACACACGAGAGCTCCGAGATCCTGAAATAAAGCTTATGGAGATGTGGAGAGGTGTGTTATAAAAGAAAAGCAATCTACCCATGGGGTCTGAGCTCACCCTGTTGAAGCCGGCTTGAGTAACTCTTAAAACAACCACCACGTAAATACTGCTACCACTGCACCTTGCAGGCAGGCAAAGGAGGGTTTGAAGAGCATCAGTACCACACTGGGGTCAGCCCCAGGAGCAGCAAGGGTGAGGATGGGCAAGACCTGGAGGAGAGCTGATCCAGCCCGGTGGCATTTCCAACCCCAGACAGGAGCAGGGCTTCTGCCTGGGAGTCCAAAGAGAGATGAAATGCAAGAAGAGATAAAGGCCCCTATGCTGCTAACAGCTGAGCACTTGACTCTACTGACATTCACAGTCCATTTAGGTCACTGACAAAGCAAACAAAATTATGCACATGCATTAATGCTAGCAATATCCTGCCTGACATGCACGCTCATTTACACATGGAAATCCATTGACAAGAGAAATCAGAGCTATATTTAAAACAGAAAAATCACTTCACCATCCATGGGGCAGCTCCTGTTTACATCTGTCATTCCTTAGCAAAACTGGAATCATTTCAGGGTAAATTGTGCCCCTGGTTTTACGTTTAGAAAGAATAATATCTGCCCCCCCTTGCTCCCCCTGCTCATTTATTGCTTTTGTATTTTAGTGGGTTTGAAGTGGTGTAGTGTAAAAGCAACCTGTGGAGCTCAGTGCTGGCAGATGGGAGGAAGTACAGGGAAGCACCCGCCTGGCACACGTGGAGCATCCAAAGCATTTATTAGTTAAAACTGACTTTGGAGATTCAGAAGCCTTTTAAGAACTGCCATAGTGAGACCTAAATGTTCTGCCGCTTCTCCAGCTTCCTTGGCAAACAAAACAGCCATGATAGAGCTGAAACTGGAACACGAGCTCTTCTTAAAAGGAGAAATATCCTCTTCCAGTCCAGCAATCTACATCTCACTGCTTGGCTGCCAAGCCACGAATTGGAGATATTAAATAATCAGTATTGCTCTCCGTTTCCTCCTGCAAATGTAAATATGAGCACTGGAGCCGAAAAAGCAATCGTAGGCTCCAAAAGAACACTCACCCCCTAAAATATATATATTTTTAATATAAAACACACCAACAGCCGCTGCTTCTCACTTAATGCTGGAGCTCATTGCTCCAGCATTTAAAATGCATCAATAGAATAAAGAAGCAGCAGAGAGAAGCTCTGAAGTATGTCAGGAGGCAGATTTTAAGAAGGATGATGTATTTTAGATTGTGATTCATGACCACACTGGCAGCTTGATTTCAGGTGAAATGAATGAATCCAAGACGGGAGGCTGTGAAAATGAAAGTAGCTGGAGCCAAAGGGCTGCTCTGCCCTTCAAGCCACCCAAGCTTAGAATCTTCTTCCCCCTTCTGCACAAGCTCAACCGTGTCACCGAACGGCCCCACACTTCCGCTGCTGGAGTTTAATTAAGCCTAAATTAAAATGCAATTTAATACAGGTCATTTTTAAGCCCAGCTCACCACCCCACACTGCTCCCTGGAGCAGTTCTCCCACATGGGGCGTGCAAAGGTACCCCAGCACAGCCAAGGAGGTTGGCTCCTGCTGCTGCAACACAACCTACAAGTTCTCACCATGCTGAAAAAAAAAGGCTATTTGCTTAACGTCAAGGTTCTAAACCAAGCAAATCACAAAGGGTCCCATTCTGTGTGATTTTAAGCTGTGCTAACGTGCCGAAATCTCATCCGTGCCATGAGAAAAATGTAAATACAGCACAAAAATTGCAACAATTCAGAATTCTTAAAAGAAAATCTTCACATTTTCACTGCTTGTTACACTGCCCGTGTTACTGCTCTCAATGTCCATGCACATCACTGTGAGCTGTACTGTGCAGGAGATGCAGACCTCTGCTTCGAAGGCAAAAGCCACAGGACATCCCAAAGTCAAAAGCTCTTGCGAATCAACAGCCTGCAAGAAACCCAACACTGAACTTTACGAGAAGCAAAACTGCAGAGAGCCAAGCACAGAGCTCGCCTTCATGGAGGAAGGAAGACAAAAAGACAAACTTAACTGCTACTGTTAACCCTTTGCTTTCCACCTACATCAGACATTCGAGCCACCTTCCTCAAGGAGAGCCCAGTGTCACCGAGCAGCCAATGTGCCTGACTCAGCGACGATGACTCACTTGGACAAACAGAAGGATGAAGCCACCATGAGCCCCGCAATGGTGATGCCCATAGGTGACATGGTGCAGCATGGCACAGAGCACACATCACATTCTCATGGGGCCAAGGGACGGCGCAGAAATGTTGGGAGCAACTATACCTTGAAATCAGGCCGCTCACCTGTTTGTTAAGGATGCATTTTGCATTCAGCCCCCAAAGCAGAAGGATCCCTCCCCTCCCCTCCCCTCCCTACTAATGAGACAGGTCCCCAGCTGCCTTCCTCCAAAACCAGGTCATACAAGGGCAGATACGGTAGATGCTCCATTGCTTACACCTTTTGCAGAGTGCTCCATGGTAAGAGCTTTCAAATGCAGTCCTGACCACACCAACCCAGGAAGCAAAGCATAAACTACCTGATATGGGGAGTGTTGGTAGGAAGGGGGACCCCAAGCACAGCCCAGCACACAGGACTGATGCTCACAGGGCTTGTTTGGAGTCCACACAGCCCTCTCAATGAATAAACATGCAGACAGCAATCCTGCCAGCATCTGCTCGGGGTTTCCTCAGCCTCATCCTTAAGGATCAAACAAAAAGCAGATGCAAAAAGCTCCAAGTCAGGAGACAGTTTACACACTTATCTCCTTGCACAACTTTGAGACAGGACCTGCTACCCCAAAGCACTGGAGCAAACTCACCCTAAAACTACGTCCTGCCACAGCCTGACCAACGGCAATCAGACTGGGTAGGTTCAGGCATCCCTGTAAGTCCCTCCCGTGCACACTGAGCACTTGCAAACCACGAGGTTAAAAGCCGCCCTTATCCAGCCTAGAAGATGTCCAGCTGCTCAAGGAGGGCTCCCCGGGGCAGAGGAGCAGGCAGCGAGGCCGCTGCACATCGCATCATCCTATCTCCCCCTGCCACCCCTTCCTCTTCCGCAGCAGCACCCAGGGCCCAGCTAGGGCTATGGCGAGCTGGGAGCGGGGTGTCCCCCCCCCATCGCAATACCCCTTGCCTCTATTTTGGGGCTTCCCTCTTTTACCCACAGGCAACGGGGGCACCTCTCCCTCTTCTCCCTCGCCGCATACCCGTGTCCCTCCGCCATTCCGCCAGAGGAATTACTACCCCGCTAATTTCCAGCGCCGGCGGCCGCCCATACGCCGGTAACTCGGTAATTGAATTAAGCCGGCAAACGTTCCCCTAATCAACAGGTATCCCACAGCACATCCCCACGACTCCTCCGGGGCGCGGAGGGATTCTCTGCACCCCCGGCCCCATCTTCACCCCGGCTCTTCCCGGTCCCGACGGAACGTCCCAGCCGCCGCACCGTCCCGTTCGGGCTGCCCCATCCCGCCGTCCCGCACTAACCATTGCGGCCGTACTTCTCCCGGCTGCGGCGGACCTGCTCCGGGCTGAGCCCGCAGCTCTCGCTCACGCCGAAGCGGCGGAGGACGTCGAGCACCGGGAGGCTGTGCGCCGCCTCCATGCCCCGGCCCGGCCCGGCGGCTGCTCGGCGGGGGCACACGCGGCGCCGCTCACACGGAGCTGCCTCGGCACCTCTCCGCCCGCACCGGGCCCGCCTCCGCCCGCCGTCCCGCCCCGCCCCGCGCCCAGCGCCGCCTCCCGCGGGCAGCCCCGCACCGCACCGAGCTTGGGGGGCAGCGGGGATGCTCCGTGTCCGGCGCCCGCCCCTCGGCAGCACAGAGCGGCCCTGCACGGAAAGGGACCCGTCGGTGCCCATCGTGTTTTCATCACAGCCTGGGTTGGGTTGGGAGGGACCTCAAAGCTCATCCAGCTCCAACCACTGCCACAGGCAGGGACCCCTTCCACTAGAGCAGCTTGCTCCAAGCCCCTGTGTCCAACCTGGCCTTGAACACTGCCAGGGATGGGGCAGCCACAGCTTCTCTGGGCACCCTGTGCCAGCGCCTCAGCACCCTCACCCTCAGTTTTCTTAATTATTCCCAGCCCCCTCGGCAGTGATGCTGGCGGCCAGGACAATCCTCCTGCCCCAGGGGTGACATCCCCCGGCAGTGGCTGCTCCTTGGGGTGGTGGGAGACATGGGAAGGGGTCGTTCAGCCCTGTGTGATGAGAGGGGGTGCCCTCCATCACCCCTCATCCAGCTGGAATTGGGCCATGCCCTGTTCCTGCTCCTCCCACCCTTCTGGCAGGCCCATATCCAGGGGCAGTGTCTGATGACAGTGAGAGCCCTGGAATTACGAATCACTGCCTGACACTTGTGGAAACCATTGTCGACACTGTCCCCATTGATGCACCATATCTGGAGGGAAGCAGCTCTGCTGAGCTGCCTTAAGCTTTTGAAACATTAAATGTAAAACGTCACCACAGGGAGATGCAGGAAGAAGCCAAGGCACATCATAAAACCCAAGCTTCAGTCTCACTGAGTGCATCTCAGACATCCCAGGGAATCAAGCGTCACAGCGCTTAGTGCTCCTCATCCCCATGGCAGAAGGCAGTGCATCCATATTCCAGCAAACGGGTTCATTCTGGAGGCACTTGTGGGTTTGCAAGGACTCAGCCCAGCAAGGTTGCCCTTGACCCCTCTCACTGCCCCATTTAACCAGGCTCCCATCCCCTTTCTGCTCGGTCAAGTAGGGGCCAGAGCCTCAGTTACACAACACTCCTTTTGCTCACAGCAGGCTACTTAAATGACTGTTTCTAGTGGGAAAATGACTGTTTATAGCAGCAAAATGAGTGATTACAGCAGGCCCCCCCTTCCCCCATACAGCAGAGACCAGGAGCACCGTGAGGAGTTGTCCTGATCTGGAAAAGAAGGGTTGTTCCCAAAATCCATGGTACAACCCGGCTAAGTAACCACCTTACCCCCTATCTGCAGGACTTATCCATGTAGTGCACCTAACCCAGCTCTTCACTTGAGCAGTTTTCCTGTGACCAGGGTAAAACCCACTCCCAGTGACTGTCCCCACGTGAACACCAACTTCTGACTTTTCAGGTACTTCCAGTTTTCCCACTGATGTCAACGGGCACTGCTCAACAGCTGAAGGTGGAGACACAAGATAGCTCAGGGTAACAAACCCAGCTTCTGCAGAAATGGACCCAAAGTAGAGCTCTGGTACATCAGCAAGCGTGAGGAAGTGGCAGCAGACACCCTGGGGAGGAGCTCTAGCTTCTTTATTTCTATATAGATTCATTTATAGAATAGTAGAATCATGGAATCATAGAATAGAATAGAAACATAAAATAGGGTTGGAGAGGACCTTAAGATCATCTAGTTCCAGCCCCCGTGCCATGGGCAGGGACACCTCCCACTAAACCATGCCACCCAAGGCCCTTTCCAACCTGGCCTTGAACACCATCAGGGATGGAGCATTCACAACTTCCCTGGGCAACCTATTCCAGTGCCTCACCACCCTAACAGGAAAGAATTTCTTCCTTATATCCAACCTAAACTTCCCCTGTTTAAGTTTTAACCCATTACCCCTTGTCCTATCACTACAGTCTCTAATGAAGAGTCCCTCCCCAGCATCCCTATAGGACCCCTTCAGGTACTGGAAGGCTGCTATGAGGTCTCCACGCAGCCTTCTCTTCTCCAGGCTGAACAGCCCCAACTTTCTCAGCCTGTCTTCATATGGGAGGTGCTCCAGTCCCATGATCACCCTCATGGCCCTCCTCTGGACTTGTTCCAACAGTTCCATGTCCTTTTTATGTTGAGGACACCAGAACTGCACACAATGCTCCAGGGGAGGTCTCATGAGAGCAGAGTAGAGGGGCAGGATCACCTCCTTCACCCTGCTGGTCACGCTCCTTTTGATGCAGCCCAGGATATGGTTGGTTTCTGAGCTGCGAGCGCACACTGAAGCCAGTTCATGTTCATTTTCTCATCGACCAGCACCCCCAAGTCCTTCTCTTCAGGGCTGCTCTGAATCTCTTCTCTGCCCAACCTGTAGCTGTGCCTGGGATTGCTCCGACCCAGGTGTAGGACCTTGCACTTGGCATGGTTAAACTTCATGAGGTTGACATCAGCCCACCTCACAAGCGTGTTGAGGTCCCTCTGGATGGCATTCCTTCCCTCCAGGGTATCAACCGAACCACCCAGCTCGGTGTCATCGGCAAACTTGCTGAGGGCGCACTCAATCCCACTGTCCATGTCAGCGACGAAGATGTTGAACAAGACCGGTCCCAACACCGATCCCTGAGGGACACCACTCGTTACTGGTCTCCAGCCGGACATTGAGCCATTGACCACAACTCTCTGTGTGCGGCCAGCCAGCCAGTTCTTTATCCACCGAGTGGTCCATCCATCATATTGATGTCTCTCCAATTTAGAGACAAGGATGTTGTGTGGGACAGTGTCGAACGCTTTGCACAAGTCCAGGTAGACGACATCAACTGCTTTACCCTTGTCCTTCAGTTCTGTAGCCCCATCATAGAAGGCCACCAAATTGGTCAGGCAGGATTTCCCCTTAGTGAAGCCCTGCTGGCTGTCACCAAGCACCTTGTTGTTTTTCATGTGCCTTAGCATGCCTTCCAGGAGAATCTGCTCCAAGATTTTGCCAGGCCCAGAGATGAGACTGGCTGCTCTGTAATTCCCCGGGTCATCCATTTTCCCCTTCTTGAAAATGGGGGTTATATTTCCCTTTTTCTAGCATGGGGAACTTCACCTGACTGCCACGATTTCTCAAATATGATGGCCAGTGGTTTAGCAACTTCATTCACCAGCTCCTTCAGGACCCACGGATGGATCTCATCAGGACCCATGGACTTGTGCACGTTCAGGTTTTTAAGATGGTCTCAAACCAGATCCTCTCCTACAGTGGGCCTAGAGTCTTCATTCTCACAGTCCCTGCATCTGCCTTCCAAGACTTGGGTGGTTTGGTCAGAGCCTTTGCCAGTGAAGACTGAGGCAAGGAAGTCATTCAGAACCTCAGCTTTCTCCAAATCCAGTGTAGCCAGTTCTCCCGAGAGCTTCCTGAGGGGCCTACATTCTCCCTAGTCTGTTTTTTATTTGCTATGTACCTATAAAATCTCTTCCCATTATCCTTAACATCCCTAGCCAAGTTTAATTCTAACTGGACCTTAGCTTTCCTAACCTGGTCCCTAGCTTCCCAGACAACATCCCTGTACTCTTCGCATGCCACCTGTCCTTGCTTCCACCTTTTATAAGCCTCTTTTTTCCTTTGAATTTTCCTCAGCAGGTCCTTATCCATCCAAGAAGGTCTCCTGGCCCTCCTGCTGCACTTCCTTCTGGTTGGGATGCAGCACTCCTGAGCTTGCAGCAGGTGGTCCTTGAATATCAACCAACAGTCTTGGCCTCCCCTGCCCTCTAGGGCAGTATCCCATGGAACCTTCCGAAGCAGGCTCCTGAAGAGGCCAAAGTCTGCTCTTTTGAAGTCCAGGGCAGTGAGCTTGCTGCATGCTCTTCTCACTGTCCTGAGGATCTCAAATTCAACCATCTCATGATGGCTGCATCCAAGGCTGCCCTGGAGCATCACATTTCCAACGAGCCCTTCCCTGTTGGTGAGCACAAGGTCAAGCATGGCACCTCTCCTTGTCGGCTCCTCTATTACTTGCAGAAGGAAGTTGTCTTCTACACAATCGAGGAACCTCCTGGATTGCTTGTGCCGGGCCGTACCGTCCTTCCAACAGATGTCAGGGTGGTTGAAGTCACCCATGAGAACAAGGGCCTGTGAGCATGAGGCTTTTCCTATCTGTCTATGGAGTGCTTCATCCACAGGTTCTCCTTGATCAGGCGGTCTGTAACAGATCCCCACAGTAATGTCTCCCATAGCTATATTCCCTTTAACCCTGACCCACAAACTCTCTGTTAACTGCTCACCTGTCCCCACACAGAGTTCCATACTCTCCAGCCTGTCCCTAACATAAAGGGCAACTCCCCCTCCCCGCCTGCCAGTCCTGTCCTTCCTAAAGAGCCTGTAACCTTCCATCCCAACACTTCAGTCATAGGAGCCATCCCACCATGTTTCTGTGATGCCCATTATATCATACCGCCGTAGATGTGCACACATCTCTACTTCCTCTTGTTTGTTCCCCACGCTACGGGCATTTGTATAGAGGCATCGGAGCTGAGCTCCAACTGAAGCCGGCTCATTGGCTGGAGCGGCTGGGATATCTCTACATTGCTCCGAGCATTTATTATAGGTTCTGGCAACTGACTGGGTGTGTTGGGATGGAATGATGCCCCCCTCCCCCGACACATCTAGTTTAAAGCCTCCTTGACCAGTCTGGCAAGCCTCCTACCAAAAGCAGCTCCACCAGCCCCCAGTAGACCTGGCCTCCCAGATTGAGTCCCATGTTCTAGACACCCAAACCCCTGACTATGACACCACCCTTTTAACCAGTTATTAACCTGCCCAATCCTCCTAGCTTTTTTTAGGTCCTCCCCTGTACCCTGGAGAATTGATGAAAAGACCACCTGGGCTCCAGAGCCCCTAACCACCTCCCCCAGGGCTCTGTAGTCCTTCTTTATGTTCCCCAGGCTACTACTATCTATATCTCTAGCGCCCACATGTATCACCAGGAGTGGGTAATAGTCCGGGGGACTTACTGGAGCAGGCAGCTCTCTGCAACATCCCTGATCCGTGCCCCCGGTAGGCAACACACCTCCACTGAGACTGGGTCAGGCTGACAGACGGGTGCTTCTGTCCCTTTCAAAGCAGAGTCCCCTACCACTGCTTTTTCCTGGCAGCACCACTACAGATCTTTACCAGTGCATCAGCCGGCTGTTCATGGTGCGAGTGTGTTTCCTTGGTAGCCTCCTGCAGGACAGCAAAGCGGTTCTGGGTGGGGACAACAGATTGAGGAAGCCCCTTGCTTTTAATTGTCCTCTTCCTCCTTTTTCTGTTGTTTTTTTTTGTTACTATTTCCCAGCTTCCCTGGTTAACAGCCTCCTTCTTGCCTCCATGAGCTACAGGGGACACGTGAGGCCCCTGCGCAGTTTGGGCCAGGAGCAAGCAGTGCTGCATCCTCTCAGCTTCCCTGACATCTTGCAGTCTATTAACAGCATCCCGCAGGAGGACCTGCACCAGGGAGCACGGGGTGCAGCCCTGCCCGTTGTGCACCCTCCCCTCACCAGACCAGTGCAGGCACTCTCTATGCTCCAAGCTCTGCACTGCAGCCTCCCCTCTCATGGGTTCTGTCTGGGTGCCTTCGCTGGCCACCACCACCAGAACTCCCAGACTGGGAGAAAATGTTTTGCAGCTCCCACCAGAAACACAGGTCCAGGTTTTTAAGTTTGTTAAACCCATTTATTTCCAGTTCACCTGGGCTGATGGTGTGTGGGAGGCAGAGGGGTGCCCTTGCAGTGATGCCATGGGCCCTCCTGCGGGAAGCCCACCTCCAAGCCCTGCAGTTTGGCCTTGCTTCATTGCGTTCACCTGCCTCTTGAGGCCGGTTTTTGGAGGGGAAAAGGGTGTTTCTGCTGCTGAGCTCCCCCGGGCAATAGTGCTGCCCTCAGGGAAGGCTGCCCCAGGGCTCTCCGGCTCACCAGACTGTTCATATTAAAATATGCTGTGCTCTTGTCAAGGTGCACAAGAGCTTCATGCAATAGATCATCCCAAAAGCAGGGAACTGCCCTCAAGACAGCTGCTTTAGCAGGGGTTTAGACCATCTCCTGCATCACGCAGCCCGCAGCCAGGGAGGGGGCTGCTTACAGGCAGCTGAACAATTCTTGTTACCCTGCTCCAGGGCAAATGTGCTGGCCCTAGAGCAAGGATTTTGGAAAGAGGGTTCTTTATGTCCTCTGGGGCATGACTTAGGCAGGGCCCTACAGCACAGACTGCCTTCTCCCACACGTGAGAAGGTGAAGGTCTGATGAAGAACAGAGCAAGACACATAAAGGTCAAGCTGTGTGACTGCTGTACAACAACCAGGAGACCCTCATTTTTTCCCACAGACATCTCCTGACCCCTTTATCACATTCAGCAACCACAGTGGTTCAGACCATGGGCTCCTCCAGCCCAAAAGTGGTTCCCCAGTAGTGACCCACCCCAAGTGTGAGCCCCTACCGCTGGGCAAGGCTTGGGCAGGCACCTATGGCATATTTCACTGGCACCCTCCAGCAGCTGAGCATTTCATCCAGTAACACCCAATGATCTCCCTTCCAAGCCCCCATCTTGGCCACCTTCAGGGATATGCCACCTATTGCCCACACCATCACCTCAGGCAGTGCATCCCACGGCTCTGCTTGGCGCTGCACAAAGATCCCCTCTTGTTCCTGCTCCTCCCAGTTTCATCAGACGGTGCCAAGAAGACAGCGTGAAGAAATGTCCCAGCTCCAAAGGTTAAAGTTTGACAAGGCTGGGAGTGATTGAGAACAGTTGCAAAGGGAACATCTGGCAGCCCTACTAGAGGAAGGTTTCTGGGTGATAAGTGGAGCCTTCTGATCCCGCAGGGTCAGCGAGTGGCACTGCTGCTGGCCCGGCTCTTTTGGCCACTGCTGGTGTCGCTTTCGAGCATCACTGACAGAGCAGCTTCTTGGCGGGCGCAGAGGAGTTCTTGGATCTGATGGGCTTCCTCTTGTGAGGGCACTGGGTTTGGTATATTCAACCCAGTATACCATTTCACTTCTTGGTAGCAAGGGCATATTGCCATCTTCCTTTCAATTTTGTGTCCACCAGGACCCGCACATCCTATTCTGCAAAGCTGCTTTCCAAACAGTTATTACCCAACATTTCCTGGTTCGTGAAGCTTTTCATTCGCAGGTTAGGCTCCTTGCACTTGCTCTTGTTGAACCTTTGCAGTTCTTGTCAGCCTGTTTCTCCAGCCTGTCGAGAAGGAGATGCAAGAGAAGGGAAGCAGGAGTATTAAGAAAGAAGCAGGAGTTACCCATTTCTTTTGTCTCCACTTTGCTCTTTAGAGTTGGGGAAAAAAATATCTTTGCTGGAAAGACAGAGAGCAGCCTGCGTGCTGGTGACTGGCCCAGAGGCTCCAGCTCTGGCGAAGGATAACGCATGCTAGTGGAGCCCGAGGGCAGGCTAACCACGGGTGCAAGCATTGTCAGTGGCAATTCCAGCTTGAAGGATGGAGGAAAATGCCCAGGGCTTGCAGTCGACTGTTCCATCGTCACTCAGATCAAGCACCTCTTATCTCAGAAGGGAGTTATGAGGGGTGACGGATGCAGGAGCCAGCCCTTGGCATGTGCATTTAACACTATTTTGGGAATCTTATTGCGACCCCTTGAGCTCACCTGCAGCCGCACACTCTGTGCCCCTTGGGTTGCTCCCAAGAGAGGAACTGTGAATCTAAGGAGACAGAATTCAGGGTTAACCGTCCTAAATGGAGAGGGTAATGCCACAGAAGGAGGTGTGAATCTCTTCTGTCAACAGCTCTCACCTTCATAAAGCATCCCAAGGTTATGTGCAGCTGCCCCACGTGTGGCTCCAGCATCCTCCCTGGCTCTGGGACATTAATGAATGAAAGGCGACAGTGCCATTGCCATTGCCATTCTGCTCCCGTGCTTCCTCCCACCGCATCCCCACCGTTCATGAATCCCCATGCACAGGGGAGAGTCAGGAAGGGGGCATTTCTGTCATAGTAGCTTAGATATTTGCTTTTCCCGTGCAGAAAAAAATAAAAATACTCCGTGAAATAACATTTTGAGGTTCTTCTAAATGTTACACGCCGGGCGACCTTTCAGAGCCAGGCCTAGGGGTTTATTGTTAATCCCCTAGGCCAGGACTCCCAGCAGCTGCAGGCCAATCCTGCTCCCCAAGGGCTGGATCCAAAAAGCACTGAAACATCAATCTTCAGCTCTGCAACAGTCAGGGACGGAGCTCCAGGTTTTCCACCCTTGCTGCAACGATGCAGGATTCTGAGGAAGGCAGAGGTTATGGCTAGGGGATACAAAGAGGAGGGGTCCATACAGACAAGGCTTTTCTGTTGGGAGGCGATGGAGGCACAGGGCATTTGCCCTGTTTCCCAGCTCTGCTCCCACTACAGATGGCTATGAGGAATAGGATTCCCAGTGTCAGGCAGTAGTTACAGTGGCAGCTATAAAGCCTGTGTGACGAGATTGCCTTTCCTTCCATGGCTCTGTCTATAATTAAGCTGGGAATGGGGTTTCCTAAATGCGGTGCCTCAACTAGGGAATTTCTGGAGTGATTGCCGGCTGGATTTGAGCAAGAATTCCATGACATTTCCACACTCCCTGGCATCCTTCCCCCAGCCAGCAGCAGCACACTTAGGAGCCTCTGTTTATGAATCCAGACCTATACTGGGCAATTACTAATTTTGTTAAAGCTATATTCCAATCCCTTTCAAAGGCAGGACAAGACGTTAATATCCATTGAAGGGGGAACACCGTGACACCCGCTCTGACATTCCAATGGGTTTTTCCCTGATACAAAATACCTCCTGGAAAACATCCTGCCTTTGTGGCATGTCACTCCTGGGGTTTTTGCTGGAGTTCGGGAGACAGTGAAAGCAAATAACACAAGCAGAGGCTCCAAGGCAGTGCTGAGCAAGCTGGGAGGCCTGCACATACCTGGGGCTGGGCTGATGTTTGAGGTGGTTACTTCAGCCCTCTCACTACGGGCAAAATTTCACTCCACACTTCCCTCCACAAACCAACAATGGAAAAATGTCTGGTTCCAACTAGGCAGAATGTGCCATTCCAGCTCTCCATAGAGATGCACTGGTCACCACGGGAAGGGCAGGGGCTGAACCAGCAGCACTGGGGTTTTGCCTCTTTCCTTCACACCTGCTTCGCCTTTTCTTTCTCTTCCCAAGCAGGAATCACACAAAATCACAGGGCCAGGAACTGCTCCCCTCCAACCAATTCACCAAAGCTGGGTTTTTACAGTGCGATTTCTTTTTAAGGCTGATTCCCAGGTCTGGGGGGAGGGTGGAAAATGGGGAAAACTGGGGGTTTGTAATTGCACCGAGTCCTTCCCATGGTTTCCTAGGAGATTGGCTGCCTGTGCTGAGTGATGACGAACGCGGGACTGGATGCGGTCCCCCGCCCTGCACCATCTCCCCCTGCAGGCCACCGAGGCCATGCTGCTGAGCCCTTGCCCTTGTCCAGACAGCAGCTGAGCTTCGTAAGGAAAAATAAATGAATAAATAAACGATATGAGAATTTAAAATAAACAATGAAAATGAAAAGCTTTGTGGGCGCCAGGTGCCGTGCACCAGGTGAGAGACGCCCTCCTCCCAGTGAAGGAAGGAAATGGGACATGGCATCTTCAGCTCTTCAGCTGTACCAATCCCACCATGGCCATCACACCCCGAGGAGAGGACTGTGGACATGGTTCACTAGGATGGGAAATTAAACCCCTTGCGCAGCCTGCAGCTGCGCTTTACAGGGCAGTGAGCATCCCGCCTTCCTCCGGACTCTGCTGCCCCCCATGCGGACCACATCCCTGCCTGCAGGATGGGCCAGCCGGGACCGAAATCCCGTTGTCTTTCCCTGGAAAACACAAAAATGTTTTGCATCAAAAAGCTTTAGAGAATTGGCTCATTCAGTGGTGTCATCACTGTATTTACAGCTTCTGCTAGTGTCTGTGTTTTGCAGGTAGCCTGCAAAGAAGTGGAAACATTACGTGGAGTGAGATATATGTATTTAGCTATATATAGCTCGCAAATACATAGAGTGCTACCTACGCTCCACATCAAAGGAATTGTTTGCCAAATGCTTCACACGCTGCTGTCGGTTTCTCTGAGTCTCTTCCCTGAAAAAAGAATCTATGCTACATTAATCAGAGAGCAAATACAAAGCATGACAGGAACAGCTTTTGGCTCCACCAAGGAGGAACATGTGCAATTGCTCAGTTCCTTTCGGTTTGGATGCTGAGCGCAGAAACCCCGGTGGCTGCTCATACCAAAGGTGGTGGTCTTCGCAGGATGATGGAAAGCTTTTTTCTTCCATCAATTTTTGCCTGGATTTTTTTCCCAGATTGAGGAATTAGTGATGGCTTCTCAGCTCAGACATCGTACCTGGGCAACCCTCCAAATCAAGTCATAGAATGGTCTAGGTTGAAGGGGATCTTAAAGCTCATCCAGTTCTAATACCCTGCCATGGGCAGGGACTCCTTCCACTACAGCAGGTTGCTCAAGTGGCTTTAGTTGGTCTTACATTGTCACTGGGCTTGGATCAAGAAAGCAGGGGCTAACAAACCCTACCCATGCCTTTGCAATTCTCTTCTTTCCATGGCTCCGGGGGCTGGGGTTCAGGAGCAAACACATTCCTGATATGTACAGTAATATCTTGAGCAATGGTCTTTTTCCCTCAGTGCCTGGAGCCCAGCTGGGATGACTCTGGGAGAGCTCAGGGGGGACTCTCCAGCTTCCCACAATGCGAGCCACATCTCAGTCATGTTTGTGTGGGTCCATCCTGGGTCCCCACCAGGGCCACCACCGCTGGGGACCCTTGTGCTGGCAGTGGCCCAGCCCCCTGGGTGACCCCAAACCTCATGGTAAGCCACTGAGGGTTCACCAAGGGAAAACACCACTTCTCATCCTTCCCAAACCATGGGCCATCCACTTCCTTTTACTTCTTTAAATATCATTTTTATAAAGGCACAGCTTGATTTGCTCTCGTTTTCTCTCTTGCCCAAGGAGAGAGGCTCATGTGGTCACTCCGTTCCAGCAGGCTCCCTCCATTCCTGAGTTTCCCCACAGAATAGTTCTTATCTGCACACAATTCCCTGCCATGGGTACCCATGCTCCTGGGTACCTCTGCAGTACTGCAGCCGTTGGGCCTGTGCATGGATGACAAGGGGAACCCATGAGCCAAGGGGACAAGGCACTCACCTTCCCCTGCGTGATCAAGGAGCTGCAAAGCAAATCCACTGCCAAAACATCCCCCTGGCTTGTTGGGCAGGGAAGAGCTGGGGCTCTGGGATGGAGGCGGGATGGAGCTGGCACCAGCGTGGCGTCACCGCGGTCGGGATGTCAGGAACAACCGTGCCACAAGAATCGAAGCCGGGAATCTGGAAATAAAAATATCACCCATGATTTCAGGCTTGCTGAAAGCATGATTGACTGTTTAATTCCACACACACACACACACACACACACACACACACTCCTCTCCTCCCAACCAGGGTGACTCAGCCCTGGCACGGCCACGGAGGCTTCTCCTGGCTCCTGCCCTTGCCGCGAGAGTGGAAAACGCACCCTCTCGTAAACGGCAGCAGCAATAATCATGGCCAGCACTCACAGGGCTGATTGACTGCTGCCAATCCAAACAGAGCTGGAAGCACTCTCCCACACTCAGCCGGGGCAGCAGAGGCACCCGCTGCTGAGAAACCCCTCTCCATCGCCCTGGGATGCTGCTGAACCCAAACCACCAGCCCAAGGGATGAGGATGCTGGGCATATGAGGCAAGGCACCTCCTTGGGTGGGAAAGCCAAAGCTGTGATGCTTAAAATGCTACCAGGCCAGAGCACTGCTGCCATGGGATGGCTTCGGCTTCCATGGCCATGGGAGGTGCTCCCCATCAGCCCATGTCTGCACCGGCCTTAGTGCTTGGCAGGACCAGGCACGTGGAGGAAGGTAAATCCCACAGCTTGAGGGAAGATGAGCCCCTTGGAATAACCCATCTCCTAGAGCCACTTCTTTTATTCAAGTCCAAAGCTGCAAAGACGGAAATTGAGCCAACCATTTGAAAGCATCAATCCCACACGAGGGAATTAGAAAAATACTGTCCAAAGAAAATGGGCTCCTCTGGGCCTGGCTTGAAGCAGAGCTGCCTGCTCATGGGGCCGTTGGGGCTGGGCTGGTTTTGGGTTATTTTAACTTGTTTTAGTATTCGCAGGTTTTAATCAGTTACTAAGCAAAAGCAGCCCACTACAGGTGGGGACACAACCCTTCAACTGGCCCAGCTCCCCTTCCCAGCAGCAGAAGCGCTCAGCGATTCAAAAGTTCACCTTTTGCCATTGGCATCACGGCTGCTGAGCACAGCCCCAGTGATTAAACCGAGCTGACCCCAGCCTCATCCCTCCCCTGTTTCATTTCCACCTCCCAGCAGTAATTTTGCAATGCTGTTTCTGCAGGAGGAGGCCAGTGGCACCATGTTTCCCACTTGTGTCACCTTGTGCACGTCCCCCTGTGCTGCGGCTGGCAGTGCAGGATCCCCACCGGTGTGCTACAACCCCAACAGCGTTTTGGGGCTGTGCTGTGTCCCCTGCGTGTGGGACGAGTGTTTCATGCAAGTTGGTGTGCTGCGTGCCTGCCTGCCTGCCTGCATCTTCTTCTGGAAGTCTCTCACACCAATCTTGGCTTTTACATTAGTTTTACACTCCAAGTTTCTAGCTGCAGACATGCAGCAAGTCCTCTTCTAAATGCAAACCCCGGAATTCATACGTTTAGAATCCATCATTTACTTTAAAAACCCAAATTCACTGCTCTCAGGCCCAAACTCAGGGCTCCGGAGGGAGGACCACACAGGGCATCTCCTGTTACCAGTGGGATGTGGCTGTAGGACTCGGCTTCCTTCATCACCCCTGGCCAAATCACCCTGCTCCCCACAGGCATCCAAAGCTCTGTGGCTCTGCACAACAACACCCCCCCAGAACTCAAAAGCAAAAGCCATGGTGTTTCCCTTCTGCTTTTTCCGTGCTGTAAAATGACACTGCCCTACCTTCAGACTTCCCTATGAGGTCAGAAGCTCTCTCCCCACCCAGGCCAACGTGATCCCACAAGAACATAAATCCCAAGAAGCACTTTAAGTGAAACACAAAGAGCCACACTGACTTTGGAAACATGAGCATCCCAAGGTGCAAAAAGCCTGAGAGGGTTTGCAAGACATCTCTGAAGACAGAGCAGAGCTGAGCCCTCGTCTCCCACATCAGAAGCAGTCTGTGATGAAAAGAGTGAAAAAAAAGGAAATCACAGGAACATTTGCTGCTGGAAACTGCTGATGGGGAGGGCGCGATGTCTGGAAGGAGCCTGTGGCACACAGCGTGCGCCAAGGAAAGGGATGAGATGTGATATCTCCTCATCCACGCTTGGTGAGAGACACAAAGAGCATCCCTCAGTCTGGGGGGACCCTGGGCACGGTGGTGCCCACCACGAGCACCCTGCACCCCGAGAAGCACCAACCAACCAGTTCGGTAGATTTCAGTTGAAGACGGTGAGGAGGCGGCTCTCTGCAGATGGCATCAATACCAGCTCTGCTGCCAACTCCACGGTGTGTCATCGGTTCTGCTCAGCCTGAAGAGATGCAAATATAGAAAACAATGTCATTGTTGCTAGGATTTTTGGGCTCCGGCTGCCTGGCCAAGCTGAGAGCGTGTGGTGGTGCTGGGGAAGGACAGCCACGGGGAATGGTGTTCTCTCAGATGAAGAGGAAGATGAGTAACTTTCCTAAAGGCTGAGTCCTTTCAGTGCACAAAGGCATTTTCTGAATCAGATTTCAGTTATCAATAACGTTTCTGGCTCCTGTGGGCTTCAAGAGCCTGTGCCTGCTGTGGAGCTGGGGATGGTGACAAGAGCCACTCCAAGCTCTGAACTCACAGAAACATCTCCACCTCAGTGCACAAACCAGCCAGAAATTGGTATTCATAAGGCACCCAATATCCCTATTTACCCCTGAAACACTCCCTCAGTGCCAGACTGGACACGGCTGCAGCAACAAGCAGTGAAGTTCCTTTAGACTCGCTCTTGTCTCATCCCACCGCAATGCCAGCACAGGAGACATGGCACAAGGCAAATGCTCCAGCAGCTTCCAGCATTCCCCCCCTGCCCCAGGCTTGCAGTAATACAAGAGGCAGCCTGGTATTTCCCATACCCCTCAAACCAGCTAGGAATACACCCTCCCACCCTCCAAAACCATGCCAGGAAGGCCATTGCACAGCTCTAGGCACACCAAGGACCTCAGTTTCAGAGCTGGTTAGATTGTGAGGCTCACCATACTCATGGTGCTCTCTGTCTTGAAGAACCTATAGCACCTGCAGGAGTTCTGTGGCTTTTTGGAGCCTGAACCAGACTCTTTCCAGTCCCCATCTGTTGTTGTGGGCAGCACTATCACCCCGCTCAAAACTGGCATTTCTCTCTTAAAAGCTCTGTGCCCAGTGACTACCAGCTCCAAAACTGTTTGGTGGGAGGCACACATCTCTGAGAGGTGATCATAGACTCATGGAATGGGTTGGAAGGGGCCTTGAAGCTCATCCAGTTCCAACCCCCTGCCACAGGCAGGGACACCTTCCACTAGAGCAGCTTGCTCCAAGCCCTGTCCAACTTGGCCTTGATCGCACCCTCCTCGCACACCCCACACTGCCTGGAACATGCCAGGAACATTAATTTCCATTTAATGGACCGCTGATCCCATGCACAGCCTGGGACCAGCAGCCAGAGGCTGCTTTGTCTGGGACCTGACACCATCCCGCTCCACGCACCAGCAACAGGACACAGGGCGGCCCTGGCACTGGGCCGAGAGGATGGGGATGAGGAACAGCCTCGCACAGGAAAGTCTGCGAGTGCTCCAAACATCTGACATCCAGCCCAGCCAGGTTCTCGTCCCTGAAAATACACAACCCTGACCTACTTCCAGGGAATGCGAGCACCCGTTTAAACAAATCCCTGATAAATGAAGGCAAGGAACCATTTCCTCCCTATTTCCTTCCATTAGAAACAAAACACTACCATTAATCACCAATAAAGAAATAAAACCCCTAAACGAGCTGCTAGTGACTGCATGAGGAAGGTCTCTCTCTCCCAGCTCACCATGGACCTGACCTCAGGCACAGCCAGGCTGCCCTGAGCCAAACCATTGCTCTCTCCTGCCTGCACTACACTGAAAACCCCAACCATGCAGAGCTGCCTTCAGGGGTGTGCTGAGGTTAACTGAGGCTCAGCCCCATGGGCACCCCTGCTTTATTACTCCAATTAATTTACTTTTTTTCTCCAATCACTGTTATCTTCTTTTCCCTCCAGGAAAAGCTCATGTGCGAGAGCCCTATAGGGAAAATGGGCTCCACACTGGGTACAAGTTACTCCTGGGGACGTCCCAATTGGACACAGGAGGGGAAAGTTTTCACAAGGAGAACAACCAGCCTTTGGAATAATCTCCCCAGGGAAACGGTAGATTCCCCAGTGCTGGATATTGTTAAGATCCAGCCCAACAGGGTGCTGGGACATCTGGTCTGGGTCACGCTTTGCCAGGTAAGGCTGGTCCAGGTGATCCCCGAGGTCCCTCCCAATTCCATGGGTTTATGAAGTACCAGGGTCCTTTAACGGGAACTGTTGTTTTGCACACCCTGGGGCAGCCTCCAGCCACAGTGACCCCTGCTCCCCGCTCCCCTCTAAAAGCAAACCCCACTTGAGAGACGGCAGCGAGCAAACGCCTCCGTGGCTGCCACAGCGCCCGTGCCCGCAGGGGAAGCAGCCGGTCCCTGGGACACCGTGCTGGAGCAGGGATGTGAGGCAGGCGCTGCTTCGCAGAGCGGGCAAGAATTCTCCGTGCGTTCGCAGGCTTGGCTTCTGGAGGTAACTTCGGGCGGCTTTGCTTTCTCTGAGCGAGATTAGGATGTTATTTGCGCACCACAGGGCTGTTTTACTTAATGGTGCCGGCAAAACACAGCCCACCGCAAAGCTCAGCGCTGGCCATGCTGGATGCGTGCAGCTCGCAGTGCAAGGGGGTGTGTAGGTCTCGTTCCAGCATCAGCACTGCAAAGCGTGCAACAGATTTCCCTTGCCCAGGCAGGGCGGCTGTTAACAGCCATACTGTGGATGCTGAGCGCATGGAGGTGTCCTGGTTTCTGGTCAAAGCAATGCCTGCATTCCCTGTGAAATGGGGGGACTTGCCTCCTTGGGTAAGTGCAGGACAGACCGTGGGGTGCTCGTGTTTCACCCGTGTGGTCACAGTCAGCACAGTTATAGTGGTGTAGGATGGGGCTGATGGCAAGTGCTGCCCTGCTTCATCCTCCAGTCCCACCATACCCAAACTGGGACCACCCCTAGGAGGGGACCTAAAAGGGCACAAGACAAACCCAGGGACATCCCCCCCCACCACCAGCGAGGAGCTCGGGAGCTGCCCTTCAGCTCACACCCCCTGTGTGTTGCAGAGCCCAGACTCGCTCTTAGCCCAGCACGGAGCAAGATGCTTCCTGCTCCGGCGCTTATCTCCGTGGCCAGGCAGCCTGGAGGAAGCCGAACACCCTCACGCCACTGCTCGGTGGCTGCCGGCCAAGGGTGCACTTGTGTTTCACACAAACACAGCGAGGACGGCGGCTCCCATCACGGCCATGGCACACGGGGTCTAGCTCACAGGGTCCCAGCGTGACAGCGAGCCCCTGCAAGCAGCACAGACCACAGATAAGTCGTTCTGACCTGATTTGGCTCTTCTATAATGTAAATCCACATGGACACATCCTGGCGGTCCTGGTCCTCATCCAAAAAGCCTTTGGGGGATGCACTTAGGGGTGCTGTGGGTCTTGCAGCTTGGCAGAGGCAGTGTCTGTCCCTTCCCCTGGTCACCTCCTCACCAGTGCGCCAGAGGATGTCAGCAATGGCTGCAGGGCACAGAACAAGCACAAACTGATGCTGTTGTGTCCTACAGGGACAGCGGGGTCCCTGGATACACCCCTCATCCAAGTTACAAACACCCCCGAATATTGAACTCCTCCCCGATGCACCCAGCACAGCACCCGCTGCACATGGCTTAGCTCCTGTGTGAGAGCTCTCGAGGGGGAGAAAATGACCCAGCCCATGTTGTGTCCTGCATGCCCCATGAATGAGCTTCACAACCCACTGCAGGGGTCCAGCAGCGTGCCCCAAACCTCGGGCAGCTCATGGGATGCGTACCCACAATGCTTGCTGTAGCACACGTAAGGATTCTGCATCAACTACGCACCAAGTCCCTCCTCCCGAAAAGCAAGGCTTGCTCTCCTAGCACAGGAGCCACTTCCCTGCCATAAATGTCCAACTTGGGCCTATAAACCTTCCTGGGAAATCAGCTTAGCATTGCTCAAGCACACAGCAGCGCGTGGCTGTGATACTAAATTCACTCCGAAAGAAGATGCACCGTACCTCCAACTGCTACAGGGGGGTTTGGTTCTGTCTCATACCATTGGGTCACCCTGGCACAGGATGACTTCCCATAGAGGCCAGCAGACCCCAGCATGTGCTGCTGAGGTGTTCCTTGAGGACATCCCTGGGGACAAGGCACCAGAGCGGCTGTCCCTGCCTACGCACACAGCATCACTGCATCGACTGAAGTGTTTTTGCAGACACACTAAAAGGCAGAATGGGAATGTCAGGAGGAGACAGGCTGTGGCTGGGATTTGACATGTGAGGTTTCCACGTGTGAGCAATACAGGGATGCACCCCGAGATGCTGCAGTAAACCTTTAGCAACCAACCATAAGCAACAGATGAGCACAAGCCCCTCAGCCCCCCAGACCTTGGCTGACAACTCACAGCTAGAAATAGAGGGGAATTACCAAGTAAATTAAGCTGGAGTTGTTTATTCCATTACAATACCCACTCACAGGGCATGCAGCCCTACAAGGGGACCCAGGCACTGGGATGAGGGGATGAGAGGCTCTCAGCATCCCTCGTCCCAGTCCCACTGGTGTTTCGCACCCTGCAACCACCCCGGGGGCATGAAGAAATGCCAAGACCATGTTGAACCTCGATAAGGTCGGCAAGTAGGAAACGGAGCCGAAATCCTCGAGTTTCATAAGGGGGTTTGACAATAGCCCAGAGAGTTGCCAACTTTCCTTTCAAGTGACAAGTGCGCTCGGAAACTTCAGGCTCGCTGCGAAGGAAAGAGCTCAAAAGAAAAGAAACTTTGTCAAAAGCGGGAGTTTTGGGCTGCTTTGCTGAATTCCACTCGTGGGATCATGAGAAATATCCCCTTGCTGTGACTGAGCTGGGGGCTGCCCTTCCTTGTCCCCAGCCCAGGAGAGAGTAAAGGAAATTGATAGAATGAAATTCAAAAGCAGAGGGAAAACGCAATGTTTCTGGATAGATATTTAGGCTTTGCTATAAGCCCCTGATGCAGCAGCTCCCATTGCAGAAGGGATCTTTTTGCATTTCAAAGTTGGGATTTTTCAATGCAAATGCTGCCGAGCAGCCCCAGGCGGGCCCTGCCGTGGGGCTAAGGGCTCCCTTGGCTCTGCTGGCCACGAGCCATGGGGTTTGCTCCTGGAGAAACCCTCAGTCCTGCTGCAGGATGGGATGGAGGTGAAAATCCTCCAAGGAGTTTGTTCAGGGAGGTGCGTGGGTGAAGCCATTTCTTGTCCCAGACGGAGATGGGGAGCCCTGGAGGTCGCACCACCCTGCTGGGGAAAGGGCAGCATTAAGCCCAAACCTTTGTCTAGCAGTAGAAATGAGTGAAAAAGCAGCATATTGGGAGCTGAGCTCTGCAGTGGGTTTGTGCCTGAAGAGGGGCTGCAGAGACCCAGCTCCAAAGTGCCAATAAAGCATTTGGGCCCAAACAGACCTGATGCACAGGTCCCAGAAACTTCCCTGAGCAAACTTGCTGGAAGCTGGGTACCTTGAATGACCTTGATTTTGGGCAGATCCATCAATGGCCACAGCATCCCCATCACCCCCAGCAGTACCGGGGTCCCATCCTGCCCCTTCCAAAGGCAGCAAACAGTATCCCCAGCCCTGGCAATTAACGTCTCCACGGGTCACTGTGTTTGCAAAGCATTTGGGATTTGCATTTGATTAAAATGAAGTGCTAGGAAAATAAAGGCATTAAAAGCAGTTCCTTAGTGCAGCTGGGCCAGGGTGAGGTCCATGGCGCTACCGATCCAAGGGGAATAGCATGGATAGGAGGACAAACCCCCACATGTGATGTAAAAGGGGGCGAGGGCTGGGGCTATAGCAGGGGCTGTGACCTGGGCAGGCTGAACACCAGCCAAAGCACACCTGAAGCGCTCCAGACAGCTCCCAGAGCTTGTTTGGTTTTGTCCTCCCCGCTTCAGCACAGGATTTGTGTATGGAAAAAACATGCCAGGCGCATGACAACAGACCTGCTCCATCTGGATAAACAGTTAACGGAGCAGGCAGAAGAGCTGCTGCTCCGGAACAGCTGCTGGGACAGGAGGCAGCGGCAGAGGAGACGGAAAACGGGATGGGAGGAAGGAAGCGCTCGAGCGTGGGGATGTGGGAATTGGCAGTGGGAGAAGGCCCTGCGTGAGCTGAGACCCCCCCCCACACTCCTTGCACTGCCAGGGAGCCCCTGGGCTCTGATGAGCCTCTTCTCTGGAGCATCCTAAACCCGGGTGCTGGAGCGATGCCCCTGCCCCAAACGTGGGTGCCCGGCTCATGCCACAGGACCAGGCCAAGGGGGTGCCCCACAGCAATATGAGGGAGATGGCAGGAGCCCCTGCTCACACACTGTCCCCCCAGGAGCTCAGCTCCCTGCGGCTTACAGGAGGGTTGGTGCTGGGGACAGCTGCACCCACCACCCTGAGGTAGGTCCCCTTTCAGAGGCTTCAGGCTGGGGCAGCATCCTAAAAAGCTGCATGAAGAATCAGAGCTCTAGAAAACCTGCTCACCGGGAGAGCTGGGAGTGGGAATGGGAGATGCAGGGTGGGAGGCGATGCTGGACCCTCTGGAAGCAGAGGGAGAGCTCACACAAGGCAGCACTGTGTATCCCACCCTAGGCAGGACATCACCAGGGGTATGGGCTCCCTGCAAAGGACATTCAAAGGAGGGAATGGCCCTTTTCCATCCCTACTGATTAGATGGGGCTTAGGCCTATTCCAGACACCAGAACCAGCTGCCTGCTCTGGCAAGCCTGGATTAGCTTCCCCCAGAATGATGCAAAAAGGCCACGTTTCACCAAAAGGGAAGTTTTCCAGCAGAAAACTAGCGGCCATTGAGCTGCCTGTCCCCAGACCCACACCCTGGACCCCTCACCAGAACTCCTGATGCCCATCAGGGATGGTTTCCCTGTGGTCAGAGCACAGGAATCAGAGTTTCCACAGGAACTGGGCAGCTCCCAGCCTTGCACATTGTTTGCTCTAGGACAGGCCCAGCACCTCAATAGTGGCTTTTCTTAAGCACATCCCCAGGGACAGGGAGGTTCACATTGCTGGGAAGGAGCTGGAGCCTTGGCATCAGCTCCCCCTCTCCCCAGACACCCTGCAGCAAAGCTCTCGATGGGAACAGCTCTGCAGGATGAATGGGACGGAGCCTTTCCCACCTGCAGTGCCAGGATGCATCCCAACACACTTGTGTCCACCTCACTACAACCCACAGTAGTTATGGGGACACTCACTTCAGTAGGTCTCAAATCTACCTCCCGAAGGAAAACTCTGAAGCTCAGACTGGATCTTGCCGTGACGTGGACGATGAGGAGCCGTTCCTGAGCTCACAGCCCTCCCGGCACCTCTCCCATCCTTCCTCTCTCATCTGTTGCACCAGTAGGAATATAGTGCTTATTCCCACCACGTGGCAGGGACGTGACCACACAGCCCTCGCTCCATGTTAGATGTGCTCATGTTCCCATTACATATCTCCAGTGCTACGTACCTGGGTCATTATCGTTAATAAACGCTCATTTATTAATGATTTCTATCTGATTCACTAAATCCCAGCAATGCCACCGGCAGGAGCAGCAGATGCTCCAGGTGGGTCAGTAGGAGTAGGAAGCATCACAGCATCACAGCAGTAGGAAGCATCACAGATGGCTCCAGTCTCAAGATCCAGGCAGTGGAAGTGCCTGATGAACAGCCTGGATTGATGATAAAACTATGAAAAGATTTATTAACCCTTTGAGAATTAACCTATGATAGAATTGGGCAAAGAGGGATGAGAGCTCGCTCTGAAACTTCCACGTTGGAAAAGGCCACCAAATGTCAACGTTCCCAGGGAAGATTAGGGGGAAAAAAAAGCCGTTCAGCTTTGGCCAAACCGTTGTATTTCTGCCAAATCGCTTTGTTTTCTTGGTGGTGTTTCAGAGCGTGGTTACGGAGCCCAATCTAAAGCCAATTCTTTCCAAACAAGCGTAACTTTGCAAGCAAAAAAGATGTAAATATTTGCCCTGAGGCAGTGAAAAAAGGCTGCTCCAACACTGTCAGGCTCTTCCCTCGCTCCGGCTCCCCCACCCAGCGTGTTTTGATTCTGTTTTTAGGAGACATCAACAGCTGGAGAAAGCTTTTGGATTTTCCAATGGAAAAGAGCAGGAGGGACGCTGCTTCTACAAGTTCCGCCTATTAGCGCCTGGCTCGCCGGGCCCTCGGCTGCTGGGAATTTTCCGTTGCTGGAAACCTTACCTCTGAGAAGCGGAGGTTTTTCCTGCCGACACACGGGTCGGCAGCTCCCTGCACACAACCCTTCCACCCAGCGGGAGCCCTTGCTCCTGGAAAGCTCTTTTCCACCCGACGCAGCCTGGTTTGCTCTGACCGCAGGCAGCGGAGCAGCGGGAAAGCCAGACCAGCGCTCAGCACTCCAGCCCTTCCTGCTTACGCGCCCCGGCGCGGCTCCATCCCTCCCAGATGTGCCTGTGCTCCAGATGTGCGGCACCACGGCAACCAGCAGCAGCCCTTGTGGGTGTCCATGGAGCTGGGGTCAGGGACATAGAATCACAGAAACACCCTGGTTAGAAAAGACCTTTTAAGACCCTTAAGTCTGACCATTACAGCAGCACTGCCAAGTCCACCTCTAAACCATGTCACTTGTCTACACGTCACGTAAATACCTCCAGGGACGGTGACTCCAGCACTGCCCTGGGCAGCCTCTTCCAGTGCCTGAGCATCCTTTTGGGGAAGACATTTTCCTAATATCCAACCTAAACCTCCCCTGGTGCAGCTTGAGGCCATTTCCTCTTGTCCTGTTGCTTGTTACTTGGGAGAAGAGACCCCACCTCACTGTAACCTCCTTTCAGGCAGCTATAGAGAGCAACAAGGTTCCCCCTGAGCTTTCTCTCCTCCAGACAAACCCCCCCAGGTACCCCATCCGACTTGTGCTCCAGACCCTTGACCAGCTCCATTGCCCTTTGTTGGACCTGCTCCAGAGATTCAGCAGGGATTCTGCAGTAGAATAAGACACGGCTCATGCTACAGCAGATCCCAAAGAGCTTGAACTTCAGGCCTGATTCAGCAACTCCAGCACAGCGCTTGGGGTCAGCACGTGCACAGGGCTGCAAAACCTCAGCAATGCTGCTAAACCCAGCCTTGTTTTATGAAGAATTTAAGGGTATTTATGTTTTTTTGCAAGCAGGAACACGCTCACCACCTGCCAAATGCACCGCATTGATCAAAACCACGATTTTCAACACATTAAATATTTAAAAGCAACACCAAAGCTGCGGGACAATAAGTAACAACAACATTGGGGTGAAATAAGGAGGAGGTTTCACTTAATTCTTCTGTTGCCAGCGTGCACCAAAGTAAGGCCAAATCCTGGAAGCCTGCTCCCTGCCTCCAGCCGGTCCTTGTCACCAGCACCATCACCCAGGATCCTGTAGAAGAAAAGCCGTCCTTCATGCTGCACTGCAGCCCCTGTGCTAATCCTAGGAGCTGGGCCAGTTCCTGCTGCCTGATGGGCACATGAGGTCAATATCCCAAACCCACTAATTTGGGGAGGTTTTATGCATGGAGGGAAAGCATTCCGTGAGAAAACCCCTCGGTGTATCTGCGTCATTCCTGCTGATGCTCTATAGGGACATCATTGTCCCCAGCCCTTCCCAGGGACCTCGATGCAAACCACGCCGTCCCCAGCCCTGCCACCACGGGCACAACCGTTTTAAGGGTAAAAGCCAGAAAGCAAAGCTGTGCCAAGGAGCTGTAGCTGAGCAGGCTGGTTTGAGGCCATTGCCTGCAGAAAATCAGTCCAGGGGAGGGAGGGTTTTCCTGAATCAAGAAGGGTGACGAGGGCACAGGACCAGGGCCGAGTTTTTCTCTGGATTTTCTTTTAGGTGGCAGAGAAATCTGACAGCACCAGAAAGGAGCTGGTAAAACAAATAGGTGTGTCCAGCAGCAAAAGGGCCGTAGCTCTAGCAATGGGACAGGCCCTGCTGACAAGAGGCTGCACAAAGGACCTTCTTTTAGAGATGAAAAGCAGTTTATGAGCTGGCAGGGCTCCCTGGGAAGGCGCTGGGGCTGCCAGCGTGGCCCTGGGAGGCAGGAGCTAAAAAGCCAGGATGGGGGGGAACAGAGAATCCTAGAATCACAGAACAGTTTGGGTTGGAAAGGACCTTAAGATCATCCAGTTCCAAACCTCCTGCTATGGGCACGGACACCTCACGCTAACCTGGTGCCTGCAGCATCCCCTGGGGCCGGAGCTGCAGTGCGTTTCTGGGAGGCCCATGGAAATGGGGTGTCATACAGGGGCTGCTCCCCAGGTCATGGGAGGGTCCCCAAAGGGATGGTTTATTTTGGGGATCCCCCCAAGCTCTGCTTACCAGGATGTTGTGTTTCTGGTGTCACCATTTGCACTTGCAGCCTGGGGCTAATGCTTGCTAGCTTATAGAGGTGTCCAAAGGCTTGAATGCTGCCTGAGCTGAATGCCACCCTCAAGCCTTCCTCGCTCCCATCCCAGGCACCTGCAAAGGGAGAGGCAAAATGCTGCTGGAGGGTTTTGCAGCCACTCAGAAAGCCCTGAAGGCAGTGCCCAAAGCAAGACCATGAATAACAGGTGTTGACCAAGACCTGACCATTACACTGCATCTAGGGGTGCAGCATCCCCCAAGAGCCACAGGCCCCTGTCTTGCCTTCCTCCTCCTGTGTCCCCTGCAGAAAGTGGGGTCTGGCTCAGCAAAACCTCCTGGGACATCCAACCCAACACAGGAGGTATATGTGAGCCAGAAGCTCGGCTGAGCCACCGGAGTTGATCAGAGGGACAAGCTGCACGGTGGCGAGGGCAGAGCAAGGCTGGGGAAGCCAGCAGCTCGATGCCGGGGGACTGGTGGTGGGACACAAAAACCAGCTTCTGCCCAGAGACATTCACGCTCCGGTTGAGTTTTGCTGCAGATGAGGGCTCCCCAGGACTGAACTGAAGCACTCCCAAGCTGGGGCTGAGCTGCAGTCATCTCTTTTAACTTATCCAAGACTAAGAAAAGATTAGTTTGTAATTAAAGCCATGGATCAGCACTGACAACAGCATGACTGCAGCCACTTCACACCACATGAACACGCCTGCAGCTGACTGAGGACAAGACTAGCCCAAACCTCACAAGCAAGCAAATCTCTGTTTAGGGCTAGCCTGGGACCTTAAGGGGTATTTGGGAGAACAAGCAAGTGGTGATGCCTCTCCAGCACTGCCGCTCAGCACTGCACTGGTGAGGAGTAGCCCGCTGCTTTCTAGGGCGATTCAAAAGCAGGGAAAGAAAGCTCCTCTTGCTCAGGAGCCCAGGAATAAGACACGTATAGCAAAGGGCAGAGCAGTCCCAGCAATGACACACAAGGGGGCTGCAACTCGGAGGAGCTGCGGAGCTGCTTTTAGAATCAAAGAATCAAGCAGGTTGGAAGAGACCTTTAAGATCATCAAGTCCAGTCATCCCCCAGCACTGCCAAGGTCACCACTAACCCATGTCACTGAGGACCTCGTCTACACGGTGTGTGAACACTTGCAGGGCCGGTGACTCCAGCACTGCCCTGGGCAGCCTCTTCCAACAGTGAATGAGAGGAGGAAAAGGCAGTTTTTCAGAGCAACACAAGGAAGACAATCGTTAAAGGCAAGGAGACATCATTTAGAATCCAGCAGCATATCCACAATTGACCCCGTGGAGGATGAAACGCTCTTTTTTTTCTTTAAATATTAACATTCAGAGTATGAAGGAACAAAGACATCTTAAACAAAGCCAAAGGGAATTGGTGGGGAGAAAAAAGCCCAACCTGATACTCCAGGGAGCATAAACCCCAAGGTATGGGGGTATTTCTGAGAAACCATTGCCATTTTTTATTAATGAGCTTTCCGTGGGTGGTTTGTGCAAAGCAGAAGGGTAAGAGACGCAGACACGACTTATTCTCAAAACGAAAGGTCTCCTGACTCAACGCTTCTCCTGACTCAAGAATTCATCTTTGTGTTTTCTGCCTTCTCCAGATCCTGCTGGATGCAAGACAAAGCTGTACAATTTGTGAACTTCCTATCAACAGAGCAGGCTGTTTAGGCTCCAAGGCAACAAAAGCAAGTTAAAGCCTCCTCTGAAATGCTTAACTACATATGCTTACCGTTGCACCTTAATCCCAGATTTAATTTAATCTAAGCACAGTGATGAACTGAAGCCCTACGCACTACATATACATATTGAAGTCCCCCTTTTATAGGTATTCTATAGAAGATGACTTATTAGAGAGTGAAAAATCTTTATAGGATGCTTTTACTAATGAGAAAGCGTAAGGGGAAGCCTTTTCTGTCATTCCTCAGGCATTAATATAGGATCAGTCACTCAGAAACTCAGACTGAGCTTCAACAACATGCAGTTGATGGCAGGAACTGCACTATAACCCCTTCCAGGATTACAACCCCTGCATGCACTACAATCCCCACCTGCAAAGCCCTCCTAGAGCAATACTCTGCCACTGTCCAACAGTACAGAAATAACTTGGTCCTATAGTTTGTGGAAACTTACTGGGTCTGGTTAACAACACACAGGGAATATATATTTAAATAAAGTAATTACCAAAACATGCTGTGCATCACTTCACCTCTTTTCACTTTGTTTTGCCTTTGTCCATGTTCCTGATGCGGCAGCAATGCCAGTGGATGAGCAGAGCAGCAGCTCCTTTGGAGTCCAGTAAGAGGTTTTGTTGGTTTCTAGAAACTGTATGTGGCTGAGGAGGTTAAAACCTTTGGGGGGGCTGAAAGGCAGCAAGGTAAAAGCTGAGCTCCAAACCCAGCCCCACAGAGGTGCATTAAAGATAACGGCAATTACCCATCACAAAGAGCTAAAAATCTGGAATCGGATGATCTTTAAGGTCCCTTCCAACCCAAACCATTCTATGAATAATTTTACATGTCAGATATTAAGCACAACGGAGTAAGAAGGTATGATGTTTAGCAAGACCTTCCCAACACCTCCTGGAAGAGAGCAAACCATCCGAGAGCAGCAAGCCCGAGTGCCAGTTCTCCCTGTATCCCTAAGGAAGCACCATGCATCTCATCTCTGCCGAGAGAAGGAGCCATAAAACACACCTTTGCGGGGGACTTGCAGCAAGGCACACAGATGCACTAAAGCAGGTCACAAAAGTAAGAGACAACTGAAAATGTGTTGCTGTAGTCACTGCTCAGAGCCATCAGAGAACATAATCAAGCTCACCACAATTAGCCAAACCTCAGTCCTTTGCAGGTAGGAATGGGGAACACTCCCCAGCAGTGCTGGTGAAGAGAGGCGCATCCACTGCCGGATGTGGTCCACACCATGCCTACAAAATGGAGCACCTCATCTAGCAGTCACTCACGTGCAAATACAGGTCTCAAAACGGCTTGGAGTAAGCATGTCTGATGCTGCAGGTGCTAGGAGATGCTAACAAAGTGCTTTGGAAATAAGCCTGGGAGAGAAGGTACCACTGACAAATATTTGCAGGCACTTTAATTTTATATTCCTTTGGTTTTAATAAAACTGACTTTTTCCCTGCAAGACAAGCTTAAATATTTGTTATTTGCACTGCAAATGTTAACAACAAAAAAAAACCCCAGTAATATTTATGAGAAGTCAGACAGTGAAATGGGGAATGGATGCAAGAAACCAGCATTAAAAAAAGAGAATAAAAACAATTAAAATTGTCAGGAAAGCATTTGTAAGGAGAAACTCCCCAGCAAAATCTGTAACACTTAGGTGGAAAGATTTCTGCCTCCAAGACAGTCTGGTTTTCCTTTCTCTAACTTCTTCTCCCCGTGTTCCCTAAATCTAAACAAACATTCTCAGCCCTTGAATATAAAAAGAATGACTCGCTAAATGCTAAGGACCACTCCAAAACTGAGATTTCCATCTATTTAGCAGCAATGCTTGTTGATGTTTCCAGTTGGAGGAAACAGGTTGGGGGGGGGGGGTTAAAGGGTTTCTTTCTCCTTAGACTGTATACTCATTTATGAGCCCCACCACAATGTTGCAGCCTGGGTTTGAACTGGATACCAACTTATTATTTTTTATGATTATTATTTAGGAGGTAAAAATCAGGCAAGATTACTGCAGAATAAACCCAGTTCAATTAGACCTAACCATCATGGAAAGAATGAGCTTTAATCTTACTTCCTTTACCTCTTACTTAATTCCTTCCCTATTCATAGCGGATTTCTCTCTTATTCACTTGAATCGGAATTGAGTTCTGTGATTGAAATTCAGAGGTGGGCCAGATTGCCGTTTCCCATACAAAGCCCAGCACAGTTCCTGTTTTTCCAGGCCATTTTACCAATGCACATTTAGTTATTATCCAGCCTGATCTCCCGAAGTGTTGAAAAGTGTCCCCTTTACATATATTAATTTGTTTTCCAACATTCTAGTAGCTTTGCCTAAAGACCAGGTCATTCTTTTCATAGACTCCCACGGCTGTGGCTGTTGTTTGTTCCCTGGAAACAGGGTAGGCTCCTTGTGCTGGTGGTTTCCTCAGCTGATATCCAACATGACTCACTTCTGGCCACAAGAAACCACATTCATCATTAAAAAGGGAAAGTACTGAATCAGATTATCGGAGCCTTGCTCTGTTCCAATGTGCCCATATTTTATAGCAGGGCACCTTCATGGATTTGCAGATGGTCAGTGCAGGTTTAAGATTATAAACAGGGCAGGTCTTGACCTAATGGGACATTGCAGCCTCATTTGGACCTCTTGGAAGAAAAACATTTTTAATTAACTTGTTCTGGAAAACAGTGTTTCACAAACACGACGGTTGTGACCTCCCTTACATCTCAGTGCCTGGGACCACACTAAGTTTAACAGCAGATTAAACTGAACGTGTTTGATTTACCACTGTCATGGGGGATGTTCCCCACTCTCCCACAGCTTCACAACCATACTAATTTGTATTTAATAAAATTACCTAATTAAGCATTCCCTGAGCAGGCGGAACCAGGGGAAACAACTTGCAGCTTTAGGTAAATACAGGAAGACGTCAACTTGCTCACACTTCCCTGAACAACCCTTCTCTCAAGCCAAACCCAAGGTAAATAAGCTTCTACACTGAGCCATTAGACTAGGTAGGCACGAGCACCTCCACTGATAAATGCTACTAGCTAAAATCAAGAGGTACCAAGACAAATCTCAGCTTCACATGAGACACCTGCAGCCCCAGATGCATGTTTCAGATGTGAAAGTAAACACAGGCACTGAAACCAGTGTATATCCATGGGAAACCTTCATTTTTAGGATAAGGCCACTGGAGTGTATGCAGCAGGGCTTGAATTTAAGCGATGACTCCAGAAGTACGTATCATATGTAGTTCAATACAGTATCAGATATATACTGACCGCATGAAGAAAGTTTTGCTTACAGGCGCAGCAACTGAAGACACCCAAGAAAGCCTCTGGCTCTCCCTGCAACTCCAAGCATTCACCACTCAGTGAGGAGAGGAAAAAAAAGCAAAAAACCAGACATTGTGTTGTACGTTTTTGTTTTTATAGAATTTTTACAATATATTTCTCTTCATTTGCATATTTTACCCACATCTGTAGCTTTCTTTTTACATGTTGAACTGAACTGGAAGAAATCTAAAGGCCTGATATATTTTAAACAACTGATAAAAATTGCAAAGTATTAAACCCGTAAGAAAAGAAATTATAAAATTCTCTTTGTTAAGTGTTTAATGAAAGCAAGTCAAATGTATTATTAGGAACAATATGGTTTGACTTAAACACATCATCAGGTGATTCAGGCAGGACAACTTCTGTTTTTGTTATATTAGGCACATTTTTTCTGCATACCTGTTTTTCCCAGACAGTTTTATACTACTCAATAGTATCATCCACATCCACTAGAACCGCTGCAGGATTCTCAAAATATGATTGACCATGAATATTCATTATTGGTATTTGCTTCCTTTCTTTATAACTATCAGAAGGAAAAAAAAATATTAATAATCAGTGTTTCCTGACTCTTAAAAAATCCATAATGAATGAGTTGTAAGGCAGCAACAGATTCAGTGTCAACTCAGGTCGCAGTCCTTCAGTTCCATCTAGTGGGTAGAGATTATAGGTAGTGGACACTGCTCCTAGACAGTCCCTTTAGGGCAAGGCGACTGACTCATGGGGCCAGTTACTGCTGGTAGAGTAAGTTACAGTGGTACACCTAAGTAGGGAACACTGGCCATTCCTGTGTCATCCTCGCAGCCTCATGTCTTTAAACAGAGAGCAAAAAGACAGTCTACTGGGGAAAAGAAAGTGACTATGCTAGAGCCATGAGAGGTTCTGGGAAGGGTTTATTTACAGTCTTCATCCCTGATGTGAAAAAACAAAAAAGCCTTCTCTGACTAACACAGGCAGATCTCAGCAGCATGCTACATGCCTTAGCAAATCAGCCCATTGCATTTCCCTGACCACGTAGCCATGGATTCACACTGAGGCAGTGAACAGAAGTCCTATTGCTCCAGAAGAGCAATTTCAAAATGCTCACCTGCCCATCAGTTTGACTCCCTGAAGGAGACTAAAGAGTGTCTCATTTTGGTGGAGCAACTCCCTGATCCCAGAATCTGCTCACGCTGTTAGGAACTGTGGGAACAGTTGCTCCTCAGAGATCTCTCAGACAGCCCTGCAGTGAGATTGCAAACTCCAATACGTTACTCAGATGTGGGAGCAAAATGAACCACGTGTTAAAGGTGTGCCCCAACTCTGATTAAGTCCCTTCCCATCACAATCTCATTCAGGAAGGAAGGAGGGCTTTAACCTTCAATTATACTCAAGGAGGGGGTTCAGAGCAGTATCTCTCTGCCTCCTTTCAGACTTTGATAAATGGTACATTTTCCCTGAATTCTGGCATTCTCATTTGCCAAGAGGGCCACTCCGCTCCTGAAGGCAATGGCTTCAGCATAGTGCTGCTTGGTTGTCAGTTTTAAGTCTTTCAGGCAGAATAATAACATTCTGGTTCAAGCTGATCTGAAGCAATGTTCACTTTGCACTCACCTGCCTGAACAGAATTCAAATCATCTCTAACTACAGCACTAGATGCCATCCAAGAAAAGGGGATATATTACTGTACATTTCCCTCTCAGGGGAAGATTGGACCACCCTTAAAATTCCAGCCCCAGCAAGTAAGACCATCAATTCAGAGGTCATCCCCCAATGCAGTGCTCCTGTACACATTGCACATTGACATCTAGGCACCCCTCCCCTTTTGGACAAGCGAGGTCCTTGGGCAAGCATACTCCTTTCTAAGAGAGCCACTGCCTTTATACAACCTGTATTCAGTTATTACTGAAGCTTTTGGGTCCCTTTCTTCCATATCCTGATGTTGATGAAGGGAAGAAGAAAAAATTTAGCATAAATTTCTCTGCATTCATACCTGACAAGACCATACTGTCTAATGGTATATAAAATGCACCCCAAAATGCTTTTTTGTTCTTTATAATTCTTTGGAAAGGGAATAACCAGCATAGTTGAGCAGGAAGAAAGCCAATTTATTTCAGCACAGAAGGTCTGCAATTGATTCCATGTTCACTAGGAGTAATGCAGTTATTGCTCTGTATGGTAAGACTTGATTGATCATTAACCCCCACCCTGAGTGCTGGGAGTCTGGGTTCCCAGCATTGCCAAGAAGGACCTCCCAAGCCACTAGTATTGAAATAATTGGAAGAAAAAAAGCTTCATTAACAATTTCTTGTAAAGTTGTGATCTTTGAGAAACATGTAAGTTCCTCCGTTCTTCATCTTACCACTGCTTTGTAAATGGAGGCTGGCCTTTGCTCTCCACACTAGAATGATGTATTGGAGATAAGGTAAGAAGAGATGATCCAGCTGATCAAAGAACACGAGACACAAACTTGTTGCCCAAGGATGCTCTGGAACTGGAATCCTTTAACTGCTATCTATGCGAATCACCCAGAATTTGTTTTACAACCTGCAGTTTAGCGAGAATTAAAGTCCTTTTTCTTGGGTAGTAGCCTTCAAAGCAAAAGCAAACATGACAGGATTCAAGTGTGGACCATTTCTGCATCAGCCCACCAGATTATGGTTTGCCTGTCTCACTTCAACTACATACAACAGACACTGTCGATGCCATCACTCCGAGTCATTTCCATGTCAGGTTCCATCAATCAAGTTTCCCTGGGAGCAGATGATACCAATGCAGGGGCCTTCCATTCTCAGCTACCTTCTTCCATTTACTTCCTCTGGGTAAAAAAAAAGTATTGTTCGGTTTACTCTAACATGCTACAATATGTGCATACATAACTGTAGGCGACGCGTGAGTTACTTCAAGATGTGCTTTTTCATTGAAGTGCGCTTTTACTTTTACAAATTCTACATCAAGGTGGAAGGAAGGAAGGAAGGAAGGCAGGCTGCAGAGTGCTCATACACTGAAGCTGAAGGAACTTTTCCTGAACGGAGTTAAGATGTTCGTTCCAATGTCCTATGGACAAACTACTCTATCCCATGCACTCCGGCCTGAGCCAGTATTAAACATTCCAGAAACTTGTTGATTTGTTTGGATAGTTAATGGCAAGGCTGATAGCAGCAATGTTTTTCAGGGCCTAAAAGAGAGAAGGAAAAAACAAAGTCGTGATTCTGCTAATCCAAAATGAAAGAAAACCTTGTATTAAACAGAAATAAATAACCACCCTGTTCCTAGCTGGTCCTCTCATGGCAGTGCAACAATTGTCATGTACCCAGGCAGTTCCAGCAAGGCAACTGCATTTCCAGCTACTGAAAGACCAGCCCCCATGCCCATTCCCACGTTTTGGCAGTTTGGTAAACCAGGTATATATACCTGATGACACCCAACAGCCTCTTTGTGGCACATCAGCTGACTATTAAAGGAGAACATTTGTGCGTAGTTCATTCACGTATTTCAGAGGCCTTTCATGGTACTGTAAAGTCAAAGTACATTTATCTCTACTTTATACAACTCCACTGGGCAGTCAGAAACCATTCATTATTTCTGCCTGCCAGAAAGATATGGCAAAACCACACAGCACTGAGGTTGTGCAAGCCTATTACCTGTGCTGTGCAGCGATGAAGATGATCTTCAGTATTTAAGGCAAGCAGATACTCCTGTATAGATCCAAGCTCCTGCAAGAAAGCACACCAACACTTCTACTAAAGATATCATCCTACTAATTAACATTAAAATGCTGATCATTACAGTAGTCCCCATGAACCAAAGATATCTGAAACTACACATAAGACTCTCCCTGACCAGAACACAGTTTGTGACCACAGATCAGTCCATTAAAGACCATTTCTACGTAATGTGCAAAACCAACTCAAGGAAAAGCACATTTAAATACCTTTAATTATTAAATCAGCATTCCTCTCAGAAGAAAGAGTGGCTTTAGGGCTTGCTGCCTTAAGTGCATAAGAAGGAGTCATGACTATTACATAAGGCCCCACAATGGATATGGCAACAGTATGCCCCTCTATTAGAATTTGCTACCAGACTCCACAAGAGAAAGTTTTTAATGTGTCTGAAGCATTTAATGGTTCTAAAGCTCTGATGAACTTTGCCAAGATACAGGAAAACTACCTGTAATTTAACACTGAACTATGTATCATTCTGGGCACTGGGGAGAGGAGGGATGCAAGTACAGGAACTGCTTACAGTAACTCTGTTTTCTGTAACAAAGAAGAGTTCTGCAAGTGCGCGATGAAGAGGAAGAAGAATCCCAGGCTTGGCTATGTCATGACACAAGTTGTTTTCCATATGGGTAAAAAGCTGCCAAAGTGGCTTCAGCAAGGTAAGGTCACAGTCCCTGAAAAAAGGAATTCAAATGAAGTAGTGAGTAACCATGACCTTATGCCTGCTTCTGGGAAGGAAAAAAACCCAACACAGAACCCCAAACAAATTCAAGAGAACAGAACCATACAGTTTTAACAGATGCATCAATGAAGGAAGAGGCACAAGAATTACTCTAAAATTTAAATTCAGTCAAGTGTTTCAGCACAATTAATTTCATTCTGAATCGGTGGAGAAAACCTCACATCTGTGAATGTCTAAATGACTTCCGTAAAACTTAAGTGGCCGCCTGAAATGAGGACTTTAAAATAACTATATCCATCACTTTGCAAAATGCTGTAGCTCCACTGAGGTTATCCAATACTGCACTACAGCACTAAGCAGGTGATGCCCTTGTATAGTGCAGACAAAAACTGACCTATAGCTTTAAAAACGATTCCAACCCTGCCTCCTTCCTACTCTTGAGTTAAAGCCAACTAACCCAAATGGTACTTACTACATGGATAGGATGACAAATATTGGGGGGGGGGAAGGAGAGAAAAGGGGAAACTCAATTTCAGAATTTATCATCAGATTAACACAAGAAAAATATTAAATAATACAAGCACAATAGAGACTTGGCCTTTCAGCAATTAAATTTGTTGTCCACATGACAAAGATGACATTTGCTGATGAAAATACCTAAGGGAACTTGAAAAAATAAATCCATGATTAAAATCTCAAAGCCAGGTTTTCAGACTTGGAGGCAGATCAGTGTATCTAAAGTCTGCAGAGAACCAAATGGTTTTATGTAATTGTGCATTCTTATCACAGCATGTAAATATACTTTTTGACTTCCCTTTATCAAAGCAAGCTAGTAGGATGCTGTTCTTTTAATGGTTTTGCTTATTCTGAACTGAAAAGGTATAACCAGGTAAGTGTCAGTGTTCCAGCATTCTTGTCTGTTTCCAGTATTTCTATTGAGTTAATGTGACTGGGAACATCTGCAAAACACTAAGAGCTCAACACTGTTTTGAATGTGTATTTTCATGAGGAATACCCATGCCATACATACATAAGCATTAGTATACCTATCTCTTCTAAAACTCAATTGCAAGCTTAGTGGTACAACTGAAAACAGTAATTTTAAAGTTATTTACTTTCTAGAGAAGCAGATCATCATTTCACCAGTTGTTTATTCCATCTTCACCTTAATCCTGAAGTACTACTAATAAAGTAAATTTCTAGAAAATTAACTGAAATCTCTTCTTTGTCCTGTTTTGGGGTGACTTGGTTTCCTTTAAAACAACATTTGAGTTCATTGGACCTTTGCAGAAAGCCCCCCCCCCAAAAAATAAATAAAAGAATGGTTTCAAAATAACCCTTTACAATAAATATCTATCAGGCACTGTGAATTGTATCCGAAAGGCAAATTATCTACTTCAAATCATATCAGCTTAGTCACTTTTTCTTCTCATGCTGTTTTCCTTTTAGTGCACATCACGGAACAGTCCACTCACCTCTGGGCACTGCACTGCACTATCTTCAAGAGCAAGTGGATAGCCTTCAAACGCTGGTGGCCGGTCTGACGGCACGCTACCCCAACCTGCCATTCCCAGATTTTGGCCAGTGGGAGGTGAGGAACTACCCTTTCCTCAGACAGCATCTGCTTTAGAATTTCAAACCCTGGAGAAAGAAAATCAAGTAAAATTCAAACAGCTGTTACTTTTGTAGGGACCCATTCTGTTCATATAGTCAGTTCTCTCTTCTCCATATAATAAATACTGATCTGGCAAGCAAGAAATACCAAACTGTAACACCAAACAAAAACCTGAGATAAGTCTGGATTACATCTCAAGATCACAAGTCTTTTCTTGGGCAAAATATAGATCAAAACGAGAAAGAAGCTTATCTGAAATTAAAGTTTGCCCAAGTAAGGCAAATTAAGCATAGGTGTTTTAGTGTGAGGTGTCCCTGCCCATGGCAGGGGGGTTGGAAGTAGATGATCCTTAAGGTCCTTTCCAACCCTAACTATTCTATGATTCTATAGGTCCTCACTATGCAGTTGACTTCTGATGATGCAGTCATCCACCAGCCTCAACCTCATTACAAATATTTAAACTCTAATATAAACTAACAAACCCTTTCATGCTATAGCTAGAAATTAGATCCAGAACCAAGGATAACGATTTTTAAAGATACAATTACAATTATTTGTGTTTCTGATTATGGCACCTTAGAGTGGTTACTTAGGTGTGTAATTACTGACATAATGAAACTTTGAATGCAAGTAACATTACTGTAATTGTCTCCACACCTCTGAAGATCTGGTATTTCTAACAAAGTCACAGCAAGTAAGAGACATTAGTCAAGAATCAACCTGAACAAAACTAAACACATTATTTCCCAAACACTGGAGAAAGCAAATTCTAAGTCAAGAAAGGGGATAACCACAAGTCTCTCAAAGCTTGTCAAAATAACTCCAGAAAGCCCTTTCCAACACATTCTGAGCAGTGCTTACCTGTCTGAAACCTTCCAAGATGACCTGCTGTCACTGTAAACTTATAACCCCACTCAGTGTTACTCATGTCAGAAGTAAATCTGTAATAGAGCGTGTCACCTGTGTACAAGGGGAGGAATAATATCCACATTACTACCTTCTCAGTCAGCTTTGCTACCACAAATACAATTCAAATGAAAAGTCTGTCATAGATTAATCCTAGAAATCATCATTCAAGAGATGGGATCTTTTGCTTTTTGGTAATTCTGAAATGCACAGAACAGTATTATAAGCAGGAGGCTAAAGCAAAACACAGAATGGTTTTCACTGTGTAAAGATACAAGGATAATGTCTCTTACATGCTTGTCAGCTGGATGGAAGGAGGAGTTAAAGAACCTCTATACTGAACACAATTAGACTTCCCTTTTCCAATTGTGTTATGGATCAGTTATGATTTATGAAGAAAGAACCTCTACAAAAGCAGCCAAATTCACAGCCCATTAAACAAAAGGTTAAAAAACAGAGAAAGCAAAGCTGCACTGCTTTTACATGTCAGAGAATTAAATGGCACATTTTCACTCTAGGGAACAAAACCCTTAAGTGGTTATGGTTAAAAGCAGAAGAGCTATCACAATGCTTGACCATTTTGCAGTAGGAACTGGAACATTCAAGAAGTTCTTGTCATTGTAGCATCTCCAGCTCCTCAGAGGGAAACACTGGTGGTTAGCTGTAATGCTAAACAAAACAGGTCCTTACCTGTCGCGCTCGGCAATACTAGATCTGATTACAACTGAGAATTTCCTTCTGTTCCATGGAAAATCCTGTCACCCTGGGACAAGCATGCTAGTTTTCACTGAGAAGCAGAATTTGCAGTTTCACGAAGAAACATTTTGAAAACATTTTTACGATTAAAAAAAACCCTAAAAATCTAAAAGCTTCTTCCCTTTTTCATCACAAAATGGAGTCATTGATCTCTGCTATTCCTAGGAGTCTTGAGAAAGCCCTGCCATCAAATGAAAAGCCCAGAAGCCTTCAAATGCCTGGTTTCAGTTAAGCCTGCTGAGTGGAATCAAGAGCCTTAATCCAGACAGCCTTGTCCAGAAATGAAGTTTCACAAGGTGAAACTCAAGTTTCACAGCCAAGGCTGCTCCAAAACAATGGGCCTCCAAGTTCAGTTTCTTGGCAAAACCTCTGCAACTATTTGGAAGGAAAAGGACAGAAAGAAGGTCATAAAAATCCAAAGTGTTTCTACAGTGTACGTTTGTTTCTAACTAGCATGTTGTCACCCAAACTGCTTTGCTAAGAGAGTTCCTACACCTATTTCCAGCTACTGACAACACTCAAAGTCAAAAGCTTCCTGCAATGTCATGGCGCTCAGTGGGTTAAAACAGCTTAAAGACGTTATCCTTCAGCTCACCAGCATTTGCTACTGTGTTATCAAAAACATGCTTGGGAGAGAACAGAGACTGAAGCTGCCAGTCCACTGATTTTTTTTCAGCTGTACTCTGTGGCAACAACTGGAGACAAGGCACGGGCACACACTCCTTATCTGAGCACTTGTGCAGCAGAGTGAAGAGATAAGCCTGTCTTTTGGGTTTTTTTTAATGTGCTTCCTGTGGAAAGTAAGACAAGGCAGAAACAATGTAAGTGAATGTTGTGCAGAACAAGGACTGTGTTGGAACAGAATCAAGATCAAAATTTGTTTCCAGTCACGGAGTGCATGCTTTGACCCAAGGGTGGAAAAAAAAAAGGTCAAGCAGCAGAACAGCAGATAAGCCTACTTTCAAGAAACAAATGCAAGAGTAACACGTCAGAGCAAACAGGCTGGGACAAGAAAAGGATTGTCTCAGGAACATCCACATATAAGTGTCATTAGTTTCTCCTGAGAGTCCAAAACACCATCAATATCCTACACATCTGCACTTCGAAACACAGCATATTCACCTGGAAGCTCAAAATCGTTCCACTTCTGTGGAGACCCACTGAAGCTGTGTCGATCCTGCTGGAAATCACTGCTGCTGGACATGAGCAACTCATCACAGCCCTCTTCTGTATTACACTGAGAGTCAAATTTGATTGAGAGGTAGATAGCACCGGGAATGTGAACTTTATCCTGAGAAATAAACACATGATCTTTGCATCCTGCAATACTATATCACCAAAGAGCTACTTCACTTTCACCATACAAACAAATACTACAGCATATCCATAGGGGAAAAAAAAAAACAACAAAAAAACCCCAACCCTCTTTAATATTCTTATCCAGAGCTAATTTAACAAATGTAAAGTGTGGCCTATTGTCTGTTAGTTGTTAAACATGTAAAATTAATTGCTAGGGTTTTATTAGAAGTGGTAATTGTTGCTGATACTGATCTCCACTGCCACAACCTAAAGGTTTCTATGCATTTTAAACAATAAAAATCAGAAGAGTTAGAGCTGCAGATAAATTAAAAACCCCAAGACTGCCCAGAGGCAACAATTACTTACTAAACTTTACTAGAAAAAGGCTTTCAAATAGTATCAAGAGAAGAAAATAAGAATTGTTTGTGTCAGGATAAGATAATCTAAAATGAGAAATACAAGAAAAACGAGACTCCACTCCCAGCTTTCATCTAACAGCACAAGAAAGTAACAGGCAAACGGAAATGAACCTTTGGATGAAAGGGTAGAAATATTTGTTCATTAAGGCCCTGACACCATTTAAGAATATGATCTGCTTCAAACACGTGCATAGCAAAACCATTGAAGTTATGCACTTTTCACATGATTGAATTAGATTACATAAACGTGCCTTACTGAACATATTTCTTTACAGGGCAAGGCCTCACTCATCCAGCAGCAGCCCTTCCAAAAGCAAGACTGAACAGATATTTCGCAGGTACTTCAAGCGAAAAGTCTCACAGGTAAACACATGGACCACTGACATTTCTGCTCCAAACACCTTGATGTTTCAGAACTCTTCAAGCCATGCAAATGCACTGTACTACACTACAAGTCTTAACTTACCTCAAAATTGGTATTGTTGTTATAAGGATGTTTAGATTCACGCATCTGCACTGCCATTCCTGGCTCTTCCATGAACTGGCAAGCTGTCAGTGCCATTGTCCCTAGCATGCTCTCACTGCACCCATGCAGTACCTTCTGTAAAATCTGGGAAGAAGCAATACATCATGTAAATACTATTACAGACTTACATACTGGTGACTGACAGGAGTCATTTCTAGCCACACAACATTTTGGAAGAGCAAGAAACAAGACATCACAAATGACGTCTGCAAGTGTTATCTCCATAAGTACAGAAGATTTTACTCTGCCCTCTGTTCCAGATCTTTCAGTTCTTATCTAATGAAAACGTGACAACTACTAGCTCCATCTCTTTCCACAAATGCTAGGAACAAGGATTATCCATAAAGTAGTTAACAGTAAACTAAAGCTGTAAACAAAGAAGATAAACAACTAAATACTAAAGACACCTTTACCTTCTATTACGCACAGGTTTTGATTTGAATAGAATATCTTCTGGTTTAGCTTTCAAAATGTGCAACTTCACATACAAGAACGAATGATTAAGTATCAGTTAGTGGCTGCAGTGTTTGAAAGCACTAGATGCAAGAGCTGTGTCTTTAAAAATACAAATAGATGCCATTTAGTCTATCAGGACACACTAAATGATAACTAAGAACAACCCAAATCTCCACTTTCTCTTATTTCTCAGAGCTTTTGTGTGCTTTTGAATTAGGATTCCTGCTGCTCAAGGCCCTTTATTATCGTAACCTATGACATCTCTTCACTTGCAGTTTTCTAGTTCCTCCTATAAAATGTGATACGAGCTCAGACCAAAGGTTCACCTCCACATCAGCCAAAAAAAAAAAAAGATTTCTTGGGAAAAAGGAGTTTAAAAAGCAAAGGCAATATGTAGCACAGATCCCTGAATGTCTTCTTTGCCTCCATGCACTTGCCGAATAGCCTAACACAAAGGCTTCTGTATTTAATACACCTCAACATATTGTTATGCTATCAGTTCATCCTGATATTTTCTGAACCTACATAAACACCCCGTGGCAACAATTTCAGTGACATAACCTGTCAAGAACCAGTTCTTTTGGTTTGTTTTGGACCTGCCACTTATTACCTTCATCCGACACTCCTTTGTTTTCTTACTGGGAGGACCAGTGAATAATAGTTGCTGTTAACTTTTGTATGCTGCTTACTCTTTAAAAACTACAGAGAAAGAGGAACAGACATTTTCATTCCTCCTTCTCCCTCAATGCCAAATGGGGCAAAGATCCAGGATGAAGAAAACAAGTTGGTTCCTCCTACTGAAGTTATTCCATGGCTAAAATAATCCCTGCCACTCTTTTCCAGGCTTCTTCCAGTTGTACTGGGTTACCATTTTACTTTAAGCAAGATGAGGGAGTCAGGTCACATCCTGTACTCTAGATGAGAGCATACTATTGGTTTTGTGGCATACCAGTGCCTTCTGTTTTATCTTTAACTCCTGCTTTGAAGATTGCCAGCACTTCATTTGCTTCAACTGCTGTTGAAGCATTGAGCTAACATTTGCATTACAACATTCTATTATAATTACAAGATCATTTCCACCACGGTAAGAGTCAGCACATCAGTGGAGTAGCAGGTATTACAATATACACATTGAGATCTGCAGCTTTCAAAATGGACTGCCTATTTATTTCTCTGCAAGATTTATTTTCCCATATAGTTCTTTCACAACTGAGCTGTCTCCATGGAGCTAGTTTTTCCATTTTCTGTTAACAAAATCAGTACATTAAGACACTGACAGATTCCAATTGCTTTTTCAAAACTAATTTAGATTTTTGGTGTTTCAATTTAGTTTAAAAAAGGAATTGCAAGTATTTCTGTTAGTCAGCCTCATGGCATGTAGGCACAGTGCTTGATCACATGCACAAGCAAAATCCACTTACCTTTTCCCATAATTGCTTTTCCTCTAGCTGCATAAGCATGTCCAGTATGTACGTCATATGGGCTGGACCACTAAGATCTAGGATTTCCTCATTTATTGCCACATCATCTGGCCAGTCAGCTAGCAACGATACCAGAACATGCCTGGCATAAAGAACAGCAGTTGCCTCATTTACACGATACAGGTAGTCCCTCACAGCCTTTTTACTCCTGGAGTCCAGCTCCTTGTGCAGGAGTATTGAACTCTTAGTGCGACGTTGCTTGGCATAACTAAGCTGTAGCTCGCTCTCTGTGTTGGTTATCAGTTTCTGGGCAACTGGATTGGTTTCTTCTGTTGCTTTATCACAGAGTGCAGGTTTTGACTGAAAAAAAGAAATGGAAGTTTGAAAATAGGCTCCCAACAATTTAATTCCTTATGTCTGGATATCTGACCAGTCCATCAGACTGCAAGCTGAATTCACAAATGGATTTGTCTTTTACATACTGAAAATCACAGCACCAAAGAGAAAAGTGTGATCTCACACACGCCTACAGGGACAGGATTCCTCAAAAAGACAGTTTACGTCGGACTTCACTATATGCTGATGCATTCATGACTGTACACGAGCAGAAAGAGCAGTTCAGACTCTAATCAGAAGAGTTATTTCAAGCTGACCTACAGAGGCAAAGCAAGTGTCATGCTATTTCTGACACAGAATGAGGCAAGCTGGCAGGAAGCTTTGGAGATCATTTAGATCAAATCCAACTTAAACCTAAGACAACTTCAGAATTAAGGCTTTGTCCAGTTAAGTTTGGAGAATTTCCAGGGGTGGATACTTCACAGCTTTGTTCTGCAACTGATAGACAAGTGATACCACATGGCAAGGAGTAAGCACCCAAAACAAAGCAAGCAGCTGTGGGACTATGCTATTGAATGGAAACCTAAAGCTGGCAAGTGTAGTGTCTGCTTCACAAGACTAACTTATTGCTTCCTTGTTCTGCTGAAATTACTATAAGATAACAATATGCTAAAACAGTAACACGGCATAAGCTTACAGTAATTAGATACAATCTCTCATGTATAAAGAGAGGAAATTACAGCGTGCAATCACAATTTGTTCTCCTAACCTGAGGATCAAGTTCTCTTACTTCCTTAAGGAAGAAATACTTGCTTCTTGTACGTGCTTATTCTTTTGGCATAAAACATTAACAACAGATTATTTCAGATATTAAAAAAGAAAACCTCAGGTTTGAAGTTACTAAACAAGACTGAAGTTACTTCAATGCCTAAATTATTTCACAACGGCTCCTTTTTAGAGATGCACGTACCAAACAGGGTAAGATGATCATATCTGTATCTACTGCTTTTGAGCTCTGTTCCTCCAGCCTCAAACGCTTGCTGGGCTGCCACTTCTGAGCCAGTGTTCGGATCCTCTCATCTGTTGTAATTACATCTCCATCAAACCTTAAAAGAGGCAAAAGAAGAAACAAAAGTCACAAATGTATTTCAAAAGTAATACAAACTAAATTGGTGCAATTAAATGGAAATTAAATCTTTCCACCTTCTGTTTTTGAAAGAGTCATTAAACTCTACCTGTTTTATCATATCACATTAACTGGCTTCCCTGGAGATTTTAAATGTTATAAAATTGCTCATCCCTGTGAGAACACGGTGGCTCCAGGACATGCTTTGATTACTACAAGCCACACATAAGCTCTCCATTCTTCCTCCATTAGGAGGATTTAAAGACATAGTAGATCTTCATATGGGAGTTACCATACTGAAAAGAATGTGCAACATATTTCAGAGGTTGATGACTTGTTTCTATAAATACAACTTAGTAGGAGTTTATTTCCTTTCTTTTTCATACATGAAAACCAAATTGTACCCTTGGAACAATTTCTATTTGGCACCCATTAGATTTTAGGTTACCACCCACATCTAATAACTTTGTTTTTCTGCTGGATGGACCCACTCTTGCACATACCTCTTTTGAACTTCCAGGAAAAAAGAATCTGTTCTTTTCATCTGCAACTCATACATGGCTCGAAGAATATGGAGAGGTGCATTGAGTGCATCATGCGTCATCTGAGCAAGGGGACAAAAAAGGAAAAAAAAGATGACATTACAGAAGAAAAAGATGAGTTTCTTTAAGGATGACCCAGATATTATTTTCCCATATATTTATCATATGGGTAGAGAATTAATGAACTTAGTATCTTGATTAGTAAAAGTGAAAAACAATTTGGCAAAAAACTTTATAAATGATTTTGTAGTGTTCGTGACCGCAGATATAATTTATTACCTTTAGATAACAGTACACTGAAATCACAGACCCATATTCTGTGAATTTACAGGAGAAACAGCCATATAGACTACCAAATATTTTATGCAACCAGCAAATTCAAAGAAATGTCAAAGGAGGTAAAATTAAGTACCAAGAAGCATATTTTGGTGGCTTCATCCAAACCCTCCAGAGGATCAAGTTTGTTCTGCTCTAGATCTACAGGACCAACAATGGGTGGCTCCACATCTTGATCTTGTTCCCTTTCTTCCAGTTCAGTATGCTCACGTTCAGCCAGGGAACTGATCTCTTTCTTTGAGGAATACAGCATTATTGACAAAATCTATATAGAAAAAAAGGCAGCATATGGTGTGACAGCTGTAGATATTATTAGTGTATCTGCAATCAGCATTTTATATGAGCATTTTAAGACTTGGACCATGCTTAGCACACGCTATTCTAAAGAGCAGCAGCACCTAAAAAAAGAGAAAACACCACCAAAAAACAACCAACCAAAACCAAACCCAAACCCCAAACCCCTCACTATTTCCCTCTTTACAAATGAGTTGAACCTTCCAGGCTGCTACAAAGACAATTTAAGTGACCAGCCAAAAGTGGAAAAAATTGAGAAGATAATTATTTAACCATTTCAGTACATCAGAGGCTTGAGGATTCTTAAACAAGTACAGAGTAGAAGTGACTAAACACAAGCCACCAATGCCCCTACTCACTCTTCTCCTTCAGCACAGCCACGCACTAGCACTTCTAATAGGAAGAAAATCATGTTACTTCCTTGGTCCTCCAATCTGAGACAGAAGGAGTAACATGGGCAGAACTATGGCAAGACATTTTAGTGCTTAGGGCAGAACAGGCACTTGCTACAATGCTGTCCAAAGGGGATGAAGGTGGGACACCTTTGAGTCTGGGCTGGTTGGTTCTTGGCCAGGTCACAAGGTAGGAAGAACCAACCCCTTGGAGCAACTTTTCAGAGTATTTCCAGGGTTTTACTCTCTCTCATTCTCATTGTTACCATCCCAAGTATGAATTCACACAACTCTTGCCTGTGATAAAACATCACTAACAGTTGAACCACACTCCCAGCAATGAACAAGCATTCAGAAAGAACATGCCTCCATGCATATCGATCTCCCCACGCTGCACTGCAGTAATACCTCGTACACATCAGTGAGTAATGTGAGTGATGGTTTTCTTCAAGATTAATTACTATTTTTTAAATTGAAGAATGAAATTTTCAAGAACAGTCTAAATAAAATGCAGAAGAACCCCAGTGATTCATGCCTCATCTTGCAAATTTCTTTCAAATACAATCAAATGAACTTAAATCAACTCCTGCTTTAATGAAGCCAGACTATTATGTACACAATTATGATGGACAGAGGAAGGCAAATTCAGTGATACAGTTCAGTGAACATTTTTTAAAGACTAACCAGAAATATTCAAGACTCTTCACAAAAGGGAAGTGCACGGGTATCACCTTTCATGCCACCGTGTGAAGCCTGACATTTTACAAACCTAACTTTTCTTACCTCCAAGTCTCTGAGAAGCCAGGTCTTACTGAAGCCAGTTCCTTTGCTACATTTTTTCACTAGAAGCTTGAGTAAACCAGACTGAAGAAAGGCAGCTTGAACCTCCTTAAAGCCATGAATCTACACATACAGACACACACAAATAAAAAGGGAACAGTGCATCACAATACCTTATCGCACAGCCTCAGGTAAGTTTCCTGCCCAGATGAACTACATTAGGAAATTCTCTTTTATTTCCCTAAAAGAAACCCCAAAATACAATTCCCACTTCAAATACCTTGAGAGTATCATCTATGACACATACAGAGTAGTTACTGGATATCTGTTTTAGCCTTGGCAGTCCAAAAAACCAGAGAGCCCCTTCAAATACTTCAGGAGTAAGAAAAGAAGCAGCTTCACTCCACAAAGTGTTATCTATCTCTATAAAATCTCTTCTTTAGCTTTCACAGTGGTTAGCCCCCACAGAGGAAGTGATCCAACTCTCAACAAGACTCATGAATGTTCTTTAAAGCCTAGCAACATTTTCAGTCCCCTATAGACAGGGATAAAAGGGGCCAGCTAAGAGAGCAATGAGCCTGCATTAGTTCCCCAACTTGCTTAGACAATACCCAAGTTTCTGTACACAGGGGTAAAATACAAACTTTATCTATTATATTCTATGTGTCAGGCAAAAGATACCTTAAGTGTTCTGTAAAGCCCCTTTAGAGCAAGCGACAAGACCCAAGTTGCTTCCACTGCCTCAGCATAGCTACTGTCCATGCTGGTTTGCAGAAGGTGCGTGGATATAAGAACAAAGTGCTGGAGGTACTGTCTCAGCTGGGTCTGGGAATCACTGCCCTCTTGTTCACATTTCTGAATCAACTGATAGTCTTTCACTGCAAGGGAGAGAAAACACAAGTCACTAGGTTAATCTTAAAACGTGAAATCATCTCTTACCAGTGGATATGAGTAGGCCAAGACATGAACATGATTCATACATGAAGTACATTCTAATGATAGTCTTGCACTAAAATTATCCCACATTCACTAACAGTAACAAAACCACTTTTCAGTACAAGTTTAAAGAAAATCCTAGGTAACTTCTGCAACCGCTGATTGCATATATTTGCACATACATAGCACAGCATACAAAGCAACACAGGTTGTATTTTACAATTAAAATGGGGGAAATTCTGACCTGCAATTGATAATGATGAAATTAATCTTACTAATCTTACTGTTTTAGAATGCCAATAGTAACAAACCAACCAACCAACCAAAAGGCTTTTATATTCAAATACTTCTTCAATATCAAGAAGCAGTTTAGTCTCTTGATTTTTCCAAGTACCTTTTGAAGAACTTCAGTAACCAAATCTTAGGACAACCTTTGCTTTAACTTTACAGTATTAGGTCATGTATGCCAAAGTTGCAACCTCTCACTCCTAGAAATCCAACGGATTTGTTATATGTTAAATGTTTATGTGAAATACAGGAAAAGTTCTCCATGGTACAGCAAAAGAGACTCGGGAAGCAGCATCTAGCTTCGTGGTTTTGGTGTTTTCTAGCCAATGCACTGATGTGCCCTAAAATGGATTATTGTTAGTTCCCCAGACACATTTCCTAGAGTATACGCTATTTCACACCATGTAGCTTCCATTTTTGTTTCAAATTTTAGAAGTATCCAAATTGTTTTGAAAAGTTCTTCCAGACAGGAGGAAAGCAGAAAAGATCCCTGACATTCCACAAAGCACATGAGTAAAGAAGTTGACCTGTCCTTTTTTACAAAGCCAGGGAAAGGCAGTCAACACAGCATAATTTCAGGAGCAACCAAGTGATCATGGGTATGTTTGTGTTTGGTCTTACTCTTCGTTTGCTAGTTTGCAGCACATCTTGCTCACAGTGGAAACAGGCACTTCATAAAAATGCAGAGAAATTTTGGAAGAACTAAATGGACTATCCCCAAAACATTCACACTCTGGGTACCTTTATATAGCAGCACCCAACTACAAAGAAGCAGCATGTAGGTCTTCTACATTTGCAATCGTTTTAAAACATTAAGCATGTGTTTGTAAGGGGTAAGACACAAGCAGCAAACACACCTCACACCTCAAAACAGAAACAACTGCTTAGTAAAAACCTATTTCTGAGCTTTCTCAAGTAATAAAATGATCTCAGCAGTGTGCTAAATACTTTCTGAATAAAAATACATGTCAGAGTTTTAAAAAGAAAAGGAGTCTCTGTAATCTTTACTGCAGAAGCTTCACTATTTGGTTGAACCTACAAGCAGAAAACCAGGTGACTTACTACTAATGGAATTCAAACTCTGCAGACCTGCACAAAGTGGCCTAGTTAAAATATGTGTTTGGGTATCCATAAGAAACTGCAAGGAAGTACTCTGTGATTCTTTGATAAAAATAAAAATGTCACAGAACCTGTTTTCCTCTTTCGGGTTCTGATGTCTACTACAACTGCTCTGTTCTTCTCAGTGAAATGCTTCAGAATGATCACGTTGTGAGGCTCATTTGCATTATCCATGTACACAGAACGAGTCCCCATACACAGCACCTAAAATTGCAGTAGAAGTTTCAGTTATAATTTGGACTACTTATTTGTAAATACAGTCAACCTTTTATATTGGTTACATATTGCTTATACTTGCTATTGTATTTTTTAGCTGAACAACCTGCTTATTGCCAGGTATTTGCTGGTCTTCAGAAAATGGTAGTTCACTTCTATAAAAAAAAAAAAGAAATAACTGCCTACAACAACCAGCTTAATACTACATAGGCAATATATCAGAGTTATGATGAGTGAGAATGAGATCAGGTTGGTTTGCTTGTACAAAAAGTCCTTTTTTGATACTCAAATGCACTAGGCTGGCTTTCTCCTAGTAGTTCTAATCAGCAAAGAAATGCAAGGCAAAACCAGTTACATCATTCTTCATTAGATAAACATGAATTGTGCACAAGTGGGAAGATGGGAACTCTTGACATACACGACGTTTTGACACTTTATAATGGATGTCCCCAGCTGATGAAATCCACAGTACTTAGAAATAAAAGCTCTAAACAATTTTGTTTCCTCTAGTATCAATAGGCTACTTACCTCAGGAAACCCAACCAGCACCAGTAAAGTGAAGATATTGGTGTGCTTTAGCTGAAAGGGCAGTTGCTTAATGCAATGGTCAGTGAAAGCAGCTATCACATCATGCCACTGAGCAGAAGAGTTCAAAGATCGAAGAATATCTGCCATGGAGCTTGCCCAGTCCAGACCTACACGACTGGAAAAGAAGAGCAGTCTGTATTAGGAGGGCAGACTACAGACTTACCTGAAACTATTTTTCCTCAAGACACCATAGAACTGTTAATGTCATAGCTGTAGCTTTCATACCATTATGTGTTTTTCCAAGCATCTGCAGCTTTCATGTCAGCTGACACGACTTCTGTTTTGATTCTCATCACTAGAGCATAAATAGCACTCTGTTTTCTTAAAGGGTTCACAGCCCCAAATCAGGGTGTGCCTGAACACTGTCACCCTTAATTCCCAATTTTAGTTTAGAGCTCAGAAGTTTCTCATTGCACAACAGCAAGTGGTTTATTTCCTATGTACATGACTACCTGCTCTCCCCTCTGTGGGCTACAGAAATAATGGCCTCCTTACCCCGAGAAAAATGCTTTCCCTCAGCTAATTCTTTGGATATTCTGTCTTTGAATTTCATACACTTTGTACTTGTTTATGAACCTTCCCTGTGAAACACAGCTACAATGCAAAATAACACTGTCATTTTTAACAGACATGACATTAATCTTAGCATGCAGAGCTTTCTCAAGACCTTCAGAATAGAACATCTGCTCTGCCCCTCCTTGCTGTTTCCAGTGCAAGTTTAGGATACAAAAATCTCTCTAAAATACTTACATAAAAAGGGCCAGATCCTGAACACACCACCAGTTATAGTTACCACATGGCACACCTCTCCTCCTTCCCCAAGTTACACAAGAAATAAGTATTCAATGGGAAAGAATGTCATTAAACAATTAGATAAGACTGAATTTTGGTTTTCCTTGGAAGTTTCCAAACATTACTTCTTCCACCATAACATGCTATATAGGCAAGCACAGGAAATTAAGCTACTATTCAACAAATTTCCTTCTTTTGGAAGTAAATTAATAGGGTCCCACTGCACCAAGGCCTGCAGATGCTAAGCCCTTTCCACAATCAGAGTACAGGTTTAATTGGCTTTCCGTTAAAAAGCTTCTATACATGAGGCACACATGAAAGCAAATTGGTATTAGTCATGAGAAAGCAACTAATAGGCTTAAAGTAAAAGCACCTGTCTAAACACACAGCTCCCAGACTGAACAGAAGATGAGTTGTCTTCCAGCCTTCTGGTACTGCAGCCCCATCTCCCGCAGCAAACAAGTTATGTTTGGCTGAAAGGACTTTAGCCACTGCAGCATCCACTTCTGCAGGCATAAGTCTCAGGATTAACTGGCCCAGAAGTCCCAGTGTTAGATGATATGTTTCATTTAGGTGGCCAGCGTTTGAGATTACAACCTGAAACATCAGTGGAAGTATCTGTTCCAGGTTAATCAAAGACATTGTGGAGCCCTACAGAAAAAGAAAAATATCATTAAGGCAGGTAAAGAAAACACGGTTTTTAGTCAAAGTCATAGCATATGCAAACGTTTCTGTTCTAATGCTCTTTCAAATGGGACAAAAGAAAATGAGAAACTAGGTTCCTACTTCAGTTGTTGACCTGCTGAAGTCGACCTGACATGTAAACTTAAGTTGATGATTTAAACTTTGCTGGTGTTGAACAAGTTAAGATAGACTGCTTTACAGTCAAAATTCCCTACCCCTCCCTCCACCCAGGAACAAGCCCTTACACCCCTTAGTAATGTGAAGCATCCTAAGACATTCTGATTTGCATTTTATAACATGCAAACAAGAGCCCACCTCCTACATTTAATTTGCTATGAATTTTATTCATGTTATTTGTGCCACAGACTGAATGTAGAAAGAACTAACTGATTTGAAAGGTGGTAACATAGCCGCCAGCAATCCTAGAATCCTCTTCTGAGAGCATTCAGCAAAAACTTGTTCCTGGCTAGGTATTAAAACCTTCTCTGCTTGCTTCTGGACTGAATCCTCCATGAGGCTCTCATCTGCATTTTAGATTAAAACAGAAGAATCCAAAATGACATTAAAATACTTTTAAAAAGTGATAGCTTAATTTTAACAGTTTAAGGATTATAAAAAAAGCCCTTTAAAATATTAAAATTTGAAAAGCAAATCTTTCATAAAAGTGTGTAAAAGATAGGTAAAGAGATTTACACCATCTATTAAAAACATATAAAGGACAGTACTACAGATAGTTAAAAAGGACCTACCGTTACTCTTACAATACTAGTCTTTAATGGAACAAAATACTTGATTTCCAGTTTCAGTAAGAATACACAAGTATTGCGTTTGACCAACAGAAACTATTATCTCTGTATGTGAATACGAATCAGTGGAATTCCACTCTGATTTCTAGAATCCTCTAAACCCACTACAAGGCTGTTCCAAGCAGTGTGCTTGGCAAGTTTTACAAAGCAGACAGCTCTCTTGCATTAAAGACATTTGCAAATACACAAAAAAGGGTTAGGAATAAAAATACAGCTGTCTGCTTTGCACATGAATGGATATTTCTGTGACGGGGAAAATGAGAAATAACACTTACCTGTTGGAGAAACATTATCCTCCACAGAAAAGCCTGACTCTTGTCTCAAAACAGCTTTATTTGCAAAGACAGCTTTGCTTTCACTTCCTTGTTTTCCTACTTTATCTTCTGCAGGAGACTGGATTTCATTACACGTACCTCCTTTCCCCTAAAAATAAAACAAAGGCACTGAAAGATTAAAACAAAATTTAATAAGTGCAGAAACAACCATGGACAGAAGCTGCCAGACGTCTGCATTTGACAAATGTTTTTCCTCCAATATCAAAACCTTTTATTGGTTCACAATTGCTTGATGTATACATGTCTTAAATTGCATACAGTAAAAATACATTTCTGTATTCTGCTTGTATCTCTGTGCATAAAATAGTTTTATACCTAGTATAAAACTGTAGAAAAGTCTATCTCCTACTTACACAGTGCTAACAAGGGGAAACAACGACCCTTTCAGAATGATCTTTGCCCTCTCCTGCTGATGCTTTTGTGAATCAGTTGCCAATAAGAATAAGGTGACAACCTGTGCCTTTGATTAGCTGGGTCTAATAAGAAACATGAGGCAACCAAGAACTGCCCCTAGCCCCCGACTGTTACCTACAAATGAAGCCGTCATAATCCATAATTTCAGTTACATATCCAGAACAGGATGTTTAAGCTTCTGAAGATCACACACCACACTGATATCAGGGGTTCTGGAAATAACAGGTACTTACATTGCAATGTATAAAAGAGCCTGTTGCTGGTTTCTCATCTCTTCCCTTCATTGCTTTATCACCAGTATGACTTTTTGGAGCACCATCTGTGGGAGGACTGACTGAAACAGTGTCATTCTCTGAGAAGGATTCACCTTCTGGTAACATGCAGAGGAGAGCTGAATTTTTCAGACCTGAAAGCAAGCAAGTTATAAAACGTATTTAGTTGTTGAAAGGCAAAATAGGCAAAAAGCAGAACTGAAATGAACTGTAAACTTCCCAACAGTGTAAATTACGGAAGAAATTCTATTTGTCTTAGCTTTTAATCTTCTGACCACTTAAATATTTATACAATAGAATTGTATGTTAAAGACAAACAGATCAAATAATGAGCACACACAAGTATTTGGTGGTGGTATTTCAGCTCTATTAAAGCTGCTCAAAAAAAAACAACTGACCAGTAACCACTGGAACTTGAGTCTAGAATTTGATATATTCCACATAGGTTTTTACTGTATCACCCTATGCTCTGTGGTAGGTCTTAGTTCACAGAAATCCTTGTTTCCAGACAAACAGACATCATCCCCAGGAACTTCTCTCATACCACAAATAAGGTTAAAAAATTCTTGCCAAAACCCCAAAAAATTAAACAAAACATTTTCCACCAAGTTATTTGCTTTCCTTCCAGTCCTTCAGTTGTCAGTAGCGTTAGTAACAGAACATGAAGCTGTAATGATTGATCCCTTTACAACATCCAAGATGGAAAAAACAACAAGCCAAGAGTTGCCAAGCTGTCTTCAATATTTATGGAAGCATAAAAGTAATTTTCTCAAGCACCCCATTTTCCATGTTCCAATGACCCTGAACGACACTTGTTCTACATTTGCTTTCTACATAAACAGTTATTCTCAATGAAGTACACAGTAGCTTCCCCTTTCCTTTGGAAACTTCAAAGTGAGTAATCACTTTTCTGACACTTACTAGAAACTATTGTTTCAGTGAAGGAGGAGCTGACTCACCTTTTCCATGCTGGGCTTTCATCAAGCAGTCTCCAATGAGCTGTATGCACTGATGTTGCACAACTCTGGCATGACTGAGGACCTGTGGATCTAGTTTCTCTCCTTCTACTTCCCCCCCATTTGCCAGATCTGCACTGTAGAGGGTCAAAGCTGCAAACAACAGCCAGGAATAATTGTGGATATATGGCTGGATGAGCCTCTGCCGGTCACTGATTCGAATAGTCACCATGGGATACACTGTGATGCTGTGAGTGGGCAAGTGACTGAAAGAAGAAGGTACATGTTGAAACACAGCTGCTTTCTTGTTAATCCATGCAGTTAATAAGACACAACACCTTTACAGGAAGGTATGAAAAACCCAAATATTCCAGAAATTCCCACTGCAGACCTGTGTTTCTAAGATCTTTGGTGTCAAGCAGTGAAACCTATGCTGTCTAACCACAGCAGCGTTCATTTCTTCTATCATTCAAGCATTCATTTTGCAGCTTTCACATTCGTGGCTAGAAAACAACTGCTACTGAGCTCTTCAGAGGCTGGGGCAGGTATCCAAACTGCAGAAAGTTTTGCCCAAAGAACACCAAGAAGCTCTGGTGTCAGACACAACCTTGTAGGAAGCAATATGAGAATGGCCAATTGTACTTAGCTGCTAATTACTGCTTTTCTGCCAAGTGAGGGAAACAAAATAATGTATTTAAATACCTGTCGGAGTATTTCTTTGCAGAATAGCATCCATAGCAAAGGTCAAAGTCATCACACACATTGCAGTTCATTCTCCGCCCTATGATAACTCCTTGACAGTGATCGCAGGCATACTCCATGTTAACCATTTCATGGTCATCCTCATGTCCTTCAGGTTTAACTCCACCTGTAAAGAAGTGTTTCAAGATTTCCCTGTAAATCCTCTTTTACAAAGGATCTTTCTTTACTGCAAGTTCATATTTCTTAACATTTCTAAAGCATCCAGCAAAAGTCTTTCACTTTATGTAGAATTTAGAAGACATTCTTTTGCCTTTGGGGATGGGGTTTTGAGGGTTTTTTAATGATTCTTACCAAGAAAACAAGTTTTACACAGATCCATGTCATTGCATTGCAGACAGCGGTAGCGATGCCATGGTGCAATTTCATCACAGCCATCACAGGATATGTCCACATTTAAGAGGTCACAGTAACGAGCTACAAACATGTGCATCTAGAGTAATAAATGGACAGTTTGAGTATTATTTTCTGACTTTGAGAAAACTCTTTCTAGACAGAAAGCAGAACACTTCCCCTGCCAAGAAAGGATGGGGATCTTCTCATCATATTAGACTTTTGAAGGCCTACTGGGAGCTAGGGATCCAAATAATGAAAAAGCAATTTAAGCCAGATTCCTTTCTCTCCTTTAGGCTTTTCTAAGTCTATCTAGCCCTTCTACAGATAAACAAACCATAAACTCACCTTTCTCTGCTTCTCTGGGTCAGCTTGAGCTATCTTTTCATACCAGGTCTCAAACATCACATCCTGACATTCATCCATCCACTCACAGTTTTGCTTGTAGTCTGCAATTTCATCTTCTTCACTCCACTGACTGAAAGAAAAGCAAGCTCAAAATTCAGTTTGAATGCAGTCAGGCTTCTCTCTAATATAACTTGGGATACTCAGGGGATTTTTTTAAAGAACAGAGCGCCATAACATGCTAATGAAAACAGAATGGTGAGAATTCCAGTTCACTTGGTTTATAAATGACCATATGACACCTGCTTCTTGCCTCTGTGACAAGTTCTTGAATACATACGGAGAACCATAATGCAAAAATCAGAAAAATCTACACTTCCAAAACTGCTTCTGGTAACGTTGGCAGATCAGATGTGACAATGAAAAAGCTTTTGGGCCTTCACATTCCTCAGGTGTAAGAAGTACAACTACTATAAAATCACAATGTGCAGGTTAAAAACGTTTGATGTTTATCAGGACATGAAACAGCATTATCCACCTCATGCTACACTGCTAACAAGAGAAGCGTTCCAGCAGTAATCAGGTTAAAGATACGATATTAGTATGTTTTGCACTAGCAATGCTGAAAAAGAAATTCAAATACTTCAGTTTAGCCCTTGGATCCTGCCCAGAATTATGCCATACTTGTTAGTAGCACTTTTACTGCTTGTTCCAGCACAAAGTTCAGCAGCCTTTCATGGTAAAAACAGTATCAATAGATAGCACCATGTGAAAGCTGCATTCTTCCTGACTCACCAAATGACGCTGTCATGAATACTTATGTTTTCTTGTGATGTAGTCATAAGCAGCTGTGGTAACTGAATCTCAACAAAGAAGGAAAGATCACTCGGTTCCCAACTCATATCCAAAAGGTGAAGGAGAGTTGTCTGCACACATGATAAGGCAGGAAGCAATGATCTAAATAAAAATACAAGACAATATAACATGAGAGCTCTAACCTAAAGCTGAAATAGCATGTTTGTCAGTACACTGATTTCCAGGCTTCACTCTGCATTAAATTAACTGCATGGCAGAAACTCAGGTTTATTAATGCAAGACAATTTAGCAAGAAGCACTGTCAATGTAATTTGAAATAAGGACAGTATCCTTTACAGATTCAGTTGAGAAAGAGCTTACGCTATTGCCCAAGCATTAGCAAGAGGGTTTGTCTCTTCTCTGCAGTACATTTTCTTGGTATTTGCAGGAACTTGTTCTCTTTGAAACCTTTGCCATGCTCAGTTGAAACTCAAAGGACTTGGGAGCTATTGGCAGAGAGACTGACACTGTAGTCACAAAATTCTCATTTCTCTAGGACACTTGGCTAACAATCCCCCAAATTCTAACCAGAATGTTTTCAAAACATGAGCTTTAACATTAAAGCATGGCTGCAGAATTGCTGTATTTATTGTGGCATTATTCTTGCCCACGTATTCCACAATAAATTTGCTATTTCTAGTATTTTAATACTGAGCTTCAGAAACACACTGCAGAATCAGAAATCCAAAATGCATTAAGTCAAGGTTTTAGCATTGATTAATTTATTGTGCTTTCCTGCACCGTAGTAATAAAAAGCTAACTTGGCATTTCTGATCACAAGATCAAGGCTCCTTCTTTGGTTCTGTAAGTAAGCAAAGTACAGACAAAACTGAGGCACTGAACAATGACAAATGAGAAGGGAAGAGGTGAGGAAAAACAGAAAAAAAGAATCATAAAGTAATGGAAGCAATGTACTGTACCTGTCGTTGATAGTACTAAATCCCTTCACAGAATTTACCAGGAACAAAACAAGCTGGTAGTAGGACTCTCGAATCTCTTTGTGTAGCTCAGCGCCACATCCTTCCAAGTTTCCAAAGTAGCTAGAAATTGAAGAGTCAGTTTAGCAGTCTAGATTTTGCCGTTACATTTTTAGGTATCATGCTTTGTGCAAACGTTACAAACAGGCAATCTTTCAAACACAGTGGGAAGGATGTTAGTTTGGTTTACAATGCAGTCTATCACTTTCAAAGTGAATAAAAGAATCCTGTAACAGGAATCAAGAAACAGAACAGGCAGAGAACATGCTGGTGGCACTAACGATAGAATATTCCTTCAAATTAAAAAAGGTGCTTTTAAAAAGCTAATCCAGATCTTAAAAGAAATCAGTGCACTGCAAGATGACCATAAAAAGCTCTGAACAAGCAAGAGGCCACCTGACAGAGTTCTGACAGCACTGTCCAGACACACAATAAAAATCGGACCCAATTCACAAACCAGAACAGCTCCTGCTTTGAGACAATGCCTTCTAGTTGAAAAAACCTTCCAAATTACCTTTCCTTACTTAAAAACCAAAACAAAACAACCAACTGCACATGCATATAATCAACATGATGCTTTTTGCCTCCTTTTCCTGCATGTATGTGCATGTCCTGTAACAGGCACATAGCTAACAGCACTGCAGACCTCGGCTTGCAGGTCCATCACCTCAGCCTCTGGCACACGAGTGAAATACACCACCCCACAATAACATTTCTCTTGTACAGGTATCACATCTAAAGTTATGAAAACTCATGAATAATCAAATGCTTGACAATATAAAACATCTGCCATTGTTAGACTCTAGTTTTTCACCAGATAGGCATTATCTTGATTTACAAAGTAAGCTCACAAAAAATATGAAGATGCAATGCTATGTAAGTAATTGTAAGTTAAATGGATTCGACCACTACAGCTTTACTGGGCAAGAAAGAAACCAATCTGAAAACAGACAGGAACTTAAACTAAAGCAATAACTGAAGACTCTACAATCTGAGTTTGGTGTGAACCGACTGGAACTTAAAAGGTGTTTCTAGGTATGTGCATTGTGATTCAACCACATGATACCTACCAACATGAAGAGCTGTAAAACTATGTCCTACTTGAAAATTATATTTAAGTGAAGCATGCAAAATATGCATAGTAGCCTAAAAACTAATCATCAGGTTATATTGTTATTATCCATATGGATTAAAAAGCAGTAACTTTCTATGGTTTTCAATATACAGGACTAGGAGAATGCAAACACTAAAACATTAAATCACATGGCTGAGACTTGACCAAATATTTACTTACTTTGTAAAATCTTTCTGACAGGCTAGAAGTTCTAAGAGAAAAAGTACACATGGTGGATGAAAACAGTGTGGCTGCCCAAGGGAGTCTAGGCACTGGCGGATTGTCTTGAGCACTTCCATAATATTCTGCCCTTGGGATTTTCTCAAAGCAAGAACCTTTAAAACACTAAGAAAAGCAAAAAACATCAATGAGGACTTCAAAACATTGTGTTTAAATTAACCCAAAAACCTCACAATTCAAGAAGTGCTTGACTAATTAAACAAGAGACTGGTATCCAAACATTCAGATGTATTGCAGTAGTGGTATATTACAGTTGGAGTGACAAAGCTTCAAACAGAACCCAATGCTTCCTGCACCAGTCCAAGTTTTAGAGCCTAAACCAAACAAGCTGAGAATTGGAAACCTTTTTGATTTACATTTTCAGAATACCAGGTAATTTAATGAGAGGTGCAACTATTCTGTATTTGGTACTGAGGACTGCGAGCACTGATGTACCATGTCTTTGGTGTTTGTCACTGTCAACAGATCTCCGGAAGCAAGACAATAAATTGCCAAGTACTTATTTTTTCCATTCTGAAGTTCTACATGCAGAAGTGAATCCAAGGAAATACTACCCTCTATGCGCCCCTACGTGGTTCTGAGTAACTGAACATAAAAACATAATATATTCATGTAAAAACTACTTTTCAACGCTATCTTGCAGCTAAAGTGTGTCTTTAAAGAGGTGTGAAGACAAGTTTCTGCATTTTGTAATTGGCAACATTTTCAATTTGCTTACCTTTCATGGGAGAGGGATTGATCCTTAATAAAGTCTAATATGTTTTTCAATATGGGGTATTTCGCCTTCACAGTAGGCACAGGTCTTGGCTCTTCCATTGATCGGAAAGACAGCAGCCTTAGTCTTCCACGGCTGAACTGAGACTTTCGTGTAGGAGTGGAAGGAGGTGATGATGTATCTTCTTGCTGTGAAACTGTACTTTCAACAGGCTTACTATGAATTGCAGATGCTGCTTCTGTTTGGAGGGAGTCTGGAAGTTGTTCCATCTTTGTATCAGATAGTGTCATTTGGGTCCCTTCTTTTGAAACAGCAGGAGTTACTCCATCGGATGACAATGAATGTGCTGCCTGGAAGTCCATGTCCACAAAAGAACCTTTTCTTTGGCATTTATCACCAACATAATGTTGGATATCATCAATGTCTTGGGCTTCCAAACTGTCTGATGCAGAATCTTTCGTCTTTGCTCTTACAGGCAAAAAATTCAGTAATAAAAGGCTCTTCTGCATACAAAGTTTTGCTGCACCATAAAAATTGGAAGAGTTACAACCATGACAACGAAATGCCAAACTTGCTATCCTCTGCTTAGGGAGAAAGTGATTTATTGGATTCTTTCTGAGCCAAGACAGCTAGAAAACACTGGTTTTCTTGTTATATTGATCAAGACACCATCAGCTACTTAAATTTTTGACTTCCAAATGCTCAATTTGAATAATCACACTGAACTATACCAAGTACACAGTAGTGAGAACACATCTTATTCTGATAACAGCTAGCTGCTATTCTGACATCAGTTAATTATAGCAATAAGTATCTACACAAATAGATGAACGTAAGTTCAGAACCAGGTGATCCAAGTCAGAGGTTACTCTTTGTAGAACTTTCTCATGTACTATTTTCTGCAAAGAACAGCAGAACCCAATCCCAGATAAACCAGTTTACATTATATGAACTATCTCTTAAGGTATTAAAAAGTAACCTCAGTTGCTAATGTACCTTTTACACCAAAAATAATGTTGAAGACTTCCAAGGCAATGATTTACTCCACCTGGAATGATTATACATTTGGAAAAGCAACACTTACCAAGAGTCTCTGGGTTCACCTCACTTGCTTCTGTACTCTGCTTCTCCTCAAAATCATTTCCCCTACCCATCAGGGATTTCTGCTTCATTTCCAACTGCAGACAGGATGTTAAAACAGTTAAAAATATGTCACCCCCTGTATATCATACAGCAAGGCAGTATGAAAACTGCATCACATTAAAAGAAGTTAATCTCAAGAACAGATGACAGTATTTACTACTACCTACTGCAGAACTAAAAATCCATTATTCCAAAAAGAGCAGTACAGAAACTACCAGGGCAAATAACACAGCCTTATACCAAGATGCTCAAGGTTTATAGGCCAAGACCCTTCCTCACCTTGTGACTGGATGTGCATCAGCCCTCCAAATAAAAAAAAGGCTTCCCGTTTAACCCCACCACCCAGGAAAAGATATACACTTAGTCATGAGATGAGATTCTCCAAAAGCATTATGTCATGTAACTAGTGAGTGCTGTCAGATGCTAACACCACCCATCATGCAACAGGTATGATGGAGTTACTCATCTTTACATGAGCCTGCACTCATTGCATCTCTAGTGTATCAAGCTGCCAGGAATTCTTGCAGGCAGGAAAGAGGAGATCACAAGATACTAGAGCAGTTAATTTGACTGGCCCACATCTGAAGGGCTCACAAGAGTAGCAGAAAAACAGGCCATAAACTGAATTAGCTGCTCTTGAGAAGCACACAGTTATTAACATTTAGAATCTCCTGCAGACTAGTGAAATCTAAATGAATTCTGGCTCTCCACAGCTGCAGCAGATGACACAGACACCTCTCACCAGGTTGTGAGAGCTGATCACACCACCTCTTGACATAAGGCTTATGTTTCAAGGAAAATTACATGCAGAAAATATACTCTGAACTGAAGCCAGTTACTTGCTTGTCAAAGAAGCAACTACTTCCTTTTCTGTTAGCACTGCATCACTGGGAGAATTATGCTTAAGACCGATTTCCTTCGATGCTACACCTCAAACAAACTCCAACTGCTAGTAAGAATCTTCCTAATTAACAACACACATTCTTGCTGAAAAAGAGCTCAAGTTTAACTGGTTTTGAGCCAAATTCAGTCCAAAGTACACATGATGACACATTTGGGACTGACAGAAGGAGGGAAGTGTAAGAATGCATTTAAATGTTTAAGTTCACAGTTCAGAAGTGAATATATGTTCTTCCTGAGTGAAAACAGCTGACCCAGAATCACTGAAATAAAACATGGTCCCACCCTACTCCTTAACACTGCATTGTAAAACATTAAGGTAAATAACATCAATAGATATCCTCCTGAGTGATCTTACCATCCATATTCTAATTGAATCAGCCAGGGAATACACTTGTGCAAACTCATAGCTCAAAGGCACCTTGCCTCCACTGTTGACTGGAAATGAGAGAAAGAAGAGTCCTGTTTATGTACAGCTCCATTTTTACACAACCTGACTACTTAATTAAAATTATGCTAGAGCCTTTCCTTCGTCTCTTAGTCAATACTTGGGAGTTATGCCTGTAAGAAAAATAAGGAATAAAACCTGCTAACTTTCATATGCCTTAAATACATGAACTACACCTTGACAGAGTTATTTGCAGAGTTAAATTATGAACATCTTTCTCTTCTCTTCCCAAAACTGATGCCTACAGTCATGGATAATATAAACCTCTTCCTATATACACAAATGTTACTAACGTAAAGTGATCTCAGTGTAATCAAGAAATGTTAGTATTAACTTAAAGCTCTATAGATGCATTTAGTTACCAGGCTTTTTTGTCTATTTTATGCTACAAATTTCTAGAAAGATGAATTCATAAAAATTAAAGAGCTGACTAAACAAGTTTTTATCAAAAGTGGCCTGACAATGACTATGCAGAAAAAGACATTCCTATTCAGTGTCTTTCCTCTCCTATTTCCCCCTTCTTTCCAGCATCGCTTGTACATAATTCATGTGGCATAGGTGAACATGGGCCCTGAACTCAGCCTGGCCCAGCTGACAGATAAAGCTATTAACATAATAGTAGGCTGGATGTCTTTTCCATTCACTAATATTTTCCTGAGCTATCAGAGTTTTCAGTCTTACTCAGAAATTATATCAATTGTCAGACACAGACAAAATGACTAAAGGCAATAACCACTTTAGTCATCAAGTCAGTCTTTGTGTCAATCATTTTCACCCATAATTTTATAGCTCAACATGTAAGCTGTTCAGCTTCAAAGTTGTGACAGAAAGTGAAAGCCTAAAATGAAACCTTTCAAAACCAAGTACCACCTTATTATCCAACACTTCAAACATATCGATAAGCTTAATGGAAGGGTGCCGTTAAGTTAAACAGTTGTTCATTTTGCCTACTGAAAAAATCTATCAGTTGTAATACAACAGACATCATGCATGTCTATAAAGACATCTATTTAACACTGAGGATACCAAGGTGAGTTTCCACACTGTAACATTTTGGGAGGTAATTCACACCTCCTTCCTCCACCCCAAACATTTAAAAACATATATAAGTTGGTGGTGGCTTTTTAGGAAAGGTACAGTGAGAGTGGAAAATTATATCTAAATCTCTAACCACTGGAAACCACATTGTTCTGAATTAAAACCCCAAAAGAACATCACTACTTTCTTTAGGTATATCCTTACAAATACTGGTAATAGCTTATGGTGGTTATTAACATTTGGACAGAGCTCTGAAGGTAAAAGCATGTATGAATAAAGACTAAATACTCTAGAGGTAAGGCTCACCTAGTCTACCTAAATGATGAATTTATACTGTGTATCTGTTTAGAAATAGTCACACTAAACTGATTTTTCACAGTCTATAAACTGAGCTATAAGATAGCCTTTTGCAAACTTTAAGTCCTAATTATTAAGATAGTCTAATAATATTAGAGTTACCATATTTTTGAAGCTTCTCATATAAATCTGGAGTGAGATACACCAAAGCAGCAAATGTTGAGTTCACAGCTTGATCAACAGTAGAACCAGCAACTATATCTGTCTTTGGGGTCTGTTTTTTACATGCCTGTGTAAATCCTTTGAAAAGTTCAGATTTTTGCCCACTGAAGTCCTGGGCAGGATCTGATTTTGCAAAGTTGATAAGAAAGTTACGGCAGTCGTCTTGATGAGAGCTCACAGCCTGGAAAGAATGATAGAAAACATTTACTTTAATAACACCTGAGAATTGTTGCAGCCCATTTCTACAGTTAGATCATCTTGCAGTGCATCTACTGCAGTTGAGAAACCTGATCTAACAAAAGACGTCCCCAAGCAAGGCACAGGTGGTGAATTAGATGATCTTTGAATCCAAACCGTGCTGTGAAAATGGCAACTAATAAAGGGCACAGAACAACAGTTTCTTTCCTCCTTGATATTGGAATAAAACAGCACAAGTGACGACAACTTCAGCACAAGAACATGGCAACTAAGTCTGAATGAAGCTGTGTGATACACAGGAATTTCATGCTAGTGAAACAAAAGCAGTGGTGCAAGTACCTCTTTTTTATCTTGGTGCAGCCTACTGCTTTGACTGGCTCCCAGGAGCGCCTCAGGACACATCTGATGCCTGAACACAGGTTTCCACAGAGGAGAATTAAGGACTGCTGTTACTTTCAAAGGAGGCAAATCTGCTTCACTACCTAGTTCTGCAAGAAATTCAGAACACGCACACATCACTTAAATATTTTTGTTCATTTTCACAGATTGATGAAAACAATAAATATTAAATATGCAGTAGGGAAAAAAGTAATGCAAATATACTGAACAAGTAATTTAACTATATTCTCTAACTTCTGTTTCTCTAATGTGATGCAGAAAACTGATGCAGTCTTTCTTTAATGCTATAATGATAGCATCAATTTTTTATCTTGCAGTGACAGGCTGTTACATTATGGAGGAGCTTTAAATGAAACATTTTCACTGTACTTAAAACCACAGAAATTTCCCTGTTTGCAAGTAAGTTTAAAAGCTTTTTGTCCTACAAAAGACATAATCGGCTGTATGAGCATGCTCATATTAAGAAAGGAAGAAATATTCTATGATAAGAAAACTTCAGTCAGGAGGTGGCTGGCCTCTTCTCCCAAGGAAGAAGTGATGGGACAAGATGAAATGGCCTCAAGCTGCTCCAGGGGAGGTTTAGACTGGATATTAGGAATAATGTCTTCACTGAAAGGGCGCTCAGGCATTGGAGCAGGCTGCCCAGGGCAGTGGAATCACCATCCCCAGAAGCATTTGCAAACAGCGCACATGAGGCCCTCAGTGACGTGGGTTAGCAATAGCCTTGGCAGTGCTGTAGAACGGTTGGACTTAAGGATCTTAAAGGTCTTTTCCAACCTGGTTGATTCTCCGATGAGTTCCCAAAATCTACAGCTAAGTACCTGCCTACTTTTCCAAGTTAAGCACTGAGCACCTGATTGCAGCAAGAACTCTTTAACCTTGTTTAAGCTTTTTCCAAGTGGTGAATGACTTCAGATTTAGGAAGCTACATGGAAGTGTCCTGGGTTTGAAATTAAAAACAAACATCTCACTTTTTTTTCAATTTCTTATGGCACTCATCTCCTATTTTGTATTGGTATTTTTTGTCTTCAGTGGCCCAAATCCTAAATTTACTTAACTTCTGGGATTAGCCAAACTTAATTGGTGCATCCAAATTAAAATGAATACCAAATGTTCAGACAAAACTTTAGAAATCATCTGTATTCTAAGCTTTGTATATTGTTTTGGTTTGCTGGCTCCACATTCACACCACCAGTAAGGGGGTGGGCAGGCCACAGCACTAGGGAACAATTTTTAAAGATAAAAAGAACTGGAAGAAGAGAAGATTGGGCAAACTCTCGTATTACTTCATCAATGTAATTCTGTTTAGTATGATAACTTCCAGGTGCCCATGTTTTCCTAACATTGGTTTCTGAAGGTTAGAGAAGTCACAGTGGTGCTCTCAGAGCAGCCAGGCTTCCCACAAGAACTGGGTATGGCTGAAAGACCAAACTTTGTTAAGCAACAGAACAGGAGTGTTTCATCTTGAGCCAAGAGAGGAACAAAAAAGGAACTTCATTTTCGCTGGGGATTTGAAACGTAAGGACCTTATATCTCCTCTTCACATGGCATCACAATTCTGGAGCTATTATTCAATGCACTCACCTCGGAGAGATTTCAGGGCCATACTTCGGGAAGCCAAGCGCCCCATCAACCGGCACACAAGAAGCTGTAAATCCAAGCCCCAAGAAACGGCGACATCCGGTAGGCCGTAAGCAGTGACAGAAAACTTGTAGCCCCACTCATTATTACTGCTGTCAGAGTGAAAGAGAAACTGCAGCCGTGGGCCAGCCTTAAAGGTCACTTTCTACAGAGCAACAAAACAGTCATTTTGCCAAATGTAGATGACAAGAAGACGTTTCAGGGTAATGAATTTCCTTCAGCAACTGTGGTTTTTCAGTATTATGTTCTGTCCATAACCGATCTAACCTCCCCCACCATCTGAACGAGACACCCACAGTACTAAGCAGGTAAACTTTCTATTTAATAGCTTAATGATAAATTTTATAGACGATGGAGCTTTAGACATCAGAGCCATAAAGCATAGAGAAGCATCCCATTTAAGCAGGTGTCACTGAAGAAAGAGCTTAGCCACAGGGAGCACTACAGCTGTCTCACAACATAAAAAATTGTGAGGGCTGAGCATCAACAAGTAAGTTTTACCCCTGTAGTTATAGCAGTTAAACATAATTCTGTGATTCTACGATTATTACTTTTCATTTTGACTGACTGCCCCTTCAATAACAGCAACAAAGAGGGATTATTACTCATTCACTCCCTTTAATTGCATCACTGAAAACTTCCTTTCTCACCTCCTGTGAGGGACTAGACACACACACACACACACAAAAGCACACATCATTTTACACAATAGGTTTCCCCACAAGAATCATAATAATTTCCTAGAGATTGGATATATCACTTGGTTCATAATTGTAAAAGGTGCTCACCTTAGGCCACTTGTCAGTGCCAACCTTTGTATCATAACGAGTTTTTGCACCTCTTGCATCAGTAAACTCCAGGTAATCATACCTGTGAAAATTGCAATTCATTACTTCCAAATTTACATTTTAAGGTTTTTGGGAAAATGTTTGCTTTTGGATTTTCAGAAACACTGCATGTGAACTGTCACATCTTTCTGAACCACACCTGCATTGCTTCACATCACTATGAAGGATTTACTTCATGTTTCAATGCAAGTTCCAGCAAACACAGACCTGCTTTCCTACAGAACTTTCCCAATCCTTCAGAACTGGTAATGGGTGCTAATTTTAACATCTAGCATATGCCTTAACTAAGCAGTAGCTGGATATGTTGCCAAGAGAAACCAAGCCAATAGTTTTGCCTAAAGAGGGCAAAATAAATCCCACAAGCACAAACTGTGGGGGTCACAGCAGTATTACAAAACAGACTAAGACCAAAGGAAGCAAAATTTGTATGAACAGCATGTCTGCACATTTGCCAGGAGTGGCATTCAGCATGAGAAGTCACTCAAAACACATATTCTAGATTATACAGAACAATGACGAAATCAAAATGGCATGCTTGGAGCACAGGAAGTACTCCTTGCACATTGAAACATGAATTGCCTCTCTGCAGGTAGATACTGGAATCTAACACAACACAAGACCAAATTACCTCCTTTCAGTTTCACATTTTTCATCAAATTCCACCTCAAAGTAAGTTGCCCCATGACATAGGAAGACTGAGACCTCATGGCAATTATTTTCATAGTTATGAGGCGACTCCATCGTCCATGTTCTCAGTACCACAGGCTGTTCTTGCTGCCAGCTCTCCAATTCCATCTGTAGGACAAAGATGTATCCTTGAGATACAAATGTAAAGCATTCAAACAAAATCTAAAATATTATCACACTAGATTTGTGTGTCTATACTTTCAAGTTGCCAGATGTACATACAAAGTGGTATTTAAAAGGCTACCCATAAACTAGTGATAAAGACACCCTTAATACTAATAGTAAGGAAACACTTCTAAAGCTAAACTCATCTAGTCTCTGGGGGAGGAGACAGTCTCATGCTAGAAGTGCCTACAAGTTACTCCATAGGTAACAACAAGAGAGCCTGGATGACTAATGCAGATTTAACGATCTACCCTACAGACATATAGACTTGAATTACATCACCACAAGCAATGAATCTAAAAGTGTTAAGCACATACTATTTTTAAACTATTTTCCTCTTCATTCTCAGAATCCCTCTTCCTATCCAACTTCTACGCCTCCCATTCCAGTTGGATTTTCTGGTCACTTTGCTCATCTTCTGTATCAGTACAGATATATTTCTAGGTCTTCACTCTACATTTTATTACACAACCCATGACTTTAGAAGCTTTCTAGCCCCTTTCAAACGCTCACCAATAGAATCATCAGAGTTCTCCATGTCTGTCTTGCAATTTTGCTTTTGTTTCACTGTACTTATTAGTGCCTGTATCCTTAGTTACCTTATGAGGCTCACTACAAAGGCTTTTCAGTGGTTCTATCAAAGTGCTGAATCCCCGTAGCAGAGTACAGTATGGAATGTCTAAAGTGCAAAAATCCAACAGGAAGATGACCTAGGAGAAAGCACAGGTCTCATGAAGATGCACATCACCACAGCCATGCTACCCGGGAATAGTACAAAACCCCAGTGTTCACTTACCAGCTGACGAGTTGCCATAGCAAAGACAGAGTTACTTATTTTTTCTACTATTGTTTTGCCACTATATTGAGATAAAAGTGACTGCAAAATCGTTCTGATATTTGACAGGAACTGGCCCACATCTAAAGAGAAAAAAAACCCTTAATAGCCACCTTAAGGATTTGCTACCACAACCTGCTTTATCAAACACTTAAGTGTGTGGTGATGTGCATAAGAGGAGAGACAGCAGGAAAGGCATCTGCTGCCCCACGGCAGTGACACTCAAAAGTGAGAACAGTTCAGAGAAATTTTCTGTGGTATTTCTATTGTGGAAACAAGTCATGCTTAGCAATGAGATTACAAAAAAGTTGAGTGGTGAATAACTTATTCAAACGCTCCAAGATTGTTTCAATAATCTCAGCGTATTCAGTAGCCTTCCTACAGAAGCTTAAGTACAGCAGCTTAAGTAACAAGTGAGGCTAGTCAGTGTTAGCTATAGCTTTACTCCATTTTTAGATGCAAGACAGGAACCCAAAAGAAAAACAACTTATTTATACACAAATAACAAATATGAAGTAATTTCACATAAAATTACACCTTCTGGTCCAATTAACTACTTAATATTGAGCTGATGCATTAAAAAAACACAACTACAAAACCACTGTAGCAAAACACCCCTTAGAAGTGCCCAGCTTCTTAAGTAAGTTCCTGTCTTCTTGCTATCACAAACAGCAGGAAAATATGTAATCACCACAGAAAGGCTTATCAAAACAAGGGACATTTGAAGGAACCAATATGCCCAAATAAAAGTGTAATTGTTTGTTGTTTGGGTGGGGTTTTTGACATGTTTGCTTAAGATTCTACCAACACCAAATCAGCAGTATAACTAAAATTCTGAATTGCTTAATATGCCTACAAATCTCTTCCCAGAGTGATCAGAAAAGCTTTGATAGTTATGAATATGCTCCAGGCAATCACTGCTGAACCCTTATTGTACCGCAATCTGTAAAATCGCATTTTAAAGCCCTGTATCACACCACAATTTTGTATTCAATCCCAGCACTTACAGTTTTTAAGGATTTCTACTGCAAGATCCTTGGCTGAATTATCACTACCCTTAAGCTGCAGGTAGCACCATGAAAGGAGGCTACCTTGAACAGACCAGAATAAGGAAGACAAGACCGTCCCACTCTCTTGCTGCGCAACATCCAGCATCATCATTTCACACTGAAAAAGAATGTAACAAAAGGATATTCTCTTCTGCTGCAGAATTACATACAATATGTACTAAGTCAACTATGAAGGACATTATCATCCCACTCATGCCACAAAAAGATTCAATGCAACTGACAAGCAGCATATAATGCCACAAAGCAACTGATGCTGTTTTGTTGTGATAAATCACAATTTTAAGTAGGGATAGCTACAAGTGAGTCACTCCATGTTCTCAGCACATTTTTTCTGTATATGTAAATGAGCCTCCTCCACTTACACCTCCTTTAGTGTCATGACCAATTCTAAGCTCTCAATATGCGATGATTAGTTCTGCTTTCCAGTGTGGCTACTGTGCCATAAAGTCTTCTCAATAATACAGAAAAATACTTCATCTTGTACATTAGTTACTCTAGTATAATGAAACATTACTGCCTAAATAAAATGACTTCAATTGGTTGGAAAATCTAATCCTACAGAGATGAACAACCGTGAAAAGTTTTATCCCAGATAGGAAAGCCATTTCTTTAGCATACATCTTGGGCATGCAGCTTGTGTTTCAATGCATACAAAACCTACAGCAAAGAAGTAGGAAAATGAAGAGTTACCTCTCTTGCTGCCACTAGCAGAAGGGTATCCATGACTGACAGCACTTCACTTATGTCAAGATTTTCAGAAACTCCTTTCTCTGGTAATAATAGGAGTCCACCTGGATCTTGATCACTACGGAACAAAAATCTTCTTACTAACCAATAACAAGCAGCACAGTTCCAAAACACAAATTCAGTTATCATTGTGATACATCCATAGAGATCCTACTGTATAATCACTATGAAAATCAAAAGTTTGGGTTCTGATGACTCCAGACTAATTAAATCAAAACCAACTATCATCATGGACAAGAACATACAGAAATTGGAAGACAGCGTAGGAGGAGTCTAAGCAATATACTGTGAAGCAGCACAAACATTGGGCAATGTTTTATATAGTTATTCCATTAATAAACATATTAAGTAGTAGTATTTTCCTCTCTAAAGCAAGAGACAGTAGAGTTCTTTTGAGAATTATTTTCCAGGGGAATAACATTTCTAAAACCAATTAAATATGAACTTATTCACAGATGTTGGGTATCAGGCAATTCTCTTCCATCTCAGGACCCCTTACCTGAAGTGAGTACACAAGGATCTGAAGGCAAGATGCACAGATTGCTTATGTTCTTGCTCTGTGATGTTTTTCTAGAAAAGGAAAGAGATTTATTTTTACGCTATGTTCAGTTTCCCTCCTCTGTGAGAAAGGATTCTAATTTCTGTGCTACTATTCATTTTTGGTAAGAAAAGCAGGGTTAGCTCCTCTCTCTTTCTTTGAATAAGCTGCAGAGAGAAAGAAGGGGGAGGGTAAAAGGAGGCAAAGAACAGAAAGGAAGGTTTTTACTTTAATGGGACAAAACAGATTATTTGACAACAAGAACTCAGATTTTTCCTCTTTTCTGCATAAAGAACACAGGCAGTAAACAAGCAATTTCTCATTCAATGATTTACCATCATGGCGAAGAGCTGGTGTCGCCTGGTCTGTCTATCTGGGAAAAAGATAGCTGCTCCGCTGAGTAAGGTGTTCTTAACTTCCTCTTTCAGCATTTTCATTGGCATGAAGTTACTGTCCCCCATATCCACTACTGCTCATACAAAAAAGAAAGAAAATTACAGTTCAAATTAATACTCAATCTGATGTGTCAGAGGCATAACCGAATTCAAGTGTTGTTTTACACATCTTCAAGCCCTTGTAAACCTAATATGTCAGCAGAAAATGAGGGGAAACATCTTCACTTCCAGCAAGAAAGATTTTTCTAAGCATATATTTATTCACTAAGTAAATTAATTCTAGGAACATTAAGGCTTGACAACTATCAAACCTAACAGAGCTTTCAAGATGTGACAGATTCTACATGAACTGGTTTATCTTTAGCTGACTTTTTAGGAGACTACTAGGGAATTAACAAAAAAAAATTACACTTTAATAAAGAGAGTACCAACCTACTTCCAATGCTATCTAGAGTGTAATTCCCATTCTCTTTGCTGGCTCTAGAGTCTTCCCTGTGTTTCATTAAACCTTACAAGCTCCTAGTAAGATCACTGGTATTTATATGAAACACCAGAAATAAAAACCCCAGTAACATTAGATTAAAGGATCACATTCCCTGCTGGCTCAAGCAGGTGACATGCTCAAAAGAAGTTTTCTATTGCAGCTGTTTCCACACCCCATGTTGTCAGAATGTCTATAAAAACATTTCATAGGGTCCAGGAAAGTTTCACTGTGATAGACTTATTAGTACTCCCTGACCCGAACAAGAAAGGAACAGTAGATGACTTGGCCTCTAGGAATAAACATCTTTTCCGAATTGTAACTGTTGTGATACACTTCTAAGCCAGGACAGACAAAACAGGCAATATATTCAATATAAACTACCTTCACACAAATGTCTGTAAAGCTCTTTTGCAGCTTCTGTGTGACCAGATGTTTTACTCTGAGAAGTTTCTTGAGGTTTAGCAGTTTTATTGTCTGCGGTAAGTACAGAGAAGCAGCTCTGGAGAAGCTGCAACAGCAGTGTTTGAGCAAAGATACATTCTTCCCTTGGGCTGCAAAAAAGCATAGAATAAACAGAAGCAAAAACAAGAAGCTTTTTTTGCACCAAATAGGTAATGCTATGAAAATCACTATCTTAGATGGGTAAAAACCACTGAGTAGAGAGCACATAGGCAAAAAAAGTATAGCTACCGGCTAAATTAATCTACATCTCAGGCTTCTACATAACATTATAGTTAAAACCCCATATGGCAGCAGCAGGAAAATGTTATTTATGTAAATGATGTAGTTTAGGAAGAAGAAACTGCTGCAGCTAAACAAAGCATACACTATTTATATGTACACGCAGAGCTTAGTGCTTCGGCACACAGAAGTGACTTACTTACCTTTGGTGAAGTTTATTGTAAAAATTCCAGAACAGCTGCAAATCAAGGCCTGTGAAATCCAAAAATGACTTGTATTTTAATCCACTCTCCTTCTGCTGAACCTTAAAAAGGCAAAAGAAAACACAGGATTGGAAAACTAATTCTATACAGAACACATTTATAAAAAGTAAATCCCTGAGCAGCGGGCTTAAACCAGGCTAGTTTCTTATATACTTAGAGCTACCATGAATTCCAGTGTGAGCTCCTCCATGGATACTCCAGGGTCTCAATGTGACAATTCATACTGAAACCTTCCCCTTAACAGAGCTAATAAGGATTCTCTCTCCTCCTTCTAGATGCCTAGTCCCCCACTACCAAAAGACTTGACATTACCTCTACCTCTCCATGTAATTTAATTGAGAGTAATAGCCAAAATGAGATTCTCCATGGATCAGAAAGGAAGCTGAAAAGGCACAGATGCATGCATTATACGAAGAAAACATGGTTTTGACATGTATCCTCAAGTAGGGTACATGAGGTACATGAGGCTGACACATAACAGCACACACCAGCCCCATCTCTTAACCACATATGTCTCACCCTAGATATCCACAGAATTTTTTCAGATGACGGTATGTTTTAATCTATGCAGCCTTCCTAGCTATCTCTCTATGCATTTTTCAGATGCTTGCTTCAGAAATACCAACATTACCTAACAGACAGTAGAGCATCCTCCTGTTGCATCTACTTCACCCAGCATTGTAACCCGATGTTGAAAAATGGTTATTAACCCTTTTCTGGGCCTGAAGCGAGCATATTCCTAGCCAACACAGAGAATACTGTTCTTCAGAAACCCTTTTTTCCTCCACAGCATGGTTTTAACAGTTGCTATTACCTAGGACCAAGATTTTCCTTAGGCAGTCACAATTTATTTTAGCACAGCCTTATTCCTTTTAGCATGTACACCCTTAAAACGAACTAAGCAGAAAAAATACCAGGTCCTGTGCCAGCTGCTGGATGAAATGAAGTGTCTTCAGGAGAAGAGTTGTGCCACAAACTGTATCATCATCCGTTTTCCTGCATTGCAAGCAGTTCATGCTCCTACTGGGCTCATCCCGCATAGGCCGAAGATACCCAAGGACATTCAGGCCTTGAACTCCGAGCCGCTCTGCTGTGTCTTGTCTTGTGCACAAGAACTTTATCATCAAGTACTAGAAGGATATTAGCACAGCACAAGATTTGGTTTTAAAAGCTAGTACATATTTGGCTTTAAAAGACATGAGTGCACATACATTCGACAAGACTACAGGTGGGATTGGGGTAGCAAGCCTTATTCCCTGTCAATCACTTCCACAAGTTTAAGACACCGAGCCTGAACTCTCCCCACTTCCAAACAAAGTCACAGTGATGGTTCTGTGACATCTACAAGCACCTGCAAAGTTAGTTAATTCATTATCAGTTCCATTCATTCTGCATACTCTCTTCCTTGGTTCTACAGTTACAGCACTTTTGCAGGTTAAAAAGTTACTAGCTGCTTTTAGAAGCAAACAGAGGATTAGTGTGTAATATTTAAACATACTTTTAGGCAATCTGTCCACTGTGAGATACAGAACACAAAGCAGAAAGGAACAGCAAGTTCTGCAATCCAAATGTACTCAGTAGCTCTATGCGCTCATGAATCTCAGGGACTAAGTGTTACACAGACAGCAGCAGAATGTCTTAGCAAGTAGCGATGGCTTTAGAAAAGTTCCCAGTTGACTTTTAACTGCATCACCACTTCTGCTAATTCCTACAGTACACAAAAGGATTGGGGAACTGAGCAACAGCTGATTCCAGAGCCGAGATAAGTGCAGGATCTGAAAAGCAAAGTTTCCTACTTAAACACTACAAATCAAAACCTGTATTGTTTTGCATTTGTTCAAGCCACTATAGGAACAGAAGTCCCATGTTCCTCAAGGGAATTAGTCTGATGGAACTGCTTTGTAATTGTTTGTCCCTTAAAACAAGGGATCTGGCTCTGAAAGAATAAACGTAATTACACAGCAGTTAATTCGTCTAGATATTAGAACAAAGCAACAATCATGTCATCCTTTTTGGAAGTATCTCCTCAGGATAAAGCCAACAGTCTGCACATTCTCACATATCTTTGCATTAAACATATGTGTACATACAGAGAAAAAGAATAAAACTCACAGGACAAAAGTTGGCTTACGCTTAACTAGAAGCCCATTGCTTTTTACCTCTACCCAGAAGAGCTGCCCTTACACATAAGAGTTAAGTTTATTTCAGTTGACATTACAACAAAGCACAGAGAAAAGCTTCTGCTCACTGTGACTGGTTCAATGGATTTTTATGGTTCCTTACTTGAGAAATTCTGCATTCCTGCATTTTGACATCAACTTCATCCCATTCTTCTTCCACTTCAAACCAGCCAATAGGATCATCATCTCCCAGATCGTCACATGAGCAGCTGCTTCTATATATAAAAGAATGCAACAAACTTCGTTAAGTTTAAAGGAACTACAAAGCTCTTGATATTTTACCAGAATATTTTTGCATATTATGGTTATAAAGATGTGAAGAGAGACAATGGAAAGTTTTACACACACAAATTCTAGCAAGTGCAAGGTCAGAAAGTTAAGGAAATCTTTTCAGTCATGGTTCCCAGCCTCCCTTCGCTCCTGAGCGACAGTTCCAAGAAAGTCATTTAATAAATGCTGATTAACACATGACCTTCCTAGAAGGGGCTTCTGCTATCAGTGATGTGCACCTCCCATAGAACATGGATTTTGTCATATCCCTTTTTAAACAAGTCTTTAAATCAAGATATTGAAACCAACAGCTATATACATATTGCCTCAAACACATCACATTTGGGGTCACTGAAATCAAACAACTAACAATTCAACGATGCATTATTCTTAAGTCATTTGGAAGACTTTTCAGCAGTTCAAATGACATTGAAAAAAGATCTAATATCACAATTATTTTCCAGATAGTCATTACAAGAAGCCCACCTATACCTGTTCTTTAAGAACTGCTTGAATTCCCGCAGCTTCCACTTGTCATAGCTTTCAAACCTTTTGAAGTGTTCCTCTGCATGGAACTTCTCTGAAGCACTATTATAAGCAAACACCAGCCCACACTGGGCCCCGATGGCTCCCCTTCGGACCTAAAAGAACAAATTGAGCGCAATGGATTAACAAGTTGACAGTAAAAGAAGATGCTGCTTTCACAAGAAAAAAGTTACAGAAAAAGCCTGAATACTGACAGCACTGATCTCTGGAACTGCACAGAGAAATTATATGCATTTAGAAAAGTGTTAGGAAAACTAAGTCAATCAGGATCATGCATCATGGTTAACATTTGCTGTATTTATCACCCTCCTAGCACCCAAACTCCAGCTCTAGTTAGAATTTACTTGCCAGAAGTCCACCCATGTCTAAGTGTTTTTGACACTGAAATACAGAACCTTGCTCCAGAAATTTAACTACCGCTGTGCCTTAAATAAATAAATAAATTCAGCTGCAGAAATCTCACTGAAGCTTGGTCCTGGCCCTGAGATTTAATCACATGATCTTGCTTTTAAACAAGATAAAAAAATCACACCAAGTATTCAAATTACACTGATGTTTCTAAAAAGACTTTGAAAGACCTACATTTAACCTGAACTCACATGCTATATATCTTGACTCCTGCTATTCACACAGTCAAAAAAGTATTTTAAATGCAAAATCTGACATATAAATCCATACCCTTTAGAGAGATACCACACTTGTCACCGACTTGTAAGATATATTGTAAGATATAGACAAACGCAATATAAAATAAATGGCTTTACTACATGCCTGTGGCATCCTGTAACAATTTAATACCTCCCTTTCCTTAAATTCTCTGTGATTTACAGCAAAGCAAAACCCTACAATAACACTATTTCATGATGAATTTAAAATTACAGTTCATACAAAAAAAAATACTTCAACTCTACCACTAGGGAAACAAGCAAACCTTCTGCTTCAAAAGCATACAGGAACTGCATACCTTGATTCTAATCTGTGTCACTTGAAATGAAGATTCAGTTCCAGTAGAAAGAATAATACTTGCTCTGGTTTTCCCAGTTTCAGTAAGAAAACCTAAAGCAGCAGTAGAGACAGAACGAGGCTGGAATGACTGCTAGTGCAAGCTGTGAATTAAGGGGCAGGGGGGGAGCAAAACCACAACACTTTTCTACTGAAATACTCATTAGCTAGAGAGCAATCAGCCTTTGGAATAATCTTCCCAGGGAAGTGGTGGATTCCCCAACATTGGACACTTTTAAGATTCAGCTGTACAGTATGCTGGGACATCTAGTCTGGGTCATGCTAATGAGGTTAGACCAGATGATCCCTAAGGTCCCTCCCAACCTGGGGTTCTATGATTTTGGGAGAGCTACAAAATGAATTCAAACACCACATGCAAGCAAACAGAAGGGTAAAAATAAGCATTTAGAAAGTGCCTGATTTTCTATCACAATAGCTTGCATTTAGCAGTAGCACTGCACAAAACACAAGTTTTTAAAATAAGATGAGGTAGCATTTCACTTAAAAAAAAAGGTCAAAAAACCACAAATTATTTTGTTCAGGTTGTATCCAGTACATGAAAATACTGCATTAACAAAGGCAGGATTAAAAGGAGAATTAAGTCATGTGCAGTCAATGAGAATTTCAAGGGTTTCTACCAAATCTCTTCATCAATATTTGGGAAACTAGCAATGAATGATTCACGACTTAAAGCCTCAAAATGTGCTCCAGGTCATTTTCTCTGCAAGAGCCCATTGCTGACTGCCATGTCAAATTCTCCCTCAAATCCAATCTTTTTGTTTGCTTTAACAATAAATTGGCTCCTGAGAAACCCCCACTGTAAAACAGACTTTACATACTGGGGGCTTTTTGTTAGGTTTTTTGGGGTGTTTTAGTGTTGTTTTGCCCCCTTTTCTTTTTTGATTACAGATCTTCCATATCATAAAATTATTAAGTAGCACCAAACAGATATAAATATATATATAAGGAGCAGCATCACAGCCTTGATAACAGTCCTTGTGTCTGTTTAAATATTCTGGATTTTAAGTTCAAGCTATTACCATCCCCAGTCCATGGCTCCATAAGGAGGTTTTCAGGCCCTGATTTATCTTCTTTTCCCTTGACATCACAGGCTTGCAAAGTGAGTCGTAAAGGTTTTCCTGAGTGAAATAAATAAATAAATAAATCAACAGGTTTATCAACTTCATAAGAAACAAACCCAGAAAAGTCTGCTTTCTAAAGTTCTTCATGAAGATAAGAAATGGAAGAATAAAGGGAAGAAAGTTACAATGAGATTTTTACCACTGTCAGTCAAAAAACAGGGGGGGAAGAAATTGGAGCATAAGGTACACATTAACACAAAATAGCTCAAGTTTTAGATACAGAGAGAAGGAGAATGAAAACCATGACAATTAATGGCTGCACACTTTGGAATTCCCAATACACAAAATACCACTGTTGGCTTACAAAAAGCAGCAGCTACTCCAGGAAAAACGAAGCAATTTTCAAAGCTTTTGAGACTCAAGACTGATATTATAATTAAAATAATTAATGTGTCATTTGGCACAAGGTTGTAAGTCCTGACAAAACATACTAAAAGCCAAAGGGGAAAATTCTTCATGAAGGACTAGCGATGATCTCAGGAGTTGACACCTGGCAAAAGACAGATTTATCAAACAAATACAGTTAATACAGCCAAATTCTACCTTACGCCAGACCACACACAGCTATATACTTCTGACATACTCAGATTAATTTATAAAAGTGAAAATAAAAGAGCTGTAAAGTGATGCTAATGACACTCAATTTAGAACGCATCTTATGTTCGTGCACGTGTCTGCAAGAGGGACCACTTACTGAGGCTAAACATGCAAAAAAGCATGTTATTGGAAGAATAACAGTAATTGAAGCCATCCTTTACACAATACAAACACCTTTTACACAATACAAACATTATCACCATCTTGACATAAGGGCCATTACCTACAAAAGTTCATGTTTTCTTCCTCAGCATGATGCCACCTGGTTCAACTCTTAGATCACATAAAGCTGATCTAATTGCCAAGTTTTAGGGCCATTCAGCTTCACAGGGTATCTTCTTGGTAACAGTTGTTAATTTAGAAGTCTCGTATAATTTTAAATCCCAGGAGAACAAGTAAAACAACTCAAAGCTGCATACTGTATGAAGTATGTACAGAAAAGGATCCAGCAATTATTCATTTACCGTATTTATACAGCAGGTTCTGTCTGACCACTGCCATGGAAGCGATAAGCGATGAAGCCTTGTATGGAGTTTCCAGATGATCAGTGATTGTACAAAGGGAACTTATCACTTTTGCAACACTCCCCCTGGCTAAGGCAAAGGCCAAGAGTGTAAGCTCAACCTCAGGAGTGGTACAACAACTGGGGAGGGAAAAAAACAACAGTATGAAAAGAAAAAACTCAGGACACCGTTTTTAAATAAGACAGATGATGCTCATATGGAAAAATCTCCAGTGCTAGTTTCTTAACATCTTCCAATTTTTCAAGAGCAGGTGAGTAAAGATGAGAGAAATTCGATATACAAATTCTTCTAAACCATCTTCTACTGCATCAAAACACATCAACACAAACTTACCTTGTTATCCTTATGAGGAAGCTATCGACTTCTTCCAAAACATTTGGGGATAAGAAGCTTGAAAAATCTGTAGAGCCTGGTGTTAGGGATAGAGGTGGCATGTGTTGCAGTGCTTTCCTAGTAAAAGGACAGAACATAACATCAGAAAACCAGACAGAATCAGAGAAAACAGCCTTCTAAAATGGATTAGATATTTGACTCATCACACTTTTTGAGAGCAGGTCTGTACAAACGGGTTCTGAGTGCAGGAAATCTACTGACCCAGACAATCACTTCAAAAGGTAAAGCGAGTACTGCATTCTAGGCAGGGAAAGTTTAACAGCTGCTGGGTAATCCTGAATCTAGTCTCATCATCTCAGATTCAATGAGACAAATCAAGGGGTTTTGAATTACATCTGTGACAACATTAGAAATAGTGTCCACATACTGCTTTATTTTAAATAGTTCTAGCACTGAGCAAGAGCCTGTTAATAAAGGGAAAATTGCTTTTAAATTCTCAGAACAATTACAGAAACTGAAAGAGTTGAGATCAGAGTTTCTGTTTGATTTCCAAAGGTAATGTAATAACCCCTGAAAATACAGATTATTAAACAGTTTCAAAGTCATTCCATTCAATACTAAAGTTTGAGGCTTTGCTTTCTAATTCCAAACACTGAATTTATAATTCCTGAGAACATATTTTTAGTCAAGATTTCTCCAGTCCTTATCCCCTCAATATTCATGTTGTATTTCTAAAAACTATCTAAACTGAGGGAACCCGAGGGCCCCCAGTTTTAGTAAAGCTTGCACTTATGAACATTCCTCAGACATAAGCATGTAGAAAGTTATCTAAGCACTAAAGAGGTTCCATAGATGACACAAATTAAAAGATAGGCTTAATGGACTTTAGCCTGCAGTACTCATTACCCTAATGACAGAAGTGCCCTTGAGCATGGTGGAATCATGCTAGCTAAGCTCTATAAAAGCTGATGTGGGTGTATAGTGATTTTATTAGGATTCCAATCCTTCAAGTCACTGGGCAGAAGCGTTTGGCAGTCACACAAGGAAACGTTACACAGAAAACAGCTGATCACCATAAGCAAACAGCTACAGAGATACTGCATGTATCTGACTATATCCCCACGTAATGCACTACAAGGCATTACACAAGCAAAAATGCGCTCAAAATTAAGCTAAATTAACCTCCATTCCATAAATGGAAGCCGTCCAATATTTATAATCAATAAAATTAACAATAATTTTAAGCTTCTCTAAAGTACGACAATTCAAAGGACAGGCAAAAGAAAAAGGTATTTTTCAGTGTCTGTTCAGTCATGGCTTAACAACTAGATTAGATACAACAGTAAGGAAAACTAGTTCTTGTATGTATAAACAGATAAAAGAGAAGTATCAAAATTTGAAGTGTGATAGCTAAAAAGATGATGAAACACCATACTGGAGGGAGGTACATCAGTTTACTGAAGCTGTAAGTACTTAGAAAACCCAAACCAAACTAAAAATAAGGCTATTACATGCCATGGAAGTTTGGTACTTACTGAGTATTTTGCAAAATAGTGTGAACAAATGCTGGGTTTGTTTCCATGGAAGCTGTCACCAGAGAGGTCAGCAGCGACCAGTACCAGATCGCTGAAGCATCGCATACGGAGACGCCCACCTTCTTCACCCGTTGATACCCAACAGCCCTGAGCCCGTGGATTCTGGTGTCACATCCATCACTAAGGCAACGCTTGATATTTATCTGTACATCTGTCAAAACACAAAATAAGACTTTTTCCCCCCATTTCTTCTGCTGGATGAGATCTAGAAGAATGCAGATATTCAAAACCAGAATTATCGCAAAACCTCCGAGGAAAATAGCAGCAGATATGTAACAGTACTCCCACACAGAGACAACTCTGCATATGTGTTTCTTCACTGTACACCCTACGACTGGGAAAATTTAGCCCCTGAACAGCTTATGTGATCCATTACATATGGTTCAGCTAAAAATTAGGAAAAAAGCAGAAAAACAAAAAAAAAAAAAACAAAAAAAAACCAAACCCCTCAAAGTGGAAAATAGATTACAGATTATTTCATCAGTACCTTTCTACCTACATACACAGGAAGCATCTTGGGAGTGGTAGTGGAGAATTAGGGTAAAAGAGTAAAGCCTAAAAGTAAAGTTTTAAGTTGCATAAAAATCTTCAAGTAAACTCTTGACCATTTTGCATAGACAGCATCTTCCTAGTTACTTCTGAGGAACAACATCTTTTCCACCTGCTTCTGTGCCACTGCAGGTTCACCTTAGTGAAAGGCACCTATTTGAACTGAAGGGACAACATTTGTGAAGCTGCAGTAACCATCCTTCTGGCTTTAAGCTGAAAGAGGGGAGATTTAGATATTAGGAAGAAGTTGTTGACTATGAGGGTGAGGCCCTGGCACAGGGTGCTCAGAGAAGCTGTGGGTGCTCCAACCCTGGCATTGTTCAGGGCCAGGTTGGACAGGGCTTGGAGCTATCTGCTCTAATGGAAGGCGTCCCTGCTTGTGGCAGGGGGCTGGAACTGGATGAGCTTTACGGTCCCTTCCAACACAAATCAGTCTGAGATTCCATGATCTTAGGAAGGAGCAACTTTCCCTTGATTGATTCCAATAGAGCACCCACAGATTTACCAGACTTAAAAATAACACTGCTTAAAAACCCTTAGCATAAAACCTGCTTTACATAAATCATCTGACCAGCTTCAGAGTTTTGCTACCAAGAAAATAGTTGCTCAGAAGCAGATTTTTTGCTAGATATGATCATCCAACATATGCTCCCACTCTGCAAGCAAAGATATTTTTAAATTGCCCAGTGTCTTCAAACTGACAGGCTAAAACTGCATCTTTAGTCATTCAGCTCTTCAACGCTTAGCCCAAGTTAGACAGATGCCATGAGAAAGACTCAGAAGACTCTCCTAAAGGCTAGAGATTAAACCACCAGAAGAACAATTTCTCTGACCCAAGGGTGTGATTTAAAGTCCCTACTCTAATGATTTCAACACATCATTCTATGCTCTACCCAAACTTTCACCTCCAAAAAAGCACCAAAACAATATACCAACAGTATCCTTATTGACTCACACATCTGACTAATGTTAGCGTTTTCCAACAGTGTTACGTAGCCAGTGATATTGCTTGGAATGTGAACATCTCGGACCTCCTGAAGACTGCTGGCATTCCTTCCCACTGCCACTGTCACTTGCTGTGGCATGTAACTCTGGTCACTAGCTGCCACCGCAATGGACAGATGTCTCAGGACAACATCTGGTTTCATCTTTAAACTGCAAAGTAAAGATAAAACAGTTCTTTCAAAGAGATGGTAGGGTCAAGCACTTCACTTTTAGCTAAGCTTCACTCAGTTTCCACTTGTACAAACACAGATAAATCCAAAGGAAATTACCTAGTGCTTCACAAGTGTATCAGTGTGGATGAGTTAGAAAACTTTAACTGACTTAAAAGACAGTCACCTCTGAGACTGAGGCTGTAGAATTTTCTAGTGTATGGTTTTCAACTGAGAATTAATTTCTTGGTGAAGCAGGGGCTGTTCCCCTGCAGCCCATGGAGGTTCATGATGGAGCAGATATCCCCTGTAGCCCATGGAGGCCCACAGTGGAGCAAATATCCACCTGTAGCCTGCAGATGACCCCACACTGGAGCAGGAGGATGCCCAAAGGAAGCTGTGACCCTGTGGGAATCCTGCACTGGAGCAGGCTCCTGTCAGGACCTGTGGCCCCATGGTGAGATAAGACCATGCTGGAGCAGGCTTGCTGGCAGGACCTGTGGCCCCACGGGGGGCTCAGGCTGGAGCCATCTGTTCCTGAAGGACTGCACCCTATCGGAGGGACCCCACTGTCCTGGGTTCAGCTGTAACAGTTATTTTTCTCCTTCTTAGAAGCCAGTGCAGTGCTGCGTTTCAGTTTTAGTCTGAGAACAACGCTGATAACACACCAATCTTTTAGTTGTGCTCAGTAGCATTTATCCTGATCAAGGACATTTCAGTCTCTCCTGCTCTGCCAGTGAGTAGGTGCATGGGAAGCCAGGAGGAAGCAGAGACAGGACACCTGACCCAAACTAGCCAAAGGGGTATTCCATACCATAGCACATCATGCCCAGTATAGAAACTGGGGGGAGTTACCCAGAAGGCCCAGATGGCTGCTCAGGCGAGGCTGGGTATCAGTCAGCAGGTGCTGAGCAATCATGTTGGGCAGCACTTGTGTTTATTGTGGTTTTTTCTCCTTTCCCTTTTTAGTTGTGTAATATCTCCCCTTGTTATTTCCCTTATCTTTATTACTAGCAGTAGTGGTTTGGTATTATACTTTAGTTACTGGACTGTTTTTTATCTCAACCCACGGGATTTATATTCTTTCAACTCTCCTCCCCATCTCACTGGGAGCCAGGGCAGGAGCAGCTGCATGGTGCTGAATTACTGGCTGGGTTTAAAGCACAACACCTGCACTGGAACAGGTCATGAAGAACTGCAGCTCGTGGGAAGGACTCACATTGGAGAAGCTGGTGGAGGACTGTCTCCCACAGGGGGGACCCCACACTGGTGCAGGGCAAGAGTATGAGGAGTCCTCCCCTGAGGAAGGAGCAGCAGAAACAGTGTGTGATGAACTGACCACAACCCCATTCCCCATCCCCCTGCACCACAGGGGAGAGGAGGTGGAGAATTCAGGAGTGAAACTGAGCCCAAGAACAAGAGAAGGGGGGGGGAAGCGGTTTTAAAATTTGGTTTTATTTCTCATTATCCTACTCTGATTTGCTTGGTAACAAAATTTAACTGATTTCCCCAAGTTGAGTCCGTTTTGCCCATAACAGCAGTTGGCAAGTGTTCTCTCCCCACCCTTACCTCAATCCGTAAGCCTTTAACTGTATCTTCTCTCCCCTGTCCAGCTGAGGAGGGGAGTGACAGAGTGGCTTTGGTCAACCCACCACAACAGTCCACCAGCTGTATTTCTAAGGACTAACAACCCCAAAACTCAGGTGCATACTGGCGTGTTGCTCACCGTATCCAATGGGAGCGGGCACTGCCATCCGACTGCCAGAAAGATGTCGTTTCTCCGTTTGTCATCTTGTCAATATCAGCAGAATTGGACGAGGTTTCTATGTGAGTGTAGCACTTTGTGACAGACTTCAGTTTGTCTGCCTCCTGATTACCATTTAAATCACTAGGGTATTCTGCAAAGAACATAAATCATGCATAAGAGTCTTCTTTAGCTTGTTTTAAGCATTATTATACCTTTACAATAACTAACACATACAAGTTAAATCATTGGCACAGAACACAGATCCCAAAGAACTGTTTCTGGCAGAAAGTAGAAGACAGCAAAGTTTCATTTCAGATAAAATTACAATCATCTTAACCAGTATGAAAACACCTACTTTGCCTGGAGTTCTCTAACCTTTAGCACCTTCTTTCATTACTGGCCTCATAAAGGCATTATTAATATGCAAAAATCCAACCAAATTAGAGGGAAAAGTAAAATACGATGGCAGAAACCTCAATTCAGCTATTCTAGGGAAGGGACAAAGCAGACTGCTTCCCCAAGTAACTTAATCTATTTCAACAGAAGTGCAGAGATCTGAAAATATCAAGTCAAGCTGTAAAGAGAAGGAGCCATCCCCATAGGGAGACCACCAGGAGAGTACTGTCTGAAATACACTAAAAGATTCACTACCTCCACTCCAAAACAATACATTACTTTTAACACTGAACAGTCAGCTTCAGAAAATATTCATCTCACTGTTTCTAGCTACTAGCAGAGATGTTTGACTGAATAGAGAATATCACAACAATAATCATTCTGAAACAGGTCAGGAGAAAGATGAAAAACATCCCAGTGTGTTACTCGGATTGAGAGGTAGTTTGAAAATCAATTTATGTGCTTCAAAAGTACAACAAAAACACCCACAGAAGCACGCACATCAACTCTATACAAAATCATGCCTGGTAAAAATTCAACAGTAAAGAAAGCTTTTTGTTTTATCTGTAATCTCTTCTTCAACCTATGGTCACACACTGAAAAGAAAAAAAAGATTTACATACCCCTCTCTTTTAGGAGAAGTCGATCTAAAGAATCCTTCAGCACAGAAGACCTCATAGTGCAGATATTGTTAAAGTACTCCAGCACTGGGTAAGGGATGGCAGTATTAGAAATGCGATTCCGGTGCAAGAACCTCAGGATCATTGAGGCATGAAGACCAAGACGCTCTTTCGATTCAGAAAATATATCAATAAAACCTAGAAAGAGAGATTATTTCCAGCTGTGTTGCAATAGCTGACTTGACCAAGTCATCATTTCCACACACACCCCCACACCTTACTACTAGGGAAACCCAAATCAAGCATGGGAGCCAACACTGGAACTACATTCTACCACAGGAAGTAGCTCAAGTCTGCAATCTTTACAGCAGGACTGCAAGAGGTGCAGGCAAACATTTTTGCCAGTTCCTTGAAATACCTGAAGGTGTTCAAAACAATTACCAAAAATCTTAGTTTTTATACTTATTTTGCTGTTCTTAAAGTCTCAAACCCTTGCCTTCAATATCTAAGTGAAACAGCTGCTGCTTGGCTAGCAAGCTGATGTACTCGCATCACCCACCCTGAGCTACACTAAGCATCTCGCTCTAGCACTGGGGATTATTCCTAAGGAGGTGCCTAATGTTTTCCACCAAGTTTGTAAGAAATTTCATTTCCTTAACAGCAATTCTCTGGATCATAGTGTATTTAGATGCACAAAACAATACTCCATGAGTACTGCCCTCTGACTTACCTGTCGCCAATTCTAGCACTTCTTGTCTGATCCTCTAAGGCAAATCCTCTTTAGCCACTTACCATCAAAAGCTTGGAAGGAAAGCCAGTAACTGATACTTATCCCAGAAATCAAATTCTGGGCACTGATGCTTTCCAAACTACCCACCTTAAAACATGACTTATGTTTCAGAAGGATTTCAAATAACAATATATTAATAATAAAGTCCATGACTCATCACCTGAAACAGGCTTAGAAGAGGACTTATTCCTCCAAGTACAAGACTGCATTAGCTAGACACTCATCAACATTTTGCATAGAACCGTTTCCTGTCTGCGAGATAAAGCAGACAATGATAAGAAGATCCTCAGTCACACAGACAGGAAAATATTGGTTACTTATGAAAGTAAGCTAGCTAGATCTAACTATGTGAAATTTTTAAGTTACAGCAACTTCACTTGTTTGATACTAGAGAAGCGAGAATGACCTGGAGTATGGTTTTGATAAGATTAGGACAAGAACACTATTAAAGTAATTTATTGAAGCAACATCCCTTACACAGGGCAGGACTTGGGAACCATCTGTTTGGCCACTCTGTTCTCATACCTGGAACTAGGGAACAAGCTTGCAGTTGCCTGATTACATGGCTAAGCTCCCCCTGAAGATTAGCTCCACTAGAATTCTTGAGAGCCTCCAGCATATTCTCCACATCTACAGTGCCATCTCCTTCAGCATCAAATTGTGCAAAGGCCTGAAGAGGAAAAATTAAAAGAAAATGTATTTCAGCCTATTTGCTTCAAGCAGAAATTCAGGATATTTCATAGAAGCCATATAACATTATAACAGCATGAAATAATAATCAAAATAACCCATTTTCCATAGTATTGAATTAATGACAAGAGGAAACAGCTCGGCTGGAAATCTGCAGTCTTCAGCAAGTTTTAAGGCAGTTGCACTGCCTTCCTATAAAAGTCAACTGTAGTTTTGCTTAGGTGGAGACAGCACATCATCTATACCAGTGAATCAGCAGCATCCATCCACTAACATCTGAGACTACAAAGAAGGTGCTCACAAAAGAGCACTAAAAAGCTCTTCCATTAAAGGCTGAGTTAGTTCTAAAAGCCATACCAGGCATTGCTCATTACTGCTGCACCCATCTCATGCTGCAGCTACCCCAATTCTTCCAGGTTTCATGCATTTTCTTCAGTTAAGAAAGCATCCTTAGAACCAGAGTTTTTAAAACATGTATCTCCTTCCATGCACTGTCCTACACAAAACACCAGTTTAATATCATTTGTCAAAGTATTTGTTAAAACAATGAAAAGAGTTAGAAAAGGTTCTTACTTTTTAATTCAGGGGAACTTAATTATCTTTGACTTTGACAGAAATGTTTAACATAAAAAGCTATGCTGAGCATGTATAACAAGTAACTCACATAGCTTTGCGTTTCACGTCTTTGTACTAACAAAAGTACAAGGTACCTTTATTCAGCTAAGCCTGTAAAACAGGACCAAGCTCATAAACATAATGCTGTTAACCAGCCACATCAAAGGAGTCACAGTCCTGTGACACAATACTACTAAAAACCCTAGCTATATTTTCACAATCATATTTAATTCTGAAACATCTTCTGTTTAATTGCTAATCTCTTCACAAGCAAGGCTTCAGTTTCCTAGCCCTGAACTTGGTATTTCAAGTTCAGCTACATAGCTGAGTACATTTGGCCTCTAAGAACAGATCATCTCACACATGCCTGACAGTCAAGAAGTCACTGCTACTCAGGAGGAGGCTTATGCTTGAATCTCTTGGTTTGCTACCTGCTTATCAAACTTGATGTACCATTAAAAGTACTATCCTGGAGAGAAGTAATCTGAAATGACTGGATGAAAATAACCTGCCAATTAACCATGACATAATTACACCACCTAAATGAGAGCAAAGTCCTCAGAAGACAACAGAATTGCAATGCCTTACTTTGGCTGACTAAAGCTCCAACGGCACTTCTGCAGCACAGAGCTGAATTTCAGCTTAGCATTTTACGAACTCTATTAAACATACAGCAGAACCATGCTAACAGCAATCAACTATGTAAGTATTACTCTTTGTGGCAAAGCAGACTGGTGCTGGGCATCAGGTAGACACAAACAAAAAACCAAGACCTTTGCCTAAGGATAACAATCCAGAGGGAATTAATTTTAAACAAATAGAACTCAGTTGGCAGAACACTTCAATGCACAGTTTTTTACCACATCATTCTTGCCATTACATCTTTTTCTCCTCATATCTGAGGTGGAGCTGTGCAATTACTAAAATATGAGGTGAACAAGCAAGTTTTGTGATGTTACTGGTGAAAACAAACACATCAGATGGCAAGGCAGTATTAGCCCACAGCTACTTTAAACCAATTTCTTATACTTTCGTGTAAGGAGAGATTACTAGATCTCTGCTTTTCTTTGCATCTTCATGCAGTATTTTGTTACTTTATTTTTAAACTCTTAGGAAAACTCTTCATTTCATTTCACCCTTTGCTCTCAGCAGAACTGCAGCATTAATGCTTCAAGTGAAACTTGGATACACTGTATGATAGCTGCTGAGACACGAATAAAAAAAGGATTCAGAGATTTAATTTCTCCAGAAAATAAGATTTTGAATTTCAACAGAGGTTCAGTTTGCCCATAAAGCATTCAAAGCAGGTATTCACAAGCCTCACACTGACAGCAGAAAAACTTAATGGACAGATCAAACCTTGGCCTATGCCAGACCGGATTCTACAGACATTAAAAAGGGAAACCTATTGACCTGCCACCCACAAACTAACTTCTCATCAGTCTAAAACACATCCTGGGAATCTAAAATACTACAGCCTGTGGGCGGGTGCCAGTCACAGAAACAATGACATCAAGGGTTTCCACACAACTCCGACATCTCAGCTTTGCAGGACAGACTAGATGAGACCATCTATCGGCTCCATGATAAATCTATTGATAATGTCATTGTCGTCAGTCCGTCCCCGTCCCCCGAGCAAGAAAACACAAAACAAAAACAACTTCAATCCTCAAAATATCCCCCCAGCCTGCAAAGCTCAGTTGTTTGTAACTAAGAGGAAGAATCCTTATGTACTGATTTCACTCTTACTGTCTGTACAAAGAAGTGCTCTTTATTGGTTCTTGTAAAGCAACTGGAAATGGAGGCAGCAGCATTTTAGCAAGCTACTTGCAGCAAGCTGCTATAAGCATACTTACTTGTACAACAAAATCAATCTCTTCCCAGGTTCCAGTAGCATTTTTAATACAACGGCACCAGTTTCAAGGAGCATACACGTGATTGAACGGTTTACCAAGTTATTCTGCTACTCAGGAGCAATACAAAGGCAGAAGGAAAGCACTGGTGAGCCTCAAGAACTGCATGCACTAACAAATTCGGACACAAACACTTTCTCAGCTGAGTGTGAAATTCCCAGAGGGGTGTTCGACTGCATTTTGAATGCTAGCTAGGGAGTAAAGCTAAACGTTCCAAACGTTAATTTATCCACGTCCCTTCCGACACCAGAAAGGAAACGGTGCTCTCTTCTACCGTTAAAACTTTGAGACCTTCTCTCTATAGAGAGGGAACTCTGTTACACTACTTTCTAACAAGTTTTCCAAACCTCTTAGTTTACAGTAAGCAATAGGATTGCAATGAGATACTTGACATTTTCACTGCTGGTTTTGAACAGGAACAAGAAAATTAAGTTTGGTAAACTCTGACTTGCTGATACCATCTCGAAGGAATTACTTGCGCTGAATTTCCTACCTGTGCTACCCACAGCTGCTATTGCTGCTGGCAATAACAGCAGCAGCGGGTTGTAGCAAAATACGGTTTTCTTCAGAAGCAGTTGCTGAGTGTAATCTCCAAAACCAGGCACAATTAATTCATTAATAAAAAAACTATCTACAAGCCGACAGCCTGCCTATCGGCACCACCAGCCGCCTGTTTGGCCTCGCAGCAGAAGAGCCTCTGGTCTGGCCTTGCCCCGGTTACCTGAAGGGGTGACCCGGATCCCCATGGCCGAGCCTGGGCACCTCCGGCTCGGTGAGATCCACCTCCGGCAGCACCCTCGGGGCTCCCATCGCCTCCCTCCACTCCCCCCTTCACCCGGGCTCCGGCGGGAGCTCCCCCACCGGCCCGAGCAGGGCCTGCCCCCCCCCCCTCCCCCGGCCGCCGCCTCACCTCCTCGCTCTCGCCGCGGGAGCCGGCTGCCAGGCGGGAGACGCTCTCCAGCACCTCACAGAACTGCTCCAGGCTGACGGCCTCGTCGCCGCGGCTGAGGCGCTCCTCCAGCCAGCGCACCAGAGTGCTGTGGTGCCGCGACACCAGCGACTCGGGCAGCGCCGCTTCCCGCAGCCGCGCCGTGGCCTCCCGCAACCGGGCCTGGTCCAACAGCACCTCAGCCGGAGGCAGCGGCGGCGCCGGGCTGGCGGCGGTGCCAGGCGGGAAGGGAGCGCCGGGCTGAGGCGCGGTGGCCGCCCCTTCCATGCCTTCCTCGGCGCCCCCCTCCTCCTCGTCCTCGCTGCTGTGGCTCGCCGCCGTCCCCATGAGCCCCTCGGAAGCGCCGACGTTGCGACCCGGCGCTCGGCAGAGCCACTTGTCCTCCGCCTTCCCGCGGCTCCGCCCGGCCCGCCTTAGTCAGCAGCTTCCCGGCCCGCCGCACCTGTCAGCTCCGGCCGGCGGCGGCCGCGCCACACTGCCGCCAAGCGACACCCGGCGCCGCAAAAGCCCCGCCCCGGAAAGGCACGGGGCTGCCGCACCGCGCGACGCTCGCCGTAAAGCGGAGACGCGAAAGGGACGGTGTCCGCCGGCGCTGGCCACACCGCCGTGCGGCGAGGAAACCGTCGTGAAAAGGCCGGGAGCAGTCGCGGCGCGGCCCCATGCGGCGGGGCGCGGCGGCGGTGGCGGCGCTGTTGTGCCTGGGGGCCGCCTGCCTGCTGGGCCGCGGGTTCGATCCCCGCACCTGGCTGCCGCCGCCCCGCGGCCGCCTGCTGAGCAGCGCCGAGCTGGCCCGGTACCGCGGGGCGCCGGGGGAGCCCGGCCTCTACCTCGCTGTGTTGGGCCGTGTCTTCGACGTGGAGCGCGGCCGCAGACACTATGGCCCCGGGGGTGCCTACAGCGGCCTCGCAGGTACCTCTGGAGGGGAAAGGGGAGGGCTCTGGGAGCGGGGTTTGGGCCTGTCAGCGGGCTGGAGGTTCGCTGCCTGCCCCACAGGGAGAGATGCCACCAGAGCGTTCGCCACCGGCGACTTCACCGCGGCGGGGCTGGTGGATGATGTCTCGGCGCTGTCACCAGGCCGGCTGCTGGCCATCCGGAGCTGGCTGGCCTTCTACAGCGAGCACTACGAGCCCGTGGGTAGGTGGTTCGGTCGGGGTGGCCACAGCAAGGGAAACCTGCCAGCAGCACGGGGATGGGAGTCTGGGAACCTCCAAGGATAGAGGGGATGTAAAGCTCAGTCTGGTTTTAATATTGGGCTGTGGCCAAGATCCGCCTTATTTTTTGTCTTTAAATAACAGATTTAAACCCTGTTCGTTTTCCTTGCCTGGAAACACTGTGGTCTTCGTTGCTCTTCTCTGCCAGGAAAGCTGGTGGGCAGGTTCTATGATGAATACGGGGCACCAACAGAAGCTTTACGGCAGGCTGAGGCTGCCATTGAGGAAGCGCTGAAGTTCCAAGCAGAAAGCGAGCAGAGGAAGCAGCAGTTTCCACCCTGCAACTCAGAATGGAGCTCTGCTGCGGGCAGCCGGTTCTGGTGCTCCAAAGAGAGGTAAAATCTTGCCCTCCTGCTGTCACGCTTGCTCTCTGGAGCAAAGCGTTTCCGACCTTTCTTTGGATGCCCTGAGCTTTGTCATTGCCTTGCCTAATAGGAGTGACATAGGAAGATGTACTGGCTCACTCTGTAGGCTGTAGGTGAGGTCTGCTGACTTCTTCACAAAGGGCATCAGTTGGTCCTAGTGTGCTGAGTGCTGGTATGGCTGGTCCCTTGCTCTGTCTGCATATATAGAATCGCTCAGGTTGGAAAAGACCTTTATGATTATCAATTACAGGCCTTAACCTGGCACTGCTGAGGCCACCAGTAAACCATGTCCCCAAGTGTGACTGACTGACTTCACCACTTCCCTGGGCAGCCTGTTCCAATGCTTGACAAACCTCCCTGTGAAGGAATTGTTTCCTCAGCTCCATCTAAACCTGCCCTGGTGCAGCTTGAGGCCGTTTCCTCTTGCCCCATCCCATGTTCCTTGGGAGCAGAGCCCAGCCCCTCCTGGCTCCATCCTCCTGTCAGGCACTTGTAGGGACCTCTCTTCTCCAGACTCATCCCCCCAGGTCCCTCAGCCGTTCCCCATCACACTTGTGCTCAGGGCCCTGCACCAGCTCCGCTGCCCTTCCCTGGCCCCGCTCCAGCCCCTCAATGTCTCTCTTGCAGTCAGGGGCACAAAACTGAACACAGGATTTGAGGTGCAGCATCACCAGTGCCCAGTGCAGGGGGACAGTCACTGCCCTGGCCCTGCTGCCACACTGCTGCTGGTACAAGCCAGGATGCTGGTGGCCACAAGCTGGTTTCTGTTCAGGAGGCTGTCAGCCAACACCCCCAGGCTCTGCTTTCTGACAGGGCAGAGCCCACTGCCAGGGAGCAGTGGTGCAGTTCTCTGCTGTGCCACTCCTGCTGTGTGGAGTCCCTGCACAACTGCTGTCAGCCTCCACCCAGTCTGGGGTTGCACGGAGCTTCAGGTTGGGTTTCTCCAGCGTGAGGCCATGGAGAGGGACTCGTCTCACTTTGTAGGTAAAAGGCAAATGATGTCTCATCCCAATCAGTACACTTAGGAATTTTATTTCTGAGGCAAAAACTCTGCTGTCACACTGGAATCAAAATCAGGTTTCAGAATTTGCCACATGTGCACACAATCCTCCTGTTCTCAGGAAAACAGGACACAAATCCCACTATTACCATCTGCTACATTCAGACAGGGAATGCAAGGATTAGCTCCTGCTTTTCAGACAGTTTCACAGTGTGTCTCACAGAGTACTGGGACAACAGTTTTCACTTACAACCACATAAAAATGAGCTTGAGCTTTGAATAGTCATTTCCTGCTTGGCCTGTTTAGTTGTATACCTCTCTCAGTTTAGGGACTGTTCTGGTTGAAGACAAATTGCTTAGGCTTCATTTCAGTGCACCAGTAGCACTGGGAGATCTGCTTCTATGTGTGAATGAGCTTGGGTGCAGCCTTGGGACTGCATGTTGTGTGGCAGTCACTTGTGTAAAGGTTTACAGGCTTAAAAGGGGCAGTAGTTAGGGGATCAGGCAGGATTTGGCTAATGAAGACACTGAAGTAGTCGTGGAAGTACTTGAGACTTGGGGGTTTTTTTTTGGCCTAGTTCTTGGAATCATTGTGTTTAGGCAAGGCACAGAAGGTGGCGTGTGGTGATCTGTGAGCAATTAGCTACACCAAAAAAGGCATTTTTTGCTATTAGACATGCTGTGCTATGTAAGGCTGTGTGATTCCTTTTCCAGCAATAGAAACACCGGAAGCAGCTGGTTGCTCCCAGAAGGGTGAGAGCACGTACTAGCACTGTGAAACTATGTTCAGGCCATGGGTTTCTGAAGCACAACCAATAAAATGAACCAGAAAGCCGAGATGTTTGGAGGCTGCCTCAGTAGGCATGTCTTTAGTTCTAACTCTCCCAGATTATCCTAGGCTTTTATCTACTGATTCTCAGTTCACTTGGAAGCATTTTACAAGGGCCTTTAGGGGAAGGACAAGGGCAAATGGCTTTAGCCTGCCAGAGGGGAGACTGAGATGAGCTCTTAGGCAGAAGCTCTTCACTGTGAGGGTGCTGAGGCGCTGGCACAGGGTGCCCAGAGAAGCTGTGGCTGCCCCATCCCTGGCAGTGTTCAAGGCCAGGTTGGACACAGGGGCTTGGAGCAAGCTGCTCTAGTGGAAGGTGTCCCTGCCTGTGGCAGGGGGTTGGAACTGGATGAGCTTTAAGGTCTTTTCAGTCAAACCAGTTTGGGATTCTGTGATTTTCACGGGTTGGAACTGTGATTTACTTTTCCATTCTCAGTGGGGGAGTGAGCAGAGACTGGACTGGAGTCCCTCGGAAGCTGTTCCACCCGGGGTCCAAGGGCAGCCGTTGCGTGTGTGTGAGGACAACTGGTCCCCCGTGGGGGCAGCCGGACTCCACCGAGCACCGCGACAGAGGCGACCTGGATAACCCTCACTTGCAGGAATACAGCGGCTGCCCTCCGCTGGCAGAGCAGTGTGTCCTGAAGGAGTGACTCCCAGGGCTGGATTCGAGGCCGCTGTTAAGAGCCCTGCAGCGAAACGAGCTTTGTATGGGCAGCTCCAGCTGTGTTCCTCTCCATCTGCATGAAGGGGCAGCAGCAACCTCACGTCGTGACTCTTTAACGTGTGGAGATGGAGTTGAGAGGAGGAGGAAACACTTCAGCCGAATTAGTGGCTAGTAATGGGATACTTTCTTAGTGCTTCATTCTGATGGTATTTTTACATCTGGCAACAAACTGTAAGATGCAAAGCCTGAATTATACTTAGCAACTGATTTCTTGTGCAGTCGGGAGATGAGTTTGTGCAATGTATTGTGTTTTAAGGCAGCAAGGTTGTGAGCACAGGAACTGCTGCAGCATCTCTGACCCCAGTTTACACACAGTCCACCAGTCGTTTGAACCCTGCTGCATTGTAGTGCTTATGCTCCTTCCCAGTCAATTGCTTTACTCCAAAGTTTAAAGGTAGCAGGAAGAAGCCTGAATGGCTCCTATAATTAAGGTAGGTAGTATCTGGGAACTTGTACAGCTTGGTTACACACAAGCTTTATCAAAATCTTGGGAGTACAGAAGGCAAAAGTCAGAATTGTATTCCCTCATTTAGTGTTTGTATTAGATACTGTGTAAAGAAGATACTGGGAGCCACCCATGAGGATCCTTGTTTAATATTAACCTCACCTTCCTGCTCCTGTGATTCACTACTTTCAGACGACGCAGATGAGGAGCTGGTACTTCTCAGTATATGATAATAAAAGCAATGTGGCAGCATGACCATCCTGCTGTAATCTGCCTCCTGCTTCCATGGCACCTTCTCCCACCTGGTATGTGCCCTTTGAACTACAACCCGAGGCTGGGTGTATCCTCACAGAGCCCAGCTCCATAAAGTCTGTACAGATTTCATCACAGCTGGCAAAATTCAGTGATAGAAGTGACTCCCAAAAGAGCAGGCAAGTTATTACCATTCCTGTGTGGGGCTGAAAGGGACAAGGAAGCACCTGCAGAGGGCTCAGGCACTGTAAATCCCCAGGTACAGGGAAGCAGTTGCTGTTTTTCAAAGAATCTACTGTTATAATCAGTTTCTGATGTAGCTGCAGCCTTGAGAGAGACCGAGTACAGGAGCGGCACAGGTGTGCTGAGCTGTGTTCAATTCTTTTCCTTAAGGCAACTGCCACCTATGTAGAAAGAGCTAGAAGGCATTTATAAACTTAAGTTTTGAGCTACTGCTACCTCTGAAGAGCTATTAGTTCATAACTGGGTGAGCTCACAGGAGGCCTGGCAGCATTACTTTGGAGTAGTCCCTTCCTGGCAGCAACAGCAGGTCATGCAGCAACACTTCTCACCGGTGATGGTTATAGATGAGGCTACAGCTGTGGATGGGACCATACAGCTGGGATGCCTGAGCACTATGCAAATAGTGCTGGAACGCTGCATGGATGGTTCTTATCTTAAGAGCCACACCAAAACCAAATACACTGCTGCAGGAAGGAAAGACAGGATGGTGCTGCTTTAACGTCAGTTGGTTGAAAACCAATTCCATGGTAGTGTTTCGTAACACTATAGGGGGTCTGGCTTGTAGTAGAGATAAATCATCTGCTAAAGCAAACATGGAGACTCCCTCAAGGACCTGGAGTGTTCCAAAAGCTCAGCTCCACGCTCCTAGGGTAGAAAAGGGTGGGAAAGAATAGTGACAGTTACACAGGGGTCAAGTGCACAGAGGCAGTGCTCTAATAAAGCTCACCATTCACCCATACTTTAATAAGTTTTATTAATAAAAGACTAATGCATCACAATCTCACCAAGATGGTTTGGCGGGTTCTGCTATTGCACTGAAGCTTTCCTTATCCTGAAGTAAAGCTGCAGCAGTTACATCTCTTCCAGGAGGCCAAGCTGCCCACCAGTGTGCAGCTGAGCACACCAAGCCTATGTTACTCATCCACTGAAGTGGATCTGAGCTGAGAAGTGATTTACTCCATGAAGCAGCTCTGGCCTGTAGGAAGTCAGGATTGTTTCATAGGAATGATTACAGGTAAGTCTAGTATAAGGCATTGGAGATGACTAGGTGGTATAAACCAGAACAGCTGTAGCAGTTCCCCAACATTAAAATGAGTACCTAGAATAACCTCAAAACAAGGAATACAAGTTGTCCCAGCCCTAGTTTTCCTTGTGCCTTGTAGAGGACAGCCCACAGAGGGGCAGCTGTCTTTACACGAGAGACTTTCTGAACAAGGTTTTCTACCTCACGATGCATGATCTAGTTATGCATTTTATTACAAGTAGAATCATTACACAACAAAGTAATGCGTATTGGAAAAATACATTTTTACAATGACTCCAGACAAACATTGCAGATAAAAAACGCCATTGTTCTAAGACTCCCTTTTCTATTTCACAGAGGGTATTAGAATGGTCAGAGTTGTTTGTCACTTGTACAAGCTTTGATTTTTCTAGAGCCGAGTTTGCTGCAGTACCAACGCTGCTGGTTACAGGAGAAAGAGGACTTGCCTATTAATATTTGATTTACAAAAAAATCCAGCCTCAGCATCCCATATTGTTACAGGTTAATTTAGAAGCACTATGTAAGAAGTTGTACAAGCCAATGACAGAGTCATTAAGGCATCTGTCAGCTTTTAGCCAGCAGCTTGCTTTGCTGTGTTAGTACCTTCAACACCAACATTCTCACTCCACTTAGTGGTGTGAAGCAGTGACTACACCTTTTTCAGATACACTACACTTGAAGCCAGACCAGGTTTTGTGCTTGTGTAAGGGTGCTGGATGACTGTAATCCAAAGGAATCCAGGCTCAGAACAAAAAGCTACAGTATGAACCACCACAGACTTCCCGTGCAGCTCTGCTGCAGTGCCCACAGCCTGGTCTGACAGCATCACTTCCTGGGACACAAGTTTGTTTTCCGTTCACCCTCTTGTTTAACACTTGGCAGACTTGAATCCTAAGTTAATACCATTTAAAACCAGCAGGGGTGAAGGGAGGGGGGTTTGGTCACAACTGTACTATGCTATAAAAAGGAAGAGCAGTTCTTTACAGAGTTAGAAATGTGATGACCGCTACTGCATTACGAAGTGCCTTTGTTCACATTTGTACCCTGCAGCAGAGCATTGGCAGCAAAACTCCCCCAAAACATCAAGTGTCAGAGTTCAGACCAATACTAGGCAGAGCATGTGAAGGACTGAGCCCCACCAGCTGGGTGCTGGGCTCAGCCTCTTCAGCTGAACTAGAAGAGAACGAACTTGGATTTTGGTTCAAGGTGTGAGCTTTTTCCCTTTAACTGGCAGAAAGCTATTTAAAGTTGGCTGGAAGGAAACTATCTCAAAGGCACTTTAACATGATTAAATTTCCTGAATTTAGTTCTTTGAAATTCCATGAACACTTCAGACTGTGTGTTAGTTTATGACTAACCCTCTCTTTCAGATTTCGGTGAGAAAACTTGTATTGTTGGCTGTACATGGCAAACAAGGAGCATTAGATGTTGTTTCCAAGATGTAACTGCCTGAACCTCTAGGAGACAATTAATAGTCTACTTCAAAAAGAACAACTAGCCAGCCTTAAACCTGCCACTCAGTTAAGCTGAATTTTCACAACATCTACATTTTTCATAATTTAAAAGGTTGCTTATTCTGTTAGAACTGAGCTCCCTGTTCCCCTGCTCCTTCCACCAGGGAGTCACTGAAAACGTGATGTTTAAATGGTTCAGACATTGCATGTTGTGTGGCTTTCCAATGAAGATGAAGTCCTTGGGCTCTACCTCTATCAGTACTGTAAGCACACACTTAGCACTCCACATCACGGCAGCTCCCAACCAAGGAGAAAGTTAGCACATGATCAGAGGATACAGTACAGTCAAGACTCACCAAATGCACTTTCTCTCCATCTAGAGACTTGCAACCAGTGATACTCTGAAACCTAAGAAAGCAAGAGACTAGAAATTCAGTGTCTTCCATCATCTATTTCACTTATAAAACCAAACTGTAGCCTGCAGTTCAGTGCTTCAGACACCATTATTTTCCACCTAGAGAATTATTCCAGAGATGGACCACTTGTATCAGTAACAGTGTTAGAGACCAGTTGTGTCACCCAGGGCATTCTGTTGCAACGTGACAGCAGCAGACATAAAACAGCGATGCAAGTTTCTATTATCATCCATTATTCTTCTCTAGTGTTACAAGAGTGAGATTCCAGTTATAATATATGCATATTGGAAGATCAAAGTGCAGATCAAGTGAGACTTGATGTGAAATTCATCGTGCAAATGTCAGCAATTACACCCTCCTCTACCCTTTGCTTGTACAAGTCTGAAGAAAAACCTCAAGCAAATCTTCCATGAAAGCAGCAGTCTGGTTTATCATCCCATCTTACTCCTTAAGACTGGTAAGTCACTATTCCAAATAGGGCAGCGCATCACCAACTTGTCCATATCGTACACTGGAGGAGATAACAGTCATCAAATAAATGCACAGTTCATGGAGTAGAGATGAGGATTGCTGAGTTGAGTCTAAACTGGGATAAAAACAGCCTTAAGATGGCATGTAGTTTTGTTTAAGTACACGTTTTTCTGACTGAAGCCTTTGCCCACCAAATCACAACCCTGTCTATCAGCAAAGTACTTTCCTGTTTCCTAGGTATTGTGGTGTTGGATTTTTACAGATTCAGCATGTTTAAGAGAGCACAATGAGCCTAGATTAAAATACTGCAGCTTAATCCAAACCCCTGGCACTGCACCACCACTTCAGCATCCTTCCTCCAAGGCCAGAGGCTTAATGCTAACGGGAAGCCTCCAAATACACCACCACTCACCAGCAACCCTGCTAAAAATGGACCCATATTTAGTGTCTAGAGGTGCAGCACATTCTACACTGGTAGCGTTACTGAGACTCCTGCAGCAGTTAACCAGGGTCTCCAAGCCAAAGGAAAGTGCTACTTTCCCTCCTGGGATTCATAATGCACTTCAGCATTTATTGCTGTACTGAGAGTTCCACTACTGAACCAGTTTTAGTGTTTCTCCATTTAGCATATGCTTAGTTAGGCCCTGCAGCACACTTATGCGCATTTATACAAGTTTCACAAACTGGAAGGACTAGCAATGTAAATATGAAAGTGCAACAAAGACTTGAACAGTTCTGGCAGGTATGAGCAAGAGGATTCGCTGGCTAAAACAATGCTGCACTTCTCTTGAACATGCTAAAGCTAATGAGACATTTACTGAGGAGGTATCAAGCTGTGGATCTGCAATTCTGACTGCTTTGCATCAGATGTTGTAAAGCTTTCTGTTGTAAGGCCACAATTCTTGAGCTATACTTGGAACTACTCCATTTTTGAAGAGTTTCTCGAAATGAACAGCAGTTGCAACAGCTCAGTCTAGCTTCACAGGAAGTCTTCTCTAGAGAAAGGGAACATTTATCTTTAAGACAAAGCAAAGAAAGATACCTGGTTACCCTGAAACGTAATGCCAACCTCTACTAGGCAGCCCAAAAGCCACAGGACTTAGTAGAGTTGCTCAGTGCAAAGCACCATGTCAAGGACAGACCTGTTTTATGTCAATTCAAACATCAGCCTAGCAATGTGAGCTTCCATACCCCACTGCAACTAGAAGAGGGTCTAACTTCTTTTGTCACTTAATTTCAACGTTCCACTCGAATTCCTAGTGAAGTCTATCACAGCCCAATACATTTACAGTCATACAGTCATTTATACCAGAATATATCGTATCAGGGTCCTTAATTAGTTCAGTCTAGTGCAGAAGACATGTATAGGCCTCCTCTTCCCTATCCAGAGGGCTTGTAAGCAGAGCTGCTGTCAGGAGCACTGACTGGGAATCCCTTTACTTCCACAGCATACTAGGAGACTCCTCCCAGAGTGAGGACATCAAAGCAGATGTTGCAAACTCGAACTGGCTTGTTCAGATCAAATTTTATGATAGGAATCTCCTTTGTTGAGCACTTATGGCAGAGCAGGCGTCCACAGTGTCGGCTGTTGATAGAGGAGTGGAGAAAGGTAAATTCACTCATAGGGATCACCAGGGTTTTACTGTTGGATATTCTTTAGCAATGACAGTATCACTAGAAAGGTACAGTAGCAATTGAAATGCTGTATTTTTCTTACATCTTTTTATATCTCTTATTTAATAATTAAATACTAATGCTAAAACCCCATACTGCTTCTGTACTAGTCACTCACCTAGTACTATTTCAACTGATGCATGGGTAGTTTTCTCTGGAATGTTGGCCAGAAAGAAAAATCTGAGTTTAACATCCACCTAACCCAGCACAGCTTATAGAAGATCACACTAGTTAAGTAAATGCAGTTTGTGTCTACTCATGTCAGCATCTTCACTCACTCCCACATTACACACAGCACCCCTATCCTAAACTGGCAGTAGGTGCCCAGATCTCTCATCTCTCAGATCAAGTCAGCCCTACTACTGTAACAGTGCCCCAACCCCCCTTTTCTGCTTAAGCAATAGCTTAAGCTGTCCTCTGGGGAGATATAACAGTAACTAAGGGCTATAAACCTTGCTCAGCAGCTGAGGGCTAGTTGAGCATGCATCAACTGAAATACATCTGGTTATGCAAACACAGCTAAGCCAGTCACCCTACTCCATAGACAGCCCATGGCTCGTGGAGCTCTCCCGCACAGCAGCAAGCTGTGTGCCAGGCTTGCCTCTTGAGCACGGACACTTCTCAACCTCAACAGAATCCTTATTGCATTAGGTACTTGGTAAGCGAACTGGGAATAAGCATGCTGAAACTTGGAAATCCTCACTAAGGGATATAAAGGATTGATTGTGCATATATAATCCTTTAGACATAAACTGTTGACCAAGTCTGGGACTAAGTCTGGATCCTGACACACCTGAACTCCTCTCTGAGGAGAAGTTTAGAACTAAGGGGGTCCTCTCTCAAGTTCGTATTTCCAACAAACACGGTACTATTTTAGTCAGATTACAAGAAACTGATCTAGGACAGGATGGAATGTTTCAGCTGGATTACTGGTAATACACCTACATTAACATGAAGGTTTCCTAAACCACCAGAAAGAACCAGACTAGCTACATTTGCAAGAGGAATCCATTTCCTTGTAAGCACAGCAAGATGCGTCACATTACCAGTGATGCTTTCTTGTTGTGACTCCAAATTTGGCAGTGCATTCGTAGCAGTTGGAGCCATCACACCAGGGAGGTTCTTTTGTCAGCATATCTGTCAGAGGCAAAATTGTAAAGGTAAAGGGGCTCAGACACCTTGAGTACACTGTATTGTTAAGGAGGCTTCTTACAGCTTTTTGGTGGATCCAGTATAATTCATTTAACTACTCCTGTAGTAGCTGCAGTCTTGGTTGTAGACAATGTATAGCTGCTTTCAACACTGCATTACCTACAACTATACAGCACAAGTTCAAAAGCAGAATCTAGGTTTTGGGCTACATTAGCTATGACACCAGCCAGTAGTCTCCATGTCTATCTATCCTTTCAGAAAAAGTAATATTTGACAGGTCTGCATTGTGCAACTTCAGTTGATCATGAGAAAAATTACTATTTCTACCCCCCATTTAAAGTAGCAGAATATTCAGAAGTTCACCCCCTCTGGAATTACTGTCCTCTAAGACAAATATTCTGAGTTCCTTCCTCCTCTAAAGTATCTCAGAAGCACAAGCTGAAAGCACTTTCCAACTGTAGCAAGTAGTACTTACCCAGCAATCTGAAGAGAAGCTGTTTTGTAGCAACTTGGTAGTTGAAGATATTGACTCCTTGATTATTATTAACTCCAAGACGAGCCCCAGCTCTCACTATTGCACGACACAAGTTAGCATTTCCCTTCATGTAAGCCAACAGGAGCACTGAAAAATAAAAGCCAGACACTGCTAACAGAGCAGTAGGTCTTGTGTTACACTCAGTGTTTATGTCTTACTGTATTTAACATATTACTGCAAATCATTCCAGCTCTAAAAGTGACACACCATGAATAAAACTTGAGTGACTTTGAAGTTCTACAGCCACTGAATCTCACCCACCTGTGTTTCCTTCAGCATCAGGTTTGTCCAGAGGGTATTCTGGCATGCATTCCAAGAAAAGGTCACAAATGGCTGCTGCATTATCTTTCCCATATTGTCCCAGAATATGCATTGGCGACTGGCCTCTGGGGAAAAGAGTTGGTTATCCTTGAGTTCTGTTCACTATTACAATTACTTATCCACTCTCTTTGCCTTCGAGTTTGGTTCAGACTTAGACATGGCTACACTTAAGTAGCTTAGTGCAATCATACACAACCGCCTGCTTTAGCTTCCTTTTCTTGGTATACATCATTTCCTCACAATTTATACACAGCACACTCTGCACACTTCACTGTAACATCAGCGTAGAAACACTATAATCCAAGCTAAATACTTCCTTTTAGTCTGTTAAGGCTATACTGATTACCTGATATTAAAGGCTTCTGCATCTACATTGCACTCTGTGAGCAGGACACGGATATTGTTTAGTCGGCCATGCATCACTGCCAGATGAAGAGCTGAAAGGAAAAGAGAAGCTTTAAGAATCTGAAGTAGTTCATGTCAGCAGTAATCACAGTGTGATAAAATTAAGCACTCCCCTTCTACTTCCCCCACCTTCCCTCTCCAAAACTTCTTCCACCAGCTTTGATTTCTTGGACTTTCATCCCTTTTCAACTTTGATAAGTGAGCCCATTCAGAGGGCAATCTCTATCACTAGGAGAGATCATGACAGACCTTCTGAACTGTTTACAACTACTTGTAGAACTTTAAGAGTTTACCATTATTTCCATTTTCGTCTACAGCTGCAAAGTCTACTCCATTCTCCAGAAGGACTGAACAAATTGTGGGCAAATCCTGCTGTGCTGCTAAGTGAAGAGCAGTCTGCCGGTGCTTAGTCAGTTCATTCACCTGGGCACCTGCAAGCAGCTGTCGAGATGCAAGAAGGAATACGTTCAAAGATGTTTTCTGGGCTATTAGCCAACAGTTTACTTCTGTGAACGAAGCACACACGACTCTACTGTGCAGAGACACTTCTAGGCCTCCAGCATACATAAATGCTACCGTTATTCAGCTCCTGCAGTTTGAGTTCATGCTCAAATCTGCACAAAGCACAAGGTAAGGGCTCCTCCTTTGAAGTGAGCCATGCTACCTAGCGATTGCTGCAAGTCGAACGTGCTCATAGGAAGGCGACTGATGCTGCTCAGCTAACAGCACATGCTGAGGGAACTTTATGCAAGTCAGTTGTGTTTCAGGAAGAGTGGCGTCACCTTCAGCTGACTTCTCCAGCCTACAGGGAGCACACATTAAGGCAGAATGTGCATTTTTAAGTTGAGGAAAAGTGACTCTGATACATACCAGATTCCGCACAATGATCTCTGAGCCAGCTTGTACAGCCAGGTGGAGAGGTGTTAGTTTGGAGGCATCCTGGACCCGAGAGTTTACATTAGCCTGTACACTTATGAGGAACAGCACACTCTCAATGTCTGAGTTCTGAACAGCTACATGTAGGAAATTCCGACCTTTGTTATCAACCTGTGGCAGAAAGGGCACATGAAATGAAAACCATTCTACTGTAGAACAGTAAATCATTTTCTAGTAGGACCTATTTTCACTAAGATACTTACTCTCTCAACTTGAGGTGAGCTGTAGTCTTGCTCCTTCCACTCCTTGATATTAGAGACTTGATAGATGTGATATTAAATTATCAGCTAAAACTGCCTGCTTTAGTCTGCTTCAGACTACCTTATTCCTGCTTTATAACCCTGTCATTTCCTGACCACACACTGGAGAGTATTATGACAGGCAGAAAGTTAACAGCTGCTGGAGTTAAGTACTGAGCAGCAGTTAATGGTAAAACTCAGTTACATGAAGCAAACTCGAGTCAATCTGGAAGTGAACACTAGAGAAGGAAGCAACATGCAATCCTGCCACATTGATGCAGTATATTCCTTTTTTACTTTCACACCAAGTGCATGTTTGTTCATTTCTGCCTTGAAGCTGACGTTAAAGCATATTTGAGACTGGCTGTATTTGTAACCATGTTTTAGATGTATTACAAGAGCTCACTAAGCACTCAAATACTTTACTAGTAATTAAACTTACACAGGATAGGAAGAAACTCCTGAACCGCTGCCTGAAGCGTCACACCAGAAGCCTGAAGATACAGTTGGATTTTTTTATAGCTCAGCATGAGATCTATTACTGAATTATTTTAGGTCAGGGTTTCCATTTCGAACTGCTTCCGGAGAGCTAGGTAGTAGATCATTTTTGAACTAGTCGAGCACAAGAGTAGGGTTAGAACTTTCTCCTTAAATACACATACGCCTGTTCCTCGATTTAGTACTGAGGAGATAAGGTTTGATGAGACACTATCACTTGATGTTCTTGCTCACACATAGCACATACACCCCTACAGTTCCCTAATAAATCCTGCTACAGAAAACTAGCATCTGGCAAATGTCATTCCATGTGAAGCCACTAAAGCATAAAGCATAATTTGCTTGTGGAACTCTTGTTACCACAAAATAGTGCATTAATTCCACTACCATGCTGTGAAAGCTCCCAGCTTACCTGTTCAGCAGCTCCTGGCTCCCTCTTCAAAATTGCTTCAGCTGCTTTGTTGTTTTTATATGTCATAGCACAAGCAAAGGGGGTCATTCCTTGCCTGTCACGGACATTTAGCTTAATATCTGGATGGGAAATCATAAGCTGAATGATAACATTGTGCTGGTTGCTAATGGCAACATGGATTGGAGTTCTTCCTTCTGCATCCTAGAAGGAAACCAAGAAGTTTGTTATATGGAGATTGAGTAATATACAAGTCCTTTCCTCAACTTCAGATTTAGGGAACTGATTGGTTCTGCTTTGGGATAGGACACCAAACAGTTGCAGTGGGAGCTCAAATCCACAGTATAAGCAAGGCAAATTGTTATCCATTTCTCAAATTGGTTGACCTCAATCCCGTGTTATACAGCCATTTGAGTAGCTCAAAGTAACATGTCCCATGTAGGCAGACCTTTTGGGGGCAGAGATAAGCATTCACACTTAAGTTAGCAAATCCAAATAAGGTGCCGAGTCACTTGTCTGTCTCAAGCAGCAGTTTACAGCCATGGCTGCTTTGTGACTGTGTGTTCTGTCATTCATTTTGATGTCATTGTCAATAGCATCAGGACCTACAAGTGTTCTGCATTCATTTATTCTGTTGCTATTTCTCAAGCTTCTGTTTAAGGATTACTGTGTAATCAAAGATGAAGCACAGCTCATTATATGTCACCTCAGTTCACTCAGCAGCAGCAGACACTTCCCAAACATACTAACAAAGTAGAGTATTCTGAGGCTTTACACTGTAGCTGCTCTACTGATCAAACGCAGCAAAATACAGCCCTGCTTCTGCCTTCAATTCACACTTGGGACAGAGGAGTTCATTCCAATCACTGTATCAGAAAGCTCATACTGCAAGAAGTTTCCTGTATCATTGTCTTCCCTCAGTATAGTTTCTTGAATTCACCCATCATATGGGCAGATAAACACTAGATCTGCTAAAAAGGGACAGGAAAATACACAGCTGAGAAGAAAGTTTGGGTTTGCTGTATCAGAGGTGAAGAACAAAATTCAAAAGGAATTGTACACAATTTCTCCACATACCTGAGCATTGACATTGGCACCAAACTCCAAAAGGCACTGTATCACTTCTTCAAGTCCCCAGCAGGCTGCCAAGTGTAAGGGTGTCTGTCCATCATGAGCTTCCTCTTCTCCTTCTCCATTAGGGCCTGGCTTTCTGGGACTATTCACATCACAACCACTAAAACAAACACGATACAGTCAATTTATTACATTCAATCCAGATGTACACTGTTCCCAACAAGGGTCAGAAAAAAGTTTACACAACTGATCCAGCAACTGCTGACATTCTACAAAAGCACAAGTTCCTGGTTTGACTCTTGTCATCAAGAACATGATGGTAATACAGATAACAGAGTGCACCCAAGATTAGTCATACTTCCGTAAGTGCCATCCACCCACCAAAAGTCTAATGAAGCACATACCTGTTACTGGCTCAAAATAGCATTCAGTTAATTTATTCCAGGAAAATATACACATGCACATTAGAAGATTTGTACTTTAGAAGGGGGCTGACCTGCGAATAAGAAAGCATGCTATCTGTTCACTGTTTTCATCAATAGCTCTATGAAGAAGAGTTTGTAAGCAGCCACTTGGTCCTGACCCCCAACAGGTTGAATCACAGCCATGCCTAACCTGGAAGGAGAAGCACAATGAGGCAGTGAAGGGTATTTAATGTCTCCAGCAGGCTCCTACTACTTTATGAAGTCCTTGACGGATGTTTCTGAAACATTATCCCTCAAAGGCAGGATCTGATATGCCTTATCCATTCTTATGACAGATAAGGCCCATTTACTTGCTTTCCTATTCATTCAGCTAAAGACCCTTTTTCCAGGTACTGAATTTCTAGTATTTGTATTCTACTGCAGAACTACTTACTCAAGCAATGTGGCACTTAAATAAGACTTGCTCCACTCCTTTACAAACTACTTACAAGGTTTATAAATGAGTAGATTCAGTGTTGACTCCATAAGGATTCTTATCCAATGCCAGCACAAATGGTCAAGTACAGTTACAAGAAGTATTTCTCAAGTCATTAGCACAGCCTTTAAATAGCTGTCTCTAGCAGACAATAAATGGATATCAGAGACAAAGCTCTCAAGTACCTTCCTAATGAAGGAGACATAAGGATGTCTACTTGCATCTTAGATCTCCTGCTGGATCACCTATGCCTGAAAGTAAATAGTCTTAAAAGCATAAGCCTTTAAAGGCCTTCTTGATGGAACTTTAAGATGCAATAGAAGCCAGCACATTCTCTAAAGCACATGAGTGTCCAATATTATTCTGGAAGCTGATCATTACACATCTGCAATGGTACAGACTAATGTTTTTAGTAGATCCTTACTCCTTCCAGGATTGGGAATCCAGATAATTTAATTATTATTATAAATTTAGTATTATTAATTGTATTTAATTACTTTACTTTTACTACAGTAGCTGCAAGATATTCGGCTGTGCAGACTAGTGTTTATAAAAGATTTCACAAGCAAAAGGAACTTTTTTGGTGAAGAAAAACTCCTAGAAGTTAGATGGTGATACAGAACTACTCTGTTCTTTCCATGCATTGCATTTGGTTTTGCTGGTGCACCCTTTGTTGCTAGCAAGATGCACAAAAGTGAGGCTAAATTAAGTCAACTGACAATCTTACCAGAGTTGATGCAATATCTTCCAGGTTATTCTCTAAGGCAAGCCATAAAGGAGGATTTCCTTTCTCGTCTGGCACAGACATGTCTGCTCCTCGGGTACAAATAGCATCAACCACAAGAGGGAGCTGGTTTTTTATAGCTAGCTGCAAGGCAGTCTCTCCATCCTGTGTTCTGCAATAGAAAGAGTCTGGAGTGTGTTACTACTGCATTACAAAGCAAGGCCTCATATTACAGTGGTTTATTGGCAAAGCCAAGAATTATCTCCTCGTGTGTATTTTTACTGTGTTAAGACCATAACTCTACAGCCAACCAAATGCACCATGCTAGTTTTTCATCACAGCTATGTAGCTTACCTTCCCTCTCTCCCTTTAGTAAAAAGGGATTGATTTCTAAAGTTTGAGAAGCATGTTAGTGTTCCTAGCTCAGAGACACTGTCATTTCTTGAACTGCTGCCATTATCTGATCAGAGTTTTCCTTCAGAGCAAGCCCACTGCCCTAGAAGCAAACAGCTATGCACTGTAGTAACTCCCAAGCAACAGTCAAGTAACAACTGTTAAAAAGCTGCACTTGGACTGGCATTATTGGGCAGTCTGCGCCCATGATACCCATCACAGTATAGCTTGCCAAATGTAAAAGACAGCCTATCAGTCACGTAAGCAGATAACTGTTTTGTTAAGTCTAATGTCTAGTTGATACTCAGGAGGCAGGTTCTACTGGAATCTTGCTGCTAGAGCTACATCTGATTGATTAGTTTAGATGGTAGAAAACATGCAGTTCCAACAAGCCAGCAAGCAGATTGAAGCTAAAGTTCAGTACCATCTCTCTAGGACTTATAAGTCTGTAACAGAAGATTCTGTTCTACCTAGAGTTAAGTGACACCTCCCTCTCCAGCCTGGATGAGGTACTGAGCTATGGAGCTATATATGTGTAGAGCTCCCATTTCACATGTGTAATCCCTCAGCCATAACTACTGCCCTAAAAAACCTCACCAAATGCATAACTATGTGCAAATCATGATTGGAAAACAACTTCAAGCCATTATATAAAGACAGTCATCGCTACCAGCTCCTAAACACATAGCCAGTTCTTACCTGACATTTATATCTGCCTGATGCTCCAGCAGAAAGAGTGCACTCTTGCTGTCTTGTCTCTGTATTGCCATATGTAGTAGAGTCTGTCCATCTGACATTGTGTCATTAATGGATGCCCCAGATCCAAGCAGCTGGGCTGCTATTGTGTGCATGCCTAAAGAGTTACAGCTTGTTAGCATTTTACCTTTAGTTCCATAAAATAGAGACACTGAGGATTACTTAAGCTCCAGTCTTTCAGTTTCCAGTAATACAGCAAGAGATACAATGAATCCATAAGCTAAACCAATTCATAAAGCTACCTAACTTGAATATTCATTTATAGACTTACTGATTACTGAGTACTTTTTGTCTTGCTTGAAGACACAAGATATGGTGTGGTATACAGCAGAGTTTTCCATTAGTTCTGCCAACCTAGTTGTAGTAGAGCTCTCCTTAAAACTACCTAGCCTAATCCTTCCTACAACTTCAGACTTTCGTCCAACAAACATACCAACTTCAGTATTACCTTCGTAAGCTATTCCCTTGAATATTACTGTACGAGATGTTTAGCTTAGCTCTTCATCCTTTATCTCAGAAGCAGATAAGGGAAATGGTAGAGAGAAAACTACATTCTTGTTTCCTTTCACTGGAAAGGAAAATTAAAAGCCTGGACAGTGAAGAGGTTGGTTACACATGGATCACATCTAGAACTCCCATACAGAGCAACATCACTAAGCATTCTGCCTCATCTCTTAAGTCCAAAGTATGAGGAATCATCCCCCATACTGCTGTTCCCAAACCAGTAGGGCCAGGCTTAAATTGATTCAATAATGACCACATCTTTTGACAACATCCTGATACTATTAAAATATTTTTGCCTGCAGCAAGTAGCACCTAGTTTTCCCCAAACCATTCCCTGCCACATTCCAGGCAAGAAAGCATCTTCTGAATCAGTATTTCAAGTTCCATTCCCCTTAAAAACTACAAGCAGCTTACCTTCCCTTTCTGAAGTCAGCATTACTATATTAACCAGCCTCTAGAACAGTTAACCATGAACAATACAGTGATGTGATACAAAAACTACCAGGGAGCTCACAGTGGAACACATTATAGCTTCAATATCATCTTGGTTTCAAGGCACATACCTGTCCAAAGAGCCAACCCCAGCACAGTCTGGTCTCTCGAGTCCTTTAAACTAAAGTCAGGGATAATTTGCAAGTTGTTGGTAGCATGAAGAGCATTAGCTACAAAAAACAAAACAAAAGCATAAAGGAATTAGATCATTCTTGTACTTGACCTGCAGTTGCACACTGAAAGCTGCAGGAATAACAAGGTCACATTTTGAAGTAGGCTGTCCCTTTAGCAATCAGTTTGAAGGATCCAAGCAAGATATCTTCAATTTCCCAAATGTGGTAGGATTCAGATATTGTTGCCACTACTGCCTAATACTAATGCTACTACTAAAAAACATTCACATTTCTATTAAGAGGCTTAACCTGCCCCCTTTCTACCTTCATTACCATGTGATATGCCATACACAAAGCTCTCAGAGTGAATAGTGGAGGCTGCACTGCAAGATGGTGGCAGCATCCCTCCTCAGCTCCCTGGGATGAAGCTTTTCCCAGTTCACCTACTCCCTTCTTAATCCCACTTATGGTAGGAGACAAAGTAGGCCTTGCTTCAGTTGTCAAACTCCCTTCCTGCTGCTAGAAAGGAGAAGCTGAACTAGTTGCATTTAATAAAATGGCATCTGCTAGTGTTTCAATACTCCAGTCTCCACTCTATTGTGATACTAGCATTATTCTGTGCAAAAATCCTCTTCCTGAAAGAGCTGAGGGAGGCAGAAGTCTTGCCACAGAAATACCCTTTTATCTGTTTCTGATTCCAGCACTTACCTGAACCAAATGCAGAGGAGAATTTAGAAAGACTCATGGACAAGTTAATTTTCTAGTCTTAAGAAGCAGATGATTTGAGTTTAAGAATATGTTCAGGTAGTCTTAATTGCTCTACTTAATGTTTAAAGGAAGACACTCTTTATAAGGAATTTGTCAAAACAGTTTAGATGCCATCCTGACAACTGAACCACTACAGTCTGAACCAGAGAAAAACCCACCTTTTTGTTCCAGGATGACAGACACCACATCTGGGTGATTGTAAGCAATAGCCATGTGAAGGGGAGTTTGCAGATAAACATTCTCTGCTGTTGGAGAAGAGGCATCCTTCTGACCAAGCACTGCTTCTGTTGTCTGAATGTTTGGATTGGCTCCTTGTTGCAGAAGTTCTGCTGTCAAGTTTGCTAGGCCATACCTACAGGCTGTATGCAGTGGTGTTTCTCCCTTTAATAAATAGGGTTTATTATTTTCAACTAGGTTAACAGCTTGAGACATAAAGAGAAGTAGTTTTTAAACCACTATGCCCCCAAGAACTGGTGTGAAGAGCTTAAATCCTGGCAGCTGAAGCTCCTTAGGACTTTCAAGCAACATGACTTAACCTATATATAGAACTTTATTACAACAAGCACTGTTAAAAGCAGTTAACAACTGGAGATGCTGCAAGAACAGTGCCAGGAGAGTGCAACAGCTGTCTGATCACTAGTAAATACCTGAAAATATGCAAAAGGCTCAGCAAGCATTCCAACTTGCTTTAAGCTAGTTAGCAGTAAGAGATCTCTGCTTAGTTCTGAAGGGAAATCAGGAAGCTCAGACTAGTCTATTAGTTTCTGCTTTTACCCGTTTGTTTTGGTGATTGACTTTTGCTCCATGCGTGGCGAGGAAGAGAGAAGCTGCCTCGTTGCCAGCACCAGCTGCCCTCTGAAGCAAGCAGTTTCCTAAAGAAAAACCATAAACACTGTTTGGAGTGATATTCCAACCACACTTTGATGCTAACAAGTTTCCTAACACCTTCCCTACTACCACAGAACATCAAATTTGAAGCCAACAAGGAAAATCCTACCTACTAATAGTCCCCTTGCAATGCTGGGCTGTCACAAGCACTATATTCAGCAATTACATCTTCTGAAACTGTAAAGAGGATATTAGGATCTGGCAAGGAGTCCAGATTTTCTGTCACTTCCTGCATGTCAAGCTCAGCTTCAGACTGTCTATGTTCCAGCTCTGGGTAAGCTACTACAACCTACCATTTGTTATGAGGCAAGTACTGCTGAAACCTCACTCAGCTCCTCAGAGTGCAGTTAGCATTAAGCAATTAACTTACAAGCCTTCCACCTACACAGAAATACAAACCTCTGTTTTACCTGTTACTGTGTCTGGAGCGTCTGTATTGCTGCCTCGCTGGATCAACCTTGCTGCAAAACTGTTCTCATCAAATGAGGTTCCATTTACAACAGGGGCATCCTCAAAAGGGTTTACAGACTGATCAGACGATACAGTGATATACTGAACTGCAAGCCACAGAGCTGTGCTTCCTTCATGATCCTTCAGCTCCAAGTCTAGTCTAAAAATAAGAATTAATGTTCCCCAATTTATACCTTAAAAAGTGGTTCCTCAGCGCAGCTTAAGTTTCAAGTGTCTGAACAGCTGTACTAGCTTATCTAACACCTCAGTGACAACTTCTGCTTGCCAAGAAGCCTACTGTAGCTCCAGTTACTTCAGACAGTTTGCAACAACTCTGAAACAAGCTAGACACCTTATAGTAACTACCACATTTAAGCTCATTGCTCCTAGGAAAGCATGGCCCTGGTATATTTGGGCTCCTGCAAATCCTCTCATGTTTGAGTGAACTGTGTACAACTGCATATTCAAGTACAAAGAAACTGAATAAAATGTATATACTTCATCACCCTAAGAAGTCACCTGTATCAGCTTTAAGCAGAACCCAAGCTGAACTCGAGAACATATTCACACATTTTAAGAGTCTTATCACTCCTTTTAAATGCATTACAAATGAAGTTATTGCTAAATTATTTCACCAATCCCTCTTTGAAACAGAGATGCAGATTATCTCCTCTTTACAGTAGGGCACAAACTTACTTGGCATCAGGCATCTTATTATATAAAGCCTTTCCACTTTCGCATCCCAAGCTTATTGTTACCCTTCTTGCATGGCAAAAAGGCACAGAAGAGCTGTTAAACCAGTCTGCGTATCTTCACTGTACAAAGTAACCTCAGTGTATTTTACATTTAAGTGAGACTTACTGCTTGCACTGGAGAAGCTGACTGAATACAGGTTCATTCCTGACCACAATTGACACATGTAGTGGGGTCCTGTAATTGGAGCAAAGCGCAGTTACATTAGTACCAAGACACTAAGATTTTGTCCATGGTCACCAACATGCCCCTACACATTTATGGGGTTAACTTTTGTCTCCAATTTCAGAAGGGCACAAGCACATCTTGAAAGAAAGAGCAATCTACCCTTTTAGGGGATATAATTCCAATTAATTTAGTAGAAGCAACTCTTTAACATAAGAGCTAACCTTCAAGGAAAAAGCAGAAGAGCTTGGCCTACCAGAATTGAGATATACTAGAATTGACATATACTATGCAGAATTGAGATAAATTCTAAGTATAGGAGACAGTGTATTGGCCTAAGTACAAGTTCTATGTACTTCTTTGCCAGCCCAACCTGACCTGTAAAGCAGTTTACAGGCCCAGCACTCCAGACAAACATGCTGCAGAAGCTGGCTCTTTGAGATCATTTCAGTGTCACTTGACAGCTTCAAAGAGAAGTACAGAAATACTACTCGTCATATCAGTTAGCTTGCTTTACTGTTCAGTGATACAATAAGGGCAAAGTAATTGTGTGCCATGTGTTCTAACACAATCAACTCATCCTAGCTTTCTACTGCTGGCTACATTTAATTGGTCATGACAGGGTACCATGCAGTTTGCACAGCCTTCTGCTTTCAGTGCTACCCACAGGTTTCAAACTGTAGCAGGCTGTATCTAATCACTACGATGTGATCTGTTTAACTGGTAGCAGACTTCTCCCAGTATTTACCTTCCTTTGCTGTCTTGCATATTTGGATTGGCTCCTGCCTGTAGGAGGGACTCTGCTATCTGTGCCATCTCTGCCATGACATCTGGCAAATGCTTCTTGGGGCTGTACGAGGCCACAAGGTGCAGAGGAGTATCCTGGTCTCCCAGTGTAGCAGCATTCACACGGGCACCATTTTTAATGAGAAAGTTTGCAGCAAATTTATCGCCTTTTGTGAAACAAAACAAGGTTATTTATGGATATATACTTCATATACCCCCTCTACAAGTGCAGAAAATGGATACATGTGATTTCCCTTCATAACATACAGTTATTTCAATACAAGTGTCTGCTCTTAGAATGCCTTAGCAATAGGTAACTTCAAGAGCACTTCCCTGCAAAGTCAGGGCTAAAATATTTCATAACAACCCCTTGGAAAAAGTGGTCTGCCCAGAGGTCACACGTGATTAATGTTCACACACCAGTTTACTTGTTACAGTGATACTGAGTCTGCTAGTCCCTCTATCAGAATAAACCCATTGCTGCTTTAATGCACAGCTGGACTAACTGTGAGACTAAACATACAAGTAGCTTTTGATCAAGTTACTGTTCCAGGGCACCAGTCATAAGTGTGTAGTTGAAGTTAGTCATCATCTGTTCAGTCTTGCTACACAAACAAGCAATAACACAGCTTTGCTCCTGAGAGTTTAGGCCTCATTATATATGGGATAAAGACTTCAACAGTTCAGATGCACCATGCACAGCAATCTAAGAACTCCCTCTAGAGAGCTTAGAAGTCGGAACTCATCACCACTTCAGTGCACGGAGCACAGATGCAGAGAATCATTTCAGGATAATACCAATTCCCCTTACTCCAAAGATTACTTTGCATAGACATATTCGCAAGTTGCTTGTCCTGAATGCAAGACTGGGGAACAAAGAAGACTGTTCCCCTGTTTAAACAATACAGGTTGCTATATTATTTCTGTTAGCAAAAACCAAAATCCCATTTCCTGGATTCAACTTCTGACATTCCCCCACTCTCCACCGATAAGAAATGAGAATCATGTGGCAAGTTCAGACAACTTGCTTTAGCTCCATTTCCAGAACATGTGATTGTTAACAGTGATTAATTCACTGAAGCTTTGGTTACTGAAAAGCAAGCATTCATTCTCAGAGCTCTAGCTTACACTGAAAGCAGACATTAGAACTAGAGGACAAACACTAGTATTAAGTATGAAGAGCAGCCTGCTGCCATCTCTGGTGCTTCAGAGGGCTGCAGCAATCACAACACTGACCTATGCCTAGAAGGTCTCCTACTGCTGCTGCAGTTTCATTCACAGGATCAGACACCAGCATTACCCTGTTTAGATACGTAGGAGATTAAAGGAAGAAGTTGGGAGCTGTATTTCGAGCTCACACCACTTAAACTATTTCCAACAGTCCAAAACAGCTTGCTAAACAAACAAAACTTATGCTTTTCATTTGTAGCAGTACAACACCTATGAGGTCCAGTCACAGCTCAGGTTCCTGCTGTGCTTGGCTTTCCAGAACAGACAGATCTGCCAAAGGTACCAGTGAAGGCAACTAGTAGCACAAGGCGTTCACTATGGATTTTTAGCAGACTTTGGCCACAGTCCCAAGATGCTGCTTCTCCAAAGCCTTCAGAGTACTGTGGTAGCGGCAACCAGGTCCTACTGTGCTCCAATTCTCCCAAGATGATGCATTCTCCATTTCAATGTGGAGAACAGCTCAAGATAATCAAGTAGCTGTATTCAGACTCCAGTAACTACACTACTATTCATTAGAGCTTTGAAGATATTCAAATTGACATAGAAGCATCTCTACCTGCTCCTCCACTTCTTCCAGTCATTTTCCCTCCCCTAAAACAGCTGTTCAGTAGCAAGAACCCTTACTGTTAACTCTAATCAGAAAGAAGCATATGCTGCATTCAACCCAGGTCTAGAAAAAGGCTTCACAGAATTATCTTGATTTGTGACTAGGCTGTCATGCTTCATTCAACCATTTAGCAGAAAGACATTGTGTTGTCAAATCGGAACACTCGCTACATTTCTTCCTTTAGCACACCATACTTTACTAAATTGCTCTGGATGTCATGTAGTGCCAGTTTCATTCACCAGCCAGCAGGCTGGCTTTCAAGATACCAAATAACTGTTTGTTTGGTTTTAAGTTCAAAGCAAGAAATAAGACAAAGTTCACCCTTGACAATTTTCTAACTGCAATGACTACTAAAGTAACACAGGACTAGACTTTGGAATATGTATTCCACACTGGGAACAACTGCAAGACACAAGGCTTCATATACTATTTACTTACCTCTTTGGATGGCTTTATGTAATAGACTCCAGCCACTCTTGTCTGCCCTATCTACATCAGCCTTGTAGTTGACCAGTGTAGTTGCAATACTCTCCAATCTCTGGGCAAGGGCCAGATCCAAAGCAAGATCTCCATTGTGATCCAATTCATTGAGCTTCCCAGGAAGCTACAACACAAGTTCAGTCAACTGAAATTAGATGTATGTTCACCAGCCCAACAAAATACTCTAAAAGGCTGTCCCAACTACCATGATGTCAGACCTTCATCTCTAATGCAAAATGCTGTGTTGCCTTTAGGTAAGTGCATCTTACACAGGAAAACCATCACAGTAGCATCACCACATAAGATGGTGCTCAATGAGAAACCAAGTTCTGTTTGCAAGCCTTAACTCACACAAAGCAAGGCTACTATGGTCTTAAAAGATGCCACCTAAATATCTTACTCAACATAATACTAGGAAGAATTATTCAATCATTCCTTTAAGAGACTTCAAGTCCCAACTGGATTAGCACCTAAGGGTGCTAAGTACTGCTACAGTCCCAGCCTCCAATTAGGATTTAAGGCAAAGGACTAACTGAATAATACTTAAATAATTCTTCCTTTTCCCTTGCTAGGGGGCAATTTGCCTGCTAGTGTTCATCTGATCAGAACAAAGAGATGTTACCTCAAACATTCAACAGCAGAAAAGCATTTGTACAAAGAAATGATGCTTACTGAACTGCCATGAAGCAGCTAAGTTGACCATTATACCAGTCAGCTTTCAATGTGCATCACAACATCAGCTACTGGATTTTTTTAGATATAATCTGTTGCATGCAAGATGCATTAAAACTCGTGTTATAACTCACTTCTGAATTAAGTCTTTAGGGAGCCTTCACTACTAGCCCCCGTAACAAACACAGAAGTAGCTATGGCAGTAATAATCATGCCAATAGGAATTAGCCACAAAAATACAACAACATTCAGACTGTTAGAAACTAGTCATATGAAACACCAAATTCCAGAAGATAGGTCAAGTCAGTCTCACTGTACCTGTGAATCCATTTCAATAAGATACAAAAAGACTACATCTTCTCTCTCAACTTTAATAGCCTTATGCAAAGGATATTCTGTCTTGGACTTGAACATTTTATACAATAATTGAGCACTCATGCTGCTGAAGTCTTCCTTACGTAAATCATCCTAGAAGCAATAAAAAAGGGTAAGTAATACTCCTGTTTTCTTTAGAAACAAAGTACCGCACAATAATTATGACATTTACAAAACAAGTTCAGTTAAAAGCTCCATTTTGATAACATCACAAGCAGCAGGAACAATCCAAGATAGCCCTTTTAAGACTAGGAAGAAACACTCAGAAGTTTTACATCTTACATTTTAGTTTCAAGATCCGTTAGTGACTTTTTTCTTCCCTTTTTTTCTAATATACATGACAAACAACACCTGGTATCAAAAGCATATATTATAAATAAGACAGATGGGAAAAGTCACTCCTGCCTCAGAAGCAGCCCCTTGGCTCACAACAGAAGGAAAGACAGGTAGATTTGACAGCTTTTTACCAACTCTGTTGCTCCTTGCAAACCTGCAAGGGTCAGCATAACTTTCAGTGACTAAAGTGATCTATTACCAGGAATCAAGTAATCCCCATCCTAACTGGAATGCTTGAATACCAGCATACCAAAAACCACTCCTGTAACAGTACAGCAAGTTATGAAAAATTCTACTGGTTAAGTTCCTATACTCTGTAAGCACTTTTCCTCCTGACAGTACTTACCCAGTGACTGGCAATTATCTCAGCACAATAGTTGAGCAGAGTGCCAGCATTTAGCTCCTCAGCAGTCTGATAGAAACGAATGCAGTTCCTGACATTAACAAGTGACATAACTCCTTTTTCACATCTGTCAAAATAGGAAATCCAGAACTCAGTTATCAGGACACAGCTTTACTGTAATCATTCTCCCATGCTGTAACAGGGTACTATGGACTTTTATCCTAAACACTACTAGAAAATGGCTTGACCTTGGTTTAGTAGGAGGCTAAGCAGCATGACCATACTGTGATCAGCAGCCTTGTAAGACAGCTTCTGTAAGAGCAGAATCCTATCAGAGTCGCTGCTGCTCCTTGTCAGATGGCTCTGTCTTATCAGAAAGCATGGCCACGGGTGCTCGTTGATAGGCTGGGGGTGAACAGAAGACAGCAGCATGCCCAGGTGGCCAAGGCAGCCAACAGCATCCTGGCTTGGATCAGCAACAGTGTGGCCAGCTGGACTAGGGCAGTAATTGTCCCCTCTACTCAGCACCTCAAATACTGTATTCAGTTTTTGGCTCCTCTCTCCAAGACAGACATGGAGGTGCTGGAGCAGGTCCAAAGAACACCAACAAAGCTGGTGAAAGGTCTGGAGCACAAGTCTTGTGAAAAGCAGCTGAAGAAATTAGGGCTGTTTACCCTACAGAAAAGGAGGTTCAGAGGAGACCTTCTCACTCTCTACAGCCACCTGGAAGGAGGTTGTAACAAGGTGGAGTCCCTCTCTTCTTCCAAGGAAGAAGTGACTGGACAAAAGGAAATGACAGACTTGGCAGTGCTAGGTTAACAGCTGGACTTGACAATCTTAAACACCTTTTCCAGCCTAAGTGATTTAATACCTACAAAGGCAATTACTAATAGCATACTGTACATGGACCTGCCACTTGATTACCATGACCAGACAACAGCTGAGGAATGTTTCAGTAGTACTACATGAAAACAGTTTTAGGCTCATACAAAACCTGAAGGCACTTTTAGCATTGGCCTTACAGATGTCAACTTTGTTCAGAAGACCTGACAGCAATTTACTTTCCCTCATGTTGAATCATACATCATAGATTATGAGTGCCATGGACTGCTACAGGCCCAGACACCCCTTGGGCAAAGTATTATTATAGGAAAGGGCACTTTATCTTTGACTAAACTCAAGGCTCTGAAGTTGTACAGAACTTGAGGTTTCAGTTTGTACATTCAGGATTCTTACTAACTGTAAGTGGTTATTCAGAACACTCCGTATGTTCAAGATAACAAGACAGACCCTACTAGAATGCTGCAGTCATTCTCTCTTCAAAATGGCAAAGAACTGTACTGTTATGTTAACCTTCTTTTTGAAGAAGGTTGCCACCAAGATGCACATAACTGCTATTCAAGTTTATTTTTCACCTGTAGTATTTTACTATTCCAAGCCACTTGCCATTAACTCTTCTTAGCATTCTCTTCAACAATGCCTTTCCTGCAACCCTCCAGAGCTTGTTACTAATATACTGATCTCTGCTTCCTCTTAATGCCAAATGAGGGTTATTAGTTTGACTGAGAGAGGAACTAGAAAATAAACACACAAGCCATGAGAAAAACTGCTCCAGTTTAACTGTAGCGCAAGGCTGCACTTCCCATGACAAGCTCAGTGTCATGCTGTATTATTGAAACCTCAAGACTTTGAAAAAGCAGGATTTTATTCAACTGCCAGCAGCTATCATCTTCTTTCCAGTCAAACAAGGCTGAAGAGTTCAAGAAGATTCACTGTATTTACCAAGACCCACCTTTCCCTAAGCAGCTGGAGCTGAAATTTATTTGCTAGTTTCATAAGCTCTGTCAAGAAGATATCATCTTCTCTTAGCTCCAGCTCATCTGTGTAGATCCACCGCAGCATTGCCATGGTTACCTCTGGGTCAGCATCTGCTACAGGGAGCAACAGGGATTAATAAAACACTCAAGCAATAAACCCCTATTCAAGTAGTTGCTATTCCTCTGACTGCTGAAGTCACAGCTACCATGAAAAAGAGACAGTCTTGATGAAACAGTACTACTTTAGTTCAATCAAAATGTCAAAACTGGTCAGAAGTTGAAACTAAGAACAATGCTGGCACCAAGCAGGAAAAACATTTTTCCATTGGAACCCTGTGCAGAATGCAGGGAGCCCTGCAACATCTCCTACCTGCTACACAAATATTGCAGAATTAGGGACCAGCGGTGCCCCTTTAAAGTCTTTGGCCCCTCATGTATGGCTCAATCCACATCTGTATTTGGCAAGCACAAATGCCCTTTTCAATTTAAGAATCCTCCCTCTTCTATTATAACTTGTGTTATGAACTACTGCATTCCAATAAAGGTACTTACACCTTGGTAATGACTACAAACTACTCAGAAATGCTGGGAACCATTTCTAGGAAAGATGCAGAAGTGTCAATGTCAGAAGCTGGTTAGATTTTAGAGTTTGCAACACTCATCATAAGCTTTTTTACACAGCAAGAAAAGCCTACACCATAGGACACAAAGACACGCAAGCCCAGTGGCCAGGAAACTTACCAGAAGTATAGTGACAATCCTATTTACAAGGGTGTAGATGAGAATTACTCCACAACATCAGATCAGACTAATTATAACAAAACACATCATACATTCAGAAAAGTATCACGAGTCCCTTAAACTGGTTTTGTTTGTTTTAAAATCAAAACCATACATGTTTAAAGACATAGGAATACCCATTCTAACACATCTCCTTCCCCAGAGATTTCAGTAAGGCAAATTTATCTTTTGTCAAACTTGATCAGCAAACCCACTAGATGTAATAGTAGCTCTGCCTTGCCAGAGATAACTTCATTTTCTCCCTCCCAACAAGAGGGCCTGTGTTCACCTCTTCCTGCACTTCTTAAAGAGGGGAAAATTTTGCAGATTACATGAACTCTAAACCCACTCAATCTTAAATGCTGCCTGTATTCTGAAGTTAGGATTCAGATAATCATAGCTTGCAAGTTGTTAAGAGAACCTCTTAAGAAAACCATGATAATCTTTAGGGCACAGCATGTTGCTTGCTACAGCTACTTCATAACCTAATCCTTGTGCCATTTATCAAATTCTACTAAAAAAAAATCCATTTTGCACAGTGAAAGTATCATTTATTAGCACTTATGAAGCACTTTAAGCATCATTCTATAATAGTGTTTGCATTGTTAAGCATGCGAGACTGCAGTTACATCTGAGATTCACAGATCGGCTTAAACATGGAGCTAGAAGCGCTATGGACTGCCGCTTGCAACAAACTAAGAATTAACATAAGAGCTTTTTGGTAATCATCTTCTGTTAGCACAGCGCTCCTTGGCATCTGTTCTCCCGTGGCTGCACAAGGATCCATAAATCCTTCTGCAAGAAAGCCTATGCTGTCTCATAAAACTACCTTGCTGTGACCTGCTTCTTTCCAGTTTGTCTGCACTTAGGATTCATGAGGTTAAGTGCAGAAAGTGAAAACAATACTTAATATTCAACATGCCAGGCAGCAAACCTGCTTAGCTTCACATCTGGTCTTATTGCTCACAAATTAATTGTATAAGACTCTTCTATCCTGTTAAGTACAGAAAAGCCTGTCATGAGGTTAAATGTGCAGAAACACTGCCCAGTTGAAGTACATACAAGAAACAGCTACAGCAGAACAAAACACTGTCTTGTTGAAGACAGTCTTGTAGAAAACTTCTCTTCCTCACCCATTTTGCAAAGGTATCAAGGTGCCCAAGTAAATACCTCTTTAACCACACACCAGTATTTGTACTCCTTTCCCACTATGATAACCAGAAGCAAGGCACTTCCACAACACTTTAGAGAAAATTACGCACACTATCTCAAAAGCCCTGTCCTTAGAAAGGAAGAAGTCAAGCTCTTCATATAGATCGGGTTTTCATTATGTCTAAATGACTCTAGAATAAAGACAAACAGGCCACCATTCTCAACCCCAGTTAATTAAAGAGAGAGAAGGTAGGCTACTGATTTAACTAGCACTAGCACCAAAATAATAAGAGTACCACCATATTGCAGAGACAGAGCAACATCGTTCATGGATTAAGCACAACATTTTGGGGACAGTAGTAGTCTGAAAGGTACATAAGTAACCTTTTCCCAACAGGCATCCTAAAGAACTGAAGCATCTAAGCAATGACTGACCTGACAGATCCAGCTCCTCTGTTGAGGCAAGGTTGGCAAGACTCCACGTGTCACTGCGTGCCGCCAAGACAAATTTGTGAGCGCTGATGTGCTTGTCCCCAACCTTTATCTTCAGATCACTGATAAGAGAAAAAAGCATATACATGTACAATACAGACTTGCCCTTTGCTTGGATATGTACACATTCAGCATCCCCACAGTACCTGTGTCCCAGTATCCACATTTAGGTCCAAGCTGTTTGAGACATGAAAACACATTGACTTGGTTAAGCAAAATATGTCGTCAAATGACAATTCTTATCCTTCTAGTGTCAATCATTAGTACTTAAAGCATTTGTGGGTTTTTGTGCCTTTTAAACATTTCAGAATAAACTGCAAGGGAATTGCTGTAGAAGGTAGGAAAATCCAACAATATTGAGGTTAAATATGTTGCAGTGTCCATTCTAATACCATCAGCTGAGCACCAATGGATTCAGGCAAGACCAGCAAGATAACAAACAATGTTTGACAGTAGTCTGAGTACAAGGCAGACTTCCAAGAATCCCCAGTTCCCAGAAGCCCATCTGTCAAGAGCGCTGATTTCATCCTGACCCCTTTAACATCAGGTTACCCTCTGCAGTTAGAAAGTACCTGCCCTGTTTAAAGTCCCACAGTTCTGACTGTGTAGGTGCACTTTCCCAGCTCACTTGCTAAATGCAAGCACAACTATGAACAACAGCACAACAGAGAGATGTTTCTTAACAAAATTCATACTGGAACTTGCTCCCTTTCTCAATTTATGACTTCTAGGTCCTTTTATACCACTGTTCTGTATCTTTAAAACACAAAAGCTGAATAAAAAATAAAGTGAACCAACTCTTCTGACATATGCTGCCTAAGAAGTCTTTTACCCAGCATGCTGTAAGTTCTTACCAGGCACAGAACATTTTCTCAGGCAGGCTCATGAGCTGTTAGGGGAAAGAAACTTTCATCAAAACTATACATTTTCCCCTTACACAACCAAACTCCTTTACTGTAGTCACATTTTTTTCAGTAATAGCAAAGAAACTGATGTCACTGTAGTCTCTGAACTAGCTCGGTTGAGGGATCTAGAGTACTGAAGCTGATCCTTAATGTGCCTATGGAAAAGAAACCATTAAATCTGACTTTGTGTTGCAATTCAAAAATACAGTATTATTTATACCACTAAGTCACATGTATCATTAAGACCTGTTACATCCTACAACCAGATAAGCCAATTTGATCAGGCTTCTTTACACACAGTAGGAGTATAGAACTGTTATCAAGGACATGCCCTTTTAAGAAAAGAGGGTTTTCCAGCTGGTAGGAGATATACTGTGTAATTAATCCACCAACTAGGTATAGATCAGTTTAAAGTAACCTCTGTTCAAAGAAAGCTTTCCTGTTGATGGTGAAGATGGTCAGTTTTCTTTAAACTCATCTCAAATGTCAGGCTCAGATGAAATTCTACTTGGTGCTCTTGATTTGAGAACTGGATTCATTCTGCTACCTGATCTTGGCAAGCTCTTCCAACAGCAACCGAGGACACTATTCATACCAAGCAGTAGAGAAAGAATTTCCCTTGTTTAAGACAGTACCTACTGCAGTCTATAACATTGAAGGCTTCTGTAATGCTCTTTTCCCCAGGAAAGAATTTCTTACCTGTACTGCTCCTGCTGATAGAGTTCAGCTACAATGGCAAGAAGTCGACTGATGAAGGTGTCACTGGCATTGTCTTGGTTAGCCTCAGCAGCCAGGAGATTGCATTTCCTTTCTGTATCAACTAGCTTCTTCTGCAGCTTTACATACTCCTGGCGGAGAAGCATCAGGTGCTTTTCCAGCTTGGCCACCTCCTCTGCAGAAGCACACAGTGTTACTACAAGCTGAAACATGCACACCCTTCTTTTACATCTTGAGGGTAACTTAACCCTACAAGGACATTATGCACATAGTTTAATCATGGAACACTCCAGGAAGAGTCTCTCCTCTTCCACATTAATTGATCATCCCACCCCCAATACTAAACCTTTGATTTTATATCACTGCTGGCCATAAACACATCAAAAATCACCAGAACACAGCCACTTACAAAGAAATTCCCTGCATCCTGCCCAGTCAGGAATGCCATAAGCTTTCAAAACATGGGAGACCACGACTGTTGGAACTACGGTGTGGCAGAGGACTAACTCTAGTTCTTATAATTTTTTTCAGTTAGTTAAGATACTGTTTAACTTTACAGTTGAGGCATCAGCCACAAGCGAGCATTAGAACAGTTGCTGATGTACCACATCTCCCTCAGAGTACTTAACTGACCTGTTCAGAACTCCTCACCCACACTGTCAGCTAAGAGAAAGTCAAGAAATGGCCAAAGAAAACAGATTATCCCCAGAATCTGGATGTTAAAAGTCAGTCGAAAAAACAGGTAAGACTACTTACTGCAGCACACACACATTCCTCCCATCAGAGGCAGTGCACATCACTATGCAGAGATTAGAAAACTCTAATCACTGCTGGGACAAAACAGGTGTTTAAAATCAGTCCAACTTATGAATACTTATGTATGGATAGCTGCAAAGACTATCTGTAGCTATCAGGCACTGTGCTTCATTATTTCCCTCATCATTAAGATGATTTTTCAAATAAGGTACAAATCCAAAACCAGTCCTAAAATGAGGTGGCATGGAGGAAAAAATTGGAAGTTAACCAATGATTTTAAGTGTGAAAGCTCCTCCAAGGTTACTCCCCACCAGCCAGGAATTCGCTGTTTAACAGTTTTCCCTCAAATATTTAGTAAATGCCAGCACTACAAACAATGAGAACTGAGACCTGTTAACCAGTGTTTTCTCCTTGTAGAGAAGTTCAACAGCACAGCTGACCTTGGCCTTGCCCCAACACAGGTCCCCAGTGCAGAGCATCCTGCTGCAGCTCAGCTGAAGACAGAATGCCTCATTTAGTCTTTCCTCTGTAGACTGCCACAGCAAACACTCCCTTATTAGTCTTTTAACAACTACTATAATGGATAAACAGAAGGTAATTTACCCTATTTTACTCTTGAGTTAATACTATTTAAGCAGGCCTGGCAGTGTACTTCCTTCAACAGCCTTTATTTAATTTCACTCTTTAAAAGTTAATAGTTATTATCTCCTTTGGGATACTTCCCATATTCTATTGATATACTATCATTTCAGAGTTGTGCTACCAATATCACTCCACCCCTTAAAAAGAGTTTAAAATTCTGCTCTGGTTTTTCTATCTAAAAACACAGTTTTCATGTTCCTCGAAACAGAAGGACATGCCTCTTCAGTAACAGCTCCCTCCCAACTGATTCATAAGGAAGGTGGCAGGGGTGGCACAATGCAAGCCCTACTGTTACAGAAGGAAGGGCAAGGCTTTGACAGGAGCCAAGAGTGAACACTGAAAGACACTGAGAACTGTGCCCAAAATTAATGTGTGAACACCAGCACTGTTCACACAGTGAGATTTTTAGGTGCTGTACAAATTCAAATGCTAACAATAAGAAGTCACCTGCTGAGCCTCATGGCATTTATCAGATTAAAGAAACACTGCATCTGCCAGCCAAACAGTGAGTGTGAAGGTGGGAATAAAGGATCAGCACCAAAAGGTAACATCTCAAATGCTGTCGTTTTACCAAGTCAGCTCACTGGCTCCAAATTACTCTGCAGTCAACAGGACGCAATGCAGAACTATCCTAGACCCTCAAGCTTAAGCTTGATGCATAACCAACAATCAAGTTGTCTTGGATATCCCTGGAAGCAGCAGTGACAATCACTACCAGCAGTGAAAGTACCTCAAAGAGCTGAAGCTTTGAGAGATCTTGTTTTCAGATTGACAGCATCCACCTCCTGCAACCTCAGCAAGAGGGACTGCTATGTATTTGCTTACTCTAAGCATTAGAAGAGCTGGTAAGAGTTTCTCCTATTCCACACGACAACATGCACAGCAGTTGTGTAGCAGCTACTACTGCACACTTGCAGACAATATCTGATTTTACAGCACATTTCAAGTGCACATTCAAGACAGTCCTCAATGTCCACTCAATCAACATCCACTACAAAAGAGCAAAACCTCAGGTTTTCCCTGCATACTGTTCATTTAAAGAGTGGCTTAAAGTAAGAAATGCTTTAAAAGTGGAACCTGATCAATCTCAGGTAGAAGCACCACCTCTAAACAAACAGCACCACAACTCCGGGTTTACTATTTATAGTCCTCAATTTTGGAAGAGGGGAGAAGCAGCATCACTTTTAAAAAACCCATGCAGAATGACCACTGCATCTTCAAGCTGGCAATAGTTTTCATGGAGTGCCTATTATTACCAGTCCACATTATGTATAACCATTCACCTGACTGTCTCTCAAGTATACAGCACAACTCCTGCATGCACACACACATCTAATCAAGATCTTTCATCAAGACCCTGAAAGGACAGCCTCACTAGGAGATACCAGTCAGTCTCTGGCTAAACATCCAATCCACATGTATCAGTGAGGAGGATGCCCGGGTTCAGACGAGAGGCACACACGAAGTGACTCCTCTTCTGAGCCCACATTGCAGGTACAGGGCACATGGCTGGACAAGAAAAGCAGTGTTTGTTAACAGCTTTCCAGCAGACAGTCTAGCATCCAGAAGAAGTTTATATTCCATATCAAAGACTTCAAAGAGGACTTCAGAAAAGGCTACTTTTCTTGTGAGAGAAGGCACAAAGTATTTTAAAGCAACTAGATACCTAATCGAAAGAGATAAGTAGGGAGGCAACAGGCAATGGGGTGACAGATAACATGTACCAACAACTAGAGGGAGGGTCTAGTGGAATCCATGACATTGCCCATCAGCAGCAGTCACTGAAGCAATATGGAGATATCTTTGTACATTTATGAAGCGCATGTGAGTGAAATCTATTTTTCTGAAATATTTCCTTTCCCCCTGAAGCCAGGTCCACCCTCCACTGCTCCACACTGACCTCATCTCCCCCAGCCTGTACAAGTCACAGCTTTCTTGTTCCCTCTCATTCCCTCTCAATTCCCTCCTGATCTGTACTTGACAACCACCCCGAAGTACTACAGCAAAGTACCCTGCTGCTTTAGATTCAAACGTTAACCCAGTGCTCCCTGCATGTAATCTAGTATCCTGCTACTGCTGGTACAACACTCCTCCAATAGTTACAAAGGCAAGCTCAGCTCTTGCCTTTATAAACTGTTCTATCAACTTCTAGCTATATTGTAATTGCAGTAATCTAATTCAGCACTTCTGTACACAGAGACAACACTTTCATAAGAAAGATCCCCTCAGCTTCTGAGCAATGACCACAAGCTTGACCAGCTCCCTCCCCTAATAAAGCTTCACTTCTCAGCTGACTCTCCAATATCATCTGCTCTTACCTAGGTAGTAAGTGTTGCTGCAGACAGGTACTTTGTTTGAAAGGACAGAATGAGCCCCCCCTCCCAGACATCATAAGGAACTGAGTGGAGATTGCTACAACTACAGTTTATTACTACTGCTCATGCAGGATCACTCACTGGTCTAGCACTTTTCTTTAGCCAAAAGATCACAGAATTCCTTGAATTAGGGAAGAGCCTTTAAGTACAGATGTCTGAAACAGGACTTGCATCACATGCAGGCTCATTCTGCAGAGCAGGACCCTGACCAGACCATTCAGGATTGCAGTGGTAACAGTTTCATCACCTGAAGACAACTTTGACATCTAATACCCATCAGAACTGTGCTACCAAGGCTTAAAACCAAACCCAAGAGGCTGTTCTGCTAAATACAAAACAGTGGTATTTCAGCACATGAAACGTTAAGAATTGCTCTAAGGATGTATTAAACCAGCTGGACTGCAGCATCCTCTCAGCTGATGCGTGCCTGTAGTTCCTCATCTGCTCCATCCTAGTTAATTTTCCACAAGTGGTTTTAAAACTCTACCACTGTCTGAGAATTGAGAGCCAAAGTCTGTGCTTTGAGACTGGAAGATGGAGCCTTGGTTTCCTTTGTAACTTGGGGCATTTCTGCTCATTTTGCCGACTCAGTTTCCTCCGGGGAGGAAAAGAGGAAGCTTCTGTCTTGCAGAAAGGAGTAGGACTGCACAAATCCAAGCGGGTTTTTCTCAAATCCCATTACCTCACTGAAATTAGTTTAGAAACGGTGTCACCGATAGCCTCCAAGCAAACCGCAAGCAGCCTAGGAGTTCTGCAGGTCTCACCGGAGCCCGAATTTGACAAAAGGACGCCCGCCAGCAGGTGGCCGGAGCTGCAGCACGGTCCCTCCGCCCTGTTCCGAGGAAAGCCGCTGCCCCTCGGCTCTCCTCACCCCGCCGAGCGCCCCTCAAACCAGCAGCATCACCCCGCCCCACTGCCCAAGTGCGGGGAGCGGCCAGCGGGATGTCCCGGCGGGGTCCCCGCAACAACCCAGAGCCACCGCTACCCCATGGGACAAAGGCGCAGCGCCAGGCCCGCCCTGCCCCAGGTGGGTCAGCCCGCAGGACCACCTCACACCGCTTCTCATTCATGCAGGGGGCGGCCTGCCCCACCCCACCCGCCGCGGGCAGGGCCGAACCCGTCGCACCGAGGGTGCGAAGCAGCAGCCGCACGGGGCGGGGGGGAGTTGTCCCCAGTTCCCTGCGGGCGGCGAAGCCATCCCGGCCGGCAGAGCTCACCGTGTACCCGCCCGGCCCCTGGCCGGGGCTCCCCCCCTCACCTTCCGCCATGTTGGGTCCGGGGCCGCAGCTCTCGCGAGAGCCGCCGCCCGTCCCGCCACACAGAGCCAAGAGCTCTCGCGAGACTGAACGCGACCGCGACACCCCCTTACCCGGGGCTCACCGCTTTTATACCGCGGCTGCTCCCGCCCGGCCCCGGCCCCGGCCCCGCCCCCGGGCAGCGCGGGGGTCCTGCCGGTGCCGCTCGGCGGCTGTTGAGCAGCGGGATGGCGGCAGAACGGGACGGGACGAGCTGGAGGAGAGCGTCAACTGGATCTGTGCCCAGTGGGTAAAACGTGGTTGAATGTGGAGACAGGCAGTGGCCAAGTAACAGTAAGATCGTGTTCTCAAGCCATGTGCACTGCATAGCTGACCCTCGACTGTGGGCATTGCTCCTCATCTTTGGTGCCAGCATGCAACTGAAATGCCAGAATATTCTACACTGATCCAACAGCATCATTTGTTTCCCTGAAAGATCAAATCTCAAACACGTTTGCACGTACCATGCACAGCGTTGCCTTACAGACAGAATTCTCTTCCGACATTGCCACTAAGTCATCTTTGAGAAGTTGTTTGCCTCGTCTTTGTTTCCTGTGAAAGCACAGCTAGGCCTGGGGCAGCCAGACTGCAGTTTTCTGGAGGCATCATGATGCACAACCCATCCCATTTGACACAGCTCGGTGACAAGTGTGTATGACTTGACTACATAGCTAACGCACCGCTGCATTATGGGTGCTATCGATCACCTGGAGGAACTGTGAGGCAACAGTTATTACTGCTGATCACATTTAGGATTAGCTGAGTTTCTGAGTGACAACAGAGATCAGACAGCAAACTACTACTGTGTGTTACATGTGGGAAATTGGCAATCTCATCTGTTGAGGGTTTGCCTATGCAGGAAGCTGCCTTACTGCCACCTTAGTTTAAAATCCAAGCACCTTCTGGTTTGGTTTGCAATCCCTTTTACATGCTTCTGAAAATACACAGACATTACAAGGACTTTGGTGCTCATGTTTGCATTGTGGTGGCACCGTACCAAGAGCAGTGCACCAGATGGGACAGACACAAAAAAAATCCACCCCCCCATCAGCCTCCCCAAAAACCAAAATACACATATAATCACTTCAGAATTAAATGTTCTCCATTTATTGAGCATCTAGTTTCAATCAGCATTTTCTAGGCATCACAGCAGGAAAGAACTTTAGCATGACAGCTGAGCAGCCCTTCTCATTTTTACAGAGGTCTTCCCTGATGTGCAAGGGGCAGCATGGAGACATATAAAAAAGGAATTAGGATGTCCATACTTGTTTGATGCTTATTAAAATTCCACGCTTTGCTTTCCCTTCTCCCCCAGTGATGCAGTGTTGTCTGGAAAGCAGGCCACAATGTGGTAAGAGGAAAAAACAGCACAAAAAACTCAACCATAATTACAAGCCTCCAGGGAACTACAAAGAGTATTGATGACCCAGTACACTGACAGCCTAAGTAAAGCAGAGTTGATACAAGACCTTGGTACAAGTGAAACTGAGTAAGAATGCTGGTTAACTTGTCGTTCAACAAGTATTCTAGTCTTACATGTACGTACAACATCTCTTCAGCGGTGTTCCTAACTTGAGGCTAAGCAGAAACTTCTGGTTGCATCAGTGACCATCACAGCCAGATGCCTCTCGTGTGTGGGGCAAGAGCAAACAAAAAGCCAACTGCATTCACAGAGAGGTCAGACAGGCCCTTTCCCTGCTAGAGGCTTTCTATAATGTGGGTGTTTAGCACCAGACTCCCAGCTCACTCCTTCCTTTAAACATCCAGCATCAGCCATACCTGCAAGCTTGTACATCTTAACAGTATCCCACAGAAACATTCCTTCCTTTGGGGTATGTGGGTCATGGAAATCACAAACCATCTGGGCAAGAAATGAGAAAAATAAAGCTTTAAACTATTTGGTGAAGTTTACAGATGAGCCTGTTGTGATACTCAGGAAGACAAAACAGAGAACACTGTTGAACTTGCTGAGAGCAGCAAGTTCCAGTTACCTTGAATTGCTGCCAAGTCTCTAGCTACACTGCGGAAAGGGAAAGGCAAAGGCAGGCAGCCCTGGTGGGAAGAAGTCCACTGCTAGGTTTAGGAAGAGAAGAGTAGCTTCTTCCCAGTATTTTGTTCAGGAAAAGAATGGCACTGTGCCAGGGGAATTCTACACAGTCCAAACTCTTAGATAAGTGAAGAAGGGGGAGCCAGCTGGTGGGAAAGAAACATCCTCACAAGCAGTTTCAGACAAGCACTCCAGCAGGAAATAACACCAGCTATTCTCTCTGGGCACTAACAGCGCTGAAGTACTGCACACAGCTGCCTGCCTACACGAGCAGGCTATCCAACTAAAAGCTAATTTAACTACGGATTTCTCAAGATAATTAGTTACCCTATACATAAATGTGAACATTAAACACATCTGTGTTTATCTACACTGCCTATAGGAAGAATACCTTTACTTGTAAGTCATCTCATACTTACTAAATGGCTTTTTTTTTTATCCCCTATGGCTGTCTTGCCTCTAGTGACCATCATCTCCTTCCACCCCAGCCCACCCCTCAAGAAACCTGTAATACAGTACTGTGTAGAGCCTTTTAGTATTTCATGTTGCACAGCAACCTGAAATAAAGTCCAACCAGCTCACAAATTAGTGCTGAAGGCTTCTTACAAGATGACTGTAACACTGTAACTCTTGTTTTATTAGTGGGTTATTCAGTGCTGTTAAAAGCTGTAGTAAACCTGTGACAGAGCAGAGAACAGTCAAGTAGTTGCAAGTTCATCTACAGAGTTTCTTTGGTAGAAAGGTATTTCAGGTAGGCTTGGAGAACTCCGATTAGCAGGTACTCTGGGATGGATGAGTATTTGCTCACTGAAGGGTAAAATATAGTTACAATAGGAAGAAAGGTGTGACTTTTGTTTGCTTTTTAATTACTCCAAGATGAAATACAGAATGTCACATTCAAAAGTGTTTGCTGACATTATGTTGTTGAAGATGGTCAGGTAAGTTGTGCTCCCACTGCAGTTACCTTTCCTATTCAGACACGCAAGACAGCCAGTTTGACACATTGTTATTGGAAAAAATTATATTTTGGAAGAACTCACTACAGAAGGTGACAGAATTCCAAAAAAATCAAATTACATGAAAATATACATCGCAATTTTCTTTGTACATTAGGTGAGGAAAACTCTGAAGTAGAAGGCAAAGAATATGAAGCGCCACAGAAGAGAGAAAAGGGAAAAGGAGGGAAGCTATTTTTGATACCAAACCCAGAAGTAGTTAGTTACTTGAAAAGCCTACAGATGTGCATGCTTGAACTCAACCTTGAGAAAAAACAAGCCTCCCATATGCACCTCCCGCCCCACAGACAGGCAATGAAAAAGGCAAAAAAGAAGAATTCACCCATAAAAAGCAGCTCATTCCTACCTTGGACTAACTTAGTCAACTGAACTTCCAAATAAAAGCGCTCAAGTGCCTTGGAAGTTAAAAATCCAGCAGGCTGCTCAAGGGTGCTCCATGGCCAGTTTATTGCTATACCCAAGTCAAGAAGTATGTGCAACTAGGTTTAAAAAGGGGGTGAGAAGGGGAGAAAAAAGCACCTTTGAGACTACAAAGGTCATCATAAAGATGACACAAGTAATTGATAGCAAATCCTTTCAGGGCTCAATTCGGACAATTCTCAGTTCTGACAGGGGGGAAATAAAAGTGAGCACATTTCTCAGGAAAAAAAAACAAAAAAAAACCAAACCCCAAAAAAAGAGATACTAAACTTGAATAAGCAAGAGATTTTAATTAAGCCTCAGTGGGTCAAAGGAAAATTAAAGTGGGGGAGGAAAAAAAAACAACACAAAACCCCAACTTTGTCCTAATCAGTTTTTGTCTGACATGCTTCACAAGGTGGTGTTGGTTTGTCTTTTAAACTGAGAGGAAACAATGAATAGGGAGAGAAAAACCTGCTAAAATCTTTAGAATTTACACGAATCTATTCCTAACTACAGACAGCATTATTTGGTACAATGTGTATTTGTGGATGTACATGAACAGTATATATATTATCCGGATCATGTTGTGCTATGTACACATCTTTACAATTCTTCCTGAAGGTTAAAGCAGTTCATTAGATTTCAAAATGCGTAATCATCTTGTGTTGGCACTTGTTAGGCTCTTGTCAGCATTGATAACTGGCATGTTTTATTGCAGCCCAGTTCCAGCCAGTGTTTGCCAACTTGTAACAACAGAAGTCCAGCAATAGGTGGGTAGAGTGCAGGAAAAAAAACAGTGCCATGTTTCTCAATTGGAGACCTACAAAGAAATCACAGGTATTAAAACCCCTCATCACCCTCAATTATCTTAAAAGATGTTTAATAGTGTTTCAGGCTCAAGGAAGATAATTACTCCTTGTTCAAGAAGTTTACATACCTCTAAAGAGAAGATGCATAAATCCATAATCACCTGAGAAAGACTCTAGTTAGCTCAGCATGCTGTGTATCCATGCTCAACTACCAGACTTTCAGGCTCCTCTTACTGGTGCTGCTTGTCAAGCACATGGTGTGCAAACACTTGATTATTTCCACATGGGGCTAAATGCTTGTAGATTTACCACTGAAACCTCTGTGCATCACTTACTGTGAATGATGGATGCTGCTTCAACAGCAGAGTGCTGTAGAAAATGGCACAGCAGTGCTTTATTAAGCAGTTAACATCACAGCTACCAAGTCAGACTGTACTGTTTTGAAACTAGTTATACAGCCCCTTCTCATCCAGTTCATCCCCCATCACTTAGGAGTCACCAGGACTTTGAAAAGCTTTTGCCTTCCAAAAAAGCAACACAGCCAATTACTTCAGTATTTGTCATGCGCATTGTTTCACCACGGCCGAGTTTAACATAGCAACAGAGCTGAGGTCAGCTGAGGATACGCTGGAGCGTTACTCACAGTAACTCCCTTTCTCCAAGACAGAAAAAAAAAACCCTATCAGCCACATTAACAGTTCTTACACTCTAGTTACAGGCAGCTGTACAAGACACTCAGTTCTCTTGCTTACTCTTTTGATCATTATTAAGCATTTTTCATGCTCTCTCTACACTGGAGAAATCTCTGTTCAATTACAGTGTTGCTGCAGAGAAGAGATACTGCAGTACTAGTCTGTCACAGATGGAGCCTTCCCCCAGCCCCCACAATTCTTACAAAAGCACAAGAAAGGAAGTATCTTCTGTACAACCCTGGTGAAGAAACGCTCACTAGCAGGAGCATTTAGTAAGGTGTTCTAGTTGTTCAGACAGCATAAACCCTTTAAAATAGATGCAGTGCCATCCCCCAAGTCTGTATGCTGAAGCTAACTGGCACATATGGTTTGGGGCTTCTCCAGCCAATGGGTCAGCATAGTTTATTTGCCGATCCAACCTTTAAGAAAAGGCAGCTTCAACATGAAGCTCTGTTTTACTTTGAAAAGCAGGAGTGGGAAATTATTAGCTACTTGAAGTTTTTCCTTAGCATACCAAGGTTAAAGTGACCAAAGGCCAGATATTTTAAAGGACATGTTTTAATACAGAGCTTTCTGCAAGAGCTTATTGTAAAGAAAAAGGTCCCATTAACATTAGGATGGGATTGCTCAAATAAGTACCTTGAGTCAGAAGCTCATTTTTAACAGGGTGGCAGAAAGTACAGCTCTCGGTCACAGCTCTCACGTCAGCTCTCAGGTTAAAACTTGTCCAGGCTCTCAGATATGCCACAGTTCAGCTTCAAGCATAATGTGACTGTTTTTCTGAAGCTGTTTCTACACCTTCCTCAATAAAACAACTTTTGGGGCTGATGAAAAGAACATCACCTTTCTTGATACTACTGATGGGTAAATACCTCACCTTGATCCTCTCTGATGTGCGAGCAGACTTTCTGTTAAAATTCCCAGATACCTGAAACAATCCTTTGTGAATGGTTCCTAACAACCTCAACAAAGTCTTGATTTAAAACCTTCCATGCAACATGCCAGCAACATCTTCAAGACACTCCACAGGTTTATATATGACCTTGAGATAGCAAGACAGGATGCTTTTAAGATTCAAACAAGTGTTCTTCACAATAATGAGCATGACAAAATGATTAGTCCCTTCTATTACAGCTCCAGTAATTCCTAGGAACTATTAACAAAGCAGGATAAATACTGATAAAGAGAATTTCAACTTCTGAACAGCATAAATGCAAGAGAACTAAAAAGGTTCCCCAATCTCAGCAGAAGGGGCTGTTCCTGCACTTGAAATTTCTTTTAGTCTTTATTTCATATCACATACAGCTGAAGAACTCCACTGAGACCATGCGACTGAAGAAAGAGGTTTGGGTGGTTTTTTGCCTTTGAAGGGGAAAAAAAATTAGTTCAGCAACACTTGGGCAGGAAATCTTCAACTCAAGTAACTGACTTGTCTTTGAAATGTTACTTACCCTGAAAAAAGTGAAGCTACTAGCTGCTGAATAAGTGTCACTCAAAAGCAGTTTCTTGGCTTTTTCTTACACAGCGGGCAACTTTTCTTTTAAATTCTCCATTTCTGTCTTCTCTCCATTCTTTCTGCAATTGAATAGACAGCTTTCAGTTGCCAGGCCTGTAACAACATACAAGTTCTAGGAAGAGGCTTAGGTGTTTATATATTTTCAGCCATGGGCCATAGGCAACACCTGAATTTGCTTACAGTCAGAGATAGTCACTGCAAACCTGTGTCATCCAGGACATTTGGAAGCTTGCTCTGGGTTTCTATGCAAACTCCCCACAAGAGAGTGAACAGCCCTTCCCCCGGTATTTTAGGCATTCTCCAAGGCTAACCTGGTGGCTACCAATATTTCACAATGTCTAGGCTGAGATCTATTTACTTCAGTCTGCAAGTAGCAGCAAACTCAACCTGTAGACCACAAGCTGTTGTTAATGGGTTAGATAAAGTGTCTTTAATTGCAGTGATGAAAAAAGGTACATGGCTACCGTGGAGTCACACTGAGATTAAGACAGTTGCAACTCCCTCTCAATTTAGCCAGGCACTCCCGCGTAGAAATACAGGAGTCACAGTATTGAGAAGAGACACAGCAGTGTCCTTAGAAAGGAAACACCTCCTAGTTAGATATGGCTGCAAGATACTGGCTCCATGGGAAAAACCTGAATAGAATTCTCAGCACACTTCTGAGGATGTTGTCTGTGACAGGGATCTGATTTCAGAACGGCACAGATGAAGAACAGTGACAGAGATGAACAGGAAGACAGGCAAGAGGCAAGTCTGAATCCAGAGATGTGCACACTACAGGATCATGAAAACCCACAGGGAAAAGTGCAGCCCTTTTTCAGGTTTTTGGGCCAGCCTCATGACAAGCTCAGATGAAAGCACAGGAGCATCATACAACGTGACTAACGCTGACATGTTGAGTACTGCCTTGCAGTTAGGCAAGAAGTGGTGAGAAAACATGAAGAACACCTTATTTCATTTAGTAAGTTCTACAGTTCTTAGGTTTGGATAGAAGCAATATATTCTTACTGCAAGGGTGAGCAAAGGGGTCCCCATTGTTTGACCTGAAGCAACCGAGCACACAACAGCTTTTCACCCCCCTACTCGGAGGGAAGGTTGTAGCACATCCGAATGAGAGAACTGGGATAACTGACACATCCTAATGTTCACACCCCCAAGCTCATGTAGCCAGTCAGCACGTTGGAAAGCCCAGCATGTCTTACCTTCCCAGTGAAAACACAAATAAGGCCACTGATTAATTTGTTCTTTTTCAGCAATTCATCCACCAAGAATTTTGTTCCTTGGACTGGGACATGGGACAGCTTACACAACATGGCTTTGGGCCAAGAAAAGCATTGAATTTGTGCCCTCCTAGCTTCAATTATTAGGCTTTGTTCCCATTTTTTGTATTTGTAGTTCTATGAAGCAAGGGTTCAGAATTGAACAGCAAAGTTTCCTATTTTACAGCAATCTCTCCAAAACTCTCATTTTAGATCAACTGTTCTATCTGCTTCTCAATATTTGTTTATTCAGGCTCCTATCCCTCATTTTAACCCCACTCCAAGAGACAGTACTCCAAGATGTACAGTTCATTTTTCCAGGAAGCAGGTATATGCCCTGCTCCTATAATGCTGTGAACTACCTGTAACACTTTAATCTCTAGACTCACCTAAAACCAGACATTAATGAAAGCAGACAAAGTATCTTTTAGTAACTGCCAAATACTGTTGCTGCAGTAAGCTTGCCCATAGTAAACCAGATAGAAGACATCTTGATAGCAGCTCAGAATTCTTCATTAGACTGTTGAGTATGCTCTGGTTAATATAAAGGAGGCAACCTACAATCCAGAAGGAGATGCTACGCTGCTCAAGCGGCACACCGAGTTCCAAAGTTACTTGGAACATCTAATACCACAGTCAGAAAAATAGGTCCTAGCGTCCAAAATGATGCCTCAGTACTGTCTTCACTGTCTGATTTGGATTTAAGTTTTTGCTCTTTCAAACGGGGCTAGAAAATGCTGTTTTAAAGCAAACCTTTACCCTAAGGTTTAGGTACACAAATGCAGAGTTTTCCATCTAGTATCTCTGAGGCAAAAGTCCTCATTCCTGAAGTAGCTGACAGAATGGGGCAAAGATAAAAAAAAATATAAAAGCCTTGTGATACTAGGAAGGTGACAGGCATAGCTAAAAGTATAAGCTTTCTCCAGCCTTAGGTCAGTTACATTCAACATACATGAGCTTGTAAACTGAGGAATCCTAATTGTACTTTTAGCATTTCATTAATAACTTGCTCATTCCAGTGCTCTCAGGTTTGCCAGCAGAAAAAGTCCATGTTGTCCTGGGACAATACTTCCTCCAGAGCTGAAAGCCAGATGCCTGGGCAGGCTTTTCAAGGGCATTCTCAAAGCACAAACATATACAGTCAATCCTGCTGCTTTAACCCAGGAAGACTCCTGTAGAGGTGGATGCAAATGATTATACTGAGGGATCCCACCACATTTGCTTCTTCCATTCAAATCAGTAATCTGTTAACAGGTTATATCATTTCCAAAACACATTTTTTTGTGCATTATACTAATAACATGTTAAAAAAAAAGTTCCAGAATATGTTAACTTCTACAGCTAAACTTAATGGCAGTTGTAACACCTACGTGTATATATATCCCCAAGATTTTATAGCCAGCTTCCTTGAATTTCATAAGGGTGAAGGAGCTGAAGTTTATCCATTAAGTGTCTCTGTGCACAAGCTATTTACTATAAATAGAAGTATTATTGCATAGGAGAAAATCTACTGCCTATGGAATCTGACAGCTTTCCTTTGCAATCTCCAAGAGATTTCCCAGGTCTAACTAGTAACTGTGTTTCCCAACATGACTACTTTTCCCAACAAAAACATGTGCTAAGAGGTTTTTCCAGAAGTTACTGTACTGTTTGTCAAGCTAGAAGCAAAACTCCATTTCAAGTTTAGGTTTCTACACTGAAAACAATCGGCAGATCAAGGAAAATCTTACCGCTGCATCAACATTAGCAGGAGAATCACCATTGGGATCTGCCAGCATAGAAATAACACTAATCATTATAGTTTCCACTGTGTGAATGGGAAGCCAGCGTTCCTCAGGTTTTTCATAGCCATATTTGTCTTCTCCAGGCTCATGAAGAATTGAAATGCAGACATCACCATTCTTGTCAACTACAAAACAGAACAAGGCATATTTCAGTAATGAACAACACGCTGGCATTTCTTCAGGACAGTTATGGAACTGTTAGTCTTCACTCCAGCTTGTCTGGAAGCATGTTAGTGAAGACACTATGAAAAAGGAAAGTCACTAACTATTACAGAACTCCATCTGTAACAAACAGGGTTTGGTGGAAGTCTGTTATTACACCTGGACTTCTGGCAGAGAGGGCACATGGGGAGGAAGAACTTAATTCTCATCATACTGTGACTTTCAAGACTATTTAGACAGGCTTCCACTAAAGCTTTTTCTGTTCAGCAGACTAGAGAGGGACTTTTTTTCCACAGCAACAGCATCAGCTGGATATTACTGCAGTGTACTGGAATATAGTTTAAGCTGCTGGAATTAGAAACTGCCTACAAGTAGTCTGGTATTTCCAGAACTGAAACTAGCACAACATCAAAATATTCCTTCTGTCCCTTATGATGGGAGCACTGCGCTGGACTCCTCCCAGCTTTCAACATAAACAGCTTCAATAATGACTTTAGGAAGTGAAGGATATTCCTCTTCCCCAGTAAAAAACTTCCTCCATTCTATTTTACCTTCCCATCTATGTCCAGCAGTCCATAAGTGAATGAAGCATTAGGAAGAATCTTCACTGGAGGGACTGAAAGATGCTGTTATCTCCTTTCATGCTTCACCAGAGGAGGACAACCTTGGGCATTCTATACTGAACTGCCAAGCTCGTCACACTAAGCTGAAATATTTGAAGGTATAACAAAAGAGACAGCTATAGAAGGCAAATTTCTCCTCAGACTAGAATTTTGCACTTAGGAAAAAAAACACCAACCCTGAACAGTTAAACAAGAATGCAAGAAGCTACTGACAGGAGCTTCTGAAAATACTTTAGGAGCAGCCTCTTGGAGCAGCACTATTAAAAACTCTGTCATGGTTATTACTCCTTTATGAAGTGATGATGACGATGACAAAGTAAATGTAGTTTCCTATTTCTAACATGAACAGAAATGTATCCATTTGTCTTCATCACATTTGAGCTCTTAATTGCAAAAAAGAAATTGAAACTTTGACATTTCTTACCATTTGGATGCCAGATTTCCGTGATGAATTTCATTTTTGGCGGCCTCAGTGGATAGTCTTTTGGAAAAGTAAGATGAGCCTTGAAAACACCACCTTCACTGGGGAATCAAAAATATCTTAGTAGAGTTTCTTGTAAGCTGAAGATTGGAACTTAGTGATGTAAAAGCTCCGAGTTTACCCCTCACACAGCTTAACGTCATGTTGGTAATTAACAGTACCAACACTGCCATATGCAATACAGAGAGTTTCTAGATTGAGAAGAAACTTTCACAAGATACTGTCAGTTCCCCAACACTGTATCTTTTTTAGAACTGGGAGGATGTTCCAGAGGGGAAAAAGAAAAAAATTACCAAAAAGAAAATTAAAAACTGCAAAGGAATTCACCAGCTGGAATTACATTGTACAGCAAAAAAAATTACTGCCAGTAACTCCCTTCTCAAGTACAGCCCAGCAAATACCTGTTTGTTTTCCTTCTTTACACACCTCAGTCCCAATTCCTTGATGTCAATCTGCAGCAGTAAGCCTCAGTGACAAGTTACAGAAAGCTTTATAGTTGTGTTTACAGCGTTGTTTTGTAAAGACTTCAATGCTACCTTGTCAACACTAAGCTAAAGGGACTCGGACATGACAGTGAAGTGTTCTGCCCACTCAACTGGAAAACAATACTAAACAGGAGACATCCAGTTTTTACATGGATTTACAGGCACGTATTTAACTAAGGCAGCTGTTTGGTTTATTTTAAATAGCTACATTTCAGTACCCAGAATAGTCCCTTTTGAAAAATGTGAAGGGCTAACATTCCATGGAAAGCTTTGCAAATGGAACACTTGGCCAATGGAAGTACTGTAACATTTGCCCTGTTACTGTCATTGAAGGTTATAACGAAATTTGAAATTGTAAAGGCTGAAATGACAAAAACTAGAACATAACATCCAAAGAAGGTGGCACAAGATGTGCAATAAGACGATCTACTCCTCAGTAGCCACACAGACAAAAGAATTGGTGTAAGAAAGACAAAGTTGTTCAGTGCAGTTTGTCCCCCCTGTATTGTAAAGGAGCCAGTATCCAAAGGCCAGAGGCTACTGAGGAAACAACACCTTTTACCACCATTAACCAAAGATGTGCAATTCTAGCAAGTGTCTCAAAAAAACCCCAAACCACCCAAACCCAGAGAGCATTAGCTCTAAACAACCTGGCTCTCAAAATAAAGCAGCTGAGGGTATCTAAACCTGCAGCATTAATTTTCCACGAGTTTTAGAAAAGGCAGGCAGTCTCCAAAGAAACTTTAATCCTGGGAAGGGTTAGAATTCCAGAAACATTCACTATTCTAATTGTCATACTAGTCAAGGCAAAGGAGAGTTAGACTACATTTGATGATAGCCCCAAATTAATTTTCCTTTCAAAGTGAAATAGTTCTTTCCCTTTGCAAAGCAGTAGATCCTCCAGCTATTGGGCTGCACTGGCATCCCTGTCAACCCTCATCATCTACACATAAATACAGCTCTTCAATTGAATACACATTAGAAACCAGTTCATGAAGTACAGCTGTTAATTGACATTTGTGCCATTTTAAGCACTATTCCTGATCACAAGGGGTCTCTGTCAGAGTCTAAAGTCAAACTGAAGTTTGAGAACTCTGAACCACCTGATTGTGTTCAATTATACGTATTTCTGTCACCATAAAACAGACCAGGGAGGAGGATGCTGTATAATACTACCTTGAAACACAGCAACTATGAAGTGGAATAGAAGACAGCTTCTTATCTAAAAAGCCTCAAAACAAGTTCAGCACCTTAAGTGGGAAAAAAAAAAAGCTATTGCAATTTTTAAAATGTAAGAGGTTCAATTTGAAGCAGTATTTCTTTACTGACAGTATTTAGAAAATGGCCACGAGAATATAATAGAGCCACTAAAGACTGGTCAACAGAAGTTGAAGAATTCATCTCAGGCAAGACTTGAGAGTTATAATGTAGTGAGCTTGCTGAGAAGCAAAGTAATTCAATTACTGTGTTTAAGTACTTCAGAAATCTGCAGACAGAGATATACAGCTTCATGTTGGAACTAAAACTGACCTCAAGTAAATGCCACTAGGCTTTTTGTATTAGTAATTTACCACTGGAACAGTGTAATGAAGGAGAACAGAGCTCATCTTCAAGAGCTACACTTTCAACTGACCTCTTCCGGGCACCAAACCTTTTCCCAGGAGCTAGAGTAGATGATCATGTATAATCTCTATGATAAAGAAACTGCTCTCTCAATTAGCTAATTTTTTGGGGTGGGGGGCATGGTGGTGAGAGGGTTTAAGCCAAACGAAAACCCAAGACACTGCATATGCCAGAATGATTCAGGTACTCTGAATTTCTGTACACTTCAGGTACAACAGTATAAAAACATAGAAAACTTAAGGTCTTGTGTTCAAATGCCAATTAAAGAACCAGTCCTTAGAATAAGGAGAGAAGGTTTTTGAAGCCTGCTGTGCAAGGTTTGCTAACAATTCAACTTTGATCAGCACCGAAGTGCTCTAGGTCACATAGCAAAATCTATCTCAAACTGACAGGACTTGAGGCTAATTCTATGGTCTGATGCAGTTCCCCCAACTACATCCCCCTTGAACAGTTTCCTGCAATCACCAGCATGAAGTTGGAATGGTTTAGAAGTGTACTATCAGGTAAACCGGAGCTTCACAGCAATAACTGAAATCACTGGATTATACCTGCCTTACTTAAATGCATAAGGCAACAGAAGCAGGATAGCCTATTCTATCTCATTTCTACACAAGCACAAAGGGATCAGTGTTACCTTTTCCCAGGGGAGCAAAGCAGTCCTATACAGCAAATGTAGCTATTTACAGGTATTTTACTAGCAACAGAACAGCATTACCTAACTTACATCAGTGTAAGATTTAGATTAACTTCTACCCACTCAGACCAAACTAGCACTAGTAAATCCAAGTTCACTTAAGTTTCTGTATAAGTATCAGTACTTACTATAGTGTATCTGGAGGACCAATAATAAGGACTTCCCATCGATAAAGATCATTGTCATCTATTAAGCCCGCTGAAAAGCCTTCCACTGGATTTTTGTTGAGCTCTGTGTAGGAAAAAGAATTTAAGAGTGACTTTAGGTGTCTATGATAAGCATTTGCTGGTTTTGATCATGCCTCTGTACTTGACAAAAAAAAAAAAAGACAAAAATAAACATGATTTTCAGCAATTTGGTACCTACTGAAGGACTTATGGCCTGGGCGAGTATCCTCAGCTCCCTACCACACACAACAGCATGCTGCCAGAGCAGAGACCCATAGCCTGATTCTGAAGCTATCCAAGTACACCATGAGCAGAAGGGCCAAAGTGACTCAGAGCTGTGGGACATGGTCTCCAAGATACCAACAGGTGGGGGTACAAGTCGAAAAACAGATTTCCTACTAACAAAAAAGCCATACTGCTTTGGAAGAACCCTGCAGAAGCCAGATCAAACTGAAGTCTATTTTGAACTCCAGAAAATGTTAACAGAAAAAACAGAATCACACTATCTTTTTATTTAAAACTAGCATCCCACTTCCCTTTTTTGAGAATCTGAAAGCATTTGAGACCAATGCATTCTGGAGATAATGATTTACTACATTCTGAACTACTAGAAGAGAACACTGAAGATAAAAACCCTGAACAGCGTAACAGCTTATTATTTTATTTCACAGCTTTATCTACTAGTGGTGAGCAATACAGGATTCTAAGTTTACAGGCTACTTCGTATAGTTACTGCCAGATAGAAGGCCTATCTGGAAATAGCTATGCAGAAGTCAGACCTAGGTGTAGACTCTACTGTAGAGTTTCTGTGTCCAGCCTGATTCAGGAAAAGGCATAAGATTCAGAAATAAGCCCTTGAGTTCTGCCTAAAATTCAACTGTGTAATATTCTTCAACACCTTTGGGTCAAAACCTAATGTAAATGCCATACTGATGCCAAATCAAAAATCTTGATCCAGCATTTCCAACAGTACAAACAAAGTCCTAATGGATCTTGGCTATTTAGGATACGGGAAGGGAAGAAAAAGTGATTCCTTCAAGTGGTCAGTAATTTCCAGATTAAATTAGGATTTTTTTCAATTTTGCTTTACAATTTCTACTGCACTTACTTTAGATTGTACAGCCCTCATTATATTCCACAGTACAGTTAGTCTCCATATTCCCTCTTTGCAAACCCAATAGCTGTATTCCATGTTGATTTCTAGGCACTGCAACAGACTGAAGTTCAAAGATCCTTAAAATGCCCTCAGGTATACGCAGAAGAACTCCTGGCAAGAACCTCATACCTTCATGGTAAAAGGCTACCTTTAAGTCCAAATTGGTTTGCCCAGTCACTGTTTGCCAGTTAAGGTCTTGACCCTTTAAAGCACAGTTAAAAAACTGCAAGAAGAATCAACTCAAGCCCTATACAGAAGGGTAAAAGCTTACACAGGGAAAATAAAGTGCTCAGCTCATATGAAGGACCAAGGTCCTGAAGAGGCAGAAAGCAGGAAGGACGACTTTGTGTGGCCACTGAGAATTCACACTTAAATTCATCCACCAAGTGATTCAATGCTAAAACTGTAATAAATATATTGGAAGGGGTTTTCATAAAAGCTCCTCAGCAGGGGTTTAGTCAACACATGAGGTCAACCATTCACTCTCCAAGTTGCAGGACAAAGACTTAGTTATTGAACCAAATCATGCTTTCTCAAGACAATGCCTGAGGCAAAAGACAGCATCACAGGCTCTTTAAGCAAGATGCAAGCTTCAAAACCAAGAACTACAGCATGGCCACACCTCACTAAGCAGACAAGTTTTCAGCCTCTGGCATCTATGAAACATTGTGGAAACAGCTGCATGAGTTTGAGTAACAGTTCTATTTAGTTTCAGGTTAAAGGGGCAGAGAAACCAGTCAAATGTCTCACACGGAGCAAGGCCTTCACCAGTCCCCTACTAGACACTCCTCCAGCATCAGACATTGAAAGTTCCTCTACATCAGTAGTTGAATCAACCTCCTTTTTCACACAGGATTAAAATATTGTATTAATTGTGCAGAAAAGCCATCTCTGTTCAGGATACTTCAGACATCCTTCTAGCTATTTATTAGCATTGTAATACAGAATAACCAGCATAACTACAGAAGTCAACCAGAAGAGTACGGATATCAGATTTGAATATCTCACCTTAATACATTCAAACTTGAATTTAAGCCTCCAAAACACGTTCCCTCATTTCTGTGTTCCACAGGGAGAAAAGGGTTTATGCGGAGTTCTGTGCACACTGAAGCTGCTCACATTTAGCTTCCTTATTGCTTCCCAGTTATCACTTCCCACTGATAAGAATGTAAAAAGCCTACCAGAAGTTGACTGAAAAAAAAATCAGCATACTTCTCCCTATCTAAATATACCACACTATTTTTGAGTCCAACACACACCATTTTCTTCTCTGTTTCTTGATCCGTGCTATTTCAATTTCCTTTTACATCTGTTTCAGCCTCCAATAACTTTTTTTATCTTCAAGTCCTTTGAACCATTTTTTATGTATTTGTTCCCACTGAAGGCCAGCTCTTACACTCTGACTCATACCTAAGATCTTGCAGCACTACATTGCAAGAGATCTTGTGAGAAAGAATAAGAGCATTGGATGCCAACTCTTGTAATGCAGACAATCTGTAAACTGTATGAAAGGGACAGCCATTGACAAAAATCTTCTGTTACAGCAGCTATGAAAATCTGCCTAGTGGATGTTACCTATAAGGCAAATTATGATGTTACTACTTTTACAGGAGGGTGGCATCAGTCTCTGCCTTGTAGAAGGTTCTCATTTTCCTTCCACAGTAGCAACACTGAAGCATAGTTCAAATACCTACTGCCTACAAGAATACTTTGAGGTAAAACAAGGGATATAAGTTCAGGCACCTCCTCCACTAAAGGTATGCTGAATTAAATTAAAATGAGCTTTCCATCTAGATTATCTATGCTAAACTTAACATCAGTTAATGGCTGGCTGGCAAACAAAAAAGAGAATCTCGGGGAAGTTTTGCACTGGGACATGAAAAACATCATCCTTGGCTGCTTTACCATGGACAGCTAAAAGCTGCTACTCATTAAAACTTGTAAACACTGAAGCCTAGGGTTTGCTCAGGTTTTTTCCCTGGATGTAACCAATGCCGCATATCAGAGAAGTTAACTAGTAGCATCACTTATCTCTTGCCTATCTCTTCACAAGCTGAGACTCATACAGCAGTGAAATCCATATACCAAAATCCCAAATGAAGAGGGCTGCCCCCACGGCATTGTGCTCAGCCCCCTAGGTCTGCTGCCCAGCACCAAAGGAGCCTCTGGCACACCGACACTGTGCTCAAGAACACCAGGCAACTGTTCTCTGTGTCTGTCAGGTCCCGCCAACTACAGCGGTTAACTACTCACAGCCCAAACAGAGCATTTCCCAGGCAAACACACAAATGACGGATATACTTTGTAAAGTAAAGGATTCAGTTCCCTCCTCCAGGCAGGGAGAGGTGCAACAAGCTCTTGGTGCAGGATCCTCTACAAAGCCTACAAATCCTAGGAAGAGCAGAGAAGTCAGATACCTATAAAGAACTGGATCCCTCCACTTACTTCTTCAATCCTGATTTTCCTTGAGATTTCTTGTTTAGCTAAAGATATGCTGTACTTTTTACACGGAAAAAAGTACATTAACACATTTCCACCCTGCCCATGCCTAATTAAGTGCAATTTACTTGCTTCTATTGTATATTACACTCTATGGCTTAGTATTTGCAAATTATTTTCTGAGTTTCTGACAGTTTAATGCAGTAGAGATTTTTATTCCCAGAGAAAAACAACAATCTTGCATTTAGTCTAGCAGCAGTTTCAGGTAGAGCCCTCCGCACCTCAGGCAGAGGCTGACAGCCAAAACAGTGCAAAGCTGGGCAGCTGCCAAGCACCAACTTACTGGGTACAGAATCCTCTGGCTGCTTATAAATTAGACATTCAGTTCCTTTAATTCCAGTCCTGAACCATTACCTGATTTGGGAGGTGAAGAAGACTAAAGGCCCATAATCGAACAAAGCTTTAAGTCCCAAACAGCCTTTAATATCCTATACCTACCCTCTTACAGGAGCTACCAACACAACACAGCACTCCTTCAGCAGTTCAGCTCTTACTAAAGCAGAACTAAGTTACCACTGCCTTAAACTTGAGCCAAGGCAGTACCATAAACTGTGCTTCCAGTTTCAGTGTTTAGTTTACACCAAGCTACTGATGTTCCCACACTCACTGCCTTTATGTAAGCCAAGAAACTTTCACCAATCCAGAAGCAAAACTGCGTCAACAAAATGACTAAGCAGAAAGAGTCCCATGGCCGCATGGAGCAGCTATGTACGGCATCTCAACTTTTCAGCTTGACTTTTCACCCACCCAGCCACTGCATAGGAACACTTCAGTGTATTTTAAGCAACATTACAGTACAAAGCTTTCAAAAATATAAGCTTCTGTGTTACTTTTAATAGCAGTCTCTTCAATAAGTTGACACAGTGGCTGAGTTGCGTGCTGCCAGTGGATTGAGCCCAGCACAAAACCAGAGACCAGAACATCCCAAGTCCTAGCTAAGACTTCTGGAGAAATTATCTACCCAACTCTCAGTGTCCAGAAAAAGCAGGCTGCAGCAGAGCTTTCCATTTGCTTGGTTTTTTTCGTGGTTGCTTTATGAGAGTCTCAGCGCTTAGCCACGAGCTTCTAACCACTGCATAAACTGGAATCCCTCATTCTAGACTCTTCCCCTCCATGCCCCGATCTGTGACTTCCACATAGTTATGTTACTTAACTGAGATCAGTAATGATTTCCAAGACCTCCCTTTCTGCCTGCACACCCAGCTGTAAGTCTCTGATTCTAGATTAGAGCTGAGATAATGATAAAGTAACATGATATCCCTGTACAGATGTATTCCCAGAGCTCCCTTTATTATCTGCTTCCATCATGTTCTGGCTTGCTCCACAAGCTCATCCAAAAAGTTCAGACAAAACAGAGCACAAGATATGCACACACTCCTAATAGCCGCCTTGGCAGTGACAAATTAGATAGCAACTAGAACAGAACACCTCTAGCCACAGAAGGACACTAATTATTTTGTAGTGACACAGGAGCAGTGAAAACAAACCTGCCTCAAGAAGGGATTCTATCAACCAGTTCAGTAGTAGCTTTAGATTAGACTCTTCACTGTAGCCCGGCAACTAATTTCCAGTGCTCCATGCTCACCCCATTGATAAGGGCAGCACTACAGGCTTTTACAGATGTGATTCTCCTCTCGCTACAGAGGATTTCTAGGGAGGGTTGAACAGTTAGCATTACCTGGCAAGTTGCTATCAGAAGTTACATCAATGCAGTGCTACACAGCTTTGTGTACTGCTGCATCAACATGCTTCGTTTGCCATCTCCTCAGCTATACCTGCATACCCTTTACAAGGATTTGCATAGTGAAGCAGGTTTTGGACGGATGGAAGACATGGCTGCTTCAGCTCTGCAAACAAGAGGACTGCAGCACTTGCCCAAAAGGGAGAGGCAGAAGCTCCTAAAACTGCTACTGGAGGTCTGTGGATTAAGGTGGTTGTTACCAGGGAAACTTGACTAGAGGTTGGGATTCTTTAACTAGTAAGGTGTCACATTATTCTAGGCATGAACTAAAAATAGTTTCTTGATTGTGTTAGTTCTGTAGTTCCATGTTCACATGAGTTGTGGCATACCTGAAGACAGACAATTGAAAGCTCAGGTTAGCTACTTAATTGAAAACTGACTGTTAACACCCTAACCAGAAGCTTGAAAGGTCTTTGGTACTGTCTTGCTTCTTCCAGTCCCTTAAGCCCACAGCAGTGGTCACTGACAGACATTGTCAATGCTCCTTTAGACACTGATTTCAACATAAAGGTCTCAAAGCCAGCTCTCTCTTGCAGACCACAGATACCCAGCTACTGATTTGACCCAGTAACCCAGTTTACCTAGACCAGGATCTGTTCCCATGCACCATTTTACCTGAGAGTCAGAAAGACAAGCAAGAATGGGGATGACCTATTTTGAGACATTCGCTTTCTGCAGCAGTCTTCATGCCATAAAAGCCTTCTGTTTACACATACTCAAAGCAGTCCTTTTCCAACATCCCACACTTACCATACGCAGAAGGAAGGTCCTTCCCTGCTCCCTCCCCATTCGCTTGCCAGTAAGCAAATGCCTGAACCCAGTAACTAAAGAGCAGAGTACATTGGGCCTGTTAAGCCCCAAGTCTTCTCTCTGAAGTTGGAGGTGGTGTTCCAGTTACTATCCTGTCCAAATCTGCTTCCATAAAACACTGGAAATAGAAAACATACTGATGAAAACCTCTGCATTCTGTAATACTGTTTAAAGCTCTGGAAGAGTTACGCTGCCAGAATTAAGCTGCTCAGCAGTAAGTTTAGAATGTATATTCAAATTAGTATTGGTCATGTAATTTTGGTAGAAATTGAGAGATCCTGTTTCCTGAAGAGCCTTCTTTGGCTAGCCTGCTTGAAGCATGCTGTGTATCCCATCACACCACAGTCCAGCAGAGTTACATCGCCCAAGTTAAAGTGGAGTTGAACAGGTCTGTCAAAAAAAAAAAACCAGAAACAAAAAAAAAAAAAAAACAAAACCACTACCATTTCCAGCAATGTCTGAATTCTGGGGGTAATATGAGGAAGGGAAGAACTGGAATAGTTAAAAAGATTGGAAGAAGTCTGATTCATAAGTTCACATCTAAAAGGAAGCCAGTATCTCACCAGGAAGCATTCAGGGCCACATTGGTCTATCACACCCAGCGTAACAGAAACACCATCTTCATTTTCTCCTCAGTGTCTGATGCATGTTTCCACTCTTAAGGGTCAGACAAGTGTATGGTGGGTACACATATCTGCCTGTATTTGAGACTGTCACCCTCAGCAGCATTCAATAGGGACCTTATCAGGATAAGTGGTTTCTGAGACTATGATCATCTCATCCCAAAGCAATGTCAAAAACAGGTCAGATGAATCACACTCTCACCTACAAAGGAGCCTACAGAGCTTTCAATGTCTACTGCATGCAGCTGCTAGAATTTGGCAAGTCAAGTGTCATCCTAAGTGCCAGTCATATTAATGTAGTCAAGTTTAGCATGGACAGCAGGAAAGTTCATTAACTTGTCAACTTTATGAGTAAAGCTATAAAAACATTCCATCCAAGTATCTTCCAAGCAGTCATATGCTCACCAGTCACAAAACAGCACTCTGAACAGAACTAAGAGCTCTAGGATACTTTACATACAAGAATAGAACACGATTCCAGGAAATCCACTAGAAAGTCTCTACCACAACACTATGCCATGGGGAGATGTTAGCAGCTGAGGAGGTCAGCAGAAGCTTTCCTCATCGTATACGTAAGTTATTGTGCAAGCTGAGGACACTCTTCCAGCTTGTTTTTAATCTTGTTTGTAATATGAATAACAGGTTTGCATATCCTAATTTGAGCTACATTGTTATTCAGAGTTGTTTTAAGACATTTCTCTAAGTGACTCCTGACAGCATCACCTTTTAGGTCAGCACCAAGTGCAAGCCACCTAAAAAACAGCCAGCTTGACCTACTAGGTGTTGTAATAACTGCATGGAAATAGGTTTCCTTAACTAACATTTCACATACAGAAAATCTGTATATGAAAGCCTTTACAAAGGGTTTCTATCAAGAAGTCTAAACCTGTACAAGCATCACGAACATCCCTGCCTAGGGGAGCAGTTATTTTTATGGAATCCTATTTTATTAGATTTCTGTACTTAATGTTCTTACAAGGTCTGGATATCTGATCTCTGTTCTACCTGATATGCCTTGGACCTGGGAGTAGGCAGGAAAAGCAGGTATGAACATTTACACTATCCAGGCTGTCTAAAGCTCAGACCCAGAAGATTCAATAGAGTGATCTTGGCCAAACCAGTCCACTGACAGACATCCACACTGAAAACTGAAGCACAAAGCAGATGCAACATGGCAATAGCACAGGCCTGCACATGAAGTGTTATCCAGATTCTGCTCCAATACGCTGGGACAAAAAGCGGTGTGAGTGTCAAGAGTCTCTTCCCCTCTTCCTCACCCAAGCCACCTGCTCTTCTTTCTCCAGGCATCTAAGTTTGTTCTAGTATTTAGTTCATACTTCCAGAACAGCAGCCACCTTTCACTTCAGTTCTACTTCATTAGAACCCAGTCTCTACACTGGAAACAAAATGTTCTATTTCAGATCAAAACAGAGGTCATACTAAACATATTAGTGGAATAAAGTTTAGCAAAATGCTTATCTGAGGGAAACAAGTTTTACCTACAAAGTTCACTTATTTTCCAAGTGTTTAGAACAGGCTTTTGGGGGAACTAAAAAAACCAAAACCTACCACCAAACCCAAAACCCAACAACTTGTACCAACCACAAAAGGGACTGAACAATCCTGTCTTAGTTGAATATGCACAGACTGTTCCAAGTCTGATTTTTTTTTTTATTGCAAGAAAGAGCTACAGAAGAGTCAAGGCAGAATCAGTTATAATCACAACATGTGGCTTGAGTTGAAGAGAATTCACTCTACTTCATTTAGCTACGATTAGTTTCTCAAACCAAAGTAGTTTATAACAAATCAACAGATCCTCACAGTTTACACTTCTGGAGCAAATAACTCTTAATACAGAAGTTGGAATCGCTACCAATCACACAAGGCGAGACATTTCAATGGAATTTGTTTGATTTAACATTTCCATCTCAAATAAAGATGTTAATGAAGCAGGATTTCCTCTAATGAAGTATTTTCTCTGTAAGTATTAATTTTGCTCCTATCTCACAGGATCTCCAGCAGCATTCTCCCATTCCACTATTCTCTAACAGAACAGAAAAATCACTTTACTGTCAGCTATGTCTGTACTTTGGTGTAACTTACACTGCCTTGTTTGGAGGAGCAGAGAAGGAAAGAATTCCTAATTTATGATAAGCTTGGTTCCTTCCCTGAAAGATTAGTAAACTGACCTAGCCAGAGCCAACTGGCTGTGACTATAGCTGCCCCATCAAGGGGTAAGCTTATAAAGCAGGCTGATACTGCTTCATCCTGTTAAAACAACTGGTTGAGTCATCAAGGCCCTCCATTCCGAGGATCAGCTAAACCTCACTTCCCAAAACTGCCAGCATGCCTGAATTTTTCCTCTTGTGACTGCTGTCATAAATACTCTTCTTTGAAGAGGCACAGTTCAACTTATTTCTGCCAGAGGAACATTCAAAAAAACTATTAAGTGCAGCTAGTAAAGTTTGCCACAAGTCACCTCTATTATGTTATTTGCAGTGCAACAGAAATTCAGGCTGCTGGTATTGCTCTAACTCTACACTATAGCAAAGTGTGTGTTTTAGCATGATATTATCTATAGTCAGCATGAGCAAGGAGCTTTGATGATTCTGTCAACACATACTCACAAGAAACAGAATTATCTAATCTGCTGTAATGGGGCCCTACACTGCAAGAGTGTGAAGGTGAGTGGTACACACATGCTGTATCTAAGCATCCCAAAAAGGCATGAGAGCAACAAAGATTGTTATCTAAGAATATAACGAGTCCTTTAAAAAAGCAGGGTGGTTACAGCATTTTAAGTGGTAGTGAAGTCAAGTTTGACATGGCCAGGACCTTGGTGTCTTAACTATAGAGGATAACACAGAATGTTACTGCCATACAAATCTCTCCAAGGAAGCTAACAGACAGACTAGCATCACCTTAATACCTCAGATCAGTGCCACTCAACTGATTATCTTGTAGACAAACCTAGTGTAAGCCAGGAAATAACCAGCACTCCAATGTAAACAAAGGCTTCTTTCACAACCAGCCACCCAAGAGAGACGCATCTCAGCTTTGATCTAGAAAGTGATCTTAATTCTATAATTCCCTCAGAATTTTCACTACTCAAATAATTTAAAAGCAAATCCTGTGTAATTGGCAGAAATTCAGCCCACTCAACATTACACTGCAAGACATTTTCCACACAAGTAAAAACCATTGAGCTGTCACATTAAGTATTTAATAGTTTTCTAACTTGTTAATTTAATTTTTAATTAAGACATTTTCAGTTTGAAATAGGAGCTGTGTCCACTCCAAACTGAAATAATGCCACATTTCTCCTGTTTTAGAGCAGTATTTGTGCAGGGTTTTCTGCATCCTAAGTTGGAGAATATTTACAACCCACTGCAACTGGGGCCAGCAAGGGCATGGCTATTGCCCTGGTTTCAGTGATCCATGTTTATGTTAAAGAGGACTTGCACTTCTGGTTCCACTGTGTGCTACCAATTTAACTGCGTCCTCTCTGCATGATTTTGCTGGTTGAACTAGACAAGTCTGCCTACTCTAACAAGTCTCTGTGTCAGCAAGGATTTGGCAAAGATGAAATAAAAGCAGTCAGAAATGGCTCAGTCTGCAACACCCTTGGGCTTGACAGCCCTGGAGAGTGGAAGAGAAGCATTACACTCAGTTGTCTCCTGCCTCTTTTTAAAGAGCACGAAGTTTTGGGGCAGTATAGAGAACACAGATTGTCCTCCCCCACCTCCCCTGGGGGATGAACTCTGCCAATCTAGTGCTGTACTGATCTGCATACTTGCAGTTGGTTTTGATTTCTTTTTTTGGGGGGTGGGGTGTGTGTGTGTCAGAAGCACTTCACTCTTCTAGTTTTTCCTGCACCTTACCCATAAGAAAAAATAGACAGGTCCCGACTTCTATTTCACATTACTACCAAGGCACAACAAAGTGTCTTTGTTCTTAAAAAAAAACAACAAAAAAACACAGACATCTATAAGAACAAGCACTACACTGAATTTTAAGACACTTCCAAAAGCTGTTTGAGCTTACAATTAAGTTAATTTGAGACGGAATGGCCATTTATCTTTACAGATAGGCACAGAAAAGAACCTCCCTTCAGCTCCAGCTAGCCAGACTAGTACTCTAACTGGCTTTGGTAGTCAGAGATCCCCATTCACCACTTCCTTTAAACACTTAAACAAAAACTACCCGAAGTTTGGACTGTCATGATTTGAACTGTTCTTGTGCCTAAATGGGGGCAAGCAGGAGTCAATACAAGAACAGCTACTATAGTGATTCCCTGGTGATACAGCTCATTGTTTCATTAGAAAAGGCACTGAGAAGCTTAGTATTTGAGGGGTTGGGAGGGAGAACAACAACCCACATCTCACTTGGAAGTTGGATTTTGTGACTGTCATTGAATATCCCTTCTCTTAGAACATTACCAGCATCCACAACATGCCACTTAAGATGACAAGTGTGTGTATATATGGTGCTGTGATACTATTTACCTGCTCAAGTTACAATACAAGCCAGCTTGCTCAAGAGAAAAATGGAAGCCTGTCTTCATATGCTTATTGAAGCAACCTGGGATTATGTTGTAGAGTTTTGTTCTGCATTTGGGCAAGACCCCTGGTTTTAAGTCTCCCCAACAATGAAGAACTGCCAGTTAACCTTTACTTTAACAAAGTCTTCAAGACTTAAAATAATTCATTAAAGCGCCATGTGCCACAAACACTTATTTTCCCCATAACGTCTTTGTCAAGAAACAAAACATATGGGAGACAGAACAGGTATTCGTGCTGAGAACTACCGTTGTACAGTCCTTTCTCCTCCTGTCACTGTTCTTCCTCCTGGGATCGAAAAGAGCTATCCAAGTCCTCACTCATTAAAAAACTTTAATATTCCTCAACTGCTCCACCTTCATATAGGTTTTGGATTGCCCCTTCAACCTCCCTCCACTTCTGGATGTCTTGCTCCAAGTCCAACAGCTCCAACTGCAGATCCCTTGTGCTTGAGTAATGTTAATTTGACAACTGAGTGATCTAGAGCAATTTAAGGTAGTTTAGATCACATAACTCGTATCCACTGCCTGTTCATTGCCCTCCAAAACCCAACTATTAGGTTCAACCCAGTGACTCACCACACTTGACATAACACAAAAGCCGAATGTAGCAGAAGGGCTGAAGAATCAGCCTCACCAGGGGAAAGAATAAGTGTTGATTTTTGTTTTGAGGTAGAACAAGTAACGTGGGTGTAAACAAAGGGACACATGGGAGCAGCTGACTTGGAAGAATACAGCCAGTAGGGAAGAGGGATCAGACATCATCAAGCTCAGCCTCTGCATTGCAACTTCAAGCAACCTGCCATCAGAACAAGCAGTGTCAGTCTAGTTTCAACTCAGCCCAGATGTTACTTAGGTTATCATAAAGAAACTATTTTCTTTCTTAAGTCAGTTACTCCAGATGGCACTTTTGAAGTACTTCAGTATTCACCACACACAAGTAATGCACAGTCACTTTTAATATTGTTTCAATTTTGTTTCAAACACATATAAAAGGCTGCCAAAGGCACTGATAATACTTAAAACACAACACCAGCACCCCAAAAGAGATGCATGATACATGCAAATGGTTGCAGTACTTGAGTAAGCAGAGTTGAATCAGTAATAGGGGTAACTGGAAAAGCTTACCAGTTTTTACCCTTACAACAACATGAATCCTTCAGAAAAGAAGGATCAGAAAGGTAACTAGAAGTTAACCCCCAAATCTCACAGTCTAAAACTGTACTTACACACTCAAAGAGCATGTGCTTACAGAAGGTCTTAAGACCTCACAAGTTAAAAACCACACACACCAGAAAGCAACAACTAATACTTATTATCAATAGGCTTCAACTAAATGTCAAGCTTGCTTTCATGGAGCACAATTAATCAGTTAAAAGCGACATTCCAAACAGCCAAAGAACTATATTAGGTTACTAAATGCTCATTTTGATCGAGTTAAGAGAGTAACTGTTCTAAACTACTGCTTCCCTAGAGGGATCATTTATAGGAAAGAGAAGCTTTGCATCAACTCCAGCTCCTATATTAAGCCTACACCTAGTGTTATTAGCACATCCAAAGGTACAGCCACCTCACTGAATGTCAGTAGCAACTTCAGTAGTTACTAAGGCATTGAGGGTCAGGAGCCCAGCCACTGTATGTGTTAGGTTCTTATTTTTTAAAAGAATGCCACCCTAAAGGGGTAAAAAAAAAAAAAATAAATCCCCTGCTAACAGTTAACTACGTTCAAGTGTCTCAAACCAATCATCAACTAAAACCTGGAGATAATGCTGAAAGTGCAACAAACATATTACTGTAGCTCGCTGTACCTGGTTATGCAACTTCACCCCCTTACTGCTAACAGTGTTCTCTTCCACCCTCACGCTTTCAAAGACGTTACTTCAGTCTCAGGCCAAATCCTCCTCCGGGGATTGCTGTGCCACACCGAAGCCCCGTCCCTTTGCACAGACACCCAGCACACCCCAGCCGGCGCTGTAACTGCCCCAGTCCGGTGCGCTCAGCACGCATTTCCTTATCGGGGTATGAGGCAATTTTTACGTAAGGGACGAAAAAGGCAATGGGATTCTCCCGAGGAGCCGGGCGGACCCGCGCGTGTTCTCGGGGGAGGGGGTTACTGTACCCCGGCTGGAGGCGGAGGCCGCGAGGCCATGTGCGTGCGGAGCGCGGGGCGGGCCCTCCAGCACCCGCTGCCAGCTCCTTTCGCTTTAAATCTGGCAGCGAGCGACACATGGAGCCGCATTGTGCGCCCCGCGCATGCGCGCCGGGCCGGGCCGGGCCGGGCCCCCTCCGCGGCCCAGGCAGGGCCCGCGCTCGACCGGCGGCGCGGGGACAAAGGGAAGGGGCGGGAGACGGGAGCAGCGGTGCGGGGCTGAGCTGCGGGGCTGCTCCCCGCCGCGGGCCCGGCGCCCCGGTTCTTCCCGTCCCCGGGCCCAGTCTCTACAACTCCTCCTTCCCTGCACCCGTCCCGCCCTCTCGCCCCCGGCGGAGCCCCCTCGCTCCTCCCTGTAGACTGCCCCCCGCAGCACGCGGCGAGCAGCCCCTCTCGCCCTCCCCAGGGCGGGCCCTCCACCACCCCTCCCCTCCGCCCCGGTCCTGCCCGGTCCTCTCCCCACAGTCAGGGCCTGCAGAGCCCCCAGCTCTCCTCCTGACAACAAAGGGGGAAGCGGCCTCCCCCTCCCGGCCCGCCCTCCACGGCGCAGGGTACCGGAGGTGAGGGTGGGAGAGGGGAGGCGGGACGGGGGCACCTCAGGTCCTCACAGGAAGGTGAGCGGAGGGGGCGAGTCGCCCCGGCCCCGAAGTACCTCTTCCAGGGGGGCTCCCTCGCTCCGTCCTCCGCCGCTTCTCTGTGCCTGACAAACACCCCCTCACACCAGAGGGCTCCCCGCACACAACCCCCGCACCGCGGGGAGCGAAGCCGAGGCTCCCGTCTACCTTGCCCGCGCCGGGCAGACAGGGCTGCAACAGCGGCGCGGGGCGGGAGGGGGGGCGGCAGACGAGCCACGTCGTTGCCAAATTCCCACTTCCCTGCCGGGACGGGGGCAGCGAAGGAAACGCTTCCCCGCCATGCCGGCCCTCCGCACCCCTCCCCCCGGCTGCCCTGGCAGCGATCGCCGGCAGGCTCCCCCTCCCCCCCTCGGCCTAGTTCCCTCAGCTCCCGGCTGGGCAGCAGAGCGGCGGGGGGGCTGTAATCTCCCCTTCCCTCTCTCACACGCACCCCGCCGCCCGCCCGCACCCTCCCCGAGCCGGCGCCCCTTCCCCCATAACAGGCCCCGGTTCCTGAGAGCCCGGCCGGCCTCCGCTCCCCGACAAGGGATCGGCTCACCTCTCCCCGCCTCCCCGCTCCCGCCAGCCCGGGTACCTGCTAGTTGTCTCCGCAGTAGCAAGGCGGACTGGAGCTCCGTCATTCTCCCCCTCTCTGCCCGGGGAGGGAGTCCCAGCGGCGGCGGGGACGGCGCGGCTCCTGGTGCTGCGAGAGCCCGAGGCGGCGGCGAGTGGCCCTCAGCCCGCCCGCACCGCGCCCCCCGGGGGTCTGGCTCCGCGCCGGCCGCCGCCACAGCACGCAGGGTCCCTGGCAGGGGAGCGCGGCCGTGGCTCCGTGCCTCCCTTCTCCTCCTCCTCCTCAGCACCACCACCTCCTCCTCCCCCCGCCCGCCAGGAATTTCACTGCACTCCGGGCCGCGGCGCGCAGGCGCACTCCGGACCGGCCGCCGGCCCTTCCGCGCCGCCATCTTGAGAGGGCGGGGAAGGCGGGGGGGGAGCCTTCCTTCGGCCGCCATGCTGGGAAGGTCCCCTCTGCACTTCCCCCTTTTTAAAGCCTGCAGTGAGGGAAGAGAAGTCTATTAGGAGGAATGTCCTCAGGAGGGACATAGTGCGCCCTCCTCCACAGCGCGGTGGTTCTGCTGCCTGCCTCTGCTTGGCACCTCTGAGGGCAGAGGGGCTTCTCCTGAGGGACAGCTTGCTGCTCCCTGCGAGACGCGTCTTCCGTCAGCTGCCACTCTGTACAGTATTACACACAGGGCAGCCAGTAACAGAAGTTATCTGGGCATTGTCTCTCCTTAGAGTGCTGCTATTTCCACAGCCCTACAAAACACACCGTTTTCTTGAGGGGATAGAAAGAGCAGCTAAATAGCACAGGCTAAAAAAGAGTTGGCGGCTGGATAGGAGTTGCAAATGCAGGTTTGCTGCAAAATGTAAGAGATTGTGGGTGTGATGGGGATGTTTGTGTGAGGGGGAGCGTGCCACTGTGGTGAAGATGTGCCCAGGAACGAGAAGGAGATCTAAATGCTCAAGTCAAAGCCCTTCTTGTGCTTGTGAGGTAAAGGGGCTCTCCAGCAGTAGTTTATCCCGGAAGGACATAGGCTTGATTTTGCATCTCCACCAAAAGCCTTCAGAATAGGAGCTTTTGGAAGGTGACTGCAAGTCACGACAGACACAGCTGACAGAGGTAAAAAGTTTATCCCAAAGAACTAAGTAAATGGTCAGGAAAGGACTGACAAAAATGCCAATTGTATATTCATGTGTTGACTGTGAAAAATATACTGTGATAAATAGGTGTGTGAGACTAAAATGAAAGGAATGGGCCAACTCTGCTCCTCTGCCATTGGCTTTGAGTATTCTGTTGGATTCTTTGATTTTACATTTTAATTCTCATGCAAAAACAGTTTCTGGCTAATTGGATGAACCATTATTGCCAGTGACATAAAGCAGAAAACACCCTGCCCTATTGCAGAAAGAAATGACTACAAAGGGATTTATCCTGTATTTGTTTGCCAAAATACTCAAATTTTCTACAGAAACAACCCCCTTTATTTTTTTCTACTACAAAGGGTTTATTTTGTTTGTGAACAACAAACTCAGCTTGCAATGAAGGAAAGAGATGATGAAGAAGAGAGATGGTTTTAGTTGGCAATGCTAAAGTCTTTTCCCATGCTGCAATTTGTAAGGCCTAATATAGTCTGAGAGTTTCATTACTGGGCTAGTACAATTAATCAGAATACTATTCTCAGATATGCTTGCAGTTCTGATTAAATCTGTCTTCTTCAATGATTAAACTAGGAAGACATACCACGGTGTACAATACTGTTACTGAAATCCATCTCATAAAGGGTGTTCTTAGCCAAAGAAAATCTCTGTAGACTTTCTTCTTTGTACGCTGACTCTAATTCCCAAATGTATTTTGTATTTGTATTTTGCATTGCTTCAGACAGGTTCATTCGATCTTAAAAAACAATCTATCCATTTTAACATAGAAGTCTATCATGTTCAAGTGCATTTTGTAAATTTACTATGCTAAGAGACAGTCACCCAGATTGGAATCGAGGCATGTTGATGGGAAGCGACACTATTGTGGATGGTATTTCTCTTTCAGGAATAAAAGGCAGGCTTTGTTCCCAATGTCAGTTAAGCCAGCACTAAATTAACTCACTCAACTTTCTGTACCTGATGTCAGTTCAAGCACGAGTACATGTTTCTGACAGCTCTATTAATAGAGGACCTAACTACAGCGCTGAAGACTGAAAGGTTATATGAAACAATTCTATTTCTATTACATTCTGTTAATCAAAATCATCCTGAATTGTTCACCGTTAGGTCACTCACTGGCAGTTATCTTAACAAGTGAAGTGTTTTATGGTCTCCTATGGCTTGTGTATTATTTTCCTTGTAAGGAACATAAGAGGCTGTGGGTAGAGAAAGAAAGGATATGCTTTAAGCTGGCATGGATGACCTGGATTCCTTTATTCTAGCAGCAGATTCAACCCTAGTTTATAAGAGCAATATGTGTTTCATCATAGGAAGCACTAGCAACTTAAAGTACTTTAATCTTGCTCTGTCAAATCACCTTGTGTGCAGCTGCAAAATGTAGAATATGGCTCTGGTGGTGAGGGCAGGTGTGTGACCAAGACATACACTAGTTTCGTGTTACCTTACAGCCATAACGACTCTATGGAATCCTGTCATGAAAATGAAGCCATCGTGCCACAGCAGTGTGGAACTAGGTTGGCTCACAGTTCATGTTGCCTGTCCATAAACACAACATGCTATCTGAGAAGAGAGAAAAGCCTTTCCCAGGCTGGATGAACTGATCTGAAGTGTTCTGTTAATATCTACTTTTTGTAATTCCTATGCACTAACACCTCATCCTACTATTTGCTGAGGCAACAAGCAGTACATTTTAGGAAAAGATCTCGAGATAGGAGAGATTGTATTCTTAAATCTGTTTTACTGTGTCTGTGACACAGCCTCTCTGCAACTGTCTCTCCAATCTCTGCATTAAATGGAAGGGCAATAAGAATTTAGATTATTTTCTCTTCCCTGAGATATTTCTTGTATAATGCCTGTTCAGATGCTACATCCATTTGCTGTGGTCCTTACTGCATTAAACTTTTCCCTTGGCAAGGGTATATTATCATAATCATTCTTCTTGTGGTTAGAATAGGAAATCCTGGAAGTTTTCCTGTCACCTTAAAAAGGGTCAAGGTTTCACATTCAGCATCTTGCTTTTCTTGAATATGATGTCTTTTCTTTGACTTTCTCCCTCAATTCCTCATTCACAACACGAATCACAGATTACACTAGTAGTTTCTGCTCAGTGGAGAGTCTTCCAGCTGGATTCACACCATTAGCAACATTTGCTCCCCTACTTTAACTTCTTGGCAAAAAAAAAAAAAAAGCTGATGGTAAGATAGATATAGCTCCCTGCAACATGTTCTTCAATGTTAATCTGGTTTTACATGCTGGAGTCACTGAAAAGACATTTTAAATGGTAGCAGTGTGAGGTATCATTTTTTAGGATTAAAAAATGTTCCTGTTAGGCAAACAGGAACCATTTGTATACCCATTATAACATCTGCTGGCTTGAGTTTCTTGAAGTTTAGCAAAAAAGCAACTTGTTTTCTTAAAGGTTAAACGCTAATTATTTTTAAGTATTTATATTCTGGAATCAAATTGTCATCAGGAAATAGTACCATTTTGTTATGCTGTGGTGTACCAGTCTACCCCCCTTATAGCTGCTTTTTTGCTGTGCGTTTGCTGATACCTTAGCTTGCTTTAAGGAGTCTCTCTTTGAATAAACCTTGACTGAGTTTGTTACTGAGTAGTAAAAAACAGATTACTTCTTCATATATTCTATGCAAAGGTATGCAAAGGTAACACTTGTACAGGACCATGGATATGTATCATAAAGGCAAATGCTCTGAAATTCCTTGTTAAGAGAGAATTTGGGGAAAAGAAGGCAGTGATTCACTGTACTTTTTCTTCAACTCATAGCTCCCTGCTGGCTTGAATAAGAATGTAACAAGGACTAAAAGCTGTTTTGTTTTCAGTTAGATGTGACCTATAAATAAAGTAGGAGACTAAACCTAGGCTGAGAACATCAGTCTGGGCACAGATATTTTGCCCAAGTTCAAGGCTACTCCTACATAACAGGTTCAAAAGTTTAACTGTTACTCAGATGTTTGGCTCATTTTTCAATGGGAAGGCTGGGGGTGGGGGGGAAAGAAGTGGAGTTTCCTGGAAAAAATCGACTGGTGAATCAGTAGCATGGCAAACAGAGAAACCTGGTATGGGAATTTCTGCAGCTGCTATGATGCATCTCTTCAGAACATACCTGCACACAGAGTATGATGAAAATGTCTGTATTTACTTGTACTGTAACAATTTTTAGCTTCTCCAACTAAGATCAGAGTCCCACTGGGTTAACAGTAATCCATAACAATCTCCTGTAGAGGTAAGAATCTCCATTCTTCCCTTAGAGTCTAAGTAGTTAGCAGGGACATGTGTGGCAGTCCATGGTGCTAAAGATACCAGAGCAAGCTTGTACTGGATCCAGAAATAGGAGCTTGTCCTGCCTTCCACTGCTGATACATGAAACCACAATGGCTTTAATGTTCAAACCTCACCATGGATCTATCTCTCTGTCATTCCTTCATAAATCCAGCAGTATTCCACCTCAGTCACTGGCCACAGATAAAGGTTTTGTTTGTGGCAGGAAGTACAGAAAATGATTGCTTGAGCAAGGGTGAAGGCACATTGGCGAAGACTATGTTGTTCACTGGGGAGTGAGACCTAAACAAAGTGCTTTGACATGACTTTGGGTAAGATTTCTGGTACGAATCAACCTTGATAGGAATGGTCATGGTAAAACAGTCTCTGGAATTGCAGGAAATCCTTTCAGAGTCTGATGGAGTCAGGCTTTTGGTAGGAAGGCTCTATTTAAGACCTGGGTAACCCAGAATGACCTTGTTCTAAACTTTAATTGTACAAACTGAAACTATTACTTAAACAGATAGCATTCTCAGCTGGGAAATGGAGACTTTGCCTGGGCATTCATGTTAGGATCAGGGTAAAGTGCCTACCTAGAGGTGTTCACTTTACACAACACGGGCATAATTTCTTCCCTCATTATTAGTGAGGAATGAAAGCAGCAGAAATTCAAGTAAAGCTGAAAGGCTGGCTTGAATGCCAGAATAGTTATGGGAAGGGTTAAACTAAAATGAAAATTGCAGTTTTCTAGCTCCTATTTCTAAAGAAGTGAGTGTGCGAAAGTTTTCCTTGATTAGGTATCCCAGAAATTTTATTTCATTTACAGGAGAAGGAGTATGTTTATCGTAGTTTATTCAGACTCCTACTGGTTAAAGGAAAGCACAGACAGTGCTGCTAACTGAAGTAAGGTAGTGAGAGCTTGGGTGGCAGAGGAGGAAGCTGTCCATATAAGCAAAACCCCAAATACTGAAGCGCCCAGCACTTTTGGTTGTGAGGGCAGTGCTGAAGAGATGAAGCAGAAAAGGGCTAAGACTGACCCCCATTGCAGCTTTTCTGAAATAGACCAGTTGCCTATTAGAAATGCAGAGACCAGTAGCACTAAGAGGATGCAGAGGAAGATGATAAAAAGCCTGAGACACATCCAGAGAAATACTCGACATGTCCATGGGCACGATCTGACATAATGCACAAGGTCTGGTGCCCAATACTTTGGAAAGGACAGGGCATTCTTTCCACAGGAAAACTGAGAGAATTAACCATGAGTTAAGATTCTTCAGTATTTTGAGAATTTTTATCAACAAGAAGCTTACCAGTAACGTGCCAGGGGCAATCAGTGTCCAACTCAAGACAGTTGACATCTTGCTCATTTTCCCAAACAAGGGTTTTGCTTTGGCTGCAAGAGATGTCCATGTGGTGTTTTTGTTGTTTCTTGATTGCAGAGATTTGGCTGTAGGATTACTGTTTTTTGAGTCTTTGGAGGAGGTGAGGATGGTTTTAATAGTGATGTCATTATGGCCTCTTGTGGGATTGATGGGTCCTCTGCTCCTCCCATTTGATCCCCTTGTGTCTCAGCCTGACCCATTACTTTGGCTTTCACTATGTCCTCGGCCCATTTCTTGGGTGTGAAACTTTGGGGTCGAAAGGTGTCTGAGTCGGTTTTGAAGGAGACTCTTTTGGCATCAAACCCATTGCATCTAAGGCCTGAGGTGGAAACATCACTCCCATTCCAATTCCCCCAGCATGCCTCAGGAACATGTTCATAAGTAACTTGCCTCCATCAGCTCTGGTTTCTGACATTGCCAGATGCTGTCCTTGTCCCATGATGTACAGAGACAAGGTATTGCTGTTCCCAAGGATGTACTCTCCCACAAATGATATCCTGTGTTTCGTTTCACACCTGTACAGTATTCCTGCCTTAAATAATTTATGTAGATATAATTAAACTATTTCCTGGTGACATTTTTCATGGCCCAGGTATTCATTAACTTTGACTCTCTCATTCACTGGAAAGTAAGAAATGCCCTTTGGTCAGCATCAAGCCAGGGTCAAATATTTCCAAGCTCTACTAGGAGCCTCCTGAGTAATGTTTAACGAAAAACCCATTTCAGTAATGTCAGGTACTTTGAATGAGGATTAAATGTACATCCCAATAATTAATATAACCTGTCAATTTTCCTGAAGAATGTTTACCATTCTTATACCCTCCTAGGAGAAGGGGATTTTCTCCCACCTCTGCTAGGAGATGACCTAGAAGATGTCTGGCATGATCTCAGAGACGCTCAATGGGATGAGGATCCGTATACTGATTTACCTCTCCTGACCACTTTTCTGCAATAATTTTGTCCTCACTTTCCCACCTAAAACTAAACTCCCTTTGTGCACTGCCTTTCCTCTCTGGTGCCCACTCTAGGGCGTGCTGGAGCACAGCCCACAGAGTGCAAACATCTGGCCCCTGCTCCCACAGTCGAGAAGCCAGGACAGAAAGCTGCTGCTGGGCTTCTTCTATGCACAGTAAGCACAACAGTGCCATCAGCATTGCCCTTGCTCCTTGCTTTCCCACTTGAAACTAAACTCCATCTGTGTACTGCTGTTTTGCTGACAGACAGGGTATGCCACAAAGTGACCACACTCTATCTGTATAATATGCAGAGTTTATTAAACAAGCACACTGAAGCCAGTAAACGTATTAAAAACACGCACACTAATGTGAATTAGGTAAATATCTATATATATTGAATAAGTACAATAAGACCAATCAGAGATACGTGAGTACCGGAGAAAGTTAGCAATGTGTCAGATCATTACTGCATAGAAACAACAGACAATAAGAAGAAATACATTACCAGCCACCACTGAATCATCACCCAGGCCCACACTTCCAGCTGGGAAGCCGTGTTGCAGCCGATGCCAGGAGTCTAAGGTAATTGGAAAGATTCTGATGCGGTGCACCCACCCACAGGTGAGGCTTCTCTCATGGCCACATGAAGGTCCCGCTTTTATACCCGTACCAAAACAACCGGCTTTAAGACAGCTCTCTAATCGTTTACTCGTGTTACCCTCCACACACCACCGAGCTCGTACACGGCCAAACCCGGCTGGACCATTCACACACGCACATGGCCCCGCTCCCTCCCGCGCAGCGCCAGGCCTCGCACGGACACCCGCCTCCCGCCGCTCCGGCCGTGCCGCAACACCTGCTGCCACGGCCCTCACCGGAGGAAAGCTCCCGCCTCAGCCCAGGCGACGCCGCTCCCCGCCGCCTCCGGCCACAGCGCACCTCTACCCTCCGGCCGGAGCTTGCAGCGGCGGGGATACGGAGGATGTGTAGAGGCGGTGACAGGGGAAGCAAGGCGAGGCGGATTCAGCCAATGAGAACACACCGCGGGGCGGCCCCGGCCAAACGGGTTGCAGCGCTGAGCGAACCCGGCCAATGGGGAGGCAGCGCGGGGCAGAGCAGAGCGCGCCGGCCCGTCCGCACGGCAGCCGCGGTTGCCGACGTGTCCATTTTCAGCAGCACGCACGGGAGCTGCGTGAGCATCCTCCTCTGCCCCCAGCTCTCACCAGAAAGACCTGAAGGGACATGAGGGCTGCACGTTTCAATACAACACATTTATCTCCAGCAAGGGAAACCTAGATTACAGCAGGTGCTCGTGATGGGCTGTCCCCTAAGACCTCAAGAGAAGTCTGCGATGCCCTTATTAGCTATAAAGACCAAATCTTGCTCTGCCTGCATAAAAAAAAACAGATCAGTTCTGAGCACAGATTTCCTCTGTGTTTCCCTGCGTTTGATTTCCCTGTGTTTGATTCCTGGGCCAGGGCACAGGTGATGCTGCTTTCCAGCACCCTCTGCTTGACCCATCACTAAGTGTCCCCTCTGACTGAAGATGCTTCCCATGCTGCTGCAGCACAAAGAATTGCCTTGGCAACAGCAACCAGAGGAGTCTTTAAGCTGTCAAGCAGAGGTGGATGGGCTGAACAAAGCACCTGTGGTGCTCCCCAGTCTCAGGGATGGCAGCGGCATAATCTGTAGGGCTGGGAGAGGGCAGGTGGGGAAGCCAGGGGCAAGGCACAGGCAGGATGGGGCAGCCGCAGGCTGCATGTGCCAGAGCTCCTGCCCTTGCATGACCGTTTCCTTTCAGTCACCTGCAGCTCCCCCAGACTCTGCCCCCAAAAGGCTCCCTTGAGCAGCCCCCTCAAAGACCTCAGCCAGCCCCAGTGCTACAGCTGTGCCCACTGCATGGCAGCACTGGCCATGGGGAATGGGGAAAAAGGTGAGTGTAGGTGGGGCCCAGCTCTGTGCCGGATTGGATGGGCCACCGGTGTGGGCCTGCTCCGATGCCAGGCGGAGCTCATGCCAACACTTCCTCAGCTGAAAGAGAGGAGAGGAAACGCCGTGTGCCCACGGCGGAGAGGGTCCCGTGGCACAGCGCGAGATGTGGCCACGTGCGGCACCCTGTGTGGTCTGTGGTTCGGGTGGGCAGCGGGCAAGGAGCGTCTGTGGAGGTGGGACGGGGCCGCTGGCCCGTGGAGCCCCAGCAGGCTCTTGTGACAGCTTCCCCGTGGATCTCTTGTGGCCAGCTGCTGCCCCAGGGCATCGCAGCCTTGTCCGCGGCTGAAGGCCGTGTCCCTGCCTCTGCCCTCCAAGACGGGGATCCAGAGAGGAGTGAGAAGGGACAACCCCCTTGGTATAGGCCAAACGCCCCTGCTGGGAGCTGCTCTTGACTTGTCTCCCCCTGTAGCTGTCGAGAGGGCTGAGGAGAAGCGGAGCCCACCACCTTCAGTGGGGAAAGGAAGGCCATGCAGGAGGAGCATCTGCCTGCTGGTGCCTGGCAAGACCCACCCACTGGCGCTGTCTCGCAGCCTCTTTTGCCCTCCTCTGGGGTAGAACGTGCTCAGTGCAACTCCTGCAGGGCGGGGGGCAGGCTGACCTGCCTGCCTTGGGGCAGGAGGTCTCGGCCTTGGCTGGGTGGGACGTGAGGCTCTCCCCTGCCCCGGTGCGTGGTGGCTGTGCGTGACTGCTGCCCGCTGCTGGAGCAGGTAGTGGCCTGGGCAAGGCTGCCGTGCCCAAAACGAATGGGGACCGGAGCTCTGCGGTGGCTGTGGCAGAACCACGGCTTCATGGGTCTGGCACAGGCCTGCTTGCACACCTCCTTCAGAGTGGCTCTGCCGGCTGCCCTCAGAAGGAACTAAGCTACTGCTCTCTCTTGGCAGTTCCCTGAGCTGAATCTCGAGTACCCCATCGTGGAGGAGATCCTAGAGAGGGAGAGGGAGGCAGTATGGCAGCACCCTCAATGGCTCTTGGGACCTAAGGCTGGTAAGGGCAGACTGGGAACACGAAGGGCACGGCAAGGAGGAGAAAGCCATGGCCTGGCCTGGCCTGGCGGGGCAGCGGGTGCCTGTGTAGCACAGGCTGAGGAAGCTCCTGGACCAGTGCTGCCGGGGCCTGGGCTCTGACGCTCTTAGAGACTGGTACAGTCCCTCCCAGCAGCCATCACCCAGGGCTCCTCAGGCACCGGGCGCACACGGGCAGCGTCCATGACCACAGCATCGGTCACCCAGCCCAGGAGCGGGAGCGCCCCCGTGTTGCCAGGTGAGTCGGAGGGGCCGGGGCTTCTGCAGGAGGTGAAGGGCAGGGCTTTGTTTAGGCAGCGGCTTTGCTGCCGGACCTGGCTGAGCTTTGCCGTGCAAAGGGAAGGTGCTTCCCTCACTCGCTGCCCCAGTCCCCAGCCCTGGGGGGTGCAGGGGAATCTGAAACTCCGCTCCTTGCCCCCTCTCGATGCACTGGATGCGTCGGCTCCTGCGGGTGCTGCCAGCTCCCTGCAGCCGGGCTCTGCCTCCTCTGCCGACCCCGGCTCACAGAGGTGTGCTGCTTTCCAGGGACTCCTGCGCCCTTCTGGGGCCAGCGCCCCTCAGGCCTTGCAGGAGACGCCGCTTCCTCCGGTAAGGACGGAGTTGGTGCTTCAGGCTTGAGGAGCTGGTGCGTTGCGTTGTCCCCTTGGGTTGGGGGATGGCGGAAGGGCCAGGCTGTGCTGTAGGAGCCGGCTCGGGTGGTAGCTACTGGGGTAGGGCTCCAGGGATGCAAAACCTGCCATTCCCCCAGGAACAGGGATGGTGGTAACCCCGGTGCCAGCTCAGGGTGCGGCTGCAGAGACCTGAGCAACATTTGTGCTTCCAGGTTCGTCCAGCCCTGCCTCTTCCAGCCGGTCAAGATCCAGGGACAGAGCCTGCAAGCGGCACGAGGCACGGAGCCATCATTTCTGCAATCAGTAATGGCCAGTGCTGCTGGCCTCACCCGCAGGGGCTCCGGTCCAGAGCAGCCCCGAGGCGGGACCGGAGTGGTGGGGCAAGGCCTCATTTCTGCTGCCGGCAAGAAGCCGCGCTGGGTGGCAGCGCCTGGGGTGGGACAGGGGGAACTCTTCCAGCTGGAAGAGTCCCCCAGCCGAGGCTGATGAACCTCTGGGCGTCTGTGCAGCGTTTCCATCCTGGCTTTATTTTGCCGTGTGCCCTAAGGTGCAAACTTCTGATGCAGCCCTGGCAGTCTCTGCCCTCCCTTCTCATCCCCTCTCTGCTGGTGCCCCCTCCCCCTGTCAGGGTGCTCTGGAGCCACTGGGGGAGTCCAGAGGGGATGGGGTCCTCCCCATCACCAAATCCAAATTGTTTCTCACTTGTGGCTCATCCCCACCCATTTGGGATTTACCAGCTCCCAGGAGCTGCGGTGCTCTCTGCCCTGGTGCTGTTCAGTGGGAGCGGGGCAGAGACTGCTGGAGCCAGAGGTCACCCGAGAGCTTCCCCCCCCGCCCGTGGGGTCCCCACCACCCCCAGGAGGGCTTCGCTGCCAGCTCTTTTACTCTGAGCCCTGTGATTGTGGGTGTTGGGTGCAGTCTGGATTACTGAAAAAAACACAAACATTGAAACGTTCCTTAATGAAATCACACTTTGGTTTTATATTTGAGCTGTTACAGCATCTCCTTCCTTCTAAATTGCGATGTACACGGCTGTGACTAAACCTGTTCTGTTTGGGTTTTTTTCTTCCTGAAGGAGGAGGACCGTAGAGACACCGAGTGGCCTTTTGCACCACCAACGACAAAACGTCGTCGACTTTGATATTTGTTGAAGATTTTTATTGTTCTATGTTTATTCTACAGTTGTTCTAATATTCTTGCTATACTGTTGTTTTGTTCTCATACTGTAGTTGTTTTGTTGTTTTATTGTAGCTTTTTGTTGTTACACTGTTCTTTTGTTGTTATAACTATAATAGTGTTTTTTACCGTAATCTTACTATCATTTTTGCATGTTTTTACTGTCAATATAAAATTCCCACCCTGCCACCTAACCCTCATCCCCTGTTTTTATGTCCCCCACTTAAACAGACTGTGTTCACATCTGCCTTCCCTGTGTTTGATTCCCAGGCCAGGGCACAGATGCTGCTTTCCAGCACCCTCTGCTTGACCCAGCAGCAGCCTTTTCTCCATGATCTCCTCTTGCTGGGTGTAGGTGCCTGGACAGAGACCATTTCTGACCTGGCAGGGCAAACTTTCCCAAGAAGCTGCAAAGTTTAGCAGGGAAGAGGCTCTGGGTTATGAGGCCTTGGAGATCACTTGTCTTCCACACAGCTTTGACAAACCAGCATCTTCCAAGCTCCCAGCTGTACAACCTATGCTGAGGTTACCCAAAACACGAGAGTGGCTGGAGCTGTTTCAAGGAAAAGCCTTCCTCAGGAAACATTCTGCCCTCATCATCAATCTGCTTGCATCCCACCAAGTTGGGGAATGCACCAACAAGGAAGATGTTAGTGACAGCACAGCAGGATGCTCCACCTGGGGTGAAAGCATTCCTGAGCACAGACATCATTCCTGCACAGGCAATGAAGGAGAACCCCAAGCAGCTGCTTGCAGTGCACTGGCTGGAGCAATGCACAGGCAGAAAGGGACTGCCAGAGCCACAGTACAATTAAACTTTATATGGGGTGGTTGATTTAAAGTTTCCTGGGGTAAAAGCAGAAGCAGGACTGCTCCATCAACCCACCACCTATGTGACAAAGAGCACAAGAAACAGCTGTGACCTCTCCTCCTGGCAGTCAAGCTGCTGTATTCCAGACACTGTGACTCCAGCAAGAAAGCACTCCTGGTACAAGAGGAACAGAAGTCAGCCTCAACAAATGCAACCCCTAAGGGGTCAGTCCTGAGCAGCCAGAAGTGCTGCAAACATTACACAGAAAGGAACCTAAACCACTGCTCATCCTGCCTCTTTTATCCCAGCTAGTGCTTCACCCCTCCCCTGCTCCAGGGCATTTTAGGGTGGGGTTACAGATATTACTTGTGTTTGGGAACAGGTGTGTGTTTGGTGTCTGCTTAAATTCTTGCTGTGATCCTGCTACAGTCCTGGATTGTTCTGATCCTCAACATCTTGCTGTGAGTGGTTTGTTTCTCTGCTAGCAGCACATTGAATTCGGAGAAGGAGAAAAGGGGGGAGGCAGAATGGAGTCAGTAAAAACCCAGGGGGCTTGGGTTCTGTTTAGCTTTTCTTGATCAGATTAATCACTTTGATTTGCACCATCTTTATTTTGTACTTCGTATTTCTTTCTTACAAAGGCCTCTTAATGAACATAGAAAACATTCTATTGACATAAACCTCATTGTGAGGCAGAGAAAATTGTGGCTTTTTACAGTTTGGAAACCTGGGTGACTGCAGTTCTTGAAGCTTCTTAAACTCTTGTAACTGTTTCAGGCTTTGAAAAGGAGTTCTGAGCTTCTTAGGGATTTACAGATAATAATTTCCAGTAACATCTTTATTTGAAGTAAATGTACTAGCTAAGTTGACATTAATGCTCTTATTGGCAAGAGGGGTCACATTATTTAAGTATTACATTCTGCTATGTATATTTTTATCTTAACACAGTCATATGTAACAAGGGGGGAACATGATTAAAAGTAAGTATTGACTATTAATGAAAAGTACCTGAAAAGCTTTTTTGAAGTGTGGAGTAGAGACTTTTCTGGTTGCTGGCTCATAAGGACAAAGAAAAGTTCTTTCACTGATGCTGAACTTGTCTTAAGCAGAAGTAGCTGCAAAAGTCATCAGAATAACATTTTCTTACTAGCAGGCTGAGATTCTGTATTGTTTTATTGTAATGAAAGAGTGTGAAGTGTGCAAATGCCAGCAAAAAAGGCCAGATTTTGCTCATATACCTTTTAATTTTATTTAGAAGACCTTCTGAGGTCATCTTCAGACCAGGAGAAAATTACTGGTGGTATAAAGAGTGGGTGGAAGGAGCTTCTGAATGGAATGTATAGATAGAAGTGTAAGATGTGTCTACTTTTTAGTTTGGCATTGTTAAGTAATTAATAAATGTAAATGATTCCTATCCTGGTTTTATTAGTGTGGTTGCAGACTTTGTAAAGACTATTGTGTGTAAAACACAGCCTGAAGAACCAAGGGCTGAAGCCCCAAAACATCTTGTCCATTAACAAAAGTCAGATGTTCAGTATTACAGGAACACTGTGTAATTACAGAATTACACGGGAATTACAGAAACACTGCTTCAAAGTTTTATGTTCATTGTTTTCTCTCTCTCTTTTTAACGATTTGATGGTGCCATTTGCTTTAGAGCTGGGGACCTGAAGTCCCTTTGTTTTAACAAAGGAAATTCATAGCGGAGCAAGGACTTTTTCCTAACTCTTTGTCTCCCAGATTATCAGTATTACTGAGGCTGGCATTCTCACACTTTACATTTTTTGGTCCATGTCCCTGGATTGTTTTGGTTTTGTTTCATCAGAAGCATATGTTTGACTGGCCAAGGGTTTTACAGACTCCTTTATCGCTGCCTGATTAAAATCAAACAGAAGATGCCCAGGGAAAGAGTGACTCTGGCTGCTTTCTGCATTTGTTCTCTTGTTGTTGGAGTGGAAGCTGCCCCCTTCCTAAGGTGGGTCCCTATCAGTGATAGTATGGATATATTTTAATCCCAATTTCCTATCTAAATTGCTTCATACCTGTAAGAACTTCCCAGTAACTGTCATAAACATCATCATCTTGGGGACAGGGTTAACTAAGAGCTTTGAAGTGTCTGAGCTTTTCTTTTTCTGTGCAGGACAACCAATTTGGGAAGTAAAGAAATTTTCAATACTAAATTAGACTATTCTTAATTGAAATCTCTATTGATTCAAGGTTTTAGTTAACCCTAACCTTAGCATTCTTGGTTGTGATTAAAATACTATGTTCATTTACATATTCTTTCAGTCTGGAGTTAGCAAGCCTGGGAAGAAAAAGGCCCCCTAGGGAAAGGCCTCCAGTTTTGTGCTGCCAATACTTGGCTGTTTGGCATTACTTGTGACAAATGGCTCCTTATTTCTTATGCTGTCTTCTTAATTAAGTGGGCTCTGGTGTATAAAAGTGAAGATTGCAGTGGTCAACTAATGGTTCTGCTGGGGACGAATGTTTCACTGTGATAGAAAGGTCAAAACATAGGTTAAACAGACATTTAATTCCGCAGTTTTCTTCCTGAATCCATGCATGTTTTCACAGCCCTTTTCTTCTGTAATTGTGGCAGGAGCATCCACAGCCTTAAAATGCAAGAACTGTAGTTATCAGATACACCAACAAAAGTAAGCTTGAGCTAAAATAAAAAGATGTTAAAGGCAAAAGCAGTTCAATGGGTTAGCAAGATAGCACCGTTGATGTACAGTAACGACCTATAGTTAAGTCTGCTTTCGGCTGTGAATACCAAGCCTAGCAGTAGGTGTCAGGAGTGCCGAACATAAGCTGTGCCCCAAGAACTTAGCGGACATTTAGACTAGGAGAGGTTTACGCTATCCGGAGTGAGAGTTAAATCCTGATGAGCCGCCCTGTAGGGCGTTCCTTACAAGGTTTGAGATGAGTCTGGGCATCAAATATAGAACACATTCCTACAGAGGGGCCAGATCTCCTAGCTTCCGAGAAGAACAGAGATGAAAACCAATAGCGCAGCTTGGGCTGTTTCAGTTCTCATTGCTAACGAACCTCCGTGCGCAAGCAGCGCACATCTCTCAGTCTGCATCTCTCACACCCTGCTGCCGGGTTTTCTTTTCCCTGGCATTCCGCTGGGATGAGCCGGGAGCCGGAGCTCAGCGCACGAGGAGGCTCTGCCCGCTGCCGGTGTTTGAGCGCCCCCCAGCGGCGTGCCGCGGGAGCCGCCGGTTCCCCTTGGCTCTCGCTTTGGGGATGGAGTTAAAGGACAGCGCACGTTCGCCTTCCCCCCTGCAGAGCTCACTGTAATTGTTCAGCGGGATTTGAAAGATCCTTTTCAGACTTATTTATCCACCGTTGTGGGTGTAGGTAAGGTTTTTAATCTCTACAAAATCGTGCTCATTCTTTACTGTGAGTGCAGTCATCTCTTGACTTCATTGGTTTAATACACCAGTGGGGTGCATAGATAATGTGCTGTTTACTCAGTGAAGGTTCTATGGTCTATGGTAGAGCAAAAGGCAGTAGTGATAATATTAAATAGTAAAAATTGCTTCCTAATAGTAAGTTGGCACACTCTGAAATGTTTTCAGACTCTAGCTGACTTACCATGGAATCGTAGAACAGTTTGGGTTGGAAGAGACCTTCAAAACTCATGTAGTCCAACCCCCTTGCAAAGAGCAGGGACATCTTCAACTAGATCAGGTTGCACAGAATGACACCCAGCCTGGCCTTCAGTTTTCAGTTTAGTCTGAAGTGTGAAACACACTTCTTTAAAAGAAACCCCAGCCATAGACTCTTGTCTTCATGCATGAGTCACACACTGCAATCAGACCGCATTCCTATCAGCTGCCTATTAAGCTATTAGTTTTCTCTTAATTTTCACTTTAAACTTTCTAAACAGGGTCAAAAAAAACCAACTACCTTCTGAAGTTTTCAATCCACAAAATGGCTCAAAAGATGTGTGACCAGTTCTGTGTCTAAAAGAATGTTGAATATAATGGGAAAACCAATACTGGGAGAATCAAGTAAGAACACTTGTTCAACTTTGAGTGGCCCAAATAAAGACAAGGAATACAGGTATCTACACACCCTGAAAGAACAAGAATGACTTCCTGCATCCTCCTTTTTTCTCCTTTCAGGCCCCTTTTTGGGAAGAAAAGGAAAAAAATCCTGTTGCCCAATTCAGAACTGTGGAATGTGCACAGTTCCAGCAGGGATGAAGAAGGGTGGCTTTGTTTCCATCTCTTACTGTAACATTCTGGGTTGGTTTTTTTGTTAGATTTTTTTTTGTTTGGTATTCCCTCCATTCAAAGAAACCCAAACCAGCAAATAGTCTGGAGTATAAGTCTTCTGCTGAAACTGCTGATTTGACCTAAAAACTCTGGACCTTGTTGGGAAGGATTTTGTTCTGGGGTAGATCCTGGTCCGTGCAAAGCAAGTGGTGGTGAAAGGAAGAAGTGACTGGTTGGGTGACAAGGACAAGGCTAGGGAGCTAAGTAGTGTGTGTAAGCAAATGACTGTCAAAGGTACCTTGTCTAGCAAAACTCTCTTCTCTAGAAAAGCCGTTTTTAGTTCTGGCAACTCACTGAGACATTAGTGAAGTTTATTACTTATTTTGCATATGCAGTTCCTGTGAGATCCTTGCAAAGTCATGCACTTCGAGATCTTGGATGCACAATGGAATATTTTGCTGCTGTTTACATTTACTTTTCCTTGTCCTCAGGGTACAGCACTTCAGTGCTTTTGCTTTTGCAGCTTTTTTTCTCTGCAAAGTCCTTGTAAAATAGGAACTGAAGGACCATTTCCTTTCAGTTTTTAGTGGTTGGACTTCATAGCCGGAAATGACCGTAGTGATTGAAGTTCCTCAGAGCCCCAAACCAAAAGTGACTCATAGCTTGGTGTGCTAAGGAGATACTTCATCTATCTGCACGGGGAAATATGCACAACCCCAGGGCACATGAAAGCACGAGCTTGCAGTCGCAGCCACCTCCTGAAGAGCAGAGTTACGGAGCTACTGCAGCACATGGGAGACAAGATCCAGTTGTGTCTGTGTCAAGGAAGAGTCTGGCAAAGAGAGGTTACCTGATAGCTGCTGTGCTGTGCTACACAAATTTAATCAACTTCATGGACTGGTTCCTTGTACCAGGTGAGAGCCTATTTTCTCCTAAGGAAAAAGAAACATAAGCTTTCAGCAGCTCTGTTTACACCATAGTCACACACGCGTTCTAAAATAAGGGTGTGCTTTCTGTCTTTGATCTTTCTCGCTTACCTGCATTAGTCTTTTGGTCATACTTTGAATTAAATACCCAGTTATAAATCTAGGAAGACCAATGAATGATGGTTTAGTTTCTAATGGTTAGTAGAATGCTTATAAACATCTCATCTATTAAATGCTTAAGATGCATGTTTTTAAATCTTTGTCTCTTACAACCATACTTTAGCATAGAGAGCAACTGGTCTATTTTTGTGTCTGGATTCTGCAGATTTGACTAAGAAACTTCCCCTTACTGTATACACCAGCTGACCAGGCCTCCTTTGGCTCTACTAGATTAGATATGGCATTCCTTTATGTGAGGAATAGAATCACAGAGTAGTTAGGGTTGGAAAGGACTTTAAGATCATCTGGTTCCAACCCCCCTGCCACAGGCAGGGACACCTCCCACTAAACCATGCCACCCAAGGCTTTGTCCAACCTGGCCTTGAACAGGCATGGAGCATTCACAACTTCCCTGGGCAACCCATTCTAGTACCTCACAGCCTTAGATAGAATAGTGATGCCAGTCTCCCTGTTAGAAGTACAAAACTATGTTGTCTTTGTGCAAGTTTGTTTAGAGGAAGCTTAACTTCCTCATGACCTGCCCGTGGTGTGATTTCTGCAATGAAGAGTGTAAAGGGGATGGAGATCCACTTCCTTAAGCGTCACTTACTAAATTTACACCTTGTTTTCTAATAAATAATATCCTTCTTCCAGAATGTGTTTTTTAGGTGTTTTAATTTTTTTTTGTTTTTAACCTAGCCATAACAGCAGGGCATTGCTCCTAGTAAACTGGTGGGGAATCTGAGTTTTCCTCCCATGGATGGGGCTTGGAGCAGGCTGCTCTAGTGGAAAGTGTCCCTGCCCGTGGCAGGGGGTTGGAACTTCATGAGCTTTAAGGTTTCTTCCAACCCAGACGAGTGTGGGGTTCTATGTAAATTGTGCTCTGTGTCAGTTCTTACGTTTAACATTACCCCTAAGCATGTACCATGCTTCCAGGGATCTGATTTGTAAATGAAGAGGAAACACTTGTTGAGAGCTTGCTGTATTTTACTTCCGTGTGGCCTGGAAATCATAAATGTTTCAAAACTTTGAAGAAAACCCAACGGATGGATTGTTAAATTTGGAATTAATATGTGGTGACAGTAGAGTAATTCATTATTTTTACTACTAAGACCATTCAGAAACTGAAGACTGAGTATATCTCTACATTGAGAGGCTGGTGGGTTTAGGAGTTTAAGCTTATTTTCTTTAGAATACTTCTTAACCACACATGTAAGAGGGAAGGAAACAAGTAGGAGTCCATGCTGAATGATACTACAGGACTGTTAGTGAGAAACATCAGTGTAGGAGTTCTGTTGTCAAGGGATTTTGTGAAGGGTAAGGGACAGGAGAGGATGAAAATACCTTCAAGCAACAACAGGCTTCCTGGGAGGAAGTCTTAAATGCAAGCAGTCGTGTGGCTCATTCCAAGCTTTGCAGTATTCTTTAGTTCCTGTACATGCTAAGAGCTTAGAGTTCTCAAGAAGGTTTGTGAAGTGCCTATGTTGATATGCTCAGTTCCTTGAATGAGGTACCTTCAGGGACAGGGACCTCACCCCAGAGCAGAGGTGGGGTAGTGCTGAAGCCTTGGCTGTCCATATGGATGAGCACACTGTTAAATGGAAGTGAACAGGGAAGTGAGGGAGAGGCTTGAGTATTTGTTAAAGAGTAAACTGGTGGCAGTTACAAACTTGTGGTTTCCGGGCAGATTTGCTCACAGGCTTTGAGACAGTTTGCATCAGTCTTCACACAGAAAACAAGCTACTTGTGGAGTTGAGTGCAGGAACCATGTAGGAGCAGAGTAGGGACCTCCTGCTGACACCCCCCTGCGCTCTGCTGTGTGCAGATCAGCTATAGGGAGCAAAGCAGACAATTTACACACAACTCGTTTCCTTCAGGAGTGGCTTCATCCTTTTAAGAAGTTTTGATTTTGACTATTTTTGGCAAAACTGAAGCTGCATGACAAGTTTCTTTTTTACATTATATTGTTCAATATCAGAGTAGAACTCTGCTTATTTACAGCAGTTTCTTCTGCTATTTTGTTTTTAGGATTATAGTGTAGACATGGAAGCTAGGGGAGGTGGTAGATCTGCACCCTTGCCATGATGTAGAGATGAAAATGACTGTTTTGTCTCACAGCATTCATGCATCCACTAGTGCCAGACCCATGGATCTTCCATCAGTTTGTTGCTTGTGACTCTCTTCTGAGAGACGTCTGGCTTTGGACATCTCTTCCAACCTTTTTCCACAGCTATTGAATGATTAGAAATCAAGATGGAGTTTCTGTCAGCCTTTTATCACCAATAGAAATGACTGCTCTTAGTGATGTTTCTCTGTCATTGTCACCACTAAATGTTACTGTGTAAATCCAGTTATCTATAGCTCATCCGATCTCTGCAAAATTGGCAGGGAAATACGAACAGAATTACGCAACTGGGACCACAGTGTGAATCCCAGTAGTATTTCCCTGGCTATGGGCTGATTCGGCCACTCTTGGCTAATGAAGGCTGTAGCCATTTGAATCCTGAATAATCCAACAAGCACCAATTTGAATACTGTATATACTGAAAATATTAACAGGTATTCTTAACAGAAGGATTTTCAATTCATCTTAACATTTGAAGGTTAATAGTAATGCTTTAGGATTAGCTGTATGACGATAGCTGGCTGCAAAACTTTGCTACTGTTTTGTTCCACTTGTGTCCATTAAGCTTTGAACTGGAAGTTGTTTCTGTGCTTATGTACTAATGGTACAAAAGAAACAGAACAGTTGTAATTGAAACAGTGGCTAAACTGACTCTTGTAAGACCTCCATAGTGGAAGATCATGACTTTTATCTCTAGCGGTAAGGATTTGTAATTCTCTGTGTGTCTGTGCTCATGGTTTACATCTATGTGCAGCAGCTCTTGCAAGCCCTGTTCTTGAAATAGAGCTTTGAGTTGGCAAATGAAGGGAATTACAAGGAATGAGCAGGATCATTCAGTCTTTGACTCTGTTGCAGGGATCCTGTTAGACATACAGAAATACTTCAAGCTCAGTGATGGGGATACAGGTCTGCTGCAAACAGGTAATAAAATCTCTTCAGTTTGGATAGTTTGCTTTGCCTTGCATCTGTGTGGCCTGTTCCTGAAACACAATCTACTTATTTCTTCCAGTTCCTGCTTGTGTGTGGTGTTGCTTGCTTCCACTTGTGGGTAGGCTGACTATAATGCAAACCTGAATGTCTTTGGTTCAGGGAAGACCGGAGTTGTGTACTTCAGGAATCCCACACTATGTGAATCATTAAAGATGAAGAAATTTCTCAAGAAATACAGAACTCGAGCAATTCCCATATGTTTCATTTTTGTGTGTATATATATATATATTGTAATCTACATTCATCTTTTTCTAAATATCGATCTACATACTTGTTCAAAAACTGAGCCTTTAACCTCTGCCCCCAAAATAACCTGAGTTTGTCTGAGGGGTGAGGAGTACATACAAGGAAGATAATTTGACTCATGTTGTCTTTGATCTTTCTTGGATTTCCAGTCTTCATCCTGTGTTACATGCTGGCTGCCCCTGTCTTTGGGTACCTTGGTGACCGGTACAATAGGAAAATCATCCTCGGAGCTGGTATTTTCTTCTGGTCTGGTGTCACATTAAGCAGTTCATTCATCAGTGAATTGGTAAGTTGCTTTTTTAGAGTCCTATGAAAATAATCTGTGTATGTCCTGCAGGAGTCAATAGTCTTTACCTAATTGCATTTGGAAAAGCTGTCAATGAGCACTTGCTCCCCATCTGAACTAGATGGACTTCGTGCAGGAAAGCTTAATGGGATGCTGGAGTTCAGCCTAGGCAACGAAGAACCCACCCATTACTGTTGCGGTTGATGGGATCTTAGTTATGTCCTGAATGTTTGTTGACCATGACCTTATAGTGTAGCAGCTTGTTCATCAGCCTTGTGTTCTATTGACCATATCCTGTCATTCCCTCTGGGTGTCCCTCTAAGGAATCAGTACTGTGTAGAAAGGAGAAAGGACAGCAGTGGGATGCTGTCCCAGTGCTGTGGGAAGCAGGTGTGAGTGGAGGGAATGCAGATATACAAAAGGCAGTTAATTATTATTTCTTCTGATACATTTGATTCACTAAATTGCATCTCTCTAACAGCAAATGTTCTTTCTTGCATGGGCATTTTTTGGACTGTGATGTGTCTTTTTCCCTACAGTATTACTGGATATTCTTTCTTTCACGAGGACTAGTTGGCATTGGCACGGCCAGTTATTCCACAATAGCACCTACCATCATTGCAGACCTGTTTGAGGAAGGAAAAAGGACCACAATGCTGTCTATCTTCTACCTCTTCATTCCGGTGGGAAGGTTGGTTTTCTTGCTGGTAACTGACCTTTGAAATTCTGTCTGACCACACCAGGCATTCAATATGCCTTGAGCCTTGATTAGATCTATTTTGATGTATATCTGGATTGGCTCTTGCAAAAGGATTTGTCCCTTGCTTAGCATGTTGAAATAGAGCTGGTTAGGCTTATTTCTGTGTTTACCTTGAAGAAAAATCAGGTTTTTTCCCCCCAACATTTTTTAGAGAGAATCTGAACTCTGAAAACCTGTGGGCTTTGAATAAACTATTGAATCAGCTCTAAAAGAAACTTGTGCCTGGGGGTAGGTAATTCATTTCTGGCTTTTGGAAGACAAAAGCTTTCAGATATTTGTTTACTTGACAAATTTGTCAAGAACCCCCCATTAAATCCTCCCAAGGCAGAATTGGCCCTTCCATCTCCTCTTTTAGTTAAACTGACAGTGTCTGAAGAGGAGAAGGGTTTTTCTATGCCTTGGACACATACTCTTTATTAAAGCAGGCAGCCAAGGCTGAGCCCAGAAGGCAGATTAAAATTAAAGGAATTCCTGTAGGGTTTTATTCATGTGGCTAGCACAGAAAAGAGCCAATAATGAACTGCTTTATGGGTTATCTGATCTGGGTTTGCAGTGTCATTCTGCAGAATATTTATTCCAAGGGGAACCTGGGACACTGCTGCCACCAGCTCAGGTCGCTTTGAGAAGGTTAAACTCCCTTTTTAATACTGGCTGGCAAGTAAATTGGCATAGAATCATAGAATAGTTAGGGTTGGAAAGGACCTTAAGATCATCTAGTTCCAACCCCCCTGCCCCCACACCTCACACTAAACCATGCCACCCAAGGTTCTTCCAACCTGGCCTTGAAGACCATAGACTATGAGTTGTTTCTGTTTATCTGTTCTGAAAACTCTCAGAGACTGCTTCTCTGTGCTCTCCTTAGCTGGCAAGACGTCATTTCAGCCAGCAAGAATTCCTTGGTGCCTACTGATGATTGATTCCTTTTTGTTGCTTACAGTGGCCTTGGCTATGTCCTAGCAGCTGGCATGGCAAGTCTCACTGGTGACTGGCACTGGGCCTTCAGGGTGAGTTACTCATTGTCACTTGTGGGGCTGAGCCGTTCACTGTAAAATCAGAATCATCTCTGGGGTTGGGATTACTTATGTTCATCATGTTAGAGGTGAAGAGTGGAAGGATCTTCTACTGTCTGACTGGTCATGAACTCGGTGTTTCAGAGTTCTTAGTCATGAATTTGGTGTTTTTCCTTGTGCCTGCAGGACAAAGGAAAAATTTTAGCCTAGTTTTTGCAGAATGGAGGAGGTAGGTTAAATTGTACAGCAGCCAGGGCAGGTGCTGATGTGCCTCTTACCTGAGGACACACTTGGAATGGCTGTCAGTGCATCAAGACCTCAAATAGAGGAATGTGAAAGTACCTTCTGTTCTTGTCATGTCATCATGATGTTTCTCCATAGAGAACACCTAGTGCTTTGGAAGTACTCTGTCAGATCCTCCAAAGTTATCTATAAAATGAATTAGCAGATACATGATGAAGGGGGAAGAATGTTTTCTGGAATAACAGTCTGAAGTTATGCAGATAACGCTGATGGCTGCATGACTGATTCTTGCACTTGTGGCTGGAATATTACAGTACAGTTTTCTTTGTTCACATGTTTTTCTCCTTGCTTGTGTCTACAGATAACTCCTTGCATGGGAGGTCTAGCGCTTGTTCTTCTGATTCTGCTGGTCCCTCACAGGACCCAGAGAAGGACAGCCGCACACAGAGCACTGAGCATCTCTGGCACAATACGAGTAGCAGCTGAGAAGCCAGGAGTACGCAGAACTGCCAAGACTACTTGGTGTCAGGATGTCATCTCACTTGCCAAGAAGTAAGTGATTTTAGTAACAAACGTCCTCTCCATTGAAGAATGACCATTCCCTTATTAGAAATGTGGTCATCAAATCCCACTCAGCTCCTTTGTGTCGCATGTTGTGTAGAAGATGCTTGAAACAGCATCCGCTCTTTTACATGAATGCTACACAGGAGATCAAACATTTCTCGTGTCTGCTGTTTTCCTCTTTGGAGGGGGAAGGAGGCAGAGTTATGATGGGAGTGTGCTCCTGTTTAAATCCAGCTTTACTTTCTACTAAGTTTCCCCTTCCCTCTTCCTTTAACACATTAGGGTAAGCTAGACTGGTAAAAGTCCACCATTTGACTCTATGTGCCATTCTTAGTGCCTGAGGAAGGTTGGATCAGCATGCTTCAGGCAGTCTTTCTATGGTATTTGTGAGCCCGCTGTGCCTCTGATGAATAAGCTCAGGCTTTATAGGACTCTGATCTGGTTTATGGAGCTGTCGTAGGTGTGTTTTGAGCAGCTAACCTGCGGTTGGCAGATGGCCTCTTCCTTTCAACCATACAAAAATCAAAGTCAACATCAGCTGCCCTGCAGGACAAAGTCGAGTACAGACTGCAGCAGGTTTCCCTCTCCCGTTACCCTGCAGGCCGGGAAAGCCGCGGCCAGGGCCGGGCAGGGAGAGCTGGCTCCGGTTTGGGAACAGCAGGTGCCGCTGTGCAGCTGCGCCAGACCCGGCTCTGCGCTGCCGGTGCCCGCAGGCTGCTCCCCGGGCTCCCCTTCAAACGCTTTTGGTTTAAACACTTGCTTTCCTGGGACCTTGGCTGTCTGCGGACTGTTCCTTAGGGGATTCTAATTGACAACTAGATTTGCATCCTGTGTGCAGCCAGAAGTACACCAGAGATGCAGTCGCATCACAATCTGTAGGCAGTAAAGGCTGAAGTGAGTAAAAAATGAAGTTTCCTGAATCATAAATGAACGCTTCTGACAGTTCAACAACGAGACTACTGTCAAAGTTGCTCTTCCCCAAGGATGTTCCTTATAACCTCCAGCAATACAGTAAAAACAGATTTCAGTTTTTCTTTAGCGAAGGATTTCCAAAGCATTAGGACATGCTGCCAAAACCCAGATGGTTCCACTTCCAATCAAGTCCAAGAGCCCTTTATGTCAAGAAGATGAAGAATTAGGTTCACATCTTAATGAATCCACCAGTTTGGTGGTCACTTGGTGATTTGCAGCACCTTAGTTTTAAGATTTCATACATCCCCACTGACCTCAAAGGGGACTTTCTCCTAAAGGACTGAGCAGAAAGAGGCCAGTAAAAAGTTAGTTGTCTCCTAGAGCAGGGCAGGAAAGAGGCAAGATTTGGGCAGTTTTGAAAAAGGAGAACTTTTGTCTGCTAAGTCGCTGTGCAGACTGAGAGTCTGGTTTCAGACTCGAGCAGAGTTAAGGAATGCTTCAGCTGCTGCGTCTGAACAGTTCGGAAAACCCAGATGTTATTCTCATTTGTACCAGTTACACAAACAAAAGCATCCTGAGGCATTTAGACCTGCACATAGAACACTTCCATTTACCTACTAAGCAGCTACATTCTTGCCCGCTCTCAGCTGCTGCAGTTCTGCTATCCAAAATTTCCCAGCAATTCTTTTAGCAAAAGTTGGCAATGAAATCTGCATGGTATTTAACATGAAATCAGTGGGTCATATTCCTCACTCTAATTAGGGTTTTCCTGTTCATAGATAAAGCGTCATCAAAGTTTGTATCTTCAAGGGAGTGCATTTTGATTATAAGAAGTCTAAATGAGTTAGGCTGTCCCTATTCCTCACACCCAGTTATTTCTAGTATCTCTCATTTTGTTCTTTGCCTTTCAGCTGGAGTTTTGTCTGGTCCTCGCTGGGTCTGACTGCCATGGCCTTTGTTACTGGAGCACTGGGAATGTGGGTACCGCTGTTTCTTTACAGGGCTCAGCTTGTCCAGGGCACTGTGTCACCGTGCCTCCAAGAGACATGCAATTCTTCTAACAGGTGAGGTGCACACAGCTGTGGAAACACACTTGGGAACACTGCACAGGGCTAAATCCCAGTTTATTTAAAGACAGAAGGCAGGATGTGACTGTGAACACTTCTTGTGAAGGCAGTTGGGTATGAATGTTGTACTACCTTCCTTTCAGGGATGCTGAGACACTCTGTTTGCTTGTTTACAATCACTCAATTAAGTGGAAAGATGCTGTCAGCCCTATTTAATAAAGTAGAAAGAAGCAGTAACAGGAACTCTTGTGTGAAAATAGGGGCAGCTCTAGCAAGGAGACTTCAGGTGACAGTGGACTGTGCACCGCAAGCTACTTAAACACCCATTTAACTGTGCTTAGGTTCTGTGTTTTGGTAACTTTCCTATTATGTTCTTGTTAGTGTGTGTTTACAACTCCTGCTGTGCTGGCCACAGTCATTGTGACTCCCAGCATAAAGCAGCTTGATGAATTTGATGTAGTATCACATCGCTACATCAAAACAGGATAATATGGTCTTGTGAGTAACTGCCAGCAGAGCTCTGCTCACAGATCAAGGAAGATTCATGAATAAGTATAAAGTTCAATGGGCAAAGGGGAATTCACAACAGGAGAGGACTTTAAAGTGATCATAACACATTTTTTTTGGAGATTCCTTTTCCTCAGCTAGGATGAGAATTTTTTTCCTTACAGTGTGTTATCCACAGTAGAAAAATGTATTTGGTCTTCCTCTTGAGTCTTCATGGCTACCCTCAATAATAGTGAGCACTGGGACACGTCTCTGTGCTGACTTCCTACCAGTGGCCTCCATACCTTTCTCCTGGTGGTATCCCTAATCTGTCTCTGCCTTCATAATGGATTTCCAAGAGCTAACTACTTACTACATTGTCTTTCCAGGTAAAGACAATTAAAGAGAAAAGCAGTAATCATACCTTGAGTGTGTCCTGTGGGAATGGTGTTCTTTTGCTTTTCTACAATGGAATAACCGACTCAACTCTAAAGTGGTTTCTGAGTTGCAGTGTAACCAGATGGATTGAGCAGTCATCCACAGCTCCTTCAATGAGAATGTAATCATCCTTGCACAGATGCCACCATTGGCATGTTACTTCATAGTGAATAATGCTGAGGCAGGGAGTGAACTCGGGAGTCTGACTCAGGGTAGGCAGAGAAGGGAAGCTGAACAGTTTAATCTGCTTGGCTGTTTCTGTTAACAGATACAGTTTAAATGCTTCCTTTGCTAAGCTGAAGTTGTTAGTCTATGTTTTGTTTTCTAATCCACCTTCTGAATTATTATTCCACATAGTGTTGCTAAAGCAGACATGGTCTTCATGGAACACCTGATAGTTTAACCTCATGTACTGCTTCTTTCAGAATGCTTTAAAAATAACCTTGGCATAAACTAGTGCCAGAAGCAGCATAAAGCTGGTTTTAGGCTGATATTCCAGGGGGATGTAAAGAAACACAGCATAAACAACCATGTCAGACCTGCAGCTCATGGTGCTGGATGAACTGAGCTGTGCAGTCCCAGACTGCTCAGGGATACTTTTAAGTACGTTTTCCCCTCTGGCTCTTCAGCAGTTGCAGCTTTGTTTAAGGATCAGGGCTGGGTCACTTAGGCTCCCCAGAAACACAAATTCGGATGGCACCAGGGCTGACTCGTGTCTCAATCCCTTCAAGGTGGATAAATAGGCAGTAGGAAGTTTTTATTCAGGTCTTTGTGCAGAGAGTTTGAAGAGATCGGACAGATAAGTGAGCATTTTCAGACCCTAAAGGATCCCGTTGGAGCTTTTCCCCAGGACTAGGCTTGTGTACCTTCCCACTTCCTGTCAATTGAGCTGTGCTTGGATTTAGTTTTGGCTGTTCCCTTTTCTTCCAGCTGTCGGTTTATTTCAGCTGCAGTTTATAACACATGAGTATTCTAAACAGAATGCCACAAATGCTTCAGTCAGCTAATGTCACCTTGGAACTTGCCTCTCCTGGGCAAACCTCTAAGACAAGTTCTCATGACAATCTATATATTCACTATCAAGCTGTAGTGAGTGATGGATCAGAATCCTGAAGAACAAATACGTTTAAAGTTTGTTATCTTGTATAGCAGTACTTCTTGTTTCTGATAGAATGACTGAATTCTTCCTTATCAGCCACAAAGACATTAAACAATAGATGCAATATAGTTTAAAGGAATAGATCACATCCTAGCTGGTTACTTTGCTTTGCAGTCAGAGAAAGCTTAGCACTCTGAAACATTTAGAAGCACTTGCACTCAGAACACAGCTCTCCTGTCCCCGTTTGCCTCGGGAGAATTACGATGCATGAAACAATCAGTGGCATTGCTGGTCTTGATGAAAGAGACTTGCTTTGTTGTTAGGATCTCATTTGGGACAGAGAAAAGCATCTGTGGAAGTCCTTTTGGAAGCTGAATCTTCAAAGCTATTCAAACAAATACTTCTAAAACATGAACTTGTCATTGTTGGAGAACATTTGCATTTGCAGACCCACAAAGCTGAGTGACATTTGTAATTCTGCATCTAGAAAATACTAGGTGGACCTCCCACTAGTTAGCTATTCCATACTCTTTGAACTCTTTTGGGAAGTGGTAGGTGTTTCCCATAGTCAGAGAAGTGAAGTGACTCATCTCAGCTGTGCTAACTAAAGAGTTGTAATTTAGATGTATATAATTCCACGTGATAGGATCTCTTCCAAGACAGCAGATTGTGATACAGAGTTGTTCCATCTGTGTTTTAGAGATGACTGAGTAGGTTGGTTCACAGGGTAACCAAGATGACTGTATCTCCTAAATCACTGGATGTCCAAGCCAGGTCATACCAAGAGTCCTCCTTGAGCCTAGGTGCATAACAGCTACTCTAGAATTGGAAAAATATCTGCTTCACAGGATAAAGCCTCAGTTGCAGAGGCATAGCTTCAACTGAGGCCTGGGATGAAATCCATTTAGAAGGAGTGGGAGGGTTAGATCATCAAATGGAATGAAATTCAAGTTCCCTTAAAGATTTCTCTGTAACTAAAGGTCTAAGCTAACACCATTTTTTTCCCCCACAGTATGGTCTTACTGTGCTCAACAGCATCCTTTACTTTGTCACCAGCCTGATATTTGGAGGCATCACCATTGGGACAGGAATGTTTGGCGTCATTGCTGGGGCAGAAGCAGCAAGAAGACTGAGGAAGATAAACAATAAAGCTGATCCTCTGATCTGTGCCACAAGCATGTTCATTTCTGCTCTGTGTCTCCACGTAGCTCTGATGGCGGCCAAGACGAGCATCCTCTCCGCTTTTGTAAGTGCCAGTATATGTGTCATTAGCAAAATGTCTTCTGGGATCCTGGGGGCAGGCAAAGCGTTGTAAACTGGCCTCAGGACCTACAGTCTGCCCACACTACAGAAGAGAGCAGTAAGCCTCTGTAGTTACCTGCAGGAAGCAAGAGTGTTCCTTATCCAAAATGCAGTTAGAGGAAGCCTCAGTCTTATGTTAATTTTTAATGCTATGTGCCTGATTTAGTATTCTTATTTATTTTTGCTCTCTGAATACTTAAAGACTAGTGTACTTGTGACTGTACAGTACGCACAGTTCTTGCTAAGAATAATTTAGCCATCCCCTTCAAAGCCCTAAATCACCAGCTGATCTTCAAAGTCAAGCTTCTGGCAATGCAAAGTGAAGTATAAATCACTTAATTTCTGTTCTCAGTAAAGGGAAAAACAAAAACTTGCTGGGAATGACAAATAGTTCCGAAAGATCCCTGTGAGGGGGAGCTGAATGTAAACCTTATTTTAACTATAATCTTGAAATAGCAAGGGAAAGACTCCAAGGTTTTTCCCTGTGACTCTATAGCTGCAATTACCGTGTTTAACATAAATAAGAGTGATCCAGGTAAAGTTAATTACAGTAATCAACAGTTCCCTGCAAAAAGGTACTTTGCAGGGTTTTTTGCTTCTAAGAATAACACTTACAGAGGTTTTCCTTTTGACTGCTCAGGAATGTCTATTCCTGTGGTAAAACACCTTTAGACCAAGGGAAAAAATGAATGGATTTGAATGTCTGATGCCAATGGCATCCTGGGGTGTATTAGAAGGGGGGTGGTTAGTAGGTTGAAAGAGGTCCTCCTTCCCCTCTACTCTGCCCTGGTGAGACCCCATCTGGAATATTGTGTCCAGTTCTGGGCCCCTCAGTTCAAGAAGGACAGGGAGCTGCTGGAGAGAGTCCAGCGCAGGGCAACGAAGATGATTAAGGGAGTGGAGCATCTCCCTTATGAGGAAAGACTGAGGGAGCTGGGTCTCTATAGTTTGGAGAAGAGGAGACTGAGGGGTGACCTTATAAGTGTCTATAAATATATAAAGGGGGAGTGTCACGAGGATGGAGCCAGGCTCTACTCAGTGGCAAACAATGACAGGACAAGGGGTAATGGGTACAAACTGGAACACAAGAGGTTCCACTTCAACTGGAGAAGAAACTTCTTCTCAGTGAGGGTGACGGAACACTGGAACAGGCTGCCCAGGGAGGTTGTGGAGTCTCCTTCCCTGGACACATTCAAAACCCGCCTGGACACATTCCTGTGTAACCTTATCTAGGTGTTCCTGCTCCGGCAGGGGGATTGGACTAGATGATCTTTCGAGGTCCCTTCCAATCTCTAACATACTGTGATACTGTGTGTGCACAAAGCAAAATGTGGAATTGAAGATTACTGTTAGATTCAAGAGTGGAGATCCCAGTGCCAAAAGAATTAGCCGTTTTCTGCTGCTTCTCAGGTTCCTATGTAGTCCTGCTCTGAGTACATTGTTCAGTTCTTTTTTTGTCTTTAAAGTTGGAGAACAACAGTTGCGTTTGCCAGTGTTGGATGAGAAAATCAATATATTGGGTTTGAATTACCAAAATATGCCTTTTATTAGGAGTGATAAAAAGCAATTTGTTTAAAATGGTTCTCGCTTTGCAAACAGCATTCTGTTTTCAAGCAGGGTGTTATCTGGAAGGGAATTCTGAACTGGGACGTGTCTGAACTTCCTTAATTCAATTAATTCCTCAATTCTGAGCTTCCTTAAGTCTGTACCCATGGACAGACCAGTTGGTCTTTTAACCAGAGGCTTTGCCATTTTGTCCTTTGTGTGATGTGCTTGATTCAGGTGTTGCGAGACATAATGTCACCAATGTGCAGTGGTAATAAATTGTACATAATCTAAATGCCTGATTCTTGTAGCACTTTTACAACTACAGCTGTTTAACCATTGCCTTCTTTGGCACCAGCCATGTCTCTCCTTGCTTTCTAAACAAGACCTGACACTAGTCAGGCTGCTGTGAGAATTGGAGTGGCATGCCAGCTGGTGTGGCTAATCTGAAGGTCCCACTGAAACAACTGTTCCATTTGTGTAGGACACGAGCTGGAATCTGGCTCCCCAGTCCCTGTCTACTCAGTCTCACTAGTCACACACACAGTCAGTGTGTGTGTTCAGGCACACTGATGTTAGCAAACCTGTCTCCATCACTTCACTGCACAGAAGCTGCTGAAGCAAAAAAGCATCTGTGCATCAGTGTGCAATTACAGGGGGTTCTGTGTGGTGCTTTCCACTGGCTTGAGTGGATAATGAAAGGGAACAAGGCACGTTTAATCAGCTATGGCCAAAGCTGGAAGAAGTGTTTCAAAGCATGAGAATTCTCAAGTTAACATGGAAACATGGCAGGACTTCCAGCATTTCTGTTGGTGTGGATGGGCTGAAAGGCCATGAGATTCCTCTCCTCTTTCTGGACACCCAGTTCCTGATTTTAAAGACTACCTTTGAAAAGACAAGAGTAAAATTACCTGGCTGTGTTATCTCAGTCTAAATCTGTTCCTGTCTCCAAACCAAGATTAAAGATGTGCTCTCTGCAGTGCAGCAGGTGCTTTGGGAAGTCGTGACTGAACCCTGGGACTGGGTGGGTATTTGGTGTTGCGGTAAGTTAAACAGACTCATCTTTGATGGTGATGCTCTATCAGGGTGCAGACTTGGCCTGCAGCTTGCCTTCGAAGGAGGCATTCTGCAGCTGTTGTTTCTGCCTGGTATGGTTCTTTTTGAGGAGACAGGAATTGCTGACCACGTATGCTCCAGCCATACTGATTGCCTGTTTTGTTGTTGAGGTGTGTGACTGTTTAAGCAGAATGTGTGTTTGACACTGGCAGTGATTGCAATCTAATTCTCCTCTTATTAGCTTTAGGTATGAATGTAAACTGTCGCGTACAAAGCAAAATCACCTTAAAATTTGTTCCGGTTGTGTCCTTTGGAGACCAACTTGTGTGGAGAGTGGTTGTATCTACTTCAAGACCAGCCAAGCGTTGTCTGTTGAAGTTGGGGATCCTAGTGAAGGTGACAGCAGTAAAATAGGTTTCACTCTTTCGCAGGTACAATCAGCAGATTGGAATGGACACACCACAAACATGATTGCACAGCTTTAATGGAAACATTTTCTATATTATTTTTTCAATATTTATTTAAAATAAGAGCTTGAGATGGCATGAGTAGTATTGAGAGATGGTAGGAACAGAAAGATGGACTTTAAATAGAGCATTCGTGTGTTGTTTTCCTGCCATCCTCAGCCCTTCTCCCTAATCAAGCACAGTGCTTGCAGGGTGCCTTCAACTGTTTTGGAGAAAAGAACATACAGCTCTCTCCTCTGTACTGATTGCAGTTGTTTTGCAGTTGGATGGCTTAGAATACCAGCTATTCAACCCTATTGCATTTCTTCTGCAGGGGAAAGTATAAAATTGATACTGGTTTTAGAAATAATACCTTGATACAATCTGTGGAATGATTTATTACCTTCCAAAACTGTCTGCATTAAATTTTTCTGGTGACCCTACAACTGCAGTCCTCACAAGACAAGCTAACAAAGTGGTGTCTCTAATGTTAACACAGTTCTGGATGGAATAAATAGCACAGTTCTGTCTGGGCTCTGAGGCCCATTTCTTATCATGGATAATTTTTCATTAATTCTTATTCCTTCAAACTTTAGATTCAAAACGTAACTTATTTCCCAAAGATGAATTTTACTTTCTTTTCTTGCACTGGGCATGACATGTTCTTGTTCTTAGGGGCTTGTGGAGAATAAATAACTTGGAAAACTGCTTAAAGAGAAAGGAAAACTGGAAACACTTTATAAAAGAGCTAAATATCACAAAATTACTATAAGGGAAATAGGCCAACCTCTCATTTGATGTATGAGGGCAGGTAGTCATTTATTATGTCGGTGGTGTCTAGGGACAATTTGGAAGTCTTCAAAACCTTCTGCTCTACCTGTTGTATTTGCATCTTGTTGCATCTGAAATGCCAGCCGGGATTTAAGTAGATCTCTTTGTCCTTTGTCTCCTTCCTGTTTCACTTTGAGCCACGCTATCTCTTGCTACGGCACAAGTGTCAGAATTTACACAAGTTCATGCCATTATTGCTGTATAGCAGGATTCAGCTGCACTGCTGCATTTGCCTAGAGTCCCTTGTGAGTACTGCTTCAGATGCTTCACAGGCTGTAATTCTGAGCTCAACAATAGCACATTGAACGTTTGTTTGTATGGAAACAGGGCAGGGTAAAGCAGGGCTAAAAGAAAGGAATGTCCTTGATGAATTTGGGCCTTCTGAGGTAGTTCAGAGAATATGAGCTTGAAATAAGAAGATGAAGGGCAAATGTTCTCTGGTGGCTGAAGGATTTGACATTGTTGGTCCTTACTGCCAGGTGGCTTGGCAAAAAGCAGAGCTGTGTGATACTGCAACCCATGCTAACAGACACATTTCATTCTGTGTTTGGCCCAGAGTTTCCTAATAAAAGGTGTGTCACTTGCTTTCCAGCTAAGGCTGGCATGTAGCATCCTTTCTGTGGTCTCTAGACTGTTATTGCAGCAGTCATGGAACTGCAGAAGAATGATTGCTTTCTGTCTCTTCAAAGGCAGTGTCTGCCAGAGTTGTACCAGTGGAAAGGCTGTGGTAGTGGAATGTGTGAATCCAAGAACTAAGACAGTAATGGAGTATATGAAACCAGTGATATTTCCTATAAAACTTGAAGAAAAGTAATCACGTATGGAGGAATAGGTTCAGCTGCACATTAGAAAATCTATGTAAAGCATTTTGAAGGAAAATCTGGGTAATGGTCTATATTAAATATCTCTGGACTTCAAGGAACTTTTTCTCCAGACTGGTCTGGAGAAGAAAACCCATGAACAGTACAGGCAAAAAACACAGGAGAGGAATGGGTATCACAGGAAGCTGTACAACAGGTCTGGCTCTTAGAAGAGTGTAAACTACCCCTCTGAAAGCATCTGATGGTTTGCTACTGTGCTTTTTCATCAACCAGATACCACATCTTACCAAGACCATTCCAAACGAGATGCTGGCATCTCCTGTTACAATGGCTTGTATTTCCTAGGTGCTATCTGACTCTGGCCTGTGTCACTAAATAGATTGTGCTCTCTAGAGCTGTTCCAGCTTCATAGAGCAGCTTTGATGCTTTCCTCAGGTATTGATCAGTCTGCACAGCCTGCTCAAGTGGAAGTCCAGGGCTGGCTGAAAGGGTTAATCTTCTCTCCGACCCCAGCTGTAAGAACTGCTGGGGGCCCTGCCTCCTCCTGATGGCAGGATCTCCATCTATGCTGAATTAGGGAATTCCCACAGGGCACCAGGGCTTTGAGGCTCTGTCTCTGAAGGAGCCTTTAAGGGTACTTGCACTGGATGGAGGTGTTCTATTGGTTTCATTTGAAATCCAACCAAAGGGAGATCTTTGAGCATTTTTAAACCCTCTGCTGAATGTTTCTCTTTGTAGGCTTTTGCTTTCCTCTTCTTGGATTAGCACTTCAATATAGTTTATTTGGGAGGGTGCTATATGTTTTCTGTTTTGGCTCTTCTGCTGTGATTTGTGAGGAACACTTCTCTGGCTCTTCTCCCATTTTAAGGTGAAGTTAGTGTTTGTAAGTATAGGCAGAGACGTATGGAATTAGGTGGGTATGTACAACAGCTCATACACAGGTAAGCACAGTCAGTGAGCCTGCTTTCTGCTTCACAACAAAGAAGGTCAGTGCAGTGTGTATAGTTACTGCTTTCTTCTTTTTGCAGATCTTTATTGCATTTGGAGAGCTGTTTTTGTCTGTAAACTGGGCTGTTGTGACAGACATACTGTTGGTAAGTGCTTGTGAAACTATTTCCGTATATTTTGGGGTTTTCAGCTTTTATAACATAATATTGTTCATAACCCTGCATCTTGGTGGGCAGCAGGACCTCCAGCTTCTAGGAAGAAATGAACAAACTCTAAGTAAGCGTACCCGTACTGGTGTCCTGCTAACGTCAGGGATGTGATCTGTGCAATGAACTGTTGTGCCAAGATTCCAGTGACAATATTGATGGGGTGGTGCTGTAGTCCAAGATCATTGTAAGCCCAGAAAGGAGATGTACTGTTTCAGATGAAACTCGTACATCTATTACAATCTTCCATGTAAAAGGAAGTGAGAGTATATAGCACTGTCTAGTGACAAAAGGTACTAGTGAAGCACTACAGTCTGAAGCACTACAGTCACAGGCGTGACTTTGCCTTCTTGCTGTGAGCCTGTTTAGCCTCACACTTTGTAGCTTGAAGAACCTTTCCTTACATTCTGATTGAGATGAAGGAATGAAACAATTTCATGGTTCTCCAGCAAAGCACTGCTGATATTGCCCGTTGTGTTATGTTCTCAAGTTACTCTTCGGTGCTGCTCTCTACATGTCCATTTCCTGCACTCTGGAATTTCAGTGAAGGACGTTGCAGTCAGCATTGGTGAACTGGTTGCCTGCTGAAGCCACCAGCCAGCAGCAAGAGGGTTTTGTTTCTTCTTTGACTCTCAAAGAATGGTCACAAACAATTACCCTATGGGACGAAAGCTGTTCTTGAAGCAGTGACGAGGTGCAGAAAAACAGCCACTGCTCCAAACTGAAATGTTCTATGAGCTTCCGTTTCAGTTTGTTTTGAAATCACTGCATTTTCCCAACAGATCCAAATACTATTACAATTAACACTCTTTCTTTCCTCAGTTCAGACAACACTCATTCAAATTTCTCAATTCACTTTTCTTCAAACTCTTACATCTGCATTTTATTTCTCTCCTCTGTCATTGTTTAAGAGGAAGGCGACATCCCTGCGTTAGATACTGTTGATACGTGATGGGGAAAGGAAGGCAGGTGATTCCTGTCAGCACACCCCTTCAGTTCCTTGCTGAACCCAACTGCAAAGTCTGCAGGGAGCTTCGGTCACTTGAGTCTCAGCTTGCTTAGAGAATGCCTTATCATACTGCAGCCTGCAAGAAATCATTTGTGACTGTCATTGCCATGCCCCGGATCCATGTGAATCCAGGGAGGAGGAAGTTCTTGTCTCCTGAGAGACCAACAGCCCTCATTTGAATTCATTTTAGAATCTTTTGTGTTTAAGTACAAGTAAAATAGCAGCAAGTGGGGTGGTGGAGCAGAGCTCTGTAGTGGTGTGTTCCCACTGGAAGCAGACCCTGCCAGGGGTTTGTTTCGAGTTGGATCTCTTGAATTCTAAATGTTACTAAGTGTTTTATTGGGAAAATGATGGAACTCAGGTGAATCTCTAGATTTGTCTACTCAGTCAGTGGCAATCTTATTTGGGAGTTGTGTTTCATCCTGCTGAAAGCCCGTGGGTTCTGTGTATTGCTGCTATCGCATTGACTGAAGGGTGCTGTGGATAACAACAAAAATATCTTTTATGCCTTTTTTCCCATGTGAGCTTGCAGGGTTTCGGATAATGTGCCTGGGTTTGCTTGTACATGTTATTTTGACATGAAAATGAGTTTTCTTTCTTGCCACGTGGCACTACTAGCCAGACAATGTAGCTAAGAATTCATTTGTCCTGCAACCTGTGGAGCTGAAGGCAAAGCAAGATGCTGACTGAATGATAAGGACTTTCTTCCTTTGTGGCTATACATCAGGCTGCATTGCTTATAGCAACCTTTTTGCCTCTCAATCAGCTGTAAACATGAAGGCATCTGCTGTGCAGCTACACAATATGCAGTGAAGTGCTGTGGCTGCCTTGCTTACTGGGAGGCTATGCTTGCAGTGTCCTTATGAAGCATGTTTACAGGACCTTGTCTTTTAGGGGTTTGGGGAAAGCATGATCAGTCTGAGGGCTTGTTACTAGAGTGGCTACACCTCAGATGGCAAGCAGCAAACTGCTGTCATCAAAGCACCATCAACTGCCTCTTGGTCTGACAGGCTAGGTCCCCTCCCTCTGTCTTCATGTGGTCTGCAAGGTCTCAGCCAACATTCCTTACAGCCATGGCAGCTCCTTCAGGTTCCAGGTACCCCCATTTCCCCCATGCGTGCTGATGCAGTGTCATAAGAGGCTCTTCTCAGAGGCTGAATCTCTTTATGAGTAGATCAGTATGGCTGCAAGGGTTACTGGCTTGAGGCTGCTGTTAGTTGCATGGCCAAGTGAACCCATACAAGCTGTTGCGAGTCTACAAAGGGAGGCAGGTTTTTCCTGCTTTATTGTCATTCCCCATCATGTGTTGCCTTCTTGCATGTTATTTTTATTCCCTAACAAAACATCCCAATCTCTTTTGCTCAGAATAACTTTTCTGTCTCCGAACTTTTAAACAGTGCTTGAATATGAAAGATATAAACCCAAATATATTCATCTCCAGGATGCTGGGCGTTTGTGAGATTCACTCTTGTTAACACACCTTCTCTCATGGGCTGTGCTTTGTTCCAGTATGTTGTGACACCCAGACGGCAGTCTACAGCTATTGCCCTGCAGATTTTGGTGAGCCATTTGCTGGGAGATGCAGGCAGCCCATATCTCATTGGCATTGTAAGTGAATTCCCTGCTTACTGAGCTTTCCTTACGGTAACACGTGTACAGACTGGAAGACAGACGCACACAGAATTGCAGGCACTTCCTGGTCCAAAACTAGATATTGCTCAAATTGATGGCCTTGATATTAGAATACAGAGACATTTTCTCTAAACATTTCTGCTTGTGTGAGACTTCTGTTCCTGGCACACTGCAGGTATGTAGAATGTAATCCTATACATACAGGTGTGAGTAGTTCCACGTGGTGTGTAGAACCCCAACTGTCTTTGCAGACATTTATTTTTGCCAAGACAGTGTCATGGGTATTGTATTTGGATTTCAGCACTTTCTGCTAAGTTTTTGAGGTGTTTCATGGAATTAAACAAATACCATAAAGACAAAGAGTTTTGCTTCAAATCTTGAAGTTTGAAATCTTGCAATTGGTCAGTGGTCTCTTGAAAATCAGAACAAGAGTGACTGCAACAGTTGCCTTTTGATACTACTTGGCATTCAAAGCTCTGGTCTCAAATTACCTTCCCCTTGGATTCTGATATTGCTTGAGACCTGATTTCTCTGCCCTTCCTACATTTACCTAAAGACGAGGCTTCTGGACAAAGCATCCTAGAACTGTTTTCTCCTTTGGTTTTCGTTCCAGTGGATGGGATCTGTCAGTGCCATTTCCTTCCTTCATTATTTTTGATTCAGGACACATTACTCCGCACACAACAGCCAAGTGACCACTGACTGGAATTTTTCTGCTTTACTGGACATGGGAGAGGGAATCGTTGTTTAAAAGGGTGTTTTTTTAATATGGGAGTTGGTTTTAACAAGTTCACCTCAGGAATACTTGCTCTTTGTCCCATGCTCACAGTGCTAGGGTTAGGGCCAGACAGAAATACCTAAGTGAGCTGCAGCTCCAGCCAGCCAGGAGAGCCCCCTTGACCTCAGGTGGGTGAAAAATGGAGTCTCAGCTGTGTAATCTGCCTGGCAGAGAAGAGCCCTCCCTCCCCAGGAGATTCCTCCTCTGTCTCCCTTTCTTTTTGGCAAATGAAGAGGCCGCTTTGCTCTTTGATATGTATTAGGAAACTGTTGGCATGGATTTGCCTGTATGCACAGGGGAATGTAAAATCTGACATTCCTGTGTGATGAAAAATGGCTGAAATGATACATAAAAATGGGAGGGAGCTTAAAAGCTGAAGTACTACTGCATTGATTTATTCCTTCTGCCTGAAAGATTAAAGTGTTTGTATCTCCTGCCCACCGCTCTTTGCCATCTTTGAGGAGCAGGCAAAACCAGGGCTTGCTGCTCACGTGCTGCTGCATGCCCTGATAACTGTGCAGAACGCTTCTGATGCACACCTTGCGTGCACTTGCCTTAAGTAGCTACCCCAACAGTGTGAAGACAAAACCAAACTTATCCAGGTGAGATTAACCTCAGGCAACCTTGCGACTTTGCAAAGAACTGACACAAGAAATCCAGGAATAAACCTGCTGTCTGTCCAAGTGGGGTCCTGTGCAATGCACACAACGCTGTCTTCTGGAATGCTTCTGCCATGTCAGCTGGTGATTAAATGCCAAACCTTCTGCAGTCATGTTTTGCTGTTGTTTACTAAGGTGCTTCAGCTAACCCTTTAGCTTGAAAACTGCCTGGAGAGCCAGGGAATAGTCTTTTTCAGAGGCTGTTTTTCTTCCCTTTGTGCTTCAGCAATTTTCTTACTAAGCATTTTAAAATCAAATGCATTAGGTGTGTAGTTTGGCTGTTATGCTTGCTGTAGTCCCTAGGTACCCATTTACAGTTGATCTTGCTCTTATCTACCTAAACTGTCATCAATAATCATACTAAACCCAGCAAAGATTGAAGAGTCTCATATTTGTGTATTTCAAGTCTCATAGCATATTCGAGCCATCAAGAACAAATGTGGGAATAAAAATGACTGCATTCAACATTCATCCTTTTGTTTAGGCTTAAGGGTTACTGAGCTGCTTGAAATCAGCTTTTCTTTCTGTCTACAAAAACAAAGGCCATGTCTATCATTTATAGCTTTTACAACCTCGTGTTTCAGCCAGTGCAAAAAGCAGTTCCTGGTAGCTTTTTCTTCCCAGTTCCTCATCATGTCACTCCATGACTCCTCAAATGCCTTTTGGCTCAAAAGCAGACTCCACCCTTGTCTCAGTCATTTCCAGCTCTTCCCTTTATAATGAGTGTTGCTGCTTGTGCCTGTATTACGCTAACCCCCTGGTTCTACTCCTTTGATGCTGATTAGGGAGATAGAAAGTTAATGAGTTACATAAAGAAATGCTAAGGGTCATTGCCAAATGTCTGTCCTGTGCTAGTTATCTGGAGATGGGCTAGAAAACACTAAAATGAATTGGTGTTTATGAAACATTATAAACACTGGTTGCAGTATTTCCTACACTTGTGACTAGAGGCACTGGAAGGATAAAAGAACCTGAGATTCCCTGACCAAACGGAAGCCAGACAGCAGTGATGTACACTGGGATCTGGGTTTGCACACACTGGTATCAGACTTGTCATCCCTAGCTGCTTGGTTTTATGCTTTTCAAGGACCACACTGTTTAAACCAAGAGAAGATGATGGTGTTATCCCAGACTAATGTCAGCCTTGTTCACCCCCAGATCTCCAATGCAATCCAGGCCAAGAATGATTGCTCATCCCTGTGGAGTTTCCGGAGCATGCAGTACAGCTTCATTGTCTGTGCTTTTGTGGGTGTCTTTGGAGGAGCCTTTTTCCTCCTAACATCTTTATACATTGAAGAAGACCGTAAAGAAGCAGAGCAGCTTTGAGGTTTCTATGTCTCTATAACTTTTAAACCTGTATCTGATTGCTTTCCTGTTTGTACCTTAGCCACGATAATCAGCTCTGTAAAGTTAAAGCACAAATGTCTGCATTATGTTAATGCCACATTGGTTTCTATGAAAAATAAAGGAAAAATCTCTGTGAAATCTCAGATTAAACAAACCTCCTATATTGAGCAAAACACTGCAAGGACCAGGGAAGTGCTCTGAGTGACACCTTCAAAAGGCAGCAGTGTATGAAGGTCATAAAATAGCTTTACTGGAGTGCAGCATTACAGACTTAATGGAACGTGTGGTTCTTTTTCTACTGTGGTCTTCCTGAGCCCACTAGAACCAGTCAGTCTCAGCTCTCTGAATATTCCTCCCTCTTCCCTGAAAGAAGCCATATTCAGACTGTAAAAGACTTAAAGAAAACCTGTTGAATTGGACTGAACACTGTCCTCTATCACCTGTATTCTTACAGCTTCCTTCTGCTCCACCTTGGTTTTCTAGGTACCAGGAACGGACGCTGTCTTTGAAATGAAGATGACCTCTGGGACAAGATTTGTAAAGAAGAATAGAATGTCCTCCCCTTTCTCTTTCCTTTTTGCTTAATGAGACGCAGCTAGAGGAAAAATCCAAGTAGCAATTGCTCCATATGGCAGAAAATCCTGCATGCCGACTTTTTTTGGATGCTTTTGACTGTGAGTCAGAAATTGCTACTGCATTGGCATATGGCTACCCGCCCCCATCTGCAAAGCAGGCACGAGCGTGCTGGGGAGCTGGGAGCTGCAGAAGGCAGCGATAGAGCTGTCACAGGCATGACTCCTGACCCGGACAAGCCAGTGGTGTTCAAGGCAGAACGTCTTGTGGTGATTTGGAAGGGAGGCCTATGAGTTCTCAGGAGCATAAGATCTGCCCGTACAATGTGGAAAATACAGAGAGTACAAAAAGTGTTGCAGCTCTTTGAAATAAGAGCAGCAGAAACTGTCAAAGTCAGTGTCAGATTCCAGAGGGGAGGGATGTGATCGTATATGTAATATGTGGACAGCCTCCTTCTAATCCTTTGAGGTTCTCCAGCATATCCTCAGGCCTTGGGTAAGTATCTCCTCTTATGGATGAACAGTAGTATCTGTAACACCACTTAAATATAACCATGCATTTGAGATCTCATCTCTAAAGTGCAGAAGCCTTGGGATGTGGTATCTTTTATCACAGTATCGCACCAGGAGCCAGACAGGTTATGATTAGTGTAGTCAGCTTCCATTGTTTGATGTTCCCAGCAGCACCTTAAAGCCAAAGCTTGAGGAAGATATTAGCAAGTGAATTGTGAAGTGTTCTGAATCTTGGTGGGTTCTCCCAGTGAACCATAAAGATCGTACAGCACAATATTCCTGTCACAACTGTGAATGTCTGATGTCATTAAATGAGTGGAACTTAGCAACTGTAGGATTTTGTTTCTCCTTCTTTCCCCCTCATTTGAAGATTCTGAAACCCGACTTAAATCCAGGTAGTGAAATGTGGCCAGAGCTCATGCCAGGACGGGAAATAACAGAGCAGCTTTGTAGTGATGCTCAGTAAGAGTGTAAGACTCGTCTGAAAAAGGGAAGTTGGTGTTCTGAAGGGCTGAGCAACTTCTTCTGCTTGTAAAAACTGACCAAAGCCATTATACCACTGACTTTTTGGAAATTCATGTGGTGCCAGGGAGTCCGTGTCCAGCAAGGGATTTGTACTGTTGGATATGGACACATGAGCTTGTAGGGGTGCTAAGTGCTTGTCTTAACATTTTCCAGGCTATTTTTGGGGCTGGTAGCAATGCCTGGATTAAATCCTCTTGCTTATAGTCAGCAGAGCTGGTGAAATTGGTAGAATTTGTCTTCCAGCAAGGGGGAGAACAATTCTCTTTGCCTGGCTGTAAGATGAATTTGGGAGCACCAAAACCATTCTTCAAGGCCTCGACTCACTGCACACTTGAGGTCGGACTCACAGGAGCCTGGGGTTGAGCTGGGACACCAGTACTGTGCCACGTGTGTGTCTGAGATACGCACGTGGCTCTGGCACACAGCTGCTTTGTCAAGAAGTTGAATCCTAAGATGAGGTGAAGTTCACCAACAGAATATATTGTCCAGCAGCACCTTCACCATTTACAGTTACATCCCTCCATGCCTAGAACCTGGTGGAAGAGTTCTGACAAGTCCACATCAGTATTTGAGGCCATAACATTATTTGAATTCTATGATACTTGCTGGTGACAGCAGCACCAGATCCCTTAGCCTTTAATCAGGATTTCTCAGAAGCTATATGCAAGAGAACCACTGTGCTTTCAAGCTCTTGTACCCAGTATGTGATGTGCCTGTTATGTGCAGCCTAATTCCGAAATTGTCTGGGGATATTGGCGTTAGGTTATGATTTGGTTTTAGTAAAGAATTCCTTTCATAGGGTAACCTGATGCTATGAAAGGTGTTGAGGTTGGATTTACCAAGCTCAGAGGCTTAGTAACAGAACCAAAAGATTCTACCCCTGTTGCTAAACTCAAGAAATAAAGTTTGTGATTGCTAAAATCATTGACAGCTGCAAACCAGATGCCCCCAGCACCACAGCTGATTGCTTGAAACACAGGCAGACAGGCCAAGATCTTGAGCCTTGTGTTTCCCATCATTCAGCTATGGTAAGATTTAAGCAGCTTGCTAGCACTTCTCTATGGCTATGTTCATGATTTCCCTGCAAACAGATGATCTGTTTATCGCTTTTGTTAAGTCAGCATTAAAATATTCTTAACAAAAACAATAATCAGAAACTGTCTCTGGAATAGTGCAGAAACACACATTTGACATATGAGCAAGAGCTGCCAAATGGTGTTCTGTAGATATACATGAAGCCCGTGACAAACTCATTCCTACTCCTACTCTTATCTCCTTTGTGGAAGTCAGTGCCTAGATCTTAGCAGGATCATGCTGACTAGTTCAATTCCATCGTTTCAAATGCTTTTCCTTGTAATGTAAGGGGAGAGGGCTTTTACTTCTGTTATTTTTCTGCATTTTAGCTATGTCTCCTCCCTTTACAGGTGAGGCAAGCGGCTCTGTCCTCCACCACTTCCAGCAGACAAGGGGACAAAGAATTCCCTTGCTGAGGAGCTTACTATGCAATTCCCATTGAGTTATCTGAGGTTACTCAGGTTAACTAAAAGGATGGCTGAAAGAGACTGCTTGCAGAGGCTTTAGTGATAAAAATCAGATCACAAACATACTTTTCTAGGATATGATACTGCTTGAAGACTACCAAGCTTCCATCAGCCATCCTTTAGGTGAACTGTCTCTCGTCATTGCTAACACGACAACCAGACTGCTATGTTTACTACAAAAAGAACTGTATTTTTCATCAATCACCGCTTCCATGCTCATACCCACCTACCCTCTTCCATCACACCACAAGGCTGCCTTTCTGCAATGCTCTTAGAGTCCCCCCAGAGATGGGGAGTCCTTTTCTCTGCACTGTGATCCACATTTTATTCCACTACTGGATGCATTCAGAGTTATCCAGATGGGCTGAAGAAACAGTTTTTCACTTGGTTTTACTGAGGAAATATTCCCAGCAAGAACTCAGGTGTCCTGTTTCATTTCACATTCTCTTTTTGCTAAAGCACTGTCTGCTCCCAGCTCTGACACAGCAGTTCCAGTGACATCTGCTCAGTCTGGGTTCTCAGTACGCACAGAAAACACATTCAGTCACTGAAAATGTGAAGTGTAAAGGGAAAAAGCCATGAAGAACTTCACAGCTGCAGTATCTCCCAGACTAAAGATTAAATAGTGCTCGCAGACCTGCAGTTATTTAAGTGATGTTTTCATATTGCAGATGTATAGAGATATTCCTGGAAAAAGTGCCTACAACCAGGATTTCAAAGCTCAGGTGCCTAAGATGAAGCTCTTCTACCAAGAATCAAGTCTTTAAGTAAAGGGCCTGATTTTCTTGAGTGTTGAACACACGGCTGCTGAGCCCATCTTTGTCAGCAACAGAGGGGTTCAAGGCTCTTTCAAAACAGGAATGAAGAAAGGAAAAAAAGCCAGGCCACTTCCTAGGGCACGTTATGCTGGTATTCCATAGCCACCTTGAAGTCAGTGCTTTCAAAAATGGTTACTTTCAGCCTTTTGACATCAGTTTCAAGCCTGCTGCCCACCACATTAAATACTGAAACTGTACATGCATACATGATTGCATTCATTTCCCTTTCAATTCCATTTAAAAGCATTTTTCATAATACAGAAAAATATTAACTGTAGGAAAAAGCCACCGCAGTACAGGAGCAGATGAAGCCAGGTCTCAGTAGCTCAGTGTGAGCTGGACGGGTGGGATTTGCTCATCGTTACGGAGGCAGCAGGTTTCCCAAAGCCTGCTCTGGCTCCCTTGGCAGCACCTCGCCCACTGGGACTTGGGCACATTCCAAGCCTGCATACATCCAACAGTGCTCTTCCAAAGGCCCTTCCTGCAGTGGCATTTGACAACACTTCCATCAATCCCTTACAATTACAGCCACTTGAGTCCTGCAGGATACACAGTGGGTTTACATGCTAATAACAGAACTGGTATGAAAACATTACACATTGCAAGATCAATGCAATTCTGGCCAGCTCTACAGCCTTCAGACTTCATTTCTAATGGCCCTGGAAAGCCAGTGTTAAACTCATTTGTTCCGAGGCAGCATTCAACAGGGGGGTACGAATGTTGTTCTTTATCTTCAGGTAGACTTCTCTGCAGCTGGAGATGCCTCACTCTTCTGATGTCAGCTGAGGACAGGTGAAGGTGTTTGAGAAGAGCACACAGCAGACAGGTATCTCAGCCTACTGTAAGCACGTGTCTTTGCTTTTTCTCCCTCTTAAGTGCTGAAGTCATGGCTGTAGGAAATGAATTACAGTGGCCAGGAAGTTCTGAGGTTCCCAACTGAAGCTGTCAGCCGTGTAAAGGTGAGACCCATGAGCAGGCAGGGCTGGACAAGAGCTGGCCCTCAGCAAGGGTGTGTATCACACGGAGAGGGGACTGCAGGTGTGTGGAGGAAGCAGTTGGCAGAGAGGGAAGAAGTGAGGAGCAATAGGAACGAATAGGAGGAGCTGTAGGGGATGAGAAATGGCCCTGGTCATGAACTGATATCTAGCATCCCATTCAGCAACAGTGATGGTAAGATTTCAATGAAAGGTCCAAATAAATTTGTTCCTTTAAGAGATTTATTTTAATTCCTTATTAAATTAGGAGATAGATGTACATTTTCCCCTCTAGCCTACTGTTTTAATAGGATTACCTTTGGCATCACCACATGGGCTTTTTCACTCTTCATTGCAAATCTTCTATGTGAAGCTGCCCCAGCAGATCCAATCAGGTACATTTCATTGCTCAACAGTAGAGAGGAAATGAATTTTTCTGATGGGGGAAAGCACAGTGAATAGCTTGATGCTCCCTCCCCAATACCATCTGCAATCAGTTTTGTGCTGCAAATGAAGTCAATGTTTTCCTGGGTCAGAGGTGGCTAATTGTTCATAGCACTTTCATTTCCAGCCGTAGAGTCATCGCTTCTCTGCCAATCATCATTCCAGCTCTATCTTGTGTTTGCTTTACTTTGCATTGCTCTTAGGTCTGCAACTTTAGCTGCTATCTAGACTTGTACTGTTCTTTGTTGTGTTTCCTGGGCTACTACCAGTAGTGCGCTCAGCTTCTGAAGAGACCCACAAGAGGACTTTGGCACCAGTGTGGTAGTTTCCTCCCATCTCACAAGATCTCGTCTGTTTAAAAGAATATATATATAATATATATATAAGGATATAACAGTTCACTTGTAACTAGCCAAAAGACCAGCTGAGCAGTATTTCACTAAGATGAATCAGTGTCATCTGTGGCTTTTTAATGGCAATAAAGCCCAGAGAAGGTACAGCTGGGATTTAAACCTGACTGTCCTAATGCTTAGGCCACTACACTCCCTGCTAGTGCTTAGTGCTTCTCTGTGATGAGTGTCCAGAGCTCCCATTGTTGCAGCAACCATGGATGGGTTTTACAGTGTCCTTTAGGCTTGTCGCCTGCAGTTTTGCCCTTGGATTTACAGCTCTGTTCCTAACGTAGATGAGAAGAGTAACTGAGTGTTACTGCAGCAAATTGACTGATGCATCAGTAGGGCTGGAATCCCAAAGGAACTTGTCATCCAGCCTTGCATTGTCAGGTGGTAGCAGAGTGCTCTTTGCACAGATCTGTTTAGATTTTAGGAGGGCTCCAAAGTAGATCTGATAATAAAAATGCTAATTAAAAACGTTCCCAATGGTATTCACTGATAGCGTTGCCAGAGCAGGTGAGATTTCAGTTACCTTGCTATTCCTTTTAGAACAACGTCCTGCAGTAAGATGGAGTACCTAAGCCATGCTTATTTCCTAGCATTTAAGTCCAGATCTCTTCTCTTTCATCCTTCTAGTAAGCTTGTTCTGACAAGTCTCATCATACAAGCCTGGGGAGCCTGAAGCCCATCAGCCTCACGGGGGGGTGAGTGAAGCCACGCGTCTTCCTCACGGATCGCTTTGTGAGACCGCCTCACCGCATTTACCTGCTGCCTTCACGCAGGGCAGAGTTGGGGAGAAGGCTGTTCTAAAGGCTTCAAAGTATCAGTGGGGGGAAGTGGACATACAGTAAACCCCAGTGTCTGAAGCTCATGTGATGTAGAACGAGCCAGGCTAATGGAGCTTCTCATGAAATCAATTCCTGCTGAATTCTACCTGGAATTGTGCACTGCCTCTTCCTTAGATCAGAGTAATTTGTATTCCTCTGATACTTCTGGGTAACAGTGAAGAATGTTATAATTGCTGTCTATACATCGTTTTCCTTCACTCCTTGTGATAAGCCCAGGCTGTGTTTGTCTTTCTAAGAGCATGACACCTGTGACACTCCTTTTGTAAGGGAGTGTAGTAAGTTTGGAGACAATTTAGGTCTGTTCCTGAAATCCCTGGGAGCTACCTGAAGACATGCTGAGTTTTCCAAAATCTTTTTTATCTTCAGCTAAGATTTGCTGCACTTGTGGCCAGCATTCCCATAGGATGGATGTACTGTGCAGGGTAGTCTGGAAAATGGGGTTGGGGGGGGGAGGCAGGGGGAACTGAATCTTGCCTGTTGCTTCCAAGCAGTTGGAGCTTGGTAAGGGTACTCTTACTTGAGTGCTCAAAAGGGCATCTGTCTTTCCGTGACAGCAGAAGGGGTTTAGGGAACACAGAAAAATCTCTGTTGGCCACACACAGCTCCTGCTCCTAAAAAATGTAATCTGGGGGAAATCAGCTTTAGAAGTATTTTTGTAGAGCTTCAGTGGCAACAAGCCCATTTTCTGCATTACAGGATAAAGCACACGCTAAAGGACATGTGGTGATTACTTTCAGAAATAGATATAGTGACCTGAAGTAGAAAGGGAATTACGTGGGAGGGAGGAGGAAACATGAATGAAGGTTCCTCTCCATGGCTGGCTGGAGCGTGTCTCAGTCTGTCAAGAGCAAACCCTCTCACATGCAGGGAGACTTGGCAAAAGCAGCAGAGGGTTCACCGAACACCCTGGCTTCAAAAACAAGGGAGAGACTTGATGTGCTTTGCAGTGAGAAGAGGCAAAGGAAAGCCATACCCATGTGCTTTTAAAGAGAAGACACTAACCTTGGCCGTAAGGGAATGAAGGAGCTACACACTCCTAGCCCAGGGCAGTGTTACTTTAACACTGCTGTGTGAGTCTGTGTGCCTGTGTGTCTGCAGGGTAGGAATTACCCACCAGTGTGATAACGTCCTGGTGTAACTCCTGCCTAGCACTGCTGGAGCAGTGTACTGTGTACTGCGGAGCTCCTACTGAAAGGCAAACTCAGGGGCAGGGCTGCATTTACTACACCGCTTCTCCTTACAGCAGTCATTCAGAGTGCTGCTAGACCACGCTGTTAAATGTGTCATTTGGTTACATGTCACCTCGAAAAAGTTCCCTGAAAATTAATACTGTCACATTATGTTCGTGCAGCAGGATCCAGACGAGGGGTGTTAAACTGGTGCTAACATCAAACCACTTCAGAATCTTAATCTCTCCGATTTAGTAGGGGAGCAGCAGGAATGGGTTTTCAGCATTGGTCTTTGCAGGGAAACTGCTGAAACCACCAGTGTAGGTTTTGATACACAAATTACATATTCCACATACTTGTAAACCGTATCTTGGGCTGTGTGTTTTGCCCACATTTAGTGTGCTTTCATCAACCACTTCATGTTGCGCTTACATTACTCCAGTTATAAAACTTTATCAAACACACAGTCTTGCCCCATATTACCTTTGTGTTTTATACAAGGACATGGTGCTCACCCAGCCTTATTTTCTAGTTTACGGATACTCTATTGTTACAGGTGACTTTGGTTTTGCTGATTACTCTAATAGCAACCATGTGTTCTCTCTCATCTTAAATTAGACCTCTGCAAGCTTACTTCAGCCTTGCCCCAGGTGTGGGTATTTTTCTAAGCCTTGTAAGAACTTGGGGTGTTTTGCCAGGCTTCCCAGTTTTCTGTTTGTCTCTCTTAGCAGTAAATGATTTACTGTAAATGGCAAATACTTTAATGAAGCTTATGCTGCTCTTTTATGCTCAGGATATTGCTAACTAGAGTGTCTAGCTGCAGGTATGTGTTGGGAAGTTTAAGGCTGGTTTTCGTGTACCAAAACCAATTAAGTATTAGGAGAGATTCCCATATCTTTAGAGAAATGGGAAGTTAGGCAGATGTATGAGATAGAAGGTGTAAGAAGCAGTTTGGAACAAAGAAAGGTCCTGGGAGGCAAGAAAACTGAAGCATCCTTCAGGATAAGTATCTCTGTAGCAGAAAGAAGACTGCTGACTGACTGCAGAAGGGAGCCTTAGCAGTGGTGCTGGTAAGTGCTTGTTTAACTGTCCTTTGAATGAGTTGTTGGCCTGTGGCTGCTTCAAGTGGAATGCAAACCCTGAAGATGAAATGTGCAATTGTCTGTGGTGTATTTGTGAGGTGATCTTGCTGGGGTGTATGCAAGACGAGTGCCCTGGTTCCTGCACAACCTTCATACCCAGCAGTGTTACTATATCAAATCACTCCTTCAGATGCCAGATTGTTTCTTATAATCTTTTCTTTTTTTCCCCTTAAACATCATGTGTGCTTATAACTCGTAATTACCTTAGTGAAGTGGGTCTGTTGCTTTAGTAAACAGATATGTGGATTTCCTATAAATCTACTCTTTTCCTGATACTCATCATTCTGGTATTTTAATGTTGTCATAGAACTCCTATGTGTTAGCCTAAATATTTCCACGTACACCTTTCAAACCCTCCTAGCTCTCCCCTGATAACCAATCCCTCGCATCCTTTTAATGGTATTTACAGCTTGTGTATTTACTTTGTCTGTGCTGCTATGGAACTGTCAAAGAGTTTTTGGTGGCAATCTTCCTTGCACTGCAGCTATCAAAACAGCCTGCCACTTTCCCATCTGCTCGGGAGCTTTCCTGTCACACACAGATCACTGTCAGGAGCCCGTGCTCAGGAATGAGGATATTGCCTGCAATCCTTGTCTGGCTGACAAGCCCCTCTTCTGTAACAGCTTGTTTAACTTGTGCTGTGAGTGACATGATCTAAATGAGGGTACCCCACCTTTTTCAAGGGCTGTATTATCTAATACCTGCCACTGCAGGAGCGGCTCTGCTGAGCACTGGGACTTCAGTAGCTTATAGGTCGGACCTATTTTGCTGTTTACAAGCCTTCTGCTGCCTGTGTTTCCACAAGAAGAGGTAGGAACCAAGCTACCAGGAGTGTAGCAGCTGCATTTGGCATCAGTGTTATGAAGATGTCTCTTCCGTTACCCTGAACACGTGCCAGGTGGTCAGTAGTGTGAAACACAGAATATTGGGCTCTCTGGAATATGACCTTTAAAGCATCTCTAACCTGGGTGTGTGTGTTTGGAGGGTGGTGTGCTTGTCCCTATCATCCCTGGAAAATCTGGGATCTTTAGAAGCATTAACAATCTGGAATTGCTGGAATGCTGACAGTGACATTGCCTTTGGTCTCACAGAAGAGCTGGGCTAAGTAGCCCTTCCTTTCACAAGTGTTTTCTTTCATGTTTATGGCTTCCAATGTGATGAAAAGTCCAGATACTCCTGAGCTTTTCTCCCGTTACTGGTAAACTTCTGCCTTCTTTCCAATCTGCGTGAGCCTCGGGGCTTTGCATGAGACTTTGATATTGCCTGTCAGGCCAATTGTCTAGCCCAGCTCCCCTCTTTGGGTGCTTCCTGCTCCCCAGCAGATGGTACTTGTTGGCCTCAGGCCTTTACCGAGTGCTTGTGCTCATGGCACGCAGGCTGCTTTCAGAGGGAGCAAGAGAGAGCTGTCCTGAAGGGAGCACAGTCACAGGTAACTGGAGCAGACAGCGCAGCAGGGAGCAGGCTGAAAGCTCAGGATGTGCTTTGGAGGGCTGCCGCTGAGTGATGCGCAGAGAGCACAGCCACGGGAGCACATCTCCTTCAAGCACGTTCACAGAGCAAAGTTAGGTGGAAATACCTCTTGGTGTGTCCTGACAGGGGCTTATCTGAGCTGCCTCCGCTCCCTCCTCTGTGGGAAGGGCTGCACCCCACTGCTGTGAACTCACCACCTATCACTGCTGGCCAGCAGACAAAATCGCTCTGTGCCGGGTGCCTCGATCTACATTGTGCCTTGCAATAGGAGAAAGGTGTGGCCTGGTACAAGGTAAATTCACTCATATCTAACGTGATCCGCTATCTGCCAAAAGAGAGCACACAGCTGAGTGCTTCACTCATCATTAGTAACACCTCAGGGACCTGGGGAGGCTTTGGCAACGCAATGATATAGTTGCATGCTGGGTACAGCGTTAGATCCAGTCTGGATTGCTGCACAAACATGTGCCTGTGCTGGGGTGTGAAATAAACTTGCTTTTGCTATGAAAGAGAGGTGCAACTGCCTTTGAGAGTGCAAATCCTTCCAGGACCTGATGGTGTTCAGCCACTGGCTGTGGCTGGTACCCTCCGTCTGCAGCCATGGTGGAGTCCAGGGACTGAGAAGGGGATGGCAAGTGCAGAGAAGTCTGATTTATCTGGTCAGGCATACACCCAAACTAGTCCTGCTTTTGCCTGCTCTGCAGTTCCACTGTGGAAGCATAGAATCATAGAATGCTATGGGTTGGAAGGGACCTTCAAAGGTCATCTAGTGATGAAGCAAAATGGATCAGAGACATCAGATGGCCTTTGTTGGCATCAAATTGAATAAAATATTGGATAAAATACCATGCTGAAAGTAACGATGCTGTGCAGATTTTGTTGTGCAAGTTTTCTGCTACTGCCGCTGCAGTTGAAATTTATTTCTCATTTTAAATGGTTCCCCACTACTGATGGGCTGGGTTTGACTCGGTTCTAGTGGTAAATTCTAGTTTTAAGTAGTCCTGTTGCCAGCAGCAGGGCCTGCTCTTCCCTGCCTGCATCTGAAGCAGTCCATGCTACACAATGGAGGCAGAACATGTCTGTAACTGGTACCAAGTAAGTGTGGCACACTGGGTGCCCCCCAAAGCTACCCTGTCACTGCCCTCCTCAACTGGGCAGGGGAGGGAAAACACAACAAAAGGCTCATGGGTTGACATAAGGGCAGGCAGAGATCCCTCGCCTTGGGGAAAATCAGTTTAATTTATTGTGAATCAAATCAAAGTGAGATACTGAGAAATAAACCCAAATTTTAACACACACCCCACCCCCTCACTTCTTTCTTCCTGGGAAGTGAATTAATGTCACGATTATTCTGATGGTGATGATGATGATGATTACTTGGCCACAGTAGTCTGGCAAAGTTCTGCCTTCCCTGGTCCAGCAAAGGGCTGCAGACGTTACGTATCAGACAGGCTTAGTCACGCACTGACAGCCATTCCTCCTGACACAGCTTTAGTTTAAACCCACAGAAAGGACCTTTCTCTCCTGACTAATGTCAAAGGCCTCCCCACCTCTATTTCTGTTTCCTTGTCCTCATCTCTCGCTCCCAGTAGCATTGGCGCATCTTCCTTTCTTGCTTTAGTGAGTTTTGACGATCTTGACCTACAAATGGCAAGGGGCAGAGAAACTCGGTTTTCCATTGCAAAACGTACCCCATTACTTCCTCATTTTTTTCCACTCAGACAGCAAAGCATTTTTCTTACCCCTGTGGCCTCATCTGTGTGCGTGGTGCAGCAGCTTCGTGCGGTTTAATCTCTCTTCAGCTTCTATTTTTTCCGATTTCTTCATTTTTATTGATTAGCTTGGGTAAGATTTGAAGCCTCGACTAGACTTGCCTGCAAAGGGGGTTTTCGTGAAGGCTGAGAAATCTAAACTCTAGGCTCCTTTTGGCGCTGGTTTATCTGAGTGAGTGACAGTTAAACTCACCTTCTGCCTTTGCTTCCCACAGGCTTTTCAGCTGGGGGTGGTGAATGCAGGGAGAGGCAGATCCTCTGCAGCACTGGGAATGGCATGAAAGCTCACATTTACCTGAGATGGGGAGAATCTATAGGAGTGGAGAGCGCTGCTGTTATCTCAACAGATGCCTCTTGAATTACCTGTGTGGTAGCTCAGTCGTTAAGTGTAATATAAAAGCAATTTTTCTCACAGGGAGACATGGAACAGTCCTGCTGTGATTGTTCTAAAGGGAAAGATTTTTCGCTTCTGCTTATGATATCAGCATTCCCAAAGGCCTCAGCAATATGCAGAGAGTGAAGGGAAAAATCAGTATTTTTTGGAAGATCTTCCTTGTGATTATTTATTCTGATGTGCTGCTCCTAGGTCACAGTGAAGTTGGCCCCAGAGCAATCGGGTATTCTCGTCACTCTAGACCATGTCGTCCAAGGCTTTGTCCAGCCTGGCCTTGAACACTGCCAGGGATGGGACATTTACCCTTCCTTCTGTTGAGAAAGATGTGTGTTTTCCTGCAGTTCATGGAGAAACTGATCCTGGAGCAGCTCGGAGTAGTGCTGAGAGGAATGCTGTGGGTGGTGCCTCAGCAGAGCACAGATGAGTGAGCATGATGCTCTAGAAGGCACAGGACTTGGTGATGACTTGAGCTGTCATCTGAGTCAGTGATACAGTGGGAAGCTACCCTGAGTTAGGGGTGGATGGTAAAGACACAAGTAGGTGCATTCAAATACAGGGAGCTTTAGCTGTTCTCTGTCATTCCTCTTATGTACAGGTGGCTTAACCCTGTTGTGCTGAGGATGTCAGACAGACCTAAGAAGGAATTGCAAGGGGCTGGTAGGATATAGAGTGTTGATACTGGGTAGTACTTGGTAGCTTAAAAAACTGTTGTCAGATGTGATTCCTAAGGATGTGTCCAGACTATAGTGTGCATTATCCCGGGGGACAGTTGCAATGAGGAATGCCACTGCTGTGCTCAGCACCAAATGCCTGCCCTGCTGTGCTCTTTCAAATGCACTGAGGAAGGAGTGAAACAGCTTGCAAACAGGTTTAGCTAAAAATGACAAAAGGGAAAAGGACAGCACTTTTAAAATACTAAAGGATTTTGCCATGAGACTTCCAGGTGAAAACCTGATTTCTGTGTACAAAAGTTTGTCAAGTTTGAAATGGAAAAAATGTCAGTCTTTAAGTTTTACGTATTACAAAGGCAAAGTAAAATACTTCACTTGGGCTGGAGAGATGCTCTTTGCACACAAGCAAAGGGCTTTTTCCTGTGCACTTCGCTTGCTTTCCCTAGAGCAAATCTGTCTCTCCACCTCCCCACAAGGCAGTTTCTCTCTCCCACCCCCTAAATTCAAATGTGCAATTCTGTTGTTGAAGAAGAAATCCTGTATCGGCTCATCCCTGGCCCACAGGACCTGAGGAAGTGAAGCAGTTTTCATGTCATGCTGGTGTATGGAATGGATCCTGCTGCCAGGGCAGGTTGTGGTCTTGTGTTAAGCCTCCCCTCCTACCTGCTCCCATGCCTGTTTTGACAAGAGCTCCATGCCATGCCTATACAGCCCAGCTTCTCCTGGAGCTTTTCCTTTGCTTTTCCTGATGCTGTGTGGAGGCACAGAGCTGGAATAGTTTCCCTTGCATTTACTATTGCATAATTTGAGGAATGTGTCGCCTTTCTGAATATTGCTGCCTAATGGAAGCTTCAGTGGTGGAATTACAGGGCTTGTTATTTATCAAGATCTTGGCAGTCCTGCATTTCTTTCCACCTTCAGGTAATTTTATTAATCATTCCTGTCCTGGATTGTTGCCATCACCTGGGTGGTTTTGTTCTCCTGTGAATTCTGCAGTTATTTGGAGGAAGAAGTGTTGCCAGAGGAGTTGGACTAACCCTGGTATGACCCCCAAGACATTTATTTCCCAGGTTGCTGTGTTTTGAAGGTGCTGTCATGCTCCATTAAAATCCATTGCAGTTCTGGGAAATGAATGTCAAGTGCTGAGCCCAGATTCCAAAGAGTCTCTATGGCCTTGTCTAGACTGACTCAAAGAGGCAGTGTCTGCGCTAGATTGCTCAAATGCATTAGCAGAGGTAGAGCATACTTTAATGCATGTGTTAAAACGCACTTTTCCTTTGCTATGCTAACGTCCACAGCCAGCTACCATCCCATACAGTCCTAGTCTAGACAAGCTAATGTCCACAGATCTATGTGCCACAGGCAGTGGGGGAGCCCTGAAGGCCTGATGTGTTTGACTGGTCCTTTACCTCAAAAAGGGGACTTTTCATTTAAGCATAGAAATCCTTGTGGAGGCAAAACCTTTGCTGCAGGTAGCATCAGTGAGAGGAGGAGTGGGGTTGGTATTTGGCTTTAGCTGGTTACGTTGAGCTCTCATCAGCCTGTGCTGCTTCTCCAATACAAATTGGCACAGAAGTAGAAAAGATACCTCATTGCTCTGAAGGCAACGCTAAGGAGTAGTCTGTGAGTTGTCTAGACTACACTGAAAGATGTATTTAAAGCCCATTAGCTAAAGTGACTTTATTATCATATTAAAAAGGTGAAGCAGGCAGGATCATTTGTATTCTGTGGCTTTCTGACACTGGGGAATCTCAGGCTCTGCTGCTGTGCTGGAATGGCCAATAGTTCTGTACAGACTAAAGCAGTTGAGCATCTGGACTTCACCCATATCTTGGAGCAATCAAAGGATACAGAATCAGAGTGTGCACGTACCTCTTGCTTCTGAGCATCAGTTAATAAAGTAAATAGCTTTGTTCATTCCCTACCATTGTGGGATGTGAGGTCAACTGGCACTTTATGGCTTTAATGGCTTGTAAGCTTGCTTAATATGTTAGAATCGGTGGAACAGACTGTGTTTAAAATTCAAATAAACCATTTTCATATGAAATCTGTGTGGGATTTGGGCAGTGTCCAAATGAATGCATGGCACGTTTGAATACTGCCTAATTAGGCTTAACAAATCACTAAGAATTGGGCACTGGTGAGAGCTAAACCTATTAAAGAAACACAACAGCAGTTCATTTGACAGAAAATCACAAAAGAAGCCCTGCCACTTTCTATAGTGTTTTCCATGCACTGGGATTTTGAAATGCTGCTTAAAGATGCAGTGAGCTCTGGGATAAAGCATGGCTGAGATATGCCGAGCAGCAAGGTAAAGTCTGAGGAAGAAAACAGCAGAGTTAGTCCTGACTGACAAAGCACAAAGCTCAGGTCCACCTTTGCTGAAGGATTTGTTTTCCAGACAGTAGCAAGAGAAATGAGGTAGTTACTTAAGTGCTGGAGAGGCTCTCCTCTTGATGCTTTCAAGTGATCCCATGCATCCTTCCAGGGTATAGTGAACGTTTGATTCCATGCTATGCTAGGTTGTTTTAAACATCTGAAAGATGTGGTCCAAGGAGTTCCTGCTGGGTCTTCTAAGTGATTTTTACAATGCTTAAATGCTCTTCTAATAGGGAGTGCCCTGAAACAGGATGAAGTCTCACATGGAGAGACCAATGGAAAAAGACTTCAATAAAACTTCATTTTCTGATATTAAAATAGGTGGGTTTGAGTGCTGCTGTCAGACGTGTCTTGTACTCTGTGCAGGATGTGTCTGAGGCTGATTTACTCAGGCTTTCTTAGCAGCAGTCCTGTAGGAGGGGCTCTCTTTGGAGTTGTGCCACTCCACACTGTGGAAAGTTAGTTCTATGTCCAGGTAACCTCCCAGATGTGTTTCCAAGTTAAATGTTTCTGTGGTTTCATGCTGTGTCCCATGTGTCCAGCATTCGAGCAAGAGGAGGATACCTGAACTGTACTGGGGCCAGGGAACCGGGTGTGTGACTTTGGCTGGAAAACAATGATGTGGGGTTCAGCCACACTTGAGCTGCAATGCTTCCAACAGAGCACTAGAATGAGGTGAGAGTAAAACGTATCTTGTGATATGTTGGGGGTGTTTCTGTTTCTTTGAATTATGATTTCTGCTTTTTGTCAGTTGATGTTGCTCTTAATTGTGGCATCCCTGGTGGACCATCACTGGCACAGGCAAGGATACGCTGTTGGCTATATCATGTTTTGAGTGAAACAATCCCAAGAGAGACCCAGCGGAGTTCTGCTAAAGGATAACTGGGACTTCATTACACATGAACTCCAATATTCTTCACTAGTCTTGTGAGGATGCCACCGTGCCTGTGTAACCGGTATTTGCATCACTACAGATCATTACAGGGTGCCATGGGAATACAATCCCTTCTATGCTGGAGGAGCTTATGAAGCATAAGAACTAATGCAAGTGGTGGGATCCAAGCAAAAGCCAGAATTTTCACCAGACCAGTTCCATCTCTGAGGTAATCCTAAGGGGTGAACGTACCTGCTCAGCTCTTCTGCAAGAGAGGTTAATTTTGCCCCCCAAAAGGAGAACTATGGCGGGTTTGTCTCACCTAGGCACTATTCTGGTTATCTCACAATGAATTTATTTTGCCTGTATCTATCTACTGCTTTTCCTTAAGGCCTGTTAAATCTTTTGCCACCCTCATTTCCATGGGTAAATTACATGATGTAAAGAAGTGTTTTATTTGACACCAAAGTAGCCTTTCAGCTTCAGCACAGCCAAGTCGGCTGTATGTGTGCACTGGAAGGCATTACTGGACTGTAACATCAGAGATGTAGCAGAATCTCGCACTGAGGCACCTCAGGTTTTCTTTGCTAGTGGAAGGCACAAGGAACGTACAGTAAGAAGACATAAAACTTGGATTAGATTTGTTGAGTATTTCCCAGCAGGCTAAACACGATATATTACCAGTCTATACTGTCATCATAAAGTCAGGAACTGTCTTCAAGGGGTCAATGCATTTAAGCAGCATTTGCAGTAAGTGTTGTCATAAATACAAGCATGTTACGAACCAGTGTTCTTTTAGCTACTAGTCTCATTACTGATATGCACTGAGGCATTGATCCTCTGTTCGACTAAGGGTGCGCATCTCAGATGTACTTTCATTTGCTCTTAATATAAATGAGCCTATTTCAAGAGGGTAATTGTGGAGGTTTTGCTTGTTCCCTTCCACAGAGCTCAGAATTGGAGCAGTGAGATTTAGAGCAGTCTTGGAAAAGAAATGTCTTGATTGTATTTAGCTTTATGTACCTGGCGCTGCAGATGAGATGCTGCACGATGTGCAGATTGGGGTTTTCAGTTTTGCCTTGGGTAAATGTGCCTCAAGAGCGCACGTCAACGACGTGTGGGGGCCCCTGATGCCTTAATGAAAAGGAGATACTTGAGGATTAGGCAGGGCAAAATAGTTGGAGGATGAAAAGGATGGCTTTATAAATTCAAATTATGGAAGAGCAGCAGGACAGATAACAGTCAAGGTCATGAAGATGCAATGGAGGAATTTCATATATTATGTATGGAAATAGCTTGTAATGGTTTTGTTTGTAATGGTTTGTATGCAAATCAAAAGGTAATAGGAACAGAAAAAACTCGCTCATTTATAGAACTTGGCTTTAGAAACGCAGATACACTGGGGGAAAACCTGTGAGCTAAAGCAGATGTGATACTGCAGCATCCCTCAACTTACATCTCTCCCCAGATGCGCCGTCATGTGAAGGGCAGCTTTGGAAGACCTTTATGTGACCTCTTTGATAGTCAAACACACACTTACTATGGTTTCCACTCAAACCATTAGCTGTTTTGAAGCTGTAACTTCCCGTGGAGGACACCTCCATCCCTGATGGTAGAACATTGATTTCTGAGTGAACAAACACCATCGACTGGTTTCCCTGGCCCGATGGGGTGTCTCTCACCTGACAAAGAGGGTGAATTTGCAGTTTCCAGGCTTCGTTTTTATAAAGACACATTTAATCCACACTCTTCCTCATACCCAGCTGTCAAGGGATAGAACCTTTTTAGTGAGGCACTTTGGTTACATGCAGCTTGCCTAGCCAGAACCTGGATTTTAGTCAGTCTGCTGGGTATTTTTTCATAGCTGCAGCCCCTTTCTACTTGTTGGACAGTAGAAAGACTTCTAAGTGATCCTAGATCATGCTAAGCTATTAGGATAGCTATTCTTCAGAGACTGAGGCAGAATTTATGTGTTCCTGCCATCTCCAGGTCAAATCCTGGAATTAAATGTGTAAATCAAGTGACCGTTGATTGCTGTCTTTGTTACAGCTGTGAAACTGTTCCAGTGTACGGTTCTGAATAAGAGAAGAATAAACTGCTCAACACATTCTCGCTGTAGGCTGCCACTTTCAAATGTGCGTGGCCAAAACCAGACACTTAGAGGTGGGCTTTGTGAGGATGCTGGACTCCTACTGCTCTGTGGCCAGTGAGAAGAGAACAAAATGGTCCAGTGTGAGTGTGTAAATCCTGTCATCCTTCCCTTCTAGACCAGCGTAGTCCAGTTCTTGGGTAAGAAAGATGTGCCCAGGCTGATACACCCCATCACCTCTGACCTGAGAGAAGCATCCATGCTCCCTCAAACCTTGTCCTGGTACTGTGCAGCAATCTAATAGTTACCACACAACTTAGCAAGCAGCGAAGTAGTGCTAGTTCTGCTGCTTGAGTTTTGATGGGGAGTTCTGTTGGGTTTGGGGTGTTTTAAGCCTAATACCTTAAGCAGAACTAATGCTTCAGGAGTTCCAAAGGCCTCTGAGTATTGAAGTAGTGCAGCCGTTCTGTGATCTGAGATCTGTGAGTATATGTGGAAATGGAAGACCTGGGGAGGGGTAGCACAGCAGTAAAACACCAGTTAGCTTTTTCTCGAAATGGACAAGCCAATTTTGCCATGTTTCCATATAAAAGACAAATGTGGAATGCTTTTTCCCCTTTGTCCTGTAAACAATTGTTAAAGGTGCCATTAGGGATATTGTGTGCAGGGCTGCTCCTCAGCCAGTCTGGCAGGGCTATGTTGGGATGTCCAGCCTGAGGTGAATGGTGCCAGTTCTGCTGCCCCAGAAACGGCTGTGGCTCCCTCATCCTTTGCTGCAGATGGAGGTAAGCAATGCTGGCTCCCCTGGTAGTGCAGGCTGTTAACAGACCTGCACTAGTTCGGGAGTTGCCAGTGAGCTCTGTGAGGTGGAATCAACATGGACAGGCTTTCACTACCTGTGTGGGTTGGGAGCAGCTGTGACCGGTGTTACAGTACAGGTACTACCTGCACAGGACAAAGGGTTGGCCTCCAGCTGCCTTCTCCCTCGCACCACATGCAGGGGAGCTCTATCTGAAGGATACAGGACGCTGATTGCACTACAGGAAGTGTAAAGAGCCCTTGGGAGTATTCACTGTATTTACTCAACTATGTAATGCAATGTACACAGTGCTGTACATGCCTGATATCTTTCCCTTGCTTTATTTATTTTGACTGCTACAGCAAAGCTTTCGGGTGTCTGTTCACCCACCCCTCCTTTTCCTCTGTTAGTTTTTGCTCTAGAAGTATGTAAACCAGACCTCTCACTTCACTCAGTTTTCAGCACAGTATGAGCATTTGGCATCATGTCATCATGAAGACTTAGTAGTATTTCACATTAGTAAAGATACACATACAAACAACAGCATGCACATAAATATTTTGGTAAAGAATTACAGGAATGTAATTTTCTATATCTGCACAAGATAAGTAGCAAATGGATTTATATTTCTCTCCATGTACATAGTGAGCCAGAGCATATTTGTTTTATACCCATAGAAGTATGATAACAATGTGGGTGAAATGTACTACCCTTAATATTAAATAGATACTAAATCTCTAGGAGAATGAGATGCACACATGCACAATCCTGGAGACGTTCCTTCTCGGTTGTCACTTGCTCTTGCTCCCTGTTACAAGGAGCTCACTCAGGCTACACCTGGGGCTACTGAATTTCCCACTGTGTTCGGTGGCACTGTAAATCTAAGCTGTTTTCTTGCAAGTTGGTCCATGTTAATGTACCTCCTGCTGCTCCATGGCCAAGAGACCCTGGGTAAAATCCTCTCGGCGTCTTCAGAAATTAGGCTCATAACTCGGAAGAGGACTCAGTTGGGCAGCAGACGATCTGACAGTGAGCCTCCATCTAAATACTCACTAAAAGCCATCTTGAGCCAGTACTGATGAACACTAGGCACCCTTTTCATTTCTAGAATACAGGCTGTGATGCTCAGTTCAGATGTTTAGGGACAGTAGTGCAAAGAAATACAATAACCTTCCAACTGGACTAAATGGAGGTGGGGGAGTGTGACATCTTTAAGCCACTTGGCATCAGCATCTGTGAAAATCATCACTAATGCTGATTCCAATCACAGCAGGTTTCTTGCACTGACACAAAACACTTTTGCTTCCTTTGTCTGGGTGCTGTGCAGTGGTGGTACACATCTGTCTGTCCATCTGGCTCAATATTCGAGGCCTTCAACAGCTCCCACAGGCTGAATTTGTCTCACAGCTGCAGGAGCAGTCATTCTCCTATGCTGTCAGCATGACATCTCCCATGGCTATTCAGTCACTGAGGCAGGGTTCATACAGCCAGCAAGGAAGCGTTCTGGCTTGGAGTCTGGCTTGCCTTGCACCCCTTGCAATGCCTCTGACAGCAGCGCATCAAGGACTTTGGCTGCAGGGCTGGTGTACTCCCAAAAGTGGAGCCAGGATAGCAGCATAGGTGGGTGCTTTTACCCTAACTTTGATTTAGCTGGAACCAATAACAGCTGAAAGGAGATTATTTGGATAGAGAAGCGGGTACAGAATTTGTGGCCATGCTTTAACGCACAGCAGCTTTTAACTGCTTATAACTTAGTGGCAATAATGAAAAGAGTTCAGCCAGAGAAATCAAAGCAAGAGGTTCTTCTCTTTGCAATTTACTTAGCAGGAGAGTTGAAAACACTGAGGAGGCATCACAGCTTGGAAATCTTCAAGCTATTGTCAATGCAGCAAGTGATAACTGATGTGAAGGGCAATGATCTGCTTTGGAGATAGATGTACCTCATGCAAACGTAATACTTGCCTAGCCTGAGTGTACAAGAGCCATGCAAAGCTGATTTACTATGTGCAGGAGTTATTTCACATGAATCTTTGAGGTGTCGAATGTTGTTGCAGCATTGTTTTCCTCTCGGGTACTGGGATTTAGGGATGAAGGTGGCCAGAGGAATTTGTTCTTCATTGCTGGGTATCCTGCACAACTATGTTCCTGCTTGCATAGACTTTGCTCTTTTGGAAATGTAAGGGGACAAGGCAGTTTATTGCTTCTCATTACTGGTGCATTTGGCCTGGATTACAGGTGGAAATGAGTGTGGGATGCTTGAGCACACACCGTGTAGCCAAAGGGGCTGGATGCGTGGCCAGCAAAGCGCCATTAAACACGAGGAACTGGGCTCAGCACTTTGTGCATGGGCTCTTCAGCAACCTCTGCCTAGGAATACCCTGGACACTGCTGTTGCTGTGCTGACAGTGCCACGACAGACCCTTCAGTGGAGCACTGCTCACTTTCGCTCCGATTCAATCCGGGTTTTCCTCCCGGATGAGGCAAGGTTAGCAAGCCTGTTCTGGGGGCAGGGATAACTGAGCATTCCTTTCGGTAAACTGAAGGAATTTGGCAGCACAAAGACATTTCTACAGATCTCAGCTCATTTTGAAACGAGTCCCTTGAATTGCTGGGGACAACTAGATATGTGTGTGTCCATGTGGTATGTAGGGAAGGATAACTGCAGAGAGAGTAGAGAGAGCACCGCTTCCCCGTATTACTTGTGGGGAGGACCAATTTTTAGTAGGCTTTTTTTCTAGATTTAAGAAAGAATTTCAGGAAGGGATTCCTCCCTGGGATTCATTTGACTTTTTTTTCCTTACATTTTGATTCTCCTCTGAAAACAGACTGTCGAAAGTCCACATATCCTTACTCAGCAAATTGCTTCCCTTTGAGCATCGAGAGGCAAAGTGTCTTAAGTCCTGCTGCTAAGTACTAATACGAAAAGAAGTAAGAGCAGCTCTGTTCTTCCATTGCACTTGGAGGTTTCATAAACTGCGCTTGAAGTCCAAAAGTTTTGGAGACCTCCCACTTTGGAGAACCCCGGTTCTGACACAGAAAAGCTATATCGGAATCCTCCTGCCTCTCAACTTTATGGCATACGTGGGCACTCCTCTCATTATGTTGGGAAGCTCACTTTCCTGTCAGTCAACGTCGGATAACTTGGACTTCATCAGTCCCTCAAAAGCCCCAGTTTGAATGGATAACTTTTGGCAGGAAACATGCCCCTAAATTGGAGGGGTTGAAAAAGCAGATAAATTCCAGTTTTATAAAGGTGTGGCTGTGAGAGCCAAATCATGAGATGAAAAGATGCTTAACAGGAAACGTCAGTTATTGCCCTTGGGACCAGGCACAAAAGGAAGAACAGAGAACCTGCTATTGAATACAGAGGGCCACGTTTGCTGTTGGCAACGTTCTGCTGGGGCAGCTGTATTAATGGAGAAGAGAACAGGACCCTGTTACAGAAGTGAGCCGCAGGGGTGAATACTTCTGTCAGCCGTGTTCTGATGTTTCCCAGTGTTCAAAGCTGATAAAAAGGCCCTGGCTGCATCACCCCCTCTTTCGGTAACTGGTCAGATCCGTGAGACTTTGCCTGGTGTCTTAGAGGATTTGCTTTTGCAAATCCCCTTTTGTGTGGGGACTGAGGTGGCATAAGCCTTTGTACAGTGTAAGTGGAGCAATGGAGCTCTCTGACATTCATACCTGCTGTTACTTACTGTGCACTGACCTTTACCTTGTAAGAGACCTCACTAAACCCCCCTGCAGATCTATATCATCGCATACTGAGGAAGTTCCATTGTATAGAACCAGAGAGCTGAAGGGATTTTTAAAGTTAGAGCCTGCATGTTTGGCTCATAATGGTCCATTTAAAAGCAAAGAACTGCAGAACAGTATAAGCTCAGAATCAACCCTAGGACTTCAATGGGGACAGATGTGCGAGAAGCACCAAAGCTGATGGATACATGTCAGCAAAAACACTCCTGTCTGTAGCTGTCAGGAGTAAGCCATCTGAGACTGAAGTTCAATGGCATGCAAAAGAAAGCCCTTATGAAGCTATAGAGAATGCTGTGCTCTCCTGACGGAGCAGAATGAATTGGGACAGAGATGTATTTATATCACTTACTATTTTATTTAGTGCACATACATATTTTAGCAAACCCCTTATTAGCTTCCAGAGCATGTATCTGTCAGGCTTGGATTTATGCCTGTAAGCAGCACTCCTGCTAGCCCCTGTGCTTCCTGTATAGCAAAAGGAGAGAGTTGCTGCCTTAGCCTTCAGGCAAAGACATCCCTTCAGGCATGTCTTCCCTTTCTGCTCCTTTACTAATTCACTTCTGTTAAGTGCAGGGGTGTACTGCGAGCTGTGAAACCACACCTAAACCCAGTCTAGACCTGTAGCCTGCCAGGCAGCTTCTCTTCACTGACCTTTTCCCCCTGCAACTCAGGGGTGAGGGATTTGGAAGTCTGGGATGCTTGTGGCTGTTGAGGGTAAAGTATCATTGTCCCCTATAAAAGCCAGTTGCATCCTCACCATGGCTTCCCACAAATGAAGGGCCCTGCAATACAAGCTGTGCTTTTTGGAGTTAAATGCATGCACACCGCTGCTTGCAACTGGTTTTGAAAGAGCCTTCTCATTGTAAGCAGAGTTGTTTGAAACCAAACAGAAATCCGTAATGGACAGTAAACTTTACTCTTACCTTTCTGCATTATGATGTGAAAGTTTTGTGTGGTTTGAGGAAAAGCTGTTGTCTCTGTCACCAAGTATAAAAGGGTCATCAAAACAAAATGCCATGAGAAATATACTGCTCTACCAGCATCCCTTTGCAGATAGGATGTTTCTGGGTGAAGCTGTATAATGGCAGTACTTCCATTTATCCTTTGTGGGGTGAGAACAAGCTTGTAGACTTGGAGTGAAGGGAAGCCAGACTTGAATTGTCTTGTTGCTGTTCTCGACCAGGAAATTCATCTGTATCTTTCATCTCTCTTTCTTTAATAAACATACCAACTCTACTGGCTGCGTGTGGGTGCTTGGTCTGCCAGCTAAAGGCCAGGCATGCAGAGGGTAACTCTGCTCTAGGAACTCTCTGGCAGTAAGATTACATGTAGGAAGAAGCTTTTCCTATCTTTAGTTTGCATTTCTTTTTCAGAGTTCACCCTTGATGCCTCTTACTGGCCCTTACTGCTGCTTTGCTGGGGCACAGGAAGAGCCAGCACATAGACATGAGCAGCTCCATGGACTCCATCCAAAGCGTTAAAACAGAGCTGTCAAATGCACCCTGCCTGTGCTGGCAGCCTCCATGGCTGCTGCTCCATCTGGGACTGGGATATCCCAACCTTTTAGTTTCTTCTCCCTCCATTTGCATAGATCCAGTAACCCTGTTTCACCTCACACATTGTTTTCTATTATGTTTTTTCTGCTGGGCTAATTTCATCTAGAAAAGTGTCTCTCTGTGTGTCCTTGTAACCATGTCTCCATAGCACAGAAAAGCATGCCATGGGATTGAGTTCTGTCTCAAAGATATCCTTTCTTGATGATGATAACATCAGTCTGCACATCTCCCTGTAAATGTGAAGAAGTTCCCCTTGTGGAGAGGTTGTGGATTATGGCTTTTAGCAACAAAATGGAAGGGAAATCAGAAATACTTTATGAATAGGGAAACTTGTTGAAATACACCCACGATATGTTAATAACTGATGCTATGGTATGTCATCATGTGTTGATCCCGATCCTGTTAAGTAAGAGACACTAGGTCAGGGTACCTTGGGAATACAGGATCATTCTTTTCTTTCCTGTTCCACTCCTGCTTGCTCAGGACTGGAAGAAAGGGAGGGGAGAACAGAGAGGGACAGAATCCCAGATAGTTGCATGAACTGTGGAGAATAAAAGTCCAGTGTGTCTGGCACAAACAGAATTTCCCAGAATCAGATGGTAAAAGGATAAATGAGTGTGAATTGGCAGCATACCTACATTAACCCCAGACCCATGGAAACATGGGAAGAGAAAGGAGAAGCATCACTGTGTACCACTTTGAAGTGACCACAGGGAATCTCTTCATTTGCTGGATGATTTCCCAAATCCAGTCTTTGGGAGCCTTGCATGTAAATGAGCACTGCTGATCTAGTCCATTGCCTTCTGGTGTAAAGTGCTTACCTCTCCGGAGGATGTCTTAGCACCACCAATGTATGGATGGCTCTTCCCTCACTGGTTTTCTTTCTGGGAAAGTGCAGTGAAAAAGATTATTCCCTTCAAATTATTTACATCCCTTATGATTTCAGAGGGAATAGTAAGATTGCAATTAAATTTATCCTTGTTAGCATTAAACCCCAAAGCAATCACGTCAAAACAGATCTGAACAGGAGCCCCACATGAGTATGAAAAGCAAGAAAAGAGATTGCTTCTCCATTCTTAATTCTGGCTGTTGGTTTTGGTCTCCTACGTTTCTGTGCTGACGAGCTGCACGTGTTACATAGGCAGCAGTATCCCCGCAGTCTCCGCCTGGGAAACTCCTCGATGGGCTCGGTAGGCTCTCCTCCAAGATTCCTTTTTTATCAGGAGCTCTGCTGAGTTACGGAGGCACTTCGCTCCTTGCCCAGAGCACCAGAGGTACAGTCGCGATGCCAACGGGGACACCCACGTCGCTGGGTGTTTGTGAGGTGAAGTACCTCCAAGAGCATGAGCTGGGCAGCAGCTGAGGCAATGGAGCCTCTGTGAATAACAGCAAGAAAATGAGGTCTAAAACCGCAGTGACCTGGGAGAAGCGGTGGTTTCCGCTCAGGCACGAATGACTGAGGCATGTGCTCCCATGGGGTGCATGTAGGAATCCCAGAGTCTTGGGGAACCTGCCCGACTTTTAAAGAATGAGGCCAGTGGGTGTCTTCTGGTAGACGTGAGGTTTGAATTAGAGTCTGGGGCTCTGGTAATGTGGAGCAGTGAAATGTTACTGGCAGCGTTAACTGATCTAATTCTGCAGATGCTTCTGGAAATCAAGATATGTGCTGGCTAGTAAAAGGCATACAGACCCACCTTAAATCTCTTGCAAAGGCTGCTGTTGTGAGAGGTGATGGAATCTGTCAGGTGTGGATGATGGATCCTGTGGTATTCAAGGTTAAACTGGTTATCCATTTCGGGTTAGGAGCCAATGTTGATGTCCCCGTTAACTGTTGCTGCTGGAGCTTGTGTTTCCCCCATAGCACAGCAATTTGCTAGGGCTGTCAGGGTGCTGCTTAGTCCAAAGTGCCCTCTCGGGGACCAAAGACACTTGCAGTGACGTGACCTTTTCTGTGGTCCTCAGAACATGGCCTTGTTGTCAGATGTGGGGCCTGCCATGGAGGGGTGTGTGGTGTGAGTGCAGTGGGTTCCTCTGGACTGGGTGTGTAGTGGGTGGCTATCAGCCCTCATGGCAGGGGACTGGGTGCAGCACTTGGGCACTGTGTCAGCTGCAAAGTTGTGAGTGGCTCTAAGAGCGGTGCCGTTTCTGTCTGTCCCTCCCTCTAGCCAGGGATAGCAATAGAATTAACTGAGGTTACTTTAAAACCAAATCATTTTATTTGCCTCAAAGCAGTGTCTTGAGTAAAAAAAAAGCAAATAAAGAGAGCAGATGAGAAACCAAGAAAAACAAATCAATGCATGTGAAAATCTCACTCAGCCCTAAGTGTGAATCATCCTGTCCCTTTCCAAAGGCACATATGGCCAGGGCAGCCCTGCAGTAACAAACCAGGGCAGGAATAAGATGTTTTAGCAATAAAGTGGCTCTGGGTTTTCTGCATGTGATGCAAGGGGGGCTTGCCTGAGGGGCAGTGGGGACTGATGGGGATTTGGCAATTTCTGTCCGTTTGAATCCAAAAGCTAGGGAAAGTGAACTACAGAATGGTCACAACAGGAAGACAGAGCTGAAAAATGTCAGCTGGAAATGCCTGGAAGGATCTGACCTTGTTTCCACTCCTGCAAACCTGGGCTGAGGGTCAAGTTGTGTGGGAGAAACTTTAGCTTTTAGGGAAATAAGGAGCTGCTGCCCATATGGATGGGTCAGGCTGAAAGCAGCAATCAGAAGCTGAAAGCAGCAATCTCTTCTGGGAACATCCATGGGTGAAGGCAGACTAGGAAAAAAGCATTGTTGTAAAGCTATTTCTAACAGCAGGATTTCTGTGGGAAAGCTGGCATGTTCTGTATTCCTCCATGCACCCGACCCCTCTGCCTGATTCATTTTGTTACCTATCTGGTGTTAAATGATACCTGCCAAGTCCTATATGACACTTGGATGTTCTTTAGGTATGTGACTAATGTGCAGCTCAAAGCAAACTGAATGGCTGTTACATCAGCTTCTACCTGTCTCTTACTCTGCTATCAGGAAACACATTTTATAATGGAAGAGAATTTCTCCTTTCTATAAGGAACATCCTATGATGCAGGGACAGAGTTTGAAGAATGGTTGCAGAGAAAGTTAGGTGAAAGTTTTTGCTCTTTCTGTTCATAAATGTCCTCCTTCCTGCAAATGGTTTTATTCTTAGCACTACTGACAAGCATGCAAAGGCTCCTGCTGCTATCCTAATGCTTTGGGCATTGCCTGTAAGGCCTCGGAAGGCAGCCTGGGATCTGTTTCTTGGCTGAAACTCCAGACTTGGAGCTGGGAAGGAGAGCAGGTCCTTGTAGTTAAAAATAACAGGGAAGACTGGCTTAGCCTCTTACTGAGCAATAAAACATCTTTTTCCAGGCTCCTTTGCCCACCTTTCTCTTGCTTTTTACTGCATCCTCAGTACAAGGAGATTATGGGTAATCCACTTCTAAGTCATTAGCAAATTATGAGGCATTGGCCACCTGGAACTAGTCCTGGTTTAGAAAAGGCAGAGTCTATTTCTGCCATAATCTTTCCAACATCCCTGCTCCTCTTGCAAGGACTGCTTTAGCTAGTGGAGCAATGAGTCTTTGCTAGTATTGGTAGAGGAGAGGAAGAAGAGGTGACTTTGGGTAACAGCATCCCATGTGGTGTTACCCCAAAACCCTGGTAAAGAAGGCTTGGCCTGCAAGAGTTTCTGCAGGGAGCAAGAGTTGCTCTTACAAGGGCAGTAACCCAGTTAGGGACCTTCTGGTGCTTCCAGTGTAGCAAGTTACATTTATCTTACCATTTTAACATTTTCCTTCCTTAGATCCAGAGAGCTTTAGGGTCGATAGCTGTTCATGCAAAAGACTGAGTGCCACTAGAGGTCTCAAGTTAAATATGTGTCTGAATACTAGTGTTTCATGTGACACTGACCTACATATTGTACTGAGTTTGAGTTCCACGTCCACTCATAATGCTTTTTCTAGATGCTTCTGTTTGCTCTGCCTGATCTTTTGTGATGTGTTGATCCAAAATAACGGATACCTACATATGTATATATGTATATATGTACAAGGCAGCTGCAAAAAAAACAGATTACACCACCTAAGTGACCACAGCAGGCATACAGGAAGCACTCCCAGGAGAGAAATGGCACTTCCCAGTGCATCCAGTACCATAAGGATAAGCATAAGGCACTTGCCATTTCCCAATTAGAAGAGGGTAAGTATCCTCTTTACTCTTTACCCTGAAATGAGGCTGCCAAGGGAACTGGATAGGAAATGGTGTATTTCATCAAAGTAGTACCCAAAGTAGGTTCCTGGGCTACTAGTTCCCATTCTGGCAGGGCCCATCTAGCACAGCTTCTGAGGCAGCAGCAGCAGTAGGAGCAGTTCCAGTATTCCTGTAAGGCTTATTGTGTGTGGTATCCCCAGCTCCTCACAATGCAGGCTGTCAAGGTCAGCTGTCAGGGTGAGGTGTTAGAATTTAACAGCCCAGTAAGGTCCCTCATCATCAATGAGTGAAATACATGGAGACAGCACAAGGAAAATTCGATTTGTAAACATGTTCAGCATTAATTATTTAGCATGTAGAGGCTGCTGTGCATTGGATCCCTTACAGAGCAGTGCAGTCACTCCCTGAATGGCCTCAAGACCAAGGCAATAGGAAAATAGTATACAGCTAAAAGCATGTTTTGGCTATTTGCAAGTTATATGGATAGGCAGGCCAGGCTTCTTGCTTTGTCTGGGCTCTACCTGCAGTGGTAGATGTATAGGAAGGGATTTTTGTGATATAGAGATGAAATGGAAGAAGATGTTTTGGCCCAATTTATGATGGTGAAAGTTCCTGGCCTTCTGCTGGCATATCCATATTTATGGCATATAGCAGTTAGGGCTGAAGTGCAATGACTTTATAGTTTTCTTTACAAGCAGTGCATTGATTCAGTAAAGAAACTGGATATCAGCATGTTCTGGTTCAAGTCTTATGTCTTTATAAAGTATCTTATACACTTAATGCAGCAGCACCCTCCACCCCGAAAGCTCAGAACTAAAGTATGATGTGTTCTATCCGTTTACCCATGTGAGGATATTTTGCAGTCCATCACATCTGGGTTACAGGATATTTTACATGTTACAGGTTTTAACTGGCTACTGCTATGCTGATGTATGTCTTCGAGGAGACTGTCCCAAGTTCTGATGTCCCTGTATTACCTGGGGTTTGTAGGCACCTCCTGAATTCTTCCCCCTCCCATGTTTAGTCTGTAAGTAAAGCAGCCCAATTCCTTAGAAACCTGCATGTACTTGAGCTTTGGAAGGGCTAAACCAAGGTTATTTCCTCCAGAAAAACCCTTCTTTGCTTTCTGTAGAAACAGGCTTACAAATGGTAAACCCAAACTGGGCTTGTCCGGTTCAAAATCTACCAGTTCCAATTGTGATTTGGAGGCTGTTGGGGTTCAGTTTCTGTTCATGCACTTGTTCTTACTAAAGAGAGACTTCATTTTACTGGCCCAGAACTAGCATAATCACTTTTCACTTCAGCTCACTCAGTCTCCTGCTTCAGACAAAGCCAAAACCACTAGAGGTCAGGGGAAGAATGGACATTGGGAAGAGCGGAGGTAAGAACAGAATTTAGCAGGGAATCTCTCTTTTTTTTCCATGCCTAGGAAAACTCATCGAGGTGAATTTTGATAGCCTGGATTTTTAGAGAGTCCCCTGGGGAAAGCACAGGAGTGTTCCTGGCATTTGCCATCTTTATCCAGCCCTTTGCTTTGCTGCATACTTACAGTGAGACCTTCAGCAGGTCATCTAATTGCTCTGTGCCACGGACCCCATCTGTCGTGTGAGGGCTTCTCCTGCACATTGTTTTCCTGCTTCACGTGAAGCACCATGTGGCAGGGATTGTTCCTCACTGCATGTGGGAAAGGTGGTATCCCATCCGCTGGGGCCGATTGAAACGCAAATAGCTCACCACCTCTTGTATCTCCAAGCATTGCCTTCACCCAGACATGACTAACCTGGCCTGAAGTTCAGCCGGAGGTGAAGGCGGTCTGACATACAGGGAAGACGTTTACCAGATGTTATCTTCTATTTTTCCTCTTTCCATTTCCGATGTCCGCTTGGAGGATCTTGGTTCTATGCAGAGAGCTCGGTCTGCGCTTGCCACCCTCCCACGGGCTGGAGACGGGACTGGGGACCTTGGTCCTCACCCAGCCGCGCCCGTAGGTGAGCTGAGGGTGGCAGATGGTCCCTCACCCACCGGGAGAGGGAGCTGCCTGCCCTCGGAAGGAGCAGGCACGGTGATGTGGCTCAGGGGACCGCGGCACCTGGGCCGTGCCGTGTCCCACCGCTCCTGCCGAGGCACGGTTTGTCTCCTGCAGCAGGCTGTGAACGGCTCTTGCGCTGGTGTTTTCCAAGGCTGAGATAGTTTGTTCCCACCGTTGTCTTTAGAGCCAAGCAATGGGGCTCAAACACAAGTGACTGACGCTCTGCTTGCCTGCCTGGCTGGGATGGCCGCAACAAAATCAGCGGGTACAGGATACTGCAGGGGATTAGCTGTGGGAACCCTGTCGTTGTGGGCAAGGAATGCCAGCGTACACCAGGATATGCATTTAAATCGCTGCGACTGAGCCGCTGTAACCACAGCGTTCACAATACAACTGCTCTCAGACTGAGCCTTCTTCCTCTGTTTGTTCCATCACTTTCTAGAGGAAAGGTGGGCTAATGCAGGAAGCTCCTAGCTCTGGTGCAGGTTGAGCCCAGCCGTGCAGAGCAGCGTGTGGTTACACCCAGAGAAACCTCCCCAGGCTGAGCAAACTGCATCTTTGGCTCAGGTACAGTGCACGTTAGGGGCTGTGAAATGGAAGGCGAGCAAGTATCAGAGGGGATTTTGAGGTGGGTCATGTGTGCTGAGGATTTGGGATTCCTAATGCACCTGATCGCTCACACTGCTCTGCAAGAAACAAGAGTATTTCCTTGTTCCCACAAGGTCGGTTGATTACAGTACTCAAAGGCTTCTTCCCCCATTTCCCCCTGCTCTGTGGTAACAGGACTGTGACCTGTCCCCTGGGGCTGGAGGAAAATACTTCACATATTTGTCCTCATCACTGCTCCTTTGCTGTAACTGGGCCCTGGTGAGAGCTTATGGCAACAATGAGCTCCTTCCTAACTGCCTAGGACAGCACCTGTGAGTAGTATCTTCTGGGTTAGTGTGTAAGGGAAGGGCTCTGGCTGTTGTAGTACCAATGGTAAGCATGCTCTGAAAGACACGGTTGCTGCTCAGAGGAGTATTAGGCATGTGCGAATGATTGCACCCACAGCTTCAGTGTTAATGTTGCTCATTCTCCATCTGCTCCAAGGAAGATCTAGGAAAGCTGCCAGGAAGATGATTATAGTAGTAAATAATGTTTCTATTGAACCTTCCATCAGAGACTTGCAAAGTGGTTTGTAAGCCCTGCTGAAGTCCCGTGCCACTATGGAATGGGAGCACATCCTTGTGTGCATACATGTGAGAAGGCTTAACCCTGGGCAGCGCTGACCTGGTGGAGTCTCTATTTCCAGGCCTGCAGTATGAATTCATAAGGGAAGAGCATAGACAACTAGATGGATGCCTCAACGAGGCAATGCCAAGACACTGGCAGTGCTACCAGATCGCTCAGTGAGGTAAAAATCCCCCAGTGACAGAAACGTTGGCGTTCCTGGGCTTGTTGTACTTCAGAGGCCCACTGGGTGGGATGCTGCATCTTCCTGCACGTTCCACGGTGGTGGCACTCCTCCCTTCGGACCCCGGAGTAGCTGCCACCCTTAATATCCTGAGAGGTTACTGCTTCATCAAAAGCTTTGTGAGACTCTTCTGCAGTTTCTCTTATCAAACACCTTATATTAAAATACTCTAACTAGAACTCCTGGCTGCTTCTCTACTCCTGTATGTAAATCTGCAGCTGTGTAATGTTTTGTCCTTGCAACAACTATGTCTCACAGTGCTTTGTGACAAGAGCTTCCCCACAGAGCAGCCTGTGCAATCCTAGTGCCACAAGCAGCACATGGCACCCAAAGGTAAAGGATTTGGGGCCGCTTTGCTATGCAGACCCTGCCTCCCCCCTCGCATAGAAATAACCATTTTGAAAAGGAACCAGCAAAGTAGAAGTAAAGATGTGGATGTGAAAGGTCTGGACTAAAACTGTGTTGTACCTGAAGGTAGAAGCGTGGGCTGGTGGCTGTGCCCTGCAAGCAGCACGTGGGTATTGTGCTTCATCCCAGCTCATGCAGCAGGTGGGACAGAGCGTGTGGGGAGCTGGGTCGGAGGGAATTCCCTTCTCTTCTAGACACGAGCAAGGGGAGACTGACAGAGGCTTGTCTGGAGGCTGTCACTGAACCTGTCAGGTGCTGGCTGCTGTATTTGACAGCCTTGTGATAGGTCTTGCAGTGCAATGAGCTCTAGTTGCTCCTTGAGGGCTGGCTCTCCTTCTCCCATTTTGTGCTGTTCACACTCCTGCTTTTAGGATTGTTTCAATAAGTAGGCTCATAGCTGGTGCTAAGTATATCTGTTTGTTTGAGACCTGACACATGATGGGTACACTCCTTCCCATTGTGGAAGACTAGACCTGGAGCTCTTTGCCACTATTAAAGACTAGAAGGATGAGCCAGGCCCTTTCTGATGCGATCCTTTCTTTCCACATATCCAAAGCTAGATAGTGATCCTGGAACTTGTCCTCTAGCCTTGCATTTCCTCTGTAGGCATGTAAAATACCACTGGGATGGCTCCACAGCCATTATCGCTGGTTGGTGGTGACAGCTTTCCTACTCACTCATCAGAGCTTAGCAGAGAGTAACTCGCTGCTCACCGAGAGTCTTACTCGGACTGTCTGCATGTTTGGGTATCTCTACAACACTTCAAAAATGATTCCAGATATTGAGTTCCCCTTGGAAATGCTCCTGGATAAGGTAAAGACAGTGAGCATGAAGAGGTTGCACAGGTATAACCTATGGGTATTTGTGTGGGCCTTTCTTTTTAACGTGGGCTGTGAGCAAGTGAGCTGTCTGTGGGTTTCTCTGGGCAAAGCATGCACTCACTTGGCTAGCCTCATTTTTTTACCATCTTTCCACCTAAGTGGTATTTCTTTCTTATCTCTTCAAGGGGGCTTTACTTTTACTTGGTAACTGCAGAACGGAGGAAGAAAGGAAGCGGCTTGTCCAGGGGCAGCAATGGGGAGGGTCAGAACTGCCTCCATTTATCTGGTGAAACTTTTCCTGAGGCTGTGCCAAACCCACATCTCCAAGCTGCTTAGATGGAGCAGGGCATTCTTATGGCCTGGAGTCAGCTTGGGGTTTGCCTCCTATGAAACTAGTTTTTCTCACCCTCTTGGTGATAACTGACAAAAGCAAATCAGCTCCTGCCTGTGAGATCCAAACAAGCTATAAATCAACTCCCATGTTTGTGTGGGAGAAGGATGTCTTCAAGTGCTAGGAAGGAAAGCTGCCTTTTAAGAAGTCAGTTACTTAATGATGTTGTTTTTATGGCACACTTCTCCATGGGGTGGAGGAGGAGAAGGGCAGGTCTATTCCCACGTTGTGGCTGCTCAGGTGTGAGAAAGTTCATTATATTTTACCACCCATTCCTCAGGGACTTCACCAAAAATCAAGGAGAACCCAGATGCTAAAAAATATTTCTATGGAATAGAAATATTTATCTGGACAAGAAAACCCACAGCACCTTCATGTGGTATCAAGGGCCAGCTCCACAAAAGCACTGTGGCTTACGTGTTGTGAAGGACTTCACGGTTCACCAGGTTGTGGTTTCTTTAGCGAGAAAGATCTGGCCGCGTTTTTCAACAGTAATATTTCCAAGGCCTTAGTTTTGCTTCTATAAGCGAAAGCTGAAGATTCAGATTCACTGAGCCTATTTTTCATAATGGTAGAAAACGTTTTGTGGGTGGGATCAACAGCGATAACAAAACAAGCTTTCGCAGCGCTAATTTTCTAGCTGCTGTTTGGCTGTGGCGCAAATCTAATGCTCCTGCAAGCACAACTGATGGTAGGCGCAGTGTTATTTGTGCTTTCTAGCGCAAAAGGTTGACTCTATGGTGTGATTTCGAACTTCTCCATCTTCCTTGCACCCAGATGTTGGCTGCGTTACTTCTCTGGAACGCATCTTCATTACCCAGAAAATTCCCAGCGTGACTCCCCTGTCTTGTGCTCATGACAAGATGCGCTGTAAGGAACCAGGAGGGGCCAGCATGGATAAAAGGTTTCATAGGGTGGTGCTAGAAGGTTTCCCTCTTTTATTAGAATCGTATCTGCATACAATCTTTGTAGTGTTATGAAAGAGCTGTATATTACTGGGATCTAGCATATGAAAACAAACCCCTCAGATAATAGACTGAAGAACAAATGCTATTAAAGGTAAGGCCAGATAGTCCTGGATATAATATCTAATAGATTTTTCTCATCAAAATGTGCCTGAATCAACAAGAGATGATGTGACTTCAATATGATTCTTGCAGGTGTTGAGGATAAGATAAGGAAGCTACTGAAAAACATTATCCTTACTTGGGTGATGGTAAATTGATTCTATTTAAATGAAATGAAAGGATAAACAACAGTAGGTTTGCGATTCAGATTTTCCCTTTCAAAGGGACAGCTGATTAGGGAAACAAATATAGCTGAATATGGAAAAGATTTGGAATTTCTTTGCCAGCTGTTGTACAAATACTACCAGGATCTCTCCTGAATACAGGACTCTCTCCTCTGGCATACTGAAAGAACTGCAATACAGCAGCAGAAAGTTCTGCCCTTTGAGAACAGAGTAGAGAAGAGGAGGCAAATCCAGGCACCATTGAAAGGAGGGTTGTGAGTAAGGATGTTCTTAACGATACATGTGATCTTGGTCAATATTCCTGCTGGTTACATTTATTGACAATTTAAAAATGTAATGGAATTGAAATGGATAAAATTCAGCAAGATAAAATGCATGGCTGTTAACCTACAGATCAACAAGCAAAACAACATGTAGGTGCAAGCAGGTGAGGGAGAAGAGTGAACATCAGGGCCAGTCAAAGGATGGATCTGACCTGTCAGATGAGGTAAATAACATTGCAGTTCTAGTAATCAGGGAAGGATAAAGGTATTGATGCATTGGACAAAGTAGGAATGAAATCTTACCTAGAGTTCTGCATCAGGTTCTCAGCTGTGAAACGAGTGCAGAAAAATGTTATTCATTTCCCAGTCATCCTAGGAAACTGTTTTGTGAGAAGGAAAGAGCCTACCCTGTGAGGGGCAGGATTGTTATCTATAAATACACTCCAGGAATGAATGGGAAGAGAAACGTACTTATACCAAAAGATAATGTTAGTCAAAGAGCAAAAGGGTATGACTGGGCCAGAAACAAACTTAGTCTGGAAACAAGATAGAGGTTTCTAATCCTCAGAACAGGGAGGCTTTAAAAGGGTCTCCAAACTGAAGCTGTGGGGAGAAGAAACTTATTTTAGAACGTGGAAGTCTAGAAGGCCTTTGCAGCCCTATGTTTTATGCACAGGATAATGCAGGTGCAACTGAACTAGTTGCTGTTGAAAGCACAAGGTGCCATCAGGAGATAATGTTTTTCAAGGTGACTGGATACTGAACTGCTGTTTTAGGAGCAGCACTAAGGTGGAGTCTGTCCATCTCCATTGGTGTTTACCAAATGCCACTCACCTCTGGGTTTTGGGAAAACTGGGCAACTTTCTGGCAGGTACGTACTTTGCTGCAGTGCCTTCAGATCTGCCTGGGAATCGATGCTGAGCATATGTATGCTGAAAGAACATGTGCCAGCCTCTCCCTTTACATTGCCGTCCCCTTGGAGTAGAAAACCTATTTCCTGATTCTACAACCAGGCTCTAATTCAATTAAAGGAACTGCTGATAGCAGTTTGTGCAGCTTATGAATGGCAGGAAAACGTGAGTTCCAGTTGCATTCAACCAGATCCTCTACTGCAAGACACAGACCTCACTTGCAAAGGTTTTCTTGTTAATGTTCTTTATGGTGATACTGGTGAACATGTGGAATCCATAAAATAACACTTAGGATACATCTGTGTGAATGTTGCTGCTTGAGTCATGTTAGGAAATGGTGCAGGTTGAAGACTTCTTCCTGTTGGAATGGGTTATTCCAGTATGCAGCCCAGCTCTCCTTACAGTGAAGAAGTCTGCCAATGAATGCTCAGTGCTCTGAAAGAATGAGAGAAAAGAGACTGTCTGCAACCAAAGTTTTATAGTAAACTGGAATGTAGCAAGAATTGAGCTGTGGAGCCTTCATTACCTTTGCTGTGTCTGGGATTTGGTGCTTTGGAGGAAAGTAGGACTCTTGCAGACAGCCCTGAACAGCAGGACAGTGACAGTTTCCAGCGCTACACATGTAGACATAATATTACCGTCTTCCTTTTGCCTTGGCTTGCATGGTTATGTGACTGGATGTAAGTAATGCTGCACATGGGTCTTTCTGCAGGTTGCATTTCAGGATGAAGTAGTAGTTACGAGCAGTAGTTGTCCTGGTATATGTATCTTGGAAGAATGAGCTGCTAGGAAGAGTTGGAAACTGTAATTCCAAGAAGTTTTTTGTATTCTTCAGAGTTAAGCACTTAAGCAATTCCCTCTGGCTTTGTTCTGACTTTGTAATTCTCTGTTACTTAGTAAAGCTTTATAAAACTTGCCCTCTTGCCATGTATCAGTAGTGGTTCGTTATGTTTTGCAGCAATGAGCATAGAAATAGAGAAGTGATAAGAACAGTTGTCATTCAGGCTCTTCAGTAGCACCAACTGCCACTGCAGTTAAAGCCTCTTTTTACTCTGCTTTGCACTTGCTCAGAAAGAAAATATCATCTGAAATTTGAAGACATTGAAAGAAAATATCATGCCCTAAATTTTATTCTTATTTATATATAAATGTGTATGTATATGCAGATATACATCTATATGCATATGTGTGTATACATTTGAGTTTGACTATATTTAAAAACAGATTATCGGAGCAGATGGGCGCTTCCCTGGCTGTTTAATCCGATAGCCTGGATGTTATAGCTATAGACATCTCTAAATCACTTCTTGCTTTTGAACTACAAAGGTTTTAGAAAAAGAACTAATTTTGACTTGAATAATTTTTGGTAAAGCAGAACTGCTACAATAGCTGGTGAATTATTAATTATTAATAAACATGCCTCTTGTATCTCCGTAGCTTCCCACTCTTGCTGTAATGGGCTTCACAGTGTTGTCACACAGGTGACTCTAAGAATTGGTTTTCCTATGTCTGTGTGCAAAAACCTGCAAATCAGCCCTCGGCCTAAAGATCTGAACTCATTTGTGCTTCTTGAATCTGTTGTTATAAACCATCATTTCCAGGCCCTTCATCTTTCTTGCAGCTGTTTCCTGCATGCTCTTCTATTTATCAACAGCCTTCTTGAGTGGTAGCCAACAAAACTGTACTTGCTGCATCAGAAGGAGACATGACACAAGTGTGAGGTGATATCACTTGCTTCCTCTCCCAGGTTCCTGCAGTGTTCACAGCCCTCCTCCCTACAGCAGTGCCCTGGGAACTCCTGTTCATTGCCTTTTCACCAGCCGCCTTTCCAAAGTGACTGCTGTCCAAAGATCCTTTGTCCTGTAAGACCTATGCTCTGTGTTCCTACATGTGAAAACATATTATTCCAACTTGTTAAACTGACATTATTCCAAGCAGTAAGCTCTGCTGTCCTTACTAAGAGCTATAGCACTGGAACAAGGGTTGCTCTCTTCCTCGTCACTACCAATGCATTACAACAAACAGAGTTCAAGTTCCTGGGGGACTCCTTTGGAAATATGCTTAGTAATATATCCCTACCTGTAATTACATTTTGTGACTTGTTATATAGCCAGGTTGAATACACTTAATGTGGCATGGCGAGTCTAAAATGTTATGGGTCCCTAATGAACATGTCACACAGTACCAAGTTCAGTGTTGTGCAGAAGTCCAGTGACATTGCTGCCTTTCAGCAGGCAAGCAAAGTTTTCATACCATTAAAATAAAAATCAAATTAATTTGGCAAGTTCTACCTTTTAATAAAATCGTGTTCATTGGTACAAATTACATGATCCCTCTGTTTCTCTATTAATCGAGTCCCATGTCAGCCCTCACATTATTTTACCAGGACTGCTGCCAGGCTGGCAGACCTATATTGATGTTTATCAAATATTGGCACAACATGAGCATCCTTCCAGGCTCCTGGAAGTTCTCCCTGTTAACAGTTAGCAGCAGACCAGAGTGCCCTCATCCTGCTCTTTTGAGGTTCTCTGGAGGTCTGACTTCAGCTACTAAAGCATAGACACTTCTCAGACTGCAGCATAGCCTGTTGTTGACAGCTCTCCCCATTTATCTAATGCTGAGGTGCTATACTGTCAACACTACTCTTCTGTTACAATAGACTTGAAAATGAAACTATTTCTTACAGAATATACCATATCCTTTTGCTTCATATCAACGTTTTATTTCTAGACTCCAATTTATGAAACCTTGCCCTTTTTATGGCACTAGTATGTTCCTCATAGCCTCTTTCTCAGTAAATGGGAGGCTGCCCAGATTGTTATCATTCTCTAACTTTCCTCTTGACTAATTGCATGCATGACTATTCCAGCTTTGTGAAAGAGTCCCTGTTAAAACACCAGCCACTAGACACTGGTCAGGTAACTCACTGGCTGTTATCTGTTTGCAGACAGGAAGATGACCCAGGTGAAAGCAGAATCACAACAAACACTTGTTTTGGGATTAGTTCCTCTGATTAGGATGCAACCTTGCTTGAAATAAGGAATAGTAGTTGTTAATAATTTAGAGTTGCAGTTAACTTTGTAACTGGCAGCACGTGTCCCTTTACTCTCCATTTATCTCACTGGTTATTTTCCCTCTCTCCCTAAGCTCTCCATCCCATAAAAGATATACTGAAGTTCAAAGTTACCTCTCCACTCTTCCATGCTACTTTTACCTAGGCGGAGGACTGAGATCCTCCTTCTTCCCCTTTCTGACATGTATAATTTGGATCTTCTTCAAACTGCTCTTCAGTTCCCTGATCTTGACTATATTAAACTGTGATCCCTTCAAAGGATCTCTCTAGTACCTATAACCACCATTATTGAGCTCAGCTTTTCTAATTCTTGAGCAGTTCTTTGGCTTTGAAGAATGACTTTGCTTTTTTTTTTTGATGTTAATGGTATAGGATTTGCTGTGATACAAAGAGCTTTTAAATGTCCTTGGTCTCGACAAGCTAGGCAGGGAAATCCGCTAGTAAGGCAACCCCTGCATGTTCTGCTTGATCTCAAGTGGACCAGTCACCAGCGTGAGCTTTGGAGCTTGAAACTGTTGAACTGCTAAGAATAATAGCTGGTTCCTTCCATCCTAGATTTCAAATCCCGTCCCATATAATTTTAGGCAATCATTCAGTCCAAGAAGTTAGTCCAGATGAGTGCATCCCAATATCCTATTATAAACCAAACGGTTTCACTGCAAGTGCTGAAAAGGCAGGAAAATTACTAAGCGTGAAATAAAATAAACCCTCTTCCGAAAGCACAGGTTGGCCATTCAGGTGCTGAGGCTGTAGATGGTTTTTGCTTCAAGTAACCCTGATGTAGTAACATAAATTGCATAAGGTTAGGAGACTGGGATTGTAATTCTGGGGACAGTGGACGCTCATCTGCTACTTTGAAGCTGGAATTTTCAAAGTTGCTCAAGGAAATCTGGTCTTGAAATGGAATGAGTTAAGTCAGCTTGACTGAGCAAATCCTGCAGTTAGAGCTACAGTTTCAGCCTCTTCCATTTTATGTGACCTCATCTTTTATCTGTCCTCATGTGGGCAAAACTGAACAGTGCAACTGTTTCTGTTAGTGTTGTTTTTGTAAGGATCCCCTTCTCATGGCTTGGGCCCTTTTGTAAGATGCCAGGAAGCTGTTTATAAATTGGGAACTTCTGGATCTGTCCTTATTGTTTTGGGATTCCTCTGCTCCCACATGGACCTGGCAGTCCCTTCTTAAAATGCTGGGGTAGTGCAAGAATGCTATTTCTGTAACTACCCATTCCACACTGTATTCTTAAATGCTAGTTAATCAGACCTCAAGTATTTGGCTGTTCTGAGAAGTGGGATGCTGACAGCAAACATGCATGTTATCATCTGCAGATCTGACTCCTCCAGTGGGCGGAGGCAGTGGTTCAGGCTCAACATCCTTCATTCAAACACTTGCCAAAAATGTTGCATACTTGTAATTGTAGTCCCCACTGGGAGCTGAGGTGAGACCACAAACTCCGTTTATTTGGAGCATTGAGACTCCTCTAAGTATAATGAAGGTCAGGGCTTTGGGAGATGGATCATTACATTCAACAGTCCTCAACATCAAAGGCCATTCACTAAGAAGTTGCGAGGACAGCAGTGGTAGCTCTGCTGTACCAGCTGCCTCTGGCTGCTGAGGCACTCTGCTGTGCTTGTAGCCTTTTGGTTTGGGGTTTGTGTGCGTGTTTTCTTGCTGGCTGTGGGGAGGGGAGGGTATTTTGGGGGTTGTTTGGAGGTTTTGGGGTGCTTGTTGCTGCTTCTTTTTTAGTTTTGGTTGGTATGCGAAGATAAACACCAGGCAGGCTGGAGTGTTCTACAAGTGTCATAACTGAGAAAGTCACAAACTATTCAGGCACTTATAGGATTGTAGGGGAGGATGAGAGCAGCTGCTCATATTGTTGCAAAAGCTGTTTTCACAGAAATACAGCTTCTTCTGCATCCAATTTATGATTTCAAACACTACAGCATGACAGTCAGAAAAGAACTTGGCCTCGGCATGCCAGCTTCTGTTCATAGAGCTTTCCTTTGATTCACTGCCTCTTCCTCCATCACAGGTCTGTTGAATTCAAGGAATTAAGACACCACTTTCAACACTGAGATTAAGCCTAATTTGACTTCTGAGAGATTTTAAAACTTCTATGTCTACAGCATCTCCCATAAGAAACCCCTGAGCTGGATGAGCTGTGTAGTATCAATTGTTAGTAACAGGTTAATTCAGCTAAGAAGCTTCTGAAGAAGAAAGAAGCTTGAGATAGAGCAGGTATAATGGGAATGTAGGTGTGTAACTGTGGCATTGCTCCGCAGAGCTGTTGTCCTTTTGAAGCCCAAGGATGGGCAGGGTTAGAGAGTGCTGTCATTGTCCTGTGTTTGGCTCTTGCAGCCTTGATGACCACCTGACAACATGACCTTTCATAAAATTTGATCAGGTTAAGACATATCTGGAGAACCTAAAATCTGGCGTTTGTGATCCTGTAGTATGGTGTCCTGTGGAGCTTGGTTTTCCTTAAGAGAGTGTGTGTCCCTGTGTTTGGGTCCTGATTTTGAACCAGATGGAGTGGTTGAGGCCACTTGGACAAGCCAGTGATGGCGTATGGGCTGAGGTGCCCATACCTGATGTGCCCAAGGCTATATTACTTCTCTGTGCTAAGGTTGTTGATTCTCTTATCCTTAGCTAATACCTGTTAGCTGGAACCTACAGATGGCCAGAGCTCATTCTGGAACAGAGAAAACATGCATAACCAGAAGCAGAAGGATGAGCTAAGTAACTTCAGACCTGCTTTTAATAGTATCTACACACCTTTTGGTAGTGTTCCAAGTGTGAGGGGGCTTCCTAGCTTTTAGACAGTACACAGTATCACTAGTACCTAGAAAGGTGCTCTCCATCTTCATCACCAGGGCTTTGAGAACACTGCAGTTCTGCAATCACCATTTCAAGATTAGGTTGGTGTTTTGCCCTTTCCTAGGGGCTATACTCCAGTCAATCTAGAGACTGAAGTGGGTGCATAAAACGTTGTGTGCTTGGTAAGTGGAGTAAGAACTCTTCTGTTCAGGGCAGGGACTTTAACCCCTCTAGCCTGACCTCCTGTATCATCCCATTACAGCCAGGTCTCTTATGGAGTGCACTAGCTCTTGTTTGAGTTCAATAATGCGCTTCCTAGAAAGGCAATCAGCTTGGATGCAAGGATGTAAAGGGATAGAGAACACATCCCTTCTTTAGCATTTTGATCTAGAGGATAATCACCCTGTAGCAAATGTGAACCAGATGATTCATTCTAATTCCAGCTCTCAGACATTGTTCTGGTTCTTGCTGCGCCTTTTCCCACTTGATTAGAGCTTAAAGAACTGTCGTTTTTCTCCCCATGATAGAACTTGCACGCTGTAATAAAACTGCCTCCCAACAACCTGTAACAGCAAAATCCAGCAATGTCTCTAAGCTAGAATCTGTTCCTTTTAAGAGCTAGTAACCAGTGATTTTAGCAGTTCAGTCATATGAATCATCCTGTCAGTAAAGGCAATTCCATCAAATTTTTTCCAGTTCCCTCTGTTTTTCCTTTACATAAATCTCATGACATGGATTCTGCTCTGCTTGTCTGCAAGTGAAGGTGTTAGGGTTGGCTGTAAGACCATGTAACTAACTGCCTAACCAACGCCTCTTTGTGCTGTGCCTGTAGATGTCTCTGAGCTCCAGCTCCTCTCTGTTAGAAGGAGGTTCTTGCAAGCCCCTTCAGCTTGGTCCTGCATTGCTCTGTGTTTGATGGCCATCAGAAGCCTGCCTGAAATTTGGAGCATATATGTTGACTTTTAATAGTAAATTGGTATTTGGGCTGGTTTCTCTTTTTCTGGGCATTTTCTGGATCTAGGGGATTTAAAGATGTTACTCCCCTGCTTTTTTAGGCAGTTATTTTAATGTGCTGTAAGCCACCTTGACTTCAGCATCAGCTGTGTTTGTGTGCTTGGTATTGGTTACAAATGAAATGAAATAAACGAAATTAAACTTCAGTTTCTTATGAAAATTGTACTTTCCTAATTGCTTTCAGGGGAACCATTTGATCCATAAAACTAAGGTCCTTAATTTTCTCTTACCTTATAATCTCATTAACATCTGAATGCTGTGCGCAAAGCCCAGGGGTAGCCCAAGCAGTGAAATAAAGAAGGTCAAATAGACTTTGGAGCAGACCATAGAAATCTGAGGGCTTCTGGATAGTTTGTCTGGTGTCTGTGTAACTCCTTGAACCTGTAGCTGTGTATAGTGCCTGACAGGTCTAAACTAAAGAATGTACCAGTTTTGCCCCCACTCCTGGGCAAGTTTTGTGGTCTTTGTGAAGTCATTTCACCCTTCCTTCATTTCCTCCTCCTTCCTTTCAATTCTATTCTTGTTTTGTTTTTCTTTTCCTTTTGGGCTATATAATATTCTGAGTGAGCACTGTCATTTGAGCACATTACATACCCCACTTGAATTCTGAGATCAGTGGCAATGTGAAGAAGTTTTGTTAGTATAACCTTTACCATACAGTCAGTCGCAGCTGAACTGCAGATGCTGGTATGGAGAAAAAAGTTGTCCCCTGGACTTCAACAAGTCAAACAGAACATTATCCTATGTTAATCCAGATACCTTTCTATTACTGAAACTAGCTCTAGAACATGAGTGCAGACCTATTGTCAACATAAAAACATCACCACTATTTGGGAGTGTCGTGTGTCATTAGAAATTGTGTTTGCTCCTTTCCTCAGCATTGTGCTGCTCCAGGAGCACCGAATCTTGCGCTGACACACCAGGAAGTGCCCCTTTCTCTGCAGCATCCCGGGGGTTCCTTCTGCAGTGTATCACCAGATTCCTGCATATCCCGGCTCTGGTGTCACCGGGTGGGAGCTGTGTGGGAAGGGTGTGCCAAAGGCAGGTATGCTGAGAGCACACAGACCGCATTGTGCTGTGGGCAGCTCTGGCTTCCCTGGAGGTAGGTGACAGGGGTTTTGTTTAATTGCATGTCCCGGAGACAAAGGCTTTAATAATGATTCAGTTTCGATCAACAAACAGAGAAATGTGAAATCGTAACCCCCTGCTCTTGGACAAGTGCATGTTAGCTCTCTAGCAGACATCTTATTTCTGGTTTTAGTTAGCTTTTGTAGTTTTACTACAGGTACGACAGGCTGGAGCCACTCTGGTTTTGAACCACTTTTATCTCTTTGAAGACTCGTCCTTTTGAAATGAAATTTCTCCTGGCCTTTCTTAGCTCAAAGGTGTAACTTTATAAGGGAGTGGGATGAAACTCTTTTCGGGGGGGGGGGGGGGGGGAACTTTGGAGCAATTTTACTCTCTTTGAAGATGCACGTTGCTCCTGAAGCTACTTTTGTGCAGCAGGGAAAAACCGTCTGGGGCCGAGCAGGCAGCCGCGCTGTTGGCAGCGCAGTGTGTCCTTCCCCTCCACCACGCCATCGCCATTCCCTGGGCAGCATCTGTGACCAGAGCCAGTTCTGACGATAGGCAAAATTGGGTTGATTTGTTCACAGAACCAGATCTGCGGGCGGGCTTGTGTGTGGACGGGGTGGAGCTGGCTGCTTGAGACCAGGCAGCGTTGGCTGTGCAGCTACCCACGCCGCTCTGCTACCGCTGTGTGCCACCCACCGCCGGCGCGCGGCGCTGCAGAAGAGGGAAGCAGAAAGGGAGCTGATGGCTCGGCCCCACACGCCGGAGGGGCCGAGCGGGTGCGACCCGAGCCGCCGCGCAGAGGTGATCCCCTCCCGCCTCGGGCGCCATCGGGGCGGAGCGCGCTCGGGCGCTGAGGCGAGGAGAGGCGGGGCGGGGCGAGCAGGCGGAGCGCTGCGCGGGTCCCGCCCCGCCCGGCAGCTGTCAGAGGCGGCGGCGGCGGCCGCGGGCTGCGGCGCTGGGAGCGCTCCGCCGGTCGCTCCGCGGTTGCCTTCCCGCAGCCCATGATGTGCCTGGAAAGCGACGGCTCCTCCGGCAGCAGCCCGGGCTGCGGCGGGCGGCTGAGAGCCGGTGACGAAGAGGAGGAGGAGGACGGCGAGCGGGGCTGCTGCGGCCGGGGCGCTGAGGGCGAGGTGCAGACCCTGTCGGGCAGGATGAACCCGCCGGCTACCGGCAAGCACCCCGAGCGTGCGGCCGCCCTCCACAAAGCGCCGAGTCTCGGCCGGGCCCGGGTGGCGGCCGCCGGCATCCTCAGCGTGGGCAACGTGCTCAACTACCTGGACCGGTACACGGTGGCAGGTGAGGGCAGCGCTCGGCGGGGCGTCCCGACCCGTGAGGGGGTGCGGGCCCCGCGACGGCGGGAGCCATCCCCCCGCCTCAGGGACAGTCTGTGTCCGGGCGCGGAGCCGCCGCCGCCGCCGGAGTGCGGGGGGCACAGCGGGCTGGATGGGCTCCGCTTGGAGCGAGTCGTAGGGACGCGGTGTGGCCGGCTGCGGCCGGTGCCCATTGTGCAGACCCTCCGGTATTGTTCTCCAGTTTGTGTGAATTTTATGTAAAATCAAAGGAGGTGGCCTTTGTTTGTCAGGGCTCGATGGCGGAGTTAAGTGTTCGGTGGGCTCCTCGGAAAGGAGTGATGCTGGCAGGCGCAGACGTTACTTTATGTGATTTTCTGGGTGATGGAGAAACGCTCCTGATCTCATTGACTGGTGTAAACGCTGTGGGTGACAGGTGCAGCCGTTGTCTCTGACTAGTCTGCAGTGAAACGGGGGGGATGCGATCGCTTGTGTTTCCATGGGTGAAAATCCCACTGAAGCAAACCACCTCTGCTTTGTGTCTGCTGAGTCCCTCCAGGCTGTCCTTCAGCGCTTGGCCAAGGAGGGTCCCTTCTCTGCAGAACTCCCGAGCTGCCCGGGAGTTTCTGCAGGGATGCAGGAGGCAGCTGCATTGCACTTCACAAGGCGCCTCTTTTCTTGAGGTAAACGCTTTAAAGCCCTGCGCTCCTTGACCAATATGTTTTCTCAGCTGTACCGTGTGAAAGGCACTATATGCCTGTGTGATTACTACTAGTAAGAAGCTTGACTCTGAAAGAAATGTGTGTTAGGACGTTTACTGTACAGTCCCTAGAGGGGACTCCTGATATATTCTTGTCAGGCAATAACAGGAGGGAAGATGATGATTACTGAACTTTTGCTAATTAGAAATGAAGTAGGCTTGTTGGTATTCATCTGCCTCATGTAATTATAATATAATACATATTCTGTGTTTGGCAATACTGATAATTTTATCTTCAGAGCTTATAAAGAGGGTTTGTGCATGTATAAATTTTGCTCTATGCATATACATATTTTAATCACTAGGAATCAACGTGGTGTTAAACAAATCAGATATTTGCTTATACTACATTGAAATAATATATGTTTGTAGGGCAGTAATAGAGTGCAAAGGACATAAATCACTGACATACACTGTTGTCAGAGTAAGTTGGCCAGGTTGGCTTTGTTTTGTCTGCGGTAGCGAGACAGGAAGGATTAGAACCAAAATTTAGCTGACACTGTTGTGGCTTTTTTTGTTGTTATTTTTTAGACAGGGCTTGTTCCTTCAGGAGATGTAAAGGCCAGTATTGAGAAGGATTGAATGCTCGACGGGCAGTCAGTGTGTTACAGGAGGAAGCTTGAAGATGCAACGTTGATCTGTTGTTATTGAAGGAAATTGTAGTTTGCTCCCTCGCCCACAAAAAAGAATCTCTCTATTAGAGAATTATACTGCAAAGCAGCATTTTTCTTTAATGCATGGAAAGTTTCCTTTCCAGGGAGCTATCCCACCCCTGTGCACTATCTTCTGCACCTATTTCCTCTAGTACTTTCAGTAAGACCTTTATCATTTGATTTTTTAATTTTTTTTTTTCCTGAAAGAAGGCTTGGGATGCTCTGGTGAAGGGAGGGAGAAGCAGCATCATTTCTGGGAAGGCTGGAAAGTGTCTGACCAAACAGGATAAAACCGCCTGCCTGCTAAGATGTAGTATTGCCAGTCCCAACTCTGGGATTGCCAGTGTATTTCTAGGATAAGCTCTGGTTTCACAGTGCTCAATAACTGCCCTGTGGAACTTATCTGTTAGCATGCAGCTTGATATCAAAGGTGTAAGATCTCAGCCGTCAGACTTCCCTCTGGGGACAGAATCAAGTTTTGCATGATCTTGTTGTCTTCTGTCTATTGGTATTTATTTCTCAAACTTGGTGTTTTATAAAGTGCTAATCCAAACCAAGAAATAATTTTAATCCAGTCTTAATAGAAGAGTTGTGATAATAAAAATGTTGTGTTTTGAGCTCAAAACTGCCTTTATAATGTCGTCTCTAAAAGCAATCTTTGCTTTTATATTTTGAGGCTTTGTGCATACCACATACTTATGTGACGAGCACTTCCATATGAATCAAGCTAGCACTTTGAATATTCAGCTCATGTCTCAAGACAGGTAATAATTAGTGAATACAATTCTTCAGACCTTCAAAGTACATTTCAAATACGAATTGTTGCAGCAACTCCAATAAGGGAGTTTAACACTACCCACGTTATGGCAGGGCAAGTAGCATTAGAAGTTATGATTTACCTAAGGCCAGTGAAGTGTTGTGAGAACCGGAATTCATTTTGGGTTTCAGCTCTGTTTGAAACAAGTGGTAGAGGAGCAGCAGCACCGATGAAAACTGGTCCCTGAGGATTTGTGTCTCTAGGGTGATCAATCCTATGGGTTCTCTGACGTCAAATAAGATCTGACCTCTGTCATTAACTTTTCTCTTCTTGTCTTTCAAGCGTCTTTCCTCTACCCAACCATTTTTTAGGTTGTTTGGAGCTTGGGGACTTCTTCCTGCCGTCAAATTTAGTCAAAAGCAGGTCAGTGGACTCAAAAGTGATGAGCAGGCAGCTGACAGATGGACATAAGCAAACAGAGCATCTAGTAGTATGGGCACAATACTACAAGTACAGCTTCCATCTCACTTGAAAACTTAGTTGCAATCATTTTGGTTTTCATGGTCAGAAATACAAGTATAAAAAGGGCAAGTATATATTTATGTATGTAAGTAGTATATGCAAGTAGACTTTTAGTATATATTTAGTCACTAGAAAAGAAAGCTCATACATGGAGTTTCTTTGTTGCAAGTATAATTCTGTGGGTATCTTCCACTATTTTCTAGCATAAGCACATGGAAGTCAGGTAACATGCATTCAGTCACACAGGAGATCATATGTAATAGAAAGAAGTAGGCTGACCTCTCCTATAGCACATCTTGCTCCTAAAAGTAAAAAGCAAATGCTTTTGCTAAAAGTAAACAGTAAGTGTGGCATATTTCAGTGTTTATACTCTGGATACAAAGACATTGTATGTAATGGGTTGGTTTGGGGTAATCTTTTCTCAGGTGCAAAACCCAAGGAAGTAGCTGCCAGTCTTACTTAGTTTTGATTTAAGGACTTCCCAGTATGGACTAAATGAGTTTAGGATGGGTTGTGCCTTTTGGTATCTGGGATATTCCATGATAGAACTGGAGTGCAGTTTCTGAGATACAGGACACACACACAGCTTCACGCATGACATACATTAACTTGCGGCTCTTTTGGGAACACAGTGATGAAACTGGGCCTCCACTGAGGACTGGCCTGCTTCTTATGGCTTAAAAATAAGTTTCTCCCAATACTTTAAAAGTTAAAAGCCTGCACAGGAGTAGTGGGTGTTTCAATATTGTCCTTATCTTCACGCAGAGCTGGAAATTCCCAGTGTGTATGAAGAATGTTGAAATATCTATTTTACTTTTTTGGGAGAAGCTGTCCCAAACAAAAAGTGGGAGTGCCTTTACTGTGGCTCTTCTAAAGAAAAGATTGAAAACTCTCTGCTGAACATTACCAACTTGAAGGGAAATGATCCTCTGCAATCTTCTTAATAGGTCTTTGATCATACTGAAAACAGTTGCCTGTGGAAAAAGCATTCTTTCAAGAGCTGTGATGTTTTTCTGCCGTTAAGAAAGCCAAGAGTAAGGAAAAGTAGCAGTAATGAAACCATCATACTTTGTAGATTACCTGTGAAACAACAGCAGCTCAGCCATCTGGTGATGCTGGGACATATCTTCTTCCTTAATGAAGTTTTGGGAAAAGTCATCTTACCTTCAGAAGCTTGGAATGTGGTTTCACAATTATGCCATGGATGACCTTTTACTATGCCTGCTGTTGACGATGGAAATAGTCTTGCTTCATCAGGGTGTCACCTCCACCTTCTAATTCAGACGCTACTTCCTGGCATTGCTGGAGTGCCTTTAATTTAATGGTAATGATTTAATTAAGCTGGAGGACTACCCAGCAAAGTAAGCGAGTCTTACTATGCCACTCCAGAAGGGGAAACAGAGTTGTGGAGTGTCGGCGATTTGCCTGTGGTAATATAGTTAGTGGCACAGTCCTGGCTGGTATTAGTTCATCCTTGAGGTTCTCTCCTCCTGTGATGCAGTCTGCCACAGGCTTTGCTCTGCTGTGTTTGTCCTGTAAATGTCTGTAACTTGGTAATAACCATATTTGTGTTAATTAGCCTCTCATTACAACACATAGTTGCAAATCAAATTCCATTCTTTGAAGATACATGCATGCAAATGATTATTGAAAGTTGAAAGTCTAGTTTAAAACTATGCAGTACAAGCTATAACTGAAGGGTTAGGAAAGGTTCAACACTAACTCTCCACTGCAAAGGTATTCAGGAGGTTATAAGCCAAAAATGCTTCATTATATTTGTGAGCTCACATTTGTGATAGTAATATATTGCCTCATAGCACATTTCATACTGAATTATCTTCATGCAGTCTGAGATTTCACGTATGTAATGGGAATAGGGAGAGTCTCATACCCCCATTGTAAAAAGATTATATTCAGTGCTTATAGTTTCAGGGAGGAAACCATTAAGTGGCAGTGCAAGCTCTGTATTATTTGTCTCCTGTTGAGCTAATCTCAGCCTAGGACTCAGCTGTGGAAGCAGTGTAATGCTGGAAAACATTAGAACAGAATATTGGCAGAACCTACTTGAGGCACCAGTGCCACTAGCTTATGTGTGTGAGGATCTGCAGTAGTACACAATGTTTTGCTTGGACAGTAGGTACCTGTTGCTGCCTCAGAACCCAAGAAGTCCTCCACTGTGAGCAGAAGCCTCATGCACTTCCAAAGCAGGTGACACAAAGCCCTTGGCAGCACAGTGACAAGGACTGTGTAGGAACATCTATTTCTCAAACATTGTGTTTTCCCTGTGTGATGGGCTCTATTGCACAGTCAGCTGCTTCCTGTTTGCCAGTTCTTATGCGAGTTGGCAGGATTTGTTCCAGAGTATTTTACATTTCAAGTGAATTCTTATTATGTTTAATCATAGTATTATTTCTTCCTTGTGATGTAGGTTTGCCAGATAGTAACTATCTTTGTTATTATGTGCAGATTTTCCTGTTTGACTCTGAGATCCTCTTTCATGCATGTTGATTAATTTTTTTCCCCAAAGCATCCAAGTCATCACAGTCAGTGAATGTGGCTTTTATTACATAGAGTTAAGAACCTCATGAATATTAAGTATGTTCTTAAGAATAATGTGATGATCTTACTAGTCCCTTCATCTCTGAGACTCAGAAGATATGTGGAAAAGCTTCCCTGGAATTCTGTAATCATTCCTTCAGGAGTTTTCAAATACAATTCAAAGCTGCAATAGGGTTAAATTCCATCAGTCAACTTGGTTTTAGTTGTTCCTATTTATTATACATGTATTCCTTATTGCTTATTTGCTATATATCAGAAACAAATAAACTGCTGATCAGGTAGCATGATGGGCTACTAAGTTCTATAGATGTTGTTAAAAGCTGGTGACTTTGCCTCTAATATGAAAGCCCATTGTTTGGGCTTTCAAGTGCTGAGGAACTTGTGATTGGAAGGTGCTAGAATGTGTTGGCCTGAATCAAATGCAGCTCATAAAGGTCTTGTGGTTCCTTGTAACTGTTAATCAAGGTTCACAGTACCTATTGAAGAGATTCAGTGGGAAGGTAGAGTTTTACCTTACAGATAAAAATTAGGAAATTTGGAAATCAGAACTCTGCTGGGTTCTTTGTTTGCATCAACATTGCTTTACATATATTATAGACCAAGATGTTATTGTGCAGCTCCTACTGAATCAGATGGTGCACTCACGGTACCTGGAATCCATGTGTATCAAGAGATATCAGAAAGCTGTAGGCCATGGATGTGAGAGCCTGAAGGAGACAAGAGACAGTATTGGTTAGTGTAATAGGCCCTAGGAGATCAGCAGATATAACTTACTTGGTTAGTCACTAGTGACTGAAGAATGAGGAGGGATTTGAGGGAAGACAGTGGTAGCTTTCAGCAAGTATTTGCAGACAGGATCTATCAAACATGATGGGCATCACAGGAGAAAGCAGGAAGATGTCTGTTGGAAGTGGATGATGGAGGATGACACCTTTCTGCTGGTTGAGAGAGCTTCGTGGAAACTGGCAGTGTGGATGTAGGCTGATGAGTGTTCTAGGAACAAATAATGTATGTTCAAAATGAGTCCTGCAGGGGACCTGTGAAGTGCCTAAGGGGCCATGGAAGTTGATAGGACTTGAACAAAATGGGCTTGGGCTCAGAGCCCAGACAGGTATAAGTGAGGTGAACAGCTCCTGGTGGTTTCCAGAGAAGTGTGGGTACAGAACATAGCATGGAGCTTTCTTGAAAATTGCCATTTTTGTGAACTGCTCTGAAATTCTTGGTCTGGAAGAAGCAAACCTGAGAGAGGCAAAGGGAATATAAAACCCCAAACAATATATACCCCACACCACCAAACCCTTAGGTCTGAGCTCTTTAACTACCGGACCCTCGCTTTGGGTTTGGGACTATTACGGTAGTTCACTGCGCTGTTCATAACCTGGATGAGCACTTTACTTAGAACTGGCACACACAGTAGGCACATGCACGTTTGTTTTTCTGGTTTTTGACACATCTGTTTTCATTGTTATTTTGTGGGTGTTTCTGTCTTATGTAACTCGGCTATTTCTGTAGGGTTGCAGGGAAAGGAAGTGAAAGGGAGCGAACAGCAATTTCCATGCTTCTGGTTTTACAACAGTATAAATAATCAGGAGAGTGAGAATGTAAGGGATCCTGGATGGCTGAAGTGATGTAGAAGCCTTCACTTCTGAGGTCATTCCTTTGGACCTGCTGCCAGTCAAGAGTGGCTGAAGGTTTATGTTGGAAAGCTCTGGGATGAGCTGTTCAGGACCTTCTGGTGGTGTCTTTCCACTCTTCCTAGTGCTTGTGTTTCCTCCACACAAGATGTGGCTGGGAACCACCATGCCATCTCTCAACGTATAACAAGGCATTGAGTTCTTCTGTCAGGTTGATCTTTCTAGACGTTGATGAAGCATGTTATGAGAGCAGTGTTGCTGCTCCCACCTATTCTGTGCTTCTGGTTTTGAGGCAGTAAATCATCTTTCTCTATAAAGATGTTGATCTGCCACAACTGAAATCACAGAGCAGTTCCAGCTGAAGAGAAGGGAGGGAAATGCTAAAGAAAAACTCAGGTTTATGCCTTGCCAGACTTAAATTCAGGCTTCAGCAACATGAACATACCAGGGTTATGTTATTGAACAGTATTATCTCCTATAACAGTATTATCTCCTATAGACTTGCTTTTCTTAATACCTTTCCTGTGTCTGCCGGTGGTCAGCAACTGCAGTGGCTGAGCAGAACAGCAGAGGGAAAAGATCAGGGTTTTTATGAAGAAAAGCTGCAGGAGCAGCTTGGAGCTTGGCTGGCAGAATGAGAGAACCACATGCTGGAAGGAAAATCCCTTCAGCCTTGGCATGTGAGGGGTTTTTTTGTTTTAAGGCTGCATTGAACCAAAACTGCAGTAATCTGTTTTACTCCTTGTTCAGGCTTCTGCCAATAATTATGTAAATAACAACACAATTATTGGTTTCATAGCCTCCCATTTTATTTGTGTTAGAAACATGTCATTATTGTCTTAGACTGTGAGCCCTGTGTTCTTGGCAACATGCAAAACAAGAGTGGGTGAACTGACGGAGTCAACATGACTTCTGTCTGTGTGAAGCCAGCAGGTCTTGCATTGAAAGTACCCAAAGGTTAACTTTGGTTGATATGGCTGTCCTATGACTTGATGATCTGCTCTCTCTGCATATTTTCGTTTCAGAGAAGTGATCCTTTGGGAAGAGTATGCCAACAAAGCAGTCCAGATCTGAAAGGAGGGGATGTCTTCCCTTGTTGATTTGCAATTTTCACCTCTCTCTCTCTGTGTTGTCTCTGTATTTTGTGACTTGTGCCTGTGTAGTAGCGATGACCTTGAATGTTTTGCATTTATACTGGCATATATTTGCTTTAGCACAGTTTTGCTACCAGCTGTGCAGTCTGGGAGGTTTATAAACCACTCTGTGCATTTGCTCTGTACTTGTCAGTGAGCGTTTTCTTTATTCACATTTTCACATTGCCTTTGCATTCTAGGGATGGATGCCCGTCCCTGACAGTGTTCAAGGCCAGGATGGACGGGACTTGGAGCGACCTGCTCTAGTGGAAGGTGTCCCTGCAGGTGGCAGGGGGTTGAAACTGGATGAGCTTTAAGGTCCCTTCGAATTCAAACCATTCCATGGTTTAGTGTTGGGTGGTTTTCTCCAACAGGCTTATACTTGTGAGCTTTATCCCAGCTAGACCCACTGCAGCTTGGCTGTCCTAAGCAGCACAAATGTAATAATTTGATGTGATATTAGCTGACCAAGTGGCACTATTATCCAGGCTATAGTAATCAAACAGGTTGGTGTATGAAATGTTGGTTATGGGACACTGAATCAGGGCAACTTAAGCACTTTGGGGCAGGGACCAATTTTGTGCAGTTCCAAGCATGCTGTCACTGCTAAATAATAATTAATGCAGAATTGCGACACTGTTAATAAATACTGTGTAAGTGAAGAAACAAACTGTGCAATAAGGAAAAATGATTTCTAATGCACCAATGTGCCTCATAAAGAGTGGTTGCATGTGTTTGTGTGTTAGGCTATTAGGACTCAAATACTGCTGCAGCTAATATTAAAGCATTTGTAATAATGTTGTTATTTCCGTCTAGCAGCCAGAAATGCTGCCTGATTTCAGGATAACAATATATTCAGGAAGCCAAATGCCCAAGGGCCCCTGATGACTGACAGCTACAGTGCTCTGATTAAAACTGACAGCTCCTGAGCAGCTCTATCTTGGATGTGCTGGATCTTTCCTTGATGCGTTGGGTCTTGGGGAAGAGAAGGGGTAAAGGACCAAAAGCAACGTGATACGATAGTGTTAGGAGATGAGACTCTTTTTGTTTGCATTTTTTTGAGGAGTTTGTAACTCTGCAGAGCCAAACAAGGTACTTGTTTACTCGAGTAAGAGTGCTTGGAGGGGCAAACATTGATCTCTCCATTATGACTCTCCTATAACAAGACATGGAAATTACTAAGGTGCTCGTTTCTAGTCATTGATTTTTGACTTAGAACAACAGCGTGCTGAGGTTCCTGGGTTTTGGATGATCAATTCAACTACAGTAAGAAGTGTGTGTGTTTTATTCCCAACTGGTGTTAAAGCAAGGGAGAGAACTTTTTTCTCTACATGAGAGGAATCCCAGCGATTTTGTTCGTCTGTGCTTGCACACAGACTGCACAGACAATTGAACAATCCCTAACAAAACCCCTTGGGTCACTAGTCAGAATGTGAGCTTGTTGGGTGCTGATTCTGGCTAAAGGTTGGGCACTTGCCCACTTGTACTCCACACAGTGAGTGTATTTTCTGCCCTTTCCTCCCTGCTTTCTCCCCAGCAGCATTTCCTAGCTGACAAGGTAATAACTACCTTTATTTCGTTTCTCCCCGTGTTCATTTAATCTACTTTTTATATGTATGCAGGTTCTGGATGCTCACGAGCTGTTCACAATGCTTCCCTGGCCCGCACTGCTGTGTGTTTGCCAGCTCCATGGTGTACTTTCATCTGCACAGAAGTGCTAGAAAAGCAATAAAATTAATGAGGTTTCTTCTCTTGTCTGTTTCATTATAGCAGGGTCTTGGTAGAACTGCTAAAACTTAGAGCAGCGTGGTATTTCCTTCAGAAAACATATATTCCTGTGTAGTCATTATTTGCACCTCTTATACGTTGGCAAATTCCAGCTTGGCATAAATGGGTACTGCAGTTATTTTGTACGCTTTGACCAGTTTTGGAAGCTAGTGCACTGTTTTGTAGGTGCTTTAGCATCCATGAAATTGGGCAGATCTTTCACTATGTAACCAAGTTTTGGGTCATACTTAAGTAGCTGGTGTTGGGGGCACTGGAGAAGTGGGCTTCTTTCTGAACCTGGCAGTTTCAGAAGCTACAGATGCTGTGCAGGGAGAACAACTGTGCTTCGTGGAGCATATTTCTAGAGAAAACACACGTTGAGTCACCGCATAGTGAGTGCCCTTCCAGAGGTTCTTTGTCTCCTATCATGCTTCAGGAAAGCTCTTGGAAGCTAAAATGCTTTTCCAAGTAGGGTTAAAATTAGGTTTGTCCTTAAAGGTGTGCAAAGATGAATCTGCTATTAAAGCATATTTTTGGTAGCTATTCAAGGCACAGTGGGTGTACTTTAAGTTATTATAAAGCTACCAAAATTATCATGGTTTTGGGCTGTGGAGCAAGACAGATTGCAACAATAGCCGAGGAAGAGAGAAGTAAATCACTTTTTCTCTGTATTCTCATTTGGAAGTGACTTAAAATTAGTAATGCTTCTGTAGTCATACTATGCTCAAAAATATGTAACAGTATAAATGTCAAACTTGGTACATCATTGCAAGCTTACATTTGCCTCACAAGTGTACATTTAAATCGCTTGCATTGCTGAAAGCCACTTAACAAGAATAAATTAGCAGTAGAGCTGATGTTTGAATAAAAGCACAAGTTCTGTGAGTGCCTGGATAGAGGTTTTTTTCTGTAAGGACATGCAGTACAGTCTGAATTGGGATTTAACCTTGACCAAAATACTTAGTCAAGCTCTATTATACCTTCCCTTCACATTTTCAACGTGAATAGGAAATATGTTCATCACCGTTTAGGAATTACTGGACTTTGTAACCTGATGATATTTGGATTTATTCACTCAGACTTTATGCTGCTGAAGTACAAACTGCATCGATGATGAATGGGAGAGATTTCCTATGCGGTTGCTATCTGTAGCAAGAGATCTGTGTGCACAGAACAAGCCCAGCAGTGGGAGAGTTCAGTTTGTCTCCATAGTTGTGAATGTTCAGCCTCAGGTCTCAGCAGAGACTGTCAGAGAGCAACAGTTAGGATCAGTCGTGCTGTGGACATCACTTGTTAGTAGATTTAAATCACTGATCTGATAATGAAGCTGTTTGTAAATGGCATTAATCACACTTGTGCCTGGCAAACCCAGTATTTTTCAGCTCTTCAGTTTTCTTGGTAGATTAAAACACACAAAACTTCTTGCTTGCTTGAGTTTGGCTGCAGTGAAGGAAGCTGGTAAGAAGAAAATTTATTAGCAGCACAAGTTTTCTACCGTTTTGCTGTTTTCAGGGGTTTCTTCTGTTCTGCAGGAGTAAGGTTTGAGTTTTCTTTATATTTTTGTTTTATCAATGCCATTGACATAATGCAGAAGATCCCTGTCTGCAGTTTCTATTCAAACGTGGGCTCCAGTTGCCTCTGCTAGTGTTGAGGCGTAAAGACAGGAGACCTAAAATACAGATCTTAGTCATGCAGAAAGTTTCCATTTTTTAAAGAAATAGGTTTATAAGTATGGTTTTTCTGAACTGTATCCTCTCCTTTCTAATTATACACTTGAAATATTAGTATATAGAATTTTGCAAGTATAATTTAGACTCTGGCAGGTAGTGCCATGGCAATTTTAAGGTAGGCTTAAAAAAAATTGCACCTAAATATCCCAACAAGAGCTATTTTATACCTTAGTGATATTCTTGGGCTTAGTCTGGAGGACCTGATCCTAGACTCTGGTGTTGGTTTTGTGTTTCTATTTTCCCCTTTCAACCCAGAATGCAATAGGGACTGGGTTGTCCTGTCTTTTAAAGGTATAATCCCTCTCTAAGGTTTCAAGGCTGGAGGGAAGCATGAGCACACTTTGGGTGCTTTTAGGTTGCATGTTCTGGTTAGAAAAGAGTCTCTCAGCAACTCTTAAAAAGACTGGTGGTGAAAGGCTTGGTAACTGCAAGAGTTACAGATGGAGCATCAGTCTGTGTGTGTGGTGCTGTGTTCACACAGAGTCCAGGCCTTCCCGCTCTGTGATGGATATCTTTTCATGGATTAGTTTCCCTTTAAATCTGGGATAGCAGTTTTCCACTCAAAATTGCTATGTGGCATGTGGTTTGCTGAGGGAAAAGCAAGTAATTTCTTGTCTACCAGAGGATCATGCCATGTCAGCTGTCTGATCCCCCTGTAATTTTGCTGTGGACCACTGCTAGGTACCCCTGCTGCTGCGACTGCAGCTGCACGCGCCCTGTAAGTTCAGCATGGATGCTTAGATTGTCATCACTCTTTTATTTTCCTTTCCTTCTGTCCCTTCCCCAGGCTCTCATTGTGTGTAATCAAATTAAGGAGTGACACCAGCCCCAATGGAGAAGAGCTGCTCTGTTAGAAAGCTGTCCCTCTGGAATCTGCACACAGACCTCTTCATGTGCACCTGCCATTGCTGGCTGCTGCTGGGACCTCGTGTGCCAGCAGCCTGCACTGAGAAGTGCTCCCTGTTTCTCCTATCTCCATTAATAGTTTTAAGGACACTTAATACTTTGCTAGTCTCCTAAAGCTTGGCTTTGTCCATAAATACTGCATTATATTTTTACAGGGTCCAGCTGAAGAGTGCTTTGTAGTGAAAGCTAGAACAGGCTGTATTATGAGGTTTCTGTTAAATCTATAAAGACCGTCAGCAACACAGCTCACCAGTGATTGGTGCCAAGTGGTAACTGGGAGGATGCTGGCTCTTTCGAGACAGTAGCAGTCCCTTGTGGAGCACTGCAGACTTCTATTTGAAACCCACTGTAGGTTGGTAAAGCCTCTTTTGCTGTTTCTGTTCAGATTTTCTGGGCACTGTGCCTTCTCTGGGGTACAGGGCTGCTGCCCTTTCCCCAGGCAGGATGCTGTGTGCCAGGCACACGTGCCCCAGCAGCTGCACGTTCAGGAGGATCAAGAAAGTGAAGATCAACTGTGAAATAGCCACTGGGCTCTGAGGCTTGCCAGGTCTGCCTACTCTGCACAAGCCCTTCTACCATGCTTTTCACTGTCTGATGAGCCCCTTGGAGTCAAACCAACCCTTTTCCAATGTGAAAATTTGAAACCAGGACATTTCCTTATGTCATGAAGCCATCTCATTTAAATATTTTACACCTCAAAGTATTCACTTGTTTCAATCCAGAATTCTTTGGTTCCATCCTGGCTTTTTATTGACTCTCTATCATTGAAAATCATTCAAACAGCATTGGGCAGTGGAGCCTCCTGGGAACCCTACTTGGACTAAGCAGCTAACTGGGGCACTTGGCTGCCTTTGGGGTTCGATGCTGCTGCTCCCTCATTGTGAATAGCTTTCATGTGATGTTTTCGTTTGAGCAGTGGATGTTGCACATCTCAGTGGTGGGTGTTAGAGATAACTGTGCCCATGGAAGGGTGGGTCTCTGTGTCAGAAGTGGAGAACGGTGGTGGAACTGAACAGGGTGCAGCCTGCCTGTTGCTTCTGCTATTGCACTGTTAGGAACATTAATCTTTTAGCTACTAAATGTCTCTCGTTGGTGTTTGCTGAATGTAGTTACTAATATCCAAGCAAGCTCAAACAATGGAAAATATATGAAATATGAACCCATTCTTTGTGCTCGGGTGGGATCATTCATCTGGCTTTGGTGAGGAATGTTCACCTCACATTTCCGAACATTGTATTCAGCAGATGAGCTGTTTCCTCCTCATCCTTCAGGTTTTGGTTTCTCCTTTGGAAACCGGGGCTGAGTGGCCATGCTTAGGTGGGCTGTTAGAGTAATTATCAAATAGAACAGGCATGGCTTTAAAGGTGCTGTTGTGTGAGTTTACTGTTAGTGATTGGAGGGGGGTGGGAATTGGCTGGGTTCTTGTTTGTGTTTCCATAGTTCAGCCTATTGACATGCAGATGAGCAGCAGTCACAGTGGGAGAGAGCTGCCTATTCACTCTAGCAGTCTCCCCAGCTGGAGAGAAGACTGAAGAATGCAAGGGAACCTCAAAAAACACCAAAGCTTACAGTAGACAGCCTCCAGTCAAGGGGCCTATTTGCAAAGGGTATGGATATTCTGATGTTGCTACGGAGTTTTATCCTTGCTGGGTCACTGTCACTGTTCAACAGCTGGAAGAAACCTCCTTGTACAGGGATGGGCTTCGTTTCACACATCCTAAGGTAATGAGAGTAAATTATGGGGAAGCTTCATTCCTCCACAGTTGCTCTCAGCCCAGTTTCATGGAAACTTTAACAACAAAACAAATACAAAACTTTTTTTTTTTTTAAATAAAACCCCCTTAAAAATAGAGCTAAGGTTAAAAGGAGACTGTGTCTAATTCTGTTAGCATTGTGGTCCTCATTTGTCGCTCCTGGTGACTTGAATTCCTCACAGATTGCTGGTTTCTCTGCAGATCTGTAATTCCCACATGCTGTAATTTTGCCCTTAGAAATGTTGGCCACTGTCAGCTCTCTGTTTCTGAGCTGGAATTTTGAATGTTTTAAACTCCTCAGTGTGGTCTTTTTCTGTTGAGCCCCAGCGGAGGCATTCGCCCCTGAAGGAGGATGGAGCAGAGGTTTGCTGTGCTGTGACAGAGAGCATTGACAAGGCAGAGGTGGTGAGCAGGGGGCTGGGGTGCAGAGCTGCCTCCTGGATGTGTGAAGAAGGTGCCTGGGTTGTGTGTTCACTGTACAGAGAAGTTTGTGTTGTTCAGCAGCAGTGTAACTGTTCAGAGGAGATCCGGGCTGGAGAACCAGAAGCTCTTCTAGGACACCTCAAAATGTGAGCTCACGAGCTGCTGCAGGAAAAATTCTGTTTGCCATGCAAAGTCCAAGAATCTCCCAAATAACGTGCTCTGGTCTTGAAGTCCTGTCAGCTGGTGGAAGGGTCAGTTATTGCTGTGAGCCTTTGGCTCGTTTGAAATCAAAGCTACATGCTCAGAGTTCCAGCTAGCACCCAGTCTCTCATTTTAGGCCGTATGTTTAATTATGTCATGTCATGAACTGAAAGAACATATCATTTATTATAAAGTCTGAAAACTTGAAATGCTGAGATGAAAGGAGAGATGGATCTGAGTTGCACTTTCATCTGGTTTTCATCACGGTGCTGTTTTGTTGGGCTTGTTTTGTTTGTTTTGTTTTAGGACCCCTGAGAAATTAAACCTTATTCTTTGTTGTCTGCTTTTTACATCAATTTTATCCTCTGGGTATCCCCTGTTGTTGTTATAACTGTTTCTATGTGCACAGCCTTAAATGGATTTCTCAAGTAAGAGGACATGACAAGTAAATGCAATTAACTGAACTATTCTGATCTTCAAGGGCTTATGATGTAACCAGTGGATGGAGGTTGGTCTTGAAGTACAAAGATACTTTAAGCTCCAGATCTTTATACTTTTCTGCTCTGCTCTAAAACATAGTGGAGTTCTGCTGTTTACTGAAGTAGTCATGGGGGCTTCTTAAACAAATCTTAAATGCCTGGAGGAGACTTTTTGGTTATACACTAATCATAGAATGGTTTAGGTTGGAAGGGACCTTAAAGCTCATCCAGTTCCAACCCCATGCCATGGGCAGAGACACCTTCCATTAGACCAGGTTGCTCCAAGCCCTGTCCAACCTGGCCTTGAACACTGCCAGGGATGGGGCATTTACCCCTTCTCTGGGCAACCTGTGGCAGGGCCTCCTCACCCTCACAGGGAAGAGCTTCCTCTTTATGTCTAACCTGAATAACGATGTATTATTTCCATTTGCAGTTAGGAATTGCAATTAAGGACACTTGTGCTGTGCTCTGTGCAGACAGGTAACAACACTGTCTGCTGGGGGACTGGAGCTCTCTGCTTATGGATCACCTTTGCCACACCTGTGGGCAACTCTTCTTCCACTGGCTTTTCCCTATGTATGATAGGATCACCCTTCAATTGGCAGCCCTCAACCAGTAAGGCTGGCCCAATATCTTTATCTCTGCTTCTGATCAAATTAATGGGGTTCTGTGTTGTTTAATATGAAGCAGAAGACTGGGCCTAAGCAGTTTGCAGGCTGCAGATGTGGTGCAGCAGTACTGCAGTGCACTTCTGTGCAGTCTCTGCTACAGCAAGAAGGCAAAACCACGTTCTGTAATTTTATGAAAGAAGAGTGTGTAATTTAAGCTAAAAGCTTTACTTGATAGGCTGCAAGCATTTATTTTTGAAATGTGCTGTGAAATGTTAGTAGTGGCTTTGTGGAAAAATGTTGGATTGTGAAGGAGGAATGTTTATTTTGGATTGAAAAGTTTCAGGAAGGAAATGATATTCATATCTTGATCAAAGTTGAATAATGTGAAGCTTACATAGAAAATAGCCTGGCTGAGGTATCTCCATGTTAGTGAGAATACAGGGTAGTTGCGGAGTGTTTATACTGTACAACTGAGATAAAGATTTTACTCCTTTATTTTCCTGTGTTAGAAAGGATAAATGGAAGGAGGACCAGAGAGTTCAAGCCAGGTTTTGGACAGTGCCCTGAAGTATTGCTGTTCCTATTACTGCAGAGTCCTAAGGTCCACAAGAGTACATCATATTGCAGGAGTCCCTGTGCTCTTTAACCCTGCTACATCCCTGTAAGTGGTGCTGGAAGCAGGACAGCAGAGAGAAAGCAGACAGGGAGAAGGCTCCATTGTGTAAGGGGACTTCAGCAGGAACATGTGAGAAACACAGACAGCCCATGTTCCACCCTGTGATCACCCTGCAGACCTCCTGCGTGCTCCTCCCTAGCTCTGCTTTCCTACCTTGCATAGCAGGATTGTCCAGCATGTAAGAACTCCTCACAAATCACCAGTACTCCCAGGGGCCTGTAGGTTAGTTGTTCATTGTTAATATCATAATGTTGGGGATGATGCTGATGTCTGCCTTGAGTTTGGAAACAGAACAGCAACTAGAAGAGGTCGATCCTGAAACAGCTTCTCACAGAATCATAGACTGGTTTGGGTTGGAAGGGACCTTAAAGCTCACCCAGTTCCAACCCCTTCCACTAGACCAGGTTGCTCCTAGCCCCATCCAACCTAGAAGCAAAAGTGTATTTTCATTTACCCACTCCAGTTGTTTTCAAGCTGCTGGAACAACACTGATGCTTCCCTCTCTGCCTCCTGTTTGGCAAGGCCTTTCCAGTGTGGCAAAGCAGCATGCTCCTGAAAATGAAGGGGCAGTTCATTTGTGAATGAGTTCACTTGCATACCTAATTCCCTTTCACACCTCTTGTTTGCAGCTGATTGTTAGTGTGTGTTAAAACATGAAGCTTTCCCTGTGTTATGCTGAGAGTGAACTGTGTGAAAGGGATAAAGAGGGAAAGGGGTTTTAAGTAAAACCATGATGATGGATGGCATTTAAATACCTCTACTTTGTAGAAATTGATGATGTAATTCAGTGTCTCAGTATGAAGGACTCAAAGAGGAAATAGATGCAACTCAAAGCACTTTATGAGGTGAGGCTCTAGAGCTAGTCTGTATCTATCTGGAGCAGTGGAGGTGAGGATTAGGACATGCTGCTGCTGAAATAATGGGTCTGGTCATTTCTGAAGGCTTAGCTGACTATTTGCAGGCATTAGCAGTGTTAATTTTGTTTTAGAAGGCAAATTAGTCATTGTTTTCTGCAGGGAGGAGAAAGTGAAGGAAAATCCCATTCCCTTTTTCCTCCTCTTTCCTTTGTAGGTGCTTTTGGTCCCCTCTGACTGTGGCCAAGGCCACACAAGTGGTTGCTTTGGCAGGTGACTTGGGGAGCAGCAGTAACCAGGGCAGGGCAGGGAGGTGGGAATCAGCAGCTGATAAGCAAAGAACTGGGACGCTGCTGATCAGATAAGAAAGATACAGCAATTAAATTCTCATGGGGGCAGAACCACAGCCATGTAATTTGTCCTTTACAAGGCCAGGTGGCCATAGTAGTATTTTGATAGCAAAGCAACAGGCAGAGGATTTTAGTTATTCCTAGCTTTAGAGGTGCAGGGTTTGTTTCGTGGCAGCAACATGAAAAAGAGGGTGTTGAGTTGGTCAAGATAGAGTCATCACGTTGTTTAGGTTGGAAAAGACCATTAAAATCACTGAGTTCAACTGTTGCACTGTCAAGGCTGCCACTAAACCATGTCCCTCAGCACCACATCTACACATCTGTTAAGTCGCTTTAGGGATGGTGACTCCACCACTGCCCTGGGCAGCCTGTTCCAATGCTTGACAACCCTTTAGTCAAGACATTTTTCCTAATATCCAATCTAAACCTCCCCTGGTACAACTTGAGGCCTTTCCATCTTGTCCTGTGAGGATACCAGTCAGAGGGATGTGTTGTTTTCTTGCGTTGTCCTTATGTGTCCTTGTTATCTTTTGTCTGAGCAAGCTTTTTGTAGGAGGAATCATCATTGTTCTGTTTGCAAAAACTAAATCAAAGGGTGCTGGTGGTGTGCGATGGAAACTTTCACCCTACTGTGAGTAATTGCCACCATAACAAGTAGGGCCTTTTGCATTTGCCATGAAACTTGGAAATATGAGTCGGTTTTTGTGTGTGATTGACTTGTATTCTGGGTTTGGAGCCTGGATTTTTGTGTGTTTGGGGGATTTGCTGCACAACCATAAGGTTAAAGGATTCAGTAACTGCAGCAACAGCTGTTTTAAGGAGAGTGCCAGATATCACAAGGATAAACAACCAGGAGATGGCAGTTCTTAAATCCTACTTGTTCAAAAGTTAGCACTGATTCTGGAAGCGCTTCCTCAAAAAGCATGAGGCCGTGTGTGTGCTGTTGTCAGGTGGGAACCTAAAACATGACAGATGTCTGCTGGTGGCTCCGAGATTTCCCTTCTGTGGAGCTTCTGCTTTCCTTGCTGAAGTGGGGAGGGTTCTTGTGACTCCATCTACCTTTGTTAACCTCCTTCCTTCAGCTCTACTTTCAAGTTCATAATCTTTACCCTGAATTAGCCCATTTCCCTAAAACTTGCTGTAAAAAGAATGTAAAAATTCTACGGTTCATATAGCAGGGAATGAAGAAATCTTTTGTATACGTATTTAAGTAGCTCTTGCCATTAGGTTTAAACTGTTCTGTTGATGCTGTTGCTCCACCACAGCAGAAATCTCACTCCAGCTGCGTATGTGAAGGGTGTAAGTAGCAGTACTAGCAGTTTTCCTCAAGAATTTCTTTACATCTGAATGGAGCACACACAAAACAAGGCAGCTGATCTGACAAGCAGACCTGCTGATGGCTCCAGGAAAACGGGTTTGTTTTTGTTTTCAAAGCAGTTTCTGCAGTTTTTCTCCACTTCTCTATTGCACAATTTAGCTGAATGGAGATGTATTATGCCTGTAGCACACAGCAGGATCCTTCTGTCTATAGATGTTTTATGCAGTCTTTTCTTTTTGCAGTATCCTAGGGTGATTTGCCTGAGGTGAATTTTCTCCTCAGCCCCCAAAAGTGGCATTAATGCAATATAAAACGTCGGAAATTATGCTAAAAAGAAGGTAGGAGTAGGACGGAGCGTATTTGCGTTTGACAAATGTCTTTGCCATTTCTAACACTTACATCTTCTAACATCTGAGTATCTGCAGTCCTCCTCTGGGTCCTTAGAGCATCAGAAGATGGGGAACAGCAGCTCATGACCTCACATACAAGGAGATGAATCATTGGTGTTCTCTGAAATTACAGGTATTTAAAAGTGATTGCAAGAGACTTCTCTTAGCCTGTGCCATTTCAGAAATCAAGTTGTATTTTCTTACCTGTAGCATACACTTGGTAGGAATAGGGGCAAGTAAAGAAAGAGGTTTGAAGTCAGTTCAAGATTGGGTAGGGTTATGTGTGCCTTTTTAAGTAATGGTCGCATAAAAGTCAAACTACTGGCCATGTTTCTGAGCACAGAAGGAAAACCTGCTGTGTTTGGGTTCAGTTTTAGTGTGCATGGAGCAGCTCTGACTCCTCTGTGTCTGTTCCATCACAAAATGGGAGCAAACTGAGCAGGAGATGAAACTAAAATCAAAGGTACTGCATGGGGATTTGAGTTGGCATGAAAGGCAAGTTCTTAATTGAGGGAGGTGCAGTCCAGATGTTCTACCAGCAGAAAAACAAAGAGTTAAACTGATTTAGGGAACATTTTGTTCTGAATATATATCTGTATTTATATCTTACAGTTATAATAAGTACAACACTTGAGGATTTGATTGTACTTCCACGTGGAGATCTCTCTTGGTTAAAACAGTGTCTTGAGGAAAGGATAGATGGTACCTCTTTTCCAGCTCAACCTCTGTTGTGAATGGGTGACTGTGATCCTTGTGGCCATTAACAGGGGTATATACTGGGAGGCTGCTCATTTTCCATGTGTCTGTTCCATGACTGGGATTTCATGCGATGCTGCAGTGCTGTGATAGGTAGTAAAAAGCAGTAGTTATGTGATAGGCGCTTCTCAGCAGTTTTATTCTCTGACTGTTGAAGAGCAACCAGCATTGTGACAGTTCCTCCACATTGCATCCATTTCTTCGAGGATTAGCAGGTCCTTCCAAGCATGCTGGGGGATTTCAAGCAAGGTGTTGGTAAGCCTCATTCCCTGGGCAGGTTGGAGTTCCAGACTTACCCATGCATTAGCACAGATGCTTCTTCTCCTGAGTAACTCCTGGTTTTCTATACATTTTTGTTCCTTATGGAATTTAAGGCTGTGGCTGTGGCCTGCAGGAGCCTGATGGAGTATGAACAGGACTTTCAAGGTGATCTGCTTCTGAGCTTTTGTTCCTTGTTAATTATTGTAATGTGATGAGCAGGTGGGTAGTGCAGTGAGCAGGAGCACCAAAAGCAGTCTTTCATATTCCTCAGAAATGCAGGGCAGGTAAAGAAAGCCTACTGGTTTGTTTCCTTTGCCAATCTACTTGCATTTGGTCCTTCCTCGCTTCCACTCCTCTTCAGTGCCGAACCAGCAGAGCACAGCAAGTGTACCCCTTTGCAGTGGTGCCCACATCTCTCTCAACTTGCCACAGAGAGAGGAAGAAATTGGACAGCATAGACGTAATTCTCTTTTGTTTGATTTCCTTCTTCTCATTGCTGCTGTCATGAACACAGGAAAATTACCTCTAGCAAAACACTTAAGAAGAGATATAATCTGCCAAGGGAATTTGGGCATACAGTACCTGCTTAAAATAACAATAAATTAGACAGTTGGATGCCATATTCTCAGTGCAGCTTTGAAAGTCTCTGGCTTGAAGTATAATTACAAATAAGATTTAAACTATGCTATTTATTTATACAAGCTGCTATGAGTCATGAATTGCATCTTTCTGAACTAATGAAAAGATTCATTTTCTCTTGTATTCATTTCCATCCCTCCCAATACCTTTTGGGGGAGATGTCTTACAAAGTAAATGACTTCTGGGACCCCATCTCAAAACCATTCCGTGACGGAGATCGGTGAGGAATGCTGCAGCTCCTTTGGTAAAGCGTGTACCTCCTGGGAACACCTGGAGTGCCTGTTCAGACCTGCATGGAGCTATCTGCTGGTGTTTGGGTGGCATTCGTGTCTGGCTGTTGGACTGACTTGAAAGCACCTTCACTAGCTTGGTGTTTGCCTTTCTTTGTGCTACGGTAGCTCACACATCTACTTTGTCAGGTTCTTGTGGATTTACCTACCATCTATATATGCTAAAACATGTTCAGCGGTGAGCTATAGCCATACTGGTGTGTTCTGCACTAACATCCAGAGCAAACTTCTCTTGCTTCAGCACTGAGGGGACTGATAGAGCACCTGCTGCCTACTGCTTCTGCTGCCTACTGCTTCTACAGCCCAGCTTCCCAGCAAATATCCTGCACACCATGTGGTTACTTGGAATCAAGTGTGATTTGAGCCAATGTCATGAGCAGATGGAATAAAGGCTTTGGGGCATGGCACGCTTATACAAGAGCTCAAGTCTGCTCTCCACCTGCAACATGTATACCCCACAGCAGAGTGCTTGACAGGGAATTTCTTTTATCTGAGAATCACTTTAGCTGATAGCACTGATTTTGGTGTTAGTTTACAGTACTTCCTGAAGCCTCATTTACTTTGAATTTACTGACCTCACATGCCCTTCACAATATTCTTGTGAGTTACTTTCAATAATCAGACAACATTGAGGGTTTTTTTTTCCTGTTTGCCTCAGACTGGATGCTTTTTCAATTTCATCCCCTCTATATTATGCAGCATTCTAATGGGCATACAACCGAGGTGCTTTATTTTCTGCTCAACATCTAAATCAAGAATAAATGATCAAAAGGATTGACATGTCTCCTAAAAGAAGTGCCTTTAATACCAGTGACTGAAGTGAAGGACCAAAGAACATGTATTACAGTCCATATTGAGGACTGGGTTGCCTTTTAATTTCAAAATGGATCTTCTCTTTTTCTTCTCTGTGAGAAAGCATCTTCACAGGACCCCAACAGACTGTTTCTTCAAAGAAGCTCTGCCTTTTATGTTCTGTACAAGTTCAGTGGCTCAGCATTTTCTTCGTGACCCCATCTCTTCAACTGTTTAGATATTTCTCTGCAAAAGTAGAGTGTGGGTAGGGAGGGAAAGATAAATATTGTTTCCTTTATTTCCCTGATAGTCCCTCATGGACAGACCTGTGTCTGGTCTTGATTATCTCTGAAGATTTAACAGCTTTCCACTTCACACCTAAAACCATCCTGAGATAAGGAGTGAGAGCTGGGGACCAGGCCAAATGTCATGAAGAAACTTCTCGTTATTAAACATCATTGCAAGAAATGTTGCTGGTTTTCACCAGAGTCATGTGGTGTTTTGTCTTCCTAAAAGACTGAAGATGTTGATTAACAGAAGTGAGACTTGTAACTGGCAAGGAATAGTGCATGTGTTTCCGAGTTTATAGGTACAGTGGAGTACTGCTGATGTGCTGCTGTGTAGAGAGGAAGAGCCACTATAGCCAGCTTCAGATCTAGAATATATGTAGTTTTTCTGAAAAAGAGAAGTTACTCTGGAATAAAATAAAAGAACTAAAGCAATTCCAGTAAATGAAGCCATAAATTGCAGTGGAAGCAGTTTCATTTGAACAGAGGGCACTCTGTACATCAGTCTCTCTTATTCTTTATTCCCCTCTCCCCTTACTGTGTTAATCCACACTTGAAGAAGGAAGACTTCTCAAAAGTACAATGCATCTTGAGGTTCCATGGAACTTGGAGCCAGGGAAAGGAGGGAGTCCCTGTAACAGGAGCTTCATGTTTATTAGATGGGAAAGAAACCGCAGAGGCAAAAGATTCTGAACATCCGCCACCTCTGCAGAAGCTTGGAGAATGCTGTCTCAAGACAGAGAGCCATAGAAAACAGGGTTCATTAGTTAGATTTATACTTTTTGGTGTAAACTTGCTGTGAACTGGTGTGGGGTCTTGACAAGCTTTTCTTTGGAAAAGATGTGGGCTTCTCTGAGCTACATGCCGGGGTTAACTCTTGATCTCGTGCTTAGCTGGCTCCATGGTGCACTGGTCAGTAAGGAATCAATGCACAGGCCATGAGCAGAAGCTTAACAAATTGGAGCCTTTTAGTGTTTCTAGTGAAGGGGGAACCTCAAACTCCTCTTTTAGGCAGTGGTATTGCAGGCTGTGTCTTTTTTTTCTCTTCTACTGCATTGTTAATCATCACAAATGACAGTGGAGGTGACTTCCTGACAGCACTTGTATCAAAATCTGACTCTTGAGAAATGAAGGGTTCAGTACCACCTTATTTTATGAAAGACACAAAGCTTTCTGTGCAAGGTGAAGGGTTTTCTGTGTCGTGGAAAGGATGCACAATTACTGTTTTTATTTTTTCCCAGGTTCCTGTACGCATTTATTTTTTAAGCAATTCATTACTAAATGCCCCAGGGGGATAGTTCATGGAATTTGGTAACACTTTGAAATTCATGTAATGAAGTTAAGAGTTAGAACTGTATTTGTCACTGGCTGATGTTGAAGTGTGGAATCTGACACTCCGAGCATGATGCAGGAAGAATTGGGGCTTATCTTTGGCAAAGGAGGGAGTCTGCTTGGCTGGATAGAAGTCTAGGCTGAAGCTTGGGGAAGAAGTAGGGAACTTGGACCTCTTCCTGTGCTTCTCAATTGTGGGTGAGCTCAGATGTGTCACTTTGTGTCACTTTCCCCATATTTAAACCAGGTAATGGTACTGACCTAAAGGATAAATGCTCAGTACTTCCTAGATAAGATGTTTCTGTTCACACAACTCTGTTTAAAGTCCCGAGTGCTTGTTAATATCATTTCATTGCAACATTTCTCATGAGTGAGTTTGCTCCCTAGGGTGTCTTTATCCACAGGAAATGTTTCCTTTTCCTCAGTCCTAGTCTTTCCTTCAGAGTGGCCATGAATTTTTGATTCCTTATTTTGCCTTGCAACAGTTAAAAGCCAGGTGAGCCTGTCAGCTTTGTCATCTCACAGACACCAGTTACTGTGAAATCAGACCTTTGATCAAAGGCCTTTTCGGTTGCAGTATCAGAGGCTCCACAGCCTTTATCACCTACCCACAATCTGCAAATAAAGTTTGAACATGGAAAGTGGTTTAAATGGGTTTGCTTCACCAACACAGAAATAAAAGCTGCCCTAAATCAGGGAGACTCTCTCTCCTAATAATAGCAACAACAAAAACGTTCCTGTCTGTTTTTTATTTGGGATGCACATGTCTTATAATTAATCTTCCTTCTCCTAATTTCCCTTTCATCTGGGGCTCTTCTGCGCACTTCACAAGAACATAATAACCAAGCCCTGCTGTATCTGTGACACATTATTATTGTTATTATCTTCATTAGGTTAATGCAGACTCTGAAATTCTGCATGATCATATAACCTACAGAAGGTTAAATTGTGATCTAGTGTCAGAATTGGGAACAGAGCAGTCCTGGCTTTCAAACCTGGGTTCAATTCAGGTTTTGCTGTGTTTCTTAGGAGTGTGCATCACTGTTCTGTTACCATAGCCCTTGTCAAAGAGCTCCTATGGCAATGAGCTAGGCAAAACCCAAAAACGTTGCCGTGGAGGGTGTTTGAGCTTCAGAAATTGCTACAGTTCACACTGGATAAAACAGTCTATAAATAAAACAGGGCAAGCCCTGTTATGTGCTGTGAGGATTTCCTGGTATCGCTGTAGTCACATAGCTACACCAATGACCCCTTCCAGTTACAGAGAAGCCCTAGCTGTCATGCTGGTTTTAGTGCACTGTCTTCTCATCTAAGCACACACCCTCATTCAGGTATGGGCTTTTAGACACAGATTTTACTGCTGTATCAATCATGGAGCTATTGTAGAACGTGGTAAATTCTTTAATAGGTTGTATTTAAGAAGCTAGACTGATGCATTTAAATATCTCCTCTGATAACCTCAAAGCTGGTTTCTTTTCTCTTTTCCCTAATGGTGCTGTGGGTAAGCCCTGGCTTCCTTCACAAGGTTTTGTGCTCCACGCAGATCTTTGAGTACCTGTGTGCCTCACTAGAGTAATTGTACAAAGCCACTTCCCTTGCCACCTAGATTCATTTAAAGATGTGCTGCTCACAGTAACTGATGCAGCCATTGACAGTTGGGCACTAACCTCGATCACTTCCTAGCACAGCTTGACCAGGACCCAGAATAAAACAGAAATGCTTCATGCATTCCTATGGGAGGTACATACACACACACGTTATGTATGCACATGAACAGCGGAGGAGTATTGCATTGCTTTGTTACTGGGAGATACTGGTGTGGGCAATGACAGAAGGGCATTTCCACTCATACACAGAGTAAAAAATGCCTGTGATCAGAGGATCGCAGTGGATGCTCTAAGTAGTTATGGAGGAAAGCACAAGAGGGTTCCAGGAGCCCACGCTGGCAGTGTGGAGTCACAAGCCTCATCTGCAGGAAAAACGTCTGCCACAGGTCATGTGAGGGTGTGAAAACAGCTCCTCTAAACAGGACCTTTTGGTTTATTTACATCGTGTGTGTGGTAGGATTCTTGTGTAGGTCAGTGCCCTTGTGATGGGAGACTTCCCCAAGTGGGTACAAGAGTGGGGACAAGGAAGGAGGAAGGGTATATTTATTGGTACAAGAAGCTCCTGGTGCCCTCTGAATCATGAGGTGGGTAAGGAGACCCAGGAAGTCCTGGTTATGCTGCTCTAGAGAGAACAGATCAAATGGGGATGAAAGGAGTGAAAGAGTGGCCTTGGAGTAGTTTTATCCTCCTTTTTATGCAGGATGACAGACTCATAAAGCTACTTGCCATGTTCAGCAGCGGTGTCTGAGAGATGTTTAAAGCATATATTTAACAGTAAGGGCCATTCTGGGATTACTAAACTTAGGGTAGGTATTTGTATCTGCAGTCAAAACCTTTTTCAGCTCTGTCATGGTTTAACCCCAGCCAGCAACAAAGCCCCACGCAGCTGCTTGTTCACTCATTCCCCTCTGGTGGGATGGGGAGAGAATCGGAAGAGAAGTGAGAAAACTCAAGGGTTGAGATAAAGACAGTTTAACAGGTAAAGCAAAAGCCCTGCACAAGCAAAGCAGAACAAGGAATTCCTTCAGCATTTCTCATGGTCAGGCCGTTCAGGTTCAGCCATCCTCAGCACAGCCTCCATCATGTGTAATGGTGACTAGGGAAGACGAATGTCATCACTCCAGCATTCCCCCCTTCCCTCTTCTTCCCCCTGCTTTATATGCTGAGCATGATGTCATGTAGTCTGGGATATCCCTTGGTCAGCTGGGGTCAGCTTTCCCTGTGGAAGATAATGCTATGGGCAATTCCAGCTTTTCCTGCTTTTGCACTTAGAGCCTCATGATTCTATCCAGACCTAGGCTGCAGAGGGAGGTTTGTGTAGTGGACATGAACTAACATTGCAGAGATGTGCTCCTTTACCCCTGTGCTGACATGAAGTTGATCACCAGAAATCTCCCTTAGCCCAGGACCATGCCAGTAGATGTGTCATGCTTTGACTGAGAAACAGGGCACCTCTGCATCTGCATCACCCCTGCATTTATAAAACATTCTTTATAGTAAAAAAGGATAGGAAGCTCCTTACATTACATAGAAATATACCAGCGTGCCCTGGACAGCTTGTGATGTTCCAAAACAGCTTCGAGGCATTGCTAAGCAGAAGCAAATTGTAAATTAGAGATGAGATGCAGTCACTTGGAAGTTATGTCCAATCTGAGTATTTCTACAGATTTGATAGGAATCTTCTTAACTGGAGAAATTGGCTGTCATGTGCTGTAAGTCGTCACTGGTCACCCAGTTGTTCGCTCACATCTTCTGTGTCACAAAAGTGTGTGTGGCTATAAAAGAGGTAAAAAGTCCTCACTCACTGGAGCCTGTGACACTAGAAAACATAGAGGCTTTCTTGCCTTAGCTTCACAACCTTGAAATCTGTGGTGGTTTATTTCTCTCTAAAGAACTCTTTTAGTTTGACATTAGGAATTGAATCTTACTGCAGTGAAGTGTGATCTGTTGGCGTCTACAGTGACACAGCTATTTGTGTGGAGAAGGTACAGCTGATGGCACAGGCTTTCTGCCTGGGCTTTGTGATCACAACCTGCCCCAAAATCTGTGTCAGAAGGTTCTCATGGTCTTTGTGATTGAGGCAGGCAACAAAGCGACCAGCCAGAGGTTATGCTGACAGGGAGTTAGTTTGGGAACTGTTATTGTCATGTCACTCGTGCCATTAGTGCTCAGTTTAGTCCTGTCAAAATGTTTGCATGTACTTTGGTTGGTGCTAAGGCAAGTAATACCCACCTATTTGCTAAATAAGGTGATATCAAGCATTCAGTAGGATATGATAGTGTGCTTTGAACGCGTTTGATTAAAATATAAGTAAGACGATATAAAAGTAAAGTCATCAAATTGCTCTTTGAGAGCAAGAGCCTTGCTTTGTCTTGTGCAGAGGAGAACTGGTGACTCCTTCCTTCATTGGCTTTGTGTAGCCAGAAGGCCATGAGAGCAGGGTTGTGAAGGCCACTGCCACGTCTGTACCAAGCCAGCAAAAATCTCCCAGATCTCTCCCCAAAGAGATTTTGTAGATACTTCTTTTAATTTCCTTGCCGTTTGTGGCTCATGCCAGTTTCCTGACTCATTGTCACTCTGCTACGGTGATACGCTGAGTTTTCCAATAAGGAAAACAAGGGAGTGGTGAGTCACTGGCTGAATTCATGTGCACTTGATTTGCTCTATCATTATCTGTGCTGGTTTTATTTATTTTAATTAGTTCATATACAGGTCTCTGAGGTATTTTTCATTGCGTGAATTAGCTAGACTTGGTAGTCTTCTGCATAGATTAGAAAGCCAGAAGACAACCAGAGCTTTAGTGGCAGGCCCACTTCTTTCTGCTGTAGCAGAAGAGGAGTGTGTGGAGTAAGTGTAAGGAGGGGATGAATGGGGATCTTTGCATTTTCTAAGATTTGAATGAGTGAAATAATAGCATTCTTAGTTTTTGAGGCTCTCCTCTTGGATCTGAACATCTGTTAATGCTGCTGATTAGATCTAAACCGTCGCAGGAGCAGCCTTTTGCTTTAGTAAGGATTGTGTTTCACTTGGATTAGAGCAGAGGTGTTGCAGTGCAAAGTGTGCCTGGGTTTGTGCAAGTTAAACTAGGAAGAGGGTCTGAACTGGGCCCTGAGCTAGGGATGCTGGTGTGGGAGAAAGGTCTGGCCAGCTTCATCTGAAAGCTGCTAATGGTTCCCGTCATTTCAGATGACTAGTACAAACCTTAGCTGCTGTTTATGTTGCTGTTGGTTGTTTAAAGTTGTAACAGCTTCTGATTTTACCATTCCAGGTCAAGGAATCCTTCCAAGTCTCCATGAATAAATGTTTTTAAGTTCAGGTCTAGGTGCCAATTCATTTCAGCCTGTGCTTTGAGCTAAATCATGTCATTTCACTGAAGTCTTCCCTCAGCCTGTGGGAATTGCCAGGATGAAGGGAATAGGCCAAAACTGGAGTCTCAGTGTGAGATGAGGCGGGGGGAAATCAGGGATCTCGGTGTAGGGAGCTCTATGGTGGAGCTGGAAGGAGACCGGAGTGACCCTATGAGCTTTGTCTCAGATGTGTCCCATGGCACTTTGCAGTTTCACGGGTGAGAGCTGATTGCATTGGATCATAAATGGAAAATCTTCCATGTCTGGGAATTTATTTAAGCTGTTGGGCTCCTGCTGGCTCAGTATTCCATGTTCCCCATTTGACAAGGGCTTCCTTCCCAGCCATAGGCCTGGGAACAGGCCCACACTGTAATTATGGAGATGAAGGATTTGATGAGGGTGTGGTTTTGCCAGTGAGGCACCAGCGTTTGGCAGCCATGGCTGCGTTCACATTCCTGTTTGTTTTGATTGTGTTTTGAACCCGAGCAGGACTCGCTGTCCTGTGCTGCCTTCCCCAGACGCCCTGACCCTGTGCTAATGATGCCTTGTGTTAATTGATTCTACACCTGACGAACATTTTTCACCTCCTCCCACTCTTGCAGGCAATTTTGTGCTAAGATTTTGCATACAGCATTACAGTGGAGTTTGAGCTATGTTACAGGAACCATCATTTATTACTACCCAGCCCCTGCCAGAGAGAGAGAAGTTGGGTTTTAATCTGTTTTCTTCTCCAAGCCATTGGTTAATTTCATTCCTTATTTTTCTTTTCCTAATGCATAATAACTTGCCGTGCAGGTAAGCCAAGAGCCGTTGGGAATGACTGAACAGCTCAGATACATCCCCATGATAACATAATCATGATAAAACCATTGAATGGAGAAAGTGGGTGTGAGAGGTGGTGCCCATCTCTGAGGGTAACGCTGGGTTTGATTCAGAATAGGAATGTCAGTACAAAGCAGGCAGAAGGGTTTCTGTCATTTCCAAGCAGCGGGTACAGCACCTGCTTACCCCAGTGAAAGCCCACCGGGGGTAAGCAACAAGTCCGCTTGTATCAGAGCTACATATGCACACCCTTATGGGTTTGCTCTGCCTTTCAAACACAGTCTGCTGAGATGAGCCTGCACCCCATCACCTTTCTGCGTACTCAGGTAGCGTGAGGATCTGGGTGGCTGTGAAGGCTTTGAAATCCCACTTGCCTGCTCTGGGTGTTGTCAGTAGCTGTTTCATGGCCTGCAAATGGCTGCAGTGCTGGGCGCCAAGACCCTGGCTCAGTCTCATCCTTGGGTTGAACAGCTTTGCTCAAGGAAACCTCTTTCTAAACATGCCACTGTGGATGTTGGCAGTTTCTTTTCAGTGTTTTCTAGGTCACGAGTTTCTTGCATGCCGGGGTGAGGGATCTTAGGAAAGCCTTGTTTTGATTTGTCTACTTGCTGGTTTGGTTTTGTTTTTCGTTTTACTCCTGCAACGCTATTTCAAAACCAAAGGCTATTTCACCAGTGCACGTTGTCATGTCATGCAACAGTGGCAATCAGTTTTGCAGAAGGGAAGTCAATGTCTGTGTCCCAAGGAAGCTCTTGTCAACGTTTTCGAGCAAGACATCACCACTAATTTATTAGTATTTTTAAGAGCAGGCCTGCTTCTTTTTGCATGTAAGACGGGGAATGCTTTAATGGCAATCCAGAGAAGGCAGCACTGCGTTTTAGTTCTAGTCTTGCTAGTTCTGTATCAGTGGGAATTTATCTGGAGGGACAAATAGCAGAGCTACCATGGTGGTTTTCTGCAGCTGGGTATTTAAATAGGGTCCAAACGGTGAAGTTGGTGTTTAAGAGCCAGTGGGTGGCTGAGCTGAAGCCAGCTCATTTGAAGCTCAGGGAGCTGTGTGTGAAGTGCAGTCACACCTTGGGGTTGCAGTGCAGATACCATCACAGAGACCTCAGAATAAACTCCTTTCCACCTAATCTTTACCCGTGGCTCTGAACAGACAGGTGTGTTCACCACTCCTCTGCCTCCTTAATGCGTTATTTGAAGCAGGTTGAATATGGCTGCAGGCATGAGGAAGAGCCTGGTGGTAGGAAGGTGGCTTGTGCCTTCAGTGGCTAGCAGGTCAGGGGTTGGCTACCCTGCTAGTTACCTTCCCCTGAGGGAGCTGGTCCTGGAAGAAACAGGGAGCATAGCCTGGGAAGGAAATTCCTTGATAAGGAACCCAAGTAGGTGGCAGCGGGTAACAGAGGGAAAAGAGATCATAGAATAACTAGGGTTGGAAAGGACCTTAAGATCATCTAGTTCCAACCCCCCACAGGGTTTGCTCTGGCTCTTTGGGAGTAAAGAGTGTGAGTCTGGGTTGTCCTCCATCTCCTTTGAGGATTCCCCAAAGAGAGGTGCAAATCCAGGGCTGCAGTGGGGCAGTGGAGAGGGTGCTGGGGGCAGACATGACTGCGGTCAGTGCCCAGCCTGCAGCATGTAGAAAGTTGTGTGCTGGTTCTTTCCAAGCACCATAATTCTTTCCCATTAAAAGATACCATTAAAAATGCATGTGCTCTTTAAGTAGTTCTGTTGGGCAGTGGTATTGCAGCATTTAATGAACGTGCCCTGGCATTAGTGATGCAAGCCTGGAAACCTGAGGCTTTGATTGTGTAGCTTTGCACCCTGTGCACAGGCTAACCCTATATTTGAAATCAAATCATGATGTTTCACTGAGTGGAAAATGGGGCTCTCCCAGAGAAGCGCTAATGTCTTTTTGCTTTGAAATAGTGAGTTCATTGTGGCTTAGCTTCTGAACACTGTTTCTTACCCTGGCGACTCTTTACTCCTATATACATATAGATGAAAAGCCCGTTTCATTTAAATATGAAAGATAACCAAGGCATTTTGCACACTAAATCTGCCGTGTAGTTCGGTAAATGATAGTTAACACAAGAAACACCTGTACTAAGATGACCTTCTGTTTAGAGCATCTTTTTACCCCATATCAGATGACCTTTCAGTCCTGTAGCTGTTGTTTTGTTATAGCTCTGGTCAGGAACACAGAGTCCACCTAGGCAAGCACCTACTTTCCTGTTTGAAGCCTGAACCACACATTTCCAGGAAAATTCCCCAAATCTCCCCTAAATAGAGTTAACTTAGGCTGTTAAATGTGGACCTGCATTCCAAAAGCCTCAGAATCAGGTCTTTTATATTCACTGTTTGTGAAATGGCAGTTAAAAATAGCAACGGTGCTCTGGATGCTGCGCTAAATCCTAGAAACCCTCTGACACTGTGAGTGGATGAGGTCAACTACGCTCCTCATCCCCATTTACTTGACATTCCCTCCCTATCTAACACTCCACACCCAAAGACCTTTTGTCCTCCAAATTGCTCTTAAAAGTACTCTTTGTGCCCAGTGTCCTCAAAAATCCTTGGTGGCTTTGTCAGGTCCTTAGACACTAGCTTGGCTGGCCTAGTAAAGTAACCTAGATAGGGCTGAAGTAAGTAGTCATTCTTCTGTCTGGGTTGACTGAAGTAACCAGTCATTACTCTGTCTGGGTTTCCCAGTAAGCCCTGTCTCTGTGCCCATCTTGATCAGCACTTCTGGCTAGGTGCTGCCTATGTTTCATCTCAAGCTCTGCATTAGCATTAACATTGCCTGGTTCAGCTAGGAAGATACCTTGGAAGGTTGGCACCGTGTTTCCTGTGTGTTTATTCAGTCCTGAAAATGCCAAATGTTCCTAAGAAATAACAGGTGATAGCACTAAGGAGTGCCATGTAGTCATGAACACATCCCAAATGGCTACCAGGCCTGCTGAGAGGCTGTCTTGGGAGCAGTGGTGCCTATTAGTTGCTCATAGCTATTTTGAGATCCTCCTGGAACACAGGTACAAGCTTTAATCCAAGGAAGACCTTGTCAGCCACATGTGGTGGCTTCTCTTTCTTGGGTTGCATCAGTTTTGTGAGACACCTGGGAGCACATCTGTGCAAGCAGCATGATCATCGTCTGGAGCCTGGCTCCAGCTCTTTCTGCCTTCCCATCATCTACAAGCAGAAGGGAAAGTCAAAAGCTCTATCATTTCCCTGTATTCTCTCCCCTAGTCTATCATTGCTTAATTGTATCCTTAAATCTTATTGAAGTTTGGGCTGAGTCATTGCTATGGTGAGGTGGAAACAAAGCTGAGCAAATATAAGAGGGCAGGAGTGTGTTCCCCTGTGAGCATGCTGAGCAGGAAAACTGCCACAGGAGAGAGAAACTCCTATCACTTCAGAGATGCGTTGCATCAGCTGCTTGCTGCTGCCTCTAATTTTAATGCTCTAAATCCTGTATCAAAACACCTGTAGACCAAAGAGAATATAAACTAGACTTGGAGTAGGAAAGCTGTGCCAATTAGACATGCAGATCTCCCTTAATCATCTGAGACCTGCTTCCAGGCTCACACAGGACTTGTAATTGTGGTTCTGTATTGTCCTGTTGCATTGACTATCCACAGAACCCACTTCCCTCTCCATCACCAGAATAAAGTTGGAGGCTTAAGCCAAGGTGGCTGCACTTCAGTGTCCTAAATGTTATTTCATTTGTGGCTACAGTAGTTCAGGCTTGTAAAACACATTATGGTCCATGGTGGAAAAAGCATTACAGAACTGTCAAACCATGGTCACTGGACAGATAATTTCTTTGTAATGAGCTGGAAGACCTCCTCTGCTTTACTGTGTAGCACTATTATAATTCCTTCGCTTGCTGTTCTGGTTTCTGATGCAAATCCCCCCCCACATCTTCTTTCTGAGGCTATGTTTTCCATCCCATCCCAGGCTCTTGCTCTTCGTAACTTTGGTGCTTTACTGTGCCTCTGACATGCTGGCATGGCTGGGAATACGCTGCTGTAGGCAGGGCAGGCACCTTTCAGGGTGGTGGAGGGAGCTCTAGGTGTGTATGTGTGTTCTATCATGGGATGAGGAGCACAGAATCCCAGTGTAGTTGGGACTGGAAGAGACCTGTGGAGATAATCTGGTCCAAGCGTGCTGCTCAGAGCATCTCCCTCCTCTGACAGCTTTAATAAGGCAGGGCTACAGCTCTTAATCCCCCTTTTCCCATCAGCAAATCAGACCCTTTGGTGTCCTGGGGTAGACGGTTGGATGTGCCATTTTGCTTCTTGCATAGGTGAGGTTCTGCTCTTGGCTTGCTCATGCCCCTTGAGCACTTGGTGGTTCAGAAGGCCTGAATCTTGCTTAGTGCTCACTTCAGCAGAGGTTTCTACCGTGAAACCAACATCAAGGTAGTCTCTGCACCAACTTCAGAGTACGGTTTTCTATCAGTTGCCATCCTCTCTGGAGCATGGTACAGCTGCTGTGTTTTTGGATTCATTTTGTGCCCTTTGCTTATTTTCACTGGGCACCTCTGTCTTCTTTACCCTCTTCCTGTCAGGTATTGACACACATTGATAAGATTCACACCCTTCCCCACCCAGAGCCTTCTGGGGATCATTGTAGGAGGTTGAACTAATGTTACTGGGCAGGCATTGGTGATCTAAAGCCCACCTGAATGCTGCCTTGTGTAAATGGTGATGTACAAGCAGTACAGAACAGAACAAATGAGCTTTCTTGCTTTTCCTTCCTTCTCTGTATCTGTTTTGTCTTTAGTACCTTTAATTTACATCTGTTTCCTTGGCATTTTCCCAGGTGTCTTCTGGGAATAGTTATCTCGAGGCCTTGTATCTCTTTGAGTTTGTCATTTAATGTGATCCTAGCAGACCCAAAAGCTAAGATATTTATGGTGCATGAGTTCAGGTTGCTGCTTGGTTGATCCCTGTGGCCTGCAGTGATGAGAAGAATCACTTTGGAAAAAGCCTCAGATCAGGCTTTGAACTGGAGGTGAACTTTTATAGATGCTCAGTAGAGCTGGAGAATGGGGGTTCTGGTGTTTTGAGGAATACAGTGGCCTAAATGACATTATATGGATGAATGTATTTGATACCCCAGTGCTAAATCCAGCTGAACATGTAAATACTACAAAACCTGCTCATTTTGCTTATGTCAATTGATATATCAGGAGCTCAGGGAAGAGGCAAGGTTGGTTTGGGTTCTGCTGGTAGTTACTTTAAACTAAAAGTGACACTTGGTCACTCACCTACCTTTACTAAGCTGTTTAAATGTATTTTCTACATTTTGTTTATTCTACAATTTATATTTTCTACAATTTGTTTTGGAAATGAGAACCCTACCTAAATGTGAAACTTCTATCATTGCTGCTATCTCTGTGTCATATCTCCTCCCAACGGAGATCTGTTAGAACTTGTCTTGGATTCAGTTTATCTTGTGGAACCATCTGAAGCACAGAATCAGTTTCTCTGTATGTCTGTAAAAGAAGAGGAGGAATCTGGATTCTGCAGAAAACAAACCAAAAGAGAACTTAAGTAGAAAGGGAAGACCAGTTGCTTATGCACCACGATTCAATTCCCAAACTCTTTGCATGATGCTGTATCAGCTTTTATTGTAGTAGCCCATTACATGGATAGAAAAGAAGCCAATGTGCAAACTTTAGACATTATGTGTCCAAACTAGTGGACTTTGAAGCTTTGCTCATGCTTCACAGAAGTTGTATGCTTTTCAAAGGCTGAAGGCACTGAGGTTCTTTTCTCTGTTTTCCTTGTAGGTGTGTTACTAGACATCCAGCAGCACTTTGGAGTCAAAGACAGTGGGGCTGGCTTGTTACAAACAGGTAAGAGGGTTTTTTTTTCTTGCTGGTTTTTGTAACCTTCCTCTTCTCAGAAGGGTGCTCTCAGATTTCTTCAGCTATGGCCCTTGGGTACATTGGCTGTGAAATATGCTCTTAGGAAGATGCATGAACATGAGGGGTTTTGCTGGTGGGCAGGAAATCAGGGCTCAGGATGGCCCAAAGGCAAGCCAACCTATTTATGACAACTACATTCAAATAGGAGTCGCTGCATCATCTATGTCAGAAAACTCATGATAAACCAACAGCAAGATCCTGTCCTCACTTCTAACTTTCTGTAGTTGATAAGAAGTGTGATGTATGGTGCCCTTCATGTGCTCTAGAGAGAATCTGCTGAATGTACAGTAATTGGGAGTACAATGCCGCATGGAAATGTAAAACTCATCAGGACAAGTACCTGAGGATGAGAACTGCAGGGCAGGCATTCATGCAGGCAATCACTGCATTCATGGAGCTCATGGATTAACAATATCCCTTTGATTTTGGTGCTGTTAGCTTCAGACATTTCTCTCCTTGTGTTTAAGATAGATTATTGCAATTGTGATGTCCTTTTAATGTAGGAGCCGTTTGAATGTTGCAGACACCTGCAGACAGCTGTACAACCCCTGGGCAAACCCCAGCTTACTGGACTCTAGACCTGAGGTGATTTAGAGGAGTCCCTTTGTCAACAGACGGGATTGGATGACATTGAGGAGCAGTCTCATGTAGTTGTGACAGCGCACTTGGTGTTAATGGAGAGTTGAAAGGACTAGGCAGAGAGCAAATGCAGGTTCTTAGGGTAGAGAAGCCTGGTTTGGAAACTTCCTACAGATTTATTAGTTGAAGTCATAGATTTGTGGTGCTGTGGTTGTCTTGTCACTGTCATCTGTCTGAGGGAACCACACTGGATCAGTTATATCTCTGAACAAAATTAGAATTCAACTAGGATTAGAAATAGTGTGCCAGAAAAACATTTTTTCCATGCTTTTTTCCTCATGCCATCACAGTGGATACCAAGCGCCTGTCAGGAGCTTGTCTGTGGAACTGTAGCCAACAATAAAGTGTATATAATCATTCATTCTTTATGATCACACCAGAGGTGAGAATGTTCTGAATGCACACTTGACCTTTGATTTCAAGCTATGTGAATCACTGCAGTGTCTCCTCCTTTTTATTTGCTGCAACCTGTGTTACAGCAGGGTCCTCATGTGTGGCTACAGTTTCTTGGTAATGCTGCAATACAAACACTTAACAACAGTTTGTATTAGAGCTTTAAAAATGCTCTCCTTGGTGGATGGCAGAGTTCAGCTAAGCTGATGTCTGCTGCATGTGTCCAGAACAGAAAGCTTGAGCTTTACAAGTGTTACTGAGTATAAAGAGCACAAATCAGTTAGGCCCAAAGTGGCCATGGTTGTCTGTCAGCCTCTTTTCTACAGCAATTAGTTGTATTTATTTATTGTACTCAGAGGAACAAGTCCTCAATGTATCATTAGACACAGAGTGCCTTCAAGAAAATATTCTGGTGGAAAATGACACTTGCCAAAGCATATATTTCACCTTCATTCCCCTCAGTGGATTAAAATCCTTTGATTTACTGACAGCAAGTAAGAGCTGAGCTCCAACAGGGCATTTCATTTGTTAATTGCAAGAAATGTGATTTATTTCTTTAGCAAACATACAGGGCATCTGCAAACAGCATCACTGTGAGGTACCGCAAGATTGCTGCTGAGTCTGCTGAGGGTTTAGGAACGGGTAACTGTTGCTTTAAGAAAAGCAACACTTTCTCCTGGTTGGGTTTTTTTTGCTCATCTGCAAACTGAGGGCTTGATTTTGCTCCTACAATATGGATAATGATGCATTAATCCCAGTTGCGTCAGAGGAAAAGAGTGCTCACAAAATAAAACATCATTTCCCATAAGTAAGGGTAGGGGTACATAACTGGAAACTTATTAAATGTATTACTTCAGCTTATCAAGTTTCTGTGTTGGCAGCTGGCCCATGACACGTGTACCCTGAACCCTGGTGAAATAAAAGACACTGCCCTGAACCACTGTATAAATGCTACTTTTAATCTTTTGTCTGTTCTCTAAGCCTGACCTCTCTGGATGTGCAAATCTGGGGTAATGGATGCGGTGTAGAAGTGTTTGACCAAGGCTGCAGAAGAAGCCTGCAGTAGAGCTGGGACCAGGACTGATGTCTCCCAGACCTCTGCCTTAACCTTGAACAGTTCCTTTGCGAGCAGAGACAGAAATATCATTCTCCTCCCAAGAGATGGTCCTGAAAACTGACTGAATGATGCGAGACAAAAGGCTGCTCCTCCTCACTATGTCCTTTGAATAAAGAGTGGATTAGTCCTCAGGTTGTTAATCCTGCATTTAAATGAGTCCTAAATGAATTTACAATGTTAATGAGGAGTGAAATGTAGTATTCACTGGCAGTTCTTATCACTTATTCAACAGGCTTTAAAAAATAAGACAAATCAAGGCTGCACACAATTTTAGGCAAGAGATGGTGCTGCAAACTCAAACAGCAAGGGGAAAAGCAACCCACCAAAGGCAGTGGATGATCCTGCATTCAGACTATAACCCATTCTTTGCAGGCACAGCTGTCTCACTTCAAGCATTCAAAAGCCAATTCACACACTCTCAGCTTCTGCTGCTCTCTGAAAGCAAAGGTGACTGCTTTCTTAGGAATTGCAAAGACAGGATTTGAATTTTTGTCATCTTTTCTATCAATCCTGAGATACAAGCTGCTCTTTGCCCAGCAGATATAATGAAAGCTGGTTAGAGGGGCACTGTGACCTCCCAGTAAGGAAAAATCACAGGGACACTCCAGCCTCATCCATAATGGAAAGGAACAGAATGGGGCAGTCTCTGCAGCAAGGATACTGTGACAGCAAAGGACACGCTGACAGGTCACAACTGCTGCTTGCTCAGTACTATTGTAGGGCAACAGACTTATGTTAATTCCAGAACCTTGGTTTTCTCTGGATGATGCTATAATTCTGTGCTGATCTTGCTTTTTAAAGCACTACATATGCAGCTAGAACAATATTAGTTAAGCCCACTGAGCTGTCCTGCAGGTCTGCACCCGAGCTTGTGTCTTTCCCAGCTGGAGAAAGGATAACCCTGGCTGATCTCCAAAGGTGATAGAGCATCTCTTTGCCTGCTCGAGCTGTACAGCTGTAGTCAGTCAATACATTTATAAGCCAAGCCACACAAAAAGTGTTTCCCATGTGTGGAGTTATGTAGGAGCAGCAGTTTGGACTCACCAAAACATCAGGCCTCTAAAACAACAGTGACTGAGAAGAACAACAGTGACTGAGAAGATAAACAGCTGGATTTGTAGAACTGCTTCAAAATGAAGTTATCATTCCATATATACTCAGACCGAAGGAGCAGTGCTCAGGGCTGTGTTATGGTTTTCACTAGATTTCTTTTTCTCCTTCTTTCTTCAATTTTTGTGCTTTATTGCTCTGCCTGCTTTCCTTGCCCTTGGATTTATTTTGCTTTTGTGCCTCTTGTCAGTGGCTATTTAGCACACCAGAGCTCTAATAGTAATAGCGCCTGGCTTTCAATACAGTTTGTCTTCTGAAGATCTCAGGATGGTTTATATAGGGAGGCATAATGAGGCTTGCCCTTTTCTACAGATGGGGAAACCAAGAGAACCAGATGGGAGAAATGACCTGCCCAAAGTCACACAGCAGGTCTGAGGCAGAGCCAGCACAAGAACTGTGGTCCAGCTCCTGAACATGCAGCAGTCAACTGGGTTGATGCTTAGACCCAGAGATTTGATCCTTGCTAACGGGCACCTTCATCTTCCAGCCTGGGCAGCTCAAGCTCAGAGGAACGCGCATAAACCAATTGGGGCTTCTGCAAGTGAAAACCATGTGAGGCATCAAATGGCAGGAATTCCATTGAAATGCAGAGGGGGAAAGTATCTGTCTTCAGAAGGTATAGGGATGTCATTAGAGGAAACCCTGGTAACCAGGTTTATACCATAAGGGCTGGAAGCAAGGAAATGTAAGGATCCGGAAGAACTCATTAAAGGTGAATAATCATAGATAACTGGGGCTCTGAAAGAACTTGTGTCTTCTCACGTGGAGAGAGGTGGGCATTCTCCCAAAGGCCTTTCAGCTTGTGTTTGCCAGGCAGCCTAGCAATGCCAGGTACTTTCTGAAGTCTAGTTCTGGGCTCCTTTTTCCTGGAAGGGTCAATTCCAATTAAAACTTCTGCTCAAATGAAAAGCAAAACCTTCACTTGAGTTCCTCTACCTCTTGAGCTGACCTAATGTAACCTTATGCTACATTGCAACCTTGCAGAAGTGTTAGCAGCTCCTGTGTGCTCTAAGCATATGCAGTGAATAGGGAACTTGAAACAGTGGAGTGCAATGATGGGATAAATCACACTTGCTAAATTGAAGGGATTTCTTTCAACTCGCTTTGATTCCCATCATCTTGTCCCTGGCTCATAATGACAGCCTGTGCTCTAACATTCCTTCTTTATTCTGCACAGAGATCACCTGCTCTGGATGCCAACCTTGAACATATGTATGCTATAAGAGTTGCAGGTGCTGCATGTTTCTTTGCTACCATCTGCTTCTACCTGAATAGATCCTGTTTTGCCCCTCATCTGTGTTATGCATAACTGAATCAGATCTTCATCTTTTGCTTCCTACTGCACCTGCTAGAACAGAGGAACTCATATTCTGGACACTTTCTTGTTTAAAATTCATGGTTTTCCATTTGAGTGAATGACTTCTTACACAAGAACACCTCCCCAGGCCCTGGTATCTCAGGTGCCCAACCCAAGCAGACAAGACAGAGTACTCTGTAGTTGCTGTTCTTGATTTACTGACTGCAAATGGTTTGGACCACCATGTCCTACCTAGAGCAGGTCATACTACTGTCATCTTCCCTTCTGCAAACCATGCTAAGCGTTCTTAAATCCAGGTTACTTCTCTGGCAATCTGTGACATGCCAGGACAAGGTGGAGCTCTTTCTTTGCCAGGAGACCCTTAAGCTGTATCAACAAGGAGCAAAACCTTTTTTCCCCATACCTGATTTTGTATCATGTTTTCTGAACTCCTCCAGCCATGTACAGCATGCTGCTGATCTAGGGGAGTTTGTGTAGGACAGCTCCAGCTTAAGCAATATAGATGAAGAAGCAGGGCTCTGCATGCAGTATTCCCTGGTTAATGTTGTGACAAGGGTAGGTCTTTTACTTATCAAGGTGGGGTAAGTTAAGATAGTCCAAGAGTCTGATTATTTCCTGCTGAAGTATTTTACAGGTTCCAATAGTCCTTTTTTCCTGTCTGCTAGAATGGTATCTGCTGTGCTAAGAAGCCATGGCAGTGTGAGGGACTGATTCATACCAGCACTTAAGCCTATGTGGAAATCTCTCTGCAATCAAGAATGAAAGTACTTCCTTGAACAGTGAGCAGGTTACAGGAAGGTGTTTGTGCCCTTGTGCACCAGGGACCCATAAAACTGGTGTTTACGGTGTGCACTCCCACCAGACAGCCCTAGATTGCAAAGTAAATCACGTCTGGTGGGAGAGAAGATGCAGAGAAGGGAGGGAAGGTGTCCTGGTCTTCTGCTGATGGGAGGGAAAGGCCTGAGCTGGTGTCATGCTTTGCCTTCTTGTTGCACATGTGAGCAAGTGAGTGCAGGCCACTAGAACAGGGCACCTCTCCAGACTGGCTTGTCTTCAGTAATATCTTGAGTTTATGAGACTGCATGGCAACTACCACAACATAACAGTTCATTTCCCATCCCGTCTTCCTGCTTTGAAGGAAGGTTTGTCCTAACTCTTTTCTACTGGGCAGGTACTCGGGCTGGTTGTTGCAAGAGAAAATTGCACTTGTGCTGCCTGTGGCAAGTCTGTTCTCTAAGTAGATATTGGCCCCTCTTCCCTCAGGCTGTAGTTCAAGCACCTCTTGCCAAGGTTGTGTTGGCTTCTGTAATTTATTATAATAATGAGGGGAAGGATTTCCCACAGATTTTGGAGAAGTGGTTATCCTTCCACCCAGAGCCCTAACAGCTTTTCACACAGCCTGTCCATCTTCCCCTGCACATGTTCCTCAAACCTCAGAACTTCATTCAGGCTCTTTATAGTGGAAGATGGGATTTTTTGTGGTATTGTGTAATGCTTTTAAACAACAGCTTCCTCTTAATACCAGCTATGCAATGTCACATAGAGGTATCTGCACTGTGTTTCGTGCTCATGTGGTTCAGAGGGGCAAGTCTTGCCACCTTTGCTTTTTTCAGTAGCGCCACATTGGTGTTGGAAGAGGGAGGTGAACAGTTGAGTTACATTAACAGTTACTTTAATGCAATTATTAGACATCTAATGGCTACCACTTGCTGGAAGAGTGGTGTGTACTTATATTCAACACCTCATAAGTAGCTTACTTTTATTTTCCTTGCTTCTGCAGTGACACTGAAAGTTTTTGGTAGTAAATAGGAAACCTGCTTAGCTTTAATTCTTGCTTTTCGCTGAGCCTGTAAGTTTTCAGTTAATTTTCAAGTATGGTGACCATAAGAGCGTTTGTATATGGTCTAAATCAGAAGGAGCCCTGTACGTCTTCTCTGTACCCTGCTCTAGGTCTATGCATACAGTTGTCACTAATTCCTATTGGGTGCAATTTAAAGGTGTTAGCCCAGAGTGGGAGAGGTGATTTTAAGGGAAGTTGGATCAGTCTTCTACGAACAGGGGGTGCAAAACCAGAACTAACTGTTATAGTACATTTTTCATATTTAATATGCTTCATCCCAGGGGAACCGTAAGTGTTTTCTCTTAAAAGATTTATTTCAAGATTGTTTTAGTTTTATCTTGCCTCCCACACCTGAAGCACTCTTATTTTCCTAGAGCACAAACCTCCAATTCTGCAGGGCAACACAGTGTCTTGTGGAAAATGCAAGCAGCAATATTCATCCAGAGATGTGGGCTCAGGTGATGAAGAGGTCAGGTTTGGTCTGTGCGCACTGGGAGTTTTCAAAGTTAACAGTTAAAAATGGGAGTTGAGAGCATTGCTGTTGGAGGAGGTGTGACAGGCTGAGAGAGCTGAGAGAAAAGAAGGTTCTGGGAAGACCTTAGAGCAGCTCCTAGTGCCTAAAGGGGCTATAAGGGACTTTTGACAAAGGCCTGTAAGGACAGGACAAGGGGGAATGGTTTTAACCTCACAGAGGGGAGATTGAGATGAGCTGTTAGGCAGAAGCTCTTCCCTGTGAGTGTTCGAGGCCAGGTTGGACACAGGGGCTTGGAGCAAGCTGCTCTAGTGGAAGGTGTCCCTGGCCGTGGCAAGGTTGGAACTGGATGAGTTTAAGGTCCCTTCCAACACAAACCACTCTGTGATTCTATGATGATTTGAGAGAGAGAGATCATTTGGATAAATCAAACAGTCTTGACAGAGTGTGAAGGAACTTGGAAGCACTGAAGACACTGTCCTGCAATGAAGCAAAGAGCTAGGTGTTAGTTGTAGTACAGCAGGTATCTAGTATGCTCTGGAAGTACCAGGGTGTTTTCACAGTAGTGAGAATGCTGGGATCCTAGACCAGTCTATGTGATTATTTTGCTTCTTTATTGTTCTCTCTTGAGTTCCAGATGGCTTTTCTTCCAAACCAGTGCTTCTCAAACTTTTTGGGCTGTGTACCAGACCGCTCTGCATCCTTACAATCACATTTTTATGGTGATTTATCATCAGACCACTATAAAAGTACCATTGCTGTGTGGCTGGCTGCAGAGAACTTGCTGTTACCTTGTGGAACGCAGTTTTGGGAACCATAGCCTTTAACCGTTCCAAGCTGCTGAAATAGCTGGTGTGTTCCAAGCAGGAGCAACTACATTCCAGTATGGGCTGCAGAGATTCCCATGTGTAGACCCACAGAGACTTGGGTTGGAGTGACTCATTTGGACACACAGATACCTGGCTTTGAAAATGAATTCCAGAGCATCAGTTACGTCAAAAGTGCACATTCCTCATGGTATTTGGTGCTGTTACCAGCCTGCAGAACTAGATTCCAGTTAACACAAGTAAGTCTCAGTTGCATGAATGGTGCATTGTTACAGCAATTCAAAAGAAGTTTCTCACTGCTCTCCCCTTCCCTTCAGTGTGTGCACACATTCCAAGGTTCTTCCCGTATGCTGATGTAAGGTTATACAGCAAAGACCAGTCTTCTGCTCAGAGCCTGCGGGGAGCCTGGTTTTGGAGGGAAAATCTTACTGACCATAGTCCATTAGCCCAAGTCAAAGTAAGTTCTAACAAAAATCTAATATACATAGACATTTTTCTTGCTAAAACCCTCTTTAGTTGTTTTCAAGTTCATCAGGGACTGCAGCGATAGGACAAGGGGTGATGGGTTCAAACTTAAACAGGGGAACTTCAGGTTGGATACAAGGAAGAGGTTCTTTACTGTGAGGGTGCTGAGGCACTGGCACTGGTTCCCCAAAGAAGTGGTAAATGCCCCATCCCTGTCAGTGTTCAAGGCCGGGTTGGACAGAGCCTTGGGTGGCATGGTTTAGTGCGAGGAGTCCCTGCTCACAGCAGGAGGGTTGGAATTAGATGATCTTAGGGTCCTTTCCAACCCAAACCATTCTATGATTCATAGTCCAGAAACTAGACTCCATTGTTTAGGCCCCAGACAAATAAACTGCCGGCAACACCATGACAGGTTTTCCCCCAGGGTTCTGTTTTCAGCTGTGTAGGACTGCCCATAATGAAGCTCAGGTGGCTCCTTGGGACATTTATGATGGTGTGGCCTCTCGGGAGCGGAACGAAATAGGCCTTGAACACAAACCGACTTCAGATGGGCCAACTGGGCAGTCATCAGTCTCACCTTATATATTTATAGGCCTGATTGAAATGGGCTTTTTTAATGTTAACAATCCCTGGATTCAGCAAATCTGCCTTTTCTATTTTCCATTAATGTCACTGATGATGCATAAAGACATCGCATTTGCAAATCCTGTGCGCTGCAGCATTTATTCATTCCAGTATGTCACTCTCCAGTAGTACTCACTCTCCCAGAAAGAGAGTAGTCAGAAGAAACTCCAAGTGAGGGATTATCTAAAACAGGGTCCGGTCATGCACCATGGGTATTGAAACTGCTGTTAACCCTGGCATCTCTTACAGAGGTCATGTTCTTCCATCCACAAGTGCAAGGTTAGTTGCAATGCTCACTCCTGCAGCTGCAGTTCAACTTGGTATGGAAGTCGGCTTGCAACTTGCAAATGCACTTTGGGATGGCACTTTGTAAACCCATGAGGGTGATAATCTTCGAAATAAGTGTAAGACAGAAACCAGATTCATTCTCCTTTTCCTTTTCCAAACCATAGCAAATTAAACACTGGGATATGTCAGTATTTCAGCCATTTCTTTAAATGGATTTATCCCTTTTTGAAGGCCACTCAGCCACTCTGGAACACTTTGTCTAAATTGCCATTTGTAACAGCAAGAGGCAAAAGCATTTCTGAATGCTGCCAGCAAAAATGAACCAGCACATGATTCCTATGGAATAACACTGGCCATTTCTAGTTGAGAGTGGGGTTTCCTTACACACTCTGTGATCCCCTTTTATTGCAGGATGAAGAATGCTTGTCATTGCAGGTGTTTATTTGTGGCCTGCTGTTTGTTCAGCTCTCTTGTCCTATTAGTCAGGACCTAATTGCAAATTGCAGTCAATAGCAGTGTTTCTTTGTATTTACTTTGTGGTACAAAAGCCCATTGAAATGTTGTTGGCATAGAAAAAGTAGAGGGCTAAGCCTGTGGCTCTGTACCCTGGCAGAGACTTAAGTGTAGATGGACATTGTATGGAACGGGATAGGAAGTAGGAATTATTTACGACCCCTGTCCTGTGCACAGACCACTGCTGCTTAAATGATGCTGAGACTCCCTCTAAAGCATTCTGGACACTCGCTGCTGTGGGAGTTGAGGGAATTCTTTACTGTGAGGATGGTGAGACACTGGAATGGGTTGCCCAAAGAAGTAAATGCTCCATCCCTGGCAGCGCTCAAGGCCAGGCTGGACAGGGCTTTGAGCAACCTGGTCTGATGGAACGTGGCAGGTTGGAACTAGATGATCTTAAGGTTCCTTCCAACTCAGACCATTCTATGTTCTACGACTCTAATTCCAGATGCAGATGATGTTCCTAATGCCTCTGGCTCACTGGTGGATCTTGTTAGGGAGGTGGGGTTTGGTGGTTTTCCCTTGTAGGTTAGATGCCAGTCCCGAAGACAAGCATAGATGGCATTACCTGATGTCTAAGAGAAAGCAGCATGGCAACTGCTGCAGGGCTAGAACCTTGCTTTCTGCCAAAGACAGGTCTGACCCACACTGCACTGTGTATCAGCCTAGGTCAGTGGTTCAGGGACTTACTTCCTGGCCCTTGCAGCTACTGGAGAATGGTGTTTGTCTAAACACACAGTGTCTGTGAATGCACAGGAGTAATAAACCAAACAAGACTTAGCTCAGGGTACAGAGTAAGTGTGAGTGCAACTGGTTCTTTGCTTGCATTTTAGAGAATTCATGACTCACAATGAAACTAGACAGCAAGTGCATTTACACACGACACTCTTGGCGAACACGTCTAGTCCAATTCAGTCAGCCAGCCCCTGAGTGTACTCGCATTCTGTCTTCACATGCATGCCCTTCACTTCCCTCTTACAGGGGTGGGTTTAAAGATAGTCTGTGTTATTGATTCTTTCCTTCCTAAAAATATGGGGTGTAATGTAGAAGCACATAAAGTGATCAACGTCTTGAAAAGGCTCAGGGATGTTTTCCTTCTGTTGTCTTCGGAATGCTGAAACAATCAGTGCAATCAGGTCAGCTTGCTGGAAAGCACTCCAGGAACTTAGCAGTGAGCAGTTGGCTTGTGGAAATGAATGACACAAGGGGCAAAGCTTGAAAGACCTCAGATCTTTGTGTGGATAACACATTATAATTCTTTGGAGGGCTTAAAACAGCCTCTGAGCAATTCAGCTGCCTGTGTGGGAATTTTGTGTACTTTCCTCGGAAGGATCTGATAACTGTCACTGTCACAGGCAGGATGCAAGGCTTACATGGTTTTCTGATCTGTTGCCATGGTTCTCATGGCTTTATGAAGTGGTCTCCTGAGGTTACATGAAAGATCTTTGATTGGGGGACTTGTTATTATTATTTATTCATTGCCAGTGCCTTAGGCAGAAAGATGGACATCGCTGTTAAGGAGAAACTGTGAGGTTCCATCGAGAGATGCTTTTCTCTCCTTCTGTGTTGCTACTTTGAACTGTAAACCCAGTCAGCACTACAGAAATTTCCTCTGTAAAATTAGTGTGGTTTTGGTACAGTCCCTAATGGGTGGTAGATACACAGCAAGGGCTGTCATTGCATCATTGCGTGGGACACTGCTGTATTTTACAGGCACCTCAATAAAGAGTAGGCAATTGAGCAGGACAATACTGAAATCCCTCTGCGACCAGCAGGCAGCTTTTAGGAGCAAGGGTTTGGTGGGCAGACTTACAAGATGTATGTGTTTCCTCCACAAATAAATGTGGAACTATTTATACCAAGCACTAACATCCCTGGGAGGTGGGGGAAGTTGGAGGAAAAACTTTGAGGAAAATAATCCCAGGCTGTTGGTTTAACATCAAACAAAAATAATTGCCAACAATTGCTTTTACATCCATCTCATCTGTGGACTTTAGCATATTCCTCTTCCATGGCGATTCCTCTTCCATGGTGATTCCTATTCCTAAAAAAGTGAATTGGCATAAGGCTGCAGACAGCAGGATTTTAAGAGCCACCCCCCTTGTTGATGCTGCCTGCATCTTAGAACAATTGACTGAGAATCAGATATTTCAGCTGTGCTCTTGACCGTCTCCTAATGAGAGGTACTATATTTTCATCCCTTAGAATTCAGTTTAATCTGACAAACGTTTGCCTTCTTTCATGTACCTAGAGCCAGGCAGTTTACTGATCTGCTGTAAAAGCACTCTTGAAGATGTATGGCTTGAGTTGGGCAGGTAACAATTTTGCAGAAGAACAGGGTGAAAGGGGTTTGCTATCAAGCCACTTCTACTTGCATGTGTCCAAACACATGTGAATGTGTTTTCTTGTTCTCCTCTGTCCAGCCATCAGTGCTCTGCTCCTGCACTTCAGTGATAACACCAAGCAGGATCTGGAGTGCCCTGGAGGTCTGTCATTAACCCAAAGTGTTTCCTGTCCCTTTTCCATGTGTTGACATGCTTTCCCCAGCGATTTCAGGAACGTGAAAGCTGCGGCTATGTCTTCAGATTTAAATCCCACTAGGACAACTTTGGTGGATGTCATTGACAAACACTAAAAGCTTGAGAGCAAAGTCTCCTTTGGTCCCTCTGTCCTGGCTGGAGTAGGGAATGTTTTGAGGAGGTCGTCAGTGCTGTGGGAGTTGATAGTCCATTGCATAATTAAAATGAGATTATGGCCATTTTCCCTTCAAAAGAGGGAGCATGTGTTTTGCCAGGCCCACTGTAGATGGTACAACAGCCCCCTAAAGAACTGTAATAGTAATTAAAAAGTAATCCATCAGTCCCACTGGCTGCCTGCAGAGAATGTCAGAGAAGCACTGAGTCCCCCTCCGTGTTCCCAAAGCAGATCTGTGAGGATTTGCAAGGCTTTGATGTAGCTTTTCCTTGCCTCTCTCAACATCCCTGCAGTTCCCACTGGGATAGCCCTCTGGGCTGACGGCTGCAACATCCCCCCTGAGCCAGTGTGCTGGTGAAAGGAGGTGGCTGAAGGTCTCTTTCTGGCTGAGACTACTACCAAAACCCAGCTTCTGCACTCCAGCCTTCCCCAAACCCCTCACCCTGTGATGGAACTGTAGCTGGGTGAGCTCTCCTGTGCCCTTGCTGTCATATGGTGTCTTCATGAACTGTATGTGTGGTTACTGCAGGGCTTCTCCTGCTTGTAAATGCAACCAGCAGCTCTTAGGAGCTCATGTGTGGAGCTCAGCAACGCATTCCTACTGTGGAATACAAACCCAAACAAAGCCCTGGGATAAGAATACATCAGATGAACATATCTTTTAGCAAGTTTCCATCAGTGCTGTGGCACAAGCAGCTCTTGATTTCCCTCTGAAGGGGAAGCACTTCCTATTGTGTTGTTTTTCTCAGGAAGCTGCTTCTGTTGGTAAATTACGTGTTAGCAAAGAATTTAATAGCGACGCACTGACCTTTCAGAGTGTCTCCTCTCTCTCCTGTTTTCTGTTGCCACAGAAAGCAGGTTTGGGGATTGATTTCTCCTAATGCACGCTAGTTAAATATTTGAAATTAAAATGTTAGTTGAGGGAGGATGCAGGATTAGAGGCACAGTTGTAAAGAAGCATGGAAAATCTCATTTTAGGATGAAAACAGGCTTCCCTCTCTATCTCAAATTAGAAACAAGGAACATTACTTCTCTTTGTATGAGATACAAACGATCTATCGTTCTGTTAAGAGAATAACAGATTGAAAGTATTTTATTGCTAGTTAAATCTAATTCCTGGCACTCAATGCAGATTTCAGGGATCAACGGATTTAGATTATTCTGCATTATCAGCTTTAGGCTGTCATTTCTTGGTGTTTAAGTGCACTCCGTGGTCGAAAAGCCTTTGTGGGCAAAGGTGCCCATGGTGTTCCTGCCCCTGGGGAACTGGGCTTGCTTCTGGTCTCCTGTCTCTGCTGCCTTACTGGGACTGGTCCTGCACGTGGATTGTGGCAATCCCAAACGCAAGCACAGGCTGGGTAGAGACTGGGTTGAGAGCAGCCCTGAGGAGAAGGACTTGGGTGTGTTGGTTGGCAAGAAGCTCCCCAGAACTGTGTGCACTTCTGGCGTCCCCAAAATAAGAAGGGCATGGAGCTGTTGGAGCAAGTCCAGAGGAGGCCATGAGGATGATCAGGGGCTGGAACACCTCCTGTATGGAGACAGGCTGAGAAAGTTGGGGCTGTTCAGCCTGGAGAAGAGAAGGCTGCGTGGAGACCTCATAGCAGCCTTCCAGTATCTGAAGGGGGCTACAAGGATGCTGGAGAGAGGGACTCTTCATCAGGGACTGTAACAATAGGACAAAGGGTGATGGGTTCAAACTGAAACAGGGGCAGTTGAGGTTGGATATAAGGAATAAGTTCTTTACTGTGAGGGTGGTGATAAATACTCCATCCCTGGCAGTGTTCAAGGCCAGATAGGGCTTGGAGCAACCTCTCTAGTGGAAGGTGTCCCTGCTCATGGCAGGGGGCTGAAACTGGATGAGCTTTGAGGTCCCTTCCAACCCAAACCATTCTAGGAGTCTATGAAGGTTAGTTTTCAGTCCTCAACAGTCCCCTGATTTTGCTCCCCAGGTGGCCAGACAAGCTCACAAGGTGACACAAGGGAAAGTCTAACCATTTCTTGTAACAGATTCCATCTCTGTTTCCAAAGGCTTCTGTGAATGTGATTGTAATGTGTGTCTGGTATCACAATTGCAATGGGCAAAGACTTATCTTAAGTAGAGGAAAGGGATAGAATACAGTAAAGATCCTTTGAGTTTGTGGTTATTTAAGTAAGCCACCTTTCATCAAGCCCTGGGCACTTGGTGTAGGGATCCTCCTGACAGATACCCTGCTGGAGGCTGGTTTGTGATCAGAGCTATCGGATCTATGGCACGTGTGCAGGATGCTCTGGAAAACCGCACAGAAAGGGAAAAGCAGGACTGCTGTTCTTCCTGATGCTGACTTCCACGAGTGTTAGAAGTGGTCACGGGCTGTTTCTACAACAGCAGCTAAGATTGGCTTAGGTGCATTTTAGTCATGTTGAGCCAAAACCAACCTTGTAGCAGTGTCACTGGTGATGCTGCAGTGGGGCGAAGCCGCTGACTCATTGCTGTACCTCTGGGATTTCCTGTTTAATTCCAGGTTGACCAGGATGGATACAAATCCATGCTAATTGGCTACTCACTTGATGAGGTTTCCCTCCAACAGATTGCACATCAGCAAACCGGCCCATGTCACGCACTGTGTGAGCACTGAGCTGCAGCCAGGAAGGATGATGTCCTCTTTCACCAACAGTTGTTAACCAACGGGCAGAGCCAGCTAAATTAAATGCAAAAGAAATGGCAGAAGGACAAAGCTACTGTTACCTGACTGGGTACTTCATTGCTTTACCCTGTGAGTGTGCATGTGCAGGGTCAAAGGCACTTGTGGGTTTAGAAACATGACTGAATTTTGTCCCTGCCCATGGCAGGGGTTGGAACCAGATGGTCTTTAGTGTCCTTTCCAACCCAAGCTATTCTGTGCCTCTATGATTCTGTGATTTATTTCATTGTAAAAGATATTCAGTGAGGGCTGGCTGTCTGCTGGTCACCCAAAACCAACTCACTGCAGAGTCAGGCATGCACCAGTTTAGGCATCAGGGAAGCAAGCAGTGGACTGTAAACTGTACACTGGAACCGCTCCTTTGGATTGCTGCCTGCAGCACTGTTTTATGAAGTACATCTCTAGGAACACAGTAACTGGTTTATTGATGCTCAGGTTGCCCAAATTCCCTTAAAGCAGTGGTAATGTAATCACTGTAATTCCCAAAGTGAAAAGCAGAAGGTGAGTTTGGGTTTTTCCTCTTTTCTTTTTACATTATGTCGTCTGTGTAGAGCTGTTCAAAATTGAATCTTGTAGCAAGTTAGCTCCTGCTCCAAGTCAATTTGCTGGACACCCAGAGAGATGGAGCAGCACAGTAGAACGCCACCTTTGCCACTGTACATTTAAAGAATTTTGAAGTAGAGCATGAATAGAGTTGGATTTGGAAAATGGTTGTGAAGTAATAACTTGCTTTAGCAGTAAGCACGATAGGAATGGCTGAATCTTTAAATGCAGCTTTAATGACATAATATTGGAAATTAAGATTTAAGAAAGTGAAAAATGTTAATGCTGTTTTAGATTTTGCCTTTTTTCCCCTCTCCTTTACAACACTGATGGCCTGAGTCAGGAAACCAAGACTGATTTCAGAGTTTGAAATCTTAAAACAGTATTTGTGGGGGCAAGTCAGAGGATCATTGGTCTTTAGGGAGTGCTGGTATGTCATGGACCATAGGAGAAAGGACCAGAGAGTGATCAGTTTTATAGAGATACTGGCTTAGGTGCATAGAAAGTAGCCTGGAGACACCATTTGCCTTTCCTTTAAGTCTATGTGGAAGGCCAGGGTTTGTGTTCTCTGCACTGTGTTGTACCTAATCATTTCTGGGTCTCTCTCTGTCTTCTTGTTATACTGCCTGCAGACACGTCCAATCTCAGCTTGCCAGTAGTAGTGCCAGAGTCGGCAGTGGTCAGCTCCCTGGTTATAGTTACCTCTCACTGGTTGTCATCAAACTGCCCTATATCCTCTGAACAGTCCTTAAAATGAGCCCTTTAGAAGACCAGAATGACAGTAGTTCATGTCTTAGAGCTACTGCTTTACTCCCACTACTGAACATGCAGCAGTGCTTGCAGATGTACTTGTTGAGTTGAATGTCTCATGGTTTGGTTTGTATTTCAGTGATTTTGCCTGTAAGTCTGCCGTGTAAGGAACTGCCATGGCCACTGGCCTCTCATGTTTGCCAGTCTGGGGGCAGCAGCACTCGTGTAAAGGTTATTTCCCTTTTCAGCCTTTGCTTTTGTTAGAGTTATTTCTTGTAGCTGTTGTCTAGGCATTTGGGACTGGAGAGGAAGACTTCTCCATCCCTACGCAACAAAAGCAGAGTGAGTAAAATACCTCTTACATCTGTAACATCCCATACTCACCATGGAATGGATCAATGATCCATTGATGCTATATATGGCAGTTTTGACAGCAATTACTTACATTTGACCACAGTGGTTTCTCTTTGCCCAGTACAGCTCCTCTCAAAGCTCAGGTGGCATTAGAGTGTTCTTGGACTGGTTTTCTAGCTATTCTTATATGATTTTATGTTTCCAAAGAGTGGATTTCCCAGCAATTCCCACTGAAGCAATTATTCTTGTTGGCTAAGGTGAGCAAAGCCAGCCTTCAGGATATCCTTTGCTGGGAATATAAGGGATAATTTGGGGAAGAATCTGGAGAGGAAAAGGGATGGAATTATCAATACTGGATTCTTCCCAAGGCTGCATCTTGTGTATTGTTGAGTCAGTCATGGCCTTGGCAGGCAAGCTGTGTTCAGACCATGTCTGTCTTCGTAAGTGGTGTTTTTGTAACTGGGTTCTGACTCTGTCACAGCAAATGAAATTGAGTGGTATCCTACAGCAGCTGCCTTCTCACTGTAGGTATGTATGGCAGCTCTGGGTGTATATAGTCATCCTAAACATGTTGTTTGTATTTTACATCAGTTTGCTCTAAGGAAAAACCTGGCATCTCATGGTGCAATGTGCTCCCTGCAGAGAAGACAAGATTGGAGCTTGGATACTGATGAGTAGCATCAGCAATAAGGGAAACACAATCTAGAGTGTCCTGCCAAACAGAGAGCTACCAGAGAAATGCAATGTGTGAGTAATTATGTCCACACCTTTTAAAGCACTGCTTTTCTCCTCATTAATTTGCTGAGGACACAAGCACACAAAGCATTTATGATATTCTCTATTTCATCTTGTACTGTGGGCTGTTCTTGGAGAGCGTTGCAGGCCACATCCAAGCCAAACAGTTGAATACTTGAATCCAATTGATTTAGTGTGTTAAATGCTCCTCTGTTCGATGCTGTCAGTATATGACAGCTTTGCATGACATATGGAATGGATGGTGTGTTTCAAAGCTCCTCACACTTGTCAGAAACTTCTAGTCTGCATGATAGTCTGGAACCCAGTGATCTTGTGTTTTGCACTTGCCAAAGCGCAGCAACATGATCCGTCTGTTGGCTGTTGAATTAGAAATGAAGTAAAACAAAGTCCATGTGGAGAGTGATGTAACAGCGTGTACCTATGGCAGAGTTTGTGATACTGATGATGTAGAGGGTCTTATTTTGTACAAGCAATTGTATTGTAAGAACTCATCTTCATCAAAGCATGAATGTTTTCAATCCCAGGGCCTTGGGTTGTCCTGCAGTCAGGTATCGCTTTTACCTTGGCCATGTCACCATGCTGTGTCTGAGCTATCAGGTTCAGTGGCTAAGTAGCATGAAAGGAGCTTTGTTCTTGCTTAGCTTGTACAGTGCTATAAGGAAAAAAAATCCCTTTCCAGTGTAGTTGTAGACCAAAAATACCTCTAGCATGAGTATGGTCCTGTGAACAGGACACTGCTGAAGCTGAAGACCTGCACAGCTTCAAGATTTCTGTAGTTCATCTTGGGTAGGTCACTTTGCTGTGACTGAACTTCCTTCAGCCCTGAAGTAGAAATTAATGATGTTTAAGTTCCTTTCTGAATTGTCCCGGCCTCACTGTGATTAAATGTGCTGTGTATGTATGTGCTGAGTAGTATTATTAAAGCATAAAACTATAATGAAAATGGAAATAAAGAAGCATTGCAAAACCATGTCTTTGCAATGGAAGAGCTGATTGGGCTATTGGGAGAGTCTTTATTGACCACTGCAGGTAGATGGCAGCTGGTGCCATCAACAGCTTGAGAAACCCCTATACCCACAACCGAAAGTCCCTGGAGTAGAAGTCGCTCAACGACACCCCAGCAGGGCAGTGTCTCACGCGGCAACACCCATAAATTATCCCATCCAGAGCGGGCTGGGTGTTGAGGTGTTCTCATTGTTTGGAAATTTGTTGCTGGGGAAGTATTAACAACCTCCCAGCACATAGTTCTTTGCCATGGCTAAGTGGATTGCCAGTCCCTTGAGGCAGAGGCTGTCTCGGTTTGCCTTCCGCAGAGCCAAACACATTGTCAGCATTCAATTAGACAGGTATATATGGTTTCATGCTGACTCAGAGCTCAAAGATAGCCACTATATTTTTCTTGTTGAGCATCCCTGTGTAGAGAGTGAGTTATTTTTATCTGAACCTGAACCTTTCTGGCGTTATTTGTGTCAGGTAAAAATAAACCCTGTACTTGAAGTGAAAAATGAAAGAAGGGATCTTTTCTTGGAGGTGCCTGTCATCATATCAACCTTCCAGTAACAGAGGAAATTCAAGCTCTGCGTATGCCTTTGTCAGTGCCTTTCTTCTTGCTTATACTACGTGGATGACCTGCTGGCAGGAGAAGCAGGAGATGGAAAGGGCCGATCAGTCCACGTAAGAAAAGAGCAAGTGAAGACAGAGGGAACAATGTCTTTGGAATCAAGGGGTGGGAAGCTGATGGGTCAGAGCCGCTTCAGGGAACACTCGTAGAGTCAAGCTGGTAAATTTTTGTTTACAGGGAAAGAAGAGAACAATAAGAGCAATGAGGTCTGGTTCCAGTAGGCAGCAGCTTTTTGTGACTTAAAGTCTACAGTTTCTCTCTCATCTCCTTTGCTTCCACTCTCTGGGGGTTTACTTTTCCATGGCTACACAGACAGCTCCTGAGAGGAGCAGCAGTAAGCAGCAGCTCCCTGGCCACAATCCCTGAAAGATGACTGGCGGTACATGAAATGGGCAGCAGAGGAGGATGCTTTCCTGCTCTGGGGGCTGTTAGGGTGGGAAGTATAAGGTTTGATAGGGTTTTTTAGGCTGTACATTGTTGTAATTCCATCCATGCACGGAAAAGCTGGGCAGTGCTGGCTGCCTGTGCACCTGTACAGGGTGCGACAGGCATTCCGGGGCAGAAATAGCCACCCAGCCATCCTGTTTGGGCAATTAGACTCTTCCTGCATTCTCACCGCAGCCGGCATTTCAGCCACAAAAGGAGGCAGAAAGACAAATGGGATCTGCTGTTGAAAATACCTGTACTTAAAAGAACCTCCCTCCTGGGATGGCATTCATTATGTGTCTGTTATTCATCCTTGGCTCACATAATAATTTGCTCCTGCAGAAATGTATCTCAGCTCCACCCAGTGCTGGGACTGAGCCACCTTCTGCTGGCACAGCTGGAGATCACTTAGCAAGAGGAGTTAGCTGTATGGCATATATAATAGTGACTGACATAGCTACACCTGCGCACAACTGCTCCAAACACAGTCACTTCGAGCCATCCCAAATCCCAGTGGATCTCTAACTGAGCCCTGGCTTGCAAAGCACATCTCTTCAAGAGGTGAGGTGGTTTTAAGTGTAAATGGAAAGAGGAGCTGTTGATTGTTAAGAGGCAAATGAAATGCCAGCCTCTGTCACATGCTCTCCTAATGGAAAAGATTGGTGGCAGTGGGCTGAGCGGAGGCAGCAGCTGCTGTGGTGTCACTTGAGTATTAACTGGGTGAGTGCAAGGAGCAGAAATGCCGTGGAGGAGCCTGGCATAAGCGCCCAGGCTCCGTTCCTGAAATGCATCCCTCTGCCTTATGCTTCAGCCGTCTTCCTCTACAGATCAATCCTGATTCTGCTGCCCCTCTCCAACTGAATATGCTGGCAGTGTTCTGTCTTCTGGATGAGATCTCTTCTTTGTGGTGTTTAGTTGAGCAGAACCTCAACTAGAGGAACTCGGGTTTCCATCCTACCTGGTAACGTGCAATAGATTCATTCACCTCTGTTCTGCCAACCCAGTCTGGTGCTCAGGAGTCTCGTCCATCATTTGCAGGAGTAATTGTCAAAATTGATTCGTGGGAAATGCCTGTAACAGGCAGATCCTTTTGACAGACCAACACAGCCATCGTATTCTGCATTTATTTGAGTCACTCCATGCTCTGATGCATATTTGGGTCATAAATACTCTGATATAAATTGCATTTATTACAATGACAGCTGTGTTCCATTACCTATTATTTATTAGGTTCTGCTGTCCTTTCATTTTACACCTTGTGGAGCTGTCAAGTCAGCTCCTTACCGGTGACAAAGCGCACTGCTCAGTTCAGAAGCTTCCAAAAATAAATTCTCCAAAGGGATTTGAGTACCATCAGGATGTATGTTGTTGGAAAGGCACTGGACTGTCTCTTCTTGGTTTGTTTTATTGGAAAGAAGAGGTTTGTGCTTTTTGCCTGCTTTTGCCCATGTTGCAAAAGGAGACTTTGTGCTTGTGATCCAGAGGTGGCTGAAGCTGATAATTGATGTGAGTTTTGGATCACCCCCTCCTTGTCTCGGGGTTGAATTAGTCAGGTTATTTGGCATTTGAAATCGTGGCATGCTGACTTGGATGGTTCTAATTTTCACTCAGAAGCTTTTTTAGCTTCATGTCTTTTTACATTATAAAAATGGCAGAATATCTGATTCTGAGATGAATGGGTTTCAGTGTCCTTCCAAGGGTAAGGTCAAATTGCAATGGGCACACTGCTCTGTACGAGTCATTTTCTGCTTCTCATTCCCAATCCACAGTCACGTATCCTTTGTGCCAGGTTGCTGCACCAGATTTGCAAGGTGCTGAGCGCTTGGGTGTTAGTTCAGGAAAGCACTTAATCATGGAATTGATGACCTTAAAGAGCTTGGTATAAGCATGTGCTGAAGTGCCTTGCTGGACTGGGGCCAGGGCAGATGTACCTTTGCAGAGCAGAGATTTGTGAAGCATTCCTGGGCTACTAGAGCCAAGTTCACCAGATGAAGGGAGCTGGACTGTGCTGCTGGGATGGGTGAGCGTGAGGTCTTTCTAAATGGGATGAGCCCCATAGACATGGGGCTGGTTTCTTGGTGACAGAGTGCTAAGTGGGGCCTCGGGGTAGCTGAGTAGTTTCTCTGTAAAACACAAGAGATGAAAACACTGGGTAAATGCTCATAGTTTTACTCAACAGGTTTTGTTTGAGCAAGGATTTGGAGATAGATGCAGGGACTGAGTGTTCTATCAATACAGTTTATGTGCTAGCATAAAACCACATTGTTCATGGCATTTGTATTGAAATATGTGTGCTATAATGTTGTGTGTGTTTCTTTTCATGTCTCAACACTTTTGTATTGTCTCTATTCATTTTACTCACAATGGAAAAGGAGCAAATCTGTAATTCCAGTCAAATATCACAGTGTAAAATTGATATACAAACAGTCATATGGCTCACAAAATACAGATGCAAATGGGTATGTATTATTTACAGAGCAGCTTTCACATCTTAATGTACTAAAAGAGAAGAGGCATTTAGAGAATTTCATAGTTCAACATTCTTTCGGCATATTTTTGAGCTATTGTATCTCATCATCCATGAAAAATTAATAATCTGGTTCTTAATCACCTTAATTTTATGCATGCATTCCAACCAAAGGGGGGTGTGTCCTCTGCTCTTGCCTTTTCATTCCTATTCTATTCCTCTCACCCCTTTTACACAATTAAAAGTAGAAGGTTGGGGTTAGACAATGCCAAAAGCCCACCCAAGAGCTACCTGATAACTACAGTCATAACTCTGTGACTGAAGAGGGATCTCCAGGTATTCTGGTGTCCCACCCAAATCCCTCTGCATTTGCTGAACCAAAGAAAGTAGAAGTCAAAAAGCTCCTACGACATGGCAGTAAAATCAATGTAGTTTCTCTCATCAAAATCTCTTGTGTGCAGTCAAAGCCAGGTGTAAATCAGCTGAATACCTGGCAGCTTCTGCCAAGTTCCAAATTAATCATGAATATGGTGTCAGTGCCTCGTTTCAGGTGATTTCAGTGGTGTCACTACCCAGATTCTTTTGAGCTAGGCTGAAGGAGTGAACTCCGAAGCTTAAGAGATTTCAGAGAGTTTATTCTATCAAGAGCCTCATTCCTACATGACAGAAGGTCTTGGGTTAATGCTTTGGGATTTGGGGGGGTGAAGCAAATGGAAAAGGTGAATTTGTAGCCTTTCAGCTAAGGATGTTCCTGGCCTGTTAGGGCTTTGTAGGTTAAAACTCTTAGTGGGATGGGTTTAAATACAGGTTCATTGCTGGTGAATGGACCTAACAAGGAGGCAGGAGTTGCCTAACTGTAGGGCTGGTGCCAGTAGGGCAGTATCAGTGTTTGCTGGTTTTCCCTCACTGTTTTATGGTTGCCTTAAAATACTGCTAGGAAGGATGAAAGCAGTTCAGTTTCTGTGCCCTGGATCTCTCTGGTCTCTGCTGCCATAGCCAACAAGGAGCCCTTACCTTGCTTTCTGTTTGCTTGAAACTCCTTCCAACCTCTACGTCACCTTCTCAGTGACATTCAGGCAAAAGCTCTTAACATATTCTGTCATGGTTTTGACCATCTGAGCTCACAGTGGACTTCGAGGGCTGGTGCTTTCAAATGTAATACAAGTTCAGTGGCACTGACTTCTGAAAGCCTTTCAGAATGTGCTGCTTTGTAAGTCAGGGCTGCAGGATGTCTGATTAAATGGAACTGCTCTCTAGGGGATTTGGCTTGCAGAAAATTAGTTTTCATGTTCTTGGCCTGATGTTATTAAACGTTTCTTTCCTCCTTTGCAGTTTTCATCTGCAGTTTCATGGTTGCAGCCCCTATCTTTGGCTACCTCGGGGACCGTTTCAACAGAAAGGTCATTCTCAGCTGTGGCATCTTCTTCTGGTCAGCTGTCACTTTTTCAAGCTCCTTCATCACTGAACAGGTAAGATCTTTGCAGAGGCATCACAGTGTGCTCAAGGGGAGTGCATCCCTCTTGTGTGTATTTAACATATAGCATGTTGCATTATCTGACCTTTTGTGGGTGAAGTGTGAGCTGTGTAACTGTGTTTTCTTAACTGTGAAAGCTGCTATTCTGCGATTCATTTGGTTCATAAAAAAATACCAGGTGAAAAGCAAGAGCTTCTGTTGACATAAGGGCTTTGTTGTGAGAGAGATCATAATGAAACTTTAAAAGGCTTTGAAAAAGACTTGGGAAGAAAAAGAATCCATGGCTGTACAGTGGTTCTCTTGTCTTCTGATATCTAACAGAAGTCATTGGGGTTTGTTGGCAAGTCTGCTTGTGGAACGACAAATGCATCCATCAGTGGGTTTTTGAATATGCTGAGTTTCCTGCCCAACAAAGGCAGTGAAGGTGGATGATAGGATAAAGATCAGACACAGATTCAGCTCCTATAACACCATGGATGGATATGACTGGGGAACTCATGATGGAGTTGTCAGGCTCACTTAATTTTGTCAAGCAATGCACGGCATCCCTCACCTGCTTCCAGAGCAGCCACAAAACCCCACTTTGAGGACTCCTCATTGCATTCATTTTCTTGCATGTCAGAGAAAACTTGGAGGAAGTAATGATCTGACAGTTTCTAGAGAAAATTATATCCTCTTGTTTTAATCGTATTAGAGAGGAGGTTTAATTGCTGCAGGTGGCAGCATTCCTGGAGAGACAAATCACAGCTCCTGGCATCATCAGACTGATTTCCCCAAGGGAGGCAAGGGCATTCCTCATCCTCTCAGTCCAGCTGCGTTCCAGAGATTGCGGCATTGTGGTCACACCAAGGAATGACAACCAGGGCCTGAACCTCTCCTCCCTGCTCCCTCCTGCCCACCCACATGCTCTGCAGTTTCTAATAAAAGAGAATTTCCACCTGAAGGCAGTGGCAGTCACACATCTGTCTGCCTTCCATGTTGGGTTGATCGTTGCTGCGTTTCTAAAGGAAAATGCATATGGCCAAATGTAGAAGCCTTTAACTCAGTAAATTGGTCTGGTTTATAATTGGCAGGAAAGTGCCTTTTCCAGGGAAAAAAAGCATCTTCCATCCAAAACAAAGAGGCTTTTTTGGGTTTCTTTTTCATTGTGTCTATTTTTAATCTCGCCTAACTTTCTGCACAAGCAGCTGTGAGCAGAGCCCAAAGAGGGAAGCATTTCATGAAGGAACCAATTACCTGCTAAAAATCACTTCTCATGTTATGAACACACATTCATGCTCAGGTTCTCATCAATCTCTCTGCAATGGACCTAGTCCTGTAGTTGCAAGTAACACAATACTGGAACTGGATTGATGTGATCTGTGTTCTCAGAGTTGATTTTCAGTCTAAGGATTTGAGGCTTATTTGCTGAAGTAGTCATGGGATTATTAAGTATGGTCAGTATGCAGGAGCTCAAAGTGGAAGTGGAGTACTGTTACCCAAAGAAAGGGAGAATAATATTTATAAAACTGGATTATGTTTGGAATCCAAACACCAATATTTTGGAAGTCACAAGGGAGACAAGATCAAAATAGCCAGACCTGTGCTAACTGCTCCTGCACTGGCATGAGCACTGACTCTGGACCCAAACTACACACTTGGCCAAAACCCACCCCAGTGCTGAGGAAAATCCCCTGTCTTGATTTTACTGGGATCCACAACTCTGCCAGAAGACTTACTCTTAAGCCAGAGGTCTCATGCCCAGCTCTTGTTACCAGCTCCAGGATGAGATGGAGAATTCTGCAGCTGCTGTATGGATGTGTTCTACCCGGTGGCTGCAGCACTTGAGCCAGCTCATAAGAAAACCCACTATCTCACATACAATCCCTTTTGGAGCCCTGATCTCTAATTGGGAAGACATGCCACATTGAACAAGGTGAATTCCTGAAGTGCTAATGAAGAAAGGTCAGAGAAGAGCTGATGCAACTTTTTTCTTTATAGAGTGACTAACCGGATATTTTTCCTGATCTTTGCCTTCTAGGATTCACTTAAGGAGCAAAACACTGGCTCTTCTCTCAACATTTTTCTTTCTTTCTTTGAAGACAGTTTGTGTGTTTGTCAGGGAGGAAGGCTGGGAGCTGAAATAGCAAAAGCTCTTTGCTGGCACAAATAAAAGCAGTAGTAAGACTACTGTAAGTAGATGAGTACTCACATCCAAGTCAACATGAAAACACAGGGCTAGAAGGAGCAAGTTGGCAGAGGCTGAGCCCATTGAAAAGCTCTACAGAAAATTCTTCTATGTGGCAGCAGCAAAAATACTGAACTAGGCGAGGAACAATAGCCAGGCAGTAGAAATAACAAACTGTGTCTTCAGGGATTGCCCTTCTTCAAACTCGAACAGTATCTAGCGCCTCATGCACACAGTCACTATGAGATTAAAGAGAGTACGCATCCACACAGTTCAAGTTTGGAGTGTAAATGGAAAGAGACAGTTTAACAAAGGCAGAGTGCAGCTATATTGCCGGTGGACTCTGAAGGCACCCCATTTGTAAAGGTTCTTGGCAGTGTGTTGGTAATATTAGTTTCTGTTTAAAATTTAGACCCTTAAAGGAAAACAATCCAAATGCTCTCACTACCCTTTAGACCCCAGGTTGGGCACCAAAAAGAATGTCATGGATTAACCCCAGCCAGCAGCTGAGCCCCATGCAGCCACTCACTCCCTCCCCTCTGATGGGATGGGAAGAGAATCAGAAGGGTAAAAGTGAGGAAACTCATGGGTTGAGATAAAGGCAGTTTAACAGGGAAAGCAAAAGCCCTGCACAAGGAAAGTAGAATGAGTAATTCCTTCAGCACTTCCCATGGTCAGTTAGGCATCCCCAGCACAAGACTCCATCATGTGCAACGGTGACTTGGGAAGACAAATGTCATCACTCCAGGCATTCCCCCCTTCCCTCTTCTTCCCCCTGGTTTATATGCTCAGCATGATGCCATGTAGTCTGGGATACCCCTTGGGTCAGTTGAGATCAGCTGTCCCAGCTGTGTCCCCTTGGCTTCTTGTGCTCCCCCAGCCTCCTTACTGGTGGTGTGAGGCGAGGAGCAGAAACGGCCTTGACTTTGGGTAAGCACTGCTGAACAGTAAAGAAAGCATCTTTGTATTGTCAACAGCTTCCAGCAGAAATCCAGATCATAGCCCCACACTAGCTACTATGAAGAAAATTAAATCTGTCAACCAGCACAAAAGGCTTGGAGCTCAATGAAGCAGTTCAACTAAGATACTATCTAAATGCTGTTTCATGCTCTTTGGCTTAAAAAGGCAGTGACTGAAAACCAGGGAATGAGATATATATGCCATGCAGAAATGTAGTTGCTAGAAAGTACTCCATTAAGGTTTGTAACCGCTTATTAAAATATCTGTAGTTAGTTATTACCAAGTGTCTTGGGCTTTTAACATGGAATAATGACAGTCAAATAAATGAAGAATGAATCTCTCATCTGCTAATAGCTACTAAATAACTATATAATCAGCTGTCACAAGGAGAAAAGAAAATCTAACCAAAATTTAAGGAGAGCTCCAGAGTATATAGGAGGTAATAGTTATAGAAATCATAAGTTTAACTAAAGAAAATCATCAGAAGTAACAAAACCTGAGATAATAGCGAGGTCACTTTTTGCTCTGTCAAATAATGTGATTTGACAACTTAGGTAAATACACAATTTCTCTATGAAAAAATAAGAAATGAGTCTTCTACTTTGCCTCAGGTACTTGCACATTTCTGCTCTAAAACATTGTTTAGCACTTACTAAACTAAAAGTTGCGTAAAATAATCCTTAACAAACTTGCTCATTAATGGAAAATTAAAGTTGATCCATATTTAGACGTGTCTCTAGATTAACTCCATTTAGAGAAACTTCAACAAAGTATGTCTATATCTTAATTTGTACTTTCTAAGTAAAAACGCCTCCTAGAAATGAGCTCCCTTTTTGCATGCCTTTTAATCGGTTCTGTACCTGTGGGTACACAGATTTTGATACTTTCATCTGCAAAGCCCTTTCTTGTGTCAGTTTTGGCCTTGGGCAAGCATTTGGAGACAACAGTTGCTGGTTGTTGGTTCATGCTGCATAATAATCAGCAAAAAAAAATGTAAGCTGCTGTGCAGTTAGAGTCGTATAACAAAGAAGTGCACTGAGCACACCATCTTCATGGATTTTCTTTACCAAGATGTGTTTCCATCCACACAAAAAGCTACATGTGTGTGTCTCTTCCTCTGCTTCAATATAAACTCTGCTTAATAAGTAGCCAGGTTTTTCTCTAGGTAGTATTTTGATGAGCTTTGTGTCCGAGTGCCTGGGTTGGGGCTGATCCTCTTGAGCTGGTTTATATTCCAGGATGTCATTGGGATGAGCCTGTAATCCCACTTGCACCATTTCTCTTTCTGAATAGTTTCACATGAAGCAGCTTGGTTATCAGGAGTGATCAGGCCACGTGGTGTGAGTGTTTGTTTTTGGCTACTTGGGTACCACATCTATCAGTCTTGGGAAATACTGTTATTTCCCATGTAAATATCTTGAATAAGGCATAGCTCTGTGTAGAAGAGATGCTGTTTTACAGATGAGCAAAATGTTCTGCTAAGTAGTTAGGCTCCACTAAGCTGGGAGACCAAGTGTAACTAATAATCAACCAGATCAGGCTGTGGTAATGTGGGTTTGCTGGGAGACATCAGAGCTGCAGATGGGAGAAAGTTTGGAAATGGAAAAGTAACTCATTAACAAGGTAAACCAGGAATGTGCTTTTGGATCCTCCAGTTCATGGTAAATATTTCTGTTTGAATGTTGATCTACCTAAAACCTTTTTGCTCCCACTGCAAGTTAATCAGGATAGGTATTTCTGCTTGTGCTTCCCTCTCCTTTTGATTTATCTCTGTAAGAAGAAGCAGATAGTCCACTGTGGACTTGCAGTTAGCCTGCAGTGCTTGCTAAAGTCCTGTCTTTCAGTCTTGCCAGATATATACTTATTTCCAAAGCTTGTTTTTCAAGGAGTGATAAAAGAGAAGCAACAAATTATGTGCAGCATGGAACAAATGGTTAGCTGGGTTAATTTTAAAAACATAAACCAACCCCACCTCCCTGTACGGGATGATTCACTCCAAGGAAAAAAAAACTTTAGTCTTATATACTCTGACAGAAGTTGTATTATAAAACATACAGCTTCTGTTCCTTTGCCTCCACTGGGTAAGATAAATCCACAGTTTGAAAGCCAGAAACAAACAAAACTAGAAGCCCCAAGCCATCATTTTGTATGTAAAAAGGGTACTGTTGTATTTGAAGTCACCATGAATTACTGGAATGTGTACATCCCACTGTGCCAGCCTATTATTTTTTGATCAGACCTCTCTTTCAGACAGAAGGCAAAAGAGATTCTCCAGTGTGAAGGCTGCTGCACACACACTCGATCGCTTCCCTCACTTGTGATTGCAACAGCTTGTGTGGCTGGTACAGGAGTCTGTGTTGGAACTGACATGGGGTGTTCACAAGTGTTGCTGGCCCTGCTGTGTTTGCCAGCCTTTAATGTGGTACTCAAGCCCCACACCTGAGCATATGCTGTTGACATTTGGATTGCTGCATGCTTGCCCTTTTGTTAGATGCTCAGGAAAAGTAGAGTCCACTGTGTCCTTTCTTAACACAGAGGAAGAGATTAGGGTGGGTAGTACACTACCGCAGTGTCGCTGTTCTGTCTGCCAGGGGTGTCAACACTCCAGTGACTAAGTGCTGCTGTGATGGCTGTGAATGTAATGCTGGTACAGTGCCCTGCTGCACTGCCTGGGAGCTGGAGCTACTCGTGCTTTGCCTCTGCTCTGCCAAGACAAGACACGGCAATCTATACATGTTGTCTTCTCCCCAGCTATCTGGGCTCCCTCCTCACCACAGGAGAGCTGCTGTGAGGAATCAGTGGGTGCCAGGTGGAGATGCATGCCATGCTGGATTTAGTTGGCTCTGAGGTCCCAGAAGAGAGAGGGAAAGGCTGAGGGCTCTCATCTCTGTTTCATACTGTGCTTCTTTTCGTACTATAGATAATGTGAGGTATATTGTAGGGAAGAAATATGCTGTTGCTTATTCCTTCAGTAATGAAGCAATGGCTGAGCTGGGCATTTGTCAAGTCTGGTAAGGTCTTCAGCACAGTTGACCCCAAATACTTTGTGGGTAACTGCTCTTATGAGCAGCATCTCTTGCACAGACAAATGTAATGATTTGAACTCTTGAATCTGGGGTCCTCCTTCCCTCAGATTTTGCTGACCTAGGACAGAAGAGATGGGAAAAGACTGATATAGATGCAGCAAGACATATATAGATGCAGCAAGTTGCAGCTTGCTAAAATTGAGTGCAGAATTGCTCTCGTGCATTTGTCTCTGAGCTGCTTTATATTCTTTGTCCCTTTCTACTTGTCCCTCTTCCAAGGGAAACTATAAATGAAAAACAGGTTAGGGTGTTCTCAGAGCAGCAGCCCCCAAAAACCCAATCGGTGAGAGGAGGAGGCTGTTCATAGGTGTTAGCAGAAATGGAAGTGGTGTACATTCTGCTCTGAGTGCTGTTTTCTCCCCTCCAGTATCCTCATCTCTGTATCTGTAAAGCATCTGGGAAGAGTTATTGGAAATAGGGCTGGTGATGGCTGCCAGGTGAGAGGCAGTGTAGTTCCACAGCTTACTCAGAAAGCTTATTCATGTGATGAGAAAAATGAACTTCAAGAAATTGTCCTAAGGAATATCTGCACCATACATTGCATTGCCTGTCTGCAGTGGGTCTGGAGCAGGGGCAGTTCTGCTGTCCCCTCCAGGACCGGAGAGCAATCAAGATAACACCTTCCCTAGGTCAGGTCAATCTGGCACCACGTCCTGTTATACTTCTCCAATCACCCCAGTCATGTACTGTTATGTTTATTAAGCATGCCCCCTGCCTTCTGCTATCTACTCTTGAGTCATTAATGGGTCTGAAATCATTAAATACCTGAATCAAGCACTGTGGATGCCGAGAGAAGAAGAGATGTTTCTATTGCCGAGTGTCACGACTCACCTGAGCTGACGCGTGCTGCTGCAGAGGCTTCTCTTGCTGGTTCATTAAAATGAAGGCAGCAATTTGCACTGAAATGTCAGGGCTGCTCCTCAGAGCTCAGGCGTTTTCTAGAGCAGGTGGACAGAGGTTTGTGCTGGGAAAGGATCAAGAAATAGGCTTGAGGCTTAATGCTGATTTGCAGTGGGTCTCAGTGGGGGCTTCCTATAATTGCCTGCCCCTTTTTGAGTGACCCGTTGTTATCTGGGTTACTGTAGGATGTTAAAATCATTATCATAGGATCTGTGATTGTGGTTCTGATTCAGCTCCTCCTTTGGAAGTCTATGGGAACATTTTGTGTGTCTTTGTGGGAACTGAGGCAGACTCTACATCTTTTTAAATCAATATGCTTACCTTTGATGCTGTTTCTTCAGATCATGAAAATGCCTCAAGATAGCAGCTGGGGACCATGGTGCTGGCATGAAAGGTCTTTACAGGCCAAGGACCTTCACAGCTTTGTCCCATTTTTATGCAGAAACCTGAATTTATAGTCTCTAGGTTGCAGAGTAGGAAAGTTCAGCTGCTCTGTCAGTTAATGGATGGGTTGGAAGCAATGCCAGCCTCTAGCTCTCATCCCACCTGTCCTGCTTTTATTGTGCCTGAGCAGGAAATCTCACCTGGGTTGGTTATTTGCTGAGCAGGCAGAGGGAAGAAGGAGCACCTATTTTATTGCCAGGCTGTGCGTGTCTTAGAAGCATTCCTTCTTCTTGTGTTGTCTCTTAAAATGTGTATTCTGCTTGTCATGCTGCAGCAAAGGCCTAACCCCAGAGCATGCTGATGGAACACAAAGAGGATGTCTTACTGCTTCAGCCCTGTCTTACTGGAAGTCTCTACAGTGCTTTAGCATTATGCTTTATAAATAATTATTACAATAGCTTAAGCTCAGCCTCATTCAGAAAGGGAAAATACTTCTTACATGGACTGGGTTTGAATCAGCTGGGGGGAAACAAAAAAGGGGCTGAAAAAACAAGTAATGCTGCAGGTAAGTTTCCAAGCAAATGTTAAAACATAGAATAAGGAATTATAAAACTTCCTATCATCTCAATATGATCTTTGCAGCGGTTGTTGTGACCTGAGGAACACAAGCCATTCCCAATGCAACTCTGTGGTTGCCTGCTGTGCTTCAGTAGTGGAGAAGTCTGGCTTGGTCAGAGGAGGTCAAAAGGCAAAGCGAGTCACTACTGCTGTATGGCACCATAGGGTCCTGTTCCTTCAGAAATAAGTTTCCCAGGTAGTTGTGTATTGAGGGTATCAAGAGGATGCCAAGTTGGTGGTGTAAAACATGTCCTCCTTGCTGCTCTGGGATGTTCAAATACGGGTCTGGAGAAACATTACTGTTTAGGGGTGTAAGCTGATGTGGGCTTAGCATGGATGTAAATGAGGCAGCTTATGGCTTGTGCTCTTGAGGCTTGTGACTTGGGAAGAAGCACGATGCTTCAGGAGAGTTTGGTTAATGGCGCCTCACAGACAAAGAAAACAATTCATTCAACCCAGATTTAGGCTCATTAGGAGGCCTGGAAACAAATCGAAGCTTTGTATTAGGAGGGCCTTGGTGGTTCTTTAAGGTTGTCCTGAAAAACGGGATGCAGGAGAAAGTGTTACTCAGCCTCTGGCCTGTGTTCAGATGCAGAAGTGTGGATCTGAGCCTTTCTTTGGTTGAGCTCTTGGTTACCTGCTGAGACAAAAGCATCAGTTATACTATAGGAGTGTAAGTGCTTCTTCAGCGGCACACACAATCTGTGGCCTCCTGAATCATGAATAAAGGCTGAAACAAGGACCACCGTGTTCTGAGTAATGCACAAATAGTGTGAAGATGGGGAATGTCTTTCAGTATCAGGTGCTACATTAGTCTTTTGAAGTGTTGACATTTCTTTTAAATGCATAAAGTTCACATGCTATACTGCATTTGCAATTCAGATAGCACTGAATTAGGGTACTAATCTCAACCCCCTGTAATAGACTTTGAGCTGAAAGTCCCTGGGAATGGTGCTGATCATCATGTCTGAAAACATGATTGACAAAGACACATGAGAAGATAGTGACAAAACATGCAAATGCATTTAATATAGTTCAATAGGATTGTCATTTTGTCAAATAGGCTGGATTTAGACAATGAAATGAAGCTACAGCATGACAAAACCTTGCCAATTAGTAATGCTTCAGCCAGCAGTATAATAACTGCTCAGAGATGATCAGGAATAAGAAGCTGCTAGGAAGAAGGAATCAGTAGGTGTTTCTCTCTGGAAATCTGGTGTTAAAAAGGAGACATCTCTCAGATGTAGGTCAAACATACTGCAAGGTCAGCCTTTCTCACAGTACGTGGGTGCTTCTGCATCTTGATAGAGTCAGCAAGTCAGGGAAGTGTGAAAACAGAACGCAGGAAGAAAAAGCATTCAGAGTTTGGGGTCATTTGGATGGTTTTTCAGCAACGCTGCCCAAAAAGGCTGACCTGCTGGTGTATTCAAACTTCTAGCACATGCAAAGTCAATATGGGAGGATCGGTGGAACCAACAGCATAGGGAAAATTTCTGGGACTGTAACTTTGTGGCAATTTCATATTTAAAGCGTGAGGCATTCCATTAAAATATGTCCTTCACGGACTCTCAGGACTTGTTCTGGCCTCAAAGCTGCATATAGCTAGGGCAAAACATTCGCACCCGGACGTCTCAGTTGGCTAATGCCTTTTTCAAAGGGTGCTGAGAGTCATAGTTTCTGCAGTTAAGAGACGGGAACATGGAGTTGTGCTCTCCAAGAACCAGAAATGTATGTTGGATTTAATTAAATTTCAGTGTAAGAATCAATCCAAACCAAACAGTCTGTGAACCAAACCATTGGGTTCCTATGGTCAGACCTCACGCATCTCTATAAGCCATCACTGAAGGTGAAGATGTTCTTAGTGTTATGTACCAATGCCTGTAACTAGCTGTTCTGGAAAACCTGGTGTCTATTTATAGCTGGGATGCTTGGATTCAGTCTTCACTTATGACTCATCTGTGGCTGGTACACAGCACCCTGTTCCTGTCTGCGAGCATCCTTTAGTTTTATGTACACCAGGCCACATTCCAGCTGTAACCAAGTCAAAACTTGTGTGTGTGTCAAGAGCTTTGCATTGTTTTCACAGTTGCAAAAACATTTTGTAGTTGTCCCAGTCCCTATTTTTGTGATGATGTTATGGTAGCCTTTGCACGTCTCAGGAAGAGAATGGTGCTAGCACCTGATGCCAGAGATATTTGTTACAAGTGCTGATAAGTGTGTCCCACCTGACAGATCTGAAACAAAAAGTACACAGTTTGCTTCCAACCCAGAACTATTAAGGTTCTCAGGGGAACATTTTAGGAAGATACATTCTGGCCGAGCTGCCTGTAGTGGTATTGTAACACGGATAAATGACCACTATTGCAGCCATGCGAGATGCTACCGGCTCCTCTGTCTTACCCCAGAGCCACAAGGATGAAAAGAAGTGCTTTAACTCAATGTTCTAGCAGGCACTGGTAACATGGGGCTGTGTATGATCCCTGTGATGTATTTGAAAGCATCAGCGTTTTTCTTTAAGGTCTGTCTTGTAAGTCTCCGTGCACGTGACACTTCGCCACATTGTGTTCTGGTGAATATGAAAACTCATCCGGCACGTTCCTTCCAATGACATTCCAGACCCCTGTCATTAGTGTGATATTAGTGCCCAAGAGGGCAAATTGAGGAGAACATAAATCCCACCATTTGAGTGTCATGTAATATTTCTACCACAGGCAGGTCCCTCAGATGAAAACCCTTCAATGAGTAAGCTGAAAATGCTGCTTTGTCTTAACTGAGGCTGTTATCACGACCTGGTGGTGCTGCTTCATCACCCAGTGTCTTGTCACTACATTACCTAATTGGATGGAGAATGGCATTTGGGCTTGCTCTTTTCCCCCTTTGATTTGTGCTACCCAAAACCAACTGAAAAGCAATAGAAGAGTCTCTCAGGACTGCCACAGGCTTGCAGGGAGAGCACTGATGGGAACTTGAATTTCAGATGCTGCAATTTGAATGTCGAAAGGGTATTTCACATTCAAATTTGCAAGTAGCTAAGAAAATCTTGGCCCTGGTTTTCGTACTTGCAAAGCAAACAGCAGCTCCCTGCTCATCCTGGCAAGTGCCTTGGGAGACTTGGCCACTTCCAAGGTGGTTCTGGTTTTGATTTCCTCTCCAGAGTGCTTCACTTAAGAGCCTATCTGTAGGTATCCAGTTGCTAAACACTTTAGTTTCTGGTTGAAGGGTGTGATGAGTGAAGCAGGAGTATCTTGGAGACTTTATTATTTTTATGTACTAAATAATAATACAAATCTCATAAAACAGGGATGTTTTAATCAGCCAGAATCTTAAGTACATTTCCAAATCAGACTTTCCACATTCAATTAAGTGTGCATGAACAGCTCACCTGGGAGATCTAAAGCCATTACAAATACTAGAATCCAATCAAAGGGAAGGTGAGTGGACTTTGCTTCATCTCCCTTGCTCATGCCTAGTTTTAAATATGTATTTTGTTCTCTTTCTACTTGCTGCAGTCTCTCTTCCCCTTGCAGGGCTCTGAATACCAGCTTAATTTTCCCAAAAGGGAGTTGTTCAAAGATGAGGTGCTCAGACCTGAGAATTGGTGGGATACTTAATGCATCCAAATGAGCTGAAGTTTTGAAGTGCTTGACATAGTGTAAATGGATGCTGTAGAATAATCAGACCTGCTTTAGAAGCTATACTGTAAATTCATCCTAATTCCAGAAGGTTTATATATTGACCCTTAAGCAAATGATTAATCAGGTGTACTAAGGTTTCAGTAACTAAGTAGCTTGCTATTAAATCCTGGTATGCTGTTGTGGTCTCGTCTGTAACATGTTTATAACCTCTAACCAGCACATAATAAGCATATGTGAATAAAACAAATGTCAATGTGTGAATACAATGTGTGAATACTTGAAGGAAGGCCCAGGGCATTTTCAGTGTTAGTGACCTGCCTGACAGAGTTCAGGGGAAGACCTTTGGGTAAGAGAAGCATCCTTAGTTGGACACAAATAGTTAAACTTGTATAACAGCCCGTGCCCAAGCAGGCTTAAGGGGAAAAGACTGGAGAAAAACCTGTTCAGGGTGAATGCCACAGAGACGTAGTAGGTGAGATGGTGTCTGCCCTCTGGGTTTAACTGAGGCTTTGAATAGCTTACGTTTGCTGCAGTGGCATTCTCATTCTAGAACTGTGCTTCTATCCCTAGAAAGTCTGTATGCTGCTTGGATGTGTAACATTGCCTGAGAGGAGGCAATAAAGTTGGAGCCAGACTCTTCTCAATGGTACCTAGTGAGAAGATGAGGCAATGGGCACAAACTACAGTGAAGGAAATTCCATTGAAACATAAGAGGAAACATCTTTACTATGAGGATGGTCAAACAGTGGAACAGGTTGTCCAGCAAGGCTGTGAGTTTTCCATCCTTGGAGATACTCAAAACTCATCTGGAAATGGTCCTGAGCAACTCATTGTTGTTGATCCCACTTTTAACAGGGGACATGGACTAAACTATCTCTAGAAGTCCCTTCCAGACTCAACTATTCTCTGATTCTGTGACTTGCATGCAAAGGAGAAGAAAGAGTTTGAAAGTGGAGATGAAAGATGGACTTAGCCTCAAGAGTTCAGTTTGCAGGGAGGGACCTGTAGAATTTAAATAGAATCCAGCGGTGATAGAAGTTACAGGAAATGTTGTCTGCAGTAGGGACTTAAAAGGCAGCTGTGGTTGTCAAGAGGTGGGAATTGAAAAGTGGCTATGGGTAAGTGATGACACACACAAAGAGGGGAGAAAAGAGGAGTCTAAACACAATCACTCCTCTGCAGTGGGCACCAGTAACTGCAGTGAATCTCCCCCAGCTTCCCCTGTAGCATGACTCACGTCTGATAAGGGAAGAACATCTTGTTGGAGGTGAGAAGTTTATAGTTGTATTTATCAGGCAGGTAACTGTAGCATGAACTTGTAAGTGCACTTATATCTACAGAAAACAGATAAAATACTCATAGCTCACAGCACTGCAGCAGAGCTGACAGCTCATCAACCTGTCACCAACCAGACTCCACGCAAGCATGAGCCCTGGCTGGTCATTATGTGTGCCACCCAGAGATTAAACAGAATCAACTCCTTTTGGCTGGAGGAAATCCTGAAAACAATACTCGCTCACTCTATTAATGGGGAGAAAAGCACTGACTGCCAAACATCAAAGCAAACAGTTCTGCCCCCATGTTGTATTTTGATCTCTTTGCTGGCAATCCCCGTGGGGGATTAGGTAAGATTACTTGTAGATGAAGGTAGATACTCATCTTCCTTTGTTCCTGCGCAAAGATCTCCCAGACAGTAACACACCAAATGACCAAAATTTGGCATGAATATTCAATTACTTAAAAACCTGGGCTGGACTTGACAGGAAGACATGTTCTTCAGGACTGGCACAGAACCATTCACCAGTACCCCTCTAGCCCTTTACAATATTTATTCTCCTTTTATTAGTGGAAAGTTAGAACCATTCATGTTTTGAAAGGTAGGTTGTGGTCCAGATCTGGATTTGACACAGCATTCCTATCAAGCGTGTGGACCTAGGACTTATAACCGCCAATGGACGGCCAGGTACCTTGCTTATGTATTCAAAATCTGTAAAGCTTTAGGGATGCACAGAGGTGGATGATGTATTTAGGCTTATCTATTCTGCTGTAGCCTTTGCTATCCATACAGACACATCATTTAAAGTCATCTTGTCTTTCATGATATGTCAGCGTCCCTGTTTAGCCTGGAAACTTCCACCTTCTTCATTACTGGGAGAGCTAAGAGAACTGGAGTGTTGGGTGATTAAACGAATATGTCACATGCATTTGTAATATCATTCCATTGCTCAGCTCCTCTAGTGACTCTGCTAATGAGATGGAGTTTGAGCTGTGAGGAGCCAATGCTCTTAGTCACAATAACCGATACTCAGAAGCATGTTCCCAGTTCGGTTTGCATCATGGTTAATGGTGCACCCTTTGGTACCTGCAGTAAAGGGTGTGGTGTGTCCTCTTTAACCACTTAGACCCTGCAAAGTACTGCTATGGTTGGGAAAACTTCATGGAGTGTGGTGTTTGCCTGGCCAGAAGATACAGGCTCTGCTCAGGAAAGGGAAATGCTTGCATGTGAGTGTAGCTGTCAAAAGGGACCACTGTTGTGCAGCCCTTAACTCTCCTTTGAGCCCTGTGGGTTTGACTTCGCTGAGCTGACTCCCATGGTATATCAGCTTTATCTGTCTTCCGCTACCTAACTGATCACTAGTGACTGCTGTGGAGCTCTGAGCAGTGTCAGTGCAAGACTCTGCAACTGTAGAAATACAAGAGTATAACTGCAGTACAGTTTAACTAAGTTTGCTCTAGAAACACAGGGAAATTAAATCAGTTCCAGTGCTTTCTCCTTTATTGTCATGCCGCACATATGTACTTTGGGCTTTGTGTGGCAATCTTAGCTGTCCAGTGGCAAGAATGGCTTTCTATGCATCATCTTCACAAGGACGCGAGCCCTGATTCTACATCTTTGTTTATATCCTTGTTGCATAGTGTTTATAAAATAAAAGAAGGCAAACTTCAGCAGTGCAGAAATGGAATTCCATGGTCCTGAGTCCTCTTTTACAGAAGCTAAGTGCAGAATCTGTAGGAGGTTAAGTATCCTCATATAGGAATGGGTGCAGGTGCAGTTCCTGTAGCAGTGGGAAAGATCCTTCTTTTAGACCAGCAACACCAGTTCAAAACATGGCTTGCACACCCAGCACACACACTAGTGATTTGCACTAGGTTGACTCTGTGTGATCTCATCACTCCATGTGTTCCTCATGTGGAAGAAGAATGGATTCAGCTTCTTTTATGAGACCCTTACAAGCTACTCCACATTCAAATGCAAATACTTAATAACCAAAGCTTAAGGATCATATGAGTCTTTAGACAGTAAATCTGGTGGTTCAGAGTTGAACACATATTTGCCAGATTATAGGTTTATCACTAGCAGCTAATCTTCTAAGGAACTGTGGCTTAATTCCTTTTGTTAACTAATTAAAAAAAGAAAAAGAAGTTAAAGCTGTAATTAGACCCATTAAACCATGAATTACTCAATGGGCTATACAGCTAGGATAAATGTGTAATTAGGAGGTTTGTCCAAACATGATTAAAGCTAGTCATGTGTCCTAGGCCATCAAACATCTATGTGTGCATGAGACTGAGAGTAAAGTCAGTATGAAAATGTGAATACAAACCATGTTATACTTTGTAGGGACAATACATGCACTATTTTTTGGCATAGCAGAAATATTTAAATCAGGAATGGCTTTTTTTCAGATGAAAATTCTGTCAGGATTGTGTCCCAGCTTCTAGTGGGTAGTGGCATTGGCAACAGCAGTGAGACCAGGTCCATCTGACCCTATGGTCTATCACTGTTGTCACCTATGCTTTGCTGATACTTAAAGGATTTTAGAAGTTAATAGGTAGCCTATTTCTATTAGCAAGCAACACATTATCTGAGGTGTAAGGGTTTGTATCCCTTCCCAAACTCCTAGCTATTGTGGGGGATTGAATTTCTTTCTCGTTTGGGTTGTTATGCTTCAAATCACAAAGTAGTAAATTCTTCAGCTTTAGAGCTAGAGCATATTTTTCCTTCCATATGGTTAGGAGAGGGGAAGAAGAGGGCAGGTCCATTGCACTTTGCTACCTCACGTACATAGGAGTGCTATCTCTGTACACTAGTTTCTGGTGATGGCATTTCTTGAAGGAAAATTCCCAGGAATTGTTTATTTGTTGAAAAGAACCTTAGTTGCAAGCGCTGGCCCAGAGAAAAGGACACAGAATATTGGGGTTGCTGGGCTTAACCTGTGGAAAAGGAATAAGCTCAGGTGCTGAAAGCTGACTTGGATATTTGCAATGATTCTGCCAGAGTGAGATCTATTTGCACAGATGAACAAATTACAGAAGAGTTCAAAGTACAGTAGAAAGGAGTAAGCTGCTTTAATATATACCAATTTCAGTTTGGGGAACAGTGAAATTCAGTTACATCTTAGCTGCCTGTACTGCCTTTAAACACAGATAACGTAGAGAAGAATTTGGCTGGTGTCAGCCCTTTTTGTCTCACTGAACTGCTGAGAACTTCTGGTGGGGCAGAGAGGAAATAGCATTTGGGGGAAAGCCTACTGCAGAGGAAATGGTAGAAGTGTCCTGCTACAGTCATAGGGGAGAACGATGCTTCCTCTGTGTGGGTAATTTCTGACTTTCATAGAATCCCAAACTCGTTTGAATTGGAAAGGACCTTAAAGATCATCCGGTTCCAACCCCCTGCCTCGGGCAGGGACACCTTCCACTAGAGCAGCTTGCTCCAAGCCCCTGTGTCCAACCTGGCCTTGAACACTGCCAGGGATGGGGCAGCCACAGCTTCTCTGGGCACCCTGTGCCAGCGCCTCAGCACCCTCACAGGGCAGAGCTTCTGCCTAAGAGCTCATCTCAATCTCCCCTCTGGCAGCTTGAAGCCATGCCCCCTTGTCCTGTCACAAGATGCCTTTTTAGAAAGTCCCTATCCAGATTTCTTGTAGGCTCTGTTGTCTATATTGCATGCAAAATGGTTTGGGGACCAGTTTCTAAGTGGTTTAAGGCATATCTGTCCTCCAAATGAGTAGTAGCAAGAGAATTTTGGAGTTGTTTTGGTGTTTGTGACTTTTTTTATTCCCATTTGGAAGATGAAAAGATTGGGCCTCTCTTGGAAAGGAGCACTTTGTGCCTCGAGGAGTTACCCATCTGTCCCTATGATGACAAGAAGTTTTGACTGACTGATTTGAGATGAAAGATTTTGGCTCCTACCTTACTGTAACAAAGGACTGCATGATTTTATTGTGTAGGTTCCAAGAGGATGCAGGCTAGCCAGAGATCCAGAAGAGATCTTTCAGCAGGAGAAGAAGCATTAGCTCTGTGATTGTAGATAGAGAACTCAAAACCTAAGCACAATATAGAAGCAACTATAAGTAATTCCTTAATATTCTTTTGGATTTGAGTATGTTTTGCCTAGTTGTTACTCTTAAATACTGCATTGTCCATAGTCTTTAACATATTATTTCACAAGGGCAATACCATTCATGTTTTTATGTAGATTATGCTTTTGTAAGACTGCTTTTATTGCCAACAGAACCCAGAATCTTATGACTTAAATATGGATACTGCTGCTTTCGAGAGCATAGTTTAAATATTAGATATTTGGAGTGTACGAGGATGGAACAAACCAGGGAGGAGGATTCAGGGAGGAACTGGGGAAGAATGCACATGTTAGTTGTTGCAGATGGTTTCATTGTACTGGGACTCTGATTCAGTGGTATTGATGAAACCAAGTCACTCTTTATCACTATAGGAAAACTTCAGTTTTCCCGCTTTACGCAAGGATTGTAAGAGGAACCTTATAACAGCATTATTTGGAGGAAATTTCTGACCAGTGCATTCACTGGGGCTGTTGATGCTGGCTGGTGAGCACAACCTCGTGTCATTTTTATGTAGGTATTTCAAATTTGAGGAAGATCCAGTGCACTTGCAAACTTGTCATTCTACAGGTGTAACTAGCACTGTCTGCATACTCATTCCAGCTCTGGCAGATGACTGTTTTGCCTGTCACCCTCTCTGTGGTGGTGACAAGATCCAGATCTGAACCTCTTAAGGAACCAAAATCAGCCTCCAGTTCCCCTGTTTTCCAATTCTGCATGACTTCAGTCGCTCAGCACGTTAGAAATACTGTTCCTCGTTCCAAATGCATTGGTTACCTGTGCAGCAAACATTGTCAGCATGTTTCTGCAGTGGAGTGGTTTAGCATTGGGCAATTGGCATAAATTAAATGGTTTGAGTCACGGTATTGGCCTTTCTGCATACACCCACAGGTCTCTGTTACGTATGTGCAGCTTACGGGAGATAGACGAATGATAGCAGCACTGCAAACGCCCTGCCAGCAAACCAGGAACTTGTACACCCTCAGAAAATAGGTATCGGGGCAGAATTTACATCCAAATAAGAGGAAGTGAAGAGTGTGCAAAAGTATTTGTTTAGTGTGGCTACAGGAATCCTCAAGAAATTCCTTTCAACCAAGGGATTACAGTGAGGAAAACAAAGCAAACGCGTCAGGGGGGAGATTTTTGTCTGCTGATGGATGTGTTTATGACCGAGGCACGTGGCTTGATGGCTGCATGGCTTTTTCCATGTTTGTGGATGGGAGCTCTGTACTCTGGCTTAGTTTTGCTGTAGGGCAGAGAGTCAGGCACTTCCCTTTAACTCAACTTCTTCCCATATGAAGAAGGTCGTAGCTTAAGCTGAGAGAGTCCGAGAACTTGATTGTGCTCACGTATCAGATATTTAGGCATCAAAGTATTGTGCCTTATACCTTCACACAGCAGCAGCCAGCAAACTGCAAGTGTAGTGAAAAAGGCTGGCTTGAAAAGCAGGTCCTTGCAGTTTACAAAGTGTTGGCTGAAAGAGGGAAATGGGAGAAGATGAAGAAAATTCTGTTAGATGAACAACTCCTTTTTGTTCGTTTTAGGCTGTCCTGTGCTGAATGCAAAGTCCATCTCTGTATTCTGTTGGACTGCCTTTTATTTAAAGAGGCTTTGGGGAGCTTAATGCCTCTTGTAGCCTATGCCTTTGCCTTATTCTGCTATGAGAGGGCCCAGGGACATGTTCAAGGAAAGTGGAGTAGCTTCTAATGAAGGAAAAAATGTAGAGTTTGGGGGATTTCAGGTTCACCTCTCACAGCTTTGGAGAGCCTTTAGGGTTTCACCAGTATTAACCTGCCCTTTGGTGTGCTGGGGAGGCTGGGACTGTGCTTTTCCTGGAGCCCAGAGCAGGATCTGTTGCACTCACCTGACTCTCTAAACCTCCCTCTGTCAGTGAAGCATTGCTTGGGCTTAAGAAGCGAGCTCCATCCTGAGAACAAACTGAGGGACTTCTGCCTGCATTAAAATGTCTCCTTGAGAGTCACTGATTAAACATGTAGTATTATTACTTTTCTTTCATGCCTATAAATCCTCACATAAAATATAATCCCTTTCCTCCCAGCACGAGACAACTGTCTGAGGTTTTAAAAGAGAAATGCATGCAAGGGGATCACTTTGCAGTCACAAGGGTTTAGATTTCCTTGTTTGCACAGAGTTTGCTGTTGTCCATCCTGAATCAGAACAGCCAAGGGGACACCCACTAATGTGTTTTATTTCTTTTCTCAGTATTTCTGGCTTCTTGTGCTGTCCCGAGGCTTGGTTGGCATTGGTGAAGCAAGTTACTCCACTATTGCACCCACCATCATAGGAGACCTGTTCACCAAAAACACACGGACCCTTATGCTGTCTGTTTTCTACTTTGCAATTCCTCTTGGCAGGTAAGTAAGTTGGCACAGATCTTGAGTTGCTGAGGATGATAGTTCTGTCTTTGGTTGGAATGGTTTAGACAGGAAAATGTTGTGAGCGGTGACTAACTAGTTTCAGGAACTGAATTCTTTTCCTAGCCCTGTTACTGTTTCACGTGTGACTTTGGGGAATTAGTGGGAAGGATATTTTTTTCTTATAGCAGTGAGCTGAAAATGGAATCAAAATATTTTAGCTGACTTTTTTTTAGCATTATTAAATTATCATTTTGAATAATGTTATACTGGTTCAGTGAATCATTGCTTCAGTTCATGTGAGGTCTAGACCCTCTTCAGGCAATTTCTTTCAGGTTATCGTCAAATCCAGATCCCTTAAGATACTGAGCTGAGTTTTCAAAAGGGAGCAAACGGGTACCTGCTTCTATGTGCCAGTCTAAATATCAGAGGTTTCAAGAGGAGTGTGCTATACAGCACTCACAATTTGACATTTTGACTTGAAAAATTAATTTAAATCAAGCTCAGATTCTTTCCAACCTTGAATTTGGCCAATCTGATTAAGTTTGGAAAATGCAGCTAAGCTAGTCTTAGGTGTCTTGGTAGTTGCAGTAGCTGTGGTCAGTCCAGTTTAGTGCTATTGCCACTGAAACAGCAATTAGGAGAAATAGTGAATCCTACTGTAGGCAATAAGGCTGAAGAAGCCATAATGATAATTCTTAAGACACTCAGTCTTAAAGCAAAGCAGTGGAAGAAAACCAAGCCCATAGATGTTTGACGAAAGCAAGAGACACTCAGATTTGGAGTAGTTGTTTCCTCAGGCACTTTCTTTCAGTTGAGTTCCCTTATCAGCCCAGTGCAATATCTGATTGCTGGGACAGGAGGGCATCTGTTGTTGTTATTATTCTTCATGTTATTATTTAAATAATAGCTGAGCCTCTATCATGAAGTTGTAGGCAGGGTGGGTTCCCATAGTTTCCATACTGATTCCAGAGCTGAACAACAACCTGTGCAGAAATGGCATCATGGGTTCATTTACAGCAGGGAAAACAAGGGCAGCAGTTTCATCCCCCACAACTCAGCAGAAACCTTCTGGTTTAGGGTGGTGAATTTTACAAGCTAGAGCACACATCCCTGAGATAAAAGTCACAAACAGCCCTTGGCTCTCGAGGACAAAGAGATAGCCAAGTCCTTAACTGGTGAATGGAATGTCTTCCGAAGAGGGCCAAGGATGACAGTTGTTTAGAATTCAGTGAACTATAGCTAGCAAGAAATGACAAATATTCGTCCTGTTGAGCCTGGTTCTGGAACTGAATTAACTCAATATCCAGCAGAGGTGTGGATCCATGGTTTCATTGTAGGGCTGCTCTGTGTAACAAGACCAGCTTTGGGGTAGTTATAGATGGAAAGCTTCACAACTGAGCAAACTGTTCAACAAGGGCATGTGATGGCTGAGTTTTGAACAAAGGACATTTATATTTGTTCAGTTCACTATGAGAAATGCATAGCTATGTTCACCTGGATCTACTCTCTTGTGAACCACCTTTTGTTACCACAGTGTGATTCTTAGCATGTGGGTGAAGGTCCTGGTGCTCCTTTATCTTGGATTTCCAAACTTCGGGTCTGATGTTCTCCCGTCAGACTGTCTTCCATTTTCTTATTGGTTTTTCTTACAAGCTTATGGAAAGTGGTCTTTTCATGAATAATTAGTACCAAGTGCTATTAAATGGCAAGAAAAAAATTAAATGATGGAATATGGTGTGTCCTTGAAGGGCACTTCTAAACTGAGAGCTGGAGCATAAAATTGCCAACTATTCATATTAGTGCACAGAAAGGCCTGATGTAAGAATTAAATTAGGAAATAAGTTCTTTTTGAGGCTTTGTTTCTATTCACTGCCGATTGAAAGGTCAGCGAAAACTTGAGATCAGGACCAAATTTCCATCAGTTTGAGCATTTTTAGATCAACAGTGCCGGGAAAAGTTATGCAGCCACCATCTGCTTCATCCCTCCTGTGTTTTTTCTGCAGAAGAAGAGAGCCAGGGACACACAACTGAGTGTGCCTCTTTATCTTGGTTTAAGAACAGTTGTGATCGTGGTGCCTTGTTGAAGCTCTGACTGACTCTCATCTTTGTATTTCTTGCAGTGGCTTGGGATACATCACTGGGTCAAGTGTGAAGCAGGTTGCTGGCGACTGGCACTGGGCATTGCGGGTAAGCCACTCTTAAAACATCTTAATAACAGTTGCATGGGTAGATCAGTGATAGGAAGAATTCTGTCACACAATTCCTGTCATTAAATATAGAGGGTAAAGGATTGGAAATTACATCTATGAATATTAACTGCATAGCAGATGCATTCTCTAAGCAAATGGGAAAGGTATGTGGGTTTGGCCCATTGTAGTTGTGTTTTGCCCTGCCTGGGAGCAAGAATTTTCTGATCACTTTCTTATCAGTCAACCATGATTTCTTGATGGGGTTGGGAAGAAGAAGCATTGGCCTTAAATCAACTCCACAGTCTTTTAGTCCCTTGCTGTCAAGAAACTCTGAGAATGGCTTCCTGCTTTGAGGAAAAAACACTTTGTTCCAGTTTCCGCTTGTTTTTCTGCCCTGAGACAGTCAGTTTCCTTCTATTTTAACCTCTTGGGACCTTGATAAATGTGTTGAAAAGATAATACACTCCAATCGCATACACACAAACAGATCCTGCAGACAAAGATGTCTTGAAAGAGCTGAAAGGAAGTGGCCCAGCAGAACTGTTTTCTGACCTCTGGCATTGCCGGTGGCATGAGCCCCGTGAGGTGCATTCCCTGGCTCTGGCACTTGGGAAGACAACGCATCTCATGAAGTTCAAGCCAGCACCATTTATAATGGCAGGTGATGAAATACATGGGTTCTCATCTCAAGCGAATGTGCCTTTCTGTGACACAAGGCTATTCCCTCACTGTCCACCAAGCATAAGCAGAGCCAGGAAAATCACCATGAACAGTTCATCTGCCCCTAAGAGAGCAGAGATCCGCAGATTCCAGATGTGAATCTGAAATGATAAGTTTAATATCCTCCAGCTTCACACAAAGAGAATGGCCACCTCATTCTGTAGCAGAAATACTTCAAGGGTAAAATTAACTTGTAGCAGAGGCAAGCACAAGGAGTAAGAAAACCCCAAAGCCCTTCCTCCTGTCAGTGGGCTGCAGTGGGGTTGATACATTGGAGCAAGTGTTCTTGTGTTTCTAGCTGTAAAACCCAAACGATTAATTTGTGCAAAGAAATCCTTACAAGCATCTTTTTCTTCAGATGAAGTCTCCATAGTTATCCTGAGAAATCCAGGCTATCTGCAAGGCCCCTTATGGAGTTACGATTTCCACTATAAATGACACATTGATGCATGACTCCCTGACTGTGCAAACTCATAGGAATCTGACAGCCTGCACACTTCTGTGATGGTTGCTTTGGACGGCATTGCTTAGGTCTTGTAGTCAAGCAGCACGCGTTGGAACTTCCAGACATCAGTGTAAAGCAGCCTCTGTCCCTGTGGCAGTTACTCTGCTCTTGCAAGCTGTGATAGTGATGCCTCCCTCTGGGATCTCCGGTGGTCTCCAAATCCAGAAGTCACGAATAATCTGTACCTTAGTGGGCTGAAGAAGACCAAAGGGCACATTGGGAAGTGTCAGCTTTGTCTCTGGATCTAGCAGTAATGTTAACGTTTCATTGGAGCACTACTGAGTAGACACAGATACTGTCCTATTGGCGGATTAAGCCTTTAGATAAAAATCAAAGAGACTTTATAATCCATGGCCCAGCATTTACATGTGTCTTTACTAGTGCTGTATCTTGTGTTCAAGCATAATAAGGATACAGTATCAGGCTTCATTTATTCCTGGGTGAGGGATTTTCCTCACTTTCTTTTTGTCTTCCCTTCCCTAGAAGAATTCTGGGTTTGTCATCTTTGGCCATGAAGTGCTGCTCCGTGTGTAAAGACCATTCTCAGGTTATTATTAGAAGCATGTTTATTTTGGAATAGGAATTTATTTGTAAAATAGCATGTATAGAAGAGATGATAGTGTAGTGAAAATCCATGTTCCTGTTTTCCTAACAGAGCTATTTTCCATTCTGGCAGTGATGGCATTTCAGAGTCAAAACAAGAATCATGTCTGTAGCTTGCAAAACACAATGGGGTCTTGTATTTTTGTCTGGTATTTGGGAGGAAGGATTGGAAACTGGGAAATCTAACCCTTGAATGTGTAGTTTTCCTATCTCCTAGCCTGCATTTCCAATATTTCTTGGTCTGCTGTACACTGAGGTGATCCGAGAAAGCTGCCTGAAAATGGGAAGCCATTATAGGTTAGCTGGAAGAGGGATGCATGTCAAGCAAGGATTTTCAAAGCCAGCATGCTGTCTGCCTCTAGAAATCCTTCGCCTGGTTTCATTGCCTTTAAAAGGCTCCTGCACTCTCCCAGGATCTAGTTGGTCTCTTAGCCCAGCTGGGAGTAGGTTTCCAAAGAGGCAAACATCACTGAAGAACTGTATTTAGCTGAATCTTGGTGCTTCATTGACACAGGGAAATGGATGGTCTTAATCAGTGTTCTCAAAGCTGCATGCTTCCAGAGTGAGATAAGAGAGTCCAGGGAATGACAGGGAGGAAGGAAAGGAGCAGATGCCTCAGGTGCTTACAGATTCAGGCTAGCTGTAGAGAATCCAGTCACTGAAACACAACTAATGTAATCTACTTCTTACTGACTTTGTCAAAGCAAACCCTGCTGACTCCTGTGCTAATTCCCTCATCCTTTCTTGCAGGTATCTCCACTCCTGGGAATGATAACAGGGACACTCATCTTGATATTTGTACCTGCTGCTAAAAGAGGAAATGTTGAACAACTTGGAGGACAGCTGAAGGCTCGGACCTCATGGCTGAGAGACATGAAAGCTCTGATTAGAAAGTAAGAGCACTCCAATAAAAAACATGCTTTGCCTCTAGTGCTTAATTGGAGCATCCCATGGCCTGTACTACTTAGCACTGTGAGACTGGAAAGAGGCAATACGGAGGGGGTTCCAGGGAGCTTAGTCTGTGGATCTAGGAAAGAAAATGAGTTACATTTTCACGAGGTATCAACTGCAGTGACAGTGATGGAGTCCAACTTTTGCTCTAGCCTTTCCAAGATTGAGATCTAAGAGAGAGTCTGCTTTGTTTGGCTCATACTTCAGACAAATCAAAGCTTTGTAGTGTAGAAATTGCTGTGTTCCTCAATTGTTGCCCCACTGCTGTTCAGATGCTTAGATCTCTTTTATTTCCTTGAAAGAGAGACTTTGCTGAGGGGGAAAAGAGGGTTAAATGCCAGAGCCGTTTAAGAGGAGAAAATAACACAAAAGCTTGCACTACATGGCAAGTTTAAAAGTGTATGCTTATACAACCACATGTGACTGAATGCACGAGCACTGAATGTGCTTGAGTGCTTTTATATGTGCATAAAATACTGCATGCTCACAAGTATTTAAGTAGCTTACTTGAATCCAGATAGCTTGTCACTGAGTGTGCTAATATTTGCCCATGTGAATTCAGTGTTACGTAGGAATTCTGATGGGAAACCTGTGGTGTCCTTCATTTTTAGAATGCTTTCCTGGTATTGTCATCCAATATCAAAGGACTATGAAAAGTGGTGATGGTTAATTTAACACTTTCTTTATATTATTTATTTTGGTGGTTTATTCAAGTAGTAATCATATGGTGGTGTGAATAGTGAGGGAGATGTGAAACTGGTCACCCAGGTAAACAGCTGCTATTACAGTGAAAACCCCGCAATTAACACATCATGTCTTAGTGGCCAAGTACTGATTGTCTTTTGAAATGGTCCCATGAAACAACGGTCTCTATGAAGCACCTCTGAAGTACATTATTATCAGTGGAGCATCACACATGAAGTATTCCATGCCTCTTATTCTCCATGAGTTCGTACCATGAATCATCTCTGCCCCTTGGGGCAAAGGGAGGTGGTCACTATGGGGGAACACTGTGTTTTGTCACTGAAGCATTGGCTCTTGTTGTGGGGCTCCTGCTTTTTCACTTCTCCCACTAAACCTTCTCTTGGGTTTGCCTCTTGTGCCTCCACAGCCGCAGCTACGTGTTTTCCTCATTGGCCACCTCAGCTGTGTCCTTTGCCACAGGGGCACTTGGCATGTGGATCCCTCTCTACCTTCACAGAGCACAGGTGGTGCAGAAGACAGCAGAGACCTGCAGCTCACAGCCCTGTGGCACCAAAGATAGGTGAGATTCATCCTCCACTGCTTTAAAGAGGGGAAAAGGGGGTGGGGGCTTGTTTACCACAGGAAACAGGCAAGTCCCATGGAGTCAGGTTACTAGAATGTCTGTAATTTCCTCTGGGTCTTTGAAACAATGATAGGAAATGCTGGGATTGTAAACGAGGTTTTATTTCTCTTCTTCATTGCATGAAGTCAAACCAGAAGCAATGACCTCAGCTCTGTCTTAGTTCCCAGGCTGCGGTGCAGTAGTTGAAAAGAGACTTTTGTCTTTGCCTTAGGGGATGTTTGGAGAGCTGAGGATTTGGTTTCTGAAGACCCACACTTATCTGGGATAGCAGCAGAATAAACTGGCAGGTTGGGTAGCCACAGTGGTGGCTACAATTCAGAGGTTGGACTGGTTCCTCTAAAGGCTGCAGGGACTAACCCTGAAGACTTTTGTTTCTGTGTGAGGAAGGACTTGACTCTGTTTCACTGCTCTGTATTCTACCGCATGTGCTGAGTTTGCTGAAGAATGGAGCAGAGATCCAGGACACTTTGCTTTGGAGTGCTTGATGTTATACGGTGGTTTGGCTTTTCAGTCCCAGTTATATAAAATCACTTGCAGCACAAAGCTATGAAAAGTAATTCATTGTTTAGTGCTTTACTGTAATGGCACAAACCATAAAATGCTAAAAAAGCACTTCTCCAGGTGAATGCAGATTGAAATATTGTCAGCTTTCTTTTCTAGCTTGTGAAAGAAAAATCACATTAGGCAAACCTTGCTCTAGCTGACACAGTCCCATCTCAAGTAAAGCAGTGGTTTGAAATACCATTAACTTGCAGTGCCCAGCGGGCAGCCTCAGTCTGTTCTGCAAACCTCCAGTGAGCAGAAAATACAGCTCCAGTCTGGCCGCCCATCTGCTGTTTACAAGGAGAACTTTTCCACTCCTTGATGACACCTATGTTTTGAGCTGCCCTGGAGCCACTGTAATGTACTTGCCAAAGACTTTGTAATCCAAGTCCTGCACATACAATACAGAGAATCCTTGACAGCTCCTGGCTTTTTACATTTAAATTAACAGTTTTCAAATGTGTAATCTAACAACAAAAGACGACTTTTTGAAGTGGTCTGAAATGGAGCTAGAAAGTCTGAGTATGTTGAAAGTCACTGGTATTTAGAGTCCTGTTAGGTTTCCTTTCCCTTAAGCTTCCTAATGCCTGTTCTGTCCATGATTTCCCCTCACATGATCAATGTGCAATTTACTACTTAGCTTTGTGCACACAAGTAGCTGTACAATGCACTTTATAGAAAGCTCAGCTCCACACAGAGAAGCAGTATGAGCCCTTTGCACCTCTTTGCATGTTGATCAATGCCTGTGTATGAGGCTGAGTTTCATATGCTGTGTTTTCTTAATTGTAGGGAAAGGGTGCTAAAATCACAAGCGCTCAGCAGGGGAGCTCATTTGTTTCAGTTTAAATTCACAAAGCCAATGTACAGGTTTCCATTCGTCACTTCACCCTAATAATTTGTTCAAAGATCATGCCCATTTTGGTGAAATAAACCTCAAAAAATAACCCCCAACTGTCTCTCTTGTTTTTCTGTTTTCAATAGCTTGATCTTTGGAGCAATCACATGCTTCACTGGTTTCCTGGGTGTAATCACAGGGGCAGGGGCAACCAAATGGTGCCGGTTAAAAACCCAGCGAGCTGATCCTCTTGTCTGTGCTGTTGGCATGCTAGGATCAGCCATCTTCATCTGTCTGATCTTCGTGGCTGCCAAGAGCAGCATTGTGGGAGCCTATGTAAGTATAATCCTTTCCATATGCCAGTCTCACTCTTATTCTCTCTACAGAACTCCTTAGAAGACTCTGTGCTTTGTTCCCTGCAGGTCTTGCTTTTCCCCTTCTGAATGTCCTTCATTGTGCCCCTTGGAATTTTGGCACTATCTAGATGTGCCTGGAAGAAAAATGGTATCTCAACTGCTTATCCTTGCTTACTAACTGTCATCAGAATCAGAGCTGCGGTTTTAGTGCATGCATGGAAACCTACAGTTCCCCACCTTTGGGTTGTCCTATCTATCCCTCTATCCATCCCTCTATTGCTCTTGACTAATGTTTTGGTACAAGAAAATTGTCTGCTTCACTTACAATGAGGGTACTGTAGCTGCTGTGGTACCAAGTTATAATTACAGTATAATTTATCTGTGGCCATGCTTTTGGCTACCATTAATTTCCGTAACTAGCTTGCTGCAGACCAATATTAATTACAATGTAATTCCGATTTGTCGTTATCTGTATTACTATAGCACCTGAAAGTCCTAGTCCATGGCCCAGGAACTCACAGTACTTGGAGCTGCACAAATGCAGATTGAGTGTTTTTAATCGAAGTATGTAAAAAGACATCAGATAGATCCAGACAAATGGACTGAAGGGAAAAGCAAAACCTCAAGTGTAATAATCCAGCCTCAGGCTAGAAGCTTGCTTTCAGTAGAGAGTAGAAACCCAGTACATTGAGCAGGTTCCAGGTTCCCCTTAAATGTACTAGAGAGAAGCCTGGGACCGGGGGGGAGTATTTGAAGGAAAGCATGAGGTGGTTGGAGTAGTAGGATAATTTCTGAAAGCCCACTTTAGTTTCTACAGAGGGTGGATGCTCCACCCAGCAAGGAGAATTCATTCACAGGTAACCAACCCATCTACTGCGGATCCTTGTTTCTCTGGATTTCTAGCACTAGCCTAGCCGTGGGTATTTTCTGAGTATTTCAATAGCTATCATGGGGCAACACAAGAAGAAAGAGTGAGAGTTTAAAAACATTAACTCAGAACCAGTGATGCCTACTCTGGCTATTTAGAAAGTGTCAGAAGGAGATTCTGTCCTCTGCTTTGTGGCATGGTGCAGAACTAACCTTTGATTCAGCAGAAAAATGATCACCTCAGACAGTCTGCAAGAGAGTCTTACTGGTTGGTGAAGCATTAACCCCCCTTTCATTGCCAGCCATCTCTGGGGGCAGAGACCTGTCACATCCCTTTACCTCTGTCAGCTAAACCTGTGATTTTCTCCTTTCCCAGACCTGATGACAGACATGTTCATTTGTGCTGTTTAGTCCCTTTCTAAGCTGGAAATACTGTTCTCAAAAATTTTGCAACACAAAGTGGGTTTTTGTCTCATTTTCATCTTTCTTTTTTTTTTTTATTTTAATAGCCATGTGACTATTCTGCATTGTTCAAACATATAAATATAGATGATATTATTAACCAATCTTAGAAACAATTTACTTTGTAATCCATGAGCAGTAAATCTAATAAAGAGTCAGTGATTTGCCGAGGAAGATATAGCTGCATATAGAGGAGGTATGAGGAACATAAGCCTGTTTGCTGATGCTGTTAGGCTGAAACATTATTTGTTGCAGGTAACACAGCCTCTCTGTAGCTCTAAATGTGCTCTCTCTGCTGCTGGAAGTCTGCTGCACAGAAAGGAGATTAAGTCTCATTAGTGTGCCAACTGGGAAATCAGAGCTCTGAACTCTATTTATAGATCCTACACGTGACAGTGGACAAGATATTTAACTTTGGTTTGCCTCTGCAAAACTGAGGATCCTTGAATTACAAAGGGTCAGGGTAGCTTAGATCTTTAATGTTTCTAAATAACCTGGAGTTAGATTATCTGTGACGCAAGCCCTTGTTTTTCCATGCCATTCAATGCTATTCCAAACTTACAGGCTTCCAGAATGTTTAATTCCCTTGTATTTCACTAGGAGACTTGCAAGGTTGCATGGTGTCTCATTATTCTCTATTGTAAGTCTCTTTGGTCCAAAATGAAGGAGACTGTTCTTTGATTCTGGAGCATCTAGATATGGTGAACAGTATATAACGGGCTGGGTTACTTTGCTTATCTCAAATTCCATGATCATAGCTTGTTCTGGAGAGAATACAATAAAACTGACGGGGTTTCTCATCTCAGTCTCCTTGACAGCTGTGTGCTGGCTTTCATCCTGAAACAGCATCCTTGAGTTCTGTATGACTGTGAAAGGCAAGAGCGATGTTCAGGTCTGTTCCACAGGGTGGGATTTGCAGACCTTCTGTTTAGTGACTGTCCTTAGACTTCTGTCATTGATCACACCACGCTAAAATGGAAGGGTTACTGGTTTTGGACCCCTCATTGGCTTAAAGCCTTAAAATTATCACTTCCAAGCATTTAGATGGGTCCCCATGAGATTGTGTGTTCTCACACTGAGCTGTGGTGGCCACCAGGTCACCATCTCCCTCCCTGCTTAGCAGCTGGGGGGGTTTAATATCAACTGCCTGTTCTCTTCCTCCCCTGAACACAGGTATTTTTTCTCCCCAGCTCAGTCCTGTCTTGCAGGTGGTTTTGGTCCCTGAGGGCAGCTGCTATTCCAGTTCTGCAGCAGCCACTCCTACCTGGAACAGGTAGACACACTTCTTTTTTCCATCCCGTCTTTTCATACTCCTCCTGTACATTACTGGCAGTGGTAGAAATAGCTGGAAAGGTGGAATAAAAGAGCACTGTATATCACTGAGCTGCCCAGACACTTGTATTTCTCTTTTACTATCTTGCTTGTCTGTACAGTGCAGTCAGTTCTTATTCTGTCTTCCGTGCAGCATGTGGATTTGTGCGTTGTAGTTCAGCTCCTTACAACAGCAATTTGCATATCTTTGGGTCCCAGTCTTTCTGAAATATGTACTCTTTGAAATGCTGGTTTTCAACCCTGTCTCTTGAAACCCATTAGCTGTATGGCATCACTGCATCACACTACTCAGATATTTCAACAGCAGATTTTACACTAGCTTAAATCTCCAAATGACTGGAGAGAGATGCCTTGCTTTGCCTTCCTTTTGACACTGTTCCAAGTTCCTGTTGTACCTCAATTTCAGCAGCTATTTCAATTCCTCAAAGACACTTTATGATCTTGCAGAAACAGCAAATCCCAGGGTAAAACCTTGCCATAGAGCTTTTACAGCATCTTAGTCTCAACTTGGGGACTCGAGTCATTGATACTGTCCAACAGTGAGGTGGAGTTAGGCTTGCCTCAAATTCAAGAGCATGTGTGGGTGTCTTACCCACCATTTCAGAGGGAAATACAACTAATGAAGATATAGACAGATATGTACTTTGCAAATAGCCATGGAGGTTTATAACCTGCTTAGATCTTGCTGTAAAGGCTGCTGGTGTGACCCCTCTGAAACCTGCTTTATCATTTGGAGGAATTAGAATTTGCTAACTGATCATATAGACAGGAAGACTTGAGGGGGTGATAACTTCTGTCAGCTCATCACAAATGAGCAGATGGACATGTAATGGAGGTGGTGAGACATTGTACAACACAGCTGGATTCGGAAGAGGAGGTATCTGGAGAGCTGAAATCTCAGTGTAAAATGAGGCTTCTAAAAGTGTGGGAGGAGTCAAAGCTGTGACCATTTCAGGAGCTACTGATCTGTTCTGGAGGCTGCCCTATTTGCAGTAAGGATCCCTAGCATCTCTCTTCAGCAGAAACGCCACATATCCTCAAATGGCCTTTGCAGCAGATGAACTCATTTGTATCAATTCCCATTAGCAGCTGAAGGACAGACTTTTAAAAAGGTATCTTTTGTCCTACTTTTGCTCCTCTTTCACCAGTATCCACACATTAATCATGTGTTTATGGGAGCGTGTCAGGTGAAGCACACGTTCCACAGTTCTGAACTGGTGTGCTCTGAAGCTGGTAGCATCCCAGTGATTTATTTTCAGGACTTGTGCTGAATTCCTGCAGAATGGAGCAAGTTCTGCTCGCTGTGTGCAACAATTCATGTTTCTTACGTGTATGTAATTCGCATGACCTTAAGGCAAACAGTTGCCTGTTTGCGACACTGTAGGAACAGGCAGGGCGTGTTGCTGCATTCAGAAGTGTGATTGCAGCTTTCCCAAGCTCAATTTAATCTATCCAGCGACAGAACCCCAGCAACAGGAGCTGCAAAGCTGCAGTAGGATGGATTCCAGAGCAGGTCCTGAGAGCCCACCTGGGGCTCTGATATGCCCTTGCTACATGACACGTGGTTTGAACTTCTGTCAGCACCTTGATGCATTGGAGCTGTGTTTCTTAGCTTGGCAGTTGTCGTTTCCACTGGGAGCCAAACTCAGGGTAGAGCAGTGGGAAAATGGGAAGAGGAGATTTCCTAGCTGACCGGCTGGGTTGTAATGACTGGCTCATACACCATCATGGAGGAAGCAGATCCAGTCACAAAAAGAGGGGATAGGGAAGGAGAATGTATGGGAAACAAAGATAGTTTTAGAAACAAATGGAGGAAGCTTTCTGTAGGTCAATGCATAAGGCTGACTAAATAGAGCAAACTATTCCTGGCAGTGACATGATGGTCTGAGGGGTTTATGCAATCTCAGCCACTTTGTGGGAAAGACAGTTTTGGTGGTCACACAGTGCCATAGCTGCCGTTCTTGCACTTCCTCCTCCATGTCCACAGACTCAAGAGTTGCATTTCACTGTAAGACACTGATATTGCAAAACCCATATAAATATGGGTCCTGTCTCGGTTGTACATATTGTTAATGTAATGCTTGAGTCATTATAGTGCCTATACCTATGTCCCCCTCAAAAAGGACAGCAACGTGCTACCAGGAGGGAAGGGAACTTGCATTTAGTGGGTGGTGAACCTCATATGTTTTGCTAAGGAGCCAAACACGTAACTTGATTTCTTCTGATGAAAATGACTGTGTTTTGGGGAGTTGTGGCCTTCTCACCTATTCTAACTGGTTTTTTGGAACAGAATGGTGGAAGTATGGAAGCCTGGGGCTGTCTCCTCTTGCTGGCTTTTCGTGTTCTTCTGTAAGCAAATGTGTCAGGTTTTTATGTAGCTGCTCTATAGATCATAACAGTTTGCACTAACGAAGTTGCAGGCCAACCCTGTAGAGAAAGTCTGTGGTTTTCTAATATTCAGGATAAACCACAACAGTAACAAGAAATACATTGTGTAGGTTTGAGACAAATAAGCAACAAAGGAAAGCTTGTGACAGGTTATTTTTCCTTTGAATGTCAAGTGAATAAATCTTCTCCTTTTTGTGTGTTTTGTTTTTTTTTTTACAACAGATTTGCATTTTTATCGGAGAAACTCTTCTGTTTTCAAACTGGGCTATCACAGCAGACATACTAATGGTGAGTGTACACTGGAACAGCAGCTTTCTCTTCTGGGGGCAGTTTGTCAGCTTGCAAGAACAACCTGAAGTTCCCCATTTCTTCCAAATGCCTTCTTCAGCCTACCCTATTTTTATTTATTTTTTACTTGCTGAGAAGGAAAGTGACAGTGAAAGAGATAAAGAAAAAAACTTTCTTCTTATCCTTAGCTCTGCACACCAGGGAGAGATGCCCAGAAAGGTCGGCATTACTGAATTAGAATAGCTTCCCCAGGTTCTAAGCATTTCTGCAAATCCCCACATGCAAAGAATGGGCCAGCACTTCCTAATGGTCAGCACATTGGTGGATTTTGTTATCAATAACTCAGCTTTGTTCTGCAATAGGAAATCCTTCCCTCCCTCCCTCCCTCCTCTGGCAACAAAGGCAAGCATCTACCTCTCTCTTTGGCTTAACTCCAGCTAACCTACCATTCAACACATACACAATAGAAAACCACCTCTGGGAGAGGAGAGAGGAAAAGAAAGTATAAAGAATTTTTGGACTGTGTCCACCTTGTCCAAGAGGAAGCTGTCAGGGACTTTTCACCCCATGTCCTTCATTTTCCATTATTTCTCCACCATAGAGCTTTTTAAGTCTTTCAAATCAGCAAGCTGACCTCAGCAGCTAGATTTTCATATGAAATGGTCTGGAGCCTATCAAACAGCCTCTGTTGAAATCCCATGGTGAAGGAGGTGTTGCTTATTGTATGAAAAAGAAAGAAACTAAGGGACAGAACCATTACAGGGCTTGCCCAAGGTCTTTTGACAGCTTGTTTACAGAACTAAAAATATAACCAGCCTGGCATCAACAGAAAACTCCCTTGACTTGTATTAGTTTCTTATGCAAACATCAGTGAGAAACCAATCTGCCTCGGTATTCCTAGATGCAAAGATAATGGTGTTGATTTATTGATTCACCAGAGAGCTTCAAGCTTCTGCTGAAGTTCTGTTGATGATTCAAGTTCAAGGCTGTGTTTATGTTTTAAGGTAGCTCTGTAGTTGCCATAACTGAATTGCCTGATGAACTTTCAATCTCTGAACACTTTGGGAAGTGGGGTTGCTAATTCTGCTTCTCTCAGATGTGAATAAAGCACAGAGAAACAAAGGTCATCAGTGTACCTGAGGTGCATTAGGTAGCTTTTAATTACTAGGGTTTGCTCTTCATAACAGCTCAGCTGTAGTGTGATAGAGCTCTGCATGGCTGAATGGGTGGTTACTCTATGCTTAGGTGGGGTTTGCAGCTTGTGCTGAGTTCAAGGCTGCTCATGAGGTGGTTCTCAACATGTAGATGTGCAAACTACAGCTGTGTTGAGGAAGAACTTATGGTACAATATTCATAGTTGCTTGTTCCTGTCTACTGCCAGAGCTTCTTGTCACATCCTGCCTTTGACTGTGATGTTCCCAGGAGCTTTGCCAACTTTCCCTGGTCAGAATTAGCTGATGGGCTTAAATAGCAGGTCTTTTATATCCTCACTAGCATTGGCTGAAGCAGGTAAGGGCTTGGCCATGGAGCACATCTGAAATCCTCCAGCAGTGGCTCTCAAAGTCACCTCTGCTGCCAACACAGCACAGCTGGAGGGAGGGTACCAACTGGATGTGTTCAAGGTCCTCCAGAAGATCTGTGCCAGAGAAAGAGCTGAAACTTGACCTACCTGGTCTCAAGCTAAGCCCGAAAGACACTTCTCAACCAACTACTGTTATATCAAGTGTCCTAGGGATGCCATCGTTGTCCCATTTTAATTACTGAGATTTTCTGTGTTGGTTTCAATGTGACTTCAGTACCCTGTAGCTTTTTATAGGGTTTGCCATCTGTCTCACCAGCATCCTATAGAGCGTTGCATTTTGTAGGGATGCAGCTATTTATGTTGCTTTAGTGCAAAAGAATTGGGAGATTGGAAATAGCTGGAAATAATCCCTTAGTTCCAATTTCCAAAACATGGGAAAGAAACTAAAACCCTGTTAAAAATTGGAGTTTGGCGACTGATGCTAACACTTAAGCTTGTCTGTTAAGAAAATGAACTGAGTGTCCTATATAATGCCCAGCTTAATGCATTATCAGCATGAGCAGACCTCTAAAAGTGCTATACAAATACATGCAAACATCCACTTAGGTCAGTGCAAGCCTGTAAACAGCTGGCCTGAAGTGCATTCCTGTTACACAAGGGGTTTGAGAGGAGGTTCAGTCAGGCAATAGGTGAGAGCCAGGACTATAACCATGTTTGACAGGCAGCTTTGTAACAAGTCCTAGCCAGAGAAAGGTGTGGATATGCCTTAGCAAGATGCACTTTTAATGTTTGGCAAATTAATTTCTACTGATTACTATTTATTTGGTGTAATCAGAAGGGTGTCTGTTTTTGCCTGAGGCCAGTAAGGAGTTTAAAAGCATTATTAGCCTAAGCTTAACACCACTTTGATCCTATACATAAATATTACCCTGTTTTCAGGGATAAAAAGCTCTCAGTGCTGGCTGAACACTGCTCCTACTTATTGCATTATGCCAGAAGTGAGGCTTTTCGTAAACTGCATCCCAAATGATTTATCAGAGCTCTCCCAAGATTTGCAGATCTCATGACCGCTTAGGAACCCTATTGGGCAAGTTGGTAAGCATCTTGAGAGGGTTTGCAGCTTGAATTTCCTTGGCAAAGCAAGGATGATTGCTTATTATCTTCACGATTAATTATTGGCTCTTCCTACCTTTGCGCTTCCGTTGCATCTATTGCTCTTGCCAGTGGAATGGTCAGTGTGCAGCTCCTCAAGCTATCTGCAGGAGAAGGTGCTGAGTGTTTGATAAGCTGTCAGCACTGCAGAATGTTCTGCACTGCCTCAGATCTTAAGAGGTTGATATTTGTTCCAAATGCAGATTTGTACAAAGCAGGCCTTATCCTCCTGAGTACAACTCTGCATGTCTCCTCCCAGGCACATGCTCAGATGGTGCTTGGGGAAGGGGAGGATGTTTCTTCTGGAGCGTGCTAATTATGAAACGGATTTTATCTGCCAGCTTTGCAAATTGCCCTTAAAATTACCAGACCCCCAAAGTAGCATTAAAACTGCCTTGTAAGAGCCATAATGAATGAGCTTCAGTGCAACAGGAAACATTCTGAGGCATGCTGAGGGCTTGGGACTTTGTGGAATCCGGTCTTAGTGGTTTTTTTTATCCCAAAACTAAAGCTGATGGGCAGAGCCTTGGTGGCATTTCAGTGTAAGAGTCAGATCACAATAATCTTGGGTCTTTGCCATCCTCCAGTTTATGCAAGTCCTGACAGTCATGGAAAAAGGACCATGCATCTTTTTTAAATGGTCAGGAGCTGCCCTGGAGCAGCTGCTTTAATGCTGTACAGTCGAAGTCTTCTTTTAGGCTCATTTTCCCCTGCTTACCTTCCCTATAAATAAACAACAATTATTCATGTTGTGTCAAATACTGCCCTATTTTTACAGCTGAAGATAAATGGCATTTCCACAAGTTCTCGTTGTTGCTTGTATCTGTGTGCCTCCACGCACCAGTAATCCAAGTGCTGTGGTGTGGATTTTTAAGGCACGGGGAGGAGTGGTGCCTTTGAGTGAGGGTTCACAGACCTCTTCAAACACCCAGGAAGGATATACCAAGGAGTGTCTCTCAGTTCTTCTGTGGGCCAAGGGTTTGCAGGTGGATGTGTGCTGCTCCGCGCTGGCTGTGGTTTGGAGACCAGGTCAGCTTCCTTTGACTTCCTTTAAGTTTCTTTGTAGACTGCATCTGCCTAGCTTGAGTGAAGGGTCTCTCTCAGGCTGGTTTCTCTGGAGCACAGCCTTTGCCTTTTCTGAACAGTGGCTACAGCAGGGACACCTGGACTATCTCCAGGCTTTGACAGTGGCTCAACTGGCGTTAGCACGCGTTTTCTTTGCCTTTGGTGCTGCAAGAGGCCAGTTTGCAGTGCCCTGAAGGTTACTGTCTGACCCAGAAAGGGTAGAAAAGTGTTTTAGAGAGTAGAGTTTAGACATAAACATCATAAAATGGTTTGTGTTGGAAGGGACCTTACCTCCAGCTCCAACCCCTGCCACGGGCAGGGACACCTTCCACTAGAGCAGCTTGCTCCAAGCCCCTGTGTCCAACCTGGCCTTGAACACTGCCAGGGAGGGGGCAGCCACAGCTTCTCTGGGCACCCTGTGCCAGCGCCTCAGCACCCTCACAGGGAAGAGCTTCTGCCTAAGAGCTCATCTCAGTCTCCCCTCTGGCAGCTTGAAGCCATTCCCCTTGGCCTGTCCCTATAGACCCTTGTAAAAACCAGAACTTACCTCTTCGGCATGTGGCCTCTGATGGAAGAGTGATCTCTCCTTGGCTTTCCTGGTTGACTTATTTCAGACCAACTCACTCTGATGGTTTCATTACAGGAAGGGAATGTCATCAGTAAACCATGGCATTTCCGAACCTCTATTTAAAGAACAGAGGTTTGCCAAAGCTGCTTGGTCAGCCTCTCTGCCCATCCTCTGTGCTGCCTGCCCCTGAACCTGGAGTCAGAGATGAGCCAGGACAATCCCATGGACTTCCTCCTCAGCTGCTGTGGCTCTTCCACCTCCATCTTCTGTGGGATGTTCATGGCCTGGTTTGAATTTAAGTCTATTTTGGTATCAAAATGCCCATTGAGAGCTGTAATTTACTGCTCTCTTCCTAGAACAGTAGATAGCGTTTGCTACCAGCTACTTCCTCTCCATCAGAATAAAATGCTTTTTAAGTAGGGATAGGGTGGATATTTTTTGGTGTTTCGGAGATGCTGTTTTAAGCCTTTTTTAGTTTCCAGTATCCTTTTAGAAGAGGAGGAAAAATGTCATGTTCATTTGCTTGCTTGGTTTGGGGTTGTGGAGGTGTTTGGAACTTGAATTCCAGAGTAAGTTGACTAAGTTTTGGTATTTTCTAGTGCCAAACCATACCAGTGCTTTCAACCATCAGTAACTTCTTTAACTAGGCACACTGAAATCTTGCTGCAAATTGTATTGATACTCGCAAACCTGTATGTCTGCTTAATACACGGACATGTAGAATTATGGCTGATATATGTGTGTATTCATGTGTATAAAGAAACACATATATGCACACACACATATGATGCAGGTGCCGTTCAAATTTCTTTCTCTAACTGGCACTAATTCACTACCACTCCCTGTAAATGGTAAGTTTTTAATAAATTTACCATTTCCTTTATTATTTTGCTAAGAGAATGGATAGAATCTAGAACCAGGCTTTCTTCTCCAGATTTGTTAGCATAAACTGCATAGAAATTAAACTATTTTAAGATTAAAATCCCGTTGTCGCAGATATACACAACTCTGAACTCTTGCATTAGGTAGAATTTCCCTTTATCTTTCTCAAACAGCTCTTGCAGAATACTTCTCCACTGCATCTGTGTGAGCTGGGGCCAGGTGGGAAGAAGGACAACAACTCACTCTTGATTTTACTTTGCTTTCATTTTCTTCTGTCTAATCTGTCCAGGTTGCACCCATTACCCTGCATCTTTGGGGAATGGTAGTGAATTGTGCAGCTCGTCTGCTGTTTCACAGTGTGACCTTCAGTACTTTTCTGTGTCTCTAATCAAGTCTAGACCTTATTTTCCTCTCGGGATTTCTGTGAGCCTTCGAATCTGTTTTGAGCTCCTGGATGCCAAAGGAGGACAGTGTCTAACATCCGTAGCCAGGTGACTGCTCTGGTTCTGATCATCTTCTCCTCGCCTGTTACACAACAGGAGTTTAACAGGGTACCCATTTAATATGTGGCATCAAAGTGCATTAGCACTGTGTGTTTGCAGCTTTGTCAAACCAGTAATGAAAGAACTGGCAGGTCATTCTGCAAGCACATGGTAAAACCCTAAGGAAAAGCATTTAATCTAATTTTGCCCATCACTGGTAATTGCCTCTGCTTGGAATGACATGATCATTCTAAACAGGCATCAGTTCTCTTCTAGTCTGGATCTTCTCAACACTGTTTTTTTTCTATCCTTTTCTTCATGGTTTTTTTTCATCCCTTTCCCTAAAAGAAAATGCTGAAGCATTGAAACAATGCTTCAGCTTCTGTGCCCTGAGGTACGCTGCCATTGAGCCATGAGTTCTCCCTACCCCGGTCAGCCAAGGTAAATGAATCTCCATGTATCTCTAGCTGGGGATATGCCAGTCCTGAAATGTCACATTTGATTAATAAATGATTTCAGGAAGGGATGGCAAGAATGAGCTGAAGTCTGGCAAGGCTAAAGAAAGACGAGAGGAAGCCCATCAGAGTGAAAGTGGACACATGATCTACAAATAGCTAAACCAGAGTAATTTCTGGTAGGGTAGATGGCTCTTCAGAGCAACAGGAAGAGGCGCAAGAAGATTCAGTGCTTTCAAGTGGCAACAAAGTTCACTTGGATTCAGAGACCTATTGAATTCCTCATTACTTACTGCCTTTAAATCAAGACAGGCTCAATTTGTAAACCAGGATATGTGGACTTGACACAGATATTCATAGCTAGCTTCTTTCCCAAGTTTTATGCAGGAGACAATTACTTTTTTCTGCTCCTAAATGTGTGTTATAAAATCAAGGTCATTCCATAGGACGAGGGGTTGCTCTCATCCCCTTCCGTGGTTAGGGCTCTGTTTTCTGTGAGCTGTGGCCCTTTTAATAGGGAACTAACTTGTGTTTTGCACTGATCCTGTGTAGTCAGACTGATTCTGACCTGGCCAAGGGTATCATGTCCCACTGGAGTGGAGACCAAATTACAGTATCTTGTCTGTAGAAATATTCCTAATGTGTCTGCCACTTTTGCCAAGTGGAACAGCAGAGTTTTGATAATCGAGTGGCTCGAGATGGAATGGGAGGGGAGGATGCAAATTTTGTACTGATGTGAATTGCGTATGCTCCAAGAAACAAAATGACCTCTTTGTTATGGAAAACCCCACAAAATCCCAGGTTACAGCAAAAGCCTCTTTTGGAAGGCTGGTGGTGCTGAGCAAGTTACGTGCTGCAGGCAACCTCAGACTTCACTCTCCCCATCAGCCAAGCAAAATAGAGGCTGAGAAGCAACAGCAAAGTGTCTCGTGATCAAAGCTGTTGGTCAGACTCATGCATTCAGTGCTGCTGAAAGGAGTGCAGACCAGGCAGAGCTTCCTTCCCTCAGCACCAGCCATCAAGAGTGTTAGGAAGCTAGGAAGCGTAGCTCAGCTCCCCATTGCTTGAGCCACCCATAGACCGGACAGTGGCTTCATCTGCCAGCAGGGTCAGGGGGAGCTTGTTTACTTTGCCCTGACCAGGGTATAAACCTGAGCAACACAAGACAGTTGAACAGGTTCTTACTTCGGTTTCCTTATGCACTTGTTTTTCTTTCCCCTTTGCAGTATGTGGTCATTCCAACACGCCGTGCAACCGCAGTGGCCTTGCAGAGTTTCACTTCACACCTCCTGGGAGATGCTGGCAGTCCTTATCTGATTGGATTTGTAAGTGCTCACAGCAGGTTTTGGCAGGGTTGTTTGCCCATGTTTAGTTTTGTTTATTAACTGCTTATCTAAAATGCCAAGCTAAACCATGCAGGGGAAGGCAGGCCTGTGTTTACCAGCACAATGGGAAGCAACTTTTATCCATGCTTATGTTGTTGATGAGCTGCAATTTAAACCTGGAAGGACCACATAGGCACAAGAAGTGAGCTTCTAAATCTTTTTAGCCTAGGGCATTTGTAAAGCTTATAGACATGTAAAGGGAGAGTGGTTGCTTCTGTGGTGTGGACACAGGTCCATTCGAAATTGGATTGGAACACTCTTATGTGTGTATTTGACTCTTAATTTGGTCTCATAAACCAGATATCTATTTATGGGTAGGAACATGCAGCTGTTCTGACTGCTGATATTTTGAACCTGTTTTGTATGATAAGAAATGATGGGGTAAATCCACAGCAGGATGGGTGTGTATGTTTTGGATTATTAGTATCCCTTTCTGGCATGTATGCTTTGGGTTTTTATTAGTAGTATTCCTTTCTATAACTGGTGCAGTTGTTGGCCTTGGTTTTAGTGGAGATCTGTCTTTTGGTGCCACTATCATCCCAGTGCAGAGCAAAACAAAAGACCCTGCTCCAAAAGCTAGCAATCAGAGAACATTCGGAGTTGGAAATACAAGGCTTGGAAAATTTAATGAGGAAAAGAAGTCTAAATGTCCCGGGATAATTTCTTTCTCTTGCACCCTTCTGTGGAGTTCAGCGCATTGAGTTTCAGAGAACACAGATCATCATTTGTAAAATATAGTAGCTTACATGTAAACCCAAAGTGGCACTGCTCATGTTGTGCTGGAGGTGCTACAGTTTTCCAGTGGTGTATCTGGTGTCTTCACTAGTCCCGTCACCTGAGAGGCAGAACTTTGATGTGCTCTTCCAGCTCAGTACTGCTGTGACACAGCTGCTGGGGGCTCTGGACCTATTTTTAAACAACACCCCCCATCATTTCTTGTCTATTCATTGCATGGATGCTGGTGTGTGTATCGACTCGTAATTGTTTATATATATTTAATTTTATATATTTTATATATATATTTAAATGTACATATTTATTCTTGAATGGCAGCTCCCAGAAGTGATACAGTTGCTCTGTAGCCCTCTTAAGTGTACAAAGGAGACAGATACAGATAAAGCTGAATGGACCAAAGAAATGAGAACTGTTTTAAGAGAATCAATATGTACAGTTTGGTTTACTCTTTGCTAACCTCAGTGTTCTGGGTACCCAGGAAGAAATGATCTTGGTTTAGGAATGATTTGAAAGTGGCAAGAACAAAGGAACCAGTGGAAGCAGTGCTTTGTGCAGGGCAGGGGACATGGGGAATGGCAAGTAGGGGAATGAAAAGAGCAGAGCAGCATGCTCAGAAGGTGGGTGCCAGTGATGAGAGGCAGGTCTGAGGTGCCTCAGATGACCCCACTGCATTTCATTCTTTGTCATCCCACATTAGAGGGCTGTCTGGGAGGAATGGTGAGGACCCTGAATGGTTGCAGTTAATCTTGAAAGTTGCCCAGGGATCTGTAGTGTCACAGGTCAAAAACTTCGGTTGTAGGAAACGATGTGCCTTGCCCTTCTGGTAGTCAGAGATCAAACAAGTTGTGAGTTACTTAAGGATGCCTGCCTGAAATATGCTTAACCTCAATTTAATGCCTGCCTTAGGCTTTCTTTAGACTGGGAAAATATTAATTATGATTTTGAATTATTCTAATGCTGTACATGTTGGGCAGTTCTCATTTGGGAGGAGGCTACTCAAGTTCAATCTCTGTGGCAGGAGAGCAGGAGTGAAGTGTTCATGCCACAGAAAGCACCATCATCCATCTCTGTAGCCTCTGGGCTGGCTGGGCTGACTCATGCTCCCAGCACTACAGTGATTGAAAGATCAGCTGCTTTCACATAACACAGAGAAACAAATAGTATTCAGAGTGAAAGGACAAACAGCCAACTTCTCCACCAGAGCTAAGACAAGCAATCACCTTGGTTGTTAAAACTTGCTGGTGTTTGTCATTGGAATTGTCTGGCTGTTGTGGGATGGAGACCTTTATACAGCACTGACAGCTCACTTGGGCAGGCTACAGAAGCAGCCTGAGTTATGATTAGTATTTTCAAGGCAGTCGGTGGAAACTAAGCTACCTGCTCCTGTTGGCTTTAAGGGAAATTTGGGAACCCAGTTCCCATAGTCCTTCTGGGAATCCCCATCCACTCACACTGCTGTTATTCCAGAGCCACCATGAAGCAGATCGAGAGAAGAGTGTAGGTCTTGAAAGAGAGAGGCAGAAGGCAGGATAAATTGGATGAGCTGCAATAACAGGCATGGTCCAAAGCAGTGAAACCCAGCTCCTGATGCCTCAGGGTTCACCTGAGATCCTGAGGATACACCAGTTCTTCTGACTGCTTACAAAATGCACCTGAAGCTCCCTCCCTAACTGAGCAGTGTTTTGATCAAATATGGCTGGAATCTTGCCTAGTTTTGGTGAGTTCATGGTGAGATTCCCTCTAGCAGTGCTCTTAATAAGGAATCAGCCGCCCATGTCCTTGTAGGACTAAGCTGTCGCAGGCGGCTGGATACCAATAAATGCTTATATTGATCTTATAATCCTCATGTAGAAGGTACGTAACAGCTGCAGCCTCATGTGTGTGACTGCTCCCTCGCTCCCTGGTGTGCCACAGAGCTGAAGGTCAGATTCAGATTTTTCTTTAATCCTCCTAGTTCCAATGCAGGTCAGCTCCTTGCAATCACCCAAAGCACCAAACACGTTAGTTTTTAAAAGCTAAGTGAGAAGAAGCATGTATGTATGGTTATTTTTCACGTCTCTTTAAATATTGATAACTTTTATCATGGTAAAAAGGCTTAAGACTGACTTACAAAGAAGTTCTACAAATGCAGTTTTAGGGTGGCAGCTATAATTTGCATAAGGTTTTACTACTTGCCAAGCACTGGGATCAATTACTATAAATCAGTGCTGCCTATTCATTCACAAATAAGACTAGGCATTGCTGGAGTACTTCATTAGATGAGACAGTTTTATTTCTAGATAACTGTATGTTTTTCAGGACCTTTGTGATAACCTGCAGAGTTTAAATAATTCCCATTTAATGACTTGGACTGTGATTTCCTGCTTTATCCTTGAGATAGTCAGTGAGAAATTTCACCTCTTCAGCGCATTACACCCAAGTACCTTTAGTACTTTTCTGTCTTTGAAAGGTCCCACTATGCAGACATGGTTGCTGAAGCACAGAACAGTTAAGAGAAATACCCCAAATCCTACCACTCACATTGAGTATCAGATAGAAGTCTTCTAACTGCTCTTCCTGTGCCTCAATACCTAGGCAACATTTCAGGCTTAGAAGAGCTGAGTGGAGGCAACCAGCAACAGAATGTGAAGTGCAGTTAACCCTTCTCAGGCTGTATCATAGCTTCAGCTGTTTGTATTATTAATTCTAGTTATATCTTTGTGGCCTTTCAGAATTAAGTAGTTGTGAGACATGCCAGTGAGCCTGCACCCATGCTCCTCTGTGCACATGCACATCTTCCCTCCTCATGGTTTATGATGTTCCTTTGCACAAACAGCAGTCTCCTTCCACTCACTGATGTACTCTTGCTTCAGGAAAAGCAAGAGCAGGCAGTGATTTATTTCTTTTGAAGCTGTGCCTTGGCTCTTCTTTCCTTCCTTTCCTTCCTCCAAGTCTGTAATTTGTTTCCCATCTGAGCACAGCAGTGCTCTCCTCTTCCATCCTTGACTTGCTGTGATGAGAAATGGGCACGGACTCCAGCCTTTGTTCTCCCTACACGTGCCAGGAGAATTGCTGTTATGGGCACACACTGCCCTTGCTGCTCAGGTGCTGTCATCTCTCCTGTTAGCTCCCTGATTTATTAATTAATTTCTTCCTCATCTTCCCTGTGCAACCACCCATCAGGTCTAGGGATTGAAACCTGTCTGTACCTGCTTGTCACCTGGCAACATCAGTGTCTGAGGATGGTGTTTTAAAGTGCCACAGATCAGCTCTCCTCCACCAGCACCTCTTGATGGGCTAAAAGCTACTCCCTGTCCCCCGCTGCTGGTGGTTCCCGCCTGGCCTGACCTCCTTGGCTACTGCTGCTTCAGCTTTGCCTGAGGGACGTGACCTCCAGTTGCTCCTGCCAGGCAGCTGCAGGACAGGGTGGCACGGTCTGACAGCTAGGCTCTGTGAGAGGGGACCCAAATCACACTTCTGGGTGCTGAGGGTCATGCAAATAGCAGCATCACCTAAACTGAGGGGTCTCCTCTTGGCAGACCCCAGGACTGAATGCCGTGTTGGGTTGCAGTGCCAGGAATGGTGGCTCACCACAGCAGAGCTCACCAGTGTCTCAAGAGGCATCTCCTTTTTGAACAGCCTCCTTTAGAAAAAGGGGTCTGAGCATGAGGGACCTTGTAATTACCTGTAAGCAAATTTGAGCTGTTCTGGTTTGAAGGGTTTTGTGCTGCTCCTGGTATGACCTGGAAAAGAACGTGAGAATAAGCTTACCACTTTTTACCCTTCCTTTTTCTCCCTTCCCCAACTTTCTTATGTGAGTAGGTTCATAAACTAGATCTAATGAGCTACTTTAACAGTGAGGATGTTAATGACCTTCCCTTAGCAAGCAGTTAGCAGAACAGTGTTAATTATGGCTGGTGCAGAGTATCAAGGAAAGCAGACCAACATTTATTAGGGGTAACTCAAGACTGGAGTAAATGTAGCATTTAAGATACCTCTATAATGAAAGTCATAACTGAAGGTGTAGATTTCACACCTTCTTGTCCCAGTTAGAAACAGCCTTTTTGTGGATTTGGTTTCAAAGGTGTTTACCCATCCAAGTAAATACATATGTGTAGAAAGAAGTCCTATATGTAAAGACTTGCCTGCCTGAGGAAGTGGAATTAATGTATTATGGTTTAAAATTTGTATTCTATGGTTGAAAATGTTATGGCTACTTTAGTGTATATCTGTGCTTACAGTGCTTACTGTGGAATAATAGTTTTTCCAGTTTAGTTTGCTGGATTAAAACAGGCCACAGCCTGTTGGGGCTCAAATCCACCAGTGCCTGAATTAAAAGTGGAATGAAGTGTATCATTGTGATGTGATGCTGCAGTCTGGGTGTTTGTCCCTGTCTGGCCTGTGCAGCCATTCCTCAAATATGGCCCATTATGTGCTTGCTAGTGATTACAAAGTACTGTCTCTTCTGCCAGAGCTGGCTGTGAGATGAACATGAGTTCAAAAAGGCAAGCATATCCTGTAACAACAATGTGCAAGTTGTTCTCCTAGCATCGCTCTCTGCTTTATGGTCTGCCAGGGGGTATTCCAGTGCTGATGTGGGATTAAGGCTGCAATGGAGCTCTCTGTCTTGTTGCCTTTTGCAGCATGTTTGAGCAACCTGGTCTAGTGAAGGTGTCTGCTCGCAGCAGGGGGTTGAAACTAAATTTAAGATCCCTTCCAACCCAAACTGTTCTATGATTCTATGTCACATGTTCTAACATTTATAGTATATATGAGTGTGTATTGGCAGCATCTTCCATCACCTGATGGAGATAGCAGCTGAGATGTGGCACATATTTATGGTTCTTATCATTCTTTCTTTACCCAATGCCAGCTACTTGGCTGCTGTGCTGTAGCCCCATGGTATCACTCCTGCAGAGATCTTCCCCTGCATTCAGGCTGTGCATGACGCAGGCTGCAGTGGGCAAAATGGGACTTGCCCTTGCAGTCCAACATCTGATGCACATAGGTCAGGGAAACACTGAGGAAGAGAACCCCCGGCCCCTCATCCTTATTATCTCTTTCTTCAGGCAGTAACTTTTAAGTTGAGGATTTCTCTGGTCCGGGCTGAGCTGAGTAATTAAAAGCCTTTTTCATAGTGCAGGAAAGGCCAAATCTTTGACATGGCTGTCAGCTGTAAAAAAAAGAGGGGGAATTAAGCACCTGGAGACCAATCCACATAGGATTTATCTCATCATTGCAATGAGCTAACAAGCTGCCCACTTGTGATGACTCAGCAACAGACAAGGTTTAAGCCTGCGCTGAAAACCCGAATGACTTCCCATATACCAAACACTCTGTGCCAAGGGCTCACAGCCTGTCCAGACCTGCTGTGCACCTGCTTCCTGTGCCTCTGGTTATAAGTGCAGGTTCTCTGTAGTTTTGATAAACAGAGGTTTAAAGTATCTCGTTAAAGAAGGCCCACAAATCCAGAGCTCATCGTGGTGTCACTCAAGTGTTTCAAGCTCTGTCCCATCTGCTCTGTCACTCCTGTGCACTAAAATCTCATTAAATAAGTGGTTTCTTCCTCTGCGCTGCCAAGGACCCTGCACACTCCCAATGCAGAAGCAGTGCAGGAATCCCTGCTGCGGGTACTGCTGGGGCAGACTTGGGTACCGGTACCAGCACCAGGGCAGGATATTGATACTGTCACCAAGTATCAAATGAGTTTGTGATCACAGACAGGCACAATTAACAAGACGTTTTGCTTTTTTTTCCTCTCCAACATCCAAACATGCCAAGGTTCAAACTGAGTAATTTTAGACTTTGATTTCTTTTACCTTTCTGCAGTTTTCTGAATGAACATAATAAACTAGTCAGGTTTACTTCCTTTTTGTATAATGTGTTTCTCATGCCATTTAGCACAGTACAAATGCTTGTGCTCCCCCACAGCCTCAGTTTACTTTTACTTTACAAAATGCCTTATTTTTGTTTCTAGTCTTCGTTTGCATTCATGTTCGATGTAAAAAGAAATAAATCAAAGAAACCTTTCACATGCATCTCTGAATTCAGAGTGGGTGAACCCCAAACCACTGTGGTGTTACAGGGACCCTGAAAAGGAAGGAGCCAGGGAGAACCTGGCTTGTATCAAGCTGGTAATGATGCAAATCAGGTGTTTGTGCCAGACGCTGCAGTGCAAACATCATTTGTGTAGCAAGACTCGTGCCCAAGAGGCAGTGTCAGAAATGCAGAGAAATCAAGCAGCTGCAGAGGAATTGAGCTGTTTGACTCAGCAATGAGACAGGGGAGATGGAACGATCGTTTCAAAGATGTTGTCACTGTTACATTGTCTAATTAGTAAATCAGTTGGATTTAACCACTCATGCTGGTGAGGAGGGACAGGGACACAGAAGCAAGACGTCTTCCTAGGGCCTGATCGGTTGTTATATCAGGGACCTGTCTGGTGTTCCCGACCACACAGCACAGGCTTCCCAGGGAAGGTAATGGAGTTTCCCTTTTTCTCTTCATTGTCTTCTGCACTCAGATTGAGACACAACCAGAGATTCTGGGCCTCTGGATCATGCCCACTGCAGCTGTATTGTTTGTCCTCCAGAAAGTGAGCCTTATCTCTAGCTGGACTCCATCCAGTTGGCTGCCACTGCCTGAATACAGGCTGTTTGTATTCTGTGGTAGAAGTGCCATGAGCTAAAGTTTATTTAGCAAAGTCATTCCTTTATTCTAAGATCTATTTTACACAGGGAGGGAAAAGACAATGTGAACTTTCGCAGCTAGGATGTTATCAAAGACTTCTGATTAGGCTGCAAAGCAGCAGTAGGATTTTCTCATTGATTTTCCACCCCCACATCTTGGATAAACGTTTGGAAGGTTTTTTGCCACCTACCAATTGGCAGAACAAAGAAAGGAATCCCACACACGGCGCCGGGTGGGAGAACTGGCACTGCTGTGCGTGCAACCCTCGCTTGTTCTTACTCATGATAGAAGACACCCAATATGATGCTAGGTTAGGTCTTGCCAAATCACAGTTAGACAAATCAGGATGTTGCCACTGCGAGGGGCCTGGAAAGTCAAAACCTGGCAATACAGAGCAGAGCATTTGGCAAATAGTATGTCATTCTTGGAGCCCAAGTCTGTAATTATGTCTTGTGCCCTCTTGAAAGGAGATGCCAAAGTTCTAGTCTTAGCAGGTGGCTTGTAACTGCATGGAACAAACCAAGAGGGAATAGTAGCTCCTAAGTTAACAGCAAAAACATAAATGTGGGTCCTGATAAAGTTCTAGAGATGAGATGCAGACATGGATGAGGGAAGACAGATGAGAAAGCCCAGCTGGCTTGGTGGGAAGAACTCTCTCGATGGGAGGAACACTGCTGCTTCTGCAGTGTGCTCTCACAGAGTATGGGGTTAAAACTGGAAAACACAGCAGATTCAATATTAACAAGATTTGTTGGTATAGAAGGTCAACGTGATGCTATGGAGGGAAGGTGTGGGGCGAGCTGCATTGGGAGCTCTATTTGTTGGAGACTTTGTTTTCAAAGCTGGTTTTAGCCTTTAATGTCATATCATCCATAAGAGAAAGCAGTTGGGAGCACATGCCTGGCTTTTCATCCTCTGCTGCTGATTTATCATGTCAATTTGTCGAGTGATTTATTGGCTGATCCTTTTGGAGGATAATTGTATCCATTTCCCAAAATGAGAAGTGGTTTAGAATTTCTATATTTATTTCAGAATGGCCTCAGTTCTGGCTGTTGCACATAGAGGGGCTGATTCAGTGCCAGGTTTTGGTCCATAATGAAGAACTGGGGAAATGTTGGGAATTAAGGTGTCTGGATCCAAGAGAGAATAAATCACCAGCTGATGTCCGTGTCTCTGGGGGCAGTGCACGTTCTGCTAATTCCCTGTGGCTGCGTTTTCACATTCAAGTCGTGTTGCTATTTTCTGATAAGTCTCTCAGACCAATCGCCTCTGTTACTTGCCTTCAGTCTAAGGACTTCAACCATCATTTCTCACAGAAGACTGGTTCATAACACTATTGTTTTTCCTTATGTGTGTTACTCCCTGTGACTAAAGTCCTCTGTGAGAGGTCAGGAACACTTCCTTAACTATATCCCAAGCACCGATATTTTCTTCTCCTCCTTTCTAGGGCAGGGAATGAAATGGAGAATTCTGGCTAAAACCCTTCAGTTCTTCCTATAGAGGCGCTCTTGCCCAGGGAAGCTGCTGCTGCCCCATCCCTGGCAGTGTTCAAGGCAACACTGAAGCAGCCCTGGTCTATGGAAGGTGTCCCTGCCCATGGCAGGGGGTTGGGAGTGGATGAGCTTCAAGGTCCCTTTCAACCCAAACCATTCCATGATTCCAGTGTTTATTCGCTTTTCTCTACTTGAGGATGCCCCATCCTGAAAGACTTCTCTGCTCTTTTGTGTGCAGTGGTTTCACCTCCAGCATCAGGCTGGCCACCGCTCCTTCCCTTCCCTCCCGCAGGAGCCAGGCTGAGCTGGAGGACAGATATTAAGGCACAGAGACCACCAGTGCTCCAGTCTCCCCACTGAGGCACACTCTGCAACCTGTCCATTGGACACCCCACAGGTGTTATCCTCCTGTGACCTCCTATTGTGCTTGGCCTCTGCTGGAGCATCTCTTCACACACTTTTACCTTCCAGGGGCTACAGCTGCAGGGCTGTGAATAGGTGATTTCTCCTGCCTGTGACATTTTCTCACTCGATTGTCAAGATTTAAGCCTGGAATGTCAGATTTTGCTTGTAGTTTGTGTCTGATGCCACCTCTTTCATTAGCAGTAGTATGGTGTCCTGGGTTCAGCTGCTTAAACCACACCAGTAGCACTTTAGAAGCTGCTGCAGAAGCTTTGCCTGTTTCTGGAACAGATTTGTGTGTGTAAACAGCAGCAGGGCTCTATGTTGCAAATTCCCTGCAGTCCCATGGTATAAACTGCCTCAACAAAAGGTCACAGACAAAACCAGAGCTGGACATTTAAATGCCCAATGCCTTGAGACCCACCCTACTGCTGGCACTGCTCTGCTGGATTTATGGAGAGTAAAGCTGTTTGCTGGGCTATAAATAATAAAACGTGATTCTTTTAGCTACAGTCATTAAATATTACTGAGTTTTAGCAAAAGCTTTTCATTATGAACTAAATCCTGCCCGTGCATCTCATTGCTCCTTCGTGTAAGCACAGACTTGCGTTCGCTTCGTATCATAATGGTTTCGGCTGTTGGAAGACGCAGGCTGCCTTACCCACAAACTTGGTGTGCGTGGTTCTTAGGTGTGAGCACAGCCCCTGTGCAACAGACCTGGTCTGAGCCTGGGGGCAGAGTCACATCTTGCACACAGTTACACTTCAAAGCAGCAAGCTGAGGTAGTTAGAAGAGGGAATAGGGCACGTAACACAGACACGGGGATACAAATCCCCATGTTTGGGTTGTGTCTCTGAAAATCAGATGAAATCTCTGGGTTTCTTCTGTGAAAAACATTTTTCCCTTCCCACTCAATACACAGAAATGTAATTTAATACCTCCTTTTGCTGACAGGTAGGTGGGGTGTAGGAGTAAGCAGGACTTGACAGACACTGTGGAAGATGGATGTCTGTCTTCCTCACCCACTGAGCAATGCCTGCGTGGCCCTGCCGGCACCCTGTGGGGCTTGCTCAGTACAGCCAGGTTAGACACCCACAGATGTAGCCATGGAAGCAGCCAGGATGAAGATGGAGAGGGCTGTAGGAGGAGTAATAGATCAGGCCAGAAGAGTGACAGGGAGAGGAGAACCCTTGCCAAGCTGCTCACGGCATGGGCTGCCCAGGCTCCTGAGTGTCATGTGGAAGGCTGAAGCGTGCAAGGGACGTTCAGCTTTCACTGAACGCGCTGTTCCATTTTAAACTTCATGCATATGTTCAGTGGGTGGCTGGGTTGTTCAGGGAATCCTGTTCCCTTCACCATTATCGTGTCTCTTTTTCATCTGAGTGACTGATTTTTTTGCCTGTCTCTCCTAGATCTCAGACCTGATCCGACAAAGCACAAAGGAGTCCCCAGTCTGGGAGTTCCTCAGCCTGGGGTACGCACTCATGCTCTGCCCGTTTGTCGTTGTCCTGGGAGGGATGTTCTTCCTGGCCACAGCCCTCTTCTTCCTAAGTGACCGAGCCAAAGCTGAACAACAGTGAGTAACCTGGCAATTGCAGACGGGGAGATACCGCGCAGCCTGTTTTCTCTCTTGAACAATCTGCTTGTTCTCTTTGCCTGGCACTGGTCCTTCCAGATAAAGGATGTTGGGTTGTGTGTTCAGAACCTCAGCTCAGCAGAGTGCATGAGGCTGCACGAAGCACACGGGCTTGGGTCGTGCTGGCTGGGCATCCTTTACACGCTTCTGCTTTGGTGGATCTCGGTTGTTGGCCATATGGCCTGGAGGGGAGCACAGTAGTTGAGGTCACAGGCCGCTTTTACCCTTGCGTGAGCATGCTGCAGCCCAGACCATCTGTAGTGAGGGGTTGCTGCGTGCTGGAACCAATGGCCTGTCAGGTGAAGAGCCAGAGGTACTTTACAGAGCTGGGTGGTCAATGCTGAGCGCACGGTCCCACCTCAGCCCCTGTGCCTTGCTCACTACCCCGAACACACAGGAGCATCACGCAAGAAGGAAGCAAGCTGTGTGTGGGGACAGAGGTTCTCAAGGGTCGCTGTAACAAGCATAGTGTTTCCCAGTCCCTTTTTGCAGCTTGTAAAAAGAAAGCTACTGTTTTTCAGTAAAGAAACCGATTCGGACCACCTCACGGTTGGCAACTACAGTAATTCAGAAGACGCTTCCACATGACATACAAACTGCTGGGGTTAGTCTCTTTCTCATAATTGTCAAAAAATAAGAGTATCTATGTATAATGTCATGCTGAATATGTGGGTAGGTGACTAGTCTGATGTTGCAGTGCCTTTCTCCTGCTGGGGGAGTGGGAGACAATGCAGACGATAACAGCCTGTCCAAATTGTGCAGACAAAGAGAGTGGAGGATTCCTTGCTGTGCCGTAAGGAGAGAGGTCCTGGCACATCCTGTCACTAGACTTAGTACAACTAGGAGGAAAAGAAGGTGTTTGGAAGTTGACAGAAGTGAGTGAACAGTTTGGGTGATACTTGCTGGCTCACACTATCATATCAGATGGATGAAAGAGATTTCGAAGCAGTGCCACAGATGGTGCTGTGGCCCTGTAAGATCAGTTCCACCTGCCTCTTCCTAACACATAAATACCAGAGAAAGGAAGGAGTTTCTGCCTCCTGGTGCTTTTAGGTATATACCTTCCCCTTCTAATGAGTTGTTTAAATGTTGTTTAAATTATATATCTTGTCTGGAGGGCAAGTCCTGCACAGCTGAACTTCCGTGTGTCTTTCATGACTGACATGTACCTGGTTTGTTACCTGCATGTAAGGGCTTTATGTTGCAAGAAGGGAAATTGGGGTCAGGTGTTAGGAAGAACTTCCAAAGAGAAAAAAAGAGGTGAATGCTACAGTAGATCATTAGGAGAAGCATGAAAGCTGTCCTGTGTTTCCAAAGGTTACCCTGGCTCACTCTTGCAGCTTGAAGGTGGGAACTGCTCTCTGATTGCTTTCAGCCCTATTTCTGTAATGGTGCACATGATGTGTATACATGCAGATCTAAGTAGTGAACACCTGCAGACATGGCAAGAAGAACATAAGTTTCTAGGTGTTCAGGGTGTCTTTTTTTTTGCTGCAAGCAGCCAAAAGGTGTGTTTGGTGACAGGGCAGTGAATCAGGGCAGCAGATGAAATCCCCCTCGTGTACAAACTTGCACGGATAGAGAGGGAGAACAGTTGTCATAAATAACAGTTAACAAAATAATTTCTCTCAGATGACTCCCAGAGCAGTTTCCAAGATATGCCCACTCTCATGTTAAAAATACCCTGGCATCCTGCAGATTCCTGGAGGGTGCAGCTTAGATCAGTATCTTTACTAAGATACTCCCTGCCGTGTGCCGCAGTGTCTGTGCTGCTGATCGGGGCCCGCCTCCCGTTAGCTGATGGGTTCAGTGGTCTCCACAGAAGAATTCATGGGAGAGGGTTTGTTATTAGCTGCATGCTTGCCATGAGAGAAAAGGCAACAGAGCCCTTTGCTATTAGCAGCTTAAAACTCCACGCTGGACTCCAAATCCAACGTCCAGCTCCCACCTATGTGACGGGCCATCTGCACTTGGCATTGTGCACCCTTGGCAAAGACTTCCAGCCTTCCCTTGCATCCTACCTATGGCTTGTCAGGTACAGGAGCATTCCTCTGTCAAGATGCCTTGTTTTCCCGCTGCAGTCAGTCATGCTGCTCAGACAACAGGACTTGGAAATGTGCTTTGCCAAAAGAAATCAATTAACCTGCAGGAATCACAAACGCTGGTGTCGCACGCCAGAGATTAAACCCATTCATCACCAGTTGGGTCAGGGCTCTCAGGGCAGATGTCACAGACCTCTCTAATGAACTAATATGGAAGCAAAGAAGTGGAACGCTGCTCTCCACAGCTCTGCCTATGGAAATGAAGCGTTCCCTGCTCCTGTGAAAAGCACTTTGGGGTTTTATTGCTAGGATTGTTCTGTTTGTTTGTTCCTTTGTTTAATGGTCTCTGGGCTTTTGCTTAGAGATAATTTCTTCTTCCAGGCAGGCCGGAGTATCAGGAGAGCAACCCCTTTCCTGTAAGGCTTCCTCTAGTTGCCACCACACTTCCTTTCAAAAACAGAATGTCCAGGCTTTCAGTGCCTCGTGACTTTTCTTCACGCTACTTCTATCATTGCCACAATTCCTGGCATATTTTGTAGGTTCCTATTTTAGCACAGGAATTCCAGTCACAAAGCTGCCCCTCTCACAAGAACTAAAATATTCTTTATACAGCAATTCTTTTTTCTTTTTAAAATCACAATTCTTTGATAACTATTTCCATGCTGCTTCAGAAGTCTGACAGCCTAAAGAGGCTTTTAGCAGGCCTAGCAGAGAACGCAGTACAGTACATCACATCGCTCTAATATAATCCAATGCTTTTTGGGGCAATTTTTATAATACAAATTTAATCCCACCCTTAAAAAGTGGTAAGAGAGAGAAAATGGTTAAGAAAGGTTTCTGCTGAAGCTCTTATGCACGAGTAATAATAACTACTCCAGTTCTTTTTTTAAACCACTCGACTACAGTTCCTGCTGCGATTTCACTTGTCTGTATCATTGTTCCTTTCCTGTTCTGTGCTACTGCAGTGGTGGGTTAAAGCAGTTGTATTTTATGTCCAAACATGGCTGTTGTCTGGACTGTATTTCTCTCTTACCTGCCTGATGGAAGTTTGCGAGACTCAACTATACATTGAGATCCTCTGGAAGATGAATGGACACAAACAGTCTGGCCATGGCAGAGCCCTACAGAAACAGATTCAAAAGCTGATGACCATCAAGATGTCTTTCACTTATAGAATCATAGAATGGTTTGGGTTGGAAGGGACCTTAAAGCTCATCCAGCTCCAACCCCTGCCATGGGCAGGGACACCTTCCACTAGAGCAGGTTGCTCCAAGCCCCTGTGTCCAACCTGGCCTTGAACACTGCCAGGGATGGGGCAGCCACAGCTTCTCTGGGCACCCTGTGCCAGCGCCTCAGCACCCTCACAGGGAAGAGCTTCTGCCTAACGTCTCATCTCAATCTCCCCTCTGGCAGGTTAATGCCATTCCCCTTTGTCCTGTCCCTACAGGCCCTTGTCCAAAGCCCCTCTCCAGGTTTCCTGTAGCCCCTTTAGGCACTGGAGCTGCTCTAAGGTCTGCCCTTAAGGAGCCTTCTCCAGGCTGAACAAGCTTGGCTCCAGAGCAGAGCTGCTTCTCCCCTTGCAGCATGTCCACGGCCTCTGGACTCCAACAGCTTCCCATCCTTCTTATGAAGCAGTGGCTTCACCAGGAATTGGGAAGAACATTCTCTATTATAAAAAAAGGCAAAAAAAAATCCCTTTTCCCAAGTTGTGGCACCTTTCGCGTGCCAGGGATATAAATCACTGATGTAATTAGTGTATAACATGATTCTTTCCTGGGCAGTCAGTGTCAGCATGAAGCATCTGGAGCTTTGCTGTGGGACGATGCTGTGTCTGTGCCCAGGCACAGGCCTGTGAGCGCACAAGTGCTCTGCAGCATCATGGGGTGATCCTGCAGTCCTGCCTCCAGGTGAGGAAACCCACACTCACCTGGGTTCTTCCCAAGAAACACCACCCTGTGCGGGTGTAGGACACTCTACCCCTCAAAGCATTATTTCTTTAAATATATATTTTTCTATTTAATCCCTGTTCTTACACCTGGAAACACGAAATTTTCTGGGTTTTTTTTCCCTATATCCTTCCAGAGGTACATAAGGATGCTCTGGATGATACTTGTTCGGTCCCTCTCTGCATCCCACATGCTATACACTGGCTATTTTTGCCAAAGATACAGCAATGCAGATCAGGCAGCAGGATGCAACTGCAGCGTGTATCCCTGGTGCAGGCACGAACAGGACAAATAACTGATGGAGCTGGACAGAACAAAAGGATTTTACTTAACTAGGTGCCACTCAGCGCTCCAAGGAGACCTGCAAGCCTGAAGCGTTCACCCATTTGTTCACACAAGAATCGGGTTATTTAAACAGCTCTTGTAGGTTTTTCTTTTCTCCTGAAATTAAAATTAAACATTTAATAAGGCAAAAAAAATATTAACACCTTTGCTGAGGTGTGGAAACTTGCTGAGGAGCGGTGCGGATGAACAGTTCCTCTGGGAAGTGGGGGGTACAAACATGAGAAAGAAAACACTCATTACAGACAAGCTAGTGCAAGCCACAGAAAGAGCCATCCCTCGTCCACACACCGTGGCTGCTGTCTTAACCAAGCCCTGCCGCAAATTAGATTACAGAAAAAATGAGAATAATCCATTTTCGGGCTGTCTTCTGCCTCCCGTCAGGCTTATTTTTAGCCTTTTCTAGAACTAGATATAAAATGATCTCCCTGTTCTCCTATTGCAGCAATTTGAAAGTGTCTGACCTTATTTTTGCTTTGCGGATTCTATTATGTGGGGCAGGGGAAGGACTCCCAGAGCTGTCAGCTCTCTCTTTCTGATTTTTCTGTGGCGGCTGTTAGAGACAGGAAGGAGCCATCAGATGACCCCGTGTTATTGCCACCAAAGGAGAGTCCCCTCCATTAGTAGTGTCACAGGTATTACACTGGCACACTAGAGGGCTGCAGAGCATGTGCCATTCTGGGGGTTGGCATCACTAAAAAGAGCATTTCTTCAATGAAATATTTGAAGATGTATTGCAAAGTTGGGGCTGTTCAGCCTGGAGAAGAGAGGCTGCGTGGAGACCTCATAGCAGCCTTCAGTATCTGAAGGGGGCCTATAGGGATGCTGGGGAGGGACTCTTCATTAGGGACTGTAGTGATAGGACAAGGGATAACGGGTTAAAACTTACACAGGGGAAGTTTAGATTTGATATAAGGAGGAAATTCTTTCCTGTTAGGGTGCTGAGGCATTGGAATGGGTTGCCCAGGGAAGTCGTGAATGCTCCATCCCTGGCAGTGTTCAAGGCCAGGTTGGACAGGGCCATGGGAGGTGTCCTTGCCCATGGCAGGGGGCTTGGAACCAGATGATCTTGAGGTCCTTTCCAACCCTAACTATTCTATGATTCTAAGGGAGATTTTAAAGAGGCTGGACACTTACCGTGGAGATACACCTCAGTGCTGCGTCAAAGCAGAGCTTGGATTTGAGGATTTCGCAGCCAGCAAGTGGATTTTAACACCACCCATAAAGGGATATTTGAGGAACACTTCACTCACTGCTGATATTTACCTATTTAGGGGAATAATGTGATTGCTTTGTTTAGTTTTTACTTTGCAAAAGAAGAACAATAATTAAACGTTGCCCACAATGATAGAAACTCACACTGCTTTCTTAGCCCAGGTAAGATATCCTTGGCCTTTGAAAGCCAACTTCCAGCAAAAAGCCTAGATGAGGATGCAGAGGATCTGTCACGATGGAAGGAAGCAAGGGCTGTGTTTTGAATATCTGAGGGTGGCATGATAAAGACCATGTGTCTGCAGATGGAATTATATAGTTATATGGAATTAAAGAGTTGAGAATATAAAGGGAAGAGGTGGTGAAAGTATAAGCAGTTCTATTAGTGGTGGAAAAAGCCTGTTTTTTTTTCTCTCTGTCCACTCCACTCACCATGGTTGTATCTCCATAAACAGAGCAAATACTGGGATGTAACAGCTTGGGACTGGATGAATTTTAAATGCTGGTTTGGTTCTTCAGTTGGGAGCTGCTGGTTTCATGCAGATGGAAAATATGGTCTCATATAGGAAAAAAACCACTGATTTGTTCTGCTGCTTTAGTCAACTTGCAGATTTCCTGCAGGTTAGGCAGGAAGATGCCAAAGGTCAGTTTGGTTGTTCACAGCCATTTGGAGCTCAATTGTGGTCCTTACTCAAAATGCTCATGGCATTTGAAATATGCTGTTCAAAGTTAATTGTTGGCAGCAGGAGCTTCACTTAAGTACAGGCAGGAGGACTGAGCCAGCTGGTGCTGGCAATGCTCTTGGAACTGCAAGCTGTGGAAGAGGCTGCAGGCAGAACTTCATGGTTCTCTCAGCCCATCAATTCCCCACATGCACTGACCTTTTGAGGTTAATCTTCTGTGCCACCAAGAAAGGAAAACAATATTCCTAGACTATTCCTAGCTACTTAAGTGCTGTTCTGCAGCAAGAATGGAATTTCTCCATGTGCCTGAAGTTATAAGAAGGCAAAGTGTCCTTGTCCAAAAGCAGCACCAGATCAAGAACTGCTTGGAGTCCTGCTGCTGTCTTGGCTACTGACTCTGCTGCAAGCTTCAGGAAGCCAGATGCTGTCCCCAGAAACAGGACTGAAAGCACTTGCCCACAAGGTACAAGGGGCACTTAAATCATATGCTTACAGTGGATTCAATATGTCAATTTGCATTGTCATTGCAAAGGATAGTTCTTGGCAGGGAGGGACTTTATCAGGCCCTCCAAGAGGTATTTTAAACTCTTGCCAAGACGGTTTCTTTGCTAAGGCAGCCCTGGCACAGATAGGAAATCTGATCAGATTCCACACAGGTGACTGGAGCACTGAACAGAAGGCAGCTTTCCAAGCCAGAAACCCTTCCTGACACAAGGAAATAGAAGAAATCATGCAAAATTCAGCCTTGCTAGTCTGTTTCCTGCAGCCTGGAACAGTCACAAAGCATCTTACGAAGGTATTGACTTTTAGATGAGTGGATGACCTCTTCACGTGGAGGAATCTGCAAGGCAAGCTGTGACTGTAGGTGTGTTAGAGGAATTTATCTGTGGTTGGGTCTTTGGCCTGAACGCTGGGGGTCATTTTGTCCCCAGACAGAGACACTTCCAATTCTTCAGTAAGGAGTGTCCTAAGTGGTCTGGCTTGGTCATTCACTGAGTTGCTGCCAGACCACTACCAGATGCCAGACAGGGTTTGCCCAGACTGTTGCAGTGGAGCAAAATAGGACAGCTCCTCATATCTGGTAGCTTAGAGGCTGTTGAAAAGAGGGGTACCATAAGGCAGTTCTTGTGGAGAGGAAGAACTATGTTTGTAATCAAGTGGCATCAGGAAGTTCTACAGGATTTTCTGTTTAAAGATTTAATTAGATCATACCTGCTTTTTTGTCATGTTTTATCTCCTTTCTCATTCAATCATGCCAAGAAAAATCAAGACTTCCCCTTTCCCCCATTATTTCAGTTGATGTAAGAATATGATGAATATGATGTTACCAACATCTTCCATGGTGTTGAAATCCCACCACCTTAAATCTGTGCCCTTCAGTATCTGTCAGAATGATCCATTCAGAAGCAGACTTGGGTACAAAGCTTTGAGAGCTTCTGAAACCCACATCTTCCCTAACTTGGGGAGTCCACATGAGTGTCCCCTGCAGAGCTGTAAGGCAGGAGCTACCTCTGGAGTTCATTTTCTTCTGTGTCCTTGATACCCAAATGAGTGCTGTTGTCTGCTCATGGTCATACCTGTTCTCTTGCAGCTGCCTGGAAAAATAGAAGGAAAGGTTATTGATTTTTTTTCCCTGATGCCAGTTTCCTTCTGTGTCAAGAGCTGCTAAAGAGGAGATCTAGAAGCTGACCTATGTTTCTTCCTCTGGAGGCAAACATGCTCAGCACCTCGGTTAAATGAACAGATGGAAAAGACTAACACAGTGTGCACAGCTTTAAGGGTCTGTACTGAGTAGAGACAAAAAACTGTATTATTTGCTGTACATGATAATCATACTCCGTTGGCTAAACCTGGTGATGTGCAGGAAGAGAAGGGGATTTAAGCCAATTCATTTCTCTAGTACAGCTGGTGGAGCACCTGCCAGCACCAGCACAAAGCTCCCATCGGGCTGTGTCCATGAGAGCTGCTGCTCATTGCAGCCTCCTCCACCATTTCTGTCTCCAGAGGGAAGGGCAATTCCATGCCAGTGGCCACTGAGAGGGCTGCCCACAGCCCAGTCCTGTGTGAGCCTTGCAGTGGGTCAGGTTTCCACAAGCCCCAGGCTTCCTCTCCAGGTAAGAATGAGTGAGCATAAGCAGGCAGCAGAGCTACAGTAACCAGTGGTTTCCCACTCCAGCACAAGCTACTCCTGTGCCTGATTCTCTGTTAAATGTTGTTAGCATCCTTTTCCTTTAGCAAACTGACCTCAGCTCCACCAAACGGACCCTGCTCCTGGGAGGCTGGATGAACCTGTTATGATTATCAAAGCACCAGTGTGTAGACTATTTTTAGCTGAGCCAGTCCTGTCCCTGTACCACTCACTGAGATCTTTCTAGGTTGATGTATTATCATTGCTCACCTTACCTGCAGCTTCACTTTCAGTCATTGTTTTCAGCTGCAGCACACCAGGAGCCTTTTAAATCAAAGCACTGGGTTTCTGCAGCAACACGTTGTTAATCTTGAGCCTCTTGTCCCAAAGTTACTGACTTAACTATCAAAATAGCTTGAGTTCAGCTAAAAAAGGACATGCTTTCTGAAAGCAATCCTTGATTTGGCTGTTCTTACACCGTGCTCAGAAGGCAATAGGCTGTACTAAGGTTTCATGTTCTGCAGCTATTTTTTAGGGAGGAGATGGAGGCATGTAGCAGCTTGTTCAGCATCCTGGGAGAACTCTGTTGTAGAGTGGGGAACTGAAGCCATCTCCCTCCAACTGCAGGTAAAAATGGCAATTGTACCTAGTTCCTGGAGGACAGTACTGGCTAACATATTGACTGACATGTGCACTGCTTGATTAAAAACTCTGTATAATGAAGGGCACAAAAGGGACATGCTTGAACCAGTCTCCAGCCTGCTGGTTTTGCTCTTCTGACAGTGTCTGGCAGAAAGGTGGTGTGTTGTTGGGACCAGTATGTTACAAGTGTGGTAGAAAGCCAAGCTGGCAAAGAACTCTGCAGCAGATAAGGCAGCAGTGAGGCTTCTGCAGTGAGCAAAATGATATGAGAAAGCAGAATAGCCATGGATGACTTTGGTTTAAGGGCAGAAACCTGCGTAATCTCAGTGCCCGCATGTGCAGCCCTGTTGGCACTGTGCATTAGTAGGTGACACTTGGTGCATTTAACAGAATTTAAATCTAAGTCCTCAAGGGAAACGTGGCAAAATCCCAGTGAAATGCTGCTGTAAATCCCTATATGGTGAAATACCGGTGAGACAAAGCAGTAGGGTCTGAGCAGAGTATGAATGAGATGCAATAATGTGTTGGGTGTGATCTTACGGTGTTTCCTGGTCCTGTGTTACCTGTTTGTATTGCTGGCAGGCCAACTACAATAATCTTTATATCCTCTCGTAGCTGACTCTGGTTTTGGGGGTGTTGACAGTATGCAGCAGTGATGGAAAATAGGAGTGGGAAGATCTGTAAATCGTGTCCGTTTCCCTCCTGTGTTTACTGAAATGTTAATGTGTTTTGGCAACTGGCTTCAGCAAGGATTTATTTAAGGCAATTGATCCCTGCAGTAACAAGGTGGTGGATGAAGTGAGCCCAGTGCAACACACACTTTCCTGACATTTCTCCCTTTCTGAATCACAGCTGGTAAATCAGGAGGTGGTCGTTGTGCAAAGAGAGGACTTTGCTGTACCTGAACCCACTTTATGCTCCTCTGCCTTAGTGTTCTCCTTCTTCCTTCCCACTGCAACTGCACTTGTCCTCTTACGTGTGTCAGCAAGACCCCAGTGGGAGCATGACTTCTACCCTAGGATTTCAACTTATGTGATGCTTCTGTGCATTTGGAGACCAGGAAACCCAATACGAAAGCTACCCCAGCTCTCCTACTCCGTAACCCTTTTGTCCATTACCTGCAGGAATGCAGTGATGACAATACTGTGAGTTAACTTCATGTGCAAGTAACTTCCTCTGTTCATTTATCAGGCAATAACAGTCACTGTTACAGCTGAAAGTCATACAGGGTGGAGCTACAAATGAGAATCCTTAGCCTCTGGGGTTCAGACAGCAACATTCGATTTGAATGCTCCAGATGAGTTTCAGTAGCTGGATTTGCAGAATGCTGCACCAGGCTGGCTGCTAATCACCACTGACATGCAGGTGGAGCATGGCATTGCCTCTAATGCTTTGATGCAAAAAAAAACCCTCTTTAACTAGCTGTACTTGAAAAGGAGATTTGGTTTTCATAGATTTAAGGCCAGGAAGTCTCATTACCTTCAAGGATGTCTGTTCGTGCCCATGTTCCTCGCCTAAAATTCCTGATTTCAGTGTGTTCACAAGACCTTTCAGAGAGGTTTAACCCCCCCAGACAAAATTCAGACAGGGAGGAATGTGCTGAAGGGTGCTCTTGGTGACTGCTATGCTGGAATCCCTCCCTGAAGCACTGCTTCAAACAGGCACTTTAATGGACAATGCGTCAGAAACACAGAATTCTTTCCAGTGGCATGAAGGAAGGAGAAGGATCCTTAATCCCAGGCTAAGGCCAGCAATGTACCTGTACCTGCAGCCCCAATATTCTTGTCTGTGAATGAGCTCCCACTAGTCAAAAAATGAGTTATTTGCAGGCTAGAAGGCCCCCAACAAAGCATTTTATTGTTGGTTGTAAAAGTTAAGTGATGTTAAGCACAGCAAGCTGGAAAAATTAGGACATTATTTCCTAATATGCTTCTCTGTTACAAAAGCCAGAGCCTGACTTATTTAGGTAGCAAGAAACCAGGGCTTTTGGAAAGCTGTAGGATACAAAATGTGTGTGGACTGAAAAGGGACAGAGCATTTGGAGAATAATCTCTGCATAGTTCCTGAAATAGAGGATAGCTGACCTGTGAGGGATCCTGGCCATGCATCTGTTACCTTATATTAGTCTTCTTTTTCTTATGCAGTTCTCTAACAGGCTGTGAAATCAGATCCATTTTACATAGCATCAATATTTAACAGCTCTAGAGCATGTAGTTTAATATTAAACAGACAGTCTTATAAATACTTCAGAATTATAGATGCTGTCACACTACATGGAAATGGTTTGATAGGATCTAGGAGAAATATTTAGGTTTGACAGGAGAGGAAATGATGAGGTTAGAAGGAGTCAGCCACATCTTTAAACTGCTGGAGGAGCCCATGAAAACAACCAAAGAAGCTGTACAGCTCCTGTTCTTGAAAGGCAATTTGGGCAAGCTTCCTCCCCCTCAGGAAACAACGGAATGGTTCCCACCCCAGTCCCTCCAAGGAATGAAAATATTCAAAATCTTGAGAAAACACTGCAGGGAAAATAGGACAATTTAGGAACCAGTGTTCAGTCAGCGCGTATCACCAAATCGGAAGCGGCAATCTACTCAGGGTGGGATTATCGCTATTAGAAAGGCAAGTGGGACTTAAACAGGGATTTGGATGCTCTTGAGCGTTGTTGGCTTAAGTCCACATACTACATTGTAGCACTTAAAGAGAATCTAGAATTAGGGGTTTCTCTTTAAAACATCGAGAATCAGAGTAGACCTGCATCATTGAAATGGGGCTGTGCATAAGCCAGTGACTGCTGTCGACAGCCCAGCGCTTCAGAGAGAATGAAGACTGCACCGTCCCACCTCTGGGAGACTATTTCAGTTCCTTCTTCTGCCAGCAGCTTCCCATGTGATCCCTGAAAGTCACTTCTCTCCCCAGCAGGTTCTCAAGTCGTGTGGGGTGTAATTTCCTGTGCAATCCTCTAAATGCAGTTCAGGATTAGCCCCTCCAGGCCTCTGCTCCCATCTGTAACCTAGAGATAAAGCAGGAGTTGAGAGAAATGTGTTAAAATGCAAAGAATAAGTAACTCTCATAACATGGGGACAGCATAAGTAAGTGCTTCTGTGGGAGGTCCATTTTATCCCACAGGAACCTGAACTATAAGTAATAGAAGAAGGAAGGTTGTGTGAATTTATGGTTCATCTGCCAGCGGTGCAGGTGGGTTCTCTGTGCTAAAGTAATGGCAAAACCTAACTTTTCCTGTATGTATTCTGTATCTTGTAAAAATGTGGGATGAATTACATGTTAAGGGACATGCCTGTCAAATATCTGGAGTTTTAGTATTCTATGATAGCGTCATAACATATCATAGTTTATTTCTTATTTCTAAAGCTGAGTGTAGCATCGCAAGGTTAAATATGTTTTATCTTTCTGATGTGTGCTGATACTAAAGCACAGTTACAATGTTCAGTACAGTGAGATGTCCAGTGCAGCAGGGTTACCAAGAATGGTACAAAGAAACTTGGATCAGCCAGCTCCTGCAGCAAAACCATCTCAGTTTATAGCCCGGAAAGGCACAGAGGCTTCTGTGCATCTTGGAGGCAAACCTTCTGTGAGGTTGGTGTGAAGAGCTGTAGGCTGAGTGGAGCCGATTCCTGATGCAGAGATTTCTTGGAAGGTGTCCACCAGTCACTGGTTAATTTTATCCTGGAACACGGGGCTGAATCCAGCATCATACTTCTTCAGCAAAAATGTCTCCTGGTCAGGAAGGAAGTCTGGCTTTAAGGAATCAGCGTTTTCCAAAGGAAAATGATGTTTCACTGAGAAGTTCCTACCTGGGAGGACCCCAGGCAGTGATGGCTCCTGTGATCTTCCTGTAAACCTGCCCAGCTTTTCACTGCTTCAGAAACAAGCTGCGCTTTTACCCATGATGGCAAAGTCCTGCTGCAGTCCGAAGTACTGCTGCTTCAGTGCATTTGTTACTTTAAGTTAGCACAGCCAACGGAATGAGAAGACTCTTTGGGACTCAGATTTATTCTCCAGTTGACCAAGTACAGCTGAGAGTACATTTGGGTAAAAGCATTCAAACATGCCAGGTTCTTCGGCGAGCTGGGGGATTCCAGTGTCGCTGTAAGAATCCAGGAGCTCCCACTGAGGTCAGGGAGCATCAGAGGGAGAAAACAAGGCCCAAAGGTCTTAGAGTCTGAGGGTGGCTTGTCATTCTTAGTGTCCACACAGCACCCTGCTGGGATTAACACTATCAAAGGCTCCCGTCCCTCAGTAATCGCAGTGTGGGGCAGAAGGGGTGAGCTGCTGCAGCGGGAAGGCTGGATTGCACAGGGCATGTGCTGCAGGGAATAGGAGCAGAGCGAAGGGCTGAACTCTGTAAATCACTGCCTTTTCCCTGGGTACCCCTTGGAGCTGCTCCCCTCAGATGGAGGTGCAGGACAACACCTTGCCGAGGCCAGCTTCTGCCTGGTGCCACTGCAATCCCTGCTGGGCTCCATCCATCACTTGGGAGCAGCTGCCTGGCACAGCCGCAGGGATCCGGGAGCTGAAAAACTGGAAGCCAGCTCCCTTTTCCTTAGTGTCATTTTTACCAGTGGTGACTGTTTGCATTCGTGCTGTCAGGCTGGAGGCCACCATGCAGCAGCCACTGGATGAGCAATCTTGTTACTGGCTTAGGGAAACAATTGCTACAGCTGAATGCCTTTGGGACCTTCCCAAATCCTTGTCAATTAGTGTCAGCAATGGTACTTGGCATGTTCCAGCAATTGTCAGGATTGCCTCAGCTTTACACCCTTGTGCAGGACAGTTATTAATGTCCTCTCGATCTCTTTTGAAACAGTTAAGCAACAGCAACCTGGATTTAATAGGCTGGTGTGTTTTTAGGAGCCTGTTTCTTTGCTAATTGCAGCTCTCACATGTCACTCATGTTTTCCCTTTACCAGGGTGAATCAACTTGTGATGCCACCAGCCTCTGTGAAAGTTTGAGACGGTGAGTGACCCAAACCAGCAATTTGTTTCCAGCTACCCCATCCTCTCCCAAACCCCTTGCAACAACACCCTTCTTCCCTTCTCAATTGGGAAGAATTTAACCTTAGACAGCCACCGTCTGCACCTTTGCTACCCTCAACCCACATGGGAGCAAATCAAGGACAGGGAATCCAGGGGTCAAGTGTCCTTTGTTGTATTGAGTTGTAGTGTGGTCGTCCAGGGCCAGAACTTAGCACATAGCTGGTGTTCCTAAAACCTGCTGCTGCCTTGCTCTGGGTCCAGCATCAGCTCACCATCAAATGACCATTCTTGTCACAGTCCACATTTTCTGCAAATAAAGGTTTTCTGGCATTGCACGTTGCTGCAAGGCCTGTCCCCACTGCACCCCCTGCTCCAGGGCAGTGAGCCAAGGGGAGGGTCCCATTCCCTCTGCCCTTTCTTCTCCCTTGGGTCTCTGCTATTCTTATCGCTCCCCAGCAGTCACAGCACTGCAGCTCAGAGCTGACACAACTGATAAACACTTCCCAGCATTTTACTGTAGCCAAAATTAATTAAAGCAAGTTTTTGAAGAGGAGCTTTTTTTCCCCATAAATTAAATGCATTGAAAGACTAATCATATAATCAGAACTCAATAGCACACTTAAGAACGGCCTTTTGGGGGAAAAGACTTAATGTAATCTCTAGTACAGCAGATGTGTTACTTCTACATAGGGGAGTATGTTCTGTCGTAGGCTGAGGATTTGATAGGCCTGCCTGGGCTTTGCAGTCTCCGGGCTGGATGTGCACTCACACATTATTATTCACCAGCAGCTTTTAGACAAAGGTGTTTGTTGTTTGGTTGGGTTTTAATGCCTCAGAAAAGCCTGGCAGAAAACACGAGTTGGTGTTGCTGAGCCTTGCCTTGTACAACACTGAACACTTGGGGCTCTGCACACCAAGGTTTTTCACTGTACTTCTGTTTTGGTCCAGTTTTATACAGGTTGAAAGAAACCAGGCCACCATTCCAGGGAGTTCTGCTGTAACCCAGCAGTGACTGACTTTCAAGGTCAGGGGCAATTTCCTGCATAACATGGAGCACAGATCCCAGGAAATCCTGCAGTGAGAGAGCTGGTTATCCTTCCCACTTCATCTAGGAGAGCTGCTGGGCAATCAGATACACCACAGCATGCACCAGTGGGATCTCACCAGTCACTAGATGTGCTGACATTGCTCTTTAAAGCAAGGGTGGGAGAAAGCGCAGGTCTGCTCTGTCTTCTTGTTAGCAGCAAGACTGTGAGCTGGGCTCGCTGCTGGGGGTACCACAGAGCTGCAGTGCACGTGCTCACCATTACCAGTACCTTCCTGTGACTGTGATTCTACCCCATTCACCACCTTCATCTCTTCCCTGTTTACAGTTGCTAGTGAAGGAAATGCCATGTGGACTCCTGCTCCCACCACCACCCCAATCTTGAGCTCGAAGCCCTTCCATACTGGAAACCAGTGGATCCCTCAGCTTCACACCACCCTGGAAGGGTTCTCCAGCACCAAATCAATCCCACCACTGCAGCCTGCAGGGTCGGGCATCAGGACGTGAGCAGGGCAACCTGGAACACAAGAACTTCTTGAGCATAAGGACGTTCACAGGTTCCTCTGAGCACCAAAAGCAACTGGACCCCAAATGTGCTATCCAAGTGAGTGACTGTAGATTGTGTATATGGTTTTAGTTGTAGCCAACAAAGTCCACATTGTTTATAGGGCAACTTACGTCCTACTGAATGCTGCTGTTGTGTCAGCACCCAGAGACTGCACTAGTTGGGGACCTATTCTGTACATCACCTGTTCTTGAACACTGAAGGCTCAATTCAGATTATTATTTTTTATTTAAATATGTCATAAGATGCTTTATCTCTGCTGAAGACATTAGAAGACAGATATATATATATATATTTAGATAAAGTTTTTATTTAAACATTGAAAATCTGGTGCTGCCTGTGCAACCATACCAGACATGAATAACGTCCACAACTCTCCTCATCTCAGTGCCCTGGGATAAGGCCCTGCAAGGGCACCACAGGAAGATTTCCAGTGGGTGACTTACCTGTCACCCAAGGCTGAGCAATGGGACAGAGGAGAGAGTTTCACTGCACTGGGTGTGCTGGTGGTTGTTACAGAAAGGCCCAGAAGAAGTTTGGACTGAAACACACAGGGGCTCTAGAGTTTGCTCAATATGCTAAATTCAGCCTCGCCCAAGGACGTTCACAGGTTCTTAAAGTACCAAAATCCACCTGGCTGAATTGCTTTATCTAGGGCCTGGTAGTGCAATACTGCTGTGCCAGTGACACCCTGCTTTGTTTACGTGCATATCATACTACATGTATTGTTCATGCTAATACTCTACCACAAACAGTGCTTAGGCTGAATGCATGCCCAATCCCAGGAACAGTCCCAGGTTACTCTTACCGCAGGGTCACTTTTATCCTTATGAAGATGCAGCTGAGATCTTTAGTAGACAAGGTCAGTGCCTGAACTGTGTCAGTCTCAAAGGCAGAAGCGTGTCTCTGTAAGTCAAAGTGCCATTTCACTGCAGTCTTGTTTCCTGCATTTGGCCTCCACAAGCCGAATTGATGCTGTGTCAGGCTGATGCTGGGAAAGGCAGGTTGCAGGAGCGAGGCTTCCAGAGAAAGAGCATTGATTCAGGGAACTTCCCACTCCCTTTGTTCTGTTTAGATGTCTCCTGAAGGTTAGGTACTCCCCTTAGCACGGAGCTTGAGTAGGTAGCAGATGAATCAGCAAAGGAAATGCCACACTCAAGAGAGGATGTGAGTTCAGGCTGGAAGCTTGTTCCGAGACACAGGAAGGTACTGTCAGTACATCTGGGGTTTATCTCCCACTCCATTCCAGGGCGTGCTAGGTCCTGTAGTACAGCACTGTAGTAGAGATGATTGGTACCAAACTGGTTAATGCTCACCACAGAGCCAGTCTCTGCCCAGATGGGTCCTGGGGGTGACTCCTGTTACAACGTGAGCCCTTCCTCCTCCTCAAACTCCAATGGACTCTTCTGCAAAGGATGCTCTGTCACCTAAAATACCTGAACAAGAGCTTTAGGATTTGGCTAAACAACCAGAGCCAAACATTTTCCTCGAGTGCCTGGGCACCCTCTGGAGAGCAGCAAGCAGGTGCTAGAAATAATAAAGCAAAGCCAATCCACAACAATGCTTCATTTCCCACCTCATGCCAGTATTTACATTCCTAGGGGAAACACTCTGCAGTCTGGGAGCCAAACTCTTGGCTTTAAAGGCACACGAAGTTCTTATTCCCATTAAGAAATTCTTTGTTAAGCCGTTTAAAAAGAAACAAAAAGCAGCCCAACAATCAGTCATTTCATCTCGGAGACCAAAGACGATAAGCCACATTTCCTACATTGCTTTTCCAATGGGTTCTCTCTCCATTGTAGCATTTACTGTCAACAAAATGGAGCATTCCTGCTGAAGCTCAGAGCTTAGGAATTGCCTTTAACCTTAATTCTCAGGCGTCAACAATGGAAAGGGAACTGAAGTGCTGTGTGCTTTCACTAGCTTGCCCCAGCCCTCATCAGAGAGGCACAGGCTGTGACTGGAGGCTGGCTTCAACTCCTGTGCATATGAAGGAAATTGCTGTGGCTTTGTTTTTACCAAGGGAAGAGCGAGAAGTGAGTCCTACCTGCAGCAGTCCCACACCAAGGGATCCCTGAATCCCACGTGTTCCAGGCTGAGAGAGGGAAGCCACAGCAGCAGCTATGACAGCTCAGAGAGGATTAACAGAATGGAAACTTGGGCTTTCCACCTCCTGCAGATGCTGCTGCTCCTTTACACTTTGATGACCCACATCTGAATGGGCAGGAGCTGCAAGGCTGCACTTCTTGGTTTAGCTGGGAAGGATTGTTCAGTTAGTGCTTCTATAAAGGTATTTGGTCTGTTAGAGAGAAACCAGATCACTTAGATCAGGGGTCTACACTATACCTGTATGCTACAGTATTGTATTATAGCGGTGCTGAACTCTGGACTTAGCAAGCAGTGCTGTGCTCGTTTCCCCTGTGACTCCATGTTAGGCAGGTACTGATGTAACCAGGCTTGGAAGCTGCTGGGGCCATTTGGTTGTTGACCCTCTGGAGCAGTGGAACAATTTCTGTTATAGGAAGTACTTCTGGAGTCAGAATTCTGGACTGAATGTCTATTTCTTACATCCACACTAAATAAGAGCCCCCATTAAAACCAGCATTTCTGGGTTTATAAAGAAAGGCTGTTAACAGGAAAAGAGAATAAGGTTTTAATAAAGAATCCACATATTCTAGTATCCATTACAGTGAATGGGGCAGGATTCCAGCCTGTCGCTTAAATAAGTCATCGTTCAGGTCATCAAGGTTATGTTTGTGGTTCTGAGCTTCAACACAAAATTAAATAGCCCCAATAAGGACATAAATACCTTTATAACCACTGTTCCCTTGCGCACAGAATCACTTTCTGTGAGTATTTGGAAATTAGAGTATACGAACAGGAGCCCCTGAATTCATTTGGAATCATATGGGAAAACATTAGCAAGAGGGGCACTGCTCGTGCCCTCCCCTCCCAGCACACAGACATCTCCTCAGCACAGAAGCCCAAGCAAGGGGAAAAGCGTCCAGGGTTTGCCTGGCACTGCTGGGTCCTGACCCCGCTCTGTGCCTCTTCCACACCTCTGCCCAAGGCTGAGTGTGTCCCATGGCTCTCCACAAGCACAGGCTCCTTCCAGTCTCCCTGTGCTCTACGGGACTGACAATGTCAGATGCAGCCTTCCTGCATCTATCAGGACCACGCAGGGTGGCCAGAGTGCACCAGGGAGGGTCCGGGTGCCCCTTAGCTCATTGTGAAGCCTATCTCATTCCACTCCACTCCATAAAGGTATCCTTTTAAGCAAGCATTAAGTCCCTCCACAGCTCATACTGCATCTGCACCATGCACCCACTACAGAAGCAATCAGGTGGCTTGTACACAGCGAGAGAAACAGAGGTAACGGGAACTGCCCAGAGAGGCAAGAAAATGACCCCAAAACCATCAAGCTGCCAACCCAAATAACAGCAGTGGGAGGCTCCTGCTGCCATCATCAGAGCAGAACCTGAGTGAGCCCCAGAGCCTCTCCTCTTTCACAGACCAGCCAGGAGGGAGCCTCAGGGTGACAACTAAACCCTGGAAATGAATGGCTGTATTCTGACAACACAGTTCCCCTCTGCACCCTCTGTCCTAGTGGTGTTCTCCATTTGCTTTATTGTTTGGTAACCAGCACTTAAAATCACTTTTACTACGTGATGTACGGGAGTATTAGTTATTTTCTTGTTATACAAGGGAGGAGTATAAAATAGTTTTCTGATTTCTTTCAGAAGCAAATGACTATTTTATTTTTTAAGAGCAACTGATTGTGAATCTCAGAGTATAAAAAAAACATAAAAGATAAATAAGCCAAATATATACCTTTATGTAAATTAAGAAATAAAAGTATTTAAAACATACCTTCTGGCTCCTGTTCTTGTGGCACCCCTTGCTCTGGCTGTGCTCTCTTGTGGTTGCTGACTGGACAAGGCTCCAGTGTGGATGGCAGTGAGCCTGCCTGGAGCTCCTTTAAACCATAACCCCAGGAGCAGGCAAGGTCAGAGGGAGCACAGGAGGAGGATGGCAGCTGCCTTTTCCCTTGGAGCTGCCTGGATCTAGCCTGGGATCAGTGCCGGGAGAAAGCAGCAGTGGTGGGCACAAAGCAGGGTCCTGCTCCATCCCTGTCTAGAATCCACCAGCAACACGCATCAGAGCTAGATCTGACTGATGGAAATGGCTGCTATGGTGGCAGCTGTGGGTTGGGTGTCAGGAATAGAGGCAGGAAGCATCCCGGGAAATTCCCAGGTGGTAGCCGTGGCAGGCACCAGGGCTGCCCTCCTCATGGGGTCCTGCACCAGCCATGTGCCAGCTTCACAGGATGGTGGCACCTTGCCTGTGGGCAAAAGAAGGAGCTTTAGGAGCCCTGCATCCCGCCAGCCCTGGTCTGCAGCAGCAGCACAGACAAGGTGTGTTCAAGTCTCCCCTTACCAGAGGTGGACGGGACCTCTCCTGCAGCACCTCCCTTCACCGTTCCTGTCCCGCAGCACAAGTGGTGCCCAGGCCAGGCCATGCATGCATGCAAGTGAAGGATGTGTTGCTGCAACACTCAGCCCTGATCACCTTCCAGCAGCGCAGCGCCGGGCTTTCAGCTTGAGCAACCTCTGCAAATGACTTGGTGAAGCGTGAGTTTATAACTTCTGATGTCCCAGCAGCTAAGCTTTGGAGCTCAGCAGCTTCAGCTCCCATCAACCAACAGCTGCTAACATGCCTCTACTGTTCACTGCCCGCCTCTGACCATGGACATAGATGGGCATGCACACAAACACACTCGCTCTTCCAGTCCCTCCTTTCCGAAGCTCTTCCCCAGGCTGTTTCGATAGAGCTCTCACCAAGCCCATCTGCAGCCTGACACGATGACAGCCTCAGTGTGTGGGCCTGCACAGGGCGCCTACACTGACCATCTCCAACACATCAGCCCAGAGGTGCCCATCACCTCGGGAAGCCCACGCTGGCTTGGACAAGCTGATGCCATGTGTGCTGGAGGTCTGAGCTGGATGTGGGTGCATGTACCATGGCTCCCCAAAGAGGTTCTGACTGCACAGCACCCTCGCTTTCACTCCAACGACTGCAACTATCTCCTAGTGCTCCAGCAAAATCTCTGTACAACACAAAGCCTATTACTTTAAAAATACAGCTCACCCAGCTCCAACCCCTGCCATGGGCAGGGACCCTTTCCATTAGGGCACGTTGCTCCAAGCCTCTGTGTTCAACCTGGCCTTGAACACTGCCAGGGATGGGGCGGCCACAGCTTCTCTGGGCACCCTGTGCCAGCGCCTCAGCACCCTCACAGGGCATCACAGAATGGTTTGGATTGGCACCTCACACTAGATTGTGTTGCACAAGGCTTTCTCCAACCTGGCCTTGAAGAACTCCTTCGAGATCTCATACAAATCCTCCAACAGCACTTCAGCACAGACTCTTGCGCCAGTCACAGCAATGGGGAGAGCCTTAACGCCCCTCAGGACCAAGCAATCGTGATACTGATTTAAGCAGGCTGAGGTCCGGGAATGGTGGCTGGTTCATAGCCCTGCTCCTGCCCAGGACGAAGGCCAGTCCCCAGCAGTGATCCGCAGAGCACTGCTCCCTCAAGCTCAGTGCACCGGGGCCTGAAGCTATTTTCATGCCTTCAGAAGAACCCTTGAGCTTTTCCCACTTCCAAAAAGCATCTAAGCCCAGGACGGCTGAAAAGGCTTCATTAAAACCAAAGCATACTCCACCCTCTAAAGCCCCAGAGGTCCAGGAACAGACACAACATGAAATCAAGTAAAATGAAACCTCTGCAATTGTTAAAGCGCGCAAGTAAGTGCCAGTGAAACAGGATTTGACTTGGTGGATTAGTGACTGCTTTCTATCAACTGCATCAAAGCCAGCCTGAAGCCAGATTGGCAAAGGAGTAGTTACTGAAGCACAACCTGCACAACGCCTCCAGCCCTCCTGGTCCTTTGACTGCTCTGGAAGTGCTGGAGACTGAACACACACATGAGCACAGCAGCCTCCACAATGGCAAGGCAGAGACCAAAGGCAACCTCTCCAGGTTGGGAGCTGACATCTGGCTCTACCCCGTCACCACCGAAACCAGTGGGAATGGCTTTGGCCTCTGCTTCACCCTGCCCTGGTCTCCTCCCAAAACGATGGTGCCAAACTGAGCCACAAGAACCCTCGCGCTCTGTGACCCTGGCTGAGGGGAAACACTCACAGACAAGGCTTCACCCCAAAAGGTGCACAGAGGCAGAAGCCCCTGCTATGGGCCCACAGTACCTGCTCTGCCCATCACCTGCCAGGCCCAGAAGCTGGCTCACATTCCCAGAGAAGGGTGAGTTGGCACTCCTCAAACCAGAGACCCTTGTGTGGCGCTGCTCCAGGCTGCTCACAGCCCTGAGCATTGAGTACCAGGCTCAGCTCCCAGAGCCCCATCAAGCTGCTGCCCTGTTGCACATCCAAAGAGACAGCCCAATGGGTTCTGTAACACTGCCTTCCCACTCCCAGCACATCCACGTACCTGTGTGCTCACCTTGCTTCCCACCCACCACACCTGCGTGCTGCTTCTCCTTCAGTTCTGCAGGGGCACTGGTACAAAGTCCCAGGATGTCCCCTTTACAGGCACAAAAAGAAGGAAAGAAATTGTTAGCGAAGACAGTGTTCAGATTTGAAGCATCTCCGGATCACTGAACACAGATGGTCCTGACCTGCTGGCCTCTTGCATGCTGCATTTGCGTAACACACACAAAATCATCACTGGGGAGACATCTGGAGGGGCTTAGCTGGGATTGAGGTTTTAAAAGGCAACAAACCAGCTTTCAGCATCAAATAGCAGAGGCAGGGCTGCAGCCCCAGTGCCAACAAGCCCCCTCTGAAGCAGAGGCACCCTTTTTCCTGGGGACAAGATTGGTAACAACTGCCATTACCTTCTGACAGGGAACAAAGACTTGGATCTCCTCTGCAGGTGACAACAGCAGCCATCCCAGTCAGGACCCTACAACAACCTTCAGATTAATAGGTGGGTTGGGAGAAAAGGACCAGCAGGACGAGTCCAGCACTAAACAGCTCAGACAAGCACCACACAGAGGTGCAGGCACCAGCCACTAAAGCTCTGATGTGCGCTGTCCTGGCCACATACCTGCAGCCTAAGCCTCCAACCTCCTTGGGGACCAGCAGCTCCTGCAGACCCTGCTGAGGCTGCCGGCCCACAGGTAGCAAATGTGGGCAAAAGGAAAGCTTCCCTTCACACACAGGGACTCTGGCAACAGTGCAGAGCTCCTCTTCATCTCCTGTCCCCATTTGAGCCACTGCTCGAGGACACCCGACTTGCAGCATCCAGCTCCACTGTCCCTACTCCTCACCCAGGATGCACCCTCCAAGGCAACAATAAAGTGCTGCTCAGCCCAGCCTAACCTTGAGTGCCAGAGGCGGCAGCTGGGAAGGCAGAAAGACGGGACATTCTCTGCTGAGCCCTGCCAGCCACCGGGCACAGCAACTCCAGCCCTCACCTGCTGCTAACAGGAGCCAGCACGCTCCTTAAGATGCAGAGCAGAGCCTGCAGGATCATGCTGTGACATGGAGCTGAGACCCAGAGGTCTGCAACTGAACATGTCTGCGCTGCTGCCAGCAGTGGTCTCCCAGGGAGCTTTGTGCCATTCGAGAGAAGAATCATTGCAAAGGCAGATAAACAGCCATGGGCAAACACAGCCCTTTGCACCTCTCCTCTCACCCCCTCCAAAAGCAACATGACATTTCCAGTGCGCTTATCTATGTCTGGTGGCACGGACCCACCTGCAGGATGACAGCTGAAGGCACAGCAGGAACAGCCCTGCTCCAGGACCCATCACTTTGCCAGTAACAGGAGTCAGCACCAAACTGCTCTGCAGGATGGGGACTGCTCCCCAGGAGCAAGGTGGGGATGAGGAAAGGAAGGAGGAGGCTGTAGAGGCAGCTACAACATGAATGGGCTTTCAAACACCATTTTGAGATGGAGCGCTCAACAAAACCCAACACATCGGAGAACCTGGTCCCGATGCTCTCCAAAGGGCTGATTCTGGCATTCATGGGGATAAATAAGCAGATGCAATCCCAAGCAGTCACTTTCAAGGACTGCTGTTAAGGCTGCTGGTGCCAGGTGCCTTGCATGGCCGCACAGAGCCTGCTGGCCTGGCAGACCAGCAAATCAATCAACCACTTCAGTTGTTTCACTGATTTATTGATGTCCCTGTGCTATGATGGGGCCATCACCCCTCCTGCACCCAGCAGCAAAAAGGCAAGGAAGTCAGATCATGGTAGTTACTGATGACACCCAAGTGGCCAATTGGACATGTCTGACCTCAGAACATGCATGTACGAGCCTATTTAACCCCAGGCAACTAAGAGGCAGAATTTCTCGGACTGAAAAAGCTGTGAGTATTGCTGGGCCTGGGCAGGACAGAAATGAGCCTTTAGGAGTTACTTCTGAACCTCCCCCAGGGCTCAACCACACAACTCAGCCGTGCCAGCACATCTGCTACAGCTCCTCAAGAAATCCAAACCAGCCTCTTGCTTTGCCTTGGGAAATCACGGAGACAGGAGTCTGTGCTCCCAAGCACAGCCTGTTTGGCACTGCCAGGGAAGAGAGGGTGGGCATGCACCAGAACTCGAGAGGGTACGTGACCTCCTGAAGCTCCTGTGCTCTGGGCTGAATCCTCCACACACGGCAGCTGTAGAGCTCAGCATCATGGAAGGTTTATTTAAAGCCATGGAGGACATAAAAACTATAGTATAAAAGATATTACAACAGTCTCCTCGGCCATGCCAGCACCAGGTGAGTCCATGGAGTTCAGTCCTGTGGCACTGGAGCCTTTTTCGCTTTCTTTTTCTCCTTGGCTTTGCTCTGCTTCTGCTGGGGCTCCTGGCTGACACTCCCCTTGGTTTTCTTTGCAGCTGGAACCTGCTCAGCTTCATTGCTGCCATCACCTTTCCTTTTCCTGTTCAGATTCTTTTTCTTCTTCTTCTTGTGAGCCACAGCATCTCCTCCATTAACAGCAGCCTCCCCACTGCCCGCTGGTGCCACTCCGTTCTCCCTGACCCCTCTGTTCTGATTCTTGTGTTTGCTGCCACCAGCCACGAGGTCTTTCTTCTGCTTGGGAGTTTCTGTTCCCAGGGGCTGCTCTTCTGGGGCTGCTGGGTCTCCATCTTCACCGGCTGCTGGTGCTACCCCATTCTCCTGGATGCCTTTCTTGCGCTTCTTGCGCTTCTTGCTCTCTGGCAGGAAGCCTTTCTTCTTCCTCTTAAGCGACTCTGCTTCCTGCTCAGGCTTATTGGCTGTCTTCTCTTTCTTGGGCTTCCTGCAGAGAGAACACCAAAGATCAAGAGCAACTTAATTTACAGCCAGGGAACAGTGCGACGATCCACGCGACAGGCAGTCCACAAACAGGCAGAAGCACAGGAAGGGTGCAAGGAAGCACAGGCATGGTACAAGGAGAAGTGTTATCCCTGGAGGCGGTCCTCAGTCTGCACAGGGACTGGTTAATGGACAGCAGGAGCCGGACCAGGACTCAAGAAGGCACATGGAGACCTGAGGAAGAATCCCCATTCCACAGACCAGGTACTGCTGTCCTTAGCACCTTCTCAAGCACGCCTGGCCTGTGGCCCCACGCAAGGCTACCTAGACACTGTCTGCCTGTCCAAGGTGACAGCCCCAGGCCTTCACTGTGCTAACAATCCCAAGAGGTCATCTTCCAGGAAGAACCCCAAACAGACCTTTCCAATCTCATCTAGGCAGCCTTTGTGTGCATGCAATACAGCCACTGCTGCTGCTGCTCTCTGACAGAGTCCGACAGCAACTCCACCACCACCCAGTCTATGCTGCTCTGCACCAGAGAGCTGTAAACCAGGCTGTAATTCCATGGCCTGGCTTTCAATGTGAAGTTTTCTGGAGTTTTTCAAGCTGCATCTCCTCGGGATGGAAAACTGCTACCCTGACAACCTGATGTCAGCACTTCCCTCTCAGCACTGCCACCAGGATACTCCTGTGCACAAATCAGACCTCCTGTGCACAAACATCTCTGTGTGTCACAGCAAGTTGGCATCAACAGCGACAGCAGACTGCACCCCTGAACCCCAAGCCCTTCCTTATAGGACATGCACAAGCTCACGTTTCCTACCTTAACAATCCCCCTCCTAGCTGCAGTCTACTAGCTCCTTATCCTTGGGCCAGCCCTGGCAGAACAATGCCAGGGAACCTATGTGAGGCTGGAAAAGGGCCCAGGGCTGTGGTCATAAGGCTTGGGTGAGGCCACCATGCCCTGTTCAAGTCATTAGAAGGGGCCACAACAACAGCTTCAGCTGCCTTGTATGATTCCTCCCTGCCCATGAACCCTCTCACAGTGAGCCACATGCCAGCATTTCCCTCAGAGCCTCTTGCTGGGCTGAGATAGCACAGGCCAGGCCACCCGCAGCTCCCAGTCATGAGCAGAGCACCCAGCATTGCTTAATGCCATGTCTCACTAAATACTGCCAGCAGGAAGGACTAAAAGATCCTACACTTCCTTTGTGCCCTACAACAGAAGTCTAATCCAGCTGCCATTTAACCCATGAGCATGAACATCGAATGCTCCCCAGCTTTAGGAGCTGCAAGGCAACCACTCCAAGCATTAGGATGGGAATCCAGACACTAAGGAGCACAAAATCACTGGAGAAGATCGAAGGTCCTGGCACGTATTCCCTGGTATCCAGTCACATTCCAGGACAGCTACTCATTCCCTCCAGCCTCACATTTGCAGGATCAATCCAACAGTGCCTTGACGTTCTTTCTCCTTCTACTTCCCCACATCAATGAAGACAAGTTGGACGGGCAGTCAGAGCCCCAGGCAAGCCAAAAAGCCAAAGCAGCAAGCATATACATACGTATAATTCAGCCAACGCATGACATTCCAGTAGAGAGAGTCAAGACGTGCGGAATTCCCAATGCCTTCTGGCTGGTTCAGACCTAACAGCACGTTTTCCACCTCAGTCAGCTTCACGTGCAGATGCTGCAAGAAGCAAGTACAAACAGACAGTCTGCAGAGTGAACTCAGAAGGGGCACTCAAACCCAGGCCATCCTCAGGATATGACTGTGGTAGGAATAACCAATCCTGCCTGGCTCCTCCAAGCCACTGCCCTAAGCCCACTTGCAATACCACTACAATTTGGGGGCAAAACCTGGTGAATCACACCAGGCCATATGGTACAGGGTTTGCTTGAAAACTGGGTCTCTAGCATGAGAAGCACCAGTCTGGCTCTAGAACTGTACTGGCATAAAGGGGACTAAAAGGTCCTTTGGTCCTCTTTCCTTTTCAGTCCACGGCTGGGAGCAGGGGGAGAAAACAAGTGACTACGTACTCACTTAAAAGAAAAGCAGCAGCATTTTCAGCCTGGTTTCTAAAGAACACAATCTTGCTGCCTGTTCCATAACCCACTGGATAATTTCAGTAAAATCAGGCAGAAAGGAGTGTCTCAAAGGCTATTCAGTTCCTACAAGAGCCTTGGAAACAACCTCTCTCCTCCACCCACTTTGCTATTAGTTCTCCACAAAGAAACTGGCAGTGGTGTGAGCTCAGTGCTTATCAGTAGGAAACTGTGCTTCAGCAATACTGCTGCTTGTGGTATTTTGCTCCAGTAAATAAGACCACGTTGGAGACTTGGTTATCACCTATAGAAAATCTTCTCGGGTTCAGAAAGATCATTTTTCATTTGGGAAAACAAAGCTTCGCTCCCGCTAACAAAGCCTCTGAATAAGCATCAGTTTTGGGGCATCAGAATCTATGGGGTTCAGTGGAGAGGAGAGAGCAATCATCTGTAACAAACCCCACCTCACCCTCACTGTATGCCAGGCCGTATTTCTGCTGATTTGAAAGGAGATGCCACGTACGTTTGCACAACACTGCACAAATCCTTCACCAAGCTCAGGCGGATCAGCTCGTAAGAACTAAGGATCACTCCTGCAGACACAAGAGCTTTTCTGTCCTCAACCCCAGCCAGGCACTCCCTCAAGGGGTGACACCTTTGGTAAGAAACGAGGTGGGATGTAGCAGTCACAAGGTAAAATCCAAGTGTGACATTTGGAAGAGGCTTTGGTGGCATTCGGAACAACAGCCATTTGCACACATCAGGTCCTGCACTCACCTCCTCTGTCGCAGTTTTGAGGAGCAAGTTCAACAGCTCGAAGCTCTTGGCAACTTTCTCTTTCTCAGCCTTCGGGATGCACTTGCCAACCGCCTTCAAACTCTGCAAATGAAATGAGGAGATCGACATGCAGCACACGTTAAACAGGAAAACACATCACTCCTCTCGGGAGATAGCAGAAACCGAGTGAGGAACGGCAGGATTAACCTGCCACCAAAATAACCCTGGAACACAACTTTGGAAAGGCTCAGGAGAGTACCTGGTGGCCACTGCTGATGCCCAGCTTAATTAAGAAAGAACTGGACAAAAGATGAGCAAGCAGACCACAAACACACAACCTTGCTGCTCTCTAGCTCCTACGCTAAAGCACAACTGGAGATGTCTTGCTGTCCCTTAGAGAAAAACAGCAAAGACAGTATCTCTGTCCCCACCCTGGGAAGGGCAGGAGGCTGCCAGACAACAGGCTCACCTGAGGGACATGTTGCTACTCAGCTGCAGAAGCTGGGATTTACACATGAAGCACTAATGCAAAAATCCATTAACACTTATGCCGAGGAAATCCCAATTGCCAGCATTACAACAGGGCTTGTCAATCAAGCTTAAATTCACTGAAATGACTGAGAGAAAAACCTCATCAGTGTTCCCTTTATGTGCTGCAGGGTTTCTGAAACACTGAAAGGTCTGGCTTAAGAGGAAAATCTCTCCAAAGACAGGTCAAATAAAAGCCAGTTATTTACAAGTGGAGGAGGTCACAAAATAGCCATAAAAAGGTGGCTGGATCAAAGAGGTGACCCAATGGCTCAGGGGTGCTGATCCTCTCCCTACAGCTAGTCCTTGCAGCCCAGTTACATGGTAGTTTTCTTCCCTGCTCTGTTTCTGTGGGGATGCACACACCACAGCAAGCCCCAAAGCTTGCACGGATTACATGAATATCAGACAGGATTTGTAGGGACAAGCTTACTGTAGGCAGCAGCATTCCCCACCACAGGCTATTTCTCTACAGAAGGCTGCAGTTGTGGCCAAGCCTGCCTTTGCATGGAATCTGAACATGCCAACGCAGCCAACAGGCAAGACCCACCCCAGGCTCAGCATCCTCAGTTCCTCAGGCAACCTGCATCATTGATAAGTCACTGCACCAAATCTCTACCCGGTGCTGGAGGGTCATAGCGCTCCAGGAGATGCAATCTCTCCCATTAGACCACCTATTGCTTCTGCTCCATTTTAAAGAAGTAATTTTAAGGACTCTGAGCAAACCATTTTCCATCTATGTCAGCATAAAGCTAACCAATAAAGTAAAAATCCTCACAAACACTGAGAAAAGTAAGAAATTTATTGCCCAAAGCAAGCTCTTCAGTAACTGTGCTCACAACAGGCAAATAATGATGGCCAGCAAGAGCATAAGGACCACTTTTAGGAGATACAACTATTTCCTGACCAGGATGGTCAAGAAGCAGTCACCCATCCCCGTGTCTGTAGAGCATGGATAAGGGAACCTTTTCACACACCCAGCTGGGGTTCCTTGGGGTTGGGAGCATAGAAAATGGTTTTACTTCTCCTGTCTGTCTGGACCCTTGGACAAGAAATGGAAAGGGAAGGACTGCAGTTCTTCTCTGGTTTCTGAGCTTCTCCTGCTGCCTGTATTAGAAAGCCACCATGTTCTGCTGGCTGGAATTCATACCACAACTTCATCTGACTATCAATAACTTGCTAATTACTCTCCCCTGATACACAGGGATGCACTGCATCTCTGTTCCAGAGCTGTCAGTAACCTACAAGGTCACACAATTCAACAGCTCCGAAGTCTCAGGTAAGATGAGAAACAAATAGAGGAGTGTGATGAAAATATAAATAAATCTTCACATGTAGGATACAACACTCCATGGGCCATGCACACTCTGTTTATTAAGCTTACCACAAGAAATAATAATCACTATAATTATTAATAATAACATAGAAAAAATATGATTTGCATTAAAATTTTCCTTGCAATGTGAAGAACAAGATATTGCCAGGGTAACAGGCATTACCTGTGGTTAAAGCTGTCAGAGATCCTTATTTTGCTCAGTTGTGTACAAGTTGTGTGAGAGAACATCAGTATGGCCTGTCAGCTCTTCAGGACAAGAGAAATGAGGGCAGTGCTGTGCAAAGGAGCCAGCTGAAGGCAAGTGTCATCTCATCTTTCTAATACACAACCTACAACCATTTTAGAATTGAGGTGTTAAAAATAAATTGTATTTTCTCCCCACTGTAGATAAGTGATGTAGATGACTGCATTTAAATCACACCGGCTCGACTGCCTGTTGCTGCTGCCCAGAACTGCCCTGATGCTTTGAAGGGTTTGAAACTAATCATCCTAAAGTCAAGAGAAAAGCCCCATAGCCCTGAACACCTCCCCAGGGGCTGATTTTCACAAGTCTGAGAACAGTGTTCAAGTGCTTGTGAAGCTGGGACATGCCCAACAGAATTCATGCAGACCTGGAGAACGAAAGGGTGGCTTGCCCAACTGGAGACAGAAGATACCACAGGTCTAGCGACATCAGTGCTATAAGCATCTATATTAAAAGCAGTGTTTTGCATGAGTCTGGAAACACAGGCACAGTTCCACTAGCATAAATAGCCAGAAGCAATCCAGTACAATTTAAGTGATCTGCAAACAAATAGCTCCCTGGTGAAATGGATCACTTTTAAATAGCTTTTTAAGACCAGGAAGGAACAAGGAAGAGGGTATGAGTGGGTGGAGAAGCCAAAGGAGCAGCAGGTAATTCACACAATGCACAACCCTCTCTAGTCCAGAAGCAAAATGGATTTGCTTTAAGGAAACTGGATTCAGATAAAGTCTTACTATTTCTCAACATGCATCTTTTCCCTTTCCCTTCTGCTATAACGGCTCTAAAAGAAATTTAACTCCAAAAAGCACAAAACCACCGGCACCTCTGCACGTGGCATGGTTGAGACAGACAAGCCTCCTCAAAGACTTGAGTCCAATTCCTGCTCAGCTCCTGATCTCACCATCACTGCTCATTGTGCCTCCCATGACGCATTACACGAGATGGTATCTTCTGTCATGTTGCTTCACTCTCATCCTCCCAAAGCAGGGATTGCACACAGTGGAGCGTTTGTTTCCATGGGATTTGCTCTAGCATGCAACACCGGTACAAACCATGCTGCACTGTGGGCATGTAAAAGAAGCTGGCTTTGGACCTGGCAAAGCTCTGGGGAACTGCTCCCAGGGAATGAAATTCCCAAGTCTCTTCAATGGGAATTGGGTCCAAACTTCAAGTACTTGCCGTTACTTTTTGCTGCGTAAGGTACGGACCACTGTCTGCATGCTGCGGGTTCACGGAGCAGGATTGCTTTGGTCTGCTCCTCACTCAGCTATCCGAAAGATGCCACCCCAGCTGCATAGGGCAATCATTCTGCAGGCCTACCATGATTTCATTTGGGGAACGTATACAATACAATCATAAAATTAAAGCAAAACCTACTCTGTTAACAGCTGTCAAACTGTAACACATAACAAGCATGCCTCAGAAAGAACAGCAGTATTTCAGTCATCTGCAGCATCCTTAGGAGAGCCTCAGACACTGATTAGATCACAAAGACTTGCACAAGTTTGGCAACTATCTCCACTTTACATAGCAAGACTGAGGCACAGAGCAGGGGTTTTCCTCCCAGCTATGCTACAGGTCAATGGTGGAGGGTTAAGGGAAAACCCAGAAGAACTTGTCTAACCATCTCTTCTGTGATTCTCTGCCATGTGCTGTTCACAAAGGTATCCAACTCTCCCTTCCCCTGCCCTCTGAAAGCACTACCAACCTGAGATGACCCAGTCACTCAATGCTAAAAGCAGAGAGACCACATAACATGTGCTCAACAGCTACACCTGCACCACTGGCTGATGGTTTGTTTTCTCTCGTTTCCTGCTTCTCTTACTCTGCTCCTTCAGTAAACAGCCAGACCTGCTTCATAGGGAAGCTCAGTTCCAGCTCGGTGACACCTGTTATGGTTAATCATGCCTGTACATCTGAGCTGTTGGCAGATCTAGGCATGTCATTTTCCAAAAGGGAAAAATATGGAGGCAGTTTTCACCCCTGGAACTCCCATCTCATCTAAAGCCAGTTCCTGCTTCACCCTACATGGATGCAGCTGGCAGAGATGCTTTTGTCTGGGTTTGTTAAACACGCTGCTTCCAAAAGCCTCGGGCTGTTTCTGGTGAAGGGCTTCTCTGCTTCTCGGGTTCTACAAGGAGAACAGCACACCCACTGCATCTTATCAATCAATTTCCTTATATTCCTAATTCCTGTATCAAACATGGAGGTATCCCAGGATCCAACCCTCGTTCCATCTCTCACTGAACTTCACAGCATTCTTTCACCTTCCCAAAGCATAAAAGAAGTGTTTTAGAGCACAGTAGGTGAACACCTCAGTAACTGAGTCATACAAGTAGGACAAAGGGCTAGCAGCTAGTTCACCACACAGCTCCATGCTTCAGTTTCACAGGTAGGTAGGATTTTAGTCTAAGCCAATGACTTCCCTGAAACTTGCCATACATCAGAAAGGGTGCATGCACGTCTAGAGCCCAAGTCAGCATCCCAGCCACTGCTGAGCCAGACAGCATCCCAGCCACTGCCCAAAGTTTCCTGCAGGGAAGATGGTGATTAGCTGTTACATGGAGCCAGGTAATGCTTCTGGAAGCCTCCACATTCACCCAAGCCTGCAACCTCTTCCTGCCTGCCCCTCTGCCCCTTTCATAGGTACTATAGTGCAGGGGTCACACTTAACCCAGACTTACAAGACAAAGCAGTATCTCCAGAGTGCCCAGGAGTGCTCTGCTACAAAGGCACAAGCACATTTCCTAGCTGGAAGTTTGAATGCCATTTAGTATTTATGCATTCCCAGCACGTCCTTCAGCCTATTTTATTGTTGAAAACAAACAGCCCTTCCCCTCCGTGGGATCAGCCTGACAAATCCATCACTGCTCCGTGAACTGGAGGAGCCCAGCCAACCTACATTCTTTCCACACACTGCACTATCTCCATCCTTCCCCCTCCTCCCCCATAACAGACCTGATGCTGATGGATAAATGTGCAGCTTCGTGGCTGAACACAGTGCCAAGTGCATTCTGCAGAACACACACCTCCACCCACCCTGCACGACCTTACACCCCCTGGCACAGCCCAAGGTTGCTGGGGTAAACTCTCTTCTCCTGCAGCACTTGGCTCAGCAGAATTTCCACCCTAGTGAACAGCCACAGTCACAACAAGAAAGCGCTGAAGGTCTGATCTCAGGATGCTGACTGCTTCCACACTGCCTCTGAAAGCTGAAGCTTCACCCTGGCTCCATGCAAGGTCCCCGAGCAAAGCCACAATCCAGCTGGTGTGTCCCAGGTCCCTGTGCTGGAGTCACCTGCAGAGGGACCCCAGAAAGCAGGGGCTGGGCCCTGCAAGCTTGTGCCCATGACCTGAGCCAAGGCACAAGGTTTCCCACGTCAACATGTAGGTAAGCTGAGAGGTTTGGGAGGAGCACAGCCTTCCTCTGCCATTTAGAGGCTAATAACAAACTGACAACCAAATGAAGTATTTTAGTATTCCATATGCTCGTAGCTCCTGTTATTATCCAATGTAAGCACCCTCACCTCACCTGTAATTACATTCACATTTCTCCTGAGAGGAAGCCAGCATCATTCCCTCCATTTCACAGAGAGGCCAAGGAAGATGACTGAATCATGCAGACCGTAACAGAGCTGGGAATCAACTCTGAGCTTCCCAAAACGCCACCCCCAAACACTTTCTTTCATTACAATATTCGCTATACAACAGAACCCAAGCTAGAACTTAGGGATAAATCATGGAAGACAGAGGGAAGAGTACATCTCTCCACACCAGTTTCCACCTATGCACAGAGCCAGATCCATTTCCATGTGCACAAGGTACCCAAACCCACAAGGAGAGGTTATCAACCACCCACCTGAACAACACAGCAGCTCCTGCTGAGAGCACTTAAAGGGGGAATAAAAGCACAGACAGTCCCTCCTCCCTCTGTTTCCTCTCACCAAGTTTCTGAAGACATAGTTCAAACGTTCACAACTTTTTTCCTTGCATCTCTAAGAGAAACAAGGCACGGGGAAATGCTCACAAAGGGAAGGTAACCACCAACTGCCTGCTTGTCCCTGACCAAGAGAGAGAGGGAAGGTAGAGGACAAAGCAGACCCACGTACGGAAGGGTATAACTAAAGGGCATTTTTTGCAGTGTTTATTTTGGCTGTTATTAGAGGGAGGAGCCCACAATCCAGAAGCTGTGCTCACAGAAAATGTCAATGCTTTCCCAAGTGTAAAGATCCGATTCTTGTTTTCCTCCATAGACCTTACAAAAACGCAGCAGGGAAAAACCAACCAGGACAGCTGAGGAGACAGAGGAGAAATGAATTCTCCACAGAGACATCCAGTATTCCGAAAGCACGTCAAAGATATCAGTTAAATCACTACTGGCCTCATTTTACAAGCTAAGAGGCTGAGAAAGGGCAATGAATTAAGAATTTATAAAGATGGACAGATAGAAGTTCAGGCAATCTTCATGAAAAAAAAAATGAAGAATGGCTTTTTCAGAGATTTGATGAAGTCACTGTTAATAATTTATCTCCCTACAAATTAAGACACTGATAATCAAATGTGCCCTTCAGAAATGAAGGGCATGTCTGCACTGGAGGGCTATACAGTATACCCATCCCTCTTCCCCTCACACATTCTGAGTGGCTCCGGATAGTTATTTGAAATCACTAACTGCCATACAATAAAAGTCTTCAGAGAGCATACAATAACTTAGACACAAGTCTTGGAAAAGAGGGCTTGGGTCATCTGTAACATTCCCTGCACAGGCCATGTAATCCCTTGTCTGTCTACAATCATGACTGCCTTCGGCTTCAGCTGCCTGCCCTGTCCAAGCAACCACCTAAGCGGAAGGAGGCATCACATGTGTCATTAGGATAACGTGTATATTCATCTGAAGGTATCCAATACTGGTGACCGGGAGTCTCTGGTCTTGCACTGAACTTGGATATCAGAGCCTGTGAACGTTTTTACATTCCAGGATGCCTTGATCCCATTTTGGTTTCAACCAACCTGAACGTTATCTGCTCTGCCCATCCCTTATGACAAAACAAGCACAGGGGAAAAAGAGCAGTAAAGTTCAGCGCTTCCTATGATTTACTCACTGCAGAAGAGACAAAGGAAACCCTCAGGAACCTGCTGTGTGCAAGCCACAGAGAGCAGTTTTAGCACGTTTTCTGAGGGCTGTTTTGTTTTGCAGTTGCTCAGCCATGAAAACAGACTTTTTCTGGAATATTTGGCAAAATCCTTTCCCACTTCCACATTGTAACCGGGAGCTCCAGCCTCAACTGGGAGTTACACAAAGCACCTCAGTTCAGGAGGGCAAGGCAGTCCCTGGGAAAGGGATGACAAAAAAAGGTAATGAAACCATGTACTCAGATCCTGTGCTTCCTGCTGCAAATCTGTCAGTGAGTGCCTACAAAATTGGCACGGGTTCGAGATCACTCTAAAGCCAAGACAGCAATTTCGTAACATAACAGAATGAAAATGGAAATACATCTAACAGGGGGAACAATCACCAAAAGGTGCCCCCAGCGCCAACTGGGAGTGCTGAAAGACCAAACTGATGCATTTGATAGAGCCAGAAAGACTGTGTGAGCCCCAGCAGCAACCTCAGAGATCCCTCCCCAAAACAGGGCAGCAGTTTCCTGCATTAAATGGGGAACTTGGGCCTCTCAGGTTCTGCCATTACCATCACTGCATGACCCTAAGCAGCCTGAACTCACAACTACCACCATCCTCCTTAGATAACACAGGGACAGAGATTCCTATCTGAAGCCAAGTTAAGAAACACGCAGATTATCCATGTACAAAGGGGTCTCTGGCGTGTCTCAGGAGACCTGAGTTTGATTCTTGGCTCAGCTCCCAGGCAAGCATGTCATCTGTAAAACAGGGCAAGCAACTTCAGTAAACTAAATACATTAGCTCTTGGGTTTCTGTGACATACTTGCTTCATTACATCAACAACCCACTGGTTTGGATTTCCTTTGTAAAGCACATTGAGACCTACTGATAAAAGAACAAAGGTCTTGAAGAGGTTTCTGTCAGATACTGTAGGATCTCAGGTGAGCTCTGTCATTTACAAGATGAAGCAACTCTTTCTTTAGACTGTAAGCACAACCCAGCCATCCAGACTCCCAACATCAGAATAAGCTTGAACAACTGCAGCAGGGTTCTGCTTTGTGTTAGGACTTGGGAAGCCCAAACTGTGCCAGGGCTTCCCCTGCTTCCTCACCTTTGCAGTCCCAGTGCTTGTGGACAAGGCTTGCTGTCCAACTGATCCAGCAGAAGAAGCCAAGAGCACCAACAGCAAGCAGGACTCTCACAAGAGAAAGTCAACTCCAAAGTACCCATTAGGACATCAAGGCTTACCTCGCTGACAGTAAGGAGATGGCAAACATGAATCCCTCATGACTGTGATGTATGTTTTATAAGCATGCTTAAGCATTTTGGGAACAAATAAGGTCAAGTTAGCTTATGTAAGCACAAAAGCCATTGCCTCGCAGCAGCCAGAGCTGCTATTTCAGGAAGCTGTCTCTTCATTGAAAGCTCCTGACCATTGATTCTCCCTCATCTGCCTCTTAGCCTTGCACGCATCATTCGATGATATCCAAGATCCAGTTCCAGCACATATCATTGCCTAAAACCACCCCAGGCTCGCTGTTCCCCACCAAGTGATCTGCAGGTATGCAGTGCAATCACTGAGGCAAGACAGAATAAGAAAGCAGACACCAGGAGACAGCATCCTATCCTCTCTCACAGCCTTACACCTGCAACATCAATCCTGTGCTCCAAGAATTACCAGAGCCAGAGCTGCAGATCTAACCAAGGCCACACAGAGCCTAGCAAAGGCTCCAGATGACAGCTTCCTTGAGTACAGTAACACTGCTTGAGTTACCAGTGCACATCAGGATACTCGGTTAAACCACCGACCCTCACAGCTTATTTCAGACTTCCCCCTGGGTCAAAGAAAGTTATAAAATTCTCCATTATCATTTTTCTTTTCCTCTTAAAACGGCTGTTTGTGAGGGATGGTGGCAGGAAGGGCCAATGACAGCAAGTGCAAACCTTTCACCTGGGGCAATAAAACTTCACCATTTTCCATAGCATCACGAATTACAGCTCAGAGTCCAGGTTCCCACGGGTAAGCACTTACATGCCAACATCTGCCTACTTCACATACCCACCTCCAAATTACAGCTGACCTGGAACAGCCCATTGAATTCTCTGATGAAAAGGAACGAGACTGAGCTGCAGGAGAAGCCTGCTTCTACAGATGTCCTCCCTATCTTCTAGCTCAGCAGAGGCATGCGTGGACATCAGGGACAGAAAGGGCTACCACTGAGCCCAAGCTCTTGCCTAACACAGTCCAAACAAACTCACCCCATAATTTCAATGTCAAGCCTGTAACTTCCACCCAACCTGCAGCTTCTCTTTCAGTCAAGCGCACAATCTCCGCCTGGAGATTCAGCGCTAATAAACTTGTCAGCAAGTTACTTTGATGGTGGATTACCCTCTTTGACAAACACATACATTGTACAGGTTCTAAATTTGCTCAGTTTCCAGCAACTGACTTCTGCTATGAAGGACTTTTTACCACCTCCAGAAGAGATCAGTCATGACGTGAGTATTGCTCTACTACACCACAGAGCGCTGCTTGTTTTTACAGCTTTTACTCAGGTAAGCAAGCATTTCTGTGCCACCAAAAAGACACAAAATGCCTTTTGCAGCTTTAGAAAGTTTCACAGCACAAGTGTGACCCTTTGGCCATGAATGAAAACTGTTACAGAGAATGTAAAGTTCTTGATCTTCCCTAACTGCAGCAACATTTAAAGCTGTGCAGCTTCCCCAGCTCTAAAGAGCCATACCAGCTCTGTGTTAGTGCAATGGAGGAGCAGGAGGATGGGAGACAAAACCCAGCACAGCTGTGTCCACTACTCTGTTATGTCACAGCTTTTACAGGCCAAAAAGAGAACTAGAACCTATATACCACTGCAGTTACCAGCACGGGCAGACGCCTGCCTGCAGGGTGTACCTTGGACAGCCCAAACAAACTGACAGTATTTCCCAGGAATTTTTCTTTAAACACAGATGACCACAGAAATGAGAGGCACGGAGGATGCTTTGGTAGCAAAGCTCATTAAAACACTGATTGGGTTGCAAGATGCCCAACTTTCCCTGACAAGAACAACATGAAGGCAGTGTAAGTGTTGGTGGTTTCCCAGTGAATCACCGAGTCCTGCAGGTATCAAGCTGCTAGAGAGAAACACAGAGATGACCAGGTTGGGAGGAGCGGCACGTTTTATGTAGCTGGAAAAGAAAATCATACCTAACTCCACCCGTTGGATTCCTGATGTAATCATTAAACAAAAGCTGTTTAATGAAACCCAGGATCACTTGCTTCCTTGAGAATCATTAGCAGCACCTCTGAATTCCTTGACTCGCTTAGATTTTGCACCTCCTTGACAAAAGAGAACAGAGCTAATAGTTCTGCTCCAATATAGTACATTATGGAATGGCCTAAATTACCACGTAAGCAGCATTTAAGGATGAATACAAGCTACACTTAGGAAGAGTTCAATACTGCAGTTACATAGGAACACCAAGGCTGGAATCTCCCACGTCATCAAGTTTAGCCACCACACCACAACATTAACCTGGTTGCTTGGTTCCCGCCACGTCAATCCATGAGGATATAATTGAATGGTATTTGCTTCTTCAGTCTTCTGCCCTGCAGATCACCTCCCCCAGAATGGCTGCACCCAAAAACTGTCGTCAGGTGCAGTCTGCATCTGCTACTGAATCAGGAACCCAGTTTTTTTTCTGTACCAATGTATTTTAAGGTTTCCCTCACAAACAATATTAATGAGGGAGTCTGGTCCAGAGGTCTCCAATACACTAGGAGTCAAAAGCCTAGAGCGCCTCAGGTCTATCTCTTTGGCCCTGAAGTTCATATCCATAATACCTGCTGATTAAAAATCTAGTTTTAAAACCACCTTGAATTGATCTGTCTGAGTGTATTCCCTAAAACTTCAGCTCCGCTTCCTAGATCCACACACAGGGACCACACTTCTTGCAGCTGGTGAAAATATGCCTAGCAGCCGTGTTACAAGAATGCTGTGATCCCAGTGGACACGACTCAGACCTGGCACAAGCAGGCACAACCCCTCCAAGATCTGTTAAGCCAAACACAGCTGCAGAATTCAGCTCTTTGAACAAGCACCCCACTAGTAAAAGCAGCACCCATTAGGTGCTATCTGTACATTTAACATGTTGAAGCTTGTTACCTTTGTCACTTGGCTGATGCTTTCTCTTATCAATTCCTCCCACTCCTCCTTTGTCATGAAGAGCTTCAGTTCACGAAGTAGCAGAACGTTCCGGAGAAGCAAACAGGCCTGGGCCTGAAAGACAAAGGGGAGAGGAGATGTGGAAACTCTGCACTCTCTAGGAAGGTGTTAGCAATGCAAATACAGCTCAGCCCAGTATGCAGGGAATGCCGTGTTCCAAACGCCACATATCCTCCCCAACATGTATGCTATCCTGCTGGAAAACATTCTTTAGATCCTAACAGAGACACTCCTTAGGAGACAGGGTGGTGGGTTCTGGTTGAGAAGGTCAAAGGGGAGCGGAGGGATCATGCCACTTCTAGATTTAGGCATCAATATCAAAATCAGTCTTAGTAGCTGCCCCAAGTGCATCCCTTTCAGTCCCCAGAAGTCTTCAGGCAGCCCTTCGTGTGACTGTACCCTTTACCCCGATGAATGCAGGAGGCACAAATAAACAAAAATAAAAGCTGGCAGATTAGCAAATGCTTCATTTCAAAGGAAACCTAGATGGAAACTGCTGTTCAGAGCAGCACTCAGCCTTGCCCTGGAGTCAAAGCTGCTCATTAAGCCTCTACATTAACACAGCAATGAAAAGGGTAGCCACTAGAAAACCAATAGTAATCTGCAATCTTCTTACAAGCCTTTTTCTATTGCAGAACTCCTGTTTGAAGGCTTTCTTAGGTACATGAAAAACACAGCAATAGACAAAAGCAAATGACAGAGATGCACAGAGTACACTAATGAGGATTAGTGCCAATAGTTTAGAGGATTTAAAGGAAGATTTTTTTTGTAGCTGCACAGAGTTAGCGAGCAAACTCCACACACGTACGAAGAAAAAGTGTTGCCTCCAGCTGCTATCACACAGAATGAGATTGAATGCGGGGATAAATACCAAAACTCATTGGGAATTACGTCAGGAGTTAATCTTGTCCAAAGAAAGCAAGAGCTGCTGGTTTTAACCACACACTGCAACTGAACCCACCCTACAGAAAACAACCAAGCAGAGTCCATAAAACTCCTTAGCAAAGACACCACTGAGATTAAAAGTCTAAAAAGCCTCAAGAGAAAACACAGCCTGGTGATACCCAACCTGGCCTCCAGATAGCCCTTGGGTCTATAGGAAGCAACCTGGAAAATATGTAGCAAGAGACCAAAAACTGGCCCTGTGGTACCCACTCTTCTACTGGAGTGTTTTTAGGGAACTATTTAATGAAGAACTCAAAGTGAAGGAAGAGAAGAAATCCCTGGATCTCCTGAGAGCAGGAAGAGCATCCAAAGTTGTAGGCAGTCAAATAGAACACCTCACAAGCTAAGAGAGGTCTGTGTTTTCCATACAACATACTCCAGGTGTCTGGGAGGTACAGGACACTGAATACACGTCCCCCACCAGACAACTCCAGCCCTTGTACTTGTGTTACAACAGAGTAATGTCACACATCTGTGTAAACTTCCCTCCAGTTTGCACCAGTGAAGGGAATTATCCAAACAGAGTGAGTTTTCACATTCTGCTCTTTACTCATGGAGTAAAATGCAGCAGGGAACCAATGAGGCTACGTCAAAAGACTTACGTTGATTTAATGAGGGAGAGAACCCTGATGCCATGTTCAAGGCAGGCAAGCTTGCACGTTCCTTTTCATTATGTGGAAGCTGTGTCTTACAGAACAAATTATGGCACGTACCAAACGTAGTGGAAAGTCACTTCAGTGCAATTAAAAAGAGAACATGACCCTCAGAGTAGATAAAAGGCCGTAATTCATTGTGAAAGGCTCAGGCAGGGTCACAAACCTCAAGGCACCATCTCTTCTTTGCAAATGGGTGCAAAAAATAGAGAAGGGTCTTGTTAAGTTATCCTTATAGTACCTCAGGACTACAGGACCAGAGGCAACATCAATAAGGGCTGGCTCAGGAACTGTACCAGTCAACAGGGTTGGGAGCACTGCATGTCAGTGAGGATAAGAACTGGAAAGAAATCAAAGAACCCAAAGGAACAAGGACCTCTGAAGAACCGAGACTCAAATGCTGGACTGAGAGAACAGCCCCTGAATGGAACCTAGTCCTCAGTAAGCACTAGGCTTGACAATGGTTTTAAAAGAAAGGATAAAACCCCAGTGAACATTCCCTTCTGCATGTCATAGATGAGAAAGTCAAAACACCAGTTATCTGAGAGCCCTGGCTGGTGCTATCACTCTTTTGTAACTGTGTCACACTCATAGCTTTCGTGCCTCCAGCCTGTATATTAGGTACAAGAAAATACGTTTTTGAGTTTCACATAATTAAAACACTGATATTGCTGTACTCAACACAATCCTGTGTTTCCTGATTGTTTTGTAACCCAATGATAACGTGATACTAAGCATGAGCAACTTTTCCCATTTGAAAGAAGAAAAAGAAAAGATTTACTTGCTGGTTGAAATAAAATTTGGCTTAAGAACATCTCAGTCAGAGAGCAAACGTGACACAAATAATTACAAGCTCCTCAGTGCTTGTACCATGCTATGCTGTAGTTTATCATGTTCATCCCAGAGTCAGCAGATCTCTACTCCAAGAGCTAGCTGTTAACACGTAGCTCATGTATATCTATTTATCCAGAGCAAACTGCACAGTTAAATAACAGAAGTTAAACTACAGGGAGAGGAACTGACGTCAGTGGGGTCAGCCAGAAATACTAGAGGCTGAACCAATAGTAAAACCCAGTTCTTCAATTCCAGTCCAAAGGTAAACCCAGTAAAAAACAGCATCTCCCACTTCCCCCACTGATGCCATCCCACCTCAGCAAAACAGGACAGGCACCAAGTCTCTTCTCTAGAAAGAGGTGCAACCATCACACCTTGCTCACAGCATCCCTCAGCATGCGAAGAAGGATCCTGATGTCAGAAGAAGATTGTTTTCTCCGAGTACATTTACTCGATGAGCAACTTAGCAACCAGGACCACAGAGCTGCCACAACACCCTGGAAAGTAACAGTCCTCAGCAATGGCTTTTCAGACAAGACACAAGTTCATCTGTGAGGGCTGAGAAACATCAAACCACTGGCTGGAAAGGCTGGAAACAGCTCCTCATAGATTAGTCCCCTGCAGGATTCACATAAAGGATTTTAAATGCTCAAAGAGGAATCACTTTCATGACCTCCAGGAGCTTCACCAGGTAACACACGCTTCATCACCTGATGTAAGAGGGGTTAAGAGTATCAGCATTCTGCAAAAGTAAGGGAAGATCCAAAGTGAGTCAGATCTCTAGGAGCTATTTCCTTGAGAACACAAAGAAAGCTCTCTCTTTCCAGTTAATTTTCCTTGATTTATCATCTCAAATACATGGACACACCGCAGCTGAAAGCAGACACGACGGAAGCGTGCACATCCATGCACTTGAAAGTGCGTATCATCTCCCCCTCACACCACATTTTACCACAAGCCATCTTACCTGTCCCTCCTGGCACATCACACCAGCTGGTCTGGGGAACCAGACACTCACTCCATGTTTTTTATTAGAACAGCCTCCTGGAATGAGGCTCTTCCCACTGCTAGCCACCTCACACACCACGACCCTTCGGTGGTGCTTCTGTGACAATGTTAGTAATGCAGAAAGATTCTTTACAAAGAAAAAGGTCACAAAATCTCCCTATTTTCTGCGAAACAGAGGGCTTAATGTGTGCACATATTGGACAAGAAAATACCTGTGTGCAAGAGGATTACATGAATGCAAGTATGCAAGGTGTTTCCATTCACACACATTTAAAATAAACAATCAAAGCAGCATTTTACAGGCTTGTGCTTGAAGACAGAAGCCTTCTCCCTGCTGAGCAGTAGGAAAAAGAAACAGTAGGAAAAAGAACCTTTCCAATGCACGTCTGATCCCTGTCTAGTTTCTTACAGCTTCCTCAGAAGCATTTGGGACCCGTTCACTACAGGAGGCCCTGACCTTACACAAACAACCAATTCCTACTTCCTTACTAAGACCTTTGAAGTCCCAGGCCACACACGGAACACATTAGGAGGAGGCAGGACGCCCCAGCTAGTCCAAACCTTCTGCATCAGAACACTCGCAACCCCCATAATTTCTTACAGTAACCCATAACATGTTCATGATGAGCCTTTTATACATAACACAGGGACCATCTGCATGTTTTGCCATCCCAACACACACCAGCAGCAATTTGAAGTTTGGAAAGTATTTGCTCCACAACTCTCCAGTTCTGTCGCTGTCCCCCCTGCCCTCCCCAGCATCACTGGTATTCTGGAATGTCTTACAAGCACTTGGCAATTCTGGAGGCTGCCAGAACAATGCTGTTCCCGAGAATATCGGAGGCTTCTCTGCCTTTTCCCAGTGCCAAGTCAAGCCTGCTGTGCTCATGACAGCCCTACAGCAGAGCCAAGTATTATCAACACTTCACAAAGGGACACAAACAGCAGAAGACCCAAGAGTCCCAGCTACCAAACTCCACTGAAGTGCAGAAGGGGAAGTTGTCGCCCCCCCTATATGCACAGTCTCTGAAATGAGAATGTGTCAGAATAGTTACAAGCAGTTAACAGCCACATTAGAGCTCTTCATTAAGGGTGGAGAGTTCTGCAGCCCATCCTGTGCCCTAGGAGCCCCTCAGTTGCCCAACCTTTTCTCCCTAATGTCTCTTTCTAAAAGAAAGAGCACAAAATAGTAAAACCACCCCAAATAAGTGAAGTCTATTCAAGCCAGGATACTAGATACATACACACACTCCTACATATATCTATCAAGCATATGACTAAAGGCAGAGACGCTCATTATCAGTCTATGTGGGAGAAGAGAACAAACAGTAACTAACTGCAGCGCTGACCCCGTGGTTTTCTGCCAGCTCTATTACTTTCTGCCTTATCTACAACGATTACAGAGAATGCCATTCAGCATAAACTCAAGTTTTCTTTATTGAAAGCAAGTTTCTAGCACAGGCGTAGTAGCCATGTAGGTCAGTAACTCAAGATTTCTTTCTGAACCAGTAAACGTGCTCACTGCAGTAACGGAGATGTGCTGGTAATCCCCACATGTGCTCACCTACCTTATTTAGATGCTAAGAAGGAAAGCAAGCTGGCAGGGTTGATGGGTTTTGTAACCTACCTTCACCCTTCACAGCAAAGGACAAGACATGCAGCCTGACTATTAAAAATGGCAAGCAATGGATTAAACCCTACCAATACAGCCACTGTTCTCTTCTTGAAAGCAAGTATCTAGCAAAGGTGTAATAGCCATGGAGGTCAGATGAGCAGCTCTCCTCAGTCACCACCCAGGTGCGCTGGACAGAGGTGAATCTGTTACAGATTCAAGGAATGCTTTGGGCTGGAAAGGACCTTAAAGCTCATCCAGTTCCAACCCCTGCCCCAGGCAGGGACACCTTCCACTAGAGCAGCTTGCTCCAAGCCCCTGTGTCCAACCTGGCCTTGAACACTGCCAGGGATGGGGCAGCCACAGCTTCTCTGGGCACCCTGTGCCAGCGCCTCAGCACCCTCACAGGGAAGAGCTTCTGCCTAAGATCCAATGAAGATGAATTTTCCCACCTTATGCCTATCATTTATGCATTGTGGGCACAATTTTATCAACATGAAGGATGTCATCAGCATGGCAAGAGCTTCTTTTTCCCTTTATAAATATAGGAAATGTTACCTGGAAAAACTGCAAGTTTGTACAGCTCAAATATATCTTTAGAAGTGAAGAAGCATCAGGAGCTTTCATTTCACTTCAAGTCCAGGAGACAAAAATATGCAGGTGATATCACACCACACAGGCTATTGGTATTTCAGAGCACTGATGTCTCCCTTCTGCCACACACACTACAGCAGCAAAGCTACAGCATAACCTAACCTGCCAGCACATCTGATTCAGTGCCAGCACACGTTATAAACCAGCAGCTCTCAGCATGTAATCCTCAGCATTAAGACTGTTCTACAACCATAGGGATATGGCATAAAGTAATTGCACTTCCAGAAATTCTCACCTACCAAGCCCTTTGAGACCGAATCACATGAATCACAGACTGCATTTGTGACAAAGGAAAGCTGGGATAAAAGAACATATGCCAAGAATACAGGAAATTCTAAAGAAGCTTTCTTTGACTTTGAAGGCTCAGACAATGAAATCAATTCCTCACCTATCTGCAATTTGTTACCTGTCTTTAAAACAGCAAACAACCTCCCCCCAAACCCAACCCCACAACAAGCTGCAGCTTATAGGACTGTTGGTTATAGGAGAATAACCTGTTGTTTCTTACTACAGTGCAGGATATCCAGAGCACCACAGCAAGTCTCTTCCAATTACTATCAAAGCTTTTGTGAAGAGAGAACAAGCAGCATGCGAAGCCATGAGTCAAGTGCCAATCTAGCCCCAGTTAAATTACTCTATTTTTATGTCTCCATTGTATCTAGGATGGAGATGAAGGCTCCAACAGAGCAGTCTTGAGTTTCAGGGCTTGCTTTTCATTTCTCCACCAAGTTGTTTCATGCATTTGAGCATTTCTGAGCCTAAAAGCTACAAGTTTGTTTGATAACAGTTTGGCCGGCAGAGTTTAAGTTCAGAACAGCCTCAAAGCTTATTCAAAAGTGCAAATTAAGAGACAGGAAGGTGACTAAGACTCACAATAATGGCACTCCAATCTCCATAGAGCAAAATCACAAAAGGCTCAGAAGCAATAGCAGTTTCATGTGTGCTATGTACATATACATGTGTATATATATATATATATATATATATATATATATACAAGTTTCCTACCCTTCCTTGACACATTATAATCGGAATGAGAAAAGACTGAGCACTCCAACACTGTGGACAAGACTTCTTGGCTGAGAACTGTCATGACAGTATTTCACAGAGGACTTAAACTTGTGACTAACTTCAATCTCTGGAGTTTCACATAGCCTGTTAACCTCAACAGGACCAGGCTGCAAATTCTCTGGGGGAGGTGAGAAGATGGAAAACCAGGATTCTTTCCAAAGTTAAGGATAAACAAAAAAAATACCCTCCAAGATCCTTAACTCACTGAAGCATCAAATGCCAATGCTTTATGTAAAACACACAAACCCTATGATAAAACTTATTTAAAGGCTTTAAAAATAAAGAGTGAAACCCAGAGGTGATTAAGAAACATTTGTAAAATCAGTCTTCCTCCATCCACAGGCAGTAACTGCAGTATTTCACACATGGCACACGCACGTTCTATATATACATATGTCAAACTCAAGGGCAAGGGAGGATAAGGCAAAACCCCGGCTGTGGCTGAAGAAAGCTATTTTTGAGAGCAAAAATAAATTTTTAACTCCCTTTCCACTGCTGAAACAAGCTGCACACAAGCAGTCGAGCCAAGAGTCTCATTTAGCAGCTATCTAAAAGGTTTCAGAGCAGAAAGTGCCAGTGCTTTTGGGAGAAGCAAGACTCTCATGACAAGAACTGCCCATGCCAGGACACTTGAGCACCTCCATAATTATTTCTTGGTTTAAGAATGTGCTGTGAATGCTCCAAGGCAGAGCAGTGCCCAGGTTGTGTAGTCAGCAATCAGCAGAAAGCTGTGTGGTCCATCGCTGGATGCTCTCCTGATGCCTGCAAACAAAGTCAGAGAGAGCTCATGCTGGCCAAGGAAAGACCATGAACATCTCTTCTGTGTGATCATCTGGCTCAGGAGCTGAATTCAGTATTTCCTGCTACAATCCAGTGTCTTCAGACTAATTACAGAATGGTTTGGGTTGGAAGGGACCTTAAAGCTCATCCAGTTCCAATCCCCTGCCACGGGCAGGGACACCTTCCACTAGAGCAGGCTGCTCCAAGCCCTGTCTAGCCTGGCCTTGAACACTGCCAGGGATCAGCTCTTTCGAGATGTTTCCTCAGCCAGCCTTGATGCTGGTCCAATACTGTTGTCTGGGGGAGGCAGAACGTGAGCAGGGTACAATGTGCCCAGCACAGAAGCTGTCCTACCAGACACCAGTTTCCAAGTCTGCAGATTTGCCCTCCTGCTTCCAGAAACAGACACAGCACAATAATGCAGTAGAAGTAACCACGGACCAGAAACCCCCATCCACCAACCAGTACCCCCTGCTCACATCCTTTCCTGTGCACCAACTGCCATGCTCTGGGCCAGAAAGGAGTTTCCTCCCAGCCCTTCCTTAGTCTGGCCTTGCCAAAAAGAACCCCACCAAACAGGAGATCTACGAGTCCAGGAACAAAATTCTCCTTGCCAAAAAGTGATCAAAACCAATGATATTTTATAGCTTAAATTAAACTCCTGCAACAAATGGATGAGAAAAATTTTGCAAGGCTGGTTAATTACAACATGTAAAGCATTTAAGCGACACCTAAATCACATTTTATGACCTTAAGTGGAAAAGGGAATCTTACTCAGTGTAACTCGCCACCAAGCATCCTAGGTCATCAAGCTCTTGGAATTGTGTTTTACAGTAAGGCACCCTGCACTGCAACCCATTTTCATGCGAAGTAGATTGTACCTGTTCTTTCTCCTTAGTAAAAAAGCAGATTTCCATGGATGTGGCAGAATTCTTTCCATCCAGGAACCTTTAAACAGCTCCCAACAGCCTGTGTATTAATACATTGAAAAGACTTGTCGCACACAAGACATTTTGCTTATTTAATCAGCATCATGTAAATGATCTGTTTAGGCCTTACTGAATACAAACAGACTCTCAAACTCTGCTGGGTTTGTGAGGGCTTTATGTTAACTTTTATTTCTAAACCTCTGAAACAGCCAACATCTCTCCCTCTAGTTTCTAAACAAGCCAAACAGTTGTTTGCAAACACAAGGGTTTGTGTGTCCTCTTAAGCTGTTGGAATTCCTAGTGCAGGACAACTTCCCAGTCACTATCTCAGCAATAGAACAATGGGAAAGCAATCACCTGCTAGGTAGGTAGCAGGGGAACAGGGTCTTTCAGCTCCATGGGAGAGGCTCAACACCAGTGAGGCAGGGATGGTGGAAACTCTTGATAAAACACCTGCAAGCAGAGGAAAACCAAAT